>NC_139678.1:78721706-79921706 GCF_964106915.1 Podarcis gaigeae | reverse complement strand
AAGGTGGTAGTCAAAGCAACTCAAGGAATTTTTCAGGTCCTTGCCTACACCTGCTTTTAAGGTCCCCCTCAACTACATTCCTAGTGCAACTGTTGGCTCTGGCCCGGGGCAGCTAAAGAACCTGGCCAGGCTTATGCAATGAGAAGAGGTCATTTTAAGGCTATTCAATTGCTTTCTGTAGTGGAGCAGAGAAGGGTCTGCAAGTTTCAAGATAAAAAGGACCTTTCCCCTCTGAACCCTAATCTCACCACACACCCCACTCATGTGTCCACCCCCCAATGTGACGGATGCTAAGTAGCCCCTCCTCCCAAAACCTCAAGCAAGAATGCTGACCCATAAACTTGACCCACCTCTTTGAACTCACTGCTGACAGGCTCCACAGGCAGGCCTTGGCTGGCGGCAGTGGCAGCGCCCGCACTGCTGGTGCTCTTATTCCGCCCGTGCCCTTTTCTGAAGACTGCCTTGGAGGGGCTTTGGAGCTGGGGGTGCAACTCCCGGTTGGGAGAAGAAGGTGTAGATGTGATTACCAGAGTCTTCAGTGCGGTCACCTCCGCCTGCAGCATGTCAATCTGGGTGACAGGAGACAAAAAGGGATCACTGGTGCCATGTTCCCCATTCATCACAGGACCTAGTTCCACGTAGGAAGCAGGAGCTCTGAATGCGATCCAGGGACCTGCCTGCCTGCTTCCTGCAGAACATGTAATGGCTCACCCAAACCCACTCAGTTCTGTTCTCTAAAAAGAAAAAGGGAGTCTGATGAAGTCTAGAGCATCAAGCTGTGCAGCTGAAGCTGCATGTGCTCCTTGTTCCGTGCAGGTGCAGAAACCTACCTAAAATATTAAAAAATATCTAGTGCTTAAGAGCACAAAGGTAAGACTGGAAGTGCATGAGTAATGCCTGGTGAAATCTCAGAAGCCAGTGGTGGGTCAGATGCCCAGAGGTCAGGAGGCATGGGCCGCAGTACTCCACAAAGTTATTCACCCTCATGTCATGCTAATGTGATCGTTCCATCAGGGCAAGGATAAAGAGGTGCAATTTCTGCATTTGCTGAAAGCTGCACAATGAAGATGCCTGATGCACATCTATGAGGAGGAACACCACAACTTAACAGAATCATGAAATATGAAAAACTAAGCGTATTTTATTATGGATATGGGTTGCCAAATTCAGCTCTCACTGATTCAGAATTTTTATTTGCACAGTATGCTAACGTGGTCCCCAGACACTTATATCTGGGATGCTGTGCTGTGAGTATTGTCACCTGCCCCTCACCAGCCTTGGCTGTCTGTCAGGAGTGCACTTTCAAAAAATCTAGTCACTTCTGTGTTGAACATATGCAAGCTGGTACAGTCCTAGCCACAGTTGCCTACCCCACCCCCACCCCCAGCCCCACTTCTAAAATGGGAAGGTTAAAATGTCAAAATATTTGGATTTGAAACTCAGCACTTCTCAGGAATCTAATAAAAAAATACACCCAAGAATCCAGCTTGTGTGAAGAGACAGAAAGCATTTGTATGCTTTGCTTGGGCCTGTCAACAGGTGGCACTGCAGCCATATGGTAATGATATTTTTTTATGACTACATTCTGGACTGCTGGCTACAGATCCTTTTCAGAAACCCTCAGGCATTGTCTCAGAGTTTTGAACATTCAAGTAGTTCTAGAGAAGCTGGTTCTACAGAGTTTATCAAGAAAGGGATTACAGGGACCACTGCATTAGCGAGGAACAACTAACCTTCAATGGCCTCCCTGGCAGACGGACTGGTTAGGTGGGGCCACCTACCACTGCATTCCCTTGCTTTTTGCTGGGAGCAGTTATATGGGCAGGCGAAATTTGAGACAGGGACCTTGCAAGCTTGCTGGAGTGGAACTGCACTGCTCTAGGCATTAATTATCTGTCCTCTCCACACAGTGCGCTCTGCAAATCTCTTGCCCTTTCAGCTAACAACAGAACGTTTGGCCATATCTGCTCTTAGCCTCACAAGTGTTCCCTGTGTCCCGGCACAGAGATGCACCTCTGTCCTTGATCTTGCTTGCATATTTATTAAATGCCTTGCATCCTTGTTCCCAAAAAGCCACTTGGAACTGTGACTGAATTGAGCATTCATCCAAAACAGTCACAACATGAGCAGCCACTGCCAAGTAATGCCAGAAGCCTTCGGATAAAGAGCAGGCACAGAATCCTGGGCCAAAAACGGAGGAGTGCAGAGTCATCTGAAGAAATTTTCTCATGGTGGAGGACCCAAGTTAAGACATTGTGTATCAGGGTGGGAAACTCTTTTTTCTAGGCATTCTGGGAAGCTTTCAAGGGGGCCAAACTTGAGAGGTGAGCAGGGTCAGAGGCAAGAGAGGGTGGAGCAACAGTAGGCCATATTCCAGCCAAGAATGCAGAGGTTTCCACACACACAAACACCCCCAAAATCTCTCCTTTACAGGCAAGTTAAGAGGGGTTCCACAGCTCAAGGACATGATCCAGCCAGGCAAAAGCACATGGGGAGCAGGGCCAGGGAGAGGCAAGGCTTGGGCTGAACGGGTGTGAGCTGCAGAAGGTTTGAGGCCTAGACAGGGAAGAAAGACTTAGGGAGCTGGGTTTGCTGCCTGGGCCTGAGGTTTCCCATCCTGCTGTATGTCTTTTCCAAACTCAAAAAGGTCTAGAGCAGTGTGTCCCAAACTTGCTTTGTTTCTCTTTTCATGGAAGGTGAGTTGGACCAATGAGAAAGTCACCTTTACCTGCTCCTTGCCGCATATTAGCCCTTCTTTCAAACTGCCCCCCACATTCTGCTGGATGCCAACCTCTGCACATTCAGTGCAAAATCTGAAAAGGAGAGCTGGCACCCCCCCACACACACACTTAGAGGCATGCTAAAGGTTCCCCATGTAATCAGGAAACCCAATCTCATGAAGAGCCAATGCATGAAGGTTTTCTTTACTGGACATTATGTGGACTTCTGGGGCAGAGCCAGCAGGCATGGTTGCCCTTCCTCCCATGACATGAGTATATGTAAGGGGGACATGGCTCTCTGTGGCAGAACAGGGCTCACCTTCCCTCGGGCTTCCCTCAGCTGCTTCTCGGATGCTGCTTGCTTGGTGTTTGCCTCCCGCACCATCTTATGGGCTTCCTATAGCAGAGAGAACAAGAAACAAGGGAAAACACACCTGTATACAAAGCAACCGCATTTGGGAAATGACACTGTAATATACAAGTTTCCTCCTAGGCCTGGGGAAGGATCTACAGAAAATTACATAGAACCTTTCTTTTTTTAAAAGGAAGTTCCTGTCAGAGCTGAGGCACATGATCATCAAAACAACATGATGCAGTTCTTCACTTCTGGTGATGGTTGAAGGGGGTGGAGGACAGGAGAGAATAACCTTTTAATGTTCCTGCATATTAAGTGCCCTGGACAGAGACAACTGTGATGCAGGAAGACATCTAGGTTACAAGCGTTTCATTGACTTGCTAGTTTTCAGTGAGCCACACCTGGTAATTCTACTGCTTTGTGTGTGTAAACTTGTTTCTCAAAAGCAGCTGTGGCATGTTTGATGGGGTAGTGCTACTGTGCCACCCTTCTGGCAGTGCTTCTGTTTGCAAAGATCTGGAGGGAGCAGGGCAGCAGTGAGGGCAGGGGAAGCACTGGGCTGGCAGCAGGCCCAAGCACAGGCAACCGTCCCATCCCCACAACCAAGTGTTTCTCCCACCCTTGCCACTACCCTGCCTGCTCCAGATCTTGGCAAACAGAAGCACAGCCACAAAAGAGAGGACAGCACCCCATCCCACACACTGTGACTGCTCAAAAGTGCCTCAGAAGAGGATGTGAAGGTGATAAGGGTTTAAATATGCGCACTCATACAGACACACACCACATGCCTGTTCCGATTACATAAGGAAGGCCTTGAAAGTGGTTCCTAAAGGTGAACAGCACCTGATCAAATTTGCAGATGACACCAAACTGGGAGGGGTGGCTAACACCCCAGAGGACAGGATCACACTTCAAAACGTGACAGATTAGAGAACTGGGCCAAAACAAACAAGATGAATTTTAACAGGGAGTAATGTAAAGTATTGCACTTGGGCAAAAAAAATGAGAGGCACAAATACAAGATGGGTGGCACCTGGCTCAAGAGCAGTACATGTGAAAAGGATCTAGGAGTCTTGGTTGACCACAAACTTGACATGAGCCAACAGTGTGACGCGGCAGCTAAAAAAGCCAATGCAATTCTGGGCTGCATCAATAGGAGTATAGCATCTAGATCAAGGGAAGTAATAGTGCCACTGTATTCTGCTCTGGTCAGGCCTCACCTGGAGTACTGTGTCCAGTTCTGGGCACCACAGTTCAAGAAGGACACTGACAAACTGGAACGTGTCCAGAGGAGGGCAACCAAAATGGTCAAAGGCCTGGAAACAATGCCTTATGAGGAACGGCTAAGGGAGCTGGGCATGTTTAGCCTGGAGAAGAGGAGGTTAAGGGGTGATATGATAGCCATGTTCAAATATATAAAAGGATGTCACATAGAGGAGGGAGAAAGGTTGGTTTCTGCTGCTCCAGAGAAGCGGACACGGAGCAATGGATCCAAACTACAAGAAAGAAGATTCCACCTAAACATTAGGAAGAACTTCCTGACAGTAAGAGCTGTTCGACAGTGGAATTTGCTGCCAAGGAGTGTGGTGGAGTCTCCTTCTTTGGAGGTCTTTAAGCAGAGGCTTGACAACCATATGTCAGGAGTGCTCTGATGGTGTTTCCTGCTTGGCAGGGGGTTGGACTCGATGGCCCTTGTGGTCTCTTCCAATTCTATGATTCTATGATTCTATGATCTTGGAGGCTCTGGGATTCATTTCAGGCCAGGCACGAGACGGTACCTCAAACAAGCTTGCGGTTAACTCCTCCAGCTCCTGCTCCAGCTGCTCTCTGACTTTTGAAAGTCTCTCGCATTCTTCATCCTTCAACTTCAACTCCTGCAGAGCAGAACATGCAAGTAAGCGAAACCGCACACCTGGGGCAAAGGCTCCTTGGCCACAGTCACAGATATAAGGAGTCGGCAGGCACCAAGTCACACCTCATAAACAGTGGCTTTCCAAGGCCTTAGCCAAAAGCCTCTCCATGGGCATGCTAAGAAAAGACCTTCTCATGCTGGTGAAACTAAGGCATCACCCCTCATCCCCACAGCTACTGATCAAGGGTTTCTAAGACACCGTAATGAAAAACAGCGTGTTTTCCTACCTTGGGCTTCCATATATGTCACAAAAGATTGAACAAAGATACCGGTACTTAACTGTCAGCATTATCTCTGGCCTACAGGCAAATATTTGGTGGGTGGGAAAGGGGAGTTAGGTTAGAATCTATGTCTCCCTTAGGCCAGCACGTATTGTATCTTCTTAGAGAAGAAGAAGAGTTTGGATTTGATATCCCGCTTTATCACTGCCCTAAGGAGTCTCAAAGTGGCTAACAATCTCCTTTCTCTTCCTCCCCCACAACAAACACTCTGTGAGGTGAGTGGGGCTGAGAGTGTGATTAGCCCAAGGTCACCCAGCAGCTGCATGTGGAGGAGTGGAGACGCGAACCTGGTTCAGATTACGAGTCTACCGCTCTTAACCACTACACCAAACTGTCACACCCTCAACACCAGTTTGGATGTTTGGTTATGAAAAAACTACCAGTGCTGTGGTCTGCCTGCTCTGCAACCTAAGGACATACAAGCTGTCCATTGCCCAACAGACATTGAAAGAATAATATCAATTTATTTCTCCAATTTCCTTTAAAGCAAATCACACTTCTTTAATTAAAGAGTGCAATTGTAACTGGAAGAACAGCATGAAAAAGGATAAGCAATGTGCACAAGTCCAAGGTATCAGGCCACCACGAATGACCAGGAATATAAAATGTATTCCTATAATGCTTGAAGGTGCACACATGCATTTATAATGCAAACCACACATTATGCAGTGGCATCTTTAATTGAGACTGAGAGATAAAGGCAGATGCTCTTTTTCTGCAATTGGATTCTGGTGTTTTGCCCACTCAGCACCTGTCTTACTCACAAAGCAGCATGAGCCTGCTTTTGACAGAACAGAATCAATACAGAAGGCAAGCAGGTTAGCCTTACTGTGGAGTGAACCCAACACTGTGCAAGCTGCATTCTACTCACTCAACAAGATTTCTCCTTCATTTCCGCCCCGCCCCCAGCCCCCTACACTCCCTGCATGGTGCAGTGGGGAGGGGGTGAAGGTGAAGTCCCGTTGCATCAGCATTCATTCCACTCATGCACAGACACCACTGGATACAACCCAAAATGTCAATTGTTCCTTGAAGCAGCTTCCCACTGCATGCTAATAAGAGACCCAGAATGCCCCTTAGTGAGCAATGCAGAAGAAGCTTCACATAGTCACAGATATGTGGGGATGGGCCACAGCTCAATTGCAGAGGATCTGCTCTGCACCAAAAAGGTCCCTTGCATCTCTGGGAAAGGAAGAAGTCCCAGGAGCTGCTGCCAGTCAGTGTGAACTACACTGAGCTACATGGACCCAAGCTCTGACCCAGAAGGCGCTGCCCTGTGCCTGTGGCTTGTGCTCACCAATATATGTTTAGAGCTTACCCATGGCATTTGGATGTGGCCATCCTGTTCTCCCATCTTGACCAAACCTCTTACCTTCTGAGCTCTGTGGAGCTCTTCTTTCAGGAATTCAGATCCCTTCTCACGGATCTCCACAGAGGAGCTGCGCAAGCGGGAGACGTTGAGTTGCGCCACGGATTGGTTCTCATCCCCACCTGCTGAGTCCTTGGCAGAAGGCTCTGGCTGCTGCAGCTCCGGGCCCCTGTTGCTTGGTGCAAGGGGCTTCCATTGTCCCACCACTGGCTGCTTTTGGAGATGCTGCCGGGTCTCCTCAAACTGGGCCTGGCTGTTAGAAAGAAACCAATGAGCTTTGGGTGGTTAAAAAGGGCTCTCAACACATGGAAGATATGCTCCCATTTCCCCACCACAATACAAAAGACTGGGAAATGGGAAACACAGGAGTGGCCCTCTGCCGAGAGAAAGAGAGAGAGAGATGTGCTCAGAGATTATATGGATCAGGTTAGCCGACGAGAGGGAAGACACCTGCCTTATACTCTGAGAGATGCTGCTGTCAAGTGTCAACAACAAAGAACCCCAGCAAAACGCAGGAAGGACTTACTGGGTGCAATGCGGGGCTACCAGTTTCACAAGGTGTGGCACTTAACATTTAAGAAGAAGTTGACACCTAAGTTGACAACACTTTGGGGTACCTCAAAATTCAACAAATTGATTCCAACTTGGTATTGGCTTACGTTGATATAAGACAATCAAAATCCAGCATCCCATTATGTTAGAATTTGGAATGTGTGAACCTTTGGCTTTGCCTGTCTACTCTATACTGACTTATATTTGATTGAGAATTTGTTTTTGGTTTTTTTAATTTCTGACAATTTTCCCTAATTGCCATTTTCCCTGTTTTTACCAGCTCTTGGTTTTGTACCTTTTTGGTGTAGGTTTGTAATATGCTTATTACTTTCATTGAAGTCAATTTCTCATGGATTGCAGGTAAGTGGAGAGGAAGGGTTATGTTTTTCTCATCAGTTCTAGGGGAGTCCACAATGAATGCATTATTGCTTTGAACTCCAATTGAATTGTATTTTAGCACTTGTTTTTGAAAGGTACAAAGTGCGTAGTTTAGAAAGAGGCTCAATGGGCAAATAAGCACCATCTGGTATAACCTAGTTTCCTATATTAAGGGTATAAATCTCCTTTCTACTTCTGATAGAAACAAATAGGTTCCACCACCATCTTTCCCTTGTCCAAGGTTATCGCCACAGCAGCAATGCACACATTAGATTTTGTAGTTACCACACTACACTGACAATAATAAAAACTAGCACCACTACAGCTCTACAGGAGGAAGTCACGCTCATTGCATCAAAAAGGTGAACATCTGCAAAAGCTATTCAGGAGCCAAATTCCATTAGGGATTCCAGATGTTGTTCTACAGGAGCCTGCATGCTCCGAATGCCTGCACACCTGGCCACAGAGGGGCCTCTAGGTCAGAATGCTGCATTATTTCCTCACCCTGTGAACTACTGGCGAGCCAGTGTCTGTTAACAAGCTTTTGAGCCTTACGACATCACAGAACACTGCTTCCTTCCCGCTCTGTTGCCCAGTTCAGAATAGTGCAGAGAACTTCCAAGGAAAGGTCAGGGTGCAATGGCAGAGTACATGAACACGTTTCAGAAGATCCCAGGATCAATCCCTGGCATATGTAGTCAGGGCTAGGAAAGATCTCTGCCTGAAACCCTGGAATTCTGCTGTCAGCCTGGGTAGACTGAGCAAGAGGGACCAATATTCTGGCTTGATGTAAGGAAGATTCCTATGTTCCATAAAAGTGGGTGTGTGCATGGTGGGGAGTGGGGGAGAGAAAGGGAGAGAAGCAGAGCACACAAACACACATACAAGACAGGATGGGTGTTTCCCTAAGAGTTTCCAATACTCTCTTTAAAGCTGGAAATGATCCAAATTCTGAAGAGTTTGCAGTTCCAAACAAGTGCCAAAAGTTTACGAATAAATCTTGGAAGGTCCATCCAACATGTTGCATCTACTCCTCCTTTCTAGGGAATAAAAGATAGCTTTCTAACATTGTTTTTGTTGGGGAGAAAAGAAGAAACAACGGGCAATCAATCAAGCTGCAAGTGAACTAAGGGACAACATTCAGGTTTGCTTAGTCCAATGCCTGTGGCTCCCCCAAAATATGGCTAGACTCCAGCTCTCATCAGCCCCAGCCAGCATGGCCAATGGTCAGAAATGATGGGAGTTGCTGTCCAATGTTATCTGAAGGGCCGCAGATTCCCCATCCCTGCCTGGGAGAAATGCCCCTATTTTCTCCAGTGGGTAGGACAGTCCTGGTTATCTCAATGGGATGGCACACAAAAGCCAGAGGCAGTCTGTGGAAGGAAGATACTTCTGAATTGTTGGTATAGTCAGTTCTCTAAAAGTAATTCTCAGTCCTTTGGAGCTAATCCTCAGGTGGGGACGATGACACCAGATGGGCTAAGAAGTCTGTGCCTGAGCTTTAACCACAATGAAAGCGGGAGCTCTTATTACTACAGGGAATATATGTGGAGGAGTATTCAGTCCTATGAACTCCCAATTGTAATTTGAAGTGGTGCAGTTCATGCAAACATTTGTCATCCCATCTGCTGATTGTGAGAACGATGCTATACTAAATTTAGAAGGTATGTCCTTGGGCTTTGGGGGAAATGAGTTGAAGGAGAGGAAAAAAGACACACACAAACAAAAATCACCGTAAGTAGGTAGAAATGGCATATGGGGAAGAGACACAAATAGCTTGGTAAAGTCTAGGAGTTGGATCCTAGTTTTTTAAAAAACAAAACAGAATATATGTACTGTTTAGGAGAGGGGGTGCAGAAGCAGATAAAGAAGACATGGCCTTTGCCAGGTTTGCAAGGAATAGATAAAGACAGCCAAGTAAATGTGCATATTCACTCAGAATAAAGTGTCCCTTCCTGCAATGGTACTGGCACCCTGCATGGGAGTTCAGTCTTAGAGTCTTAGAAGAACTCTTGCTGCTATCAGCTTGCAAACAGAGGTGCTAATCTCAGTGTGTGTGTGTGTGTGTGTGTGTGTGTGTGTGTGTGTTAATCTCACGTAGCAAGAAAGATCTTTTGTGCATATGTGGAAGAAGCCAAAATTTGATCCCAGATCAGCAGAGAGACAGCAAGATGGCTACAGGGGTGGAATGTTGGATTTGGCCAGAGAGGCCTGAAATGAAATTCTACCTTGGCCCTGGATACCAAACCTCTCTCTCTGCTTCAAATTTCCACCAACAAAATGGAAATAATAATAGTATATTTCACAGGATGACTACAGAGGCACACACCAGAGATTTTGCAAAGCCATTTGAAGGTTTCTTTTAAAAAAGGAATTCCCCAAGCATAAATAATTAAGAGCAATACACTTATTGCAAAGCCTTTCGACTAGGAAGAAACCTCTCCAGGGAAGAGTTTGGAGAGTATCATGGTCATGGCTGCTATTCAGAGAGCCATGTGGGTTAACAATGGGATAGAAATCATTCAAAAACCAATGATAAGAAAATGCAGGCTGTGCTTTTGTTGAATTATAGTCAATATCTTATTAGATCAGACCCTGAAAAAGAGGTCTGGAGGGGGAAAGGACGTGCAATTGATATAACCAACTATATGATCTCAAAGTATTTCATACCCAGATCAGAGAAATCTCTAAATTTGCCAATTCAGAGTCATGTGACCTACATTTTTAACAGGTGCTGGTGCATCAACTCTGACATATCAAAGCAGGTGTTGCTTTTTTAGAAAGAAGTAAAGAAACAGGCACCTTAGAAGACAAGAGATGGATCTGGGTGAGCTGAGATGCACCAAAGAGAGCGGCTGAGCAATGGCAATTGTATTTTAAGATTAACAGAAAGAACAATCAACAGGGAACCAGTTCTGCAGAAAGGAATATGATATTTAATCTGGCAGCTCTTCCCCTTACAATTCCAATTTTGACTCCAAGTAAAATAGCACACTGGGCAGCCAAGCAGCATGAGTAGGAGAAGCGATGGAAGGCATCCAGAAATTTAGGCTCAACACTTATGAGCCATTACAAAAACAAAAAGATACAAGGAACACAGATGGATATTAGCCCCATGTATCAATAAATTGGCACACTCTTAACAGTGCTAATCAATTGTGGTTAAAAGACCAGGAGCTCCCTCTGTAAAAGATCCAGTGATGCCTCTGTTTCCTGAAGCAAATCCCTCTCTCTGCCTTAAAGGCTCTTAAAGGGTACATTGGCACAAATTTTAACCCAAGATAACCAGGATTTGTAACTAGAGTTTGGAACAGAATATCTACAAAGGGGCCCTGCCAGGGAAGAAGGGATGAGTGAAGATCTACATCAGGACCAAGCAGGGCGGGGTGTGTGTGTAAAGATCTACATCACAACGGGAGGGGTGGAGAATAAAGATTTATATCAGGAAAAGGGTGAGTGAAGATCTACATCAGGAACAAGATCTACACTGGGAACAAATGATGAATAGGAATCTACAAGAAAACAAAGTAATAAAAGTTTTAAGAATGAAAGTTTAGGATAAAGATAACTCCATCCATTCCTTAAGCTTATGAGGAAAGTCACGATTCATACAGGCTGGCCCCATTTCCTTTGCAGAAATGAGAAACCTTGGTCTGCATGAAGAAGGCAGAAGTCTTGAGCAGCTAGCCTAGCCCATCTCTCTTATTTACAGCCAAGTTGATAAATTATGAAGCAGAATTGCAGATCTTCATATTACAAAAAATAGCACTTTCGAACTGCAGCTATCAAAAGGCAGGTAAGGTCTCTCTGCACCCTCCCCCAATCCTAACAGACTTTGTTCCCTGCTTCAACCTGTGTTTCATCTCATATACTTTCTAAGTCAGGAGTCAGCAAACTAAGGTCTGCGGGCTGGATAAGGCCCAAGGGGCTCTTTAATCCGGCCCGAGGACCCTGCCGCCCACCCGGTCAGTCCCCATGCTAAACTGGTGTGGCGTGGCAGTGCCTTGCCGCGTGGGGACTGACTTCCACGATGGGTGCGCAGGCGGCTTCGGACCATGGACCAGAAATGAGAGGTGCCACCACTGGCTCTCAGCTGCCGCCGGCTCCTAGCCAATGCTGGAGGAGTGAAGAAAGCAGGGGGAGGGGGAGAGGCTAGGGGAGAGAGAAAAGCCCCCCTCTGCTGGTATGTGTGTGCATGTGTGTGTGTATGTGTGCGTGTGTGTGGTCCAGCCCACCAGAAGATTTGAGGGACAGTGAGCCAGCCTGCTGGTAGCAAAGTTTGCTGACCCCTGTTCTAAGTCTTCCATCTCAAGTTCACATTTGGACAATTCTGCTTTGGCATGCATTTGCAAAGCAGAGCTAAAAATGAGGGAGTGGGGATAATAACTGAGCAGTGACAACAAGCCCATTTGTTCTCTTCTTTTCTCTCTCTCACTCTGCAAATCAAATAAACCAGGAACTGCTGAAAACATCAGGTTAAAAAAGGGGAAGTATGTGGGGAGAATGGTTTAAAAAAAGTGCAAGTCTGTTAGAAACAGTGAAGGATGAATGCTGACACAGAGAGAAGCCACATATTTGGAAAGTATACTTTGGATCAGGCACAAGGGGAATATTAATGGGGCACACTGAGACAGTCAGTATCTTTAGGTGGGATTCAATCACATACCAGCAAATATACCGTAGGTTGCACACTTAAAAGTGCATTTGGTGCTCTTGCACAACAAAACCATTTCCTTAAAAATCTGGGCCTTTTGCAATAAGCTTATTGACTGTGAAATGCACTGGAAAGTGTGGGATAACACCTGTTTGACACAATGTCATCTAACCTCCCTGCAAACAAATCAGAATCGATGTTTAATAAATAGCTAAGTTCATCTAACCACCCTGAAAACTTTGCAAATAATTCAAGGCAGATGCTCAACAAACAAGTCATCTGGAAACTACCAATGAGGCACTAACTGTTTACACAGCAGCAGAATTAGGGTGCAAATATCTAACTCTTAGTGAACAAATAAACCTGCTCTGAACCATCTTGAACCAACCTGTAGATGGGGGTTCAAACTGCTTGCAGGTAGAAAACCGTATGTTGAAAAGAGAGATTCTAGTCCAACCTTCTCCCTTACATCTAGTTTTCTATATTCTGGGGACTTTTTTGTATGAAGGAGCACTTGATCGTGCAATTACCTAACTGTAATCTGAAGTGGTATAGACTAAACTCTGGTTTACCAGTTTAGTGAAAACTAGGCCAGTCTTACCCCCACACTAGGTTTAACCCTGATCAACAACTGGGATATTTCAAAATATAGATGTAACACACAACTTTTTATTGGAATGTATGGTTTCACAGGATGCTATCTTAACTGAAAACTAAAAGAACCAGGATTATTCCAAATTTAGAATGTGTATGGCAAAATTGGCAAGAGTATAACTCTGTGGAAACAAGGTATAACGGTGCCAAAGAAGAAGAAGAAGAAGAAGAAGAAGAAGAAGAAGAAGAAGCGGAGGAGGAGGAGGAGGAGGAGGAGGTGTTTGGATTTGATATCCCGCCTTTCACTCCCTTTAAGGAGTCTCAAGGCAGCTAACATTCTCCTTTCCCTTCCTCCCCCACAACAAACACTCTGTGAGGTGAGTGGGGCTGAGAGACTTCAAAGAAGTGTGACTGGCCCAAGGTCACCCAGCAGCTGCATGCGGAGGAGCGGAGACGCGAACCTGGTTCCCCAGATTACGAGTCCACCACTCTTAACCACTACATCACACTGGCTCTCAAAGACCAAGGAGCAAAGGTAACTTGCCAACTGTTGCCCCCCAAACTTCCCTTATGGGGTCATTAATTAATTCATTTTCATCCCACACGTCCCCCCAAAGGAGCCCAGGGCAGCAAACAGCAAGAGATAGAACAATAAAAACTTTAAAACATCTTTCAGTAAACTTGATGACTTGGATTCCAAAGAAGTGTCGGAAGAAGCAGAGTGCTCAGCAAAATGTTATTTTTATGCTCCTTCCTCCTCTGCCCTTCTGAAGGATCCTCCTGAATGGAGCATGCTGAGGAGGAAAGAGGCAATGCTGATAAATTGGGTCAGGCACCTAATTATCCTTCATTCTAAAAACCCTGCAAAATTGTCTTTATTCAGGCAGGTTTCCCCATGCAAAGTCTAATACTGCTGTGTTAAAGGCAAACAGAAACAAAAGTGAGGGGAAAGGCACCAAAGAAGCACTGCAATGGTTTCTTCCTACAATAGTCCCCACTTTGGATGATGCCACATGATTCTGTTACACTCTTGACTTGCCCTCTGGACAACTAGAGAAGAACCAGCAGGAAAGCGTGGCTCCCAGATACCAGACATGCTCAGTCAGCAAACCCAATGCTAAAATAAAGAAAAGCATTATCCCTTTTGTAAACGCCCTTGAGGTATCATTATTCCAGTATTAGGATGGAACAACAGAGTTTGCAATGAAGCACGGCCAAAATCATGCAGCTAGTCCACAGTAAGGTTGGATGACATGCCTAGGAATCCCAGGTTCAAGTTCAAATGCCCTATAGGGCATTCTGCCTTATTTCTGTTTCTCCTACCAGTGTTGTAGGTTGGGTACACCTATGTTTCAGTCTTGTGTCTAATGCAGCAGCAATTCCCTACTCCAGGGATGGGGAGCCCATGCTCTCCTAATGTTTTGTTGCTGTTGTTTAGTCATGTCCGACTCTTCGTGACCCCATGGACAAGAGCACGCCAGGCACTCCTGTCTTCCACTGCCTCCCGCAGCTTGGTCAAACTCACGTTCGTAGCTTCGAGAACACTGTCCAATCATCTTGTCCTCTGTCATCCCCTTCTCCTTGTGCTCTCAATCTTTCCCAACATCAGGGTCTTTTCCAGGGATTCTTCTCTTCTCATGAGGTGGCCAAAGTATTGGAGCCTAAGCTTCAGGATCTGTCCTTCCAGTGAGCACTCAGGGCTGATTTCCTCCAGAATGGATAGGTTTGATCTTCTTGCTGGACTACAGTTCCCACCATCCCCTGACCATTAGCCACACTGGCTGGGGGCTGATGGGCAGTCAGAGTCTATCCACAGCCCAGAAGTTCCTCACCCCTGCTCTACGGAGTAGATTCCTAATTCCTGGCTCAAACTGCCAAGAATGACTACTGCTTTCCTTCCATACGTCATTTTATTGTGAACCCAGGGGCTATTTCAAAGGGCCTTTTTGCCAAATGGGCAACAAAGCACTTTTAAACTTGATTCACGTTTGACATATACCCTTTAAAGATACAAAAGTACAAAAACATTCGTCACCAAAAGAAGGAAGGCGAAGCACAACATAATTGGAGTAGCCTAGTTTGAAAGGGCTTCAGTCAGCAACAGTTTTCCAGCAAAGGAAACTGCCAGCTGAACAAAATAGCTAAGGTCCAAATCGTTTCCTACAGCAAAGCTAGGAAAGGGGTACTGCATATCAAAAGCCTTTCTTCTCACCCCACATGAAGTCCACTGCCAGCTCTCTGGGAATACTTAAGAGTTGCTTTTAAATGGCAGAAAGCGGCTGCTCTCTCCTTCTCCTCCTGTCCCCCTCCAAGAGTTGTTGGCAGCAACATGTCTATTCTCTCAAATAGAATTCAGGCGCTGCTTCACAAAACGTGCAAATGATGAGTTTTTATTTTGGAAGGAACACTTTCTAACAAACTCAAGAAAGGCGGGTGGGGAGCAAGAAAGCATTTCCCTCATTGCAAGCATCTTCTAAAGACAAGACTTTCCTCAGGTGCTCATAAAACCCAAAGTTGTGGACTCTCATTCAGGTTAAGGTGGAAAGCTGAAGATGATTTTATCCTGTAACATATGTAAGAGAACCCAGTGCAAACTTTATGAGCAGCTTTCCCAGCTCACCACTGCACATGGGAGTAAATGGCTCTTTATATAAAAAAGGAGCAGCCCCAGCAATACTTTCAAGCAGTGTTCTTATTCTTTCGGGAACAAGTTTTCGCTTCTTCTCTTCCCTTTCTGATTATTCCCCCCATCTTCCTTCAAGCCCATCCCCATCTTTTCTGTTGTTTTCATGATGTTAGCCGCTCTGAGCCTGGACTCGGCCGGGGAGGGTGGGATACAAATATATTATTATTATTATTATTATTATTATTATTATTATTATTATTATTATTCTCTTCCATCCTGCTGTGCTGCCTCTCAGCTGCAAACGCACCATGCAACATATATCTCCAGATAGATGCCCATGAATGGCAGCTTGTCATTTTACTCCTATTTCTGCCCCGCTCATTTATCACACATTGTTTGAATTGGCTGACCAGTTGGAAACTATGGACATCAAGACAGAGGACCCAGATTCACACACACTGTGCTGTGGCTACTGTTAGACTGGATTAGAATTGCCCCCTGCTGCTTATCTCAATGAACTGTCCCTGATTAAGTTTTAAGATATAGTACATCTTCCCTTTGAAGACGATTCTCCCTAAGTGTATTACATCTGCTACATTGTTTAAAAGGACAGAAGTGCTGTCAGTGTTCTGACACAAGTAATAACTTTGTTCTCTTAATTGTTTCACAAATGCAGTCTCTGTTTGGGAGCCCTTCAGGTAGCAACCCTAAGCTGGATGTGGACTTCATCCTGCAAATCTAGTTCAGGAGTCCAATGCATATCATCAAGTGTCTTCACAATGGGAAGTATTAAGTCAGATTCTGCCAAAATGAAGCAGGGTGGGTGTAAACGTGCAAGATCTGCATTTTTAACAGGAGGCCCTGGCGGTTTCCTGCAGAACTGATCAGACAGGGCTGTTTCCTGTACAAAAAGCCTGTGGGACACTTTCAGCACAATTCTGCAGGGAGCACACACATCAGAGCGTGTCCCAATGATTCTCATCATCCACTCCCAAATCTGCTAGGAATATGCTCTGTCACCAAGAGAACAAAAATATTCCCTTGCCGATGCAAGGATAAGCCTCTCTTTGCCATTCTACTAATCCTTGCACTCCAGGCGGTTCGAATCCCCGTGGCGGGGTGAGCTCCCGTCTTTCGGTCCCAGCTCCTGCCCACCTAGCAGTTCGAAAGCACCCCTAAGTGCAAGTAGATAAATAGGTACCGCTTTATAGCGGGAAGGTAAACGGTGTTTCCATGTGCTGCGCTGGTGCTAGCTCGCCAGAGCAGCTTCGTCACGCTGGCCTCGTGACCCGGAAGTGTCTCCGGACAGCGCCAGCCCCCAGCCTCTTAATTGAGATGGGCGCACAACCCTAGAGTCGGACACGACTGGCCCGTATGGGCAGGGGTACCTTTACCTTTACCTATGTTTCACTGTACAAAGTCTTGCCTTCTTTTACTAATGTGGAGAGGTAGTTAGCAGCTGGAAAACTATACAGCATCATAAAGTTTGCTATACAAACTGACAAAGTTTCACTCCGGCTTTCTGAATACAGGATTGTATTACAGTAGCACCAAGTATTAGTAGGGGAACAATGCTGACAGGTTTGTTTTGGGGGGCTCACTGCTGTACTTTAATTAGCAAATCATGTTATTCCTCAAACTTCTGCTTTTACAGATCAAGAGCCTGTCTTGCACAGATGTTATATACACCCCCCCCCATTTGATTCTAAAGCTTAGAACAAAAACAGGAATCTTCTGCACCAGTGCAAAGCTGTTTTTTTCCTAGCCTAATTGCTGTGCAGCAGGGGTGAACAAAAATGGGGGGACCCCACAACATGCAGGAACAAAAGGTTAACTCTTCCCACCTCACCTATGAGACATACAGCGAAAATACCCCCTGCAGCAAATAGGCTTAAAAGTCAGCTCCCATTGACAACTAAGGAACCTGCTTTTTAAGCATAATTGTTGTGCAGGGGAGGCTGCAAGAAGGAAAGGCACAGGCCAGAGTTTCTCTAGCCTCATTTGACATCCTTAACTAAAGCTAGCACTGTGGTGCAAGAATGAATGGATGGATGCCTAGACAAATTTTGATGTAAACCCACATGATTTTTTTCAGGCACAGGTAAAATGTGCACACTTTGCAACAAATGTACCCAAAGGTTTGAAATTACTATGCTTCTTAATAGCCACTGCTTCAGACTGGATCCCCTTGCACATAATTCTTCAAATAAGCCTTGCCACGAGAGCCCACAGTATCTGGTTGTCACATGATGCAGGCAGCATCTCTGATGTCCTAGAGACTTTGACAGCATGTCAACATTTAAACCAAGGTCACTGCAGGGTTTTGATGTGCTTCATTTATCTCGTTTTGCCAATCAGAAAATGTTTCAGCATGGGGGTGGGGGTGCAATTCCCTTCTCTGTGTTTAATATTTCTGCAAGAAACCTGAGGTCACTGTCCCCTATTCATCAGCAGTGATCAGACAAGCCACTGGCATCCAGAGATGAAGAACTGGATATTCAGAATTTTCCATTTCCTTCCTAGAAGCAAAATCACTTACTTTAAGCCTCCCTTTGCAATCCTGAGCATGAGGGCATGAGAGTGCCAAAGCTGTTTCTTCCCAGGAGCAAACAGCTTACTGTTTATTGTAAAACTCATGGTCCTCCTCTCAAGCCAAACACCAAGAGAGTACCAAACTGCTCTTGAATAGAGCCCCTAAGAATTCCAATAAAATCCTGGGGACTGAGTCTATTGCTACACACTGGCACTTAAAAGGTGATTTTGACCCTCTAAGATGCTCCAGTTGTTCTGCTTTCCAACTTTGTGAATTTATGAGAAAACACAAAAGAGGAATCCAACGTATATCCCAGCCAATTTAGGCTTTCTATTCACAGTGTGGATTGGTTTTAATGCTTAAATGAGTAGAAATGCCCTCAGGGGGAAATAGGCAGCACATCTAACTAGGAATTTAATCAAACAGGAGGCTCATAAGAAACATCTTCCTAACGCTCAAGCAAACTGTGCTGCCCTGCATCTTAAACCCATCCTCTGTCCTGTATATCTGCCCTTAGTGGCAAAACATGAAGTTATTCCAAGTACAGGTGAGTCAAAGTTCCACCTGGGACAGTCCTTTCTCCCTTGGCTGTGTACACACTACCTGCTTAAAATGCGGCCAGGTCCTTTGTTTTTCTCAATTCGGTCTGAAGCTGGATTGTTTTGTTTTTTTATGGGGTGGGGCACGTAGTATTAGGAACCGAAATGATTTGCGGCTTGTGTCCTGCCTACACCACTTCCCAAACTAGCTGTGGAACCGCATTGCATGCAAAGTAAACGGGAGCCTCTGTCTGTAAAATGGGGGTGACAGTAGCCTACCTTGCAGGGTTGGCGGGAAGGCTGGGTTTTTAAAAGGGAGTTTGGACGCTAAAACTTCTAGAGACAGGGTTATTGACGCTCTCCGGCGTTGCGGGAACTAGACGGCAACCCGCACCCGGCGGCATTGCCTCGTTCCTGGCAGCGGCATCCCAAGCGTCCGGGAGAAAGTTTGCGACCGGCAACGGGGGAAGGCGAGCGGGAGGGAGGCCGCGCAGAGTCTCGACGGCACCCGGAAGGTCCAGGGAGTCACCTCGCCGCCCGCCCAGACAGCCGCGTCTTCCCTCAGGCGGCGGCGCCAGGACTCGGGACCCCGTCTCTCTCTCCCTCCCGGATCCCGCCACTTTCCCCCGCTGCCTCCCGCCGCTCCTTCCCTTCCCAGAAGAAGCAAGACCCGGCTGCAAAAGCAAGCGGCGCATTCCTTCCCCGAGGTGCAGCTGAAACAGACAGAGGACAAAAGGCCAGGGCAAGTGCCAGGGCCGCCTCTCCCAGCCTCCGCATCCCGGCTGGAAACGGGTCCCCGCAGGAGGGCTCCCCACCTACCCTCTCCACATGCTGCCTCCGCTGCGCTTCCAAGGACGTGGCCCGGAGAGAGAGAGAGAAAGAGGCTCACGAGGAGGAGGAGGAGGAGGAGGAGGAGGAGGAAGGGGAGGCGGGCGCAGCCATTGAAGTCTCGGGGAGACGGCGATCGATCCGCCTCTGCCTGCGCTCCTTCCCTGCCAGCTCCGCTGCTGCAGTGGCGGAGAAGCCCTTCCAGGCAACTGCTCGCCGGCGCGTCTCTGCAGGGCGGGGGGAGTCAGCCGGCGGGAGGGGTCACGTGACCTCTCGGGAGGCTCTCCTCCTCGGCCCCCCCCCACTTCCACAGCGCCAAGATGCACGTGCACATCCAGCTCGCCGGCGAGTCACGTGACCGCCCCCACAACACGCCCCCATCCATTCACTCGGGTTCTGCGCGGCCCCCCAGCGCGGGCTGCCCCTCCCTTCGCGTGCGCCTCCTCTGCGTTTCATTCGAGTGACGGGGCCGGCGTGACTCTCTGCACAACCCCCAATTCCTTCTTTCCACGCCAGCCCTGCCAGCTGCCAGCTTGGGCTTTCTTCCCGGATTCAGGCATTCTCGCCAAGATGCGCCCCCCCCCCCCGCCGCCTCCGCTCTTCAAGCGTCTCGCCCTCGACGCAGGACCAGAGCAACGGAGGGAGGAGACGTGGATCGCATAACGCTAGCTGCGCGGCTCTAGAGGATTGCTGTTGAGACGGAGATACTGGGCGCAACCGAAGTCCTTATACAAACTCTGCCCGGACACTTGGGAGAGGCTGTGTGGCTCAGTGGCAGAGTGCCTGCTTTGCGCAACGAAGGTCCCGGGTCCAGTCTCTGGTGGGGCTGGGAGGGACCCCTGCCTGCAGATCTGCCAGTCAGTGAAGACCCTAGAAGGACCAGTGGTGACTCCCTATAAGGCAGCTCCTACTTACTAGCCTGGTGCCGGAGTTGATGGGCATTGCCATTCAAATGGCATGCATGTGCCACGTCTTCTGATCACTTATTCAGGGTGGGGCTTACCTGCCCCCCAATATTTTATTCAGGTTGGCACCCCTGGCTGGAAACATTGGCATAGCCAAGGGGCTGCAGCTACCCACCTTAAATCAATCAAAATCAATACAAATCTGAGGTCCCCCACCAACATAAGCCTGCCCCACTAACAAAAATCTGGGCTAAGCCCATGGCTGGAATTATGGGTAGAAATAATTCATGGACCTACACCCCCCCTCTCCTCTCCCCAATTTTAGGCAAACTGCCCTCACATAGCCTTATAAATACATTGGGAGGGGGGTCACCAAAGGAAAGGGGCCAGTCTCTCTCCACTGACATCATAATTTGAGCAGTTTTTATATGATGACAAATTGCTTTTCAGTGTTGCCAAACCCTGAGCCTTTAAGGGCAGCGTGGCTTACCAATCTTGGGCTGTGCCTGTTTACTCCGAAGAAAGCTCCCCCTGACATCAAGAGCAATTGCTCAAGTGCGCATTAAAGCAATCTGAACAAATACATCTATGTAATTGGATTTCAAGACTCTGAAGGTCAGGGGCCCATCCCTCACATTTTGACTTGGAAGTCAGCTTGAGTTCATTGGGAAGAGCTTTCAAGGAAATGTGCAATGTGACAGGTAGTCTTACAGCCCCTGCTTCAGCGGGGAGGCAGTTCAACAGCGTGTCAGCAAAGCATGACAGGCTTGCTATACCTGATTCAAAATGTTCAAGGTCTCAGGTGAGGGGAAGCACTCAAAGGCAGTGGCATAGCGTGGGGGGTGCAGGGGGTGCCGGCCGCACCGGGCGCAACATCTGGGGGGGGGGGCGCTCACACTCACAGCTCTGCCCCTACTAAAATCCACGGGTTAGGGGGCGCAAATTACTTGCCTTGCCCCGGGTGCTGACAACCCACGCTACGCCACTGCTCAAAGGAACACATTGTTATTGTCATCCACCATCACTATGCATGGATTTTCAGGTTTATGTAGGCGAGATATGTTGCTGTTAGAAAAATAATACACCTTTATATTAAAGCCCTACTGAAATGTGACAAGAAATTGATGTTATAGAGCAACTTCTTCCCCTTCTTCCCCAGACCTAATAGAGGAAAGGGTCTGTTTCCCTGGAATTATGCTTCACAAGTATTTAAAGAGGAAGTTACCTATAAAAGCTCTTGCCGAAAGTACCGTACATTTGAAAAGTCTTCTAAGGTGGCATAGCCTTTCTTTCGCTCCTGAAACATACTAGAATTCAGGAAAAGAGTGGCTGTAATAATGCGTTGGATCAGAACCATGTATTTTTCATGCATTTCCACAGGACTTTAATGTAAAGGCACATTATTTTCCTGGCCTCCTTAACAGCAAAAATGACATTTGTTTCCCCTATATAAACACCACACATGCAGAGTTTGGAGAAAATGGAGGGTAAAGTGCGAGACTGGTTACATTACGCCCAGATTAAAGAAGTTTTTAAAAATGACAAAAAACTAGGGTTCCAGGTGGAGAAATCGAAGTTGGAGACAGAACTGTTAGAACCAAAGACTAAGGCACTATCAAGAATGTATAACTTGCTGTTAAAATGGAACACACAAGACGAAATGGTTAAATCTGCTATGATAAAGTGGGCACAGGATATTGGGCATAACATTATGTTTGAGGACTGGGAAAGGTTGTGGACCACCGGGCTGAACTTCACTGCATGTAATGCTTTGAAGGAAAATGTAATGAAAATGATATACAGATGGTACATGACCCCAGTTAAACTTGCCAAAATACACCATTCGTCTGATAATAAATGTTGGAAATGTAAAGAAAATGAAGGAACATTCTTTCACCTCTGGTGGACTTGCCCTAAAGTGAAGGCCTTCTGGGAAATGATATATAATGAGTTGAAAAAGGTATTTAAGTATACCTTCACTAAGAAACCAGAGGCCTTCCTCCTGGGTATTGTCGGCCAGAGGGTGTTAAAGAAGGACCGAACATTTTTTATGTATGCAACAACAGCAGCAAGGATACTCATTGCCAAGAATTGGAAGACTCAAGATTTACCCACACTGGAAGAATGGCAGATGCAGCTGATAGACTATATGCAACTGGCAGAGATGACCGGCAGAATCCGAGACCTGGGAGAAGAAAGGATGGAAGAAGATTGGAAGAAATTTAAAACTTATTTACAAAAATATTGTAATTTGACTGAATGTTAAGAAGGATGCTTGATCATAAATAATTGGCCACCACTAAACTAGATTGGAATTAGATGATAAGTGAGATTAAGGAAAAGACAAACTCTTTGGGAGAACTATTAGATTATATTTAAACGAGTGGATATAAGATTGTAAACAAGATGATAATTTGCTTGAAAAAACTTTTTAACAATGTAAGTGGGAGCGGGAGACGTGAGGAAGTCCAAACAAGTTATGAAATTTTGTGTATGATATAAGCAATGTTGTTTGTTACTTATGCTTTTCTCTTATAAAAATCTTAATAAATATTTATATATAAAAAAATATAAACACCACACACACTGATGATGTATAATAATTTTTTTAAGTGTTCCCTCTGTTGCCCTTGAATATTGTGGTAATAAAGAGAAGCAAGTAGGGAGGGAAGAAGAGACAGATATGCTATGTAAGCAACAGACTGTCTTTGGCATATCAAGATGTCCTTGAGGCTGGGTAATGCTGATGTCTTGTCTAGATGTAGTTTCATGGAAAACCAGAAGCAAATGAAAATGTCAGGTTTTTTATGCAAGGGACTGTGTTTCTCTCTCTTGCATTTAACTCATAGCTGATTGTCATACCTTCTTCCTGCAGCATGTCACTCCCATTGGACAAATTCAGAGTTATTGATAAAAAAAAGACATAAAGGTAAAGGTAAAGGTACCCCTGCCCGTACGGGCCAGTCTTGACAGACTCTGGGGTTGTGCGCCCATCTCACTCAAGAGGCCAGGGGCCAGCGCTGTCCGGAGACACTTCCGGGTCACGTGGCCAGCGTGACAAAGCTGCATCTGGCGAGCCAGAGCCGCACACGGAAACGCCGTTTACCTTCCCGCTGGTAAGCGGTCCCTATTTATCTACTTGCACCCGGAGGTGCTTTCGAACTGCTAGGTTGGCAGGCGCTGGGACCGAGCAGCGGGAACGCACCCCGCCGCAGGGATTCGAACCGCCGACCTTTTGATCGGCAAGTCCTAGGTGCTGAGGCTTTAACCCACTGCGCCACCTGCGTCCCCCCCCCCAAAAAAGACATGCTGCCCCCTTAATCCTATGCTCTTCAAAAACAAGGTTCCAATTGCTGTTGCGTAAATATCAGGTGAAACAGCAGCAGCCCATCCATGGCAAAAGTGGTAAAAATTAAAAAATAAAATGAACCATCAGGATTCTGAACTAGATACACCTTTGGTCTGATCCAGGAGGGTTCTGAAGCTTTCATGTTCATATATTAATATCAAAATCTCATTTCATTCTAATGCATTAAAACTATATAGTACTTCAGAGGGTCAGCAACACCTGCTACACTCAAATGCAAGTTCATTTAACTTTTAAAGTAAGACCAGACTTACTGGGCCATCCAGTCCCATCTTGAATGGTAATTTTAGATAGCAGCTTTTAGCAGCATGGGGGCTCCAATTTTCCTGCCCCAACCTCCACTAACTTTCTACATTTTAGGACAAAAGAAAAAAAAAGATGTCCAAAGCTGTTAACAGGTCTGAAGAAAGTGGCAGATTTCTATGTTTCTTGCTTCTTGTCTCATGCATGTGAACTCATTATTATAAAGCCCAGAAGTTCCAGCTACCAAATCTTACTCCTTGGCCCAACAAGCATGGATAGGATTGCAGTCCTTATCCTCTTGGTAGCATCCAGGATGATGACCGTAATTCCGCAAGCCCTTTTATGCCGATTACATGGATGTACAGTATGTGAGTGGTGTGTTTCCCTTTATTTCCCAAACAAATTCCACAAGAGGAATTTACAAAGCCATTCACAGTGTTACATGGGGGTAAAAAAAATCTCTTGCTGATTGTATGGGTGTTCTCCATATTAGGGGCCCTGCTTCTTATCCTACCATTAGTCACTAATGATAAGCGGGCATGACAAACAACTGTTTCTCCACCCTTATAAACATTTTGAAAGCTATAAACTGGTTTCTCCCCAAAGTCCTTTTCGGTAGGCAAAACATACCAAGTTTGTGTAATGTTTGCTCCTATGGTTTGTCTCTAAGTCCTTTTATTATCCTCGTAACTCTGCCCAGAATCCTTTCCAGTTTGTCAACATCCTTCTTAAATTGTAATTCCTGGAACTGAACATCATCCTCCAGATAAGGTCTTTCCACTGTGAGCGTATGAGGTTGTTCGACGTTGTGCAATGGCAACTTGAGCCAAGTAAAAATGCATTGTTTAACTAGCTTGGGGAAAAGGAACAAATGTAGAGTGTGTTGCAGCCAGTTCACAGGTTGGCAAATCTAGCAATTCCGATATGTTCAGTGAGACTCACACATGAAATTACTGCTGTATGTAGGAACTGACATGCAAATTCGGCATTTACACAAATATAAGCCCATTTTCCATGTTGAGGTGAAAGAGTTATGAAAATTTGGACATTGTATAAGTGTGCCCATATGCCCTCAAATCACATCAACTAAATGTGAGTGGAACTGTTCTGTTTCATTCAAGTTAGTTCACTAGGACAATGGGAATTTTTCTATCCAGAGTCTGACAAATAATCATTTCAGATTCCAGAATAAAAGCACAGCTCAGAACAGCTGCTGGCCTTTTTTCTAATGTACGGAAGCCTCATGCTTAGCTTAGGACTGGCTGGTATCCTTGACCTGAATCATCACAAGAGATCTTTCCATATGCACAAAGTCTCTTATACAAAGAAAGCCCAAAAGCATGTGTGCTTCTTCCCCTTCCAGGCGATTTTCTGGAACCACCACCAGATTCCATAGCCAATTTGTTGAGGAATCTGCTAACTAATTCCAGTATGTACAAAATTTGGTAGCATCACTACTTGCTGTGCAGAGTGGCAATCACGAGTACATAGTTTTGCTCTACTCCATATAATGAACTGTCAGCTTTATGTGAAATGTCCACCAGGAGCCATGTTTTAAAATGGGAAAGTACAGACTACAGCCTTGTTAGTGACCCAGTAAAAGATAAAGGGACCCCTGACCATTAGGTCCAGTCATGGAAGACACTGGGATTGTGGCGCTCATCTCGCTTTATTGGCCAAGGGAGCCGGCGTACAGCTTCCGGGTCATGTGGCCAGCATGACTAAGCCGCTTCTGGTGAACCAGAGCAGCGCACGGAAACGCCGTTTACCTTCCCACTGGAGTGGTACCTATTTATCTACTTGCACTTTGTGCTTTTGAACTGCTAGGTTGGCAGGAGCTGGGACCGAGCAATGGGAGCTCACCCCATTATGGGGATTCGAACCGCCGACCTTCTGATTGGCAAGCCCTAGGCTCTGTGGTTTAACCCAGTACAAACTGACAAAAGTGGGAAACACCTGACAAGAGTTTATATAACTTTATTTGTATTCATGCATATATTAATGCTTTAAAATGGTGACAGCAGGGTGAGTCTGGCTATCAAAGACAAGGCATATGTCCTCAGGTTAAAAAGAAAAGAATGTTGCTAATGCAGGATGGAAAGAATTCAGAGACAGACAAACAGACAGAGCAATCTAGCCAATAGCCGGTTGTTTTACAGACCCAGTTCATGGAAGCAAAATAGTAGTAGTAGTAGTAGTAGCAGCAGCAAGTAGTAGTAAAGTAGTAAACCCTAGCCAGGATTGGGCTCAGGGCGGCTAACACCAAATATGAATTACAATAAAACGTAATAGAAAAACAACAAACAAACAAACAATTAAAATATGGCTTAACATGCAGCTTAAAATGCAGCCTCATTTTAGTATGTGCCATGCATCCTGAGTCAGCACCTAATAGTCTACAAATCACTTTATCATCATCATCATCAACAACAACAACAACAACATTATTTAAATTGAAGCCTTAGGAATAGCAACACCCCCACCCCCACACAAATTGGCTTCAAAACGAAAGCAAGGAAATGATACCTGAGGGAGAAGAAATGTGCTAATGAAAGAAGTTCCAGAGGGATAGCTGGGTGAGTCTGCTCTAGCAAAAACCACAAAGCATCTTCCAGCACATCTATTACAAGCATTTTATTTATTTACGTATTTCTTCACTACCTTTTAAGTCATGGCCCTAACAAGGCAGTTTAGAGAACAACAACATACAGTAATGAAAGATGTGAAATGCAAGGAGGCCCAAACAATGCTAAAATGTCAGCATAGAAACTAAGGCATCGCCTATATAATTTAAACATGAATCAAACAGCGACTTAAGACTCAGATATATAGCATTAATGAACTAGAGTCCACTTCATCAAACACTAATGGAAAAAAATACTTCTCAGTTGCCTGTATCAGGGGGGGAAAGGAAAAGTCCCTTCACTGTGCAGGCCATTTTGCCAAAACCAACTCCGGAGCAGTTTCAGCTGTGCAGCTGGAGGAGCCAATCGATTGCAATAACATATGGCTGGGGATTTAAATTGGCACCAGATCCTGACTGTGGCTCCTTCCCTTCTGAAATGCATAACGGTCTGGAATGCAGGATCCCCTCAGACGAGTGCTGAGACAGCTTTAATTGGCTCAGCAGGAAAGACTGGAGTTTAGAGAAATAATACCGCACAGGAAATAAACATGGACAGCAGCCGAGGGGTGGGGGGAGAGGGGTTTCAAATGGAGGTTAGATGGTTGTGATTTGAAGCCTTTGTGACACATGAGCTTTCAAGAAAGCTGGAAAGCCTGCAAGCATGAGGTCGAGAAATTGGTAGGTGAAGCCAAATTGCGTATGTGGCCCAGGCCAAGGCAGCATCCTAGGAAGGGCTGCGGCTCAGTAGCAGAGCATCTCTTTGGCATATAGAAGGTTTCATGTTCTACCCCTGACATCTCAAGGTAGGGCTGGAAGCAGATGCCCCCGTCTGAAATCCTGGAGAGCCAGTCAGTGCAAATGGATCTGTGGTCTGACTTGGCACAAGGCAGCTTGCTATGTATTTTTATGTTCCACCCCTGGGCAGATGGCCATCTAGCCTGCACTTAAGTAATTCCAGCTGAAGGAGAAGCCACCTCCTTCTGAGAGAGTCTCTTCTTCCACCATCAGAGAGCTCTTACCACTGGGAAGTTTATCCTCATGTGGCAGAGGGGCCTGAACTGTAGCCCTCGTGGCCTGTAGGCACATGATAAGGGTCATGTGCTCAAGCTATCTTTGCAGCCCTGCATGGTGTCTGTGTGAGAGGCTACTTGCGGAGGTCTCTTTGAGCTCCTGGAAAGATGTTTGTATTATATTGGTCTTCTCTGCAGCCTGGGGGAGAGAAAGGAGGTCTAACCCAGCTCACTGTTCTCCACTCTTGCTCCCAGCCACCAAACTAAAACACATTTTTAAAGTTAAAATGGCAGATTTTAGGGGGATTTGGTGAACCACAAAAAAACAACCTCCAGGGGGGTGGATACAGCCCCCAGGACACAGATTATCCAACTCTGCTAGTGTGTTTTGACAAGCAGTTAACAGCTATCCACAAGTCACCATCCCATCACTGCCCTACTGAAATTCTCTCTCTCCTCACCTGTTTTATTATGGGGTTAAAAAAAAAAAGGTGCATACTTTGTGTCTTTGATTAACAACCCCTAAAGGTCATCACCTCAATTCTAAGCTAGCATCTGCATGAATCCGGAGCAATTCAGGAATTTATTTGGTGCCCAGAAATCTGCCAGTGGAAACAGTTTCCATGTTTCTTACACATCATATAAGTTTGGCACCCCGTTGTTTTGTGGTTTGCAGATATTGCTGCCTTTGCATGTAAGCATCCATTGATGGACACCGTTGAAGCTAATATTTAAAATAATGGCTGGGAAGCAATAACAACTTGTCAGCAACCAGATTATCTCTGGCAGCTTAGTTATGCGAAACTGTCTGTCAAACAGCAACTATGGCAGATAGAGGCTCCATATTTGTTAAACACAATAGCCACTGATGAAAGGCAAGCTAGGATGTGATAAGCTTATTACTTGATTACTCCCATGGCAACCATCTTAAATGGCGGCAAGGTTTGTAAGGCAACGAGAAATTGTAAAGTGTGAAGATGATGATGATGATGATGATGATGATGATGATGATTATTTCTACCCCGCCCATCTGGCTGTGGGCGGCTTTCAACAGAATATTAAAAACTGAATAAAACTTCAAACATTAAAAACTTCCCTAGCAGATAGACTGCTAGGACTTTCATGAGCTGATGATGAAGATAGGCTAGTCTATCTTTTGCCCGGCTAGTGCCCTCCCATCAGCCTCAGCCAGCTTGGCCATTTTGGCTGGGGCTGATGGGAGTCATAGTCCAAAATGTGCGATGGGAACCAGCTTGGCAAAGGCATCATGCCAGTGCATCATCCTCCAGAGTCAAACTGCCAGGACCACAGCTGTTTGATGTATACCTGTGCCCGATTGTCCCTCCTATTTTAGTCTTCTGGTTGCTGAAAGTGATGAGGTAAATTTATTTATGATGTTCTCCTGTACGGCTTGTATTTTAAATTCTTTATGCAAGCCACTCTGGGATTGCTATTGCGATAAAGAGCAGGTAATAAATATTTTAAATAAACATGAACGGATGAATAAAGAAAGGCATGGTCTCTCCACCAGTGCCCCTGCCAAGATTCACACACAAAGACACTTGGAAAGAGCACTTTATTTCCCTCTCATACCATTTTGCCTCCTCTAAAGTTCTAGCTATAATCCTGCCTACCCCTCCTTTCTCCGTGTTGCCTTTTGCTTTCCTTAATCCTTGTCCATACACACACCATGCCTCTAGTTGGTTCTGGCTCAGAACACTGCCCTGTTTCGAGAGTGGAGAACAAAGCTAGCAGCAATGAATGAGGAGGAACCTCCAGGTTTAACAGGGCTAGGGGAACGTCATGATGCAGATCAAAATACAGAGCTCTTATTAGGGGCACGCGTGTGACCTTGCTTCCCCACATATCTCCCTTGCTGGCTCAGGAGAACACATAACTCCAATCTTTGCTACCTCCAAGGACCAGAAAAAAGGAAATGAATCATCAGCACAGAGGGTGCTCTGGTAACTTATTAGTCCATGTAATAATTAACTCCCAGATCTTAAGCCATCAGAGTAGAAGATCCACAAGTTCAGAAGAGCAGAAAATTAAAAATTAGCAAAGTGAGAACCAAAAGAGTGAAAGCTCTGCAGAATGCTCAGGTTGTTCTGCTTTCACAGAAATGCTGGTGACAACTGGGGTCTCACAAAGTCATCATTGAGGATGGAAACTATGGAAGTGTAGAAATGAAAACATCCAGGTGAATTATTTGAAGATCTGATGGGGGATCTGTGGGAGAGAACTAGCATTCAAGATGCATAAGGAGGGCCATATCAGAAGTGTATCAAATTAGGTCTGGTGCAGAGAAAGTGGGCAGTGACATCTTTTTTCCCCTTCCTCATGCTAGAACCTGGGGCATTCAATAGAGTTATACAGTGGTACCTTGGTTTACGAACTTAATTCGTTCCAGAAGTCCGTTCTTAAACCAAAGCATTCTTAAACCAAGGCGTGCTTTCCTATAGCAGTGTGGGACTCAATTTACAAATGGAACACACTCCACAGGAAGAGGAATATGTTCTGCTTCCAAGGCAAAGTTCACAAACCAAAACACCTACTTCCGGGTTTGCAGCGTTCTTAATTCAAGCTGTTCATAAACTAAGCTGTTCTTAAACCAAGGTACCACTCTATGTTGGAAGATGCAGGACAGAGGTAATGAAGTCCTCCCCACAGTGCATAAATTATGGGATTTGCTACCATAACATTTAAAACCAAATTCACCACCTACAAACACTATCTGCCTCACAGAACAAAAGTCTGCTAGAATCAAAAAATCTTCAACAGCCGGTGAAAGAGAATGAGCCTAAGGGCTGGGCTACATTTCTGCTTGACCCGTGCTTAGAAAGCATGGGTCCAAGCAGTTTCGCCTTCGCCCTGCTGCTTCCCCCAGAAAACCTGCTCTTTGGCACAAACAGCAATCCACAGAAAACCCAGTTGCTGTTTGTTGTGATTCAGCACTAAACTGTGGGTTTTCCTGGGGGAAAGCAGGGGAGCAAAGCAAAGTGTGGATGAACTGTGTGGGTGGGTGGGTGCGCACGTGCGCAATCATAGCTGTAGCTCATTGGGAGAGCATCTGCGTTGCATGCAGGAGGTCCCAGGTTCAGTCCCCAGTATCTCCCTTGTCTGAAACCTGGAGAATCACTATTAGCCAGTGTAGACAATCCTGAGCTTTATGGCCCAATGGTCTGACTTAATATCAAGCAGCTTCCTAGAGTGACGTAGTGATCACAAGATGTAGTGATGGGCATCAACTTGGAAGAGTTCACCTAGGGATTGGGTCAATTTGCAGAGGATGTTATCAATGGCTCTTAGTCATAACGGCTGTGTACTACCTGCAGTATCAGAGATATGCCATCTACCCTCTTGTACTGTGGAATACACCAGGGGTTGACTTCAACAGTGTCCATCAGTTGATGGTAAGACTATTGTCAGGGGATCAGGGGAGGGAAGCAATGTCTGGCCATTCCTTCCTCCATAAAGCTATTCTAGAGGCCTGGAAAGTCCTAGTTTAGAGAATTGATGGGGGGGAGGGGAAGGGAGAATTCCTGAAAAATGTCCCCCACCCCCCCCATCCTGCTGTTGGAAGCTGAGAGACACTCTTGGGCACTAGCCCACACATATGGTAAAGTCTGCTTTATCTTACAGTGGAATTGCACTTTGCCACGTGTTCCGAAACTTGAGGCAACACAAATGCAAGGCTGATGGGTATTTGGTGGCCAGGACATGTGAGGCTGCTTTCATTTGGGGAGGAGAAAAGGCAGAAAAAAGGTCTGGTGCCATTTGCAGGAGGGAATAATCAGACAGAGAAAGGGTTAAATAGCCCTCCCATCCACCATTTTTGCCCCCCCTCCCAATACAGAACCTATGCCCAGCCTCATAATATGGAATTCTGACCTTGAGTGCCTGTGCAAGCACACACGTACCCTAGCAAAGCAGAGAAATGGCTGATGTAAAACAGAGCCTTGGCGCCTCTTTCGTTGTTGCTTCTCGCTTTCCATATTTCAGCTCTTTTAAACACCCCGAGCCAAAGTCTGCAGCCTGTGTTTATAAAAATGTGCTTACTCTAATTCCTCCATAGTACAGTGTGAGGTTTCCAGCACCCCACCCTCTGAGGAGACAGACGGCGAGTCAAGATCTATGACTTGCTGCAGGAGACAATCATCTGAGATCCTTGCTTTTCATTCTAGCAGGACAGAGAGCAGCTGCCTGCGCCAGGAGACAAACTGCTGAATACCAGCTGCTGATCTGAAGCCAGTGAGAGAATGTGGCCTCCAGAATTTGCAGCATTTTTTTCCTGCCTTGCTTCCAAACTGAGGTTTACAGGAAAGTCAGGTGCAAAGGAATGAAAATATGATGTGACATGTATCCTGGAAGTTGTTGTTGGTTGTTGTTTTTTAAGAGATGGTGTGATTGCCTAAAAATTAGGAAAAGAAAAACAAGGGCTTTGGAAACACAGGCTCTAGCCGCCCACATGTCCCCCTCATCCAGCTGTGTGGAATGTTTGCACAACTGGATGGAATGTTTGCACAGAAGATCCCCCTGGGATCCGTTGAATCTAAGATCTCCGGTTTCAAAGATCTCCAGTTCAAGGGAAGGAAGACAACATTATGTCCCAGTCAGCATTAAAGAATTCGTTTTTTGCTACAAAACAACTGCGGCAGGGGAAAGAGACATGCTAGAACCAAGGAGTGGAGAGAGGTGAAAGCAGATGGGATATGGCCCCGTCCGGTGTGCAGAAAGCAGAGATGGAAGAGGAAACCATCCCAGTGGGAACAAGTAGAAAAGAGTCTTCCAAAGCGTTGGTTAAAGCCCAGTTGTGGGCTCTTCCAGATGAACCTATTTATTGAGCATTTGCTCTGATTTGTTTGCACTAAGCTTATACAGAGGTTAGATTGTTCTGATTTGTTTGCAGGAAGATTATCCGACAATGAGTATTCATCCTGCATGCCTCTGGACTGCATGTTTATACAGCTTTGCATTAATCAGTTGTTCATTCCCCAATTCAATTCATTTCCCCATCAAATTCCTAACTACGAAAAGGTGTGTTTCTTTTTAAAATTAGATTTGTTGTTCTAGGGCAACAGAATGCTTTGATCCACTTTAATTGTGCAAACCTAAATTTAATTGTGCAAAACCTAAATTTCACAGTATATGATTGAATCCCTCCTGCAAAATGCTGACAGTCTTTCAGGGAAATAAAGGCAAAACTGGTATGTATGGAGCCATGCCACTTATGCCAAAAAGCTTTGGAACAGTGAGAAAAGAAAACATAATAAGTGTGTATCACACTTTTTCCTCGCACGGCAATATGCTATTTGCACATCACAGGAACTGCATCCACAAAGCACACTTCCCCTATGGAAACCACGTATGGCAGCCAGATTTTCAGATACTGCATTAGGAACATAGGAAGATATTCTATGGAGGCTGACCCATAGGAGCAAATGTGGCACTGCCCCACCTAGCCTAGCCTGCTCTCAGCATATTGCCCCCTGCCTGCCTTCCTATCTGCAACCAGTCCAGAGGGTGGCCACTAGTTGATAATTCAGAAGCTGTGCAATTGAAAATTCAGTAGAGCGGGAAGGCAAGGCAAAGAGGTGTGGATATTGCTTCCCTCTTTCCTTCTTGCTCTAACTCCAGAAATGCCCCATGTGGGAAAGGAGGACTGAGAGTTTGCAAGCTGTAATGTAGTATCTGTAGTTTCACTCTGGCACCTTGGGGGAGCAGGCTGAGGTGTGAGTCTGAGTTCACATGGAGCCAGAATAATTCTAGATTACAATTTACAGCCTCTTTCCTAGTGGGCCGAAAGGAAGAGAGCAGCGCAAGAAACTTCCAGCTTCTTCAAAGGCTAGTGCTGCAATGAGGAGTGGCAATGAAATGTTACAGCCATCATGGGCCATGCTCTGGAGCCTCCTAGTGGCGGATCTTGTGCATGCAACCTATGTGAAAGTGTGTGGTACTTGGGCTGAGCTCAGGCCACAGTTTCAATAAAGCAATGGGAGAAATTCCCCTTTTCTGCCACTTTGGCACTGCTACAGCTAAGTAGATCAAATGCCATGTACAGTATGTGTAACAGAGATTAAAAAGACTCATTGAAGGGATAGGGAAATGCTGCTTATTCTGTTTTCTTTTCATCTTTAGTTGCAGACCAGCCTTATACAAATTAATATGCATACAATTCTCTTTTTTACAAGCCTCTTTTTTCATCCAGTCAATTTTATTCATAAGGAAAGCTTTATTTCCCCCCTCACTGCCCCACAGTGGAGATATGGTGTCACACACCCCTCATTTCACGTAACAACAGAAAATAAGAAATAAATTTTAAAATCAAAATGTTCCAAAACTGCTTCAGGGTTATACACCCAGGAAAGCCAAACACACACACACAAAAAACAACATTACACTCCACCAACGCTGGACATGTGGAAACTTCTGGGGGCTAGATTTGGCTTATAACTTGGAGCATGGGTAAACTGGATCAGTTCTTCATATTTGCACTCACAACAGAAGACCAAAAAAGCCCCTGTCATAGATCAATACTGCATCAATACCCATTATAGTTTATTTATCTTTTATCTACAAATTCCCAGGTTTTTATCTACAGAACCTCTTCAAAGCAAAATGCTTCTGAGACCAGCTTTCCATACTTGAATTCGCTTCTTTTCCAGTTGTGTAGATTAGAAATATTCTCTCTCCATCCCCTCTCTTTAAAAATGAAAACTTTAAAGGAAAGTTATTTCACATTAATTTTTCCCTATACAGTGGTACCTCGGGTTAAGAACTTAATTCGTTCCGGAGTTCCGTTCTTAACCTGAAACTGTTCTTAACCTGAGGTACCACTTTAGCTAATGGGGCCTCCTGATGCCGCCGCGCGATTTCTGTTCTCATCCTGAGGTAAAGTTCTTAACCTGAGGTACTACTTCCAGGTTATCAGAGTCTGTAACCTGAAGTGTCTGCAACCTGAAGCATCTGTAACCCGAGGTACCACTGTATGGAGATCATTGAGGATCCATCCTGATTTGCTTGTCCAAAGCTTACATGGAGGTCAGCTTATATCCGGTCTTTATTTGGTTTTCATTCTCATTTGTTTGTGTGGTGGTTATATGACAATGAACATTTGTCCTGATTAGCAGTGTTTATGTGTCTGTCTTCCTGTTAGTCATTCGTCCATCCCACACTTTTCAGTGCATTTCCCTTTCACTTCCCTGACCATAAAAATCCTTTTTTTATTATGGATTTGTTGCACTAGGTCAGGGGTCAGCAACCCACGGCTCCGGAGCCGCATGTGGCTCTTTTACGCCTTTGCCGCGGCTCCAGGGCGGATACTAGCGAGGGGAGGAGGCGCATTGTGCGCCCCGACACTCCCCACTGTGGCGGGCGCTGTACTGGCTGTGACGTCGCATGGGGGCGGTGCGTGTGTTAGTCACGCACCGTCCCGACGTCACCTTCCCGCCCGCCCGCCCACTACATTGTAAGGGGCATGTATGCTGGTCACAGTTTTGAAGGGGAGTGAAGAACACAAACCAAAAAAAAGGTAACTTGTTAATTTAACGCTTATTTCTATGAGGAGCAGTCAAACAAAGAAATAATTAAAAAGTGACAAAAAAGATATTTTTATAATGACGAGTTTTGCGGTTCCCAGTTTTTTTTCCTTCGGAAACAGGTCCAAGTGGCTCTTTTTGTCTTAAAGGTTGCAGACCCCTGCACTAGGTCAACAATGCCTTTTAATGCATTTTTATTGAACAAACCTACATTCCCAACATGCGCTTGAATCCCTCCAGCAAAATAGTGATTGACCAGAGGCACCTCTGTTATTGGGGTGATAAAGAAGCCAATTCCACTTGATACCACTAGATGGTGCTAAGTCATGTTTCTAGAACATAGCCTACTGGCAGGGATGGGGAAGAAATTCGATTTTGTTTGCATTTTAATAAGAAACACTTTTCGAACTAATATGAGAACTAAAACACAGCTATCTTTTGAAATTTGTACATCTCTGAATTTTGCGATGCAACCAAATGACATGTACCAAAATGCAAAAAGGCATGGAAAGAAGATGCAAAAATGCTTTACACCAGGAGGGAGGAATCACTTTCAAAAATGTGTATGTCAAGTTAAAACTTCATACAGAAATGTGTTTATTAGGAGAAATTCACACTAAAACGCTAATGAATTTCCATGAGGGTTAAAAAAAAAGAATAAAGAATTGCAGGTTGCTGTGGAAATGTGGAGCACTGAGTTGAAGAGTGGAAGGATGAGAAACTGAGATAAACCAAAACTGACAGATTCAGCTGTACCTACCTGCTAGTTAGTTCAAATGTGAAAACGACAAGGAGACTTTGGCACCTTAAAGATGGAGAGTGGAATTCAACATCATTCCACAAGATTGTCATGAGCACAAGCATTTCTGGACATGCATGCTCTTCTGGGGTTTCTTCTGACTCTCCTGAGCAGATCTGTGGAGGCCTTTGGGGGCGCACAGGTGGACAAGGGGGGAACCCCATTGCACAGGCATGTCTTTTTGGACTGGCTTCTGCTAGCGCAACTTAGTTGAATCCAGCCTCAACAGATTTATTATGGTATAAGGTTTCATGGACTACTGTCCACTTCATCAGATGGACATTCATTGGACTGTGGTCTAGGAGAGCTTATGCTGTAATAAATGTGTTAGTCTTTAAGGTGCCAGAAGAATCTTTTCTATTTCTGCTGCAAGAGACTAACACACCTATCCAGACAAATTTAGACGACACAGAGGAAGTCCAGAGGAGCTGTTCAGCACACCATCAGGTCCAGCTGTCCTGGTTTCAGTTATTAATGGCAGGAGGTTGTGGACACACTGCTTGAAGGGACTTGTCCTCTCAACTCTTGCCCATCTTGGCTTATTCAGTCTAGCTGAGAGGGAATCACTAGGTGGGTCCAAGGAATCACCAGTGCCTTGTTGTAGGGGAGGGGGTGCCACCTGCCTTGAAGGAGGTGGTTGTGGTGTACCACCTGTTCAAGGGGCCCTCCCTGACCCCATAAATGTCAACCTGGTGTCCTGCTTTTGACTCCAGCTCCCATCAGCCCCAGGCAGCTCAAAATATCTGGATGGCACCAAGTGGCAAGAGGCTGACATAGGGTCTGAGGATGAAACGATGGACAGGAACTTCTGCCTAACTTGGATTGCCCAGCAGAAGGCAGTTTGCAAAGTTTAATCAGTTGCCCCCTGAAGGAAATGGGGCAAAAGTGTTTTGACTCCCTGAGGTTAAGCTCCTGAGGTGAAGACAAAAAAATGAAACTGCCTCTGAGAGTTTGAGGCAGTGATACCCAAGAAGGAGAAGTTGGGAACGGGCCCTTCCTGGCCACATTGACTGGATGTGAAAGAAGGGTATGTTTGAAGGCAGGGACAAGAATCCTCCCTCAGATAAAGCACCTGCCAACTATAGTTTAAAGAATTAAGTGTGACTGACCAAGAGAGGCACTTTGTGGGCAACACAAGCAGATGACTGAGCTCTTTGGTTAGTCCCACTGGCAATATTTAAAAACCTATTGAGGAGCAGGGGGAGCTGACCCCAGTGAAAAACCAAGATTTGGGTGCTTAGTTCAGCAGGCTCAACAAGTTTTGGGAGGAAGGGATGAAGGTTGCTGACAAGGTCATTATAGCTTTTATATGCTGCACTTTTAACTAGAAACCCCGCCTTCTGCCCCCTCCCCCTGTCCTACTAGATGAAATGGAATCAAACCATTAGGAAATAGTTATCCTCATCATCAGAGGGAGAGTGAGTTTATGCAGGTCTTCCCCAACCTGGTGCCCTCCAGATGTTGTTGGACTCCAGCTCACAGGAGCCCCATCCAGTGTGGCCAATGATGATGGGAGCTGTAGTCCGACAACATATGGAGGGCACCAGGTTGAGCAAGGCTGATTTTATGTGGATGAATTGGTGGGAGAAAGGAGAATGGCTGCAAAGCAAGGACAAGATTTGAGGGTTAGAATATGAGAAATGGTCATGAGTCTTGTGGAGACATCATGGAGAGGGCAGTCAGATGACAAGGAATGGGAGGAGATTGGGGAACTGGAGGAGTCTAACCAAGGGGAAGGCCCTAGTGGGTTGGCGACCTCCAGATTCCAGGAGGAGTCTGATCCCAGAGACACATGGATCTAGGGGAAGGGCTGAGCGGGTAAGTCATGAGAATGGCTCACTTCCGCATGCAACATCACTGCCAGTTGAGAAGACTCAGGCGCCTCCCTATCAGCGCAGATCCACCCTCTCCTAAGGAAGCACTTGGGGATAAATCTGACAGCAAGACTCCACCTCCATCTCTAAGGACATGGAGTAGCAGCCGCAAGAACAAAGCAGTGTGAATTCCCCCCTGCCCCTCAGGTCAGTTGGCAGGTCTAAGTTGATGGTGGCAAGCATATACAAGAAGAGCCATTGCAGATCAAGTCCCACAAGAGAGAGTGTCCATATCTCCACCTATGCTTCCCAGTGGAGAAGCCCACATGTTCAATTTCAAGCCACCAAATACTGAGCCGCCAGGTGAGGAAACAACCCATGGAGTGATGAGCCTTGAATGTGTGAACTGGGCCCAGGTTCAGGTGCCTGGAGGCCAGAGAGCATCCCAGCTCACAGGAAGCCATCATTTGGAGCCCCAGAAGAAGGCCTGTGGGTGGGTTGTGCTCAGCGCAGCATGACAAAACCCTTATAAACTGTGTGGAAAATTCCAGCCCCACTTAATCCCCAGGGCTTCTGAAAAACGGTGACATTCAGAAAAGATCCAAACAGGAAAGAATTAGCAGGAGAAATGCCTTTCTTATTGCGGCTGCCACGGCTGTGCCAGGAGTGAGTGCAAGCAGGAGCGGGCGGGCGGCAGCAGCAGCTGAGGGGCCACCCCCCGCTCCCCCCCCCGGCCTGCCTCTCTCTAAACACGCAGAGCTTACTTGGAAGATTAGGAGAGAACACAGCAAAAGACAACAGAGTTCCTTTTGTAATGGGGGTGGGATTAAGGAATCAAGTGACCGGTTGCAACTCCCAAGTGGGTTTCAGGCTTCTTAGAGCACCGTGTCACTGTCAGGTTCAATCACCCACAAGCCACAGAGGTGGGAGGAGGTGGAGTGTGGCGTGTGCCGACAAAGAACCTCGCCAGGACACATGCGAGGCCAAACGTCTCCAGTCCCAGCTGCAGGGCCGGAGCCTGCTTTGGTAAGTAGCTCCCCGAGGGCTGCTGTGGCGCTGTCCTAGAATGGGACAGATTTTCTTTTTGCTTAGGGATATATATGTTTCCACTTTTTTAAAAACAAGGCACCTTATTTAGTTTAATTGGGGCAGAGGGAGGCTGCTTGTTCTGTACATTTGGCCATCACGAGAATACTGCGTATACAGATGCAAAGGAGGAACCACCTGGGGTTCTTGCATCTTTCACAGGAGAGGAGGGGGGTGCAGCAGCAGCAGCAGCAGCAGCAGGTGCAGCCTCTCTTGTTCCTGAAGGTCAAGCAACTCTTGCCACAATTTCCTCTTGCATAAACTTGGTCTTGGCCATGGGGTCTAAGGATGCACTTTAACATGCAAAAAAATGGCATTCTCACGTTGGGCATTCCAATGTTGACGTTTAAAATGATTTAATTATTGAAAGCTGTTCCCCTTCCCCCCCTAAAAAAAGCACATTGGCAAACTCTTTTTTCCTCAATGTACAAAATCCAGTGATCTACTCTTCTATGAGATCCACAAAGTATTTGCATTATAAAGGCCCCCCGGTGGGTGGGTGTCACAGCTTTGTATTTTAGAACAATTCACCTGAAATAGCAACTACCATACTCACAATTATTGCAGGGGGATTACAAGTTCCATCCGTGAACTGTAAAATAGTAGGAAATGCCACCATCAGCTGTGTTTTCCAAGCCTGTGCATGTTTGCTCTGCTGTAGGTCCCACTGTCTTCAATGGGACTTAACTCTCCCAAGTAGGTTTACATAGGATGTTAGCATCAGCCAGTCTAACAGTAAGGACGAAAGCTGTTTAAAGTGTGTTACAAGGTAGTTCCTCCATGTTATGTGACTTAGGATATGGATCCTTCCTTACTTTAACAGTGTACGCTTGTCTGCACATATAGAGTTTATAGGACTGTTTAGTGTTTGTCACTCTACCAGCTCTTGAGCCAAGGGAGCCTTAACTGGTGAGTACCAGGGAGAAGTTTGACTGGGGAAAACAATGAAGATATCTCTAACCGTAGGATATCAGAAGATGTATTCGCTTATTCTCAGATTAAGAATAAGGAGGAATTAGTGTTTTTGTTTCTCCATAGGTATTCCAGGTGCAGTACAAGGATATATCGAATCATAGTATTGTAAGAGACCTAAAACACCATTTTTTCCAACCCCACTGCTGAGGCAGAAAACCTGGTGCTATAGCATCTCTGAAAAGCAGCCATCCAGGCTCTTTTTTAATATCTCTAGCGAAGAAGAGCCCACCCAACACCTAATTCAAAGCAGCCTAGCATCATATAATATAGAATTGGCTCTTTCGCTCCACCGAATCCCACAAGAGGAAGATTACAACTTTCTTCTCTTCTTCTTTGGTGATCAGTACATTAACTCCTCTGCTTCTAGAAATTTGATTTGGCATGGTTAACCTTCCAGTTTCCTCCCACAGTAAGCAATATACCAGGGCAGGGGGGCATTCTAGGCTACGAGGGAAAGGGAAAGGCACAGGACTTTCTATATACTGCTGAAGAATTCACGGGCATTATTTACACAGGCAAGGCTTGGAGTTTTCCATCTTTGGTAAAAATGCACTCCGCATTTGAATTGCATGAGAAAAATTCTACCTGGGTGCGGTGGAGGCGCAAAGGAAGTTGCCATAACAAAACACACACACACACACACACAATCAAGGAATATCTTCAAGTGATTCAAGTATGTGTGTGTGTGTGTGGTCATTTCCTTTATCTTTTCCACATTTGTGGATTTGTTGTGTTGTGAGTTTTGGAGGGTGAGGTGGGGGTGGGGGTAAGCTGTATGCCTAAATCCCTTCTAATTCCAGGGTCCAATGAAGATTCAAATGCTGGAATAGCCAGGCAAGTTTCTTGGTAATGGCACCTAAGTATGGGTCCTTAGGGTAACGAAGGAAGTGGCTCTGTGCCAGAGAGGAAAGGGATGGGGCCCCCACTGCCACCAGGCTGTTAGTGTGAAGGACAAAGTTGTGTGTGAGCTAGAGGCTAAAAGCAGGCTGGACAGCTGCCTGGACACAGCCATGCTTGATTTCTGCTGGAATCTAATGTGGTTATGGGAGAATGCAGATGACTGTAGATTAGAAAATGAAATCAGCATTGGTGAACATTATCTGACTGACATGTTTACCACCCATCTAGGAAAGAGGTGAAGGGGGCATTGTTTATGTGGTTATTCATTAGAATACACAATTTTAAAAGGTCTTCAGCAGCATTGCTAGGATTGATGACAATTTTTAAAACAAAAGTATCTAGCTGTAAAATTACCAAATAGCAGCCCCAGACTAGACTGGGGGTTTATCTACACTCACTTTTTGTTGAGTGTGGGGTTTTTTTGGGGGGGGCCTGAGCTTTCCCCATGAGAACCTGCTCTTTAAGACTCAGTTGGAGCAAACATCAATTTGGGTTTCCCACAGATTGCTGTTTGCTCCAACTGAACTATAAAGAGTGGGTCTACACAGAGAAACTCTGCAGCAATGGGGAAAAAAAGGCGTTTGGACATGGAGTTTTAAGGCACAGACCATGCCTGGAAAGCGTTGAGGAAAGGTAAGTGTGGATAAGCCCTGGCATTTTCTTGCTACCAATGCAGTCAGGTGCATAATCATCTTGGGGGAGGGGAGGGTTTGAGAGAGAGAAAGAGGCACAGCAAGACGGACAATGCAGCAGACAATATGCTTATTTGGGGGCTGAGCTATTCTTACAGCTAGACTGGCTACCATACAACATTTCTGTGTTATGTATTTGGCATTACATATTGGAATAATCTTCAAGCTGCCTCTGGCAAACACGTGGCTAGGAACACAATAATATAAACACTGGGACCTTGTGAAAGGTTCATCCATCACATTGAGCAACTCCAGGCGATGACATGACTGAGCCAGGAAATCCACATCATCAAGATACTGTTAAACCTACATGGTCAGGGGAAAAAATATTCCATAGAAAATATTTTGTTGTGTTTCTGCCTGCTTGGACAAACTCGTTTAGAGGATAAGTTTGTGCATTTCTGTGAAACATGCATAGTACGTGCAGAAAGTCTCTCCCACCTTTTACTGTACCTTATTTCTGCACCATACTATACAATCATCCCTCCTGCTCACCCCTATCCAAACACAACAGTCCAAACCAAATGTTGTTATTGATGGTTTTTGGGGAAGGCCCTTCTGAGAAGCAACATACTTTGGTGCTCTCTTTAATGTGTAAACTATCTCCTGGGCAGCAGTCCAAACCTGAGTTGTTAGTACTACTGAATAAACTTTTTCTTACATCTCGCCTTTTCTTTTCCCATACTCCAACTTTCGGTTCCTTTAGATGTTTCCCAATTTCCTTCTCCTTATTTTCCAGTGTTGCTTCTTTATTCCTGCTCACTTCTTGCCTCAGGAGGAAAAGTTTTCTATTTGAAGGACTATCATAGAGGAAAGTCTTCTGTTTTAAGGCATCCTTTATTCAACGAACCATCCAATCCAAGTCTGATGTAAAGACAAATAATCTTAAGAAGAGAGAGCAGGGGTCTTGAAGTTGCCCACCTTAGCACATGGGCAGCAGACAGAGCAGGCACAGAGGACATCTGGCCCCAGCCTTCTCCATCATGGGAAGATGCATTCTGTTTCTTTCCAAATTGCACAATGGAACTTCCTGCTTCTCTCCTCTCCTCTGTAGGCCCCTGTGCTCCCTCAATATCTGCGCATGATGGTTGGGGGAGCCTCGGGACACTATTTAAAGTGTTTGGCTGTGGTTGCCTTAAAATGCCTTGTATATGTGTATCCAATATAATCTAACATCCTTACTTTCTGGAACAAATCGTGTTTGTGACATCAAGGATCCACCCACTGAGATCCTATCACATACTTTTTTCCAACATGGAAAATATGTCCATGCAAGAAAAAAGTATGCAACAAATGCAGCTTATCATGTACGATGATGGACATTTATTCTGCTGACCTGTATATCCGATCATTGATATATGGTTAGATAGATAGAAACTTTATTTGCATTAGCCACTAGCCATAGCAATCTATATATGGTTTTCACAGTATATTTCCATCAGCATTTGTTGTCAAATTGAGATTGATTCATTGGGGCTATTATTCTAATAATTATCATCAATTTACTAATAGGTTTCTACACAATAGTCTCAAGACCGTGTACATTAAAAACAGTTAAAAATACAAAAAAGCCAATACATTCCAAACAAAACCAAAACCAAACAGAAGGGCCCATTTATCCGGCTGGGAAAGCCTGTCAGAACAAAAATGTCTTCATTTGTTTCCTAAAAGTGGATGGCTGTCATATCTTGATAGGAATTCTATTACAGTGGTACCTCGGGTTACATACGCTTCAAGTTACATACGCTTCAAGTTACATACGCTTCAGGTTACATACTCCGCTAACCTAGAAATATTATCTTGGGTTAAGAACTTTGCTTCAGGATAAGAACAGAAATCGGGTGGGGGCGGTGCAAGGTCCCATTAGCTAAAGTGGTCTTCAGGTTAAGAACAGTTTCAGGTTAAGAACGGACCTCCAGGACAAATTAAGTACGTAACCAGAGGTACCACTGTATTGCACGGAACAGGGGCAGTCACTCAAAAAGCTCTGCTCCGAGTTACTGCAAGGCTACCTTCCCCCTCTCTCACACAAACACAATGAAATTGCATATAGTTTTGCCCAGTGCTTCCTTGCTTCCGTGGGTGTTGGTGTGTAAAAAAGAGGTGCCAGTACTGTATTCTTCTCAATAAAAGTGCTGTGGGTGTCAGCACAAAATGGCTGCCACGGGCAGCAAAAAAAAAAACAGGTGATGGTTCCCTGCCCTGGTAAGAACCTTCACCCACAAAAAAGCACTGATTTTATCCAGGTTATCCAATTCCCCAACCTGGCAAAGCTGGTTTTGTCTTTCTACAGGACCCGCTCTCCCGTAATGGGCCTCAACCCCCATCATGTCGTTGTTTCTTTCTTAGCAGGCCTTGTGATGACAGTGACATACACCTACCGTGTAGCTGATGCACGCCTGGGCACCTTCTCACAGCTCCTGCTCCGATGGAAAGGGAGCATCTACAAACTCCTCTATTGCGAGTTCTTAATCTTCATCTCTTTCTACTTCGGCATCAGCCTCATCTACAGGTGAGCGCAGGCATTTCTTTTAAGCTCGGTTGGTTACTCTGCGGTCTTTCTGCATGCATCATGCAAGCACGTTTTAGATTTGGCACAAGACTTCTGCAGGGGAATAATTGGTAGAGGACGGCTCAATATCTCATTCACTTGTAGCCGATCAGTCTTCCTTTTGAGAGACAGGGAAGGAGGAGCCTGTACTTCAGGGTCTGCCTCCTCCTCCTCCTCCTCCTTTTAATCTGCATTCCATCCAGGAATAACTCCAGAGGGTAAGAAAGGGGATAGTGGGTGTCCCGTCAAAAATGCTTCCCGCTACGCTTTCTGCTCCCACTTAAGTAGAGCCAGAAAAACAGCACAGCTTAATATGAACCACAGCAAACTAATTGTCAAAAAAAAAACACCACAGTAGATTTGGGCCTTCGTTTTGAGCTCATTCTTTGGAAAGGCAGTGGGTGCTTTTAAGGAAAGAATGTTTCCCTCCTCCTCTCCCCAAACTCCAAAACCAACAAACAGGAGTCTGTTGAGCTGTAGGAAGGAGGCAGCTCTCCAGAGAGGAGGCCTGAGGCCGGGCACAGTTGCCTGACTCAACCAAGGAGGCAGCACCCTCAGAAGTCAGTGGGGAGGGTGTTTTTCCATGTGATCCGCAGGGGATCGGAAACATAGCACCTAAATTTTTATTTATAAAATCTGAAAACAGACCCAACGGTGGGGGGGTTGTGTTCAGTCTTGTACTAGAGCTGTGCAATGAGGAAACATGGAACCACAAAGAAAAATTTATTCTAAAGATTATATTTCCCCTAGATTTGAGTGTTCTGAATGCTCAGAGAAACGTGAGGTTCTTATATAAGCAAAGCATTACATTGCAACATTGAGGGACAACATCTTACTGCACACAACAAATGAAAACAAAAGTGAATTTGTTGTACGGTATTGTCCAAATAGCAACAAGAGCCCATGATTCTGCAGGAAGCTTTTTTCCTTCCTTTTTGCTTTTCTCAGAACTCATTATTGAGAAATCCCCTTTGTAGTTTTGAAACTGGAAATATTCCCCTGTGCTTCTATTACAGGCTGGTTCTGAATGAGAGCCAAAGGCTGATGTTTGAGAAATTGGCTATGTACTGCAATAGCTATGCCGAACTGATCCCGGTGTCCTTTGTACTAGGTAAGGCATTTAAAAATGGGGAAAGAATGGTGCGAAACCCTTACCGTATTTTTCGTCCCATAGGGCGCACCGGCCCATAGGACGCATCTAGGTTTTTGGGGGGGGGGAATAAGGGGGGGGGGAAGCCCGAGCTTCCCCCGACCCCAGCCCCCAGAACAGGCAGCTCTCCGCACCAACCCCTCTCGCTCTCCAGGCTTCAGTGAAAGCCTGCATTCGCCCCATAAGACGCACACACATTTCCCCTTCATTTTTGGAGGAGGAAAAGTGCATCCTATAGGGCGAAAAATACGGTACATTATTTATTTGCTTATTTGTAACATGTATAGCCAGGGCCAGCAAAAACATTTTGGTGCTTGAGGCAGAAAATCCAAAATGGTGCCCCACCCATCCCTAATATCTCTCTATCTGTACCTAGAATGATCAGTAGCAATGCACTTCAGCTGAGAATCACAGACTCTGTTTTTTTTTCAATTATAACAATAGGGAAATATTTTTCTCCCTCTCTTATAACATCCTTTTGAAGCTGAATGTTGGAAAATTTGGAACACACAAAATAAAGTACTTCTTCACAAAGGAGGACATAATTGGGCTATGACAGCTGTTCCTGCCTGGCATGAAATCTGAAGGCTGCTGGAGAATTTCTCACACCCCTTAAGAAACACCATACAGAAGTTCGCATAAATATGTCTTCTCTGAGAGGCAAGATGGCACTCTGCCAAGAGTATCATTCTTACTGACAGTTTCATGTCAAGCTTTGACAAAGCATTCTCCCTACTCTGGGCTCATAAGACTATGAGGAACAGTGTGGTAGTGCCCATTCTGCTAAATGAGAGAAGAGCAGGGCTGAGGGATCTTTCTCACAGGATCAACTGCATATACTGCAGATAAAGATCTCTCAAGATCAGGCATTACAGCCAGGGTGCTGAGCATATAATGAGGCCACCCAGAGTCAAGCAAACGTAATTTGTATTCCAAAGATTTTCAGCTTTCTTCAGTTTTGTGAGACAAAAAATTGAACATGCACAAGTGATGTCTTGTGAAAGCTCAAAATGGAAAAGGTTTGTGGCTCAGAGCTTGTGTGTGTGTCCCAATTTTGCTCAAATTGGATCTGTTCCTGCAGCCCTTTCCTTTTCGTTCCTATCATCCTCACTAACCATCTCTTTGTTTTCACGTTAGGCTTTTATGTCACCTTAGTGGTGTCTCGATGGTGGGGACAGTACGAGAGCATCCCATGGCCTGACCGTATTATGAACCTGGTCTCAAGTAGCGTGGATGGGAAGGATGAGTACGGCCGCCTCCTTCGGCGCACGCTCATGCGCTACATCAATCTGCTGGGTGTGCTGATCTTGCGCTCAGTCAGCACTGCTGTCTTCAAGCGATTTCCCAGCATCGAACATATTGTGACAGCAGGTACTATCCATCGCAGTGATGACCAACTAAGACAAAATGTGCTTAAAAGTGATTCCCATCCTCCATGCCACAAATGAAGACGTCCAGGGGGACCCTTTTTGAGATGCCAAGAGTTGGTTAGAGGAGGGAGGAAGGCAATCTTGCTTGTTAATTACATTTATATCCTGCTTTTTTTTCCTCCAAGGAAACTAATAGGCAGCGTACAGGGTTATCTACGTTGCTTTTTATCCCTACAACAGTCGTGTGAGATAGGTTGGATTGAGAGACTGTGACTGGCCCACGGTGACTCAGTGAGCTTTAGGACTGAGCATTGATTTGAACTTGGGTCTCCCCTTTTTTAGCCTGAGATTTAATCTCCCACGCTACACTGGCCCTCAATCTTTGATGCCTTCAGCCTATCAAATCTAAGGGTTCAGAACAACTGGGCAAGTTATAATTGTTATGGGACCCACTCTGGAGCTACCGTTAAGCTCTTCCCACTTCTCCAAGTGGTTAGCAGTTCTAGGGGTACAGCACATATCCAGGTTTGGTTTCCTTTGGAAGGTGGTCATTGGAAGCTTTTGGTGTTTTGTACGGTATTGGCCCGAATATATGCCACACTTTTTTTCCAAATTCCAACCATGAAAAGTTAAACTGCAGCTTAAATTTGTGACCTTACAAAAATTGGGTTTTACGATATCGCTGCTGAAACAGACATACGGTAAAATGGAACAGGTGTGAGTGCCTGTGGAATTTTAAGTGAGCGACTTATATTCGAGTACAGTACTGTATTTTTTTTCCTTTTCCCCCTTGAATTTTAAAGGTGCTGCTTATATTCGGGTACGGCTTATATTTGGGCCAATATGGTAACATCTGTGTTTATTTACAAATATATATTTGAATTTGTGCTGTCTATTGTGTTATTAATTTTTGCTGTTTATTTTTAAGGCGCTTCAATATTTTGAGGTCCCAAAAATTGTTTTTGAGATCAACAGGTTTATTTCCTCTCCAAAATACAACCTGCGTGACAGGATTCCTGTAAACTGTCCTCCTCCTCTCCCCCATCTTCTTGTCTGCATAGGCCTGATGACTCCAGAAGAACACAAGAAGTTTGACAGTTTAAATTCACCCCATAACAAGTTCTGGATCCCCTGCGTGTGGTTCTCGAACCTGGCAGTGAAGGCACGTAATGATGGAAGGATCCGTGACAGCGTGCTCCTGCAAGGCATCTTGAATGTGAGTTCATGATATGCAAGTGGGTGTCAGCCAACCATGCTGTAGTCTCCTGAACAGAGAACATCAGGTCTCTCTCCAGGAAGGAGTAGAGGCAGAATAATTGCTGCAGGCCATCAAGGATGGGATATGATGATAGGCATCTTAAGACCAGACAGGACAGTGGTATGCGGGGAGCTGCGGACCCAAAACCTTCTGTGTCCCTACTGACAAAATAACAAAACAATATTGCAATTGGCAGTGCTCACTTTGGGCTCAGAAATGGCAAGTCAATAGAAAGGATAAAGCAGGGTCATGTGAGTCTGTGATGTGCTTCAAGGACCCCAAGGAGGAACCCCTCGCAAAGAGCAGAAGGATGAGAAAAGGAGGGAGACCTGCTTCACTGGGTGCTTCCACACAGCAGCTGATTGTGACTCAGTGCTGCTCATGAACGCAAGTTTTTCAGTGTCCACACAATTTCATCCTCGTTAAAACACCACCCCTGCCTCCCCATTTAATCTGGATTTACCAGTTCTGGATTTATTTCTTTTTAACTTAATGGGTTTTCCATAGAAACAATAAATCCTGATTAAATGGGAAAATACAGTGGGATGGCAATTTGATGAGGACATTGTGAAAGAAACACTCTTAATATTTTTGCATTCTCCCAAGTTTCCTCTTATGTCTACAAAAACAGGACTTTTCGTGTTGCGGCATCTGCCCTCTGGAATGTGCTCCCAGTAATCATCAGACAGGTGCATATAGTACTAGCATTTAAGCATCTCCTTAAAACGCACTTGTTCATCCAGGCTTTCCTTGAGAGGCAATCCAGTTAAACTGAGTTATTAATCTGATTCATTGATGCATTATTTGTAATTTGATTTTATTTATTATTTTATGTTGTTCACCGCCTCAATATTTTTAAAATGTTTGGCAGTATACAAATATTTGCAAAGAAACAAATAATATAGGCAAAATGGGGAGGGGATGACTCTGTGGTGGATAATCTGTACCTTTATCAGTACTTGTCCTTCCCACAAACAGGAAATGAACACTTTGCGCAGTCAGTGTGGGAGACTCTATGGGTATGATTGGATCAGCATTCCATTGGTCTACACACAGGTGAGAACTGGTATATATTCTCCAGACAAAACTAAATGCGTCTTGGTCCCACTTAAAATCAAGCTAGCTCACTTAACACTCATTTATTTCAATGGGATTTAAAATAATCAAACTTGATATCAAAATGCAAAGCAAGCTGGAGCAACTCCCATACAAGGAAGCGCAACAACTTTTGGGGCTTTTTAGTTTAGAAAAAAAGGGGTGAGTTGAGAGGGCATTGGCCGAGCTTCATGCTCCGGCACCGAGGGGGAGGGGTGGAGAGCAGGCGGGGGCAGGGCTGGTCACGTCCCCAGGGCGTGGTGCACCGCCCGCAGGGGTGTGGCACGTGTCCTGGAGGTGTGGCACGCTGCCTGCGAGGGCGCAGCCACGATGGCACCCCACCGGGATTGCGCTGCCGGGGGTGGTGCGTTCCCCCCGCACTCCTCTTCCTCCGCCAGGGGGAGAGGGGACATGAATAGAGTGGGTCCCCCCCCCACTTTCTTTCTCCTAATATTAGAATATCTGGGGTTATGCAAAAAAAGCTAGATCATTGGAGTTTCAGAGCAGACAAAAGGATGTATTCCTTCACACAGTGTACTATGGAATTTGCTCCCACCAGATATGATGAAGGCCACCGATGTAAGGTAGCTTTGAAGGGGGATATTAAAAATCCGTGTAGGATAAGGCTGTCAGTGGCTGCTGGTAGTCATGGTGGCTGTTGCTACTTCCAGGAGTAGAGACAGCAAGCTTCCGAATACCAGTCACTTGGCAATGGCCGCAGTAGAAGGCTGTTTCTGCATGCCCTGCTTGTCAGCATAGGCATCTGGTTCACCACTGTGGGAAATGGAAAGCTGGGCTAGATCAGCCTTTGGTCTGACCCAACAGGGCTCTTCTATTACTAGCCTCGGAATACATCCAAAGTCCTCATGTACAAATATGTACCTGCACTTAAACCCCTTCCACTTGAATCTCCAAGTGGGAGGGAGGTTACTGGTTTGTGGTTGTTCCCTTTGCTTTCATTTTTATTGTGCATTTTGTGTTTTTATCTTGTATTCTTTATGTTGTGAACCGCCCTAGAATCTACAGATGAAGGGCGGTATACAAATTTAAGAAATAAATAAAATTGTTAGCTTTCCCCACCACAACCACAGATATGCATACTGCACGCATGATCTTCTGTAGCCTTCACACCCAATCCTTGCATCACCTTCTCATGTAACCTTTGTTTATGAATCCCATACACACAACTCTAGTGTGCCAGACATTGTATGCTCAAGTCACAAAGTCTTATGCGGTTGCAGTCAAACACATAGCACATAGCACATAATAACTCCCCATACAATGACAGGGAATTTTCATGACCAATGATTTTGGGTCCTTATTTTCTCTGAGTATATGCTCTTTTTCTCCTTGAGCATATCAAAACTTGCCCTACTAGCTCACTCCCATCCACTGAATCATGTTTTTGCCTGAGCCCTACAAACACAGCTTCACAGCTCTTGGCATGCTGTTCCTGCCCTCTGTGCAAAAGGAAGGCTGTTATCTACATTGGACACCAGGCATGTTAACTGCTCACCACCGCCCAAACTGCAGCCTCGGGGTAGACGTTATGGTGCCAGCTTCCTCGCATGTCTTATGCAACCCTGTTGCTTAAATAGTGCATTCTGCCAAACTCTTTTGTGCAGAGAAAAGGGATTTCAGGTTAATGGAAGGTATATATCGAACCCTGCAAGCCAGGATGAAAGGCAGATAAAGGTCAAGGCTGTACATGCACAGTCTATTTCCATGAATTTGTTTTCTGCATAGCCATAGGGACTTAAATAATGACAGGCGGCATTCTGAGCCAGATTTTGGATTTCAAATGATGTAGAAATGATATGGGACATTAACCATGGTGCCTTTAGCGGTCCCGTATATTGGAAAGATCAAATAGTGAATTGTAAAACTCAAAAAAACTAAAGAATTAGTAGAGAATTTAGGGCCAGAGCAGTTCTTTTAAGGCAAAAGGGATGAGGAAGTGAGACAATAACCGAGTTCTTCAAAATCTTTGGGGCTTTCCAGACAAAGGTCTTTTTTCATGGAAATATAACCATGTTTTCACTTAGGGCTTTTCTAATACTAGCCACATTTTAAAAATCCCCATAGATCTTCCCAGTGTGGAAGCAAATGGGCCTGAACTTGCTGCAAGAAGATAACATGGATTGTTGTTGTTTTTTTGTATTGAAACTGTACGAGGGATTCACTCAAGTACTGGAAGATGTGGCTGAAGTTTCTGGAAGAAGAAAAAAAGGAATGAAAAGAACCAATGGAAGGGGTTTAGAATGGTGGTGCTTACCAATATGGTAGGCAGGTGGGTGAGGGGCAGGTGATGTGTATTGTAGCAGTCTCATAGGCATTTCAGACTCCATGGGTACATGTGGCATCAGTGAAACCACAGCAAAAGAACACAGTTGTGCTTGTTGAGGGCAAGAAGCTTGCTTTCTTGGGTTAGTGACTTTAGTCTGGGTCATAATGATACTACCCCTGCAGAAGCACTTCCTTTTGTGAACCATAGCTCAGTAATGGCTGTGCAACCCCCACCCCAATAAGCTACGGTGTCTTAAAAGGCCCTAACACACTGTGTCTTTTTCTCTAAGGTGGTCACAGTGGCTGTTTACAGCTTTTTCCTAGCTTGTTTAATTGGTCGACAGTTCCTGGACCCTGCAAAGGAGTATCCTGGCCACGAGATGGATCTCTTTGTGCCCATCTTCACCTTCCTGCAGTTTTTCTTCTATGCTGGTTGGCTAAAGGTCAGTTCAAAGGAGAGAGTGTGGATTCCCCCAGGAACTTCTGCCCATCAGGATAGAACTTCTGAAGTTATTTTTTGAGTAGCTGAGATACACCCTGAAGCCACTTTAGACAGAGGCAAATCCAGGATTTATAGAGTGGCCCAAAGTCCACGTGATGGCGGCAGACCTAGATCTTCAAACATAGGTCTGTGCATCCACGGGTAACTGGAAGATGGTGGGTGATTTAAAGGACCAAAGGGGCATGCAAGTGCGAGGTCCTGTGCCTTCTGTTCTAGCCACCACCCTTACCTCTGCAGTCCATCCCATCAAGAAGTTTTCTTTCTAGTGAGCTAGCTTAAAAAATATATTATTAAGCTGCTGGAGCTGGCAAATTGTATTGGTAAGGCAGTGCATAGCAAGCAAATACATCAACATCTCACTTTTTTCTTTTTTTTACAAAGTGCCAGATCCTTTTGGTCTGTTAACCTTGCCTTTTAATCCTGCTGACTGGACAAGATAATATTGTCTTAAATATAATAGTGAAGCCCATTTTTAAAAGCAATCTGGACCATCCTTAGTTCCACAACTAAGGAGCTATTTTCATTTCATTTAAAAGCATTTCTAAACGGCGTAATATGTAACAATCTCTAACCAGTATGTAAGCGTCCAAAACAAAAGCAATGAAACATTATCATAAAGCTAAAAATACAACATATAAACCAGTAAAACAGCATTATGAAAACATAAACAGGATTTCAGCAAAAACAGACCAACCTTCTGAGTCAAAGAAAGCCTAGGCTAACAGGTATGGGTGGTATTCAACTAAGCTTTACTTGACTTAGTCATGTCCATTAATTTCAGTGGGTGTACTCTGAGTAAAGCTTCGTTAACTACCAACCTATGTCTTCACAAGACATCTGAAACAACTGATGGATGAAATTTCATGTCCAGTGCTGATCAGCAATGCTTTCATTGCACACATTTCACAGGTAGCTGAACAGCTCATTAATCCATTTGGGGAGGATGACGATGACTTTGAAACCAACTGGCTCATTGATAGGAATCTCCAGGTGAGTCTGAGGCCTGGCTATTACAGCACTCAGAGAAGGCCCTTTTTTATGCTTCCCACAGGGCAGCTCTTTCCCCTTTGAGGCTCAACACTCCTTTTCAGCGATTCATTAGACACCCAGCATTCAATAAGATGAAATCATGGCTCTGAGAAAAAGCTTCATAGAGCATTAGCAGGTCTCTGAGCCAAGCATGACTTTCTTGGTGTGTGGCTTTGTTATCAGAAGGCCTAGTGTGCTTCTAACTTAACGTATGACATTTCAAGATGTTTCTATATCAAAATTTGGAAGGAGGCTTCCCATACTCTCCCCTCCTTGAGCTTTTACTCTTTACTGCACTTTGATCATTTGCTTGCTACTCATGATCTCATGCTGCTTCCTGTACATCAAAGGCAGCTCATAATCAACCTTTCCTCCTAGGCACGCCTGCACAAGTTGTGGTCCTCCAAGCTGAGCATAGCCCCACTCAGCCATGAGCTGAGCCTACTACAGACGCCATAAACCTCCAGCTTTTTTTTTTTGTCTGCCTGGGACTCGCCCACTCAAAAAAGGAGAGGGTTTTCAAGACTCCAGCAAGCCACAATAACATAGTTATCTTAGTGAGCTGCTCTATTATCATAAGCTCTCCAGCACTCTCAACTGAACACAGTCATCGCCTCAACCATTCTTAAATTGCAACCGCCCCCAAATTATTAGAAATGGATGTTTTCTCAGAAATGGAAGAATAAGAGCAAACGCATTCACAGTGCCATTGAGTTTTGACCCCATTGTGCCTGACGTGTATGTCTTGTCTACGCAGGTCTCCCTTATGGCAGTGGATGAAATGCACCAGGACCTGCCCACTCTGCAGAAGGACCCATATTGGAACGAACCAGACCCACAGCCACCCTACACAGCAGCAACTGCGGATTATAAGCGGACATCTTTCCTGGGCTCGACCTTTGACATCAGGCAAGTGAAGCTACCTAAAGCAACCCTTTCCCGACACAGGAGATGAAGTAGGCGTTTGCCTATGGAAGCTCATGACATTATACACGTGTTTGTCGTTATAGTTCCACAAGAGTTTTGAGAATTACTAGCAGAAAACCCAAGGAGGAGATAAAACAACATGTTGCAGTGGGGAGTGCTCCTGTTCAGGGTTCCAGCCAGCCAGCCATGCCCTCTTCCTGCACACAAAGTATTAAACCAGAAGAGGACAGTGTTCAACAGAACGTATTAAAAAAAAAGCTTAAAACATTTTGTACTTCCGCAAGCCTGCTCTTGTGCATAGATGATGCCATTTGGGCTACGTAAGGAGAATGAGTTTGCAGTTAGCATATAATTTGACATTCCTCCAATGCTCACACCACTCTTTGTACATCAGCTTCTACCAGAACGTGTCATTTGGCTGTTTTGAGGTGCTGTGGAGCTTGTTTTTGCTGTTGCTATGGCTCCCAGCAGAACCTCAGTCACCCAAACCACAAATAGCCAAATTCTTTGTGATATGTTGCCAAGACTCACCTCTTTAGCTCTGCCACACCTCACCTTGTGGCCTGCAGGTAATCAAGTGAATACCACTGGCCAAAGTAATCAAGGCACACACTGCCAAATAAGCTGTTTATGAACATCTTCATCCTCTGAGGTGTTTGAATAAATAGGACTGTGCTATATGTCATGTCTGAGCAACTTGTCTCATAGGTCAGCTTCTCCTGGTGCAGGATTTTCATATTTTTGTTTTGTAAGCACACAAAGAGCCGGCCCTATCATTGGGCAGAGTGAGGCAGCCACCCCAGGCAGCTGATTTTAGATATCATAAGAAGGCAGCAAATTGTTAGTGATTTATTATTGATTTTTTTTACTGCCAAGGAGTGGGGAGAGCTGCTTGTGGAATTTTTTTTTGCCTCAGGTGCCAAACTAACTTGATCAGCTTTGGATATTGCACCCCTTGACGAGGAGGAATTTTGCAGCAAAATGTCTTGGGCCAAACCTGGAAGTAACAAACAGGCATGAGTAGACATGCTAGTACAAACACAGAAGTATTCCTACTGGGCACAAGAATCATTGACTGGCATGGTCAAGCACCTTCCAAGTCCCATACGTCAATAGTTGAGAGCCCCCTGGTCCCACCCCTTCTCCTCTTCCTTGCTGCTGCTGCCCACTTGCTCACCTCTTCCCCCCCTCCCTCTCTCTCTCCCACAAGGGGTTGAGCAAGTGAAGAGCCATGTTAGTGAGGAGTCGCAATCTGTGCCACATTTGCTTGCTCACTGGTTCTTCTCTGCCTGGTGAACACTGAACAGGTGACAGCAATGGTCAGGGGAAGCAGCAGCAACAGGGGCTGGAAGTGGGACCCCTGACGTAAGTTGGAGAGAGGTGGTAAAGGGGCACTGAGGCTGTTTTCTCTCCAAGGGCTCTCCAGAACATGGAGATGGCACTGTTCAGAGTGCACCCAACATAGGAGTTTAGAGCCACCCTACATGTTCTAATCTCTCCAGTCACTGAGTGCAACTGCCTGTTTCCCTTCTCCAGCATGCAGAAAGAAGAGATGGAATTCCAACCCCTGGAACAGATTAAAGAGAACGAGGAAGCAAACCACTCCACCCCATTGCTGGGCCACATCAGCCGATTCCTGAACGTCCAGTCCCCCACCTTCCCCAGGTCGTCCAGAATGAACCTGATGCGCCGGAGGAATGACAGTGTGCCTTCTTCCCCTTATTACGCCTACCCAGATGTGGGCAAACCCGGCAGCCCAACCAGTATCAACCAGCAAAGGGGAGACTGCTCCCCGGCAAGCTTCACCTCCCAGGACCAATGGGACAAGGCGGCCAGCAAGCTGAGAGAATTTGACGCCTTCATGTCCACTCCGTTCTACGAGAGGCCTGGCTTCTACAGCGCCCCACAGACGCCCATCAGCTCCATCCCCATGATCTTCCCATCCAGACGTCAAGGCCGCAAGAAGCCGCCTGCTCTCTCCAGCATCGCCGCCTGCTCTTCTTCTTTGAGGGACAACTCCACCAGCCAATCTCCTGGCAGAGCCAGCGACATGGACAGAAGTGAGAACTCTCTTGGATCGGGAACTAGAGAAACTTTTGTTTGGCCAACGGAGAAAGGCCAGGCTTCAGACTCCTTGGCAGTGACCATTGAAGAGGTGGCAAAAAACTTGACCAATGGATCGAAGGAGATTGCCCCTTTGGGAAGCCCAGGAGGGCCTCTGTCCTCAGCGAGCTCGGCAAGTCCCAAGTTTCCTTTCTTTGCGGAGTCCCCGGATCCTGAAATGCAGGCAAATGTCAAGGGTCTGAAAGGCCACCGGCAGCCCTGGTTTACACCAGACCGCTCAGCAACTCCAAACCCAGACTACCCCACCTACCTCCACTCCTACGGTATCAAGACCCCTAGCAGCAATGGCCCTCCCACCTGCTTTCCCTTCACACCCTTGACATCCCCAGTGCTTGAGAGATCCCGTCTGGGCAAAGCAAACGCTGCTGTTGGCTCTGCCTCGGAGGCTTCTCCTGGAGGCATGGAGCAGGATTCGCCAACAGCGCCGGGGGCTGCCAGAGATGCAGGAAGTGGAGTCACCAACACTTATCATACCAAGGATCAGAGAAAGGCAGCCAGCTCTTCTCCCAATGACTCGGGCATCTCCCTAGCAGAAGGAGACTTTGTCGGGCTAATGGAAGTGATCATGGAAACCAGCGAGAGCACAGCTGATGAAGGGAAGGAGGCAGAGATAACTAAATGAAATGGGCTCACAGATGCGTTTCATTTAGGATGGCATGGTTTTTTAAAAAATGAAGGTTCATGGGTGCACAGCCTCTTAAGAGACACCGGAATCACATACAATGAGCTACAGAACAGCTGAGAAGGCAAAAACATTGGGTTGAACAGATCACACCATAGACAATGCATAGGCTTTTGCTTACATGCTGGTTAAGAGTCATTCAGGGCACTTGAGCACCACATGATTATGAAACCAGTTCTCATTCCAGAAAGCCAAGGAGAGTGTGGGAGTCCCAGAAATATCCTAGTTGCTCCCAAAGCACAATCCCATCCCTGAGCGGAGGATCAACAAGCATCAGAAAGCAGTACTAATTGGTCAGTCCCGCCATTGCAAGGAAGAGGCCCGCCCAATGTTCTGAGACAATAGTGATATAATCTTTTTGAGAATGAGAGTGAAGTTTGCTTCCACTTCTGACACTGCAGGAAAAAAAGGTGTCAGGTCTCAAAAATTTGGGGAGCACACACACAACAGCACTTATGGAAAGATTAAGGCTGTGGTTAAAAACCACTTGCTTGATAAGCATTAAGAGTTTTTTGCTGGCTGCCTAAGTCAACTGTAGGACAGATAATGAAGAAGCAGTTTTGCTGAGTGGCCATAGCTTGATTACACTATATACAGAGCACCGTCATTTGCGCTGTATCCCTTTACTAAACACACATTAGCAATAGAGAGCATCACAGCTTTTATTTGCCTACAATCTATTTCTAAAAAGCAGGTGACAAGTCAACTGAAGAAAAAGTTTCAGTTCCTTGCAGCTTCAAATAGCACGAACAGAAAGCACAGCTAGACAATGCCCCTGTTAAATTACAGGCAGTTGGATGTTTTGATCTGGCTATGTTTTAACACAGGATCTTGAGCCATTTACAGGTCCAATAAACGGCTCCTGTCAGGATACAGCAATTGCTGTAGCAACATTCACGGGGGGCAGGAAGAGAATCACTTACAAGTTTGGGTGTCAGCATTTGCAGAATCTCATGCTCACTAAACTGGAAACCTTGAAAAACACCTACACTTCTCAGGGTATCAAATGAAAACCACCTCCACTTTTTATTTTCTGCTACTGCTCTGCCGTTTTGACCTAGCGCACCACAAAGCACAGGAAACCCATTTGGGGTCATTGTTGGAAGTTCCAAGGAAGAAATCCCTTCATTGGATCTAATCCATTGGTTTTGGCATCCGTCTGTCTCGGTAGACAGTAGGAGAGTACGCCTTCGAGGGTGAAGTCAAATGGTTGGAGTTGTGGTTGCTGTGGTTGCAGAGACTGATAATGGAAGGGACATGTTTTGTTGCAGCTGGGGCAAATGAAGGCATCCGGTTTAGTTACTTACAGGTGCACCATGGGGTTTCTTTTGGCACTTCTCCAAGCAGTCATTCATCCTCTCGTAGACACACAATCTAATCCACAGATAGGGAAACTGTGGTTTTCCAGATTAAGAGTCTCACGCTGTACCGACTGCTCGTATGAGTCACAGCCAAGAATGCCAGTGGTCAGACATGACTGTAGCCCAACATCTGGAGGGCCCCAGGTTCCTCATCCCTGATTTAATCTGTTCTTTGAGGAAGATTAACCTTTTTTCCAGTTTACAGGAGGGATTAAGATGGGTCAGAAACATACCAACTGTAAAAGCAGTTATTAGTAAAGCAGCAGACTGACTTCAAGAGAGTGTAATTTCTTTCCATTAAGGGTGGAGAGGCTTCAGGCATGCTTTAGGTATAAGCAAGGCTGCCTACATTCCACACAAAAAAGATTTCAACATAACCTGACATCAGCTATCATTAAAGGAAAGAGGAAAAAACCAAGTTTCTAAACCTTCTAAACCTCTCCCAAATATTGTACTGAGGACACAAGATTAAGACAGAAAATCCCAAGCAGGGTCCTGTCGTGGTTCCTCAAACTTCCCCCATAACTAGTACAAATCCAATGGTTGTTAACTGTTTCCCTCCAGATATGCTTAACTACACTTGCATCATTCTTAAATTCTAGACTCATGTCAAAGGTTAACAAACTCAGAGCTGCCCCTCAACAGTATGGAGTGCATGAAACAAACGGGAAAATTACTCTAGAATGAACCAGTTTCAAAACCTCATTGTGGAAAGGTACATTTCATGGCAGCTATCAATCCTTTACCCAGAACTGCTCCAAAGAGAAAGTTAAGATCCAAACTAATTCATTAGCTGTGACATGATTTCAAAGGATCTTAGGACAGTGGCTAGAGCAGATCTTGTGTATCTCTATATAGTTTATTGGAGTGCCTTAAACAGTTTATAGATCCTAAAGCATGAGTTCACATCCTTCACTGAACTTACTGGAAAAGGAATGGGCTTGAAAATGGCCGACAGCAGCAGCTCACATCCAATTGGTTGTGTGGCAATTTTGTACCAGAGACATTCATGTGTGTGTGCATATGCATATTTTGAGGGCTAAGGCCCAGAAATACCATACTAATATCCGCAGTGGGGTCTTATCCCACCCTTCCTTAGCATTCTCAACCATCTTCGTTATAAGGTGGCAGAGCAGCATTTCAAGTAGTGATTAACTTGCCAAGCCTCACTGAAGAATCAATTTTTAGAAAATAATTTACCCAGACATGTCGCTAGGCTCACAGTTCAACACTCCTCCATGAACTTTAAAAACAAACATCCCACTTGTTAAAACTGACCCTGCCCCCTTATGAAAACGTAGCTCATTTCCACAATGGCATGACTTTGAAAGATTTAAGCTACATGTATAATTTAATTTCTCTGATGTAGAGGTCACATTTAAGTGCTTTTATAAGGAAGACACAGGATGAGAATCCAGCACAGAGAACAGAACGTTCAAGAAGTCTGAAAACATGCACAGCATGTCTATTTAGAAGTACCACTGAGTTAAATGGAGCATACTCTTCACATATTTCTGTATCCCAGGGGGTTGGGCTAGATGACCCTTGGGGTTTCCAAACTTTACAATTTTATGAGAGCATATAGGATTGCAGGGTTGTGCAAGTCCCAGTGTGGGCAATGGAGCAATTTTTAGAAGTTTAAGCCCCTCCACCTCACTTAAAAGACTAGTGGGATAAATGTGTAGGCCTTGTGGTGGAGCTTGGGGGAGAGAACTGGGTGGTATTCCTAAAAAAGGTGGTATAAAAGATTTATTAAGTTTGGAAGAAACCCTGCTCTCACTACTTTGCCAACACTTGACCTATATACATACTACAGGACAACTGAAATTTAGTGGAACCAAATCACTTTTATTGGGCATTTGAGTTACAACACAAAAAGAACAATAGATGGTTTTATACAGTTATGGACAATAGTATGGATAAACAAAAAACAAACAAACATGCACAGCTGAGTAAGAAGGTAAGAGTCCCTGCTGAAGCATTCACGGGAGGTTTAGTTTTCACTGTCACTTTCTCCCAGGGTGTGCTTGTCAAAGAGATACTCTGCCATTCCAGATTTTGGTGCCCCCATCTTGCGCAAGTTGGTCACATGGTCACCCAGTTCTTTGATGGATTTGACTTGCTCATCCAAGTAGTGGGTCTCAATGAAGTCGCATAACTGGAAAATAAAACGATGTATTAGGCACACCACACTATCGATCCTGCCAGCAAAGCAAAACAGCCTTCAAAACTATCATCAAGAAGTCAAGGTTTCCTGATGAAACCATGAGCAAAGTCAAACAGTCAAGGTACTGCCAGTACTTAAAGCCTGGTTTGACCTTAAAATGCAGCTCTGCCTTCAGATTCTCTTTGAACAGATGTAGCACACAAGTAGCGTGTAGGGTTTTTGTTTTTACCAACTCCCATTAAAGGAGAGCTGCTCAAGAATTAGAGCACGATCTACTACTTGATCCAGGCAGGGATGTACTCCATGCTAAAAATGAAAAATCTGTATCAATGAAGACCAAATTCTGTTGCATGTATAGACTATGCAGATTTTGCAATGTGTTCTGCAGTTTTTGCTAGCTACTAAAGAAGTAAGGACTCTAAAGCCCCACCCAGCCTCTAAAACAAAAGAAAAATATCTGAAAGCTTCTCACTTCTGCAATCTTAGTATGTAGTGCAAAAATACCTGGAAATGTGTGGGCAGGCATAAAGGCTAGAAATGGTCTCTTTAAATAAAAATAGCAAAAAATCTCATGGTGTCGAGTTCTCTACCCACACAAACACATTCTGTAGTCCCACAGCTTCTCTGAACACACAGTTCCACCTACCAGCGTGGAATTCCAATTCAGCCCAGTTCTTTTACTGTTTCAAATTTCATTTACCTCTTGCTTTTTTTCAATCGCAGCAAGTATTTGAGCATATCATTTACAAAGACAAACATGCTATTTCCGTTAATTTCCAACTTACATGGGGGTCATTTTTGTCAGTTGCCAGCTTGTGCAGTTCCAAAAGTGACTGGTTCACATTCTTTTCCAAGTGCAAAGCACACTCCATTGCTGTCAATCCACTCTCCCAGTCATCACGATCTGGTTTCTAATAGAAGCAAAGGAAACTACACTCAAAGCTGAACCACTGAATAACAAGGATTATTAGTACAGCATACACCTATCAGAATAACTGGCAAGTATTTACAGGACAAATTTAGGGCCCTTTATCTATGAATACGCTTTAGATTAAATACTTCATTACAGGGCATGTTCCAGCGCAAAATGTGTCTATTGCAATGTCCTCCAGCTCCTGAAACTAACTGGCTGCTTCTAACCCGGCTCCAGGCACTGCCAGATTCCATCTACCTCTCCTCTCATCCCTAATAGCAAGGAAAGAGCAACAAAAACGACAGCAGCTAGCTAAGACGCCGATAAAAACCCAAATGCTCTGAAAGAGCCAAATGCAGATTTAAACTGCTCTTGATTACACTTCAAGTTACTTGTGATCAGACTTTCCTCTCACTTCCCCTGCCCCGCGGTCAGTATTTTTTCCTTTGACACAAGCCACTTGCTTTATCACTGAATACTGAAGTTATATGGAACGCCACATATTTATCTGCAGATTAGAGCTGTTCCCTGTTTATTACATAATCACCAGAAGATTGGTTCATGTTGCAATTTCCATGGCAACTATTCTCAAGCTGCATTTTCACTGCAGAACGAAGGGCACGTTCCATTTTGCACATATCTTTCAGCCAAGCACTAGTAACTCAAGACACCTCAAGCCACTTTAAGCTTGAAGGAACTCTTTCCTGGTCAGCTTGGCCAGCAAGACCACCTGCAAGTTGCAAAGGACTGTAGGAAATCCTAGGTAGCTAACACTTCATAGTGTTCAGGCTAGGCCTGATGGGACCCACTTTTGGCCTGTGTGAACTGACCTTAACTTTCCTTTTTCATGCAGAGGTGGTAAAGCTGTATTTCAGAAAAGCTGGCCCTACAGTTAGAATTTATCAGAGAAGCCACCACAATAACCCCCCTATGGCTCCTTGTCACACAGTCTGAAAACCAATACTTCAAAGCAAGACGTGATCAGCAACTACACGTAGTGCTGCAGTTTATCTACTGCCGGACTGTACCACTTCAGATTGGTCATGGGGAGGGAATCCAGTTTTGAATTGCCCTCATAACTCCATGCATAATTAAAATGTGAATGTTGGTGAGGGTGTTCTAGTTTCAAATTACCCCCAAGTAGTTTTGTACAGGAAGCAAGGAATTTGTTTACACAAAGGGATATTTCCCCTCCCTCAACCCCACCCTGGTGTACAGGTATAATCTAGCAACGCTACATCCTATGAGGTCCGTTATTCATGAACTCTTCTTAAGCAGATTTCGCTTCTGTAACCTCTAGACTAGCTGTGGATTTTGCATCTAATGATACATTCAGTCTTTGGAAAGCACATTTTAGTTCCTTTCATAATTTTAATCTGGATCCCAGTCCAGGAAGCAACAGCACTGTATTTACCACACTTTTACAACTCACTTTGATGTCCTGCAAGAAGATGCGGCCGCCTCTCTGGTTCTGCAACTTCATAAGTTTCTCTGCATGCTCACGCTCCTCGTGGGACTGGTGAAGGAAGTACTTGGCAAAGTTCTTCAGGGCCACATCATCACGGTCAAAATAGTAGGACTGCAAATAAAGTTCAGATTCATTCATTAGAATCAGGGAACCATGTATTTCAACCATCAATGTCCATATCACTTGACATATGCAGGCAGGAACTTGCTGCTACTGGTTGGCAAATTTATTTTCCTACAGGGCAGTTCTTGAAACTACTGATCAACAAATCTATCAAACTTGGCCACATTAAAGGTTTCCATTATTACTTGTTTCTGGTATAGCAGCACTGGAGCTCCAGCCTCAGTCAAGCCACAACAAGCTAAAGTGACCTCGATGTGGAAAATCTAGTTGATTTTATTATTTAGTAGTAGTGGTGAAAACCTGGCCCTTAACAGCACAATGGTGCTTGCTGAACACTTAAAATGATCAACTTGTGGTCTAGGAGTAAGAAAATAACTATCAAAGTGACCATTATTGATAAGGTTAGTTATGAAACAAATCATGACACTCCGAAGCAGGATCAGAAACCTGTGGCTTCTTTGAGACCATGTTGTCTCAAGAATCCAGGCCCTTGTAGTCAGTTTTGAAAGTCTAAATCTAATCTGTCTAATACACTTGTAAAACATAGTCCAGGTGAATAAATTAGTTTTAACAGGTCTCTGGAAGCTCCAACAGCAACTTTATAGGTTCTAGCTTGCTCAATTGTGTAATTTGGTTGTTTAAAGCAGTACTATTCATTTGCTTACAAGCTAGTTATATGTTCCGTTCTACTTTCCAACTAACGCTGATAAAAGCTTTAGGGTTGAAGGAGTGATCCTAGTCCTTTAGCGGAGTTTGTAATATGGCAGCCTGCTTTAATTAATGCAAATTGAACTGTTAATGCATGTTGAAATAGGCAGGCCAATCTGTTATTTGCTTATTAGATGCTGCCAGACAAGTAATAAAGCTTGTTTTACTATACCAAGCAACGAGCAGTAGATTGCTCACACGTGGTCCACTTATCTAAGTTCTCAGCACATTACAGTACATTCTAGCACTCAAAACAGTGGGCACCAAGTGAAAGGCAAACATTTTCAAGCTAGGGTCAGAGAAATGGCTTGTAACTACACCTACACCCCAAACGACATAGTGTTTGAAGCTTCATTGAAGATTATTGGCGTTAACAAGCCCAAGCGTCCCACCCACCCTCCTCCTGGCAAGTTTAAGATAGCCATCTTGAAGTCCTACTGTTCTCCACGTTCACATAGGCTAGTACAAACATTACAGTGGAAGCCTGTTTATACCAAACGTATATGTGGAAGGACTGGTTAAAGATTAACTTTTAAAATGCAATCCCCTTTTCTTCAGAGGCAAGCATACAACCAACTGCTTATTTGTGAGTCCACCCCATGTTGCCTCCTAGCAGGGCTGTGTCAAAAGGTGCCCCCCAAAGCTGCTTTCTGCCCTCCTCGCCGGTCCCGGCAGCGCAGTGCCCAAATGTTTGCCAAACCCCAGCGGGCCGGGCCTGCCAACCCCAGCCAGCGGCGCAGAAGCTGCATTGACCTTTAAGCCGAGCACGGAGCATCACGGAAGGCCCCGCTGGGCGCGAGGCAGGGCGCGCCGCGATGTGCTTCTCGCTCCCGCCGCAGGTGCGCGCAGCAAAACTGCCGCTCAGCAGGAACGGAGAACCAAGAAAACCGCTACAGCGCAGCGGGAGCGGATCAAGCCTCCTGTCTTAGCACTGGGCTCCCAGCAGCGGCCAAACAAACAGCATAGAAATGCAAGCGTCAAGGATCTGTTTTTTATGGCGGTTCTTCGACTCCCGAGCCGATTCACGCTCGGAACGCGTTGCGCAAGAGGCTGGCTGCTCCAGGGGGAGGAAAAGAAAAAGGAACGGAGCGCCTTGCGGCTCCTCGGAAAATAACAAACCACCAGATTTATTACGACATGAGTAGCGAAGTAGCCCGCGGCTGAAAAAAAACCTGTTGGGCCTTTTAAGGCGTCACAAGACGTTGCCGTTTTATGCTCCAACGGGCAGAGGGCAAGCCTCTCTGCACCGTCTGCAGAAGGGCAGCGGAGCGGCTCGAAGGGCGCCGCGATCTCCTCGGGAAAGGAAACCGCTCGGTTGTTTACAGCGAGGAATCCCGAAGGGATCCGCCTGCAGGAGCACGCAGGCCTCGCTCGCCCTCCAAGGACAAGCCAATGCACGGCTAGTAAACAGAGACGGAGGCGGCGCCCCCGGGGAGGGGAGGGAGAACCAGCCGCCGCTGCTTCCCTTTCCTTCGCCCCCGCCTCCACCAAAGCACCATTCCCCGCTCCAGTTCAGGGCTCCCCCCCCCCCCCGCCGCCCGCCCGCCTGCCTGCCCAGGTCGGAGCTCACCATGCTGAGATACACGTAGGAGGCGTAGAGCTCCAGGTTGATCTGCCGGTTGATAGCGGCTTCGCAGTCCTGGTGGTAGTTCTGGCGCACCTGGGAGGGAGACGAAGCCATGGCAGCGCGGCTGTAGGTGGTGCAGCTGGGTCGGGCAGGCGGAGGCGCGGAGGTCGGGTGGGCCCGAGCAGGGGTGGGTTCCGTCCAATCACTGTTGAAGCAGGAACCTCCTCGGCCGGGTCTGTCGGAACGTTCTAAAGCCCTGCGCCTTACGTAGCTGCCGTATATACCCGGACCCCGAGGCTGCGTCACAATCCGAGGCGGGGAAAGCCACGCCCACCGCCGCGCGAGGAGGGGGGCGGAGGGAAGGCAGGAGAGCTGCGCTCCGATCTCGCGCCTGAGGAGTAAGCGTGACGCAGCAGTTTTTTCCGCGGCAAAGGGGGCAGGCGGCGGGAGCGAGGAGGAGGCTCCAGCTCCAGGGAGAAATCGCTGAGTCGTGGTGTTATTCGAAATTCAAATAAAAGTTGCATGCTGAAATATGGGAATGAAAGATCCGAAGGCAGTGGTACCCCATAGAGAAGGAAGCCAGTTAACGCATAACCCAAAACAGTGTGTACGTGAGAGCGCGCACATATACTTCTGGGAGTGTAACATCCATAGGAGCCAATTTCTAGGGGGCCCACCCCCCAATAAAAACTTTAAGGGGACCCTTTAGATAGTGTGCGTGCGCCGCATCATGTGATCGATTATGCAGGGCGGGGCTTACGTGTCCGCCCCGCCCCCAATATTTTATTCCAAGTTGGCATCCCCAGTAACCTCAAGAGACTGGAAAAATAGTGACACACAAACTTCATCTCTTCTGAGAGAAGAATCATCGTGATGTAGTGCAATGGTTCTAAAAGTGGCTTGCAAGCCAGTGTTGGCAGTGCAAAGATCATCTCCAGCCTTCTCTGGGTGGTGGGCATCTTACCAGCTTGAAAGCAGAGTACCCAAGCAACTAGCTGTTGAATCAGTGTGTTCGTTCAATGCAAGGGGAGGTTCAATGCAAGGTAGAGGGGCAACTGCCTTCTTGCAATTAAATTTTTATTTATTTATTTAAACTGTTTTTAATCCCACTCTTCAGAAGAAGAAGAGTGGGAGAAGGGGGAAAAGGAAACTCAAGACACCAGTTCTTAAAGTTACAGTTCTTTTAACAGGTCAATTATAACAGGCCTGGTAGCCTGAAGGAATAGCTATTGCTAGGTGACCCATGAAGGAGGAGAAGACTAGCCAAAGGTAGCTGGTCTCCTAGCAGAGCCGCTGAAATAGCCCTGTTGCCTTTTCTTTTTCACTACTGTAACCTGATGGAACAGGCAAGGCTAGGATGGTGTTCAGAGAGAGCCCAGAGACAACTGGTCTCTCAGAGCAGCTGATGGCCAGGTCGCAGCTTCTAGAGAGAGAAAACACTTATTCTTCTGTTTTAATGTGCAATCACAGTTCCTGTAAATGTAGCACCTTCTTTTACAGCAGTGCTTTTCAGGGGTTCCTCAATCAAAAAGAGAGTTGGAAAAAACTGCTTTATAGCACTGTATACATTGCACACATACTTCACTCCTTGACAGGAGAAAATATAGCTGTGTACATACACAGTGCTCATTGTACATAAAATAGGCGTCAAGCCAAAATCAATAAGGCTCTTCTGTGAGGTCTGGTGATATGTTCTGCCAAATGATTTTTTAACAAACAAACCTCCAAGTATACATTTTCTTGAATGTGCCAGGAAACACCTTTTCACAATGATGCACTATATAACTGTACTTCTTTTTTTATCATTGCGTCATCTTCAGCATCCTTCACATTTTCAGAATTTCAGAACACTGGCAGAATTGTGAAATTTAGTTCCCAAGTGAGAAAGTCCTGAATCAGCCCCAGTAACGTACTAGTGGGAAGGGAAGCTGCAGAATCAGGTATGTATTCAGAGATGATTCGGAGAGTAGAAAAACACTGTGCAGTGATTATAAAATAGATGCCCTTAGTGGCTGTGGATTCTCTTTAAACTCTTGTATTACCAGGGCGCATTGTCAAAGGCTTATTGTTTCAGCCCATAACTTGTAGACTGAAAGTCGGAAAGAAGCAGCAGACTTCAAACTGTTACGAATTTAAAAGGTTTATTCTTGTCAAAGAGAGTAACAGGATAACTAAAGGATTTCAATAGCAGCTTGGTCAGGGTGATGCGATTTGATATTCAAAAAAGGAAAGCAACTCGCAACATGCTGAGTACAAATGATGATGATGATTAAAATTTGTATACCACCATCTGAAGATCACAGGGCAGTTAAATATTGATTGTTTAGAAATGTCGTGGCATCTAACCTGTTTCAAGCTACAGCTCTTCCTTGGGGGCAATAATTAGCATGCACTTTCAACATGCAATACTATTATGTATATTTGGTTTATAGCTGCTGGTTTTATTTGTATGTTGATAAATTTTATATTTGTGTCTAGCACTTGATTCTAAATCAATTATTTTACATTGTAAACTGCTCAGAGGTTTTTGTTAATTAAGTAATATATAATATGGTCAAATAACATGTCCCAGGAGATTCCTCTGTCCTCAAAGATAGCCCATCAAAAGAAGAAGAGTTAGAACCAATAGGCAGCCAAGCTAAGAGAGCCAGGACAGGAGGGGAGATAGTGGAAGGAACTTTATTGGACAGTGTCGGCAGTGGGTTAAGAGACAAAACAACAACAACAATGGAGAGATTAGGTAAAGGAGGCAGAGACCTCAAAGAAAGGCAAATAAGAGACAAAACTCCTCATGGGCTTCCATTCACTGAGAAGCTCTATATGTATTTATCAGTTTGCACGAAGGGCTCCATCTCACATATGGGGAGGAGCGGCTACAGGCATGGCAAATGGGACAAGCTAGTCTGTGCAGCCGCATGGTCCTCTTGTGCCTTTTGAAACATGTGACATACAGCCTAGTCCCCCATGGGACCCCCTTCTACAACAGCTCTACTGGCAAGCTATTTTCAGGCTCAATTCAAAGTGCTGGTTATGACCTATAAAGCCCTACACGGCTTAAAAGGGTAAAGGTAAAGGGGCCCGTGACCATTAGGTCCAGTCGCAGACGACTCTGGGGTTGCGGCGCTCATCTCACTTTATTGGTCAAGGGAGCCAGCGTACAGCTTCCGGGTCATTTGGCCAGCATGACTAAGCCGCTTCTGACAAACCAGAGCAGCGCACGAAAACGCTGTTTACCTTCCCGCCAGAGCGGTACTTATTTATCTACTTGCACTTCGTGCTTTCGAACTGCTGGGTTGGCAGGAGCAGGGACCGAGCAACGGGAGCTCACCCCGTCATGGGGATTCGAACTGCCAACCTTCTGATTGGCAAGCACTAGGCTCTGTGGCTTAACCCACAGTGCCACCTATTTGAAAGCCTTATTCCCTCATACGAAGCTCCCTAACATTTGAGATCTTCAGGGAAGGCCCTTCTCTTGATCTTTCCACCCTCACAGGATAACTTGTGGACAGAGCCTTTTTGGTGGCTGCCCCCAGATTTTGGAACTCCCTCCCTAGAGAAGCTAGACTGGCTCTCTCTCCTTGTTGCCCTTCCGCAGGCAGTTGAAGAAGTTCTTGTTCCAACAGGCTTTGAGGAACTGATTGCTTTTAATGAAAGAGCTGGTGCTATGCTGTTTTTATTGTAATTATATGTTTGTTTTTAATGGATTTTATATATGTATATAGTTTTGTTTTTTCTGTCTTTTTAGCCATTATTATTTTTAATTGTAAGCCACTTTGAGTTGCATCAGGGGAAAAGGTGAGGTATAAATATAACAACAACAACAACAACAACAACTTTAAAGCCATGCCCCCTTGCTGTAGTATCTGCCATCCATACAATTCACTAGTACATCACTTTGTCTGCCCTCCTGACATTTGGGAGTTCTAGACATTTGGTACACTTGTAGGAGCTCTCCTTATATGCACCAAATGCACAGCTGGCAAGGGATGCAGTCCAGGCATCTGTCAGCAGCAGATGTCCCTGCTTACCCGGTGACACCCTGGTCTCCTGCTCAACATGTGGGAAGGGTGTTTGTAAGGATTCTTCTAGAAGGAGAGGCCAATGGATGGCAGGAAGGGATAAGTAAGCAAAGGAGCTTTGGATGCTAAGGGGCTGTGGTAAGAGATGCCAGAGTAATTGTTTGAATTAGCCACCCATACGTTTGTCTGCAGTTCTCACAGAATAGCTTTGATCAGCAGAGCACTTTATGGATCTGACCTTACAGTGTGTTTTGAGAAGAAGCTTTTAGGCAGAGTAACTTTTTTTTAGTTTCTTTAGCTGTTTGTTTTGAATCTGACATGTCACCCAGACAGGAAATGAGTGTAAAAGTTCCATTGGGTAACTATCCGGGCTATCACTTGTAGAAACCCAATTACGTCAGGCAAACTATGCAATGCCCTGTAAGGAACTTTGTGCAACAATGAGGAAAAACAAACTACAGAAATTTCACCTTGTGGTTAGTCTACAAAGTACTTAAGAGATTAGGAGAGCAAAACCTGGGTTTTGAAAATGCCTTTAAGAAAGCCAAATCACAGGAAAATGCTATGTCACGTTAAAGCCAATCAGAGTAGTAAATATTAAGAAAGCAGAGCTACACAATGCAGAATTAAAACCACAGTGGGAAGTGCCACAGAACCCCACTGGAAGATGAACCAAGTAGCGTTGGTCAATTACTCATCTCACATGACTCACAGGGGTGCTGGTAATAATTTGTACATTTTCTTGCACCAGTCCCTTTGGCATAGGTCAGAATTAGGAAAGGTAATGCCTGCCACTGCCCTGTACTGTGAATGAGAAGCTATTGCTGCAACTCCATAAACCCCAATACATAAGCTGCTGTATACAGTGGTCAAGGTACTGTACTGCTGAGAAATACTGGGCCACTTGTTGGAAGTGTCTGTAATGTCCAAAACCTGTATTGATTTGCCGAGCCATTTTTTTGTTCTCCAGGCCACAGATCCCGCTGGAAATGCTGACACTCTTATTTGCCAGAATGCAAGAGCCTTGCTGGGTCAGGCCAAAGGCCCATCTAGTCCAGAATGCTGTTCTCACACCAGCCAGCTTGAGCCACTCCCTCCTTTTGTTCTTCATCTACCAGTTCCCTTAGCCTCCTGGGCTGTCTGCAGGCAGGGAGATTGGAAAGCAGTCACCTTGGTGCTGATTTGCTGCCTCAAAAGTATTTCAACGTATGTAGGCACCACCTCACAAGGACCAGACCACCCTACACAACAGAGAGAACACTGTTGAGGGTTCAGTCCCAAGACGAGAAGCAGATGTCCCTCAGGCACTGAGCTGAGGTGTCAGAGGAAAAAATTCCAGAAGCTAAACACAAGAAGGCAAATGAGGGGGAAAGATATCTCTGTTGAAATGCAATTACGGAGACTTTCCACTCCCTATAACCACTTCAGCCCCCTTCCAGCTACTGTGCAAACACAACTGGTAAACAATGAGGCTGACTGGTAGGTCTGATGGCTGTGGAAGTCTAGCCCTGCCCTTCGCTGCAAGTAAGTGAGAGAGCGCTGCTTGTTTTTAAACAGGGGCCGAACTAGGCAGTGTCATTAAATACCATATGTCTCTGCCCTTCCCAGGTAATTTATTATGATTTTTAAATGTAAGCTGCAGCAGGGCTGGGGAATTGTCCAGAAGGCAGAAGTAGGGAGCTTTCCCCCTCCCTTGCTGAAGTCCTTTGAAGCTATTTGCATAGGGAGGAAACCCCCCCTCCTTTGGCGCCAGAACCAGGGGCATTTAACCTCAGGTCTAGTTAAATATCAGCAGTTCCAAAAGACAAGCAGAGACAATAAAAACAGCCGGGAGTCCTCCTCCTACTCAGTCGTTTCCTAATCCCCATCCATGTCCCTTCTCCTGCCCCCAATCCCTCATGTGTGCTGTCAGTCCCTATTTTGTCCTACAACCATGCCCAAAAGCTGAGCTCACAGTGGCCATTCCACATTCTGCTCATTCAGGAGTCCACACTTATGCTCTTCATATGATGAGGGGAAAGCCAGCATGTTGCAACTTGGGCATGTGGGATTTTTTTTTTAAAAAAGTTACACAAATGGGATTGAAACAGCTGTAGAATATGCAAGGGGGGGACCAGCATCAGTTGAGCAGAAAAAGCCCCCACTTATCAGGAGAAAAGAGAAATATGCTTCTTGTAAACAAAATCTGCCCTTTTTCCCTTATGGGGTATCCAAGAGCCCGCAGAGAGTCCTTACATGGGTTCCCTATTGGTAGGAGAAAATAACTGAGGCCAACCAGAGAATATTGAGAAACAAAGCAGCTAGTAAGCCTGATCTTTATCTGTTGCAACAGGGTGCTCCCCTCACAGCAGGAAAGGGGGAGGACCCAGAACCAAAGTGTGCCTGCCCTTATATAGACATTTTAAATTCCCTGCCCTGGAGCTCAAGACCACCTCACCATGCATCATACATAAATCACAGAAGGGGTGTAACCCAAGACCACCCCCCACAAACATCATACCTACATCACAGAAAAGGTGGTCTACAACAGAAATTTGAATGTTGTTGTTTTTCCTGTCTGTCAGGTTATCTGATAATGCCTTACCTGATTGCCTTTCCTGGTAGTCTGCCCATTCCTTGAGTTGGTGATTTCCCAATTCCTGAGACAATGGGAAGGCTCCCTGACCCCCTCCCTCCTTGCAGTTTGGGAGTCAAAATGGTTTCAGGTCAGTCTTCCTGTGCTGATCTATGTACGTGCTTGGCTGGTACATTTATGAAAATTTATTATATATATAAGACCTTAAATTTTATTATTACACACTCTTCACAAGGCAGAGTCTAGATAGCTTCGTCACACCAAAGAGCACAATTTGGTTAACAGAGCTCAAATCTATAAAAAAAAGTCTGGCTCTCACATTAAAAAAAGTAACTGAGTTCTTTGTCCCTTTATTTTGGCATAAGCTGTCATGCAGGAATTGCCAACGGCGTGCCCTTCAGATGTTGCTGAGCTACAGCTCTCAACCGTGTGGACAATGCTTAGGGATAAGGAGAGTTGTGAGTTCAGCAACATCTGGAGAGCAGGAGCCATTTTTTGTTTTGTTTATGGGAAGATTGCCAGCAGTCCTCTTTGGGAAGGGGTGACGCAAAGTGAGGGGGAGAAAAGGGACATCATCACTCCTCACTGAAATGTAAAGTTGTGTGCTAAATCCAAGTTAATTTTTGGTGTACAGTCTGAAGACAAAGATTTCTAGTAAGGAATAAAAGGACATTTCTATAGTAACTGATTGATAGGGGTCGAGACTACAGGACATTCTAGCAAGACCTATTTATTCAGTTTGCTCTAGGTTTGACATACTTAACAAAACAAAGTTTTACTCTCACGAAAAGCCTTTACGCTACAACATTTTAGAACTTCCCTGGTGGTAGGGCTCTTGCGCTGGATTATCTCCTCATAACACTAACTCTGTCAGAATAGAATCTATTGATGAATCTTGTTTCACCATTTTGAAAACACTGTTCCACATAATATACCCAATACCACATACAATTGCCAGAAGGCCCTTGGAACTGGACATCAGTGTCCTGGCTGAACGATGAGAATGGAGACGCTCCTTCAGGTATACAGGGCTGAGGCTTGAACAAGCTTTCGAGTAACCTAGCTTGGAACACTTTGTTAAGTTGGATGATACACAAAAGCAGGGGTGGGAGATGAGTAGAACAACAAGAACAAAAAGTATTAGACTTATGGCAGGCAATCTACTGCATTTGCAGCACCCTTTCTTCCCCAGTCTATCATCAGCTGAAAGACTTGGGTGCCTTGTCCTTAAAGCCCTTACATATTGTCGAGTCCCCTAACTTTTGGAGTCAGGGGGCAATTTGAAAATCTAATAAACTGTTGAGGACACAAGAAGATACCCACTTTGCAGAAGAAAAACGTGATGTTCAGAACTCCTATGTAGCAGACAAAACACCTACACATCCAAAGCAAGTAAGAGACAAAAGAGGAAGAGAACCCCCCCCCCCAAGAAACACGTAACTTCCCCAAACAAAAACAGACACAACGCTGTTCATAAATAACTGGGAGGATTGAAGACTCCAGTTATAGAGGGTTCAACAGAGTGGAACTATAGCATGGAACTTCAACCGGTGCCACGCAGTTTGATCATATTACACCAATTTTGCATCAGACACTTTAGTTACTCATTCCCAGGCTCAACTGAAAGAACTGGTACTGGCCTCTAAATCCTCCATTCACAGCACAATGCAAGCCCCAAGGATCCACTGATACTTGGGTTTGAGTGTTTTGCAAGCCCCACAAATCTGCTGATGGTCAGAGATCCCCCCCAAGTTTTTTTTATTAGATTTCTTATTAGCTCTTCACTGTATGGTTCCAGGGTGGTAACTGCAGTACATTCATGCAAACAAGTAAAACAGTTTATATAATATTATAAAAGCCAAATAAAACGATTTCAAGCAAAAGCAATAAGCTTCAGAAAAATGTCAAGGGACCTAGGAATAGAGTTAGAAAGCCACTACTCTCTATCTTTCACCAAAAATCATTATTCCACTCTTAGGTATATTCCGAATAAATGTGTAGTTTCACTAGCTTTCATAGGAGGATACAGTAGGGAATTCAAATCTGACTTATTGCACACTTGGCCAGTTTGTAATGAGAGAGCTTCTGGGTGGTTGCACTAGGCCCCTTAGGGACTGACTGTTCCATCTGTGTGCATCTTCATATGCATTTCTGAACATGTCAGCATATATTACAAACTTTAGCTAGGTATCAAATCATTTTTTTTCCAGGTGATATTAGTCATTCATCATATTATGGAGCCGGCAGACATACGGTAATTACCATCTTGCCAAGGCCCTCTTAGGCTGGCAGGCATTCATGCTGTAGCACTTCCTCAAGTCATGTGCACAGAAGCAATACTAACCCTCTGTAATTATCACTAGGAGACAGAATCACAAAGGAGCACAGCTTGGGAGAACAAGAGCTGCAGATTCAGTCATCACAGTTTAGCAAGCGGTTGCTGATGGAAAGAGCTACATCTCACTCTTCAGAAACTCATTTGAGTGAGCGGCAGATCCTTCATGACTGGGTTGGTGCAAGGCGTGCACACACACACACACACAAACACACCAGTCTAGGGGGTAAACGGTAGAATCATTACAGAGTTCTTTGGAAATGCAAAGGTTGTCAAAAGGATACTCATTGCTCAGGAGGCAGTGCTCCTGTAGATAATTGCTGTGCACATCCTTTCAAATCAGCTCTAGGAAAAGGAGCAAAGCACCTTCAATCCTGTGTCATTACCAATGACTTCCAAAAGAGCCAGTATTTCAAGTGCATTACAACTAAGCACTTGTTATTCACCCAAAATTGTGTAAGTAGTAGAGAATAAGGAAACACATTCCCATCAACAGCCTTGACTCAACATCTGCAGTCTTAATGCAGATTAAGTACAAATTACATGGGAGCCTCTGTGGTCCAATTTATGCAGACAAAAGGAATGAAAGGTTTTTGTTTTGTTTTGCTGATGTTAAAGGAGATTCATGGGATTAAAAAAAACACACTGTACAAAAATATGTTTCCAGTCACCTGACAAAGGGTCGTTCTTTCAAAATCCATAGCGACTGATTCATCTTTTTCCTTCCTGTTCTTCTGGCTATGTCATTATGCCAATTCAGATTTCAGCTGACGGGACAAGATTCCTCTGACACAAGACATGAACATTACTTTGACAAACAAGGAATTGTTATGAATGAGTGGGTTGTTGCTCCAAGGCCAATTTGATAGCCATACCTTCAATTTTCTAAGTCCACATGCAGATACAGAGTGTAGCAAATTGAGGAGCTGGAAAAAGGAAGATCTCTTCTTTGGGTTGAGACCACCTGCTCTTCAAAACACCAAAAATCTGCTCCAGGACAGGGATGTACATGTGTACATTTCCCTATGCCAGCAGATATCCCTGGTAGCATAGGGTGGCTTGCAAGCATTTGCCCCGGAGGGGGATAGAAGTATGTTTGCCAATGCAACACAAGGACCACCTGGCTCCTTTTGCCTACTAGTATCACATAGTTGCTAGTGCAAGAGGAGTCTGTGACAGGCAGCAACCACAATCTGTACAGTAGGCTACTGTTTTTTTAGGCAGAGGTGAGGCATGCATAATAGAGAATGCTGGAGAACTTACAATTCCAATAGACTCCCCTACTTCCAAAACAAATAAATCAATGAAAATTACCGTATTTTTCGCTCCATAAGGCACACTTTTTCCCTCCTAAAAAGTAAGGGGAAATGTGTGTGCGTCTTATGGAGCGAATGCAGGTGAGAGGCTCTGCTCAGCGCTCCCTTTAAAGAGCCGTGTGGAGCGTGTGTGCAGCTTTTGGGGGCTTTTCCCCAAGGAGGAAGAAGGGCAGCTCTGCTCAGAGCTCCCTTTAAAGATTTTTTTTCTTGCATTCCCCCTCTAAAAACTAGGTGCATCTTATGGTCAGGTGCGTCTTATGGAGCGAAAAATACAGTAGCTACCAACTGATTGATTAATCTCAAGGCTCACTTTTATAGCATGACCAGTAATATGATATTAGTCTGGATTCACAACTTTTCATCAAGGTTTGCCTAGCAACACAAATCGTGTTTAGCTACCTTCTGTGCCTAACTGCTGTTTTGGACATTGAAACTGAACACGCCTGCTAGGACAGATCTGGGCTTGTCTCTTCCAAGGAAACGGACTTGGCATCCTCATGTCAGATAATCTTAGCTACCAAGACAAGGGCATTACTTCTTGTCCTTTGATACAGCAGTCCCCAGAGGCGGTTTCAAATAAGAAAAAACACATTTGTTGCAATTATCACTTTAAAACCCTAAAGCTAGCTACCTTCATGTAAATAAAGCCAAGGTCACTGCAATAGTCCCATTAGACGGAGCCATGAAAAGTGAGTTTATGTACTGCCTTTGTCAAGATGACAGATTTCATCCTCCTCAAAATTTCAGAAATAACCGTGTGAGCTGTAACATCCCTTGGTTTTACTGCCTTTCTAGGAAAGTCATCAAAATATATTTTATTTACTTGACTGCAAATGCATGTAACCTTTGTATGTCACACTGTAATTTTCTGAAGAAGTGAATCTGCGTTCTGATCTGGGCAGATAAAAAAGGCTTGTCCCCAAGCTACTGAAAATCTGAGAGGATAACATTTGGGAACTGTGTGCTAAAACTAAAGGCTGGTAGTAGTTACATAAGACCAAACCCACTTTTTTAAAGAAAGGCAGAGGAAGTCCCATAAAGTATTAATATAGTGTAGTCTGGCAATGATCCCTTTGGTTCATACTGAGTAAGAATTTAGTTCACATCATTCTTGCCAATTTGTTTACTTGTTCAGTTATTCCAACTACTGTCAGATTGGTTTTTCAACTGCCCTCTTTCTGTCTCACCATTAGCTTGGAAGTACCATTTGTGCTGGTGTGAAGTAAGAAACAGTTATAAACAGTCTATTATGACCTGAAGGCACAATGGGAAGAGATAAACCCAGCAGTATTGAAGTCTACTACAACCTCTTTCTTCATCTTAGTTGGAAGATTCGGTAAACACCTGCATCCAAAATCAGCAAAGCAAAATTGCCCTGGTGATTTGATTTATTTTTTTTAAAGTTATTGACAGTTTCAGCATTTAAACCTTTATTGCACAAGATATAAAACATTAAAATACCTTACAGATGCATTTTACATAGACATGACAGACAAAAAACAGCTGAGCGCCATAAGTGGTTCTACACAGCTTCAGTGCTTCTTCATACTGTTAGAGGCACGCAATGCTGCTTTGGTACCCGGAAGAGGTGGAGACTGCCAAACAGCTGAACTTGTGCGCTTGAAATACCTCGGCTTACTTTTGTAGAAGATAGCTTCTAGTTTAGGACTTAAGATTACTCCAAAGAACTTGTTGATGTCTGGAGGGTTGTAGTATTGGTATGTAACAGCTTCATTAAGCTGAAGACCTGAGGAAACAAGCAGTTATTCTGTGAGTAATCCTTCAAGTAGCAACACATCTCCACTTGAAGCACTTCTACGTAGGGGGGAAAATGTGAAACCCAATCTATGAGTGGACTCTAGCCAGCAGCTCAATTCAGCTGCAGCACTCAACGGATCTAGGTATGGCTCGGCCTACATACGGAATACCTCACTGTAATTATCCAATAGTCTCCACCACACAAGCAGACTTATCATTTTGATTCAAAAAACCCCAAAGGAATTAAAAAGCAAGTTTGTCAGATGACCAAATAGAGGCAGGCCTGTAGAACAGAAATTATATTTCAAGCTGGGCAAGTTGGCTACACGATGAATCTCCCCCCCCCCCCCCGTAAGATTTTATTAAAGCTTTTTCACAATACAAGAAACTAAATAAAAACAAAAACAGAGGAAGAAAGAAGAAAGTGCAGAGTCTTCTCTCAAAGGTAGTTCTTAACCCTTGCCACTCACAGAAAGCGGGGGACCCTCCCAGCTCTCACCTGGGGGTTTGCCTTTCTTCTCCCTGTCTCTCACCCCGGGAGATCTTCCCTTCCTTGCATCTCAATCAGGGTCCTTCGACCAACCATCCACCATCCAGAAAGAGCATCTCATAGAGAGCAATGCAGCCTACACTGACTTTGCTCTCTCCGTAAGGTTGTGTAAAGGCTCTTGTGTTACCATCAGGGTCTTGCAGCAGAACTGAGCTCTGAGAGATTTGTTTATGTATTTATGTATTAGGACAGATCCAGCGAAAACTGAGAGGACCGTCAGAATCTGAAGCAAGAACCCTGTAATTTCAGTGATACCATTTTGCAGCCACTGAAAACTCACTCTTACCAGTGGCCCATGCAGGGATGGGTTTCCTGGGCTCGCTTTCGTCATCCGTGGAGTCATCGCTATTCAAGTCCATTCCATAGTCATTGTGGTTGACTTTGAGGGACTTGGTACCTTTCAGACCTTGGGGGCTCATTTGACTAGAGCAGCCAGCAGGAGATTTCTGTAATAAAGACGAGACCTGAATGGATTGGTTAATGTTACAGGTGCAGCAATTTGCCAACAGGGCTCTTTGGCTATACATCTTCCAGTTCCAATGTTTCGACCTGTGCCTTTTTAAGTTTCTTATTATGCAAGCACCTCAAATGACACTGTGGATATGTCCTCTGGGATCATTAATCACTATGGAAAGCTTATGATTACCATACCTAGAAGATGGAATATGGATGCTCTAATGTGCTTGAAGTTTTTTATTTTATTTTCTGTAATGTGTGTATATTATTATTGTTTATTAAATTTATATACTGCGTGTCATCCAAAGATCTCAGGGTGGTTCACAAGATAAAAAAACAGAATACAATCACAAATAAATAGTTAGAAACAAAGCAAAACAAAAACACCCATCCCAAACACATTTAAAAGGCCATAGAATATTAATCAGCCCAAGACCTGGTTGAAGAGAAACATTTTTGTCTGGAACCTAAAGATATATAATGACATTGCCAGGTGAGCTTCCCTGGGAGAAGCATTCCAAAAGCAGGGAGCCACTACAGAAAAGGCCTGTTCTTGTGTTGCCACCCTCCAGGCCTCTTGCAGAGGAGGCACACGAAAAAGGGCCTCAGATGATGATTGCAGAGGCCAGGTTGGTTTATAAAGGGAGAGGCGGGCCTTGAGCTATTGCGGGCCTGAGCCATTGGTGGTATGGTCCAAAAGGTAAATAGCTAGGGAGATGCTGGTGACTGCGTCACAGAACTAAATGGCACCAGCTATGCAAGTTCCTAAAAATTAAGGCTTGAGATTGGTAGTTCCAGTTTGTCTATCACGATATGCCACCAGGGAGTGGCTACTTCAAGAATGAATACATGAATGTACATAATGCAAAAGCGGCCAGTTACATTATACGTCGGAACTGAGCTTGTTCCAACATGCTGACACTTTGAAACACCATGAAGTCTAGGACTTCATAGACACACAAGGGCATTGCTATATATAGCACTCACAGCTTCCTCCTTCACTGGCTGAAAGAAAATAACTCCAGCTCTAACCAGAACAATGCTGAACTGCATTTTTGCTGGCTTCTAGTAATCAATCCTTCTCCTGCGCTTTTGTGAGTTATTGGAGCTGCACACCAGATACTCACAAGGCAACATGGGAGAATTTTGAAGTTTCACCTCCCTCATTCTGGTTGCTGCCAGGCTAAATGGAATAGCATACCGGTAAGTGTGTGTGTGTGTGTGTGTGTGTGTGTGTGTGTGTGTGTAGGGTGCGAGACACCATTGCTCCAAAGTAACCCCCTCAGTATTAGGAAGTACTGCTTCTTCTAAGTCCTTCCTATGGTGGTGCTACAGCCGGTACTTTTTTCCTTAAAAAATGTTTAGGGGTTCTCTCATTTTGACTCAAGAAAATCACCATTTTATAGTTCAAATTGGGAAAAATAGATACAGTAAATGGACAAAAGTACAAAGATTCACAAAATATTTAGGGGTATGCGTCCCCCCAGAAAAAAAAGCACTGACAACAGCCATGGAAGGGCTGCCCTTTACAAATATTCCCAGTCTTCTTTGATAACGGCAATCAAACAGCTTAGTTCTTCATATTCTCATGCCCCCTTGTGCTCATTTGTCAGAACTGCAGCACCTTTAGAATTCATGTCTGCTTATTGCAGCATAAACAGCTGCAGGTTTCTTCCAATATGTATTCAAAAGAGTGTTATTTTCAATGCCTTGCCTCCTTCAAAAAGGAAGGAAGTGTACAGCCTCAGGAAATGCTTAATAATGCAGCATCTGGCTCACAAAACTCACTCAAAACCCCATGCCAGTGACAGCCAAGCGGCTGTGCTAGAAGGTGTTGGTAAGGTAAGGAGAGAAGAGAAATAAAAGGTCCCCAAGTTGGAGGCATTTAACACATTCAGCAATATACAGCCTGGCTGTTCTTGATCTGCTTTAATCCCAGTGTAGGCCCTAATGATGCTTTGAGGTACACTACATAGCAAGGACAACTGCATGCTCTATAGCCAACAAGTGAGGGGAACTGCAGAAACATAGACACTGCCCCATCCCCAAGTGCTTACTTAACAGGCAAAGGGAAGGGAGGGGCAACAGAAGGCAATTTTGGGCTGCGTCTCCCCACTGCTCAGGGCATAGACAGAGTAAATATATCTCCAAGCATAAAACGGAGGACTGCTTTTAATTTCAGTTACTGAAAAGGTATCACAAGTTTGTGAGATATCAACGGACATCCAAGTCACTTTCCAATTCAAAGCCCAAGTATCTGACCACAGGCCTCAACTATCTATCACTTACCTGGGCAGTTATATTCAACCATTTATTAGCAGCAGGAACTGTGTCCACCTGAACAGCTTTCTTTTCTTGCTGCAGCTCGTCTAGGCGGGTAGAATTCTGTTCATCCTATTGGCAAGATCAGATTTATTAGCTGACCATTCTACAATGGTCTTTGATTCCATCTACTTCACCCAGACACCATTGAAATTTAGTAGGGTAGCCTCTTCACCAGAAGGCACCAGCAGCTATTTTTTTTGTAAAGATGCAGAGGGTCTTCAAAAAACAAGTTTCTTTTCGGAAAAATCCATTAAGATGCTCCACTAATAAGTCCATTAACTCTTCCCACCTGCTCCCCCATCATCAGTGAAGCATAATTATGAATGCTACCTTTCCCCTGGGTGACTCCCCAGACACCCATCCCATTCCCCAAAGAACAAATATAAGTGTAAACTCAGTTCTCTTGTAGAGCATATCGTGCAAAAAATGTGCACAAACTTACAATCTGGTTCAGTATGGTGGGATACATAGCTGCACAAGATTAACACAGCACTTTACAGAATTTAAATGGTGTCAGACAAGAAAATACTCAATTCAAGCAGTTCCCATCAGCAGTACAAGGGACAAGTTGATGTCCTGCATTTTCAAAATGCATCTGCTAAAATTAGGGGGCTTTGTTTACATAGCTGCTGGCAAGTGGGGCTTTATGCCCATCCCCACTTCAAATCCTGGCTTTCCAATTCCTTGGCGTACCTTCAGATTTTCTTCCTCTTCTGTAACTACTGCTAGCTCCTGGGGTCTCACCAATTTCTCTTTATCATGCTGTCCATGGTGTCTAAAAAGTGAAAGGAGAGCATACATAAACATGTTTACTTGTGACTGGATTACTAGCAAGTCTGTGTTAGGACTGCAGCTTTAAGCACTTTCTCTTAATTACAAAATGCATATATTACCCCAAAGAAAACCATATGGTTTTAGAACTGGCCCTTTTACATACAATTTTGGGAAGTCGTCAGAATTGCATCTACACCATTCCATCAAGTGTTCCTAGGGTCATCCAACCTTGTAACCAAGGGAGCAAAGTCCTCACCCTTTCCCCTGTTTTGTGCAATTGTGCTCCAGCATTTTCTTAATTTCTCCAACGGTCTTCCACTCTCGATTTTTGTGCCCTTCTTCCTGAAACAAGGAGTACAGAATCAGCACCTACCACAAACATGAAGAGCAGGCAGGGAAATGCCAAATTCCTGTAGTGAAGTGTTTCTCAACCTTGGGTCCCCAGATGTTGTTGGACTACACCTTCCATCATCCCTGAACTCTGGCCTTGCTAGCTAGGGATGATGGGAGTTGTAGTTCAACAACCCAAGGTTGAGAAAGGCTGCTGTAGTGCAACATAGAGAACTCTGCCCCATTATATTTAACTGCTCCTTATGTACACAACAGGAATTGTATTAAGAGAGGTTTTATTGTAACAACAACATTTATTAAAAAACTAAACAGCCAAGCAGAATGCTTTAGAAACAAACCAAGCAGTTCAGACAATACTTCTCAATTCTCACCCATACGTGCAACAAAAACCACAGTGGGACGCGTGCTTTTTTCATGGCTCCCCAGAAGATACAGAAGGTAATGCCTGAGCTAGCAGATTTTGCATTTAATATCTCTGAGGGCATGTGGCAATGGTATTACCTCTTATCCCCATGAATGCTAGGAAGCTAGATGCAAAGACATTTGGGTAGGTTTTAAAAACCTACATATTCTCACCACCAAGAGTCCTTCCACATTTTGCTCACTCCTCACCCCTTCTGACAACTCCTTATGGCCTGGCTTTGTTAATAGGAACCAGCAGGTCAGTGGAGATTTAAATGCATCTTCCTCTTTCCAAGGGGACCTCCAGGGTTTGATACTTCAGGCAACGGCAAATGCACTTTTCAGGATTACAAGAAGACGTTGCTCAGGAATTGGACTATTTCAGTCTCCAGCATGCAGGGCTTAATCCTCCGCCTCCGTTTCATTCTCTTCTGTACACCCTTTCACTTGACATTCAATACAGTGCTCACCATCTGAAGCACCTTCTGTTTTCGCGCTTCTGCTTCCCCCATTTTCTTAGTAGATATTCTTTTCTTGGTCTTTTCCTCTGCTACTTTCTCTTCCCGCACCTGTGTGAAAGATCCTTTCATATTTTAGTTTTCATATTTCAGACCTCAAGACCATACTGAATAACAATTCATATAGTATCTGGGGAGGTGGGGGAGAACAGAATCCAGTCAAGAATTGTCAACCCTATATGCCTGTCAAGTACCAATTTGAGTTTATGATCTCAGTGCCGAGTACTAAGTGCGATCCTGTAGTCAGTGCCAGACCAGAACTGAAGAGACCCAGGTTCAAATCCCCACTGGGTGCAGCTCATGAGGTGACCTTGAGCTAGTTGTAGCCTCTCAGCCTCCCTGGCCTCGCAGGATTGCCAGGAGCAAGGCTAGGGAACCAAGTGCCCTCCATATGTTCTTGGACTGTAACTCCCATCATCATTACCTTGGGTCACACAGGCTGGGGCTGATGTGAGTCAGAGTCCAGCAACATCTGGGCAAAGGTTCTTCAGCTCTTGTTAAAAGGCCAAACCAAGAGTAGCCAATGTGGTGCTTTCTGGATATTGTTGGACTGCAACTCCCATCAGCCTCAGTCAGCATGGCCAATAGTCAGGGATAATGGAAGCTGTATTCCAGCAACATCTGGAGGGTACCACATTAGTGACCCCTGGATTACATATACAGTGGTACCTCTGGTTACGTACTTAATTCGTTCCAGAGGTCCGTTCTTAACCTGAAACTGTTCTTAACCTGAGATACCACTTTAGCTAATGGGGCCTCCTGCTGCTGCCGCACTGCGGGAGCACGATTTCTGTTCTCATCCTGAAGCAAAGTTCTTAACCCGAGGTAGTATTTCTGGGTTAGCGGAGTCTGTAACCTGAAGCGTATGTAACCCGAGGTACCACTGTATACAAAGAATTAACGTTGGGATTGGTAGCCTATTTAATAAAACATAAAACCACATCTCTCAGAATGGATGACACAACATACCAATAGGAATCCGCTTACATGCTCTGACTACTGTCATTAAAAGGCTAGGAAGAAAATGGGACCAACTCCCACCTTCTCGCTCCTTTCTTCATGTTGAGATAACTTCTGCTCCATTCTCCTTCTCTTTTCTTCCCCCATCTGCTCCACCCGTTCTCGAGCTTGCAGGGTCTTTCTTAGCCGTTCTTCCCGCTTTCTGTGAGATATAGAGAAATAGGTGTGTTTATAGTAGAGGCTGGGGAACCTTAGGCCTGGCACAAAGCCCCAATTTGGCAAGCAATGATGCTTCCCCAAACCACATCCACCAAGCCCATACCTGACATGATATGTGGTATCAGGTATGGGGCAGGCAGGGAACGCGCCACAGGGAACCTTAACATGCACTCCCAATTGTTCATTAGCAAGGAAGGATGGTATCATGGCCAATCAGCCCACTGGAACTGGCTGCAGTACAGAGCTCCCCATGGGGAACTTGGTAGTGCTGCCAATCCTTGTAGAAAGCAGGGCTTGAACCAGTTGATCAGTGGTAATTTTATTATTATTACTATTACTTTTATTATTACTTACTTATATCCTGCCCATCTTGACTGGATTGCCCCAGCCACTCTGGGCAGTTTCCAACATAATACAAAAAGGCAGCAAGCCTTGCTTGACTTCAATTTTCCTTTGTTAGCATGCTGTACCACCAAGGAAAAATGGTTCATCTGACATCATAGTGATCTCAGGTGATTGAGTTTCCCCCACCCCAATAAATATAGATGAAATATATTTTCAGTGCTATGAAGAGTTTACACCCGTACGTCCTGCCATATTTGAAGAGAGTTCTCTCTTCCTTTGGCATGACCTCCCCCCACAGGCCACCTATGGTCCGCCTGCCCATCACCTGATGCCGGCAGGCTGCTGATTCTTCCCTAGCTTGCATTCAAGCTGGCGATGCAAAGGAAGAATCAGGTCCTTGCTGAGAGTGCACTCCTGAGTCACCTCCTTCCTTTTAGCTGCAACATGAACTTCCGCAAGATGGACATCATATGCCAGGCTTGGGAAAGGTGGTGTAATTTGTATAAATGGCCTGCCATGCCTAGCTTAGACTGCAGGCTGGACTTATCTAGGTGAATGGCCCCCAGTTATCCAAACGGGACTGAGGGTGAACAGCTACCTACAGCCTTATCTCTTCTAGCCGCCGCTTTTTTTCTTCCTCAACTTTCTGCTTCCTCTGCTGCTCAGCTTCTTGCTTTTTCCGCAAACTCTCAAGACGCTGTCGCTCCTTTGCCTATGATGTGTAGAAAGTTTAGATTACTTCCGGTTGTGGCAACCATTTATTATTATTATTATTTACTATTTTTATTTATTACCGACCCACTAGCCAACAAAAGCAATGTTTTCTCCAACCTCACTACCACGAGTTAAGGCCAGATCAGTACGTGTAGCTGTACTTAGGTACGTGAAACACCAAAACCTTCCAAAAAGATCCATATGCAGCTAAAATGGGTGGTGCATTTAGGGCAGTTAAGTCTTTTAAAAAATAAATAAATTCCCAGACCACAAAATGAGAAAAGTAGTTACTTACAACAAACTCTCCCTTTGGTAGGATGAATATGAAAAGGAAAGGAAAGACAAGTTACTTAGTTTCCAAGTCTAAAAGCTAACTAACCAGTTCATTAGAGTGATTCAATAGCAGTTCCTCCTGCCTTAGTAAAGGAAAGGCTTGTGAGAAGATGCAAAATGGCCCTGGGGCCCAGCAAGTAACCTCTTTACCTTATCAGTAATAACAGAGGAGAGATGAGGCAAACAAATCCCAATTTGCTGCCTTAAGGCTATCAAAGATCCCAAGTTCCACAGAAGGAATGGGAATTAAATTAAACTAAACCAAAGCTGGGAAGTCCAAGAAGCTTAATTTTGAAGAGACTTCAGCCATGCTTCAGATAGGACAAAGGGCAGAAGATGATGGCTTGGTCTGACCGGTGACCTCCCAAATTGGTTTCCCCAAGAGTAAGGCAGACCGATCGAACCCACATGCACAAGTGGAGGAAGAAAATTCTCTTGCTGGTATGCGCTGGAAATTTCCCACGAGGCCACCTACAAAATGACAGTGCTAGCCCCAACCTCACATCTCTCAGTGAGATAAAAGGATGCATAAGCCCACACTATTAGTTCACCAAGCCCAATCCAGCTGGCAGCAGTTCTGCAAGGTCTCATGCAGAGGTCCCTTAGCCCTGCTACGCAAGGTAACTGCAGCTGCCAGGAGCTCAATGTGTAGCAGACTTTTAACTTGAGCAGCATCCTTGACACTTACCTTGGAGGTAGGCTTACTGGGGGTGCCACGTTTGATGAGATTTTTCATGACACTATTGTGGCCTGCAGACCCTGGGGATTTGAGTAGTTGGCTCTTCTGTATTGTCTGGAAGAAGTTTTTGAAAGGCCGTGTGATCTGTCGGAAGAGTATGGATGTTCTTAGTGGCTGGCCAGTGATGTGGCATCAGAAAAGGGCCATTATGTTGTCCTTGGCATTTATTTACCTTGCCTGGGCCAGATAAGGGCTTGTTTGCAGGAGATGTGGGTTTGTGACTAGGAAGAGAAGCGCCTCCATCCTGTGTGTGCTGGGCAGCAGGCAGCTCATCCATTGCTTGTTTATAACTCTGGCTCCTGAAAAGAGCATGAAATGTATACATAGCAATCCCGATTACATAAATTATCCTTGCTGTCAGAGATCTGAAGACTCCCAACGATTCAGCAGGATCAAAAGGTTTGGGGCCTCTTACTCAATGTCCTTTTAGAGGTCAAGGTGCCCTATAAGCTCTCCAGTGAAGCTCAAAGAAAACTGGGGAGGAGATTACAGAGGAAACCACAAAAACAAAACAAAAGCCTAGCAAGCACAAGAAACAAAAAAACCTTCTATATATTTTTGAATCCAAAATTTCGGACCCTTCAGATTAGAGTAAAATAACACTTTGATATAGTAACATGTTCAAGAATATACAGTTGTCCTTGGAAGTAGAACGGAGTCTGTTCCAACTTCCAAAACGTTCGGAAACCAAAGCGTGGCTTCTGATTGGCTGCAGGAAGCTCCTGCAGCAAATTAGAAGCTGTGGAAGCCCCGTCAGTTCGCAAACCGGAATACTCACTTCTGGGTTTGTGGCGTTCGGAAGCCAAAACATCTGAGTACCAAGGCATTCGGGATCCAAGGTACGACTGGTATACTGTTATGCCACATGGTTTCATGACAGCCAATTTTGCCTGACACTTCCAATTTTGTGTCAATGTACATAACACGTGTTAAGCTTACCCAGTTATCCAAATTTCCTCTGATCTGTTGTAGTAGGAGATTTTCATTATAGAGCTTTTACCAGTAAAGATAATGGACTGCATACTATTTCTAAGTCCACCCACCTGCCAACGGTGACCCACTGAGTGGGGAGATGGGGGGGATAAGAAAAGAGAGAAGAATAAGGCTCACTGGCTGGACCTATCCTGGAAGAACTCATGTCCCAGAACAAAGATAAGCTTTCATCAGATATACTTGTGTAACCAATCCCTAACACAAGGCATCATGATACCTTCCAGGAGAACTCTTTCTACCTGAAACAACTTTTGGTAACTGCACTGATTGGAAACTGAGGTGGATTAAATCAAAGCTGAAAAGAAAAAAGAGAGGCCACACCAGATTATGCTCCCAAAAGAAAACATACCGTATATTCTGCAATTGCTCATGGGGACAGCTCTGGGCTGAATAGTCAGCTCCACAGACCTGGGTGTCAGTAATTTTAGTTTCAGCTGTTTCTGTGGAGAAGGCACAATTAGTTCAATGAAGGGTATTTTCCTGAAACAGTATCACAAAAGCCACCCTCAACTGATGGCAGCTAAGGTTAGGTGGAAATCGTACCATGGGCACAACGTGTACTCTAGACAATGCTAACCTAGGCATAGTAACAGTATGCCAAGATTCAGGTCTCGTGTGCCTCAATCCTTTCCATTGGAAAGACAAGATGCTAAGCATTTATGCAGGTTAACTTATATGACAGTTCCCCTTTATTCTAAACTTGGAAACACAACCCATATAATTAAAATTCTAAAGAAACAAATATAGATTTTTAAAATAAAAAGGAAATGATTCAAACAATGCTATAGTGGGCTGATGGCAACTTCTTTCATTTGTTTCACAAAGTCCTGTGCTGCGCAGGCAGCTTTGATTGCCTGAAGCTGTTTACCTTTACTGAATGATTCCCCTTGTTGCATCTCAAGCAGAACTGGACTTTGCAGAGTGCAACAAATATTCAGACTAGGTGCACCCAGAGCACAAGTCATACTTCGTAGTGTGTTCAAAGTCTATAGGAAAAAACAATGTTTATACAGTGACAGTCTTTCCACAAGGTTGAGCAAGCTGAATCCTAGATGAAGCACATGCATAACTTTTATTAAAAGGTAAAGGACCCCTGACAGTTAAGTCCAGTCGCGAACGACTCTGGGTTGTGGTGCTCATCTTGCTTTACAGGCCAAGGAAGCTGGCATTTGTCCGCAGACAGTTTTTTCCAGGTCCTGCGGCCAGCATGACTAAGCCGCTTCTGGCGCAATGGAACACTGAAACCAGAGCAACTCACACAAACAGTAAAATAAGCACATGCCATTTTTTTACATAGAAAGATGAAAGAGAGAGAAATATTAAAAGGCTATTTCCAAGAAAGCAGCTATATAGCACCCAGTGAGGGAACCCAACTGAAGTCAAGGAAATATTCAAACACCAGAAGCAGGAGTCTTGGGATCAGTTTATACTATTAAAAGATCAAATAAAACTTTCTTAGACTAGCACTACAGGCAGTGGTGTCATGGGGGACTAAGAAGAGAAGGCATGCTTATTCAATTGCTCTCCTAAACAAAGCCTTCCTCCAATATCTGGGCAAAGGCTTCAGTGGTATGGTCATGTAGGTTGGGCCTACCTGGCTTAGAAAAGACACAGTCAGAGATATGTAAAGTTGAAAGGGACCACAAGGGTCATCTAGTCTAACCCCCTGCAATGCAGGAATCTTTCACCCAACATGGGGTTCTAACCCAAAACCCTGAGATCCAGAGTCTCATGCTCCACTGACAAAGCAGGGGTGGTGTCTTGTTTTGGCAAATTAAGGTGAAAAATATCCCAACACAGTAGCAGCCGGCAGTACAGACTTAATTACTTGCATTAGTTAAGATGGATAATGTCTGTTCAGTTGCACAAGGGGTGATAGTTCTATCTTGACACAAGAAACTATGTCCCTGCAATGAGATACTTTTACAAGTCTAATCTGACACCCAAAACAGGAAACAGGGGTGGCAAATAAAACTTCTTCCCAAGACCACACACAAGTGTTAAGACTCGGAACCTCCAAGAGGCTCATGTCTAAGGCCCTAATTTACTTCTCTACCCGACAGATACAACACTTAGTTTTCCTCTGCATTTTGCACAAGTCTCCAAGTTTTGTTTGGATGCCTTTTAACATGGAGCATCTATCACTAGCCATTCTGACAGAACTAACTGGCCGGTCCTCTGATCCAACCGACAGATTCGTACAAGATTATGAGGGAAAGTGATCTGAACTAAAGCAGGTGCAAGGAAAGAGCAGGCAATTCACCAGTTGTAACCCAGTGGATAGCTTATCAATACCTTACCTCACTGGTTTCAGCATTCTGTGCCAAAAAAGGCCTAAGGAGAGGCATTTGACAAAGCGTTACCCATCCCAACAGAGATCAAAACAATGGCTGAATGAGCAGATTAAAACCTTAAGGCACTTCCAAAGAACAACTGACGGGCTACTTGAACAGAAGTTGAATCTTCTGATAGAACAAAGCTGAAAGAACAGCATATTGTGTCCCCAGGTCTAGCAATCTACTTTTTTATGCCCTTCAGGGTGCAACTTCAGAAGTTTAAACTGAACATAAGGCTCCAAGGAAAGGTAAAGACTTTTTGCAGAGCCACTGGTCTTAAAGTGGACAGTAGAAAACAGGAATGGAGAGCATGTAGACCTCCACATGTTGTTGGACTCTGGCTCCCATCATCCCTGACTGCTGGCAATGCTGGTTGCAATTGATGTTGCAATGACATTAGGAGGCCCACAGGTTCCCCAGTCCTGGCGTAAAATGACTTTAAGCTATACGTTTATTAGGAGCCTCATAGTTGCCAAGGGAACAATGACCAATCCTTTGGTCAAGTGTGCCAGAAACACATCCAAAGTGTTAAATAAGCACCATTCAAGCATATATCACAACACATATGTATGCAATGAATCTCTTTATACCCTGGGGACATTTTACCAGTAGATTCCTGAGCTGAGGAGCAGATCGCCACATAAATCTGGGAAGGTGAGGAGTATAGGCCAGACAACTAGGGCTTTCTTGTCAATTAGGACCAAAAGCTCCCTCTGCCACTTGTGACCTTAGTCAAGAACCAAAGTGCAACAGAGCCTTGAGACTGAGGCGACTCCCAGTCTTTGCTCTTCCACTGTAAACTACAGACGGAACCGCAACTCATTTTCCACATTATGAGTATTTTTCTTCAGTGTACATTCCACTAGGATCCATCCACACTAGAAGGCATGACATAGATGCTGTGGGTAGGGTGTTTGATGCTCAACACACATTAGCAAAACACTTGTGATAGGTGCCATTTTATGATCCTGTTTGTTTGTTTTGTTTTAACTGCCACTAAGACAATTTTCCAGGTAGGGGTATTTTGGGTTTGGTACTTTTTTATAATGAAAGAGATATAGTGCTAACACATCACTATGCTATACTGTTAACATTTAAAATGAATTAAAAGGAAAACATATTTCTCTTATTTCCATATTAGCAACCTTTATAATGGCACTGGTCAGATTTTTTTTAAAAAAACTCTTTTTTTAAATTTAAAGTTAAAGTTATAGCAGAATCTTCCAAAGGGCTTTGATTTCTGTCTGTTTGCTAAAGCTTGCTCACCTATGTTTGCTGGTTTCATCATCCATGAATATATCAATGGAATTGTGGCCTGGAGAATAAAAAAGTTAAAGAAAACCATTAGTTGAACAAATGCTTGAAGGGTAAAAGTGTGGTTTGCTTCTATTCCTCCCATTAGCAACTCTGTCAGTCTAAGAGGCAGAACTTTAAACATATCAACAAGTTCTGCTACAGTGAAGGGTGTATGTGTGTGTATTCTCTCTGGTGTGTGCACATACACATGCACAGAATTAACATACCAGCCCATTTGCTACTTGTCTTCATTCAGCACTTTCACTGTGCATGACAAAGAGCATAGTATGCCACAGGTTTTATTAAATCAGTGTTAGTTAAGGGGAGATGTGAGGCGTGAACTATTAAGGAATACCAGTGTACTTTTCAGCGTAGTTCCTAGCCTGAAAAAAGAAGGCAAATACACTGTGTGTACCAGGGTTAGATATCAAGTTTTGAAGGCCCTCCAATTAGGAAGTGACCCCGCACTTTCTATATAAGCAGCATATTGGAGATGCCAATTTCTTTCCCATATGTCACAAACTTAAGGCTACATATTGACAGCTTGTAGAGCCTTACATCCCAGAAGTGAACTGAATTGTCTTTACTTACAGCTTACTTGGCTAGAGGTAGATGAGGAGTCCCAAACTGCTTTCTTCTGAGCAACGCTCTTGTGGATGGATTTCCGAATCATGCTTTTCCTTTTGTTGGCTAGTGAGTATTTCTCCGCGAGTGACACCCGCCTGCTCTTGCGAGGTCTATTTGGAGGGGGGTGGCTTGACTGAGAGTCTGCAGAAGTTCCAGTGTTGTTCTTTAACCCTCGGGAAAACTCTCCCTCGGGCACCATATTAGTGACTAGTTCTTGGGCAGGAAAGTCTTCAATTTCACACATTGCTTTTTCATTCAAAGAAGTGTTTGGAGTGGATGTACGCATTGATCTGACAGCATCTTTTTCTGTGTTTCCCGGATCAGTTGTGTCTGTCAGCACCAACGCAGAGCTATTTGCTACACCTGCAGCCTCTGTAGCCCCAGGCCTAGCAACTGAACAGCCACTAGAACCCACAGTGATGATTTCAGGGTCTCCATTCATCTCCTCATTCAGTTTTCCTGATAATTCACTATTTTGGCTACAGTCAGTACCAAATGTTCCACCACCTGCTGGATACATAGTCAACTTGTCACACTGTACTTCTGAAGTTGGTTTAGCAACAGAGCAGGCCGCAAAACCAGACATGGATCTTGCCATCCCCACATCAATTTTTTTCAGTTTCTCTTCACATGGGGACAGACACTGAGAAGGTACTATCTTTACACTGCTTCGTCTTCTAGACAGTCTTAAAAGAGAAACAAGCAAATAAACTTATTGTTAAAGTTTTTTAAAATCTAAAAAAAAAAATATTCTATGTTAAGCCACAGGGTGGCACCAGATACTGGGATACAAATTTCAGATATTCCACAAAGCTTTTCTCCACTAGAATTGAGTGTGACCACACCAAATCCCTCCATTTTCTTTGTAGTGTTATAGACAGGATAAACCTAGAAATTAATGAATGCTAGGATTTTGGTTATTTGTGGTATGAAGGGAGAATGCAAGCTGCAAAGGAATTCCTGGGCTGGCTTATGCAAGCCAGCCTGGCTGTGAGAAGAGGAGACCTGCTAGCATTACAAAAAGGTGTTGAGGGGCCACAGAAGGATCCTTTGGCCTGGGGAGTCAGATGTCACAATGGTTGCCAGGGTAACTGTGAGGGGCCAGGAAAGGGGAGTTTTGAAACAGGGGCTTCTGGGCAGAAGGAGGAGGAAGTAAGGCTGAGATCCACCTTAGAGAAGGAGACGAAAGGTCATCTGCAATGCCATGGGCCATGCTGTACGATCTAGACTCCCTCTATGCAGGTTGAAGGTGTAAATAGGCAAATAAACCCTATTTCTTAAAGCATGACAGTGTCTGCCGTGTCTTCCATTCTCCAAAGGGACACAGACCTTGCATGTGTGCCTGTGGCCCCATACGCTCTTGCCACTGCTTTGCAGAGAGAGGGGCAGGCACTGGGCTTTTGTAACAATAGGTTACTCCACTGAATAGTCATTGTCCTTATTAGGTGCCCAGCGCAGGGTAAAACTAAGGCTTGATTTAAGCACTGCATGGTGCTGGCTGACAAGTATAATCTTGAAACAGAGAGAGGAACATGATATTAGCAAAACCTGGGGACAACCACTTTAGCAAGTTATAATTCAGTCCTGGGCAAGTACAGAATTGATATAGCTCTTTTAAATACACATAGATGAACATCTAAAAATATTATATCTCTGTGACCTCTGACTGCAATACCTTTTTCTAGTTATTTCCTTATATTCATCCTTAAAACATGAAGATCGTTTCTTCTTTCGATACTTCTTTTGAGAAGGCGTTCTGGGCATCAGCTCAGGCTCAGCACTGAAGTTGCTATTAAAAACAATCTACTGAATAAATGAACTGAACCAAAATAAAAAAATAAAGATTGCAAGTTGCATTCAATGTTTGGCATATTCAGAGGAAACCCACTGAAATTAATGGACATTACCAATCCATTGCTCCCAATAGGTCTAGTCTAGCCTCAGCAAAGTTTAGCTGGATTCAATACAATACGCTGGTCCCTATTTCAGAAGAAAATCTTAAATATTATACTGCCATTCTAGCAGGCCAGAACATGTTGCAATACCAGCCAGTTGATAGTAAAAGAATAATATATTCATATGTATTTATCACAGTGACAGCCACTGAATCCACATGCAGAAAAGCCCCTCAAACAGTCAGTCCTAAACTTCTGATGCAAATACCCAGCTTATGCCAGGAGCAGAATAAAGCAAAACAAAAAACAAAACCCACATGCCAGAGAGACAGCCTTGATTTCCATCAGACTGGTACTCTGCATTTTTTAAATCTCTTAAGAATAGTGCAGAAATTATGGCACTGGTGGAAAAAGTCATATTCCCCTTTTATAAGATGCCTGGGATTCAAGGGTCAAAGCCTAAGCCTACCTATCAAACATCTTCAGGGCTTCGTCCTCGATTTCCCGCAACCACACCAAGCATTTATGTTCAGCATTGAACAAGAATTCTGTGAACTTCCGGCTACAAACATCTAGAAGATGAGTGGGGCCTCCTGCCTCTGCCATGGCACTGGTTAAAACAGGAGAAAAATACATTAATCATTGTATTCTGCATTTGATTGCATAGTGATTTCCTCCTAGCAGCAGATAATATTGACAACCAACCAATTTTCTTACAAACGTGCTTGTCTGAGTCTACCATGGAAACTGAAGTTGAGCGAGAAAGCTAACAGGCCAGAAAGACAAATGAAGAGTAACCATCAACTTATACATATGTAATGTTAAACAACTTACATCATGCAAAATCAGTAATAGGGAGAAACTAGGAAGCCAACGCTGCCCGGGTTTTCAATACGGTTAGGAACGGTTACTTTTCAACTAGCCTGATTAGATTTTGCTTTTAGAAGAGTTAGATTAAGCGCCATTACGTTTGCAAATTGTTTAACTCCTTTGCTGCTTGCCAGGGGCTGAATGGGGAGAGAGCTTCCTGGGTAATGTAAGAAAGGGAAAAGAGGATGAGCGCAAGCCGCTCCCTCCCTACCAAGATAAAGGAGTCGAGCAAAGCTCAGAACCTGCTAGTTAATAGCAAATCCAAGGAAACAAACTTAAGTTCTCCGTCGGTTGCCCAGAAAGAGGCAAACTGCAAACCCTGCACCCTGCAGGGAGCACACCTAAAACTTGCACGGTAAGTGCCTGAATTCTTAAAAACAACACAGCAGAACGCCCTCCGCCCGCCTCAGCATTCGAAGCGAGCGCCCGCCCCCTCGCGCGCCTTCTCACCCCTTCCGCCGCGCAGCTACATCGCGGCTCACGCGCAGAGAGGGCGGATTATACGAATAGACGACGCCTATTGGCTGCAGCCTTTGTAAGTTAAATCTTAAAGAGGACGTTGCATCCCCACCCCTTTGAACATCAGCCGGACCGAGATGAACAAGGAGACGGATTCTTTTCTAGTTTGTCAAGCCCCGAATTCGAGATTTTTAAAAATAGTACAGACCAGACCATTCCTTTGTTCGATGACGGGACCATTTGCTTATTTTTGAATTTTGATGCGGGGGGCGGGGGAGGAATGAGGGCACAGCTACTTATTGGAGACAAAGGAGAAATCTGGGACTTTATGGGAGCTGGGACTGGGCAACTGGACCAACAAAGAAAGGCGGTCGTGCTCTTGTAAGCTCACATTTGTGTCCGTGCGCGATGGAAAGGAAACGAGAACGTTGTCCTACCAATGCAAACGTAAATATGTCGGGGCTGTTAAAGCCCTTTTAAAGTGCAGCGGTGAAGGTTTTCTTCCCAGACCTGCCCCATTTTTTGTTATTTTCTGCTGAAAACCCCCCCGAAGGCCAACAGCCTCAGGTTGCAGCATGAACGAACGGCTACCTCCGGTTTACCCGCGCTGATGTTTAAATCCCCCAAGTTTGAAAGCGCCAGTCACCTCCGCCCGCCCGCCCACCCGCCGTCCCTCCAGCACGAAGCGGAAACTCAAAGCCAGACAGTGAGCCGGCGGAAAGACTTCCGAGCCCTTCCCCTCCTGTCTTGCCCAGTCGCGTCTGAGCCAATAGCAGGCGCCGCTCTGAAAAACCGCGCTTCCCATTGGAGCGCGGCGGCGGTGACGCTCTTTGAAAATAGGAGCGGGCGGCGTGCCTGACGTACCAAACCCTGGGCGGTTTTACTCGTTTGGCGTGAGGTGCTCTCCGGCTCGTGCGGCGGCCGGACAAACGGGACCTGCGGCGGAGCGACGGGGGCCCAACCCACCCAAGTGAGTTTACAAGCCGTGGAGGGGGGAAAGCGGGCACGAGGGGAGGCTTTCGGAGGTCGGTCTCATGGGGACACCGGCCGTTGCTCGGCCGGCTGCGACAGAGAGCCGGGGAGAGGGTGTAGGTGGCGTCTCGGCGGGCGTGGTGGGTGTCTGGAGCGGAGGGGGCGCCTGAGGAGCCTTACAGAGCTTTGCGCGGGTGGGGGGGTGTTCAAATGCGGCCCTCCAGGCATCTCTACCCGGCCCTCCAGGCGTCATCCATTCCGCCCCTCTCACTGGCTCTCGTCCATGGCCTTTATGCCTAACACCATGTGTTACTGACCAGGGCTTGTGTTTGGGAATGGACAGGAGCTTACAAAAAACGATTCTTTTTGCATGGCTCGAATGCAAATTGGTGCGCGAAGAGGTCGTAGCTGCTGCTGGTGCTCCGCCTCCTTTTTCCTCTGCTCGCAGCAGGATGCTCTCCTTGGGCTTCAGTAGGTTTCCTCACCCCCACCTCTTTATAGGACGTGGTGTTTCCCCAGAGGGGGCTGCAAGGCAGAAGCATCAAGTGGTTATCCGCTTTGATATATATATCGGTATAGAAATAATAAAAAAATAATATCCTGCGAGGCTTTAGTATGTCTACTCAGAAGTAAGCTCCACCCAGTGCAGCGGAACTTGCTCATGGGTAAGCGGGTCTTTTATAGGGTTGCAGCCTGGGAACTATTCGGAGGGGATGCCAGGCTGCTTGGCGACTCTTTCGGGAACTGGTGGGCTGAGGGTCAGGCTGGGAGGTATTGTAAGCATACACAAGTTCAGGGGTATTTACTCTCCATCAGCTCGTTCTCAGTAACAAGAGAGTCTCTTCGTTTCCGTATTCGGCTGCCAGGTACCCTTTGAATTTAGCAGGGCAAGCCCGAACAGGAGGAATGGGAGGAGAAAAATGGAGATATCAAAAAGGCAGAGTGAATTTGAAGTTAGAAAAAGTCGCTTCTGTATAAACCATTATTAAGTCTCCCTTTCCTGGGGAAATTGGAATCATCCACAGAAATAGAGAAAGCTAAGATTTTAAGTTGTGTGCTCCAAGCAAAAGGTGGCAGCAAAGACAGGTGTCAATGCTGCTTGTGACTCTGCTGTGAAATGTGAAATAGCTTGTTTTTGCATTTAAAAAAAACCACAATTGTTTGTCAGTGCAAATTCAAGGTAAAGTAGTTTGTCATTCCATACTGCAGTTTGGAAGAGTCTGTGGCTGCTGCTGAGAGAGAGGGAATTGAATTTTAAAAGCCCTGTAGTGTACTTCATTCTGAATACTCAGTTGGTTGTCTGAGGTAAGGTAGTTTTGCAACAATTCTGTAGCATTTTCCTATGGCTTGGTGAAGATTAACATACTTTCTGTTAAGAAAACATCTCTCAAGTCATATCCAGCACTCAGCTTCATGCCAAGGCTTGTATTCCTTTGATTTGCATACAGAGTGATTGTGCTTTTCAAAAATTGTTCTTTAAAAAAGTTTGCATACTAAATAAGATTCAGACTAGGAAGAATGGGGACTCCTGTCTTTTCTGACTGTTTTTTTATTGGGAGGTACCTGTTCCCCAGTTCAATATGGTAGCACTTGAATTTTTCCTTTGATTACTATTAACTGCTCCCATTTCAACTGTGGAATAGATTTTATCTATTTAAAATATAAATTTGTGGGCATGTGTGTGATGTTTTTGAATCTCTGGGAAAGCGGAAATGGCAGGAAGGAGGTGGGTGGAGGAGAAGCATGCAAAATGGCCATAGGGAGGGGAAGCAAAGCTAGCGATTGAAGGAGGTGTAAAAGCGTAGTGCAAAAAATAGGTTGAGTGCTTGCTTAATATCCACTGGATATTAACATCAGGAGGAGCATTATTTATGAAAAAGATATTTGCACAAACCAATGCTAGGTAAAAACTGAGATTGTTACTGCATGTATCTTGTATGTAAGTTTACAACTTTGCACTACAATCATGTGTGTCCTTATTCAGCAGTAGTTCTGTGTTCAGTGAGGGCCTTAATAGCTGCACTGGCTCCCGGGACATGGGATTGCAGCCTCAGGGCTGTGTCACACATTACAGAAGTAGGCGTTCCTCCTGTCCCAATGCGTATGTGACAACATGTATTTTTTAAAAAATTAAAATGGCATATAGTTGGGTGCCTACCCTTCTCTCTGCCGAATGGTGGCAAGAGTCAATTGGGCTCCAGGCACTCACCCAGTGTCTGTGTTTCTTTCGAAAATTGAGACACGGCAGAGGCTGTTGTAGCTTTAAGAAATATGGTTTATTCACCTATTTACACTTTTAGTCTGCATGGAGGGATTCCAGACCTTACAGCATGGTCATTTCAAAAGGAACTTGTACCCCACAGCAGTGCAGCCCTGGAGTCCAAGGCATCTCTCCAACCCAACTCTGCAGATAGCCCACCCAAAGATAGATCCCAGCCCTCTTCCTGCTTCTTTTTCCCAGTACACATTGCTACCAGGTTCCCTTTTCCTGTTGCCTCAAACATAGTTACCGTGGCAACCTTCCAAATACCTGTCTGGACAGGTGTGTTTTTTAGTTAGCCCTAGCTTGGCCAGGTCATTTTGCATAGGCTAGCTCAGGAATTTCTCTGCAGCTTATATTTCTCCCTTCACATTCCAGTAATCAAAATCCAGCCATTTAATAATCTCTAGGGTATAGTTTTCCCCCCACCACTATAACAATATTTAATGGGAACATGTGAGAGGTTGCAGCAATTGACATTGGCTGTCTGGTTATATTTTTTGCAAGAGATGTGTAGTGAAAGCCACAGATCCTGCTGCCTTTTGCTCACTTCTGTTTTTAAGATGTAGAGTGGCCTTGAGGTATAGGAGGCAGGCAGAAGGTTGAGAAAACCATTTGAGTTTTGCAGCATGATGCTGTTTTACATTGTTGCAATATACTTCCTACCATTTGTGGGGAGATGAATGGATTTTTGTTTTTTTTGTGTGCCTTGAGCAAGAAGTCTCTTTCATTTTTGCAGGCCAAGCCATGTGGAAGATGGGGAACCCAGTGATGCCGGAAGAACGTGCAAGGAAGAAACTTGCTGAATTTCTACAAAATATTGACAACAATGACTGTGTGTGGATGGATGAGATTATTGAAGAGGCTAAAAAGATGTTTACGAGGTATGAGCAAGAGATCTAGAAATGGTGCCCCAAAGCATGAGTTTTTTGTTCTATGAATCCATTGAAATCACAACAGCCCATAACCATAGGTTAAGACTAGGTTTGTTACCCATGCTAGATTAATTTTAAATCAAGGCAACGGTAAATCTGCAAGGAAAAGATATTTACTTTATTTATTTTACAGCCCACCCATCTGGGTGTCTTACAGCATATCTAAAAACATAATAAAACATCACATATTAAAAACTTCCCAATACAGGGCTGCCTTCAGATATCTTCTAAAAGTTGTGTAGTTTTTTATCTCCTTGACATCTGAAGGGAGGGCATTTCACAGGGACAGTGCCACTACCGAGCAGGCCCTCTGCCTGTTTCCCTGTAACTTCGCTTCTCGTAGTGAAGGAACCAGCAGCAGACCCTCAGAGGAGGATTTTGGTGTCTGGGCTGAGCAATGGGGGTAGAAATGCTCCAGGTATATTGAACCACCCTGAGACCCTTGGGTATAGGGCGGTATATAAATTCAAATTATTATTATTATTATTATTATTATTATTATTATTATTATTATTATTGGGACAAGGCCATTTAGGGCTTTAAAGGTCAGCACCAACACTTTGAATTGTGCTTGGAAACGTACTGGGAACCAGTGAAGATCCTTTAGGACCAGTGTTATATGGTCCCGGCAGCCACTCCCAGTCACCATTCTAGCTGCCGCATTCTGGATTGGTTGTAGTTTCCAAGTCACCGTCAAAGGTAGCCCAACATAGAGCACATTGCAGTAGTCCAAGCGGGAGATAACCAGAGCCTGCACTACTCTGGCAAGACTGTCAGAATGAATGCTTCTGGTTGGATGTTAGCTGGTTGCCATAAGTCAGTGGTGTCCAAACTTTTTTCGAAAAGATTTGATGAAGTGAAGGGCCGTGAGGGCCGACCAAAGTTTTTTTAGGATTGAAGTTGTTGAGCTTTTTGGTTTTACCCCAAAGCGAGATTACATACTTGGAAGCTAAAGCTACAATTGTAGGGCATATAATTCTCATATGCTATATTATTAGAGAATATGTTACAGTATTAATGTGTTTTCTCATGTGGGAGTATACAACAAAGTGATTACTCCGTCAGATGTAGTACAGTACAGAATTTTATTGTATCAGGCTACCATCTTATTCAGTGTCATTAGTCTCTGGGTTTCAGGAAGTTTGATGCTGTGCCAGGGTCAGAAACCAGACTGGCTTTGGTAAAAGAATCCCAAGCTGCAAACAATATCCTGAACTTCAAACAATGTTTTTTCCTAGTCTTTACCAAAATGAGAACTTGAAAGATGAACTTTGAATGAAAGTGGGATACCTTCAATTTTAGCCTGTCATCAAGCCATTGTTTCTGAGGAAAATGTTGACATTCTCGGTCTCCAATAGCTTGACCTCTGTAGGAATCGATACCTTGATTGTTCCAATCCTACAGCATGAATTTTGTGAATTGGTCTGAAATAAGAAATTCAGTGAGTAGTTGGCAATATTCCTAGGTAAAGGCACTTGGCAGACCAGAATTTAAACTGCTGCTCTTATCTCAAAATAGTGGCTCCAGTGATGAACCTGAGCTGATGCCAAAAACACCATCACAGAAGAGTCATAGGAAAAAGAAGCGTTTTTCTTCTGTTAAGAATGATCACTTTGCTACAAAGAGGTAGGGAATGTATTTGTGGGCTACGTAGCAGGGAATAATCTGGAAGATAATGTTTAAAATTCCTAGTTGTTACTTCAGGAAAATGACTAGATTGGGTTGCAGTGTTTATTTGATTAGCTAAATATATTTTGAAGATTTAAAAATGTGTGCTTTTGTGCTTTTGTAATGAGGGATGGATTGTAAATGTTTTTTAAAATTAAAAATAATTACCGCCAGGAGATCTCCACACACTACCTCACAAAGCACATCACAACAAGGATAGGGCTTTCCTAACTCCATCTACCAGGTGTCCTAGGACTGCAAATCTGAAAGGAATCCCTTTGTCTGTCCCTGTCCATCAGCCAGTCTCTTAGTCTGTTGTCTGATGTAAGCAACATAGTTACCCTGAATCAAAAGACAAGGTATAAATCTTTAAAATAAATATTGATTCACAGTAATTTCATCAGCCCAAGGTTTGAATGATATATAAGTGGTAAATTGTTGATGTAACATTTCTCACTCAGTTTGTCTAGGATTTTTCAGTTCAGCTACGCTATTGTCCCTTGCAACACCAAATTGGTTTTATGACTCCATTTCTGCCAGCTTTGGCATGCAGTGAGCTTAGTCCCCATTGCTTTCCTTACAATGTGTTTCTTTTATCAGGTTGTCAAGAAGAGAGAGTACTCGGTTATTTTCCAAACGTATTACCCGAAGTCGGAAAAACTTGGAAATCAATGTAGAGAATGCCTCGCCTTGTCATCGTGTTACTAGATCTCGGGCTGCCTCATCTGCCAGCGTCTCAGATGCTCCTCTTAAGAAACTATCTTTCAATTTAGCCAAAGATCGGTTACCACTAGTAGTAATCAGTGCTAATGAGAGGCGTAGTGCAGAACTGCAGGCAAAAAAAGTGCTACCTCAGACAGATACAGCTGATTTGACTCTTAAATTATCTGAGGAGGGGTCTCCTATAAAGAGATCACCTTTGACCAAAACTTGCCTTGTGGCGAAAGAAACTTCTGAAGCCGAAATAAAAGAGGGACGGGGAATATGCAAGATGAAAATAGCAGAAGTACCCGGTGCCGCTGAAAACAAAGAATCCGGCACTCAGAACCAAGAACCAAGTGCCCAGAACCAAGAGGACCGCTGGGCTTCTGAATCAGAGGCTGCTCAGAAGTTAAACCAGAGCTCACAAGCACCCACTACTTCAAAAGCAAACCGTCGCTCAGTCCGCCTAAGCAGGACCTCCAGAGCCTCTATGGCTGAGAGATACTCACTCAGTACTAAAAGGGAAAGAATGATCCGGAGATCTAGTCGGAAGTCTTTGTCAAAGCGGAAAACATCCCAGCAGTCATTATCTGCTAGGCATGAAAGTTGTAAGTTTCAATAATGTGAGATAAGAGTACAAAAAAAAAGTGTTGCTGTTTTTACCTTGTAGCAGGCTTGCTTGATATGAACTGCAAAATGCTTCCAATATTTAAGATTTATTTCTTTATTTATTATTTTGGTTAGGCTTCTTTCCACTCTTGATAACTTCCTTTGTAGTTTCCAATAACTCAAGGCAAAAGTAAGGTTTATAATTGAAGGTGATGTATTGGACTAATTTTACTCTATACTCAGTGAGACTTTGTCTTGAAACACCTGCTTTCTATTTTTTAAATCTATCCTAAGTCATGTGGTGCAGGCCTTAAGTACATCTAGGGGAAACCTACTGCTATCATTTAGCTTTGGGAGCACTTAGCAATAGTTGGTTCTTGGGATAGGTGGATGCTGCCAAAATGCCCCATACTTGCTGCCCATCAGTTGCCAGCTGAGAAGGTAGGTCTTCTGCCAGTTTGGGGCGATGCATCAACTTTGTATCTCAGAGGAAAGTGATCCAGAGACATGAAGCTGCTGTGGAACAATCACTGCCAAGTGCTTACATAAATGTGTGCATAGCCAGAGGCTCCAATGAAGAAGAAGAAGAGGAGTTTGGATTTTATATCCCGCTTTATCACTACCCGAAGGAGTCTCAAAGCAGCTAACAATCTCCTTTCCCTTCCTCCCCCACAACAAACACTGTGTGAGGTGAGTGGGGCTGGGAGACTTCAGAGAAGTGGGACTGGCCCAAGGTCACCCAGCAGCTGCATGTGGAGGAGCGGAGACGTGAACCCGGTTCCCCAGATTACGAGACTACCGCTCCTAACCACTACACCACACTGGCTCTCCAATGAGAAGAGGCATGGTCATAAAATGTTTGGGATGCCTGCCAGTGATGTGTGTAGATTTGTGTTAATTTGTAACCTTATTTGGAATTAGCATGTGCAGTGAATAATGGGCAATAAACATTTTAAATAAAAGAAAAATAGTGGCCACCAGGAGATCTGTATACACTGCCTCACAAAGCACATCACAACATCCTACTCTCATCCTCCAGCTACAAAAGGAGCACCTGCATTCTGCTTATTGCTTGCTGACAATTTTGTGATGTAGGGAAGCTAATGCATTCTGTATATGCTACAGAAAGTAGACCTGGAGTATAAATTAACCATTGTCAGGTGTCTGTCTGAGAATGTGTTTCAGACTCCTTACCAGGCGGAATTGGCGAAAACTTTTCCAGTCACAGCAAATGATTTTTCCAGTACTGAAGATTTTAAAATTTGAGCACTTGTCCCTTAGCCAATGGTAGATCCCAGTGGTGCTTAAGGAGGTCCAGGATGCTGTTATCTATTGTGAGGTGCAGTGTAAGAGCCAGGATGCTTCTGCGGATGTTTGACTTTGTTGGAGATGTAACCTCATGTCTCTTCTCATTCAGGTCATGTTGCTGTGGCTGAAGAAATTACTGAATCTGGGTGAGTTGGAATTAGAATCTTAGATTATTATTTTTTAAAGTGATGAATTTAGGAGACGTGGCTAACTGAGGAGCTAAATGGTAGCATAACTACCACAAGAAGATAAACACATCAAGTGGGCTTTTAAAAAGCGATTTAACATACAGCAGTGTACAGCTCCAATAAGGTAATGCTCCGGGGACTACAAAGTCCAAAAAGCAAAATGCTAAAACTTGATTTAAGGGAGGAAGCATCTGTTCTGAGGGCTTGGACAAGGCCTCAGACTCTCAAATGGCACATCAACAAAAAGGCAGGAGCTCAGCTTTCTAAATTTGGGATGATAGAGTGTCATATGCTTATATAACCTAAATCCAGCAAGTGCTAGCTTCAGACTGGGGAACTACTCTAGCCCCCTTTGAAAGATGGTTTGACACGCTATCAGGAACCTTAAAGAAATTTCCAAAACAACTAATGAAGCTGTGAATACAGCCCTTGAAAACCAGTCTGAAATTCAATTGCTCCAAATGACAACTGATTATCTATCACTTAGGCTAGGAGAATAGGTGGAAAAACCTTAACCTTCATTATTTACCTGAAAAAGAGGGAGGGGGAGGTATGGATGCATTTATAATCAACCGGACCATGAATCTCACTGTCTCCAGTGGATTTAGAGTGGGCTCATAGACTCCTGAGCAGGTGAAACTCCAAGAGACTCCAAGCCTGTATTCTTGGCAAATTATGTTTACGGAGTTCACTATTTTATTTATAGATCTGGTCAAAGTCTAGGTACTTATTCTGACAGTACAAGTCTTACTATTCTCAACCCTATTAACAGCCCCTCATGGTAGTTCTGTCTTTTCCTTCCTTTTCTTTTCTTTTCTTTTCTGCCCTACTGAACTTCCCTCCACATTATGGTCGAACCTTATAGATTGGTGAAAGTGTGATCGCTTAATGTAAAAGGTTCAGGTGCTGCTGTTAAAAGAGCAGAGGTAGACTCTATCTTGCAAAAGGAAGGAACGGACATTATGCTTTAGGAAACTCTGAAGCTGGGTAAAGATTCCACAAAAGTGGACTTGTACAGACCAATAGCACTTATAAATGTGGACGCTAAGCTTTTCGCTGCCATTATAGTGAAGTACTTGAATGTTTTTATAACCTCCTACATCTCCCCTGACCGGACATGCTTCATGCCATTTTGAAGCATTGCAGGATCGGTAAGAAGGTTTCTTGATATAATTTATGAATTGCAATCTAAAGAAATGCCAGTATTGTTACTTTCCCTGGATGCCTTTAAGGCCTTCAATACAACATACCCATCTCCCTTAACTGTTCCTCATAAGGCTTGGTTTCCAGACCATTTATCATCTTGGCCACCCTCCTCTGCACAGGTTTCAAGTTGTCAGTGACACCACATACACAATGTATTTTTTGCGGAAATTGTATTAAATAACTAGACTTGTACCCAGACAGAAGAGAAAGGAAATGGTGAATCTTTTTGAAAGCATGGCAGCAGTGAGGTGTTGTATGGGCTTTCTGTAAGTCTAGTATGAGCTGAGGCTAGAGTTCAGCTGATAGGTTGATAACTTCATTTCATTACTTCAATGCATTTAAAGATACAATGAAATGATAAGACCAATTAAAATTCATGCTGCAAGATAGAAGCATGAAAGGAATTTGCAAAGTTTTTACTTTTAAAAATATGCATACCTTTTCTCTCTTAGATTGATGATAGAGCCACCATCTCAGAAGGTAAGTTCTAAAGAAGACTAAAAGAAGTTTAAGGCCACAATCCAATACCCATTTACCCAGCAGTAAGCCCCACTCAACTCTATGTGACTCATTTTTGGGTAGAACTGTGTGGTTAGCAACCATCCAGACTCAAGCAAAGGGGAGTGTAATGTGCATGGAAGAGTTGGATGGCATTCCATGGTGCATCTTCAGGGTACATCTGTCCTGCCTCCAGACCTGCTCAACACTGACATGCTGGATGAGATGTTTTGACAGAAACTGCACGTTCAGAGTTAAACACACACAGACTTAATCTGCAGTCAATCCTTTGAAGTTCATGATTGCATCATTTGAGCCTGTGCATGTTGGATTCCACATTAGTGAACCTGAGTGCTGTCCTGGAATGCCTTCTTTCCTATGGCTCTCACTGAAGTGCCAACATCATTTTTAGAGATACTCAAAGGGGCTTAGTCTGCCTAACATTATTTGTGCTAAATCGTTAAAGGACCCACTTAGTTGTCTAGTGATCACACATCTATGGGAGGGGCTGGTACTGAGAAGGAATTTGCCTTTGCTGCAGGTTGATGAGAACCCTCGCATGTCCCTTCGTTCTCACAAGGCCAGTCTGCAAGCAGTTATCAAACCTGTGGAACAAGATGGAGATGACAAAGGTCAGTATACTCCTTGGCTAAGTAGCGGAGAAGGTCAACGGTGAGTTGGATAGAATGTATTTTGAGGAAAAGCAAGTTTACAAGCCTATTATTTGCAAGATGCTCAGTTGCTCAAGCAAAAATAATGACTTGACTGGCCAATGTGGTATAGTAGATGGTGTATTAGTGTTTGACTGAGAAGTCCAGGTTCAAATCCTAGTTTGGCCATGAAGTTAATGAGGTGAGCTTCAGCCAGTTTTCTCTTGAACTAATCTACATTGAAAAATTGTTGTGAGGAAGCACTGTATGCTGCCATGAGGTCTTGGAAAGGAAGGGTCCTATAAAAATTCATAGCAAACTTGGCTATGTCACATACACAGGAATTCAGCTGGTTCTTTTCTCCACTTACGTTTGAGTTGTCCCCCAGCTTGTTTCCTTGCCCTTAGCTCTGGAGTATACTAAGGAGCCAAACGAGCTCCATGAAGTGGCGCTCAGGGGTGATCATGTTAAGAGCCTGAGCCATTCAGATTTCCAGAGGTCAGCCAGAGCTTTGACAGGAGCACACGTCATATCAGCCAGAAAATCCCTTGGAGCAAGCTGGAAACCTACTGGATCCATCAGCTTCCAAGGCCAAACCATCCTCATAAATCTCAACCGGAAGTCATGACAAGGGACTAATGTCAATATGCCCAACTTTCAGATCAACCTCTTCCTGCCCAACTGAAAAATGGTCTTGCGTATGTTGGAAGATGCCTGCCTGCTAGGCAGGTGCCAGGTCCCAAGAGACTCACAGAATGTATTCCTGCATATTTGCTGAATAAGGATGAAATCTCATCATGTATTGGCAATATGCTTAGTCTAAAGTAGGTTTCACCTCTTGCTGTTCAGTATAAACTTGGAAAGCAAGTGAAGAAACCCATCTGGGCTTCCATTAATATGCATAAGACAGGCATACCCAAGAAGTGCTCCACCAAGTCACTTCTGCAAAATCCAATTAGTAGTATTCTGTTTTTAAAGAAACATTTCATTAATACACAGCCCAATGTACTGAGTCTACACAAGCTTGATTTGCTACATATTGAAATTCTAGAAATCAGAATTATGTCTATAAGGGAAGTAAATAGTATACTCCAGAGCTTAGGGCAAGGAAGCAAGCTGGGGGACAACTCAAATGTAAGTGGAGGAAAGATCCAGCTGAATGCAACCAAACAGTGCTGAGGGTTCATCGTCAAGCCTACCTAGTGACAGTGAAGGCAGCAAAGACAACATAATTTGCTGCCTCCATTGCATCCTCTTCTGGGTAGTGCAGGACCTTTTACATTCTGGCCCAAAGGAGGTGGTGGAACCAACAGTAGGTGACAGTGACCTGTTTGCAAAGCATTTTGCGGAGGTTTTGGTCCTGCTTGGATGGTTGTTCCCAGAGGGCGTTGCTTTGGGAGTGTTCATCAGTTCCATGGAGCCTTCAATGTGTGGGAGCCTTCTCAAGGTTTGATTTTATCCCCTGTTCAGCTGTTCAACATCTACATGAAACCACTGAGTGGAGTTATCCAGAGGGTTGGAGTACATTGTCAGCAATATCCTGGTGATACACAGCTCTACTTCTCCTTTACATCTGGAGGAGAGGTAGTGGATGTGCTGGACTGTTGTCTTGCCTTAGTAATGGACTAGATGAGAGGCAACAAACTGAAGCTCAATCCAAATAAGACTGAGACACTGCTAGTGGGCAGTTCCCTAGATCAAATGACTAGGATGTTGCCTGCTCTTGATGGGGTTACACTTCCTTTGAAGGAGTGGGTATGGAGCTTGAGGGTGCTTCTGGATCCATTCCTATCTCTTGAGACTCAGTTGGCCTTAGTGATGCGGAGTGCCTTCCATAAGCTTCTGCTGGTGGCCCAGCTGTGCCCCTATCTGGACAGGGACTGCCTAACTACTGTTGTCTATGCTCTGGTAAACCTCTAGGTTAGATTATTGCAGTGCTGGACTGTCTGAAGATGGTTCGGAAACTTCAGCTAATGCAGAATTCAGTGGCATTGGCTGCCATTTAGTTTCTGGGCCCCATTCAAAGTGCTGGTTTTGACCTATAAAGCCTTCAGCAGCTCAGAACAGCAATACCTCAAGGACTGCCTGTCTCCATATGAACCTACCTAGACCCTGAGATCATCCTCTGAGGCCCTTCTTTATGTGCCTCCACAAGAGGTCCAGAGGGTTACAACATGAGAACGGTCCTTTTCTACAGTACTGTACTCCACATTTGTGAAATGTTCTCCCCAAGGAGGTACAGTTGGCACCTTTATTATACACCTTTAGGTGCCAGGCGAAAATGTTTCTCCTTAACCTGGCCTTTGGCTGATTACCACCGATTCCCTTTTAAATGTTTTGTGGAAAGGGGGGTTATTGGTTTGTTTCTGTTCTTATTTTTATTATGTATTTTGCCTTTTTTATATTGTAACTTTATGGTGTGAACTGCCCTGAGATCTATGGTATAGGTCTAATAATCATAATAATAATAACTCTGCCCTGACAATCATAAGTATTCATCCATTTGTTGACTAAACAACTTTGGCTTCAGGCCTTTGCTACATAAAACACTTTCACCATCACTAATTGTAGCTCTCTTTCTCTGTATGCAGGGGGAAGTTCTGAAAGGACTGATGAGGTGCAAAAGCAGCCCCAGAGTGCTAGGTATGTTTTCTTTGGACAAAACCTCCATGGAGCAAAACAAGATGATGATATCTGAGGATTAAGTGCTTAGTTGTTCTATTTGGTTGACACCTGTATGCAGGTTGAAGGTGCTAGGATCTAAACAGTGGAAGAATGGAAGGAGAGGTAGTGAAGGGAAGATACAAGATGGGTATTCTTACAGTTTTTTTCTCCTGTGAGGAGAGAGGATTTTCAGAGAAGACTGTAAGCATCATGAGAATAGGAGAGCAGGTCCATTGGCTGGTTGATGGGTAGCTCCTATGTGAGAGGATAGTTAATTAAAATACTTAACTGAGCAGCTATATTTCTTCTGGCCTCAAAGAACCCTAAGCAACAGAGAATGGAGCCAGAGTCCTGTACTTCCCATGGTAATTCTGAGACAAGGAGGTGGTTGATTTCTCTGCTGGTGCATCCTATGAAATGAGCCCTGTATTAATACTTAATGTTTACAGGAGGAAGCCAAGCTATAAAAGAGCAGTTTATGAGCAAGATGAAGGACAGCACTCAGAGGAGGACTTCTCCCCTGCAAGGAAAAGGGCTGTATCTCCTCAGTGCCCTGCCAGCAAAGTAAGTCGAGAATTCCATCTTTGGGAGCGAACCAGGTCCCATCATTTGCCTTCCAAGGACTGATCACTTCCTGTATTTTTCAGGTTGTCCGTCCTTTCAAGACATTCTTGCATACAGTGCATAAGAACCGAGTGCTCATGATGACCCCTGGCTCTTTGAGTCGAAGTGCAACCATGAAATCATTCATCAAACAAAACACTCCTATCCAGGCCACTCCCCAGGTAGAGTGAAGTCCTGTTTTGTTTTGTTTTGTTTTGTTTTGTTTTGTTTTGTTTTGTTTTGTTTTGTATACCACCTTGAGTTCCTAGGATGAAAGGATGGATGTAAATGTAAGAAATAAATTGTACAAAAACTTCACACGGGCTTAAGGGAAGGAGGAGCTGTAAGAGTAAGAGGGCTTAAGAGACTGAAAGGACTGGCATTGGATTGGATGAGAGCAACATTTCTCCTTTGCGTTGAGCTAACCAGCTTATGTCTTTGACTGCAGGTTGTGAATTACTCCATCCCCACTCCATAGCTTAGCTTTTCAGTGATCTTTTAGCATAAGTTTATTGCATGCCATTTGGTTAAATCCATTACTTCTTCTTGGGTTAAACAGGGCTTGACTGGTGAAGCATGGCAGATTGCTGTCATTTGGTGAAGAGAGTTGAATAGGGCAAATCCTATATCAACTAGTGGTCTAGTCCATTTGTATTGTTGGCAATGAAATACTGATAATTTGGGTGCTAACTTCCAAAGGCATTAATTATTTCTCAATCTTCTCTTCATACAGCGGGGGTTTGTTGTAAGTAACAACATTTGGTCTCACAGTAGCTGTATTTGTATATCATTAACATGGTGTGTTATCTAATGGCATTCTTAACCTGCATAGTGACTTAACATTGCTTCCTCTTTTTAAGATGGAATTATAGCATTTTATTTAGTGTTTATTAGGGTAATCTTACTAAAAAGTAGATAATGGGTAGTAGCATTGTGCTATTTTCCCTGTAGTAAGAAAGCCACAACCATTTCAAAACACGATAATCAATAACTGCCATTTCTTCTCTTGAATGTCTTAACATTTTTTCTGTTTAATTATTTTAAGTTTAGAATAAAGTGCAAAAAGAAACTAGATGCATTCTTAAGATCTTGGTTCAGTTTGCACTGGTGGACTTGGCCTTGGCTCTGGTGGTCCAGAGCTTTTTCACTTCCATTATGCACACTTACATGGTGTGATCATTGAATTCAGGGAGACTTCCTTCTAAACAGGGATGCCTATTTTCCTCCTTCCTTACGTTTGTTAGAAAGTAACTACATAGCTTAATTTGGGCAGATTAAAAGGCTAAGGTTAGCTATCAGCTTCGTTTTTTCATCTAAGGCAGTAGATCAAACTTTTTTTTTTAACCATGAGCTAGCCCAATCATATTGGCTGCTGCATTTTTATACTCCTTACAAGTTCTATTAATGCATGGATATTGACAGAAGTACCCAAAATGAAAGAATTTTTGCAGGTGTGTTGCTTCTGTCAATATTGTGTGATGGTGATAGTGGAAATAGCATCTGCTTCTATGTAACTGAAGGCAAAGGAGCCCTGTCTTGTGCTGGATCTACCTGTCAAATCACTTGATGGCTTGTCTGAGGTCTGGGCATTTCTAGACTGCATGTAGGGCGCAATATTTCAAGAAGGTAGACAGAAATTACCAGTGTGGTGTTGCTATGTGATTCTTCCTACCCAATCCACCATAAGGTGCATCAAAGCCTTTCTGAAATAAGTAAAAGATGCATGCTCTAGGTCTAACAATGCATTCAAGTACTATAGAGAGTGTTGTCTTATCACTAACTGTTTGCTGTGATTTAGCTGTGGGGGGCGGGAGGGAAGAAGTGTAGAACAGGCATTGTGAGGGATTGAGAAGTTCTTGCCTAGCTTGCTCTTGGGAAAAATTGGTGGCTCAATTTGTGCTCTCTTTTTGTAGCTACTACACTTTCACTACAAAGGATGTTTTCACTGTTAGGAACATTTGCCACAGTGGAGAGAATAGTTCCTTCCAGTTCTGTTGCCTGTCTTCTACCGGGGGTGGGTTTCCATATTACAGTAACTGTTAACAGACACATCATTCTTTTCATGTGTGCTAATGAACTTCTGTCCCTACCTAGCAAAAGGAAAGAGAACGGTTAGAGTCTCAAAGAAAGAGGGAGGAAGCAGAACAACTAAGGAGGCAGAAACTGGAGGAGGGGAAAAAGCAGCGGCTGGAGGAGATAAAGCGGTATGCATCCATAGACATCCTTCCAGTTACTCCTTTCCTAGTTCTGCCTTGGAGCTTTTTCTAACTGAACTCCTGTGTGCCATCAGGAAGCGCGAAGATCGCCTTCGCAAGGTGTTGCAGGCTCGGGAACGGGTAGAGCAGATGGAAGAAGAGAAGAGAAGGCGGCTTGAGCAAAAGCTTGCTCAGCATGAGGAGAAAAATGAGAAGGTGAACATGAATATGGCCAGAGAGCATTTTGAAAATGTGTGTTCTTCAGAGTTTAATTATCTATTTTGAAATCCTAACTACTCTCATCAGGGAAATATGCCCCATTGTATTCAGTAGGACTTAGTTTCTGAGTAAACCTGGTTAGGATTGTGCTGAGAGTCTTATCAACCCAACAAGTCCCTCCCTCCGTGTGTTTGTCTTGTGAAAACAGTGAAGGGCTTAGAGTGTTTGGTAGGTTATAAAGGACACATCTCTTACATTACTGTGTTAGGCTTATCTTGTTTTTAAAAGAAACATGATATACACAACCTATTGTAGGTGCGTGAGGAAAAACTGGCAGAGGACAAAGTTAAGAAGAAGGTAGCTGCCAAGAAGTTGGAAGAACTTGAAGCCCGGCGGAAACAAGAAGAAGATGCCCGTAAAAAAAGAGCTCTGCAGCTGGTAAGGGCAGGGGTGTGGGGATGGCTGGCCATGTAGGACAGTAGGCACACCCCTGTTGAGGCTAAATTCAAAGCCATGTAGCTGCAGGACTTGAAGAGGCTACTCTTTCAAGTATTTCTATGTCTTTCATGGCCACAAAATCTGTAGTGATTTTTAAGGTAACTGCTACTTTAGCATAGTATATAGCTCCAGTTAAGGATCTTTAAAAAATAAATAAATGTCTGCCTCTTCATCAAGCTTCAGAGGTTGACAACTTGAAGGGGAAACTTTACTAGAAATCTAAGTCTAATTCATAAGTTTGTCTTGCCTGAAGTATTCACTGTTGCTATTCACCTTTGAAACATAGGTGAATAGCAACTGAATACTTTAGGGTGGTTTTCCCAGGTTGACTTGAGGATTTGATTCATGCCATGCAGATGTTTATGCATAATCTATATGACTTCACTACAGCTCTTTAGGTCATTATGCTAAGAGGAGTTGGCAAAAGTTTTTTTGTTTTATAAGGAGGGCCCTGCTGGGTCAGATCAAAGGCCTGTCTAATCCAGTATCCTTTCATCCCAGTGGCCAGCCAAATGGGCGGGGTATAAATAATAAATTTATTTTTTTTTAAATTATTATTATTAGTCCCAAAGCAGGGCATGAGTGCAATAGCACTAGCCTGCTGTGTTTATCTTTTCAGGAGGAAGAGCGAAGGCACAAGGAGCAAATGCAGAAAAAAAGGGAAGAAGAGGAACAAGAAAAGGCTAGAAAGATTGCAGAGCAGCATCAATTGGAACTAGAAAGGGAGAAAAGGCTGTTTGCTGAGAGAGAACTAGAGAAGAGGCGAGAACAGGAGAGGCTCCAAGCACAGCGGTAAGAACAGAATGACTGAGCAACCTACTTGAGAAGGCTTCCAGTCACTCAGCACAGCCAGCCCATATAGGGCAGAGTGAAGACTTGCTCCTCCTGGTCTGCCGCTGATGCCCTGCCCCCTTCAAAGGCTAATACTGGCCAGTTTAAATTTTAAAAAATGGCAGACGATCCCATCATCCCCCACTGCCAGTCATAGCTGAAGCCAGCAGCTAGCACCAAAGGGAGGATGGGGCTGCTCTCCCACCCCCAGGGAGCTGGGCCGGGCTGCAACAATCGCCCACCCCATGAAAGGGTAGGTGTTCTTTTCACCCATCTAAAAAATATGGCTATGGATGAAGCTGTGGGGGGGGGGGAATGATTTGAGCCTCAAGGTGTATGCCACAGGCTATTGGGAGTGCTGCCCAAGCTAATGCTGGGTGTACAGGTCATGCTTAAGGTCATGATCCCCTTCTTTCTTTGGATGGTAATGAAGTGTCTTTTGTCTGCAAGGGAGCATGAACAGAAAGAGAAGGAGAAGGCTGCTCGGCTGCATAAAGAGGTTTTAGCAGCAGCCAAAGAGAAGGAGCGACTCAGAAAAGAGTTAGAGGAAAAGGAGAGGAAATTGGTAAGTGGTTCTCATGTTTCTATCACATGAATATATTCCTTATACTAAAAGGTATGTTTTCAGCTCCCCAAGTCTGGGTCCGGTTGCTTTAGGGGAAATTTAAATTGGCAGACCCTGTATGCTTCTTCCTGGAGTGCACTGTGTCATCAAGTGTAGGGTGGGAGCAGTGACCTATCAACAGCACTGTGTGGCCTTTTTGTGTTTTAGCAGGAACAGCGGCAACAAGAAGAGAAGCGAGAGAAAGCAGCTTCTGAGGCTGAGGCCAAGGCTTCCAGCAAACAACTGAATACAACAGTGGTTATCGAGGTGAGCTACAAACCACAGATCAGGCGTTGAAAGGAGTAATGATGGCCCTGTTGACTTGCTCTATAAGAGAGCATGTGCTGCAATGCACAGGCCTACCCACAGAAGCACATTACCTTCAGTGTGCCTTGAGGCCACTTAATAAAGGCTTTGAACGTAAAGTCCCACATATGTTTTTCTGACCCAGTTATTTCCAAGTCTGCCTTCTGCAACCTGGAGCACTAGATTGACTGCAGCTCCCATGATAGGAGTTGTAGTCCAAACACCTGGAGGGCACAAGATTGGGGAAGGCTGCTCTTATGTGAACAGCTACATTAAATGGAGCAATATATCTTAAACCCTGAAAAGGGCAGCAGGCCAAAATCATATACTTTTCTGTAAAAAATTATTGCAGAATATTGAGGTGCTGCTCCCCACTTTGTATGTGTTTGTGTGGGGGGTTCTTTTGTTGCTGACCCTGTTTCCCCTTCTTGGTAAACTTACTGCATACATGTCAGAATTTTGAGAGTCTTACCATCTCTTCTCCCTCACCCCCTTGGATTTCGTAGGCAGAGACATAACATGAAAGTGCAGTGGCAGAATTTAAAACACACACTCCAATAAAAGGAGGAAGTTGTGAATGAGGAAGAATATTTAGACACATGTTACACATTGGAGAATACGTACAGATCTGTTGGCAAGTGGGGTTTGCTATAGTTGGTGTGAAAATAAACTGTTAACGCTAACTGGAATTTGGAATTTTTGCTTTGGACCATCAGCTTCTTGCTGGTTGACAGCTGGTTATCTCAACGGAGAAAGCTGTACTGTATAAAAGAAGGGGCCTTTAAAGAGTAATGATGTGGCCATTGTCAGAAAAGTTGTGCTTCTTTAACTTTGAAAAGAGATTTGTTGCTGGTGGAGCGAGAGATCAGAGGGCCTAGGGCATGATTGGTTGCAGTGTGTTTTGATTGAGGGGGGCATGCTGCTGGGTGAAGCTAGCCATATTGACTTGTAGTTTGTCAGGTGGTGGTGATTCATCATGCTCTTCTGATAGAATAAGTTCTTTCCTAAAAGGCTGTATTGAGATTCTAGCGCAGTGCAACAACACTAAGTTGGTAAAGCATGAGACTCTTAATCTCAAGGTTGTGGGTTCAAGCTTCATGTTGGGCAAAAGATTCCTGCATTGCAGGGGTTTGGACTAGATGACCCTTGTGGGTCCTTCCAACTCTACAATTCCGTGATTGTAACTTTGCCAGCAAAATCTGGTTCTATACCCAGTGACTTAGCTCTCTCCTCATCTTCTTTCCAGAACTCTACTAGCTGTAATTCCTACCCGATGACACCACAAGGCCCTAAACAGCCCAAGATTGATGTGAATAATTATGGAATGGATTTGAACAGTGATGATTCAACAGATGATGAGAGTCAACCCCGCAAGCCCATACCTGCTTGGGCTACTGGTTTGTTTGAATCCTTTATAGCTGATCTTTCCTTATATTACTGTATGGGATGGGCTGCTTCAAGGTGTGATGGTGAAGGTGCGAAAACCACTAGCTTTTCCTCCATGAATTTGTCTATCTGCTGCTATTAGTCATGACAGCTGAATGGAACTTGTGTGTTCAGAAGCAGCATGCCCCTGAATACTAGGTTTAAAGGAGGAAGAGGCATTTAGCTGGCCACTGGATGCTGGGATAGACGAACCTTTAGTCTGACCAAGCTTGCAATGCTGTCTACTTAATGTTTATGCTCAAGTACTTGAGTGTTTATTAATATCTTTGTTCTCGGGAGGGGGGGATAACTTTTTTCAAACTTCCAGCCTGCAACTTAGGAAAGTGCTAGGAATCAGGTGTTGATACTTCCAAGTCGTTTGAGAATATATAGTACATCATCGTCTTATTTATCTATTTATTTATTTATTTATCTATCTTTTTATTAATACAATAAGCTCACTATTTATGCACATTTAACTTAAGTGCATTCAGCTTTATACACATCACAATTTAAAAAAATTAGAAAGGGGGCAGGGTTCTAGGGAAATGAAATTGGCAATCCCACCCGGCATTTAACCCAATGTGTTTTGACTAGATGCAATTTTGGCTTTAGGGATGTAACCCTTGCATAAGTTGTGGGCTTACTGTATAGAAAAGTAGAACACATTATAAAAATTACACCCCTGTATTGATGCCCAGTATTTCTGTTCTGTAAAGCTGAGTCTGGGATATAATGAAAGGGCACCTTTCTTTTTTTTTAAAAAAAGACTATTCAGTCCATGCTGGCCTTTTTTTTTAAAAAATGGACTGTGCTAATGGAAAGTCTTTCACAAGAACAGTGGAACGTCCCCAGTTGCGAGAAACCATAGTGCTTGAATCCTATTTGCTGGTTTCTCATAGGCATCTGTTCACTGTGAAAACAAAATGTTGGACTAGATGGGCCATTAGCCTGATCCAGCGGGCTCTTAGGTTCATTGGATGCAACCTATTATCTTTGAGTTGAGTTCTTCATGAGCATTATTAATGGCACATAAAACTTGGTTAATTGGCTTCAACTGACTGTACGCTGTTCTTCTTTCCCTTAGGAAATCTACTAAGCCAGGCAATTATACATCAGTATTACAAACCAGTTGACACCACTGCCCTCTTTGGAGTTGTGAAGAGCCCTAAACTAGAAGAAATATTCAAGAAGAGCAAGCCACGTTACTTCAAACGCACCAGTTCTGCAGTGTGGAACTCTCCACCATTCCCAGGTGGCAGAAATGTACCATATGCTTTAAAGATATGATGTTTTCTAGATCTCATGGATGTGTGGTATTTTTGTTCAAGAAATGTATTTCTAAATGTTGAGTCCCTTTTTTCTTGTTTATATTAATAAATGTTGCACTTCTAAGGCAGTTTTTGTCTCTGTGATGGGGAGAAGAGAGTACAGATTGCCAGCTGAAATTGGCAAGGATGAGTGAAAATCATTTGGCCTATATTTAACTTACTGAACTGCTAGTAAGAGTCTATGTGGTATAGTAGTTAATATGTCATGCTGAGAGTGAGGAATTATAGGTTCAGATCTCTGAATGCCAGTTTATAATTTAAAGGAAACTCCTAAGTCTAATGGCCCAAGCTAGATAGAATCAAGCTGCTGATACCATGATAGATGATGCTCTGAGGCATTTACCAAAGGAGATTATTATCTACATAAGTTCCACTTGACAAATTTTGACAGCCATTATTGCATTCTGTGCAAGGCCTTGTTACTATTTTAAAAGTACCTGAAAAAGTAAAAAATTGAAAAGGTGGAATGAAGAACAGGTTATCTTATCAGAAGAAACTGATGTGGAATTGACGTAAATTCTGGACGTACTCCTTTTTAGCTTTCCCGTGTCACAATTTAATTACACCTTTTTGTAAATATGATCACACTTATGTATTTAACGATAATTGAGATTTTCTTACTGCATGAGGCTAAAGATGGAGAAGACAACAGACTGGAAAGGAGAATTCTGTTTGTCACCAGCAGCAATGAAAAAGCTGCTTTTTTCTTTTAGGAAACAAGGTTGAAGAAATGTGAACATGTGCCCATATACTAATCATAAATCTCTAAACAAAATTTAAATCAAATACAGATAATCAAACTACCATTTTAACAGATTAGACAACCACTAATTAACTTTATTAGAAAAAAAGCAAACCCACGTTCCCCATGTTGTAGGCCTATAAGCTTATTTGTATTCTAAAGTTATGCTGCTTCAGTTTTCTAATCCTGCTTCGTTTATCAGCTTCCAGGTACCTCTTCAAATCATCATTATTTTGTAGATCAAGCTCTCGCAAAGACTGGTTTGTTTTGAGAGCTGCCAAAAAGGCTTCCCAACATGCCTCTGTCAGGCCACATGAATCCAACCTAGATAAAAGTTCATAAGGAAAGGGTTGCTGTAAATAACTCTCAGAAAGACAGTTGTCCTAGATGACTTTGCATTCTTCTAACTGAAGTTTTGACTGATTTGCTTCTATTGTAAGGAAGCTTCTCATAAGCTATTGGCCTATTGTTTATGTCCACCTTTGCTATCTAAATGTGAGACCCTCCCCCTCCCCCCAAAATGTCTGCAAAGATATCCAAGATGATCGCTCTTCCCACTGTAATGGTTTCCTTGAAACTAGTCACTTAAAAATCAAGTGTTAAAAACAAATGAACATAAAATGCAATAACAGAATCAGTTAAAGAATAACAATAAAAATACATGTTAAAATCCTTCAAGAAAATGGTTCCAAGTTCTTGAGGGCTTCATATACTTACAATCTGCCCCAGTAATAAAGTAGCAGCCAGTGCAGCTCTCCAAACAGAAATGTAATATGATGACAGGGTGTCAATCTTGTTAGTGCAGAATGCAGTAGTAGTAGTAATTTTATTATTTATACCCTGCCCATCTGGCTGGGTTGCCCCAGCCATCCTGGGAGGCTGCCAACACGTATAAAAGCATAATAGCATGACTGCTAACTGCAGTTTGATGAAAAATGTTGATCCAGAAGTACACCAGATTACCGTATTTTTTGCACCATAACACTCACTTTTTTTCCTCCTAAAAAGTAAGGGGAAATGTCTGTGCGTGTTATGGAGGGAATGCCTACGGGTGGCATGCCTAAGGATTTTCCTCCTCTAAAAACTATGTGCGTGTTATGGTCGGGTGTGTGTTATAGAGCGAAAAATACGGTATATCTGCTCGTTTATGGAGAGTGCAGCTTTGTCTAAGGCAATTGGTCTACGTTTTCAGACACAAACCATTCACCCACAGCCCCTCCATTCAAGCTTGGTTTCTTTTCTCCCATTCACACCACCACAGTATCCAGGTATGGCCAGGATCTGCATTGTTCTCCTGATACTATGGACAAATAGAGCTGGGTGCTTTAGCATACTGATGGCACCATGCCCCAAATCTCCTAAAATCTGTTGGAAGCAATTCTTATCCAAACTCTGTGTACAGCTGATAATTAGTACCTTATTCCCAATGTAGTTATGAACCGCTTTGTCAAAGGTTCCCATCACTGTTCAATTTGCTTTTAACATCCCTATGATATTTCAAATACTTTGAAACAAGTACCTTAGCGAAACTATTTTGCAGTTTGGATGTTGAAGGCCTTCGCATAAGAGCTGCACACCAGCCTCTCCTATTTCTTCATTATGGCCTAGAGACAGCTCTAGCAGGGACTGGTTTTTATAGAGAACAGAAGCAAGATTCACACAGCAAGCAGCAGTGAGATTGCAACCAAGCAAGCTGTTCAAAGAGATGAAAAATCCATTACAAAGTTATTTACATGGAGGTAGCTTTAACAGGCTTTAAGTCCAGCGGCAGAATATTTTTACAATATCTGCCTTTGCAGGGTCTATAACTTATTGCAACGAAAATAAAATGAGTCCTTTAGAAGAAAGGTCACTTTATGTACTCATTGAGGACAGCCCCCACCCAAGATTTGAGAATTTGCATCCATTTCCCAATCTGACTAGTTTGGCTGACATTCCCTATCAGTGGTGGCTTATGATGGAAATGTCTCTGCTTGCAAGATGTGCACCTCTCCCTGGTTTTGCCACAGTCATGATTACGCTAGGCTACCTGATTAAATGGTCCCATGTTGACAGAGCTACTACTGCACCTTCTCAACTAGCCTGTTAGGAAGAAGAGATGTAGCAGAATCTTGCCCCCAATGTGCTGTCTCTTTGTTATAATGGAATATGACATTTATGCCATCTGCAAAGCGAGTCTGCTTAGAAATTTGAGCCTGCTGATGGGGTGTATTGTCTCTGATAGTTAATTATTCATTTCATTTCTATACCACTTTATATTTTAAAGAAAACAATCTGGTTTGCAACACATTAAAACATCAGATAAAGCATTACTGGAGAAAGTCAAATATAAAGTATACATTCAAAACAACATAATTAACAGGATACTAAAATATTACCTAAAGATGTCAAAATAAAGCATTACAAAGGTCAACAACAGGATGCATATTTAACATAACAAACAACCAAAAAAAACCTTAAACATTTCAAAAGAAAACATAACTAAAGGAAGTCAAATACAAAATGCACATTTAAAACGGCATAATTAACAAGAGAATGAAATCTCAAGCATTGAACATCCTGTTGCTGCCAATCCTGCCAGGGCAGGTGGTGGCTGTAGAAGCTCAGGCTTGCTGACTTGGGTCTGCACTAAGAGACAGCCAAGATAGTCTCTATATGGTTCTACTGTATTATGTCCTAGGAATGCCAAATCAAGTGTCTGGAGGTCCTAGTCTTTGACAAAAACTCAAATGGTGTGTGATTTTCTCCATTACAGCTATATTCCAGAGTGAGCAGTACCAAGTGTCCAGTGTAAGAGTTGGGTTGTTTTCTATTGAGTTGCAATTACTATTTCATGCTGCCATCATATAGAAGACCAATTCTTTTGACAATACATTTACAGTGTATCATCAAAAATCTTCAGTAGCATTAATTTCAGGCAACAAACAATAATTTATTTAGTAATATTTGGTATTTTTGTCAAAATTGAGTTGGGGCAATGTGTACTGTGCTTAGGAGAAAATCTATACCGAGCCAGGCAATTCAGATGATGCTAAGTTTTTTTTAAAAAAGCCAGTGGGGGGCTGTGGCCTCCAGAAGCTGTTGGACTACAACTCCCACATTCCTGGGCATTGGCCATGCTAGCCAGTGCAGATGGGAGCTGAAGCCCAACAGTACATGGAGAACCACAATTTGCCTATGATTGCAATAAGCCATTGGTCACTTACCTGAGTACCTGCAGTTGGCAGTCTGGATGCACCAACATTTGGCAGAGCTCTATTAGTCCAGCATCCCCTATATTGTTAAAGTCCAAATAAAGCATTCTCAGGTTCTGGTTTTTAGGAACAATAGAGGCTAGTTTCTCACATGACTTGGGGCTGAGGTTACAGCAACGTAATCTGAAAGGTTTAAGTGTTCAAGAGGAATTAATGATAACAATGTATTCAGTAAATTGACTGTGTTTCAAAAGTAGGTCACATTTTTTTAAAAAAACACCAAAGTAGAAGTCCCATTATCTTTGGCATTTTCCTTATCCGTAGTGCTTTGTTTCCTTTGTCCTCAGAAAGTGCATTAGAGATGGGCTGACTAGCACAGTGAACAATATTCTAGATGTGGTTGCTATGCCAAATACTTATATAACAGTGTACATATTTACTAATGTGTTTTAATTTATTTCTTATTCCAACCACTGAGTTTGCCATCACATTGACTATCCACTTACCCTCCAGTGACTCAGAAATATAGATCAGTGGCATGGAGATTTGCAGTGTCAGGACTCGGGGCAGAGCATCACAGACTACAATTATGTCTTCCAACCAGGCTGGGTAACCTTTGGCACAAGGCAGCCATTTTGGATAGCAACCCTGGCAAGTGTAACCCAGGTTCTGCCCTTTTGATAAAAGGCACTTATGAGCACTCACCTCAGTGTCTGCAGGTTGCAGTTGGGATGCTTGAGTGCTTGACAGAGTTTGATCACTCCCATTTCTCCTAGGTCGCTTTGCTGTAAGTTGAATTCTCTGATGTGTTGATTTACGGTGAGGACAGAGGTAAGAATCTCAAAGGAAGCAGCTCTGAGATTACATCGCTTAAAACTGAGGAAGAAATAGGGAGTCAGTCTTCCCTTTCCCAACTCTTTGCAACTTCTTTGGGATAAGCTTTTAGACTGTAGGAGCCAAAGTGAAGAAACACCATGGTGCATCTGCAGCAGCGCAACTGGATGCCTTCATCTGCTGCAACAAAGCACATCTCTTCTGCATTGGTCTCTCCACAGCAGGCACTGCAACCATCCAACAGCTTGACCTCTCCCCCAAAAGTACACTCCTCCATTGTCTCCCGAGACAGATGGGTGCCAACAGGAAGTGCCCATGCCTATACTTTTGACTTTTAACTAGTTTGACATGGATTGGCGGCCCCTGATAACAGACTTCTCCTTTTTAAAATCAGCTTTGGAAATGCAGTCTACTCACTTCAGTAGTGACTTTAACTATTCATGTGATCATCAACAGAATCTCCTTGCACATCAAGGGAAAAGGCCAGGCTGCATAGCCCTATCCATTAGCCAGAGAGGGGGCAGCTGCAGGGAGCTGGCTTTCCCCCTCCCTCCTCAAAAGACTCTTCTACTCCAACTTCCCACTGCCTTCATATACCAGAATGTCACACCTTCCAGTCCTCTAGATTTGACTTGCTGCACATTTGTCCAAAAAGTTGGCTGCTGCTATCTCCAAACAATAAAAAGGCCTTTACAATGGATGCTACTTTAAATCACCTAAAGCTGCAAACCTAAGTAAAACTATTTATATCCAAGGTAACAGTTGCCTACAGCAACCCTAGACTTCTATATGGTCTCATACATATTATTTTTAAAATTGCATTTATTTCCTGCCTTAATGGTGTAAAATAGAGAGCCATGTACACCACCTTCAATGCCTCCCTCCACTCTCAGACTCTGTCCGTTGAAGATGAAGGGCTGAAGGAACATTCCAATTGCATTCAGCAGAACATACTGAAAGGTGGGAACCCTAGTAATACAAGCTTCCAGATCCTGAGGAGGCTTCCAGCTGAACAGGCTTAGAATCTCCATACAGTCCTGTGGAGAGATGCTGGGGTGGGAGTAGTGTGCACAGCCCTCCCAGTCCCTACCCAGTTTGTGCCCTCGGGCATTTGGCTGAGCCCCTGACAGGGCTGAGGGCATCTGGGCCCTGGGCATGCCAATGGAAAGCTGCGTGAGATGAACTAAGGCAGAGTTGCACAGGACATGAAAGAACAAAAGTATCATTGCCAGCTACCTACCAGATCTCTCTTACGTTGCACCTTGGATCCTTCAGTCCTTCAAATAGGAGAGGCAGGTTTTCATCCACTCTTCCATTAAAATATAAGCTAAACAAAATAGAAAACTGTGTTGGCTATGCTATGCAATTGGATCATACAGCTGCAGCAGACAACGTTGCATCATGACCTGTGAAGTTGTAGGTTATGTTTTACACAACTCCTCCAGGGCACAGAGACAAGATTGTTGATCAAGAGTAATTTTTAGCCCTAGAGGATAAATGCTGACATATGTGCTCATTCTGGGTGAAATCACTTCTGAAAGAGTTGGCATAGCCATAAGCAACAGAAAGGCACATTTTAGAATATGAAAAGTCAAATTCACATTGAGCGAAACTTTCCCTTGATAACCAAAACTGGACTCTTTCATGAAGTATGCACCAGCAAAGCTGGGTTTGCCACCAAATATATGCTCAAAAGGGAGTGATGGCCATGAATGAACATGTACAATATAAATGTTTGCAAATACGTGTTTGTTGCATTCAGTTTGAGCTTTAGCAACTAAAATTTTATGTGCCCTGGCTTAACAAAATGGGCTCTCTGGAAAAATCTGTGCCCTAGATTCACTGCTACCCATGCGCTAGTACCTTTGAACATACCTACATACAACATAGAATCTTAAACCTGGAACATTATTTGGCTTTCAGAGAATTACACCTTTTCTTAATTGTTTTTTTTTTAAACCACCTATATATTTGATCATAATCTAACTATGAGGTTGCCATTGCATGGGCCATAGTGGTCAGAATATCCCAGGAAAGGACATAATTAAATGGACCAAAGTTTTGGTTTGCACTTTAGCTAAAAACAAAAAAACAAAAACCCTGAACTGATCTGAACAGTGTCTTCTGATGGGTTCACATACCTTGACAAAAAAAGTAGGTATCCAAGATGGAAGGACTGTTCTTTACGACAGTGTCTCAGGCAAAATGAAATAACCAGAGAGTTGAATGCGTTCCCTAGGCACTTATCATACAGCTTAATCTCAGGGATACAGTCCATTGCTCTTCCCACAAACTCCTCTTCTTGAATTTCATATAAGCAACAGAATATCTCAGATTGCTTTTGACAGCTCTTTGATGCCACCTCAGCTTCGATCCAGTCCAAAAGCACTTGTTTTGTTTCTGAACAAATTTTGCAACCTAAACTTTTCTCTATGGTTTTCCTACTTTTCTCATTTAAAAGACCAAACAGAAAGCGGACTGTCAACACTAAGTACTCATTTCTACCCTCTCCAAAATCTTTTAGCAACTTTCTCACGTCTTCATAACAACTATCTGATTTGTCGGCCATTTCTGGTATTTCTTCTAGCACGTAGGACAAGGCCGCAAAAAACTCTTGGAAACTTAAGTGGATGAAGCTGTAGGCAGATTGGCAATCAATATCTTGCTGGAAAAGTTTCTTGTGAAGGAAGAGTGACCGGATGTCAGCCTCCTTTAAGCCATGTTTTTGTAGGTCATCATCCTCAAAGAGTATTTTCCTTGTCAAGACTCCTTCTCTGGCTAAGAGACAAAGGTTTTGGAAATGTTTCTGTTTACCTCTTTCCAACACTGGACTGTGATCTCTGAGTAAGCTAGTTAAATAAAACATGTATACACAGGTAGTTGTTTTTGAAGTCTGCACAAGATCTTCCCCTCTATCCATCTGTTGCTTCATCACAGTGCAGATGATCCAACACACAATGGGGACAAAGCACATGGTGAAGAGCATCTCATTTGCTTTCACAACCCCAAAAGCTTGTACCGCTTGCCTCTCATTCCCAAAATACTTGTGGAAATACTCTTCCCTGTCCTTCTCAGAAAACCCCAGGATCTCTATGTAGCGGGGATACTTCAGACACTTCTGCAGTTGCTCCAGAGCAATTGGCCTTGTAGTGATGATTAAATATGATTTGGGAAGAATGCTTTTCCTGACTAAACTTCTCAGTACAACTTTCACCGGCTTCTTTTGACTAGGATCGAAACACAGATGTTCCTCATTGGATTCTAAGGAAAATTTCAGTTCATCAAGACCGTCGATTATGAACAGGAGCCTCTCTGGGTTTGCAAAAATATCTTCCAGGGGAGCATTTCTCTCAGGACAGTTCCAAAAGATTAAATCAATCAGACTCTTCTGCTCAGTCATCAAGTTAATTTCTCTGCAGTTTATGTAGAATGCATAATCAAACTTGCCTTGGTAGAGTTTGCCAACTGCCCAGTCCAACATAATCTTCCTCGCTGTCATTGTTTTTCCAATCCCAGCAGGCCCTTGGAGCACGACAGTTCTAGGGTTCACTCTGTTATCGTCGGGATCAAATAAAGCCCCAATACTGCCTGGACTGGCTTGTTTGCCCATCATGTTGGCATGTTTCCTTCCTGTGGACATAATTTCGTGCTGCTTCTCTTCCAGCAGGCAATGTTTCTGAATGATCAAGAGTTGGGTGTATCTTCTGTTTAGGTTCACCCATTGACCAAGGAGGGCATTTTTGTCTTGAATTACTTGATATTCTTCCCATACATATTCTCTGTATTTAATCCTGTAATCTAATAACAAGAAAGAAAGCACTGGGGGAGAGTACATGAAACAACAATACTAATAATACCTTTATTGTCATTGTACAACTTGTGTACAATGAAATTAAACGAGCCTCCCCCCAAACACTCAATCTCTGATCGAACAACACACCACCTCACAAGTCAATTTCTCTATGTTATTTTCCGTTCAACAGCCTAACAGCCCATGGATAGAAGCTGTTTTTTAGCCTGTTGGTATGGCTGATTAATCTTCTACCCTTGGGCAGGAGATATAGAAGTATAAAGAAGTGCTGGCCGGGGTGTGAGTCTTCCCTGAGAATTTTTCTCGCTCTCCTAAGGCAATGATCCCTTACGATGTCATCTAGTGGACTCAAGGGACAGCCCATGATATGTGCTGTATTCACCACAATGCAAACGAAATATTTAATGATATAGTTCCCAGGAGTAGACTTTTGATCTTGGTTTGGGCTTCCTGCAAATGGAGTTCTCCCCCTCCTCTGCAGACACAGACATCCGCAGAGGTAAAATGCTCCATTTGGATGAAGTGGTTTGAATTAAAACAGATTTTGAAGAGTCTCCCTGTAATCACTGATCAGCTACTCAGGAATGTCAGCTACTCAGGAGCATTAAGTTCTTGATCATTCCTTTGTAGCTGCATCTGTGCCTGTCCCACACCTGACATCATATATGATGTCAGGTGTGGGGCAGGTAGAAAACAAATTGGGACCCTACTGAGGCCTGTGGATGCTGGGCTAGATACTGGACTCAGATCCAAGACGCTTGGGCGCTCAAGCCCTAACAAAGGAATTGCCAACATATTACCTTCCTGATGCTGTTGCCAGCACAGCTAATTGTCAGGGATGATGAGAACTGTGATCCATCATCTGGAGGGCCACAGATTCTCCACTCTAGCCCTAATACCATACTGTGGCTGGAGTCTCTGTACAGGGCTAGAAGGTGGGGTTAGATGCCTTGTTTACCTGGATTGCAGTGGCAGACAGGCAAGTTCTGAGAGGCTGCATGTAGGTGTGGCAAGGGTGTGACCCATTATTGAAATGGACTGCTGGACTAGGTGGGCTTTTGCTTTGGTTCAGAGAAGGCCTGCCCTGCCCTAATATTTCTATGGTCCGCTTGTACACAGGGAGGAAGGCCTCAGCACTCTACCCTCCATATGCAAACAGGACTCTAGATCATTTCCATAGAAAGGAGTGATGCTGCCCTGTATATATATATATAGTTCAAGACCATGTTCACCACTTTAATGGAATAGCAACCACCCAGATCCAACACCCAAAATCATGTGCACTCAGCAGCTCCCTCAAAATACTTTCAAGTGAATCAGATTTGCTAAGGTGTTAAACCCAAACTTCTAAGGCTTTGATAAGAGGAATGACCTGCTATGGGTTTTATGTACCTTTTGGTGATATCTCCATTGCTTTCTGACCAGACACCAAACCTGAAAGGAGAATTGAAATTGTTCTTAGAATACCTGTTTAGTTTAGTGTAATCTGACACATGTGTATTATTCACAGAGGGACACCTGGTGGCCCAAAGAAGGATTATCCCAAAATGCATTGGGCTTGAAATAAATCTTTCTTCAAGCATCTGGAGTTTCTTCCTTTCTCTGCCCCCCAGCTTAGGCTAAAATACAGTGTATTCCCCAAATGTAATAGTTGAATCCAACTGAGTTTCTCACATACAAATTCTATGTTGCAACCATTGCAGTGGTGTGCTGTAGTAGATAATTCTGAGCAAGTTTGCCAGACTCGATAAGTGTAAACTCTTTGTACATAATCATTTCATAACTCTTTTCTAGAAGATACTTGCACTCTGGACAGAAGTGGTAAGTAGAGCTAGTTGGATCACCTGTGTTAAGCACAGCTTGTTCATGGCTATTTTTGGTCCAGCTGGAGATGCATGGAGGGAAATGAGTCGCAGGTTTTCTCAGAGTCCCTTACCTTTCTCTTTCTCTTTTCTGAGTTTAGCAGCAGACTGTTTCTGATTAATATCCGAGAGCACTTGTATGGTTACATCTATTGCATCATCTCCACCATAACACTTGAGCAGGAGATTCTTGGTATCTACCCTGTCCGCGTTCTCTAGCCGACTTCGGGGAATTATGAAACGCTTTCCTTCGAGGTCTGAATAGGAGAGCTTGTCTTTAAACCTTTTGAAGTCTTCCTGAGTAAGGTCATCGAGCACAAGTAAGAGCAGGTCACTGATTCGGCTGCTTTTGTTTCCCATCGTTAAGAATCAAAGAACTAAACTGAAATATAAAGAAGAAGCAAAGTACGAGTTTAATTACATAATTTAAAAGGGAAATTTAAAATAAACATGGTGGGTGTGATTAGTTGCCTACAGAAAGGAAAATAAATGGCTGCATATCCAGGTTGCTTGACTATGGCAAGTGCTAAACTTTCAAACTGGGGAAACTCACTCTGTACTAATGTGTGCATGTATACTTGTCTATGTGTGCACTGTCTCTGTTAGTTTTGAGGCATCAGAGTTATTTTTTGGAATGTTTATTTTAATATGAATCAGTTTATAAAATGCAGTGCTCACAAAGTTGCATACCTATGCCTTGAACGCTGCTACTACTACAACTAATGAGGATTGTGGTGTTTGAAAATGCGTTAAACACTGCAAGGAAGTGAAAGGGGCTACTATGAAGGCTCTACCCAGCTCTGACACAATGTAGTTTTTTAAAATGCTTAAAAATAGAATAGAAACAGGAAATTTAAAGGAAGATGTTTAAACTAAGAACATCAGCAGGACAGTGATGCAAGAAAAACTGCTTACAGTCTTCAAGCAGTAGCGGTAGTTGTGGCCACCAAAGTGCCAGGGTGCTGAGGATCAGCTGCACTGCTGGCTGACGTCAGTAATGGCCTTAGAGGTTTCAGTTCACATCACGAGTCAATGGTGGTCACTCCTGGTAGCCCTCCATGGGCTGTGAGGAGGTTCAGGCAGGAGAAAACCAGGATTTATGAGATATAAGCCCTGCTGGCAATGTTCCCCAGAGTCTGGGGAGTTCACTGCATCCCACTGTGCCGTGCAAGCCCGTTTCTGCCAACCTGAAAGGCAGAGCGGGTGTGCCCTGGGAGTGTGTCCCTGCCATGGACGAACCTCCATCTTCGGCATGGCTTGTGGTTGATTCCTCTATAACTTGGACAATTGGCATTAATCAAGAGGCACTCCTGGTCCACCCATTTCAATCCTAATTCAGTGTCTTTCTTTACTGCATTTATACTTCCCACCCCCCTTCCTCACTCCCCAGTGGCCTCCAACCTGCTGCGCACAAGTCCACAAAGCAGAGACAAAACAAGACAAGCAACAACCCTCTGCTGAAACCAAAGTATAATTAAACAATGGAAACATAAAAATAAAGAGCCATGTCTGTTAAGTATCGGGTTAAGAATTTTGCTTCAGGATGAGAACAGAAATCGGGCGGCAGCAGCGGGAGGCCCCATTAGCTAAAGTGGTGCCTCAGGTTAAGAACAGTTTCAGGTTAAGAACAGACCTCCGGAACTAATTAAGTTCTTAACCCGAGGTACCACTGTACATGATGAGCACCTGCAAATTTTCTTCTAGAAGAGAAGCACTGCCATTGCCTTTCAACTTCCTCAGCAATTGTCCAGTAATTGGTTCAGTTACACTTACATCTTGCATCAGGCCCTGGGTGCTACCCCACTGGGGCCCAGAGTCATTGCCCCTCTGGATAGTTTCATGACCAATTGTCTAGGGCAGCGGTTTCCAATTGGGTAACCCACCCAAGGGGTCTGTGGCACCATCCACATAACAAAAACTACCATAGAGATATCAACATTTTCAAAAGGGGTCCATGGCTTGGCTTTTGAAAAATGGGGGGGGGAGGCGGGAGAGGGCACAGTACTTAGCTAATTGGGAACCACTGGTCTAAGTCATTTAGGATATCTAGAAATGTTATATCTTTGTCATAACTGGAACCCACACCTACTCAGCTTGTGTGAGAGTAACTGAAGTCACCCATTCCTACAGCCAGTGTTCCCCCCCCCCCCCAAATGTTTAGGAGTACTCTCATTTTCCTATTCATGTTGAAATACTGCCCCTCAATGAGGCCAAACTTAGATTCACAAAATGTTTAGAGGTATGCGTACCCCCAGGAAAAGCGCTGCCTACAGCACTTCCTCCTTTAGATGCCTCCCTAATTTCATTCTCCATCTCACAATCACCCTGGGGATTTTGGACAGGCAGACAATAGTACACCCCCACTCCTAAATTACCCTTGTGGCTTGATATCAACACCCACAAGGATTCCATGGGGGAATCTACCCCTTTTGGGATTTCTAACATGGTGGATTCTATGTTGTCTTTGACCTACAGTGTGAAACCACTCCCAGTATGCTCTTTCCAGTCCCTCCTGTGGAGTTTGTCTTTAGAGAGATAACTATGTTCCACTGGTTCTCTTCCTTCCACAAAGTTTCCATTATGCCTACTATATATGTGTTCTTTACTTTTCCAGAAAAACGTGTTCTCCTTCATGGAGAGCACGTGTTGCGGTGGGGGCTGCCAGGACACTCCAAAGTTGGGGGCGGGCTAATTGATCGTTGGCCACTGATGCGATTGGGGCTTCCCTTGTTGTTGGGAAGAAGTTAATGTTGCCATTTGTTGATTGACAGCCAGAAATGCTAAAACTCCTTGCACGAGGCTAGAGCTTCCTCTTTTTGACCGTGCATCGGATTGCCCGTCCCCCCCTCCCTAGAATTAGGGTTGTTCGCTTTGACCTTGCTATGCCTGTCATGGGGTCGTCTGCTCTTGGGGCAGGGGCCCGGTAGGAATTTTGTCCATCTGGCTGATTGGCTGTGGGCATTTGTTTTTTGCCTACTGCATAGCAAATCGTCACAACTTGTAAGGTTGCGGTTAGGCATTGGTTTATGGTTTGGTTGGTTGAGGGGCAGTGGTTGAGTGCCTGCCCTTGGTAGGTTGAGTGCCTGCCCCTCTAATGCTGCTGCTGCAAGGGATTCCGTTAAAGGAATTGGGGGCTAACTATTGCTTGTCCACTCTGTCAAGGGGGCTTGGGCCATAGCAATGAGCTCCTGGTTGCATTTGGAGTGAGGGCAGGTTCCCTGCTCCGTCGCTACCCCCAAGTGTATTCCCCTATTCTGACTTTCGCATCATGCGGAATGTCAGTCTGTCCCCCATGGTGGGGGCAGATAGTCGCAACCAGTGCCTAAGCAACCACTCACAAATTTGTATTTTAATAAAGTTGTGGCCAAAATTATGCCAAAAATCTTAAACAAAAAATTCTGTGTGATGTGTGAGTTATTGGGGTGGCCTTGGGGACCTCGACACGCAACTGTCTCACCTAGACAAAAACTAATGACAATGTGAGGCAATAGAATATTTATTGATACTTAACTCTAATACTTAACCTTGAACATCTGTAAATCTAAATCTACAGGTATTTATCAATGTTCAATCCCATTCAGGATATTTTGCCAAAGTAGCTGTTCCATTTAAAAACAAAACAACAGCAAAACTTTTCACCAGAGTTAGGACGTCATCTGCAAAAGCCCCATTGAAATATATGGGAATTAAGTTATAGATACAGCTCATTCTTAAGGCGCTTGTGAAGAAGTTTCCAAATAGCAAACTTCATAGATGACAGTTGGCCTTTCATCAACACTATGATTAAAACTGGCAAATACTGGAAGATAATAAAGAAAATTATGTACTTACCATTAGTTAGCAAGGATAATGCTGTGAGTGAGAAATCTGGCTATGCCTTGGATTCACTTGGATCCACTTTCTGAGCATTCAGAGGAGATTCCTACCTTAGACCCCCTGAAGAGGAACTAGGAAACATTTACATCATACTTGATTGTTGCAAAACTGTCAAACCCAAATCTTTCCTGTTTTCTGAACTGCCCTAAATGCAGTCTGACTGATATCAAAGGGAATATGTGTCTTGTTTAGCGTTGTTTCAGTGTGTGCTCAGTTTCAGTAAAAAGAAAATACTTCTCTATTCTGTGAATTTTACTTCTTCGACGTAGCAATTGCTTAATGGAGTGTGTTCCCACGGTGCCTGTTGTCTCCTCAATTATTGCTCTCTTGGCTTCTGAAAGTTCCAGGAACCTGAGGTCCTTTGTGGGCATGCACACAGATGCATGTGTTTTGTCTGTGAAATTGCACAGCAATACATCTTACCAAAGCAAACCTTTCAAAAATGTCCCACAAAGAGCCAAATGTTCATTAAAAAATAATAATTCTTTATTTATTTACCACTTTTGCATAAAAAAGAAGTTTCAAGAGCCACTAAATTCTTCCAGCTCTGTTCTTTTCTAGCCATGTTGCTGTTAACTGATTCACCAGGCAAGTCCTGCTGCTCCTGCCCAGAGAACTTTCCTAGGCAAAAAAGGAGGGGGGGGGGGCTAAAGAAACAGGGAGATTCTTTTTCCACTCTCCATGTGTGCAGTACTGGGATCCCCCCCCCCCCAATCAAATAATCCATGGACTGGGGAAATCCAAATTAATTAGGCAGAAACTTCAGGCTTCCACCTGGGTGCTCTGTTTACAACATGTAAAACATGCACACACAAAATGCATCAAATCAATTTTAGACTGCCATGTGTGTACACCCTAAGAGGAAAAGAACAGCATAAAACCACATGCCACTCGAGTGTGTACACAAAGAACTGTATTTTGCAGGTGGGTGGTGGTTGTTTTAATGTGTGTAGTGAAATTTTGCTGGGTGGCACCTGTGCTTCTATTTGCTAGTCACCTAAGCACAACCAGGGACCCGGGTGGCGCTGTGGGTTAAACCGCAGAGCTTAGGGCTTGCCGATCAGAAGGTCAGCGGTTCGAATCCCCGCAATGGGGTGAGCTCCCATTGCTTGGTCCCTGCTCCTGCCAACCTAGCAGTTCTAAAGCACATCAAAGTGCAAGTAGATAAATAGGTACCGCTCTGGCGGGAAGGTAAACGGCGTTTCTGTGCACTGCTCTGGTTTGCCAGAGGCAGTTTAGTCATGCTGGCCACATGACCCAGAAGCTGTACGCAGGCTCCCTTGGCCAATAAAGCGAGATGAGCGCCACAACCCCAGAGTAGTCCACGACTGAACCTAATGGTCAGGGGTCCCTTTACCTTTAAGCACAACCAAGCCATCTTGCTTCTACCAGCTCAAACTGATGTTGCGCAAAACAGCTATATTAAAACTCGAGCTCAAATTGCTCCTTGTTGGGCTACAAGGCAGGAAAGAGGGAAGGAAAACAGTGTGTTGCCAAAGCCCTCTCCCCAAATTGCTGCCTGCCTCTTGCCTTTACTGCTTATGTTCTTCTCCAAACAGCCCTCTGGCTCTCCATGTGTGGAGGCCTGGATTTCAGCTCCTCCACACACATGGGAGGTTGATGGCAAACCCAAGGCAAGGCAGTGTCCTAGGTTAGTCACCGATGACCCCTTTTCCTCTCCTAAATAACAGCAAAGAGAGATATATCTAGAAAATGGGCAGAGGGGACCCCTCAGGTTCCATACATTTCATTCAGAGGAATAGTACAGCCCCTCAACAGGATTTCCTTCTTCCATTCAGTCATGCCTGCAGTTTTGCCTGAAATCAGAGGAATATTGCAAGCCTTGTAGAAGGCATGCCAGTTATTTTCAGCCCAGAACAGTAGGTTCCCTTCTGGCACCTTATCAGCAAAAGTAAAGCTGCCCCACACATTTTTACTGAAAGCTCTGAGTCTGAGGCCCCTGCTTGGGGGCACCAATGAAGGCCTTTGTGGGTGCCCAGGCATCCATGATCACAGCATTCACAGCATTGGGTGACTCCTGTCAGTTCATTTGAGGCCAGTTTGTATATTTACTCAGCTCATCAGTCCTCTTTGCTTGAGGGAAAGTGGGTTGGGTAAGTACATCAACCAGACCATAAAATCTTTTCTGCATACTTCCTAACTCTCAGGTGGATACTGTTGCATTATAGGGGGAAAGGTTTACTCCATTGTTCATTTCAGTAGATTTCCCTGTCAATATTTGTTAAAATAAGAAGATAAATGTTGCAGAAAGTTATTGAACCAAGACTGTTTATGATTTGGCGGGAGGTCAAACCCAAATGTTAAAAGGGCAGGTCATTTTGCTGCCAACACCGTCACTAAGTGCTAAGCTCTTATACCATTAGGAATTAGTGCTGAACAAGTGCCAATAAATTATTTGTTTAAAGTCATCTTAGTTTCCCTTTAATGGTGGGAGTAGTCCACTAGAACAGTATTAATAATTTCATAATTACTGAAAACATGAGTTATTGGTTAGAAATGAATTGGTCAAATTCCTATTAAGAACAATGTAACCTTTCAAATGAATAAATCTGAGCTTGACAGAGCTAGAAATGTCAATTTATATCCCCAAAGGTTTATTGCCAGATTCGCTTAACCTAACAATAGTAATAACATTTCTGGCTAGTAACAGTCAGTACTTTAACAACTTAGCCTAATTTTTTAATAACAGCTGTGATTATTGTACTCTGGAATGCTCACCATTTTGGCTGATTCAAAAGTGACTGTCCCCAGGTCATTCTTTTAATGGATAAAACCACAATTTAAGGTTTTTATATATTTAATAGAAAGTCATATATTTAATAGAAAGCTCTGGTTTGCCAGAAGCAGTTTAGTCATGCTGGCCACATGACCCAGAAGCTGTACGCAGGCTCCCTTGGCCAATAAAGCGAGATGAGCGCCACAACCCCAGAGTAGTCCACGACTGAACCTAATGGTCAGGGGTCCCTTTACCTTTAAGCACAACCAAGCCATCTTGCTTCTACCAGCTCAAACTGATGTTGCGCAAAACAGCTATATTAAAACTCGAGCTCAAATTGCTCCTTGTTGGGCTACAAGGCAGGAAAGAGGGAAGGAAAACAGTGTGTTGCCAAAGCCCTCTCCCCAAATTGCTGCCTGCCTCTTGCCTTTACTGCTTATGTTCTTCTCCAAACAGCCCTCTGGCTCTCCATGTGTGGAGGCCTGGATTTCAGCTCCTCCACACACATGGGAGGTTGATGGCAAACCCAAGGCAAGGCAGTGTCCTAGGTTAGTCACCGATGACCCCTTTTCCTCTCCTAAATAACAGCAAAGAAAGAGATATCTAGAAAATGGGCAGAGGGCTGCCAGATATTACAAAGCATTGAAGGAATGGTTAATACAACCATTGAAGGAAGTTTGTAATGAAATTATGGAGGGGAAAAAGGCACCTGAATCGTGGAAAGAGGCTTTCATCTCACTTATACCGAAAACAGAGACTGAAAAGAACCAGGTTAAAAACTACCGCCCTATATCCTTACTTAATGTGGATTATAAAATTTTTGCAGACATTTTGGCAAAAAGACTAAAAAAAGTGTTGATAGGGGAGATTCATAAAGACCAAGCTGGCTTTCTCCCAGGGAGACATATGTCAGACAATGTGAGGAACATTATAGACATTTTGGAGTTGTTAGAAGTTGACATCAACCGAAAGGCGGTTTTGATTTTCGTGGATGCGGAGAAAGCCTTCGACAACATTTGTTGGAGTTTCATGAAGAAGTATCTCCAAGGGATGGGGGTAGGCCAAGGTTTTGAAAACGGTATAGGTGCAATATATTCTAAACAAAAAGCAAAGCTAATAGTGAACAATGTGGTAACGGAAGAAATACCTATAGAAAAAGGTACACGACAGGGCTGCCCAATATCCCCTTTGCTTTTTATATTGGTCCTGGAGGTTTTGTTAAACATGATTAGAAAGGACCAGTTGGTTAAAGGTGTCCAGGTCGGAGTTAGATACTACAAATTAAGAGCATTCGCAGATGACTTAGTATTGACATTGCAACAGCCAGTCACTAGTACCAGAAGAGTATTAGAGTTAATCGAGATTTTTGGTCAAGTAGCAGGATTTAAACTCAATAAACAGAAAACGAAAGTGTTAGAAAAAAACTTAACTGCTGAGGAAAGAGAGAGATTTCAGAGTGAAACAGGTTTGGAAATAACGAAAAAAGTGAAATACCTAGGAGTAAACTTAACATCTAAGAATGTGAATCTATTTAAAGATAACTATGAAAAATGTTGGACAGAAGTAAAGAAAGATCTAGAAATATGGTCTAGGCTGAGACTCTCCTTGTTAGGCCGAATTGCTGTTATAAAGATGAATGTATTGCCTAGAATGTTATTTTTATTTCAGACCTTACAGATTCTAGACAAAGTGGACTGCTTCAGGAAGTGGCAGAAAGATATATCAAAATTTGTCTGGCAGGGCAAAAAGCCCAGAATAAAATTTAAGATCCTAACTGATGTAAAAGATAGAGGGGGCTTTGCCCTGCCGGACTTAAGACTTTACTATGAATCAGTGGCCTTCTGCTGGTTGAAACATTGGCTACTCCTTGAAGAAACAGACATTTTGGACCTAGAAGGGTATGATAACAACTTTGGTTGGCATGCATATCTATGGTATGACAAGGTAAAGGTGCATAAAGGCTTTAAAAACCATATTATTAGGAAAGCTTTGTATAATGTTTGGATTCGATACAAAGATTTGTTGGAAAGTAAAACCCCTAGGTGGTTGTCACCAATGGAAGCCAAGGTGGTGAAAAAATTAAACATGGAATCTAACTGACCAAAATATTGTGAAATCCTAGAGCAAGATGGTGAAAAATTTAAACTTCAGAGTTTTGAGAAGCTAAAGTTTAAAGTTCGAGATTGGTTACATTACTATCAGATAAATGAGACATTTAAGCAGGACAGGAAATTAGGATTTCAGAAGGAGAGGTCAAAGATAGAAACAGAACTGCTAGAACCCAATACTAAGAATTTATCTAGAATGTATAACTTGCTGTTGAAATGGAACACACAGGAGGAAACGGTTAAATCAGCTATGATTAAATGGGCACAGGACATCGGTCATGACATTATGTTCGCTGACTGGGAACAGTTATGGACCACCGGTATTAAGTTTACGGCATGTAGTGCCTTAAAATAGAATATAATGAAAATGATTTATAGGTGGTACATGACCCCAGTCAAGCTTGCAAAAATCTACCATTTGCCCAATAATAAATGTTGGAAATGTAATGAGTCTGAAGGTACTTTCTATCACCTTTGGTGGACCTGCCCAAAGATCAAAGCCTTTTGGGAAATGATCTATAATGAAATTAAAAAAGTCCTTAAGTGGACATTTATAAAGAAACCGGAGGCTTTTCTCTTGGGCATGGTCGGCCAGTTGGTGCCAAGGAAGGATAGGACTTTTTTTATGTACGCGACCACAGCAGCAAGGATCCTGTTGGCAAAGTATTGGAAGATGCAAGAACTACCAACTGTGGAAGAATGGCAGACAAAGGTGATTGACTTTATGGGACTGGCAGAGATGACCGGCAGAATTCGTGACCAGGGGAAAGAGACAGTGGAAGAGGACTGGAACAAATTTAAAATATACCTTAAAAATTGTTGTAAAATTGAGGACAGATAAGATGTCTAGGGGTAAGAAATAGAGAATTACAGCTGTAAATTTTAATATTAAGGAAATCTAAAGAAAACTATTAAAGAGATTGACTGAAGGGTTGCTAAAGAGTTGTAAAGCAAGGATGCAGGGAAAGGGAGGTATGGGGAAGTCATGTTTTTAAATGTTTATATATGTTTTTGTTTTGTGTTTTGTTTGTCTTTTTGTCAAAAAACTAATAAAAATTATTATATATAAAAAAAAATAGAAAATGGGCAGAGGGGACCCCTCAGGTTCCATACATTTCATTCAGAGGAATAGTACAGCCCCTCAACAGGATTTCCTTCTTCCATTCAGTCATGCCTGCAGTTTTGCCTGAAATCAGAGGAATATTGCAAGCCTTGTAGAAGGCATGCCAGTTATTTTCAGCCCAGAACAGTAGGTTCCCTTCTGGCACCTTATCAGCAAAAGTAAAGCTGCCCCACACATTTTTACTGAAAGCTCTGAGTCTGAGGCCCCTGCTTGGGGGCACCAATGAAGGCCTTTGTGGGTGCCCAGGCATCCATGATCACAGCATTCACAGCATTGGGTGACTCCTGTCAGTTCATTTGAGGCCAGTTTGTATATTTACTCAGCTCATCAGTCCTCTTTGCTTGAGGGAAAGTGGGTTGGGTAAGTACATCAACCAGACCATAAAATCTTTTCTGCATACTTCCTAACTCTCAGGTGGATACTGTTGCATTATAGGGGGAAAGGTTTACTCCATTGTTCATTTCAGTAGATTTCCCTGTCAATATTTGTTAAAATAAGAAGATAAATGTTGCAGAAAGTTATTGAACCAAGACTGTTTATGATTTGGCGGGAGGTCAAACCCAAATGTTAAAAGGGCAGGTCATTTTGCTGCCAACACCGTCACTAAGTGCTAAGCTCTTATACCATTAGGAATTAGTGCTGAACAAGTGCCAATAAATTATTTGTTTAAAGTCATCTTAGTTTCCCTTTAATGGTGGGAGTAGTCCACTAGAACAGTATTAATAATTTCATAATTACTGAAAACATGAGTTATTGGTTAGAAATGAATTGGTCAAATTCCTATTAAGAACAATGTAACCTTTCAAATGAATAAATCTGAGCTTGACAGAGCTAGAAATGTCAATTTATATCCCCAAAGGTTTATTGCCAGATTCGCTTAACCTAACAATAGTAATAACATTTCTGGCTAGTAACAGTCAGTACTTTAACAACTTAGCCTAATTTTTTAATAACAGCTGTGATTATTGTACTCTGGAATGCTCACCATTTTGGCTGATTCAAAAGTGACTGTCCCCAGGTCATTCTTTTAATGGATAAAACCACAATTTAAGGTTTTTATATATTTAATAGAAAGTCACCTGCTTCTAGTTGGGACGTGGGTGGCACTGTGGGTTAAACCATAGAGCCTAGGACTTGCCGATCAGAAGGTTGGCGGTTTGAATCCCCGCGACAGGGTGAGCTCCCGTTGCTTGGTCCCTGCTCCTGCCAACCTAGCAGTCTGAAAGCACGTCAAAGTGCAAGTAGATAAACAGGTACCGCTCCAGCGGGAAGGTAAACGGTGTTTCTGTGCACTGCTCTGGTTCGTCAGAAGCGGCTTAGTCATGCTAGCCACATGACCCGGAAGCTGTACGCTGGTTCCCTCTGCCAGTAAAGCGAGATGAGCGCCGCAACCCCAGAGTCAGCCACGACTGGACCTAATGGTCAGGGGTCCCTTTACCCTTTTACACCTGCTTCTCCAAAATTGCCCAAACCAGTTTTGTTGTTTTATAGCTTCTTCAGCTGTCACTACTGACAAATTTTATCTAAAACAGAGATTAAGGCTTGTTTCTGTGTTATTGGTCATACCTGAACTGGATATGAACTTCTTTGGCACTAATAAGCTTTTCAGTTCCTTTTACATTTTAATGTGATCCTACATAATTCATTCTTCTTGTAACCACATGCTTCACTTCTCCAGTTTGCAAAATATCCTTTATCGTTTTGCATTTGTGCATAGCAGGAACAAGTGGCTTCTATGGGCCACTTCATTCTCATGGGAACAAGATCAAAGAGCTATAGTTGTACTTTCCCCTCGCCCCTGCTCTGGGAACCAACTTCATGAACAAAGATGGCTTGAATTACATTTCTGAAGAATTTATTTCTGTAATTTGGCACAAATTCAGCTGGGTGGAAAACCAACAGTCTCCTATATATATTTAAGCTTGGTCCTTAACTTTCCAAAGGAAGTCCATTGCCTGTTGCCATCTGGTACACAATAGACAACCATCTCCACCATGAAGCTGACAACTGTATTTCTCCTGGGCACTCTGTTGGTTTGCTGTTATTCAGGTGAGTTGCCTATAACAAGTCATTTTAGTCTCAATGGACCTTTTTGGGTAAGTATGGATGCTTCCATAGGAAAGAGTTTCATACTGGACAATTTCATACTAAACAGTTTTCCTTAAATACCTAAAATTTGTAAGTCATTGTTATCCTGCTGCTCAAATTAGTTTTCAGTAGCAGTATAAAGTTGCCTAGCTGTCAGGCTTCAGGGAATCCGATCCCCCACCCTCCTGGCTGGCAATCAGAAATGGTAAAACAAGAAGTTCTTACCATGGTATTTTATTCAATATTCACAGAGAGAGACGGAGGATGCCGCCTCTCAGATAATGGCGTTGCTCCAAGTAAAGTCCCACCCCTTCCGTCTCTCCTATTATACATCATCCCTGCGCCGGCTGATCTGTGCTTTCTGCCTCTGTGCTTTCTGTTCTCCTACTCTCAATGCACGCCAGGTCCTGGGAGAGGAGGGGTCAGGAATGCTGTCTAAAGACACTGAGTCTGTCAGCTGTCTCTCCCCTGGTGCTTCTTCTTCCTGCTGCTCTCCCAATATTTCCCAGCTTCTCCCCTCTCCAGCCTCTGAACTATGACCTTCTGCAAACCACTATTCTAAATCTATACTTTCCTCCTCTTCTCGGGAAGGTTCAGGAAGAGGGTGGGGCGGTCCCCACCATTCCTCCTCAGTCCAGTCCCTGACACTACCCCCAAATGCATTTCATAGGCCAGTCTCTCTCTCTCTCTCTCTCTCTCTCTCTCTCTCTCTCGTCCGTATGGTTGGATGGAGCCACCCTCCAAAGTCAGCTTTGCTTCAGCTTACCCTGATAGCTCTGTGGCAGGATGGGTGCACCAGCAGAGCCAATCCAGAGCTTCCATTGGCATACCCATGCGGCTCTGACCTTGCCGCTCCCTACTCTACCTCATCCTAGCCTCGCCCAGCTAGGATGCAGTGACACCAGTGTTAGGAGGATGGCTTTGCCCCACTCACAATTCACAATTGCTTATTAGCATCCGGTGTTGTGGGTAAATGGATCTGGGCTTATGTGCTCATTTTTGCTCATACAGCTTTCTTTGGACATATGTGGGGGGAAAGTATTTCACCCCACAGGTATTCTGGGTAAGACTGTTATGTTTATATGCAAAGGCTTATACTCGAGTATATACAATATACACATAATAGCCTTTCAAAAGAGGGGATGGAAACCGGTGTGTTGATATGCTGTGGATATATTCTAGTATACAGAGGAGGCTAAATGACCGCACTGTTTCTTATTTTGCCTATTTCATTCAAAGACAAGTTAAATATGATGAGGGCGAATGGCACAGCCCTGCAATGTCCATAGGGCTTCCCCAATAGGAGAAGGAGAGCTGAGAAAGTGCTCTCTTTGTAAGCATGTGGGCAGCAAGCGCTTGAGAAGTGCATTATCGGTGCAGAACGGATTATAACTGTTCCAGCAGAATGTGTTTTAGATCAACGAATAATTTGGGACAGGGATGACATGGCACCTGTATCCAGCACTGAATGTACATAATCATGCCATGTTTGCACACCCAAAAAAAGAATAGGTGAATTCTGTGGTATGGTGAGGAGGTTAAGAAGACTGGTGCCTGGATCTATTTCTGGATCTATTTCTGGAATAGAAGATCAAATGTGTCCTGGACACCTGGCCTCCCACTCCAAGTTCCATTTTATGGACATGACTGAAATAATAAAAACCTTGTCATTCAGGGTCATGGAATCTGGCATGCTGTTTCATTTACCACCCTAGGGAGCCAGTTAGCAGGTGAGAAAGTAGAAAGCTGACAGATTCACAAAAGTAACAGATTAATTAAAAATATTTTTATCTGTTATATATTTGGTTTTTATCATGCACTCATAGTTTCTGCTTAACTTGAATACCCTAGTCAAAGCTACACTACCTGCGTTTTGCATGTGATGTTTAACTGGTTCAAAGCCTGCTAACTTATATCACAATTCAGATTTCCTCACTCAAAATCTAATTTTCAAGCATTTTCCATTCCTTTCCAGCTACTGCTATCAAAACTTGCCCCGTTCTTGTTGATACCCTCACAAACTTCCTTTTTGCCTCGCATGATGACTACATGAAAGCAATTGATCGCTTTGCCACCACCGAAGAAATGAAGAAAGCTGCTTCTGTGCTTAAACAATGTGCAGTCGGTCTTCCGGAATCCGTTTTAATGGCAAAAAGCCAAGTGCTGGTAATTATTTTCACACACATATACCCAACACTTAAATCACAGTTTGGGGCAAATTCACAAATGCACATTTCATTATTTGAGGACTTGAAGGTCTAAAACTGCTATGACAGATTACCTCAAGTCACCACAGACACAATATGTTTCAGTGGAAGTAGACTCTGAGGCCTTGTTCAGATATGGCTGTTTATCACATCATGACTCCAGCATAAGCTGTCTGGGTGTCTATATGAGTTAACTGTATTGTTTATTTTTCATTCAATAATAAATACTAAAGTCAGATAATAAAAAAGAACCACACAGAGAAAGTTTAATTAGATAGCAAAAAGGTTGTAATAAAAGCAGAGAAACACCAAGAATTAAAGCAACCCATTAAAAGTTCAGAAGATTCAAACTGTCTTCATCTGTAGCCTAAAAATTAGAAAATTGGCACCAAAAGTGTATCTCTGCTAGGAAAGAATATTTTACAACCAATGAGCATAGCTGTCAACGTTTCCCCTTTTTAAAGGGAAATTCCCTTATTCCGAATAGGATTCCTTATAAGTAAAGAGAAAAGTTGACAGCTATGCCAGTGAGGGTTTCCAGCCCCTGGGGATTGGTAGTGAAGGGCAAAAGCTCCCACATTAAAGAAGCACATTCAGTCTCTGAGATTTGGGCAGGAGTTGTCAACCTTTCTGGGCTAGAGGACACATTCAGAATTTTGAGAAAGCACAGGGTTCTAGTTATAAAATGGCTGCCACATGTAGAAGAGCAGAAAAAGAGAGAGGACACAAAATGGTGCAGAGCTCCTCCCCATCAGCCATCTCCATCAGTGGAGGAGGAAAAATCACCTATATTCGCCCCTACTGCACTCGCTCACAGAGAGAAGCTCTTTGCACCTCTCCCCTGTTCAGCACAGATGGGAGGGTGTGTGTCTAATCCTGGCATTCACTGAAATGTAGCATGTTTAAAGGGGCACGCATGGTCCATCTTGGAGAGGCTGAGTAAGTGCAAACAGGAACTGTGCAGGAAAAGCAAACAGTCTCTCATGCATTATAGATTTTTGAGGGGCTATTTACTGAGCCCTTTTGCAGGCACTACAGGAGGTACTGGTGCCCTCAAGCACCACATTGGCTAACCCTGGATTAGGACAGCTTAGACATGACCTACCATATCAGAGACAGATATGCTTATATGATTAGGTTTTATCCTATTCTCCATGTGAATTACAGAATACCTTTCTATTGGTAATCTTTGTTCCAGTTAAATATCCTGCATGAATGTGAAAAGCCGCAATTGCTGCAAAATTGAAGCTTTGAGGAATTCTCCTGGTCCACCAGCCCCAGCCAGGACAGGAACCCATGATGATCACGCTAGCTGTTGACTGTGTTTCCCTTTCGCCGATCTTCATCCTGCTGAAACGTATATTTGCTTCAAAGCCGTTCTTTTCTCAAATGATCCCGCTCTTGAAGATCAGGCATCTTCACAGGCTTCTTTCTAGTCACTTCTTTCCTTAATAAACAAAAAGCATACCAGTGGCGTAGTTTGGAGTGTTGTTTTTTTTTAAAAGAAACAACTGATAACAGCTCATCTCTTCCAGGGTTTCCACCCCAGTCTGTATCCATAGTGCACGCTAACAATTCATTAAGTTTAATAACTTTGATTTTCTAATTTATGGTTTAGGTTCATACGTTGTGCTTTGTGTTGCCTCCCTCCAATAGACAAAGCCTTTCTTGCCTGAAAATCATTTTGTGAATTTTTTCCCAACTTGTCTTTAGCCAACCCCACTCCCCATCCACCTTCCTTTCATTCAGCAACCTGCCATGTCTACCCATTCTTCCCTCTCATGCTTTCCAAGAGCAGCCAATCCTTGCAAGGCGACACGTGGCCCAGATCATGCATTAGTCACACTTGAACTTTACAGGCACATTAAATCTTTATGAATACACATTACCATGGATGCATGTTATTTTCAAGATCATGGGTCCAGGATTGTGATATGCCGCAGGGATGTTGCATTGTGCTACAGTTTCTGGGGCAGTCACCAATGCATTGCTGAATTGGTTTATTGTTACAAAACACCAAAACGCTATCAGAGAGGAAAAGGGAAACGAGAGCGAAACTGCCAAAACGATAACAGAAAAAATGGAGTAAAACTTGGGCAGATAGTTCAGAAACACCACACTGCCTGCACCAACAGCTTACTTGCTCGTTTCTGTGACAGAGCCAAAGGATTACCCTTGATGGCACAAGTGAAATAGTAGCACCTTTCTTTCTACTTTCCTTCAAAAATATAGTTAAAATATATGCAATATGTGATATTTTATGAGACATGCGGCAAAAGCAAGCAGAAGTATAACCATAGGAATGGCAGAAAACTTCTCATTTTAGCTATGGTTTAAATCAGAGACAGTGCCTGGCTGAAGCTAAGCAGGTTGGCCAGAACTGGCCTTGCCTCGTAGCCAGATGACCAGCCTCAGGTGGCACCATGAGGGATGGGGCAATGAATATATGAAGCTGCTCTCCATGGTTCCAGGCAGGAGCTTTTGCCAGCTGTACCCAGAGACACCAGGGATTGAACCTGGCACCTTCTTCATGCAGTGTAGATGAGCTGTGGTCCTTCCCCGACGAATGCAGGCACTGATGCCTTAATGGGTGAGCCAACCATTGCATATTCACCTTAGCTACAGCAGAGGTAGTTCTAGGCTAGGCTTTGAGAAACAAAAGAGTAACGAGTAAGCATTTGATTTGGAATTTTCAGTGTATTGATGGGAGATTGATTGGAAGAAACCAATACATTGAGATGCGAAGATGTTATATTGGACAGCATGCACACCTCCACGCCAATGGCAAAGTGCTGCTGGACTCACTGATCACGGCATCATTTCATAGGAAATAGCAGCTCAGGGCAATGGTCCTCAGAAGAGCACAGAGAGTTTGCCTTGGCAGGATAATCCCCTAGAGAATGCCTGAGGAAGGTGGCTCTATTTTCACTCCCCCACTTCAGATGCAAGCCCTTCATCAAAGTGCTCATAAGCAAATATTTGTTTTAAAGCACTGGAGTTTGATCCCTTAATAACATACAGTGTGTGCATAAAACATTACTAACTAGTTTGCAAAGCACACCATCAAATAATGATCATGCCAGAGCCTGAATCAGTACCCAAAGTAGAAAAGTCAATATATACAAAACAAGTCCCCTAATTTAGGCAATTCCTTAATAACCACAATGGCTTAGAAACAGAATTCATATTAGTTATTCTTGCCAGATATTTTTTTCTGTTTAGAAAACCTGCGGCCATACTGATCATTTGGATAAAAGGCAATTTAGCCTGTCTTAGAATTACCTGCCCTTTCTTCTTTGTAGCCTTGAAAAACTTATGGCCAGTGGTCATTGCAAATACAATTCTGAAGTAGATTTATCAACTACAAATCATGTGCATTAAGTACAACCAGTGCTTTTTTCATTTAAAAAAATGTTTAGGGGCACTCTCATTTTGACTCAAGAAAATCACCATTTTATAGTACAAATTGGGAAAAATAAATACAATAAACCGACAAGAGTACAAAGATTCAAAAAATGTTTAGGAGTATGTGTACCCCTGCATCCCCCCAGAAAAAGCACTGTGTACAACATATGACATGGATATATTTCATTATTATTTTTTGTACGTTTTGTATCCTGTCTTTTACTTCCCCAAGAAACTGAAAGTGACATTCTAGCTTCACAATAATCGTGTGAGATGGTCTGTGCTGAGTGCAGTTTCTCCAGAGATACCTAGGGAGCTTAATATGGGTGGAACCAGGGATTCATTCTACATGTCCAAACTCAGTCCTCAAGCCATGGCATTCCATCTGTTCTCTTACCTTTAAGCATTGTCCATAGAAGCCCACAGGGAACCAGGTTTGTCCTAAACCCTTGCAGTGTGCACAAATGGTAGAGCCTTATTCCTTTGGGCAAGGGGGCTGCCACACTCCTTCTAGCTCAGGGTTTTCCACAACCAAACACTGTCACAGCTATGCCCTGCTTTCTCAACAACCCCCCAATCTGTATACATAGTCATTTACTTCATCTGCTTTTCCTGGGTAGGTTCTGGCCAGCACAGAACATGGCTGCTGCAATTTCTTGCGGCTCATCCTCCTTCGGAGCCACACACGCAGCATGTGAATCATATAGAAATTGCCTCCAGTGAGCGTATTCTTGTGAACGCTCAGGTTCTCCCTGTTTTTCATTGGAATTGGTTAAAATACGTGTCCAGGGGACTCAGCTACATTAGTCAAAAAATCACATTTTGAATGCATTATAAATATGCAACATCAGGTGGTGCCAGAGAGCAAGAAAAAATTCTATGTGATTTTTACATAGCTTCTTCCCCTTTTGGCTGCACACAATCAGTGACTTTGCTAGCCGCAGGTTCTTCATGCACAGGGTGAGATATGCACAGATGGGAGCGGCAGCTGTGGGGGGGAGGATGATGTTAGCCTGATCTGGTGAGAGAAGGGGTTATAGGAGAAGAGTTAGAGGAGACTGTGGGAGCTGGCATGGGACTCTGTGGGTGAATGCACAAGATGCTTTGAGGCTGAGGAAATAGGCCCTCAGTTATAGATTTAGACGGAGAAATAAAGATTTCTTGCCATGCAAAACCAAAAAACCAAAACCAAGTGAGAGGAACAGAAAACACAGAGAAGGCAGAAATTAAAAATATCCTCTCAAACGTGCCAGCTAATTTATATTGATCGCAGCTACATGCATTTGAGAATATAGGTTCCCTCTACAGGAGCAATTGTAAACTTTCACATTCTGTAGAATAGCTATGTAAAGGTAAAGGGACCCCTGACCATTAGGTCCAGTCGTGACTGACTCTGGGGTTGCGGCGCTCATCTCACTTTATTGGCCGAGGGAGCCGGCGTACAGCGTCCGGTGGCCAGCATGACTAAGCCGCTTCTGGTGAACCAGAACAGCACATGGAAACGTTGTTTATCTTCCCGCCGCAGCGGATCTATTTATCTACTTGCACTTTGATGTGCTTTCAAACTTCTAGGTTGGCAGGAGCAGGGACCGAGCAACGGGAGCTCACCCCGTCAAGGGGATTCAAACCACCAACCTTCTGATCGGCAAGCCCTAGGCTCTGTGGTTTAATCCACAGCGCCACCCATGTCCCTTAGAGTAGCTCTGCAGCGGGTGCCAATCCTGCTGCCTGTTAGGCACCATGAGGAAGGACATCACCTCTGGTGAGGATGCTGTGGAGGTGGGTGACCAATGGCAGCAGCCACGGGCCCAAGTCACGTTGCAGGGAAAGGTGGTAGTGGAAGGGAAGAGAACAGGGCTCTGTCCACCTTCTCTGTCTTTGTGGGGCAAAGTGACAGACTGCATTAACTTGCATGGGGAAGAGGGGAGAATGTCTGCACCCTCAGAAATGGCTGGAGGGGTGGGGGAAATCTCACCCATCCACCAAAGTCTCCATTATTCTGCCTCACCAGCTCTAATGGGTAGGCATCAGCCAGTCACCACTGAACAAAATTGGTTTAAAAAGTGCATTTTTCACTCAAGCTTATCACTAACAGAGCTAACCAAAGTGACCCACTTGGTGCCAACTAATTTGAGAATGTCTGAATTATCTCTTTGTCTCCCTCAGATTCAATTTTTGAAGAGATACAAACCAACGGGACAATTCCTCTCTCATCCATCTAATTCCATCTAATTCCTCCCTCAGGGTATAATTAAGAGAACAAATATGATGAAGGCCAAGTGTCCTCCTAGGTCCTGTTGTGGGTGGTGCTGCTCTTGCTACCTCCCGTATATATATATGCACCTGCACTGTGCAGCTCACCATCACAGACAATTTCCCTGGTAAGGCAATCCATACAGAGCATTCTCCGTAATCATGAAGTTGGCACTTGTTGTCCTCTTCATCACCCTGGCATGTTGCTGCTCCTCTGGTAAGCATCACTCATGATTAGCGTTGCTATTGTTGGACTTTTATTGTCGTAAACTGCTTTGGGATTTGTTTTTAAATGAAAAGCGGTATGAAATGCTTTTAAACAAACAAACAAAAAAATAATGCTCTTTTTTCCTCAACACACTGAAGAAGCACAAATCACCTCATTCAGCACAGTGTTTTCAGAGATGGCATTTGCAAATGAAGTACAGTAGGGGAAAAGAATTAAAAAATCTGGGCTTTAGGCATCTGACTTAGGTGTGTACTCGTGTTGCTGAATATATAGAAAGGGGGCAATTGTGGATACATCTGGCAGATGTTAATGTGACTTCAGTGGAATATTTTCCAGCCGCTGTGATTGTGGAAATTCCTGGCTCCGTCATTGCCAGCCTCAGGTAGGCTTCACTTGCTGTGTCAATGTGAGGGATTGCTTCTGTATTGAAGGCAATGTTTGGTGAAAACTGATCCCCAGAGATGCAAACTCACCACTTTGTTGACTAAGTCTCAGTAAGTCAAAGTGCTGATGCCCAACAGCTTGTGAAGGTTGCTCAGTATTTGCTAGCTGCTTGGAAGAACAGTTAGGCTCCAAGGAAGCACTGGAGAGGGGCTTGTGGGATTTCCTGCTTCATGGGTCAAAATCATGTAACAAACCTTGAACAATATCCACCCTTGAGTCTGTGAAGGTATCATTTGCCACTCCAACTCAGGTTAAAAACAACAACCCAACAATATCTCAAGGGAAGAACCTTCAAAATTGTTACTATTAATATTTTTGAATTATGAACAACAACAGACCAAGTCTGTGGTGGTAGTTCCACACAACTGGGAAGTGGGGCCTGGTGTCTTGTAAATATTTAGGATTATATAGTCTGAGTAAATGGCATCCAGTTTAGATCAGAGCTAGCGCATTCTCAGGTGAGTCCTTTTCCTTCTAGCCAGCTATCACACAAGGTTTTTTATGTAAAGAGTTTTTAAACATTCATTTAATTTACTGAAAAATCCATTTTTATTTTTATTTGCTTTTTTCTAGTTTCTGCTGATATGTGTGATCCTGTTGACGAGTATCTGCAAGCAATGCTGAATAAATCAGATGAAGAATTTAAGGAGATAGCTGAAAAGTATGCCGAGGACGACCATGGGGTAGAAGCCTCAATGAAGATAAAAAAGTGTGCAGATAAACTGTCAAGCGACCAAAATTCTGCTTACGTTGAAATGGCGGTAATTATCAGTTTTGCCATTTTCTTTTCTTGCTTTTTGCAGCACAAGCCAACAAGCAGATTCAGGATTTGCAGTCAATCTTTGTTTTCCTCTCTGTTTAAAAAAGTTATATTAACACACAGATCAAAGGTCATAAGATATAATATCCTGGTCCAAGAAGCACTCATAAACCTTGTCCTGCCTTCTTCCCCATAGAGAACTGTATCTCAATTGTTATGGTGTTGTACCTGAATATGGTTACAATATAAATAAAAATTGAAGCAAGCAAGCCAGTCAGGTCAGGTCAGCTGACCTAAATTAAACTATGAGCCAGTTTTCTCCCGTTCAATTGCTTACATGCCATTGGGCCATCTGCTCCCAGTACACCTGAATCACCCAAAAGTAACCAGAGCTGCACTGTGTACCCATAACCCCCTGCTTCTTCGTCCCGCAACACTCTGTATTGACCGGGATTTCATTTCATTTCAGAAAAAAGTAATGGCCAAATGCAAAGAAAGCTGGAAGGAGGACTGATTGATCCATGGATGAATCCAAGCTGATTCCACAGGCTGACTACTAGCATCAGTTGCTGCAAAGCAACACTCATTGATCCATTCTTCTACTTCTTCTGTACTGTTACTATTCCGTCCTGAGATTTCTCTCTCAATCTGGATGGTATTCAACAAATACTATTGAGAACCTAGAGAAATCTCACCTGTTGTTCTTGAATCATTCATAATCAATAAACTCTCTGCCTTGCATTTCTGTGCTCAAGATTAATTTTTGAGTGTGTATTAACTTTTGTCACAGTTAATCCAGAGACTTCATTGGAGATCTAGAATTCTAGAAGGGTGACATAACTTTTGTCAATAAAGGGTCACTAAAGATTCAGCATTGCTATATTAAAAAATACCATGTTGGTTAGAGGTGGGGGAGTTGTATTATATCTCTCTGAATATTCAGAGCAGACTCTGAATAGTCGGTCTGCTGCAACATTCAGGCACATATGAAAAGGACTGGGATTTTAACAGACCACCAGAGTCAGCTGTGTGATATGGCAGCTAAAAAAAGCCAATGAAATTTCTAGGCTGCATCAACAGAAGTGTAGTGTCCAACTGCAATAAATCATGGTACCGCTGCATTTTGCTTCGGTCAGACCTCAGCTTGGAATACTGTGTCCAGTTCAGGGAACTGGAGTTAAAGGAGAATATTGTTGCACACCACCCCAATCTCTGAGCGGTACGAGATTCCAGGGGTTCCAAGCACTTACCCAGGGTTCATGTTTCCTTTTGGAATGAGGCACAGTGGAGACTGCGGTGTCTTTAGGCTATAAGGTTTATTTACACATACATACAGCCTGATCCTATGATGGAGGCATTTGCAGCATCAATACCCCAAAAGGGACTTGTTTCTCCTATAGCATCAGCCTTGGATCGAAGCAGAGATCTGGCATGGCGCTCTCTCTCTGCTTGCTGCACTGCTCACAACACAGCCCTGAAAACTCTACCCCAAACTCTGGCTTTGTCTTTTGCAGGAGGAGCCCCCACCTTTGGAACTAGGGTCATCCAATGAAGCAGAATGGTAAAAGATTTTGAAAAGACAAGAACTACTGCTTCACAGAATGGAATTCACTGATGAAAATGAAGCAGAGACGGTTACTAATTTAGACAGCAGGCGATCAATAGTGACTAATGTTGGCTGAACACAACCTCCTGTACCAGAGGCAATATGCTTCTGCATACCCACCAGGTCTCCCCATTTGAGCCATGAGGCCATTTCAGCAAGCCACACAGACATTAAAGTACAAGCGTATCCATAAATTCAAAATGTCAGAAGCCAACCATTTAACAAACACAGAATAAATTAAATATTACAAAAAACAAATACAAAACCACCACAATCTAGATTTAAGTTACTGTCTTTTTGGCGACGATTGAAGATCCTCCTTTTCTAATATACACTGATCAGTTAAAACATTAAAAATGCATTATAAAAATGAGACATCAGAGGACACACTGAGCACTGATCCATTGTCAATGTAAAATTGCATTGAGAGCTATATTATGAGGGGTTTTTTAAGCAATTTTACAAATCAGTGTAGATCCAGCCTAAATCTCTGAAGTAGATTTTTTTATCCCAATCTGTATCTGTATTGGATTTGAAATTCTTGTAGTAGTAGTAGTAGTAGTAGAAGAAGAAGAAGTAGTAGTAGTTATTCATATTTATTTGATTTCTTACCAGCCCTTTATCACAATGTCCCAGGATACAATTTAAAAACATAATGTTAAACACAGTTTTAAAAAAATAGTCACAAGAATAAAAGTAAAAGTAAAAGATCCCTGGATGATTAAGTCCGGTCAAAGGCGACTATGGGGTGAGATGCTCATCTCGCTTCAATGGGGGCGGGGGTGTCAAAAACACTTTCCAGTTTTATGACAATCAAGTCGTATTTAAATCATGTGAAATAAATAAATCTCTGTGTGTGTGTTGTAACAAATGAGATGCTGTGGGTGGCAGTACAAAATTGTTGGAATTCTAGCCCGGTCAGAGGTATGTGCCTATCTGTTCAGGCACCGGCTGAATTCCTTAGACCTCCCTCCGGCGACTCCCGGCAGGAAACAACACGAGGTCCGTTCCGGCGATTTTCCTCAGGCTGTGAGAAAAACACACCAACTGCTTCTCCTCCTTCTCCTCCTCCCTGCATATCCCCAGGGAGGGGAATCAGACACAGACAGAAATGTATCTACATGTCTTTATTTGTGTCTTTAGCAGTCATACAGTAAAGATGTCTGCTCTCTTCAACAAACAGAGAGAGACTCCAAACTCCACCCATGTACATCCTGTACAGGTCATATAACACACACTGAGCTAACATCCGGTGCTCAATAAGGAGAATGGACTGCCCCTTCGTTTCCATGGCAACAGTCACATACTTCCTGTTTGGCTTTCCAGCCACAACCAGCAGACCGAGCTGCTAGAGCCTTTGCTTGCTGCAGCATTGCTGCTTTAGAATAACAACCTCCCCCTAAAGTATCAATGTGTGCTGCGAGCAAAGCGTCATCCAGAGAAGAAAACAAACAGTTGTTATACTTATAACACTCCCCTGTTGTTTCAGTTCCACCCTTGGAACTACCCGCCACTGGTTTTACCAATGTATCTCTCTGGTTGTGTGACTTCCAAGGAATGAGTGCTTCTGCATTACCTTGGTTAACAACTCTCTGTTGTGCCTTTGTCTCTGACTCAGACACAGCTACAATTTGACCTTGGTCGTTTACAACAGCAACAGCTAAGTTAGCAAACTCTTGTGAATACCTCTTGGGTGGTACACCCTTCGTTGCTCTCTCAGATCTACGTAAGAGGTGCTGTTCTTCTCTGCTTTCTGGTTCAACCTTTGAACTCTCTGGAGAACCAGTACCAATTGTAAACAGTGGTTCATCCTCCTCTTCTGAGGGTCTAGTCATTATTTGAGATTTCCTCTCAATGACTGTGACAACTGAGCTGTCTGAGCTATCGCTGTCATCATCAGTACTACTGAACTCAATAAAATCAACATCATCATCATCATCATCACCTGTGGGAAATATGTGAACAATCACTCTCTCCTGTTCAGGAGCACTCTCTAGGAATTTTGTGAGAATCACCTTTCCAGATTCAGACAAAATTACTCTGTAGAGACCCTTTTCATAACCCACAAAAATGCCTCTGGCATTCTTTACTCCACCCGGAGCTTCTGTTCTCACATGAGACCCAAAAACCTTGAAATGGGCAACAGAAGGTTTTCTGTGGAACAGTTTCTCAAAAGTAGAACTGCCCAACTCTTTTGAAAACTTTCTCAACCACGTGTAACAAAATGACATTAGCGACTCAGCCCAGTACTCATGTGGCAGATGTGAACTAAGCAATTGCGCTTCCATTCCCTTTTGTAATTCTTTGTTCACCCTTACACAAACACATCTGTTCCAAGCTTCTTCGGAACTAGCAACTTTGTGTCTTATCCCTTTCTTCTTCAGGAACCTCTGGAACTCCTGTAAAATAAAAATTGGCTTCTTATCTGTGCAAAGACAATCTATGTCAGCATCATGCATATTTTTAACCTTGTCACAAAACTCTTTAAACCTTTCTAAGGCTTCCTTCGGTCTCTCCAAAAGATAAATCCAGACAAACCTGTGAAAGAATCAACACATATTAGGTAATACTTTGCATTGCCTCTAGATGGTGCTAAAGGACCAATCACATCAGCATACACCCGCTGAAATGTCTTGTCGACCCTCGAGGTGACCTGGTTGGCGTTCTTCTTGGCTACACCTGCAAAAGAAATCATGTTAGAATCACAAGAATTACATTCCATGTAATCTGTTTGATCAAAAGTCAACAAATACAGTCCATCTTTCTCTTTGGCAGAAAGATACAACTCTCCATCTTTGTAGATCTCGCAGTGTTGATCATCATAGGACAGTTTTAGTCCCTTCTTGGCACTCTGCGAAACGCTGAGCAGATTGTACTTCAACTCTGGAACCAAATAAACATTGTTTATAGTCAAGTGGACTTTCAAGATACACAGTCCCAATTCCGGTGGCTTCCAGCTCTTGACCGTTGGCTTGTTGCACCGCGAAGCTTTGCTTCTTTAACGTAGAAAATAGTCCTCTGTGTCCTGTCATGTGAACTGTGGCTCCAGTATCGATGACAAAGAAATTCCCCGCTTCTGGTGTGGCTTTTAGCGACATCAAAGCCTTTGCAGTCTTTGCCTTTGGCTTGGTATGACTTTTGTCTGACGCCTCAGATCTTGCGGAGCTTCCCTTGGCTCCTTTGTTCTGACGTGGCTTCTTACAGTACCGCTGAAGATGCCCAGTTTGTCCACAATTGTAGCATCGGACAACGTTCAAAGCTACAGCATTTTCTCCAGTAGCAGTGGGGGTGTCAGAACTCCGTTCTTGTCTCCCCCTGTCCTTGACTTCCAGGGTGGCAAGTCTGTCATGTTCATTCAGAACGACGGCAAAGACCCTCTCCGACGTTAGATCTCGCGCTGGGAGAGACCCCAGCTGACTGGCAACTGTTTTGTAAGTCCGATTCAGGCTGTTGATCACCATGAAGCAAAACACTTCCTCCTGCAGACAGAAATTGCGTTCCACCATCTGTTGACGCAGAAATTTCATTTCCGTCAGGTGCGCTTGAACATCTCCATCAGGTGCAAGCCTCAGGTTGGTCAGCTTCTCAAAATACAGCAACGCTGAAGAACCTGCATCTCTCTGATGTGTCCTTCTCAGCGTGTCCCAAACATCTTTCGCGTGCTGTAAATCCTGTATATGGATAAGCTCAGAGTCTGACATGCACAGAATTATAGCAGTTCTGGCCTTCACATTCTGTGACTCCCAAGCACGCGTTGGTGCTGCAGGGATGGGGTTCTCAATCACCCCAAACAGTCTCTGATTCTGCAGCAAGGCCTTCATCTTAATAGACCAAGATGCATAATTGTCACTGGTCAGGAGGCTTGGAGAAGGGAGGCCTCCCCCCTTCTTGGCATCCATTTTAAGTCCTTGCATTAACTCTCAAACACAAGCCTCTAAAATCCAATAGCTGGCTTGTTTACACTCTGTGCACCTGGCAGCTCTGAACGCTACCTGCTTTGGAAAGTCCCTTTCCAACAGGTCGTTTGTTTGGGCCTAAGTCAAAACAAAACCTTGTTTTTGCCTCTCCGAGACAAAGCCTGACTTTTCCAGCTCTCTCGTGAAACTGGCCTACGTTGCTAAACAACAGCGTTCCTTCCCTTGGACAGGATTAACCACAGGAATGTTTGGAATGCAGAGCTCTTGTCTCTCGGAGCTGTTTTTCCCAAACCTTGCTCCCTCGAAGCAGAGAATGAATCAATCTGCATTCACACTTCTAAGCCCGAAAATCGCATACCTTGGGCTCCGTAGCTTGGCTTTCAGCCTCCTCTGGTCAGCTTCTGGCTGCAGAGAATCAGCTTTCTCACCTCAGGCCTCCATGGAGCAATGAAAACAGCAGCTCTGCCACTCATTGATGCAGACTCCCATGGATCGAAGAAACCATCAGCTCTGGTACCACTGTTGGAATTCTAGCCCGGTCAGAGGTATGTGCCTATCTGTTCAGGCACCGGCTGAATTCCTTAGACCTCCCTCCGGCGACTCCCGGCAGGAAACAACACGAGGTCCGTTCCGGCGATTTTCCTCAGGCTGTGAGAAAAACACACCAACTGCTTCTTCTCCTTTTCCTCCTCCCTGCATATCCCCAGGGAGGGGAATCAGACACAGACAGAAATGTATCTACATGTCTTTATTTGTGTCTTTAGCAGTCATACAGTAAAGATGTCTGCTCTCTTCAACAAACAGAGAGAGACTCCAAACTCCACCCATGTACATCCTGTACAGGTCATATAACACACACTGAGCTAACATCCGGTGCTCAATAAGGAGAATGGACTGCCCCTTCGTTTCCATGGCAACAGTCACATACTTCCTGTTTGGCTTTCCAGCCACAACCAGCAGACCGAGCTGCTAGAGCCTTTGCTTGCTGCAGCATTGCTGCTTTAGAAAAATGGCTGCCATGAACAGCAAAAAGTTGGTGACAGTACTCCATATCAGTGAGTACCAAAAAAACAACAAAAAACAGCTGTATGTGTGTGTGGTATCAAAGGTCAGGAAAACTGATGTGTCTTCAGCATATGACTGAAACTACACAACGACGGTGTTAGGCGCATATCTGCAGGAAGAAAATCACAACAATTAAGAATTCATAATTAAAAACAGTTAAAATCAAACCACAGTCGCAGGAATAGGGTGAGCCCAGAAAACATACATATCAAATGTCAAAAGGGTAAAGAGATGTGTTGTTAGCATTCACCAAAAATTGTACATGCAGGTCCCACTATCCAAACACAAAGTGTTCTTAGGAAGTCATTTGTTATGTGAGCTTTCACTTAAAAGGTCAATGATTTCCAATTATTCCTACAGGGAAATTTGTGACTATGGAATTTTGACCCCAAATTGATGGGAAAAAACAAGAAAACCCTCTGAACAAACAAGGAAAGAATACATACTCTCTTATTTGTCCAATCTCTGCCCCTCGCCCCATGGTTTATGGCAAAACAGTTGCGACATACAAAAAAACTTAAGACTTCTTTTTGTTTACAATACAACGCAAGGGTCTGGCTGTTGGGATATCTGAATCTGTGGTGTTATAGCGAGGTTTGGGTACTAATAACTCATGTTTGAATAATGTTTTGTATAACAAGTGTTTGGATAGCAGAACCTTTGCGTGTATAGCAAAGATGCCAGACTCTCTTCTGTGGTCAGGGATTTCCACAGCTTATATGTTATGATTGTTAAATCACTAGCTATGTTTCATGGGCAGCAATTCTTAAGTGAAATGAGTAAAGTGGCATCTGAAGGGTAGTATAGAAAAGAAAGAAAGAAAGAAAGAAAGAAAGAAAGAAAGAAAGAAAGAAAGAGCAAGCCACAATGTGCTGCCGGACTTGGGGACAATGGTGTGTCACTTGGTAGAAAATGCCATCTCTGGGCAACAGGCCTCCTCAGAAGCAGAAAGGGCACTAGATGGTCACTGGAAGGTGCCATATTGTTAGATGGCTGAGGAAGGAGCTTTGGTCCCTATCCAATGCTGCTGTTCCACTAGCACAGCAGAGCTTTCCTCTCCTCTTCCCTGCAGCCCACCGCCATCATAAGCTGCTCCAGAGGGTTGGAAGATCCTCTACAGCAGATATTGAAGGTGCACAGGTTAATGAAAGGGAAGTCCTGCTCTGTGAGTAGAACCTGGGTTGCCATATTTCAAAAGGAAAAACCAGGAACTTCTTCTTCTTCTTTGAAGTCTCTCAGCCAGTGTGGTGTAGTGGTTAAGAGCGGTAGTCTCGTAATCTGAGGAACCGGGTTTGCGTCTCCGCTCCTCCACATGCAGCTGCTGGGTGACCTTGGGCCAGTCACACTTCTCTGAAGTCTCCCAGCCCCACTCACCTCACAGAGTGTTTGTTGTGGGGGAGGAAGGGAAAGGAGAATGTTAGCCGCTTTGAGACTCCTTAGGGTAGTGATAAAGTGGGATATCAAATCCAAACTTTTCTTCTTCTATTTACATAAACACTGAAAAAATGCGAATTTTCAATTGACTTGCCTAAGATCCAGGACAAAGTGCCACCTTTTGGATGTCAATTCCGCCTTTGAAATCCCAGTAATGTCCGGGGAAATCCGGACATTTGGCAGCCCTAGTAGAACTCCATGCATGCAGTGCTGGATATAACCCTTTATCTCCCCCCCCCCCCGCCCACTCCTAATACAGGTCCTTCATTCAACTGACAATCTTAATAACACAGAGATATCGCCAACTCGTTTTCAAAGCATGCCATCCAAGCATGAAGAAGGGAAAACATGCCTGAATCCAAATCAATCCCCAAATCAGAAAAGTCAATAGATACAAATAGATCCTATATGGTAGGTAATCCCTTAATGACCTAAATTATTTAGAAGTAGCATTTATATTAGTGATTCCTGCCAAAGACATTTTTGACCGTTAATAAAGCCCAAGGCTATACTGGTCATTTGGAATTTAGCCTGCTATGGAATAGCCTGCTTTTTCCTTCCTACACCCCTCCTTGCCACACAACAACCATTTGCTGTTTGGATGCCTTGAAAATATTTTGGTCACTAATATTTGCAGATTCCATGATTGTGTCTTGCAATTCTTAACAAAAAATGCTCCCTGATCCAGCAGGATTTTTCGCACCACTTGTTTATTTTCAAGCATGTCCATTGCCTTCAATTTCATTTGCAATATCACCCAATCACCCATTATACATTTGGAACATTGCTATCTTTAGAGACAGTTTTGGAGAAAATCTAATCCAAGAGAGGGTAGGAGAGTGAAAATAAAATAAAATACGGGTGTTCTGGAATGATATTAAAAGAAGCCTTGGTGAAATTTCAAACCACAATTTCAATCTGAATCCCATAGCTATTTTTAAAGGAAATTTCATAGAAGTAGTACCACCTCAAGGACCTCCTCTCCACAAATGAACTGACCAGACCCTGCAGTCGTTATCTGAGGCCCTTCACATACCTCCTCCATGAGTGGCCCAGAAAGCAGCAACACAAGAACAGGCCTTTTCTGTGTTGGCTCCCCGTTTGTGGAATGCTCTCCTCAGGGAGACTCAACTGGCAGCTTTGTTACATATCTTTAGGCACCAGGCCTTTGGCTAATTAAACAATCTATGTGTGCGAGGGTAATTATTCTGTTGTTGTTGTTCTGGTATGTATTTTTATGATTTTATATTGTAAACTGCCCCTGTGATCTTAGGATGAAGGGTGGTATAGAAATTTAATAAATAATAATAATACCAACATGCTATAAAATAGTGGAAAGTTTACCAATTATAAATAGCAAAGCACTGGGATGGGAGGTGGGAACACACACACACATAAAATCTGGCACAGGATACCAGGGAACAAAATATCCTGTGAATAATTGTGGTAAGGTACAGTAAATATGATCAACTGAAAATCTGGTATAAATTTATTTCATACTGGAACAGTGAACTCAGTCCAATAATACTGGTAATGCATGTTGAGAATGTAAGCAGAAATGTGAGGCAAGAATAACTACAGAGAACTACAAATGTGGTAGATCCTTCTCTTTTACGTAGTATTTCAACAAGGAACTCTTTGGAATGGATAAATATGATTCCTGATAACTAAAGTATACAATTTATGGTTCCTGGTAAAATGAAATGTGTTATATTTTGTCCCTTAAATAAATACATATTTTTAAAGGCACTGAGTGCAAGTCTCAGGGCATCTGAAAAAGAGGTAGCAGCTACACACCTTGTATGTAAGAATTACTGTACTTCCAAAAGAGATCTGTTGTGAGGGTTTTTTTCACATTTGCCTCCTGTTCTTCACCCAAGTAACTCAGAGCCACTTTCTAGCTTCACAATAGGTTAGCTATGCCAAAAGCGTGATTTCCCCAGGACTGACCTGCGAGCTTCATATGTCAATAGCAATTTTGCATATCCAATCTCAATATTCCAGCTGCCTTTTCAAAATTATTATGTACAGCATACCCTCCAACTTTTATCCGATGAAAATAGGGATGTCCCATTCCATGATAATTTTACTTTTTATACCCCACACATCTTACTGGGTTGCCCCAGCCACTCTGGGCAGCTTCCAACATATATAAAAACATAATAAAACATTAAACATTTTTTTAAAATCCCTAAACAGTGGTACCTCGGGTTACATACGCTTCAGGTTACAGACTCCGCTAACCCAGAAATAGTACTTCAGGTTAAGAACTTTGCTTCAGGATGAGAACAGAAATCGTGCTCCAGCTGCACAGCGGCAGCAGGAGGCCCCATAAGCTAAAGTGGTGCTTCAAGTTAAGAACAGTTTCAGGTTAAGTACAGACCTCCAGAACGAATTAAGTACTTATCCTGAGGTACCACTGTACAGGATTGCCTTCAGATGACTCGGGAGTCAAATAACTCCATACCCCCCAACATTTCTCCAATGAAAATAAGGACATCCTAAGGAAAAGTGGGACATTCTGGGATCAAATCAAAAACTGGGTCGGCTTCTCTAAATCAGGGACATCCCTGGAAAGTAGGGACACTTGGAGGGTCTGAATACAGTGTGCATATATGCCTACAAGGAGCTGACCTGGGCTAGGCCCCTGCAGTTCACAGAAGGGGTCAAAAACCTGCTTCTGTCTTTCAAGGAAGTCCTTTATAGGGCACATCACAGCAGCCCATACTCTGGCCACTAATTTTGCAATATGTGAAGCCACTCTCCATCTCCTTCAGATCTGATTCTAGGACTGAAATGTTCCAAGAGACACTAATCAGTAAGAGAATTCCTCTCTTGTCTATATTTTCTCTCCCACGGAAGATAATTTTTAATGTAAAATGCTCAGAAAACTTTGGTTATTGGGCAGTATAGAAACATAGCTGTCAACTTTTCCCTTTTCTTAAGAGGAATCCTATTCAGAATAAGGGAATTTCCCTTTAAAAAAGGGAAACGTTGACAGCCATGTATAGAAATGTGCAAGGATGACTGCAATGCTAACTCCACTTACCTGGGACTTGGGAGTAAGCACCACTGAATTCAGTAGGACTTACTAATGAGAGGACATGGTTAGGTTGCCCCATCAGTAAATATATTAAGTAAGTAAATACCAGGAGAAATGTAAATAAGGTCATGTGTGCTCCTTGTGGGCGGAGTGGTTCTTGCTACCTCCTCTGTGTGTATAAATAAACACACACCCCAAACAGTTTTGCTGCATATTGGAACCCATACTGGGATTTCTTCTCCACCATGAAGCTGACACTTGTCCTTCTGCTCCTCGCCCTGGCATGCTGCCCCTTGGATGCGCATCACCATGGTAAGCATCACTCTTCTGGTAACTATCACCATGACACTTAATGGCTCTTAATAGTGTTTTTAACAGCCTGTTTGGGTTTTTATTTTCCTTCTCCCTAGATTCCCACAAAACATGCAAACCTATGGAGAAATTTCTAGGTGCAAAGTTTTCCGGAACAGATTCTGAGTATATGGAAGAACTTGAACGTTATTCTGACAATGAAGATGCCATCCAAGCTGCAATGGAAGTAAAAGAGCTGATTGAAACATTTTCAGATGAGAAACGTTCGGAATACTTGAAACTTCTGGTAATTTTAAGCATTGTCCTTTTTCTTGCTGGCTTTTTGTGCTTCTAACTCATAACAAGAGACAGGGGGAGGAATATGATATTGTGAGTGTCAAACAGAATGCTCTCCTCTCTCTTCCTGCCGCAGGCTGTTCTGGGGGTTCTCCTGACACCCCAGAAGGGATTGGGGGGTAGAAGGGGAGTCATATTGCACTAGTGGGAGCCTGTGCACTGACGTCTGCTAGCACACTGGGTTAATTGAATCCAACCCAGGATGTATATGTTTCCGCCCCCCCCATCTAATTTTTTAATTTCATTTTTATTTATGAATTTATAAGAGTACAAAATACAGAACTGAAAAATAAAAGAAAAAAGTGAAAGAAAAGGAAGGGGAGAAAGGGGGGGGATACATTACATCAACCCATAATTCTATTTCATCGACTTCCCATCCATCCTTCCATGGTTCCCTAAAGTTTCCCTTTCCTGCTGCATATTCTATTTTTTCTAACTATTTAAACATTCAAATACTTCCCAGTATAAACTATAACTGCTGAGCTTACTCCAAACCGACTAAAGTTCTAACATTTTTACAATGGTTTTTTAGGTAGTCTACAAATGGCTTCCGTCCCGGGGATGTATATATTCTAACCTATCCCACCAATTACAGTCTCTTGGTTTTAAGAGAGTGTCTTACCCTGCAGATTGAAAGTCATATGACAAAATCTGGTGCTCTAAAACGGTTTTAAATACGTTGCCTGACCCCAGCACTCTCCACATACTAATTTACATCCACAGCACACGTATCTGTATTCTCTTTTCATCCCAGATAAATGTTTGCGTGGCCAGGCAGAGACTCCCGACCCCAAGAGCCATGAATGACTCATGAATGACTCATGACAACGTGTTATGGGATTAAATTGACCACAACTTTATTTAAACTTTCAGATGTAAGAAGACCTTAGCTTAGGCATTGGGCATCTATCCCTCCCAGTCCCCAGCTGGGGATCTGGAGCACATCCTGGTAATCAGATCTGTCTGGGAAGTGGGCTGGCTCTGGAAGACATTTGTTTACGCAGTGTCCACCACCATTTCACTGCAACACTGGGGAGTGCCCTGACAACTTTTCAGCTTATGGCCCTTTAACGGGGAACCCTGGGATCGCCGCTGCAGAGGGGGAGCATCACCGCTAACCCCCCCCCCCATATAGGGAAGATAGACTAAAGGATTCCACCCAAGGCCTAAAACCTCCAAAGTTGTGACATCTGCTACGGGGAAGGCTAAACTTGCCAATGCAGGGAAATTCCTTCCCGGTCCCTTAACAGCAACCATCCTAAGACCATAGCAGCACCTGAATACCTGTAAAAGAAGTTAACCTGTAATAAAAGAGCATTAAACAAAGGGAGGGTAGGGAAGGTGAAGCTCTGGAGCTGACTGTGTGCTGTCAGGTAGGCTCCACCCCTTTTAACTACGTGAAGAGCTCTGCCTCCCCCCCCCCCCCGATAGATTTATTAGAACTGAGGTTTGGTGGGAACCTCAAAGAGCTGTGACGTGGGGAGGTGGACCAGGAACTTCTGCCATTGTCTCACGGATCAGGGTACTGCGTGCGGCCATGCAAAGGGCGCCTTCCGGTTGATGGGAGAGCGGTCATTACGGAGGTTGCCTATGCCATACATGCGAACCGAGGTACAGAGAGGAGGCAAATATACCACCCCATGAGGCAATCTCCTACTGTTTGAGAAGCAGGCTGATGATTAAATCCAAGACACAAATACTTTTTCTTCCAACACCCTTGAGTTGGCTCAACTAGAACTCCCTCAAGCCCGGTCTACCTCACCCCTTCCCTTCCTCCTCATTCATAAGGATCCCTGAAGCTCATGGCCAATAGCTGTGCCTCTCCCAGCTTTACATTACCTTTCTAATCTCCCAGCCATTCTTCATCAGCAGGCCCTGCTGACAAGGAGAAAGGCAGTGGTACGGCCCTTGGTGGTCCTTCAGATTAACCCTACTACAGTTTCAGCCCTTCTTTCTTTCTTTCTTTCTTTCTTTCTTTCTTTCTTTCTTTCTTTCTTTCTTTCTTTCTTTCTTTCCCTCCTGTATAAAAAAAATTATCTAAGTGGTGAACAAGAGTATATGAAAATATGTACATAAAGTCACTGGAGCTACATTGCATAGCTGTGATTTTCTTCCTCTTTGTCATTCAGCACTCTGTACTCACCCGGATTTCATTTAATTTCAGAAAAACTTAATGCACAAATGCAAAAAAGACTGGAAGAACTGATCTTTGGATGATGCTACGCTGATTCCACAAGCTGACTACCAATTCCTGAAATATCATATGATTGGTCCATTCTTCGATTTCGGTTGTACTGTCCTTGTTCAAAGAAGCTCCCTGTGGGACAATAATCTTTATGTGATGGAAAACCTAGAGAAATCTCATGTGTTGTTCTGCAATCAGTCATATTCAACTTGCTATTAAACTTACTGCCTTGCATTCCTTTGCTCAAGTTTCATTCCTCTAGGCTGTTAAATGTGTGCCATTTGCACTGATCTCTTGAGATTTGCTAGAGCCAGCCAGAGACTATGTTAGAGCAGAACAAGGAATGTTCTGAACAGCGAGTTGCTGGCCCAGCCCTTCTCTACAACTTAGAGAGGGCCCTTGTGTTGCTAGTTTGAGAGACAGGCAGTTGTGCTTCCCTAACTTCCAAACCCTTTTTGTGGGGGGTGGGGAGAGTGGCTAGTACTAGGGACAAATTGCCATAATGATCAGTCAGATACATTGATTCCAGAAAGTCATGGAAGCAGGTGGTAGAGTTTATGGGCCCCAACTTTGATCCAAGGAACAGGAATGCAGCTGATAGAATTGATATGCTCACCTGTGAATAAATGTCTACACACACACACACTCCACAAATGTGAGTAAATGCGCTCGCACGCTCATGATACTGACATGTGCTAGACAGTCAGGAGCTTATATTACAAGGTTAAAGGAAGGCAGCAAAGATAAGCTAGAGGAAACCATTCATTTGTCCACTTTTTCAAAATAGACAAGACCTTTCAGCAGGCAATATGATTAGCCCAGGGATGATGAACAAAACATTTCAATAAGGAACAAAGACTGCCAAATGTATCATGTGACTCTAGTCAGTGGCCTCATCTGCACAATACAATTATAGCACTATCATAACACTTTAACCGTTGTGGCTTCTCCCAAAGAATTCTGGGAAATATACTTTATTAAGGTGCTGGGCACTCCTTCCTCCAAGCAGCCCCCCATCTCTAGACCTTCTTTCTTGCCAAACCACTGTAATTGGATATTGCAGAAAAATGGATTCAGTTTAGTCCCACAAGGCTTGCACTCTTGTTTAAGAAGTCTTACAGCAGCATCCTGCACTTCTCTGAACCTGGTAGGACTCTTAACATAACGTAAGAATATAAGATGATCCTGCTGGATCAGACCAATGGCCCATCTAGTCCAGCTTGCTGTTCTCACAGGGATCAACCAGGTGCCTATGGGAAGCCTGCAAGTTGGACTTGAGCTGGACAACAGCACTCTGCTCACCTGAAGCTCCCAGCAACTGGGATTCAGATGTATGTTGGCTCCCAAGGTAGGAGGACAAAGGCAGCGGCGTAGCGTGGGTTATCAGCACCCGGGGCAAGGCAAGTAATTTGCGCCCCCTAACCCAGGGCAAGGCAAGTACAGTAATTTGCTCTCCCAAGCAGCAGCAGCAGCGAGGCTTCTCTTTCCCCACGCTCTCCCGGAGCTGCCTCTTTTCTTTCCTTTTTCCCCTTTCTCCAAGGCTTTTTGCTTTCTCTCCTTAATTGATTCCCCCTCCCCACCGCGGCGTTTCCTGGCTGCTTCCCCCCTTCCCCTTCTCTCCTCCTCGCTCTGCTTGCCTTGCCCTGCCCTGCCTGAGGGCGCCCTGAGGAGACTCCGCTCTCCTTTCTGACCAGGCGAGGTGGAAAAAAGGGGGGAAAGTCTCTTCCCGCCCCCTGCCAGACTCCCTGCTCGGCGGGGCCAGTGGAGAGAGAGCCGCAATTACCATACAGCTCCTCTCCCTCCACTTCGCCAAGCTGTCAAAGCCCGGCAGCAGCGGCAATGGCAGCAGCAGGCGCAGCCAGACCCCCGCCAGCCAGCCAGCCCGCCAGCCCGGCTTCCTCTCCTTTTTTTGCCCGCGGCAGAAGGCTTTGCTCTCCCCCTTCTGCGACCTCCTCACCAAGCCGAGCGAGCGCGGGCTCCCTAACCCGTGGATTTTAGTAGGGGCAGAGAGCTGCTAGTGCGAGTGCGCCCCCCGCCCAAGTTGCGCCCGGTGCAGCCGGCACCCCTGGCACCCCCCACGCTACGCCACTGGACAAAGGTATCATTGCTAGTAGCCACTGATGGTCTTATCCCCCATGAATTTGTCTAATCCTTTTGGAAAGCCATTCAAGTTGGTGGCCATCACAGCCTCTTGAGGGATCAAGTTCCATAGTTTAACTATCTGCCCTGAATCTTCCAGCATTCCGCTTCATTGGATGCCCATGAGTTCTAATGTTATGAAAGAAGCAGAAAAACACTTTCTCCATGTCATGCATAATTTCTGCCACATCACCTTTTTTCTCTGAACTAAAATGTCAAAAATTCTGCAGTGTTTCCTCACAGAGAAATTACTCCACCTTCTTGATAGATTTGTATAATGGTGCTTTTATGATATCAGCAGTTTTATTTTTAATTCCCTTTCTAGGTATCTTCTAGTTACAGATAGGTAGCCGTGTTGGTCTGCCATAGTCAAAACAAAAAAAATTCCTTCCAGTAGCACCTTAAAGACCAACATGCACACGAAAGCTCATACCAAGAACTGACTTAGTTGGTCTTTAAGGTGCTACTGGAAGGAAATTTTTTTTGTTTTTAGGTATCTTCTGTTGTGGAGGTGGGGGGTGATTAACAAAATCAATCCTCCTGGCAATATCTGGGAATATCCCCTCACTCACGCAGTTTAGGACATTCCACACCTTTCCTCAGTAGAGTTTCTTGTTCACCGAGAAAAATAAAGCTTACGTATATGTAAACTCAGCTTTAATAATAAAGAAAACTATAACAAAATAACATAATGAAAGAAACCAAATACGACGACATGAGGCAGGTTTGAGGCAAGAAACAAGAAGAGACAGTCGGTCCCTCCTAACTGAAACTTAATGGAACACACTGAAGGGAGGGGCTGATTCCAAGCAGAACACACAAGCCCCTCCCACCAGATACCTAGCACTCTACTATTCAAATTAGGCCCTAGTGTTTTTCTTACATCTTCAGCATGCGATTTGCCCTTTCCACAGCTGCTACACTCTGGGTCAAATATCCCTTCAGCTACTACCCCAAGGTCTCATTCCTGACCAGTCACTGCCAGTTCAGACCCTATGAGTATATATGTGAAATTAAGATTATTTTTCAGCACACTATGCATCACTTTACACTTGTTTACCCTGAATTGCATTTCCCATTTACTGCCCATTCCCTCAATTTGGAGAGGGCTTTTTGGGAAAAGTTTTGCAAAATCTTTTCATGCTAATGACTCTGAACAATCTCTTATCTTCCACAAACTTGGCTACCTCACTGCTTACCCCTAACTCTAGATCACTTTCGAACAAGCCAAAGATCACAAGTCCCAATACCAATCCTTGTGGGATTCCACTTTCCACATGTCTCCATTTGGAGGACTGTCCATTGATTCCTGTTCTCTGTTTTCTTAACCAATATCTGACCCACAAGAAGACTTCTCCTCTTATTCCATGACTGCTAACCTTACTAAACTTTCATGAGGTACCCTGTTAAAGGTTTTTGAAAGCCCAGGTACACTACATCACTGGATCAGTTCTATATGCTTGTTGACACTCCAAAATAAATCTAATAGCTTCGTCGGAAAGGGCTTGTCCATGCAGAAGCCATGCTGGCTCTGCTTCTTGATGATGTACAAACAGCCTGCCTATCTCTCTTAAGAGTACATGAAAAAAGCAGTGCCTATCTCCAGAGAAGCGGAATATGTACCCTCCAAGCAGCAGCATTGGGGTAAAGTGGCTGTAGCCACCTCGTATATTACTGATCTACTCAGTTAGCATGACCAACAGTCAGGGGATAGGAATGTTGTATTCCAGAAACATCTGGAGGGCCATAAGTTCTTGTTCCTTGACAAGATCTCCTGAAAAGGTTTTAAGGGTTGATCAATCCATTAATCCACCTGATAGCATGCTTGTGAGCACTCCTCTTCTACAGCCCACGAAGGTGTAAAATTTGCCTCAGACACTTAATACCAAACACACAAAGCTGCTTTGCACAGGTTCAGATCATTTTCCATCTAGGCGACACAGACGTATTAGCGTAAGCACTAGATTGGCTCTGTACAGCCCTGACCTCACCACCACCTTCCCCTGCCAGTACATGGAAGTGATGCTACCTCTGTCAAATGTTGTTGTTGCAGCTCCACCCAACCAGGTGAGCTGCTCTTGATCTCTTGTAATAGTATACAGCATTTTTAAAATGGGTCAGATTTCTTCTCACCGTAAGTCTCGTGATTTATTTCTTTTTAATCTTTGGCCCTTTTCACTTTGTTTTTAGCTAAGGAATCTTTCTGCCCGTGTCAGACCTTTCGCCCACAGAAAGTTATAGTACATTCCTCCACACAAGGAAAAGATAACAAGGAAAGAAGAAGGAAATCAGAAGAAACCTAGCTGGTTAGTAAAGACAATATTGTCTATACTGTCTGCTTATGAAATGAATGAATGAAGATCTGGATAATTGGGGGGAGTGAATAGAATTCAAAGCAGAATTCATAGTTAGCCTAGCCCAAAGATAATAGGTGGTATCCAATGAAGTAGTTCCATCAGTGGCGGAGCTTGGGGTCTCAAATTTCAGTGGAGCCCCGCGCAACTTCAAAATTCAGCACCCTCCGCATTTGTGCTCCATTCTAAATCATAGTTGTGGTGTCCCCAGCATTGCCACTCTCCTAAATCCGTTCCATTAGGACATGGATAAGAGAAAACACACAGGCCTGGGCACAAATCAATACGCAAAGGAGAAATGTCAATATATACACATCCTTCAATTTAGGTAATCCCATAATGACCTAAAGAATTTAAAAGCAACATTCATATTAGCAATACTTGGCAAAGTCAAGATAGTTTGGACTGTTTATAAAACCTCAGGCTATACGGATCATTTGCATTTACCTCACCATGGAACAACTTGCCCTTTCCTTTTTGCCTCCATCAACCATTTGCTCTCTATAACCTTGAAAATCTTACAGCCACTGATCTATTGTCCTGAAATTTCATTTGCATATAATTGAATACACATTTGGAAGGTTACTATATATTTATAAAGTGGTTGGGGTACAGGAATCAAATCAAAGTCACAGAATGAAAACATGAGTGTATTTGTAATTGATTTAGCAACTGCACACAGGGACTATTAAGTATAACACATGAGAGAGAGAGAAATTTTGTTTTGTTACGTTCTCGTCCCCAGAAACTCAGTGTAGCACTTGAGCCTCACAATACCCCTTTGAAGTACGCTATACCAAAAAAGAGTGATTTTCCCAGGGCTACCCAGTGAGCTTCATATGTGAGCAGGGATTTGATGCATCGAAACTCAAGAGTACAGCCATAACTCTCTCTTGGCTCTCTTGTCTTCTTAAATCCTACGTACACTCTGCATATAGGTCAACAGGAAGCCACACCTGACCCTCCTTGTGCTGTAGGAATTGATCTTGGTCTTTTCATCTTGCCAACCTTAAATTTAGTTCACCCCATTTCCACAGGATTTTTTCTTTCTTTTAAAAGCTGCCACAAACATTCAGGTAGATGATATTTCGTATCAGTTTGCTGACAGACTGGCTCTCTCCCCCATCTGCAGTGCAGACAAATAGTCAAAAAATTGATTTTGTCCCCTCAAGGAACTCTCTAATAGGGCACACCGCAGTAACCAACCCAGTGCACACTGAATTTTAAATGCACGCAGCAGCTCTCCATCAGAAATGATCAGAAATGAGGAGGAGAACAATAAGATTTAGGGCATGTGTTGTGTTGTAGGCGGAGCAGCTCGTGGGCACATAGAGCTATATATATAGATGCCTGAGCTGCGCAGCTCAGGATCCCAGATAGCTTTGCTGTGGGCTGCAACCCGTCTGAGAATTTTTCTCCATCATGAAGCTGACACTCATCCTGCTCATCGCCCTAGCATGCTACTGCTCTACAGGTAAGCATCACTACTGAGACTTCTGGCTCTTGGTTTCAATAGACGCAAGAAGCAAACATTTAGTCGTATGGCATAACATTTCCAGAGATGCCATTTGTAAATGAAATACAGTAGAATCTCAGTGAAATGAACTCCAAGAGCTGGACATTTTAGGCAATGAGACATCCTGGACCAGCTCCGCAGGGCCTCCACTCAAGTGCAGCACAATGCAAAGCAGGCTTACTCAAAAGTAAGTCCTGTTGTGCCCAATGGGGCTTTCTTCCCAGTATGCTTTCTTTAAGATTGCACAGGCCATAGTTAGGGATATTGGAGAATTCTGACGGAAATAGAAGCAGAAATTGCCTCTGTTCACTTATTCGTTCCACGTCTGGAATGAAAATCAGTTGATTGAACACAATTGGTATAAGCTGTTGTCACTTTCAGTCTGGAAATGATACATGACTGATGAGTCGTCGTCGTCCCCGTCCCCCCGCATTTGCCCCATGTTTCCATTACATAGAAATGAATGAGGTTGAATAATGCAATGGCAATGTAATTACATAATTTACATGATTATGTAAAATTTGTCACATCAGACAGTGAGACGAGTAACATAGTTTCTGACAGAAACGGTGCTTTCTTACATCCCTAGTGACAGTCTGAGCTCTAAAAAATCATTATGGCAACAAGATGCAAAAGGGAAAAAAAAGAAAAAAAGGCTCCTGTACCTTTAAAAATTTCAGCAGGTATAGTTTGGCATAGGAGGTGCATCTGCAGAAATCTCCTCTTTTACACAGCTGTTAAAAGGTGCAAGAGCCCTGTCCTTTTTTTATATAACCTGGGCACCCTAAAAATCACTGAAGATGATAGTCAGTGAGTTTAAGTGGACTACAACAGGACTCAGTTTGATCTAGTGACATGTGAATTTTATGGTAAGTTAAGAGGTCATATTTATGGCCTCCAATTTAGAAATTACTTGGCTGTGAAAAGGTCAGTTTTGGTTAGTGCTACACAGAGGAAGTATAGTATTCCCCCCCCCCCCCGTGCATCTCCAGACCCCAGGAAACATAGCACCCTCTGGTCAGGGCTGTGTGTCCCTGACATACAAACATGGTAAGGAAAGAACATTTAAACCATCCTCATGTGGTGTCAGCACAAGAAAGTGCTTTTCCCATGGAGCTTTCTTGCAGAGAAATGGGCATCCAAGCTGGAGCTGGAGCTCAGCTGAATCATATTATTTCCATCCAGTTATCAGGTGATTATTTCTTTGTTCTAAGATGACAATAAAGAGTTTAAATAAAACATGTATAAAGTATTATAAATTCAGTTTTTGTTTTTGTTTTGTTTCCTCCCCCACCCCCCATCCCAGTTTATTCTGAGCTATGTCCTTCTGTCGAGAATTCAGTGACTGAATTCCTTTCTGGAACAGCGGATGACTTAAAAGAGGAGCTTAAAAAACACGTACCTCGTTCAAAGTATGGGATAACCAATGCACAGAAGGTGCAAAGTTGTACCCAGGATGAATTTACAGAAAAGGAAAAAGAGGGGTTATATGATCTTGTGGTAATTATCTATTTTGCCATTTTTTCCTTGCCTGTGTTTGGGTATTTATTATACCTTGTATTTCATCCCGTCAAACTTTATTTGCAGTCTGCTATTTAAAAACATCATTTTAGCATGCATATCAAAGGCCACAAGTTAATATCTGATGATCTAAAAAGGATCTAAATTCTTTGTCCTGCCATCTATATTACCAGAGCCTTCTCCATATGTCAGAGACTAATTCAGGTCATACAGTAATAACTCTAGTTTAATATGCATGCAGCAGGCCTGTGCCATCATATGGAAGACCCATATTTTCCAACCCTAAAGCTGCCCAATTGTTCTGATGGTTCAGCCAAGTGAATCGAGGCAAAGTTGCCTTTTATTGACTTTCAGTCATTTTCACCATGGCATGATCTTCTACTGTTCAGGAAGCCGGCTGTTGAGTAATGCTCACCAAGAACCAGCTAGCCACAACCTTCCTCATTTCCTTTATCGCCTGTACTTACATTTGTTTCATTTCATTTCAGAAAAAGATGGTTGACAAATGCAGCAGCGACGAGTAATTTTGATCTACGGAAGAAGTCAATCAAATTCCACATGCTGACTACTGGTATTGGTTGCTGGAAAATATTGATCTATTCTTCTATTTCTTTGATCCTGTCATTGACGTTGGAGCTCCTGCCTCCCTTTGAAGCAATAATCATATGCTGCAGAAAAGCTAGAGAAATCTCCTGCCATGTTCTTCAATCATTCCTACTTGAATCATTATTAAAACCCGTGCTTTGCATTTCTGTGCTGAAGATTCATTTTTCAGTGTGTATGATAAATGCCACAGTTAATCCAGAGACTACCTGAAGGATCTAGAGAACAATTCTAGAAAGGGAATTTAATTTTTGTCGATATTTATTTATAAAAATATTTATATACCGCCAACTCAAAGCAGGGTAGAACAAAAGATAAAATGAAATGAAATGAAATAGTTTATTGTCACTTGTACAACTTGTATACAGTGAGATTACACGAGCAACCCCCACTCAGCACTCTTAGTCTTAATTCCCCTCGTTTACTGACGCACACCCCCCAAACCCAAAAGTCAGTTGCCCTGTTGTTATCTTTTCATTCAGCAGCCTAACAGCCCACGGATAGAAGCTGTTCTTTACCCTGTTGGTGCAACTAATCATACTTCTATATCTTCTGCCCAATATTCTTGCTGATATTAAGGTGCAAGTGGTTCCTAGGCACCATGTAGATATTTTTAGGACCTCCCCTCTATACGCTGATTCGTCTCCACCTATTATTAAACCCATTGTGGTGGTGTCATCTGCAAACTTAATAATTGCAGTAGATGGGTCAGATGATAAAAGGACACTAAAGAATTGTTGGGGTTCGCTAATCGGGCGCAAGCTGCCTTGGTCACTGAAAGGCCAATAAATGCCATAGACAGAGTCCCATAATTACTCGTTTATTCAGCTGAGTAAAACAGAGTGGGTGATCCACACTCACCAGTGTGATGGAGAAGCCATGCCCAAATAGCCTTTGTTCAGACTTTTTATAGGCATCCCCCCTGCCTTTCCCCCTTTTGAGGTTCCTAGCGCTGATCAAAACAGGACACCCTGCCTGGAGACCTTGAAGGGAAAAGCTTCCTGGCAGAGGGAAGTTTTCTGGAAAATTGCCTAGCAATGTTATCTGGTCTTCACATATTTGTGGCTCACCCTCCGAAATTGTAAAGCAGGCAGTTTCTTTACAGAAGCAAAATGGCATCAGTTAGTCTAACCAGAAAAACAGACAAGAACATGCCTCTGTGGCTTTTCCTGAGACCTTGAGGCATCTGCCTTACAGGATAAAATACAATAAAAACAATAAATGGCAAAGGGCTAGCATTGCTGTATCAAAGGATTCTGTCTGAATGTGGTGCACAACTCTAATATACAGTTTGTAACCATATTCAGACTTATACATCCTGCAAATGACCTGCTTATCAAGCATTCATTCTGGTTTGCTTACATAAGCAACAGCACCCTCTACAGTGCAGCTCATGGTTGGCACAGCAAGCGGGAACATAGCAAACAACTTAGTCCAGCCCACTCTGTGGAATGGAAAAATGAAGCATGTTTTTTTTGGGGGGGGGGAGGAAGGAGGGAAGATGCACACTCTCCCACCATCACCCTGCCTTCTCACCATCCAAAGACACATTCAGTCAGTAAAAAAACCAAAAACCTCAAGGAGCTGCAAAGCAACTCTGGCGGTGGGGGATCTGAGCCCCGACAGAGAGGCTTGGATGGCTGTATCTGGTCCCCAGAGCCCAATATTCCCTATCTATGCACCCTTAACAAAATACAGTTCCCAGGGAGCTGCCATTTTCTGCTTCACCTCAGGCAGCAAATTGTCTCGGAGGGCACATCTGGAGGCACCATGCTGGCGACTCCTGATCGATTGGATTCGCCAAGTTTTATGCTGGGTTTAATTGTTTTAGTTGTTGTGTTCTACGCTGAAGTTAGTTGTTTTTTTACTGGGCTTTTTAACTTTCTGATTTATTTTAAGGTTTTTAATAATAGTATAAATGCAGTGTAAAAATGCAGGCTAAACCAGCTTCCTGGCCAGGAATCACCTGGGGAACCATGTGGCTCTGAGAAGTGGACAGAGACAGGCGAATTGGCAGGTTTTAAAAATTGGGCTTGGAATGCCTGAGGCAGAAGGGGAGGGGCTGTGTTTCCAGGGACTTGGGGGAGTGAGAAAGGAGGGGTCAGAACTTCATGTAGGAGCTGAAAGGCAGAACTATCTTGGCTGCTGGCTGGAGAGGCTGTATCCCAGAGGCTGAGGAAGATGGCTGGCTGCTCTGGACTCAAGATGGCTGAAGCTATGAGAGCAGTAAGGAGAGACACCCTGGAGATGTAATGCTGTGTACTTCTCCATCCTAGGCTCAGGTTGTAAATATGTGCTATTAAAGCATGTTTCTTAAAGACACTAGCCTCCTCTGTGCCTTCATCTGCCCAATGCAAACACAACCCTGGGTAAGTGCCTGGAACCCCGGAATCTGTGGAGATTGGGATGGCGTGTAATAGTATTTTATATCTAAGGTGGCTAAGTTCTGTTAAGTTGTGGGTGAACATATCAGACAACACAGCGATTCTTCAAACAGCTCTTGTTTATTCACAGGCCAGGCCAGAACTGAACTGCAGGGTTCAGCCAGCCTGCTTATATAGAGCTCCAGTACAACGCAACAGTAACCACTTTCTGTAACTATCCAATCACTGAATGTCACTTTCAATCCCTTATTTGCATATATGGACCTGAGTGAAAACTATCTACTGTATCCCCCTGCTGGCCAAGGGTGAGAACTTCAGTACATAACAAGTTCCATTAGCAGTACTGTCTGTTCTTACCGGAAACCTGAGGACACCTCTGACTCTGTACTATAGCATATCACAAATTATAATCTCCATGTGTTTCTAATTACTCCTACATTTCACAACACATGAAGTGAAGCTGTTTCACATATTGCAAAATCAGGTGGTAAGTGAATGGAAGGCTTAGCTCACAACTGATCCTGCCCCTGAAATTAGGGAAGTCCAGCAACTATTCTGTTCTATTTTGACTTCTTTGTGTTGGGTTAGTTAGTATAACCCCTTGCATTGGGCCAATGATCTGCAGAATTATTTCAGATTGAAGATGAAACTCTTACAAATATCACCAGCCATGTAGTGTGGCATATTACAAACACCCAAGTGACTGCTACAAAGTCAGCTTTGCAACCAAAACGTTTGTGCCCTTCCCAGCAGTTCAGCTGGTGAGCAAAGAGCACTTGTCATCAAGAATACACGAAGCAGAGTTTGAATGCAAGGCAATGACTTTAATGAAACAGGAAGTTTGAGTGATTTAGAAATATTATAGGAGGTTTCTTCAAGTTTTGTAGATCATGATGGATGCACTCTAAAGGAAAGATGGGGCTCCTTGATCAGCGAGAAGGAAGGGATGCAACTTGCAGTTGGCTTTGTCTGGCTGTTGACCTGTAGGTTGCTGTAGATTTCCTTTGAAAACTGAAGCTACTGGATTGAGTCACAATTCTTCATCACCTTCCTCTGAAATTGAAAGAACAGATGAAAGGTCAGGATAAAGTGCCAGTGTCATCCCAACCTAACAATATGGGCTATATATTGTCTGGAAAGATGATTAAGTTTTTATAAAAGTTTTTACATCCTTACTATACTGGTGCTAGCCTTGATCTGAGTGGTATAGGAGCACCGTGCCTCTTCTTTATATACCGTACTAGAAACCAGAATACTACTCACACTGATACCCACCTGTTACTTTTCAATGGAATTCTGTTTGTGCAGCAGGGCTTCCCCTCCCCCTCCCAGCCCACTCTCAAAATCTCTTCTGAAGGATCCTCCAATCCTCTGGAGAAGATTTTAAAGGCACGTGCATGGTGGACTACAGGGGAGAGGAGGGGAAGGGGAAATTTTGTTGCACAAGTGGAAGTCTTCTGGACGGGCTGAACAGCAGCTTATATACGACCCAAAGACTCATGGCGTTATACCAAACAAGGGAGTCAATAGGCTGATCAGTTGGGAAAGAGGACGGGACTCCTGTATCTTTAACCGTTGTGTAGTAGAATTTCTGCAGGTGTAGCAAGTGACAACTGCTGGAATTCCTTCATCTAAACAATTATTACAGGAGCAGGAGCCACTCCCCTGTTTTTCACCTGGTGGCCACTCTGGTTACACCTCATGAGCAGCACTTTGTCCATTGAATTAGATGGAGGTAGAACCTTCAGTCATAATTAATTCAATATTCAATAATTAATTCAATATCTTTGTTTAGCTCAGTGGTTATCAAACTTTTGGGTCGCACACACACCCTGGTCCCATGAACTCATTCCCAGCATCCCCTACTGTATAAAAAGCATCATTCAGAATAGTGCTTTGCACAACCCACTAAGGAAGATAAGAATGCAGTAAAATTCAAAACAGTGACAATTAATTGCACAATTATTCAAAACAGACCGCTCCCTGCTGAAAGGCCCATTTCTACCTGGCCTAGGGGGTGGGGCCCACATTCCCCCTGAACACCCTGGGACACTGCTGGAACAACTCTTGGGTTGGGGCAACTGGTTAAAATGTTTTAAATAGTTCTAATTTTTGTTGCTCTGCTTCATTTTTGTTGGGTTGGTGTTGGTTAAATGTTTAGTTGTTTTTTAATGTTTGGTATTTTGTTGTGTTTTATATGTTGTAAGCCACCCAGAGTGGCTGGGGAAAAACACCCAGATGAGTTGGATATAAATTAAAAATATTGTTGTTATCATTATTACTACTACTATTCTTATTGAAATCCAGTTAAAACTATTTAGTTGAATTAATTCAACAGTGGAACCTCTGGCTTAGCCAGTTATCTCATAGATACACAATTATGCTGTACAAGTAGTCCACCACCTGAAATATGAAAGTTGAAATGTGAATGTAAAAGTGAAAGGATTGCATGCATGCGTGCAAAGACATACCTAGGCTCCCATGCACCCTTGGCAAGGAGCTATATCAGTGACTCCTCATCCCCACCACCAAATCCCTTCCACCTTTGGCAAGGAGATGCATCAGCGCCTCTGAGGCCAGGAGAGAAACTGAACCACGAACTCAAAAGGTTTGCTTTTGTTGCCTTTCACCCCCCACCGCTGACTTCCCCCATGAACATCAAGGTTAGGGTGTGTCTGCTGTGCCTCCCTTCCTCCTCCTCCATCTGTCCGTCTGCCTCCCTCCTCACCTCAGCTTCCCATGGTAGAGAGTGGGAACAAAACTATTTCTCCTTCTCCCCAACTCCCCACAAATGACTTAGCTTAATTTTGTAGCAAAATATAATTACCACCACAGGAAGCAGAGTTGCTTTTTGCAAAAGGCTTAATTCGCCGACACATTCTTTCAATTTAAATACAGCATTCTTGGCATCACTGTCCTCTGTGTGCTTAGAAACTTCTTTCTCAACTTCATCATCTGATTTAAAAAGCACCGTTTTTACGAAAGACTTGACAGGCTCACAGATGGAGAAAGCTGCATTAAAGCAAAACAAACAAAGAAAACAAAAACACTAAATAGCTGGCGATTTAAGAAATAACTTTTCACATACATTTTATTTCAGATCTTTGGAGTTTTAAATGTATAATGACAATGGTAACTGGGAAGAGTGTATGGCTTGATTATTTTTATTTATTCCTTGTTAGATTTATATACCGTCCTTCAAAAGATCTCAGGGCAGTTCACAAGATAAAAACACTAAATAAAAGCACAAATAAATAGTTAACACAGAAACAACAAAACCTCCCACAAACACATTTAAAAGGCTGTAGAATATTATCAGGAACGGGGAATGAGAAGAAAGAAATATAAAAGAAAAAACCTTTTCCGCTTATAGCTTCCTAATAAGCAAATTCTGCCTAAAATGCAGGGGCTGAGTTGCAATATCTCAGTAGGAACACAGGCAGCTGCGTTACACCAAATCAAGCCACTAACTAACTTAGTACAGTGCTACCTCAGGTTACATACGCTTCAGGTTACAGACTCCGCTAACCCAGAAATAGTACCTCGGGTTAAGAACTTTGCTTCAGGATGAGAACAGAAATCGTGCTCCGGCGGTTCGGCAGCAGCAGGAGGCCCCATTAGCTAAAGTGGTACCTCAGGTTAAGAACAGTTTCAGGTTAAGAACGGACCTCCGGAACAAATTAAGTACTTAACCTGAGGTACCACTGTAGTGGCTACACTGACTGGCTGTAGCTCTGCAGGATTTCAGTCAAAGAGTCTTTGCCAGCCCTGCCTAGAGGTGCTGGAGACTGAAACTGAAACCTATTGCATGTAATGCAAATGTCCAAAGATCAATTACATATCAGTAGAGAATGGCGTCCATGATTGCCAGTCGGTTATGCTAAGCTCTGCGTCTCCCTGCCACCCTTTTGCGACTGGTTCTGTCCCTGCACCACCACTTTGTGACAGTAATTTTCAGCCATGTCAGGTGGGCCTTGAGGGGTAGAAGGCTTGAGAAACCCTGCTCTACAGTGTTTTCAGGCAGAGAGTTGTGCATGGCATTACGGATGCTTACCAGAGTTGCAGCTGCATGCCAGGATGAGGAGCAGAAAGAGAAGGGTTGGCTTCATAGCAGCAAGGACCACTTCCTAGAAATAGTCAAAATGCTTTGTGACTTCCTTTGGAACCTAAGGCGCACAGCCGAGAAAGAAGGAGATATATAAGAGGCTACAAGACTGACTCCTCCCTCAACAGAGCATGGCAGGTCACCAGACTTCCTTCGCTCTTGTCTTCCTGGCGCATTTTCTTAGCAAGGACGCACAGGCAAATATGCCCTCCAGCCAGTTTCAGATATGCAAGCCTCTGTTCTGTTCTCTGAAGCTATGACACGTTGGAGAGTTCGAGGAAACCAAGCAGCCACAAGGACTGCCAACTGCACTGGCAACAGCCATGACCAGACGTAGTTGCACACAGCATAGAATGAGTTGGAATTTTCTAACCCCTTTTTAACAACAAGAGCTGTTTCAAATCCCCCAAGAGAAATAACAACACCAAGATCTGCTGAGTTGGGTTTTCTCTAGAATCCTCGTGTCTGATATATTTCAAAAAAACATCATCCACTAACTCCATCAACAATAAAGCAGGAGCATAGAAAGGATAATGTTTTATTTCAAACAATTTCTTGGGAAAGCATCTAGGACAATACCAAACCTTACACACATTCCTCTGATACTTAGTAGGCTTCATCCACTCAGAAGACTACTATGCCTGCAAATTTCATCCAGTTTTGACACATTAAACCCATTTGCTGATATCTCCATTATAATTTATGGGGAGACAGCTGAAGCTTTGGAAAACTAACCGAAGCAAGGCTCCTCTTCAGATCTTAAATTAAGCTTGAGGACATTACTAGGCTTCAGCCTGAGGCTCCAAAGTGGGTTCTGAACCGAGTAATTTGTTTTTACACCCCTAATCTGTATGCAATGGGAAATTTGTTGTGACAGACACTACAGTTGTCACCTCTGTGTTCTTTTTCCTGGAACTGCCATCATTTGTTTACTCTCTTTCTATGGGGATTCATACAAAGCGGTTGCCAGATCGTTGCGTTCTTATATTTTTTGCGGAGGTCTCCTATTATTTTTCAGACCTGGACTTTTTCGGTGACAATTTTTGTTATAAAATACAATCACAGTAGCAGCTTGTCTAATCTGAACAGAGAAAACAATCTCAAGGCTTTTAAACATTAGTGTGCCTTTAAACAAAAGCTTTCTGTCTGAAATCCAGGACACACATTGATGGCGCTGGCCCCAGCAGGTGATTGGGCTGCCATGGCCTTGCTGCTGCACCATCCAGGTTCTCAGCAGTGTCAGGAGAACAGTTCCACGACTCCAGCAGACTCCACTACCATCTAAGAAGTTATCAATGTTCTTAAGGGAATAAAATATGCCTATGGAAAGACCCCCTCATACAGATTTTGTTTGGGATTTGTTTCTATCATTAAGGGATTTCCTTAGCTATTGACATTTCTTCTCTTGATATTGGCATGCGTTTTCTTTTCTGAAGGAGCAGTTAATTTGGCCACAGGCATGCTTTACTTTTATTTCTGGTTTTGGCACGCTTTGAAATTCAGTTGCTAATTGTGCCAAACTACCGCACCACTAGTTAGTTAGTTAGTTATTTACTATTATATTCCACCCTTCCTGCAAAGGAGCCCTGTGCTGTCCACCCTAGGTATTCGGGGTGTGTTCTAAGTTAAAGTGCTTTCCAACCATTGCAAATGCTTTTATTTCTAATTATTTCAAAGAAAAGTTTGCATTGGGAGATACAAAGGTGAACAACATCCTATATGCAAATAGGTGTAATTGTGTTCTTATGGCCTGTAACACACACACACACACAGAGAGAGAGAGAGAGAGAGAGAGAGAGAGAGAGAGAGAGAGCTGTTCTCTCCAGCATTTCCACCAACATGAAAAGAAATTTCTTTCCATCTCCACCTTGTTGGCTACCTGCCTGCCACAGTAAAAGATGTGTAGAGTGTTGCTGGACTCACCCATCAGAAGGATCACCTAGTTGGGGGGGCAAGAATGTTTGCATCTGTCCTATTGGTAGATGACTGATGGAGAAGCTTTGTCTCTTAATTCCCCTCTTCCTTCAAATGCTACTCCATCATTGAAGTGCCCAGTCTGAAGCCCCTAATATCTCTCACTCTCTCACTCTCACTCACACACACACACACACACACTCACTCAATGAACAAAATGGAGGCAGCTAGTTTAATTTTCTGTGGAGGCCATAAAGCATAAATGAGTGAAAGCACACATGCCTCCATCCAAATCAATTCCCAAAGAAGAAAAATCCATGTATACAAACTACCGGTAATCCTTTAATTTAGGTAATCGCTTAATGACCTGAATAATTTAAAAGCAGCAGTTGTTCTATCAGTTCTTGCCAAAGTCAAGACATTTGTGACGGTTTACAATGCCTAGGATTATGTTGATCATTTTCGATTTACAGTACCTTGCTGTGGAATAATCTGCCTTTGCCTCTTCCCCTGCCCAGTCCCCAACCATTTGCTCCTTGTAACTGTGAAAATCTTACAGCCACTGATCTTTGCAAACCTCACGATCCTGTTCACCAGTTCTTAACACAAATGCTTCCTTGCTATTTATACCCACTAGTTATCTTGGCAGGGGTGCCAACTTGAATAAAATATTGGAGGGTCCAGATAAGCCCTTCCTCTGCCCCTATCCACCTTCGGCTTCAAGCTTGGTTTTTTCCTCACTCACCCTTGGTCACCTCCAACACAGGAGAAGGTTACTAGTAGGCTCTAGCTTGTCTGCCCTCTGTTCTTTTCTGTTCCCCATCATCATCATCATCATCATCATCACCACTGCCACATCATAATGATGAAAACCTTATGGCTATTGATCTTTGCAAAATCTACCATCCTATTCTGCATTCAGGTAGGTAGCTGTGTTGGTCTGATGCAGTCGAAATATACGGTATATTAAAAAAAATTAAAAATTGTCCAGTAGCACCTTAAAGGTAAAAAGGTAAAGGTACCCCTGCCCGTACGGGCCAGTCTTGACAGACTCTGGGGTTGTGCGCCCATCTCACTTAAGAGGCCAGGGGCCAGCGCTGTCCGGAGACACTTCCGGGTCACGTGGCCAGCGTGACAAAGCTGCATCTGGCGAGCCAGAGCCGCACACGGAGACGCCGTTTACCTTCCCGCTGGTAAGCGGTCCCTATTTATCTACTTGCACCCGGAGGTGCTTTCGAACTGCTAGGTTGGCAGGCGCTGGGACCGAGCAGCGGGAGTGCACCCCGCCGCAGGGATTCGAACCGCCGACCTTTCGATCGGCAAGCCCTAGGCGCTGAGGCTTTAACCCACAGCGCCAGTAGCACCTTAGAGACCAACTAAGTTTGTTCTTGGTATGAGCTTTCGTGTGCATGCACCAGAACAAACTTAGTTGGTCTCTAAGGTGCTACTGGACAATTTTTAATTTTTTAAAATTTTTATACATCCTATTCTGCTGTTGTTAATGAGCACTAACTCTCCCTGATCTCACTATCTTTCCAGCATCACTAACTTAATTTCATTCATTCCTAATTTTCTATTGTCCTCAGATTTTTTTGTGTATGCCACCAAATACATATTCAGATAGTTATTTTCTTTATACAGAGTTTTGGAGGAAATCAGAGACATGGCGTTAAAGCCTGAGCGCATGTGAAACTGATACAGCGCTTGCAAACCATGTTCATGAAAAATGTAAACATGTCAGATGATATAGATATTATTGCTTTTCTGACAGTTATAGCTCGATTTATACATTAAGCAACTCGCAGGAGTTTCTAAGTGTTCCATCCTCACCATAACCCTATGAAGTAGATTATGCAAAGGCAGAGTTGTTTTCTCTGAGTGGCAAAGTGGTACAGTTAAGTAATGTTAAGCTTTGGACTTAGTGGTCCGACAGCACCCCCTTTCGATGAGCACATGAACTACTTCAGTTGTGAAGCACACAGTTAACATTTATTTCCTCCATCTCCTCCTCCTCCACCACCACCACCACCACCAATTCCACACTTTAAAACTGTTTCTACATTTATGATAAATTTAAGCAAGCCAAAAAACAAACTAAAACTGTTTGTCAACCCTGGTTTAAAAGTAAAAACAACTATGAGCACCTGAAATTTCACATTTTAAAATCATGTAAAATCATAGCACTACCATGCCTACAAGAATGAAATGGAGTCTGTTGCCCTGTTGCTAAATACACATAAATGGGAATAAACACTATTTTGTTCTAAAAAAAAAAGAAGAAGAATAAAACGTGATGGGGGGGATTTAAAAATGAACATCTGTAGCCATGCACGTGCCTGGTTGGCTGGCTGCCCCCTAACTATAGAATGTTTTAAAAAATAAGAAGGAAAAGATGTTAGCCTTGGTGGGCTCCAACATGCCCCTGTTGACCCAAGTGCTGATGTGAGGCCTGTTTGCCTCTCCTTGCATCATCTGAACTGTCGCTGCGGTCTAAACTACAGAGCCTAGGGCCTGCCAATTGGGAGGTCGGCGGTTCAAATCCCTGCAATGGGGTGAGCTCCCGTTGTTTGGTCCCAGCTCCTGCCCACCTAGCAGTTCGAAAGCACATCAAAGTGCAAGTAGATAAATAGGTACCACTCTGGCAGGAAGGTAAGCAGCATTTCTGTGGTTCACCAGAAGCAGCTTAGTTGTGCTGGCCACATGACCCGTAAAAACTGTCTACGGACAAATGTGGGCTCCCTTGGCCAGTAAAGTGAGCACTGCAACTCCAGAGTTGTTTGTGACTGGACTTAACTGTCAGGGGTCCTTTACCTTTACCTTTCATTTTCCTAGGGATGCAGGAACCTGGACTTTGACCCTTACATCCAGCCTTTATTAAATCACTGCTTAGAGGAAATGCATTACCAAAAATGAGGACAAAAGAGAACATTGATTCGCATAAAACTGGCACATCTCAGCTTCTCAATAACCTTGTGAAGTTGGCTATGCAAATAGAGAGTGATTTTTTTGCCCTAAACCTGCTGGTGAAGTCCATATGTGAATGGGATTTTCCATATCTAAACTCAGCATGTTGCCCACAAATTTTGCAATGTTTAAAACAGCCCTCTATCTCTGCTAGATTTGCTTTTCCAAGCCAATGGAAGGTTTACTTATTATTATTATTATTATTATTATTATTATTATTATTATTTAAATAATTTTTACCTGCAGATTTCACAAAAAGGGGAAGGAAAAGGAACGGGATAGGAAAAAATCAAAATAAGATGTGCTGATGGTTATTGTATTCATCCTGTGAACTGATGATTTTTTTTGTTAGTGCTGTTTATATATTCTTTTTCTTTCCTTCCTTTTATTGCCTTTATTTCTTCATCTTTTTCTTCCACCAATGGAAGGATTCGCCTCCCATCCATCTTCCCCCCACCTCAAAAAATAAGGAAGATAACAGATGTGAATAAGTTTATAGTGCCCTCCGTTTTCATGTGATGGGTAGAACCTCTGTTGCTATTTCCTGTTTCTGAACTATGTAATTAAATAAGTTACATGCCCAGTTTTGCACCTCCTAAAGTGTCTGCCCCCTCCCCCGAAACTGACAGTTGTCCTTCTGTTCATCACCCTAGCATGCTGCTACTTCTTTGGTAAGAATCACTTATGGCTCTTCGCAGCAAGTCACTGAAAAAGCAAAAATAAAACAATTCAGTGCATGCTTTCAGAGACAGCATTTGTAAACGACAGTAAAACAGGTTCCAAAATGAGGACATTTCAGACATCTGGCTCTCCATGTGAATAGTATCACCTGCATTGGGACATGCACCTGTGCAGCTGAATGTAACATCTCTTCCTTCATTTCTAGTATAAATATTTTGGCATTGTGATGACCAGCCTCTTTTCTTCAAGAGAATGTGATGGTTCTCCCATTGCCCAGAACAAGGTGTTATAGGAATTCTAAGGTCTCATATATAAAAATAATTCATTCATAAATGTACATGTAAAGGCAGTGGTGCCCAAACTTCTTTTCAAAGAGGGCCAGATTTGATGAAGTGAAGGACCATGAGGGGCTAACCAAAGTTGTTAACCTTTTTTTAGGATTGAAGTTGTTGAGCTTTTTTATGATTTTATCCTGGGAAATAAGCTGCCGCTGGGGCTGCATTAAACCGACCGACCATCAGATTAGGCCCCTGAAACAGACTTTGTACATGCCTGCCATAAGAGTATGTGTGTGCGGCTGCACTCAAGCACAGCACAATCTCATGGAGATTTGCTCAGCTGTGGGTTGTGTTCCGCGGGGCTTATTCCCTAATTCCCTTATTTTCTTTTGTGCATCTCTCTGGCAAGCCACGAGATGGAGCTCTAAGAATCATCGCAGATGGTCAATTTTACTTGAGGAGTTATTATTTGCTCCATAGTGACCATCTAGATCCTGTGGCAACTTCAGGTATTGCACTTAGAGTAGATATCAGCCAAACCTTGTGGAGACCTTGTGGTTGTAAGAAGAACCTTTGCTTGACCAGTGCTACACAGAGGAAGCAGAATACTTTAAAGTTCCTACTTTCCTGCCCAACTCCAAGCAAGAATAGCACCCTCCCATCAGGGCTGCATTGCATGTTCTTGTCATGCTAATGCATAAAGCACCGGCGTGGGATTACCTGGCTTGAGCTGTGCTGCCTCCAGAGGCTGGGGGAGCTACGTGGCTGCCCAGCACATAACAGCAACACTGTCACTGTGCATGTGCCTGCTTGCATGCAAGGGGGAGGCAGAGGCTGGTGGCTGCACCCACAACAGCACCAAATGCTGGTGGGAACTGAGGAAGCAATTGCTGCTGTGGGATCTATCAAGGGCAGTCTGTTCTGGGCACTCAATACTCTGGAGCTGGGCTTGTGTCCTTTAGTACATCAATGTGAACCCATTGCCGCTTACTATTAAGGGGCGGGGGGAATGTTGCCCTTCTAGATTTGTTCTCTAGATCAGTGTTTCCCAACCTTGTGCCTCCAGATGTTTTTGGCCTACAACTCCCATCATCCCTGACCACTGGTCTTGCTAGCTAGGGATGATGGGAGTTGTAGGCCAAAAACATCTGGAGGCACAAGGTTGGGAAACACTGCTCTAGATCTCCAAAAGTAGCCTCTGTGACAAAATGCATTCATCATACAAACTTAGAAATGAATCCTGAGCACAGGAATGCAAGGCAGTGATTCGAGCATGAAAGATTCAAGAACATGGCATAAAAATTCTCAAGATTTTCTGTAGCATAATCAGGGCCTCATGTAAGGTTTGATGAGGCCCTAAGCTACTGAAGGTAATAGGGCCCATTATATGTCCAGCTGTCCTTTGTCAACAACAAATTGTCACTGTTTTTTGTGTTGAATATATGCTATATGGTAATTTATGGACCTCATAGGTATCTAAAGCCATTTGCACATAACAAAATATGTATTTTATCAAAGTAATTGTTGAACTGAAATACAATCAAGAAGAAGTATATTAATAGTGAAATACAATTAAGAAGAAGTATACAGTTTTTTGGGCCCCAAGAGAGTGGGGCCCTAAGCTATAGCTTGTTTAGCTTATACATAAATCCGGCACTGTCTGTGACAAAATGCATTCATCATACAAATTTATAAATGACTCCTGAGCACAGGAATGCAAGGCAGTGATTTGAGCATGAAAGATTCAAGAACATGGCATAAGATTTCTCAAGGTTTTCTGTAGCATAATGATTATTGCCTCACAGGGGAAATGAAACTTCTTCATCAATGACAATACAAGAGAGGAGGAAGAAAAGAATAGATTGGTGAGGAGTATTTCTCCGCAACTGATGCTGGCAGTCAGGATGTAGAATTATCTGGGCTTCATCCAAAGATCATAATTCCTAGAAAGTTTAGCATTTTTCCAGCACTTTTTCCTGAAATGAAATGTAGGTCAGTACAGAGGTGCTGAAGTGTAAAAGAAGCAGGAGACAAAAGCACAGAGTACTTTTTGATGAACAAAAGTATTAATAATCTTCCCCAAATGTATGAGATTGTATCATGGCAGATAAGTGGAAATAATTAATAGCTTTGCCTTCTCTTTGTGACTTGGGACACCTGCCTGAACTATTGGAACAGGTGGCCAGCTTTAGTGTGGCAGACGTGGGTTTTCCTCATAATTTTATAGGCATACTGTGTAAATTGATAGATTATGCATAGGAATTTGTGTACAGAGAGGGCTGTTGACTTTTGATCTCTACCATAATGTTTTTTACAAGCAGACTGTACATAAAGTTTGAAAATTGTGAACCTGTTTGTAATCTTCAACTGAGGGAAAAACGAGCAAGAAAATAATTACCACCAGTGTCTTGTAGCCATTTTTTTCCTCCTGTGATAATTTGTCGACGGTCTGTTTCAACGTGGTTACAGCAGTTATTGCAAGCTTTGAAGCAGAGTATTTTTCAAGAGCACTCTTCACATCGGACTCTGATCCATGAAGCATTAGAGACATAATATCTTGAACAACTGCACACTGATAAAAAGAAGCTAGGAAGAAAAAAATAAATAAAAACCAAACAGATTTTTTTTTTTTAATGCATGCTTTATTTAAACCCTTTGTGGTGGCTTACCTGAGAATGCACTACCTCTGATATGATGTGGATACCAATTATAACTCTGTAGAGTTGTGGTGGGAGAAACATTCCTTCTGCTGACACTACATGAGGGAAGAGTGTAATGCTTACTCGCTCATTGCTATGTTTGCATGCCAGGGACATGAAGCCATGATGAAAGGGTGGCACACTCACTGGAAGTGGTGTATTCAGGAAGGAACAGTCAAACATTAAGCTTCCTCTACGTCGCACTGCCTCCCCCCAGAAAACACAAAAAACACTTTGGCCCAGCTTTCCTGTGAGCTGAGTAACTTCTAAACTGGATGCCATTGAATATGACACCACAGAATGCAGATGTCACTACTAGAACCAACATAAACTGGCGGTGCCTCATGTAACTCACTGACTGTCACCTTCACAGATCTTTCTGAGCTCTGTCCTGTGAGCAGCCAGGCAGTAACACAAAAGCAACTAAACACAATTAGTAAACACAATTACTAGGGAGTAAGCCTCATGAAGCACAATGGGATCTGCTCCTTGGGTTGGGTTGTGCTTGAGTGCAGGGCCCTCTCAAGAGTTAGTCCAGGTGAACTCCTTGTCTCCTTGTTCTGGGCACTGAGAGGACCACCCCATTTTCCTGAAGTAAGTAGGTGGGTCATAGTGCTAGAATACTACTACCAGCCTTTTTGAAAACTATTCTTTCTTCTCCCTGAACCCACACACTTCTTTTCTTCACGCTCCTTCCGCTGTCACAACTCCTCTGAACCCAACTGTTCTTCCAGATGCACAAGCAATCCTTGTTAATCCGCATCAACACTGTCAGAGCCAGTAATTTCATGGAATCAGAGAATTGGAAGGGAATCTGAGGATCAACTAATCCAACCCCCTGCAATACAGGAATATGCAGCTGTCCCACGCTCTAACCACCCAGGCTCATAAACTTGCTCCTCATAAACCATCCATAATTGACCCCTTTCCACATATCAGGTGGTTTTCAGCGCTAGCTCTACTCAAAGTAAAACCATTGAAGTTAATGGATAGGATGAATTTAGGTTCCTGAATTTCAGTGGGTCTGTGTAGAACTCAGCTGAATACAACTCTTTGCATTTGGCCACCTGTGTACCTACCTTTGGGCAGGTGGTACTGTTTGCCTGAAGAGCCCGATGCCTGAAGGGTCCTGGTTTTGGAGTTCATTTCACTGAGGCTCTCTGGCACTTTGTTTACAAATGTTGCTTCTGAAGACACTACACTGAATTGTTCTATTTTTGCTCCTTCAGTTTGCTGAGGAAATGAAGGCCATTAGTAATGCTTACCAGAGGAACAGCAACATGCCAGGGTGATGAGCAGAAGGACAAGCACTGGCTTCATGGTGGCAAAGAACACTCTGAATATGGGTTACAATAAGCAGCAAGCTGTTTGGGATCCTGGACTGCACAGCTCGGGTATGTATGTATGTGTGTGTATACACACACACACACACACATACACCTGGTAGCAAGACCGGCTCCGCCCACAAAATGACAAATGAGGAAATATGACCTTATTCACCTTGTTTTTCTCCTGATATCCTGAGGGAGAGAAAAGATGGGCGGTCTGATGTCTCTTGAGGGAGGGGGCAGGGAATGAAATCTGAAGGAGACAGGGGGCTGCTTCAAACATTGTAAAATTAATGTGTAGGTCACCGTGGCATGCCCTGTAAGGCATTTCCTTGCAAAATAAGTAAAGATTTCCCTCCCCGCCCCAGGCCAAGGCAAGTGCATCTCCCTGTGGAGTCAGGTGCAGAATATAAATGGGGTTTTAAAATGCAAGAGGGCAAAAATGGTGTTATGAAGTGTTTAATCTGAATGTGGAAAATCCCTGCTCACATATGGAGCTCTCTGGTAGCACTGCTTGTTTCTATTTGAAAGACTGCCAGACGACAGTCTGCTGTTTGAAGGGTTTCCCAGTTTAAAGATAAAACCCGCAGAAGCCATAGAAGAGAAAGCAGGGGTTTTGAAGCACCTGTCAACAGTTATTTATCCATTTATTTTATGTTGTTGTTGCTGCTGCTGCTGTTACAGTAGATTTATGAATCACCTTCTAGACCACCATCTCAAGGCAATTTACACATTTAAAAACCCAGTTAAAAGCACAAAAGAAAATACATTTAAAACAAAACTAAAACCTTAACATAGTGGACACTCATGGTAAGGAGCCATTTATCCAGTTGGGAAAGCTCCCTTTTCCTCCAAGGAACTCAAGACAGCACACATGTTTCTCCCAATCTGCATTTATTCTCACAACAACCCTGTGAGGTAGGTTAAGCCGAGAAACAGTGACTGGCCCCAGATCACACAGTGAGCTTTATAGCTCAATGGGGTTTTTTGACCCAGCTCCCCCAGGTCCTAGTCCAGCACTTTAACCACTAGAGCACACTGTGAATACACAGCACTTGTAGAGCAAGCACACCGATCACCTGGTGAGTGTCTAACCCCTAGGGTGGAGTGCATTATATTTCCCATTAAATAATTGCATTTATTTCTAAATATATATCTATACATATAAATGACTATGTGCAAATTTTGTGTGTCTTATTTTGACCTTCTGATGCATTTTCTCTTCTTTGGCTATGCCTACGTGGCCATTTATTCACTGGATAGTCTGAGAAAACAACTCTCTCTTTGCATAGCCTGCCTGCCTGGTTTAGGAGACTGGAATGTTACTGTGTATTTCTTGGTGGAAGGAGAAAATGCGCACGTAAAGAATGAAATGAAATATGTCACTTTCGCAAGTCAAATTTAATGTGCATTCTGTGCAGCTGAGGAACCTGATTCAGATGCCCTTAGTTTTGCACTTTGGTGTCTTTCATTAGTTTTCCCTCCATAATTCTCTTTAAGTGTAGTAACATTCTAAATGTGTACTTCATTATGTGCATATACAAATGAAATCTGAAGACAATACATCTCAATATGTGCAATTTTGAAGTTGAATGAGTGATGTTGACAATATTGCTGGATCAGGCTGCGTTTGTGTTAGGAGCTGCACAACAGGACTGCAAACTTTGCAGATCAGTGACTGTAAGTTTTTCAATGTTACAAAGAGCACATGCAGGTAGGGGAATGGGATGGAAAGAGGCAGGTTATTCCACAACACAGTTAATTTGCCCTGTATCCAAATAATCAGTATAGCTTAGGGTTTTATAGAGTTTCTGAATACAGGTCTAGAATTGCTAACACAAATGCTGCTTCTAAATCATGTAGGTTATTAAAATATTTGTAAGTATTGGCTCCCAGTACATTTCCGAGCACAATTCAAAGTGTTGGTGCTGACCTTTAAAGCCCTAAACGGCCTCAGTCCTGTATACCTGAAGGAGCGTCTCCACCCCCATCGTTCTGCCCAGACGCTGAGGTCCAGCGCTGAGGGCCTTCTGGCGGTTCCCTCATTGTGAGAAGCAAAGCTACAGGGAACCAGGCAGAGGGCCTTCTCGGTAGTGGCGCCCGTCCTGTGGAACGCCCTCCCATCAGATGTCAAGACGATAAACAACTACCTGACATTCAGAAGACATCTTAAGGCAGCCCTGTTCAGGGAGGTTTTTAATGTATGATATTTTAGTGTTTTTTGGTTTCTATGGAAGCCGCCCAGAGTGGCTGGGGAAACCCAGCCAGATGGGCGGGGTACAAATAATAAATTATTATTATTATTATTAGTAGTAGTAGTAGTAGTAGTAGTATATTTTTTCCTATTGATTTGTAGTCAATATTGTTTCTAGAATTCCATCTCCAGGGAAGTTTATCTGGGGCCTTCTGCATTGTTATTTTGTAGGTACCACGTTAATATACATTTTATTTTCTCAGGCATTATTTTTTAAATTTTCTTTTACATATGATAGAAATGGAAAAACTGTTTTGAACATGGAAACTAAATTATCCATTCTGCTGAATCTGGAAAATTCTTTTATTTTAACAGCTTTGTACTACATTCAGTAAATAAGAAGGGCTGGATAAAAGCAAGTTGAGAAACCTGTCATCAGTCACCCAGGGCAAAAACATACTGTTCCTTATCAACTGTTTGTCTAGCTCATGTCTAGACCATCCCAATTTGGGGACTGTGGGTGTGTTTCTTCAAAGCCTCCCTTCAGCCATTTCTCTAATTCCAACCATCCTCTCCAGAAACAGCTGTTCTTTTGTCGCTGGGAAGAGTTTAAAGGCCACATGGACCCTCTACGGCCACATGGTATGACCCCTCTACAAGATCACCACAAGGCACTTGACCAATAGGAATGCATCTTCAAGGTCTCCGTTCTGAGTCAGGCTAAGCTCCATTTTGTCATGTGTGTAAGCCTTGTGTGAAGTTTCTGGGACCTTGTGCAATCCGTCAAGCTCCTCCCACCTGCTGCTGAGAGCTTTGGAATATAGGGACGTGCCCTGAATCAGACTATAAAGGAACCTCTCTACCTTAAAGAAATGGTGGGAGAAGCATGGGGTGCTGATCGTATGGGATGTTGAGTACAATGTTAAAGTCCCGTTTCGCTTTAAAAACCATGTGCACCTTTCTTCATCTTGGGGGGGGGGGTACATAGCTGTGTTTTCACTCTCCCCAGCACCACCTAAACAGAACCAGAAAAACACTTTTCTCTTCTCTTTCTCCAATGTTGCAATATGAGTGGGGGGGGGACAAGACCCTTAAAAACAAAAAATGCAATCTGCTAGCCAGCTTGTCTCATTTTGCAATGCAATATCTATACATTTAAAGGTTTTCTGGTATTTTCATAGATGCATAGTTCAGTTTATCTATTCTGAACATCTTTAAATGAATTTTTCTCAGGCAATTAAGTGGTTGCCAAAGTACAGGCATGACTCGTTGTATTGCACGTCACAGTTAGTCCTCCTTACGAGGATGGGGGTGCAACCGCAGGCAGCCCAGCCACATCCAAGGTAAGGAAATCCCCCCCCCTCTGCACCACCACTGCCCCTTTTCTGGCCACAGTAGAGGAGTGGGTTGGTGCTGGAGCTGTTTTTTCCCCTCCCACCTCTGCAGCCAGGAGGGCCTGAATTAATAGTACAGTGGTACCTCAGGTTACAGACACTTCAGGTTACAGACGCTTCAGGTTACAGACTCCGCTAACCCAGAAATAGTACCTCAGGTTAAGAACTTGGCTTCAGGATGAGAACAGAAATCGTGTGGCGGCAGCGAGAGGCCCCATTAGCTAAAGTGGTACCTCAGGTTAAGAACAGTTTCAGGTTAAGAACAGACCTCCGGAACGAATTAAATTCTTAATCAGAGGTACCACTGTATAGTGTAAACATGACTTTTGGATGCACTGGGAAACAAAACTGTCTTTATTATAACATTCACTTTGTTGTGGTGGTCTGGAACTGAACCCACAATATCTCTGAGGCAGAGGCACCAACTTGGGCCCCAGTTTGTGGGTGCCCAGCGGTGTGCTCAACATGATGTCATGACATCACTTCGCACATGTGCGCACATGCGTTGTTTGGCCTCCGCTTGCAGAGAACACAACAAAAAGTGCTTGTTTTTATTAATTTCCTCCATGCAGCTGAAAGTGACATATTTGGTTCTCCTCCCCGTTGACCCTCACAACGGCCCTGGAAGGTAGGTTTGTCTGAGCTGTAGCAACTGATTCAAGGGTATCCAGTAAGCCTTTTGGACTGAGCAGGGACTTGAACACCAGCTAAATCAGGGGTCCCCAACCTGCAGCCCATCGGCCTGAAGCAGCCCACGGAGGCTGTTTAACCAGCCCACGAGCCGCCCCTGAACCGAGCCGTCTGCTTGGCGAGTCCCCACATGCTGCACTAAACTGGCACGGCGTGATGCAGGGACTCTCTTCTGCGGCGCCAGAAATCGCTTCTGCGCATGCCCAGACGCCGGAAATCGCTTCTGTGAAGGCACGATTTTAGGCATCTGGGCATGTGCAGAAGCTACTTCTGGTCTGGTGCCGTGGACATGCGCAGACGCAATTTCCAGCGTCATGCACTGGTCCAGCCCACGGAGGACCTCCACGGGAGTGATCCGGCCCATGCCCGGTAAGCCTTGCCGACCCCTGAGCTAAGTATATAAGAACCATTGCGGGATCATATCATACAACAGAGGGTCATCCTGCCCAGCTGCTGAATGCATTGTCTTAAATTATTATTATTATTATTATTATTATTATTATTATTATTATTAAAAATGCGACTATTTTGATTTTTATCCTGAGGTACTGCAATGGAATAATTCAGAGGCTTCATACCTGAGCAGTACAAAATTGATAATATTGGCTGCTTCAACACGAGAGCCTTTACTAGTGCTGAGGCACTATTTTTCCACGATTAGCTGCATGTGAAATATAAAGTATAGCTAGAAGGGAAAGTATAGTGTTGCATTAATCAGCCGATGGCCAAGATCCTGTTTCATAGCGTCAGCAGAAAGTCTCTGATCTGACTCTTGTGTATAAATAAATCCTCTTCACCACAGTAAATAAGTTTAAAAAAAAATTTTTACTTGCAGAACTTGGTTTCTAAGCATTAACTGTTTCTAAACAATAACTGTTACAAAGCAACAAAATGTTACGTTGCATGTTAGCAATGGGTTTCAGTCTTTTAAAGTGAGTGCATGCTGTTTAGAATCAAAAACAGCCAAAGAAGCCTTGTAAACTGCCATGCCATATTGAGGGAGGAGTCAGTGTTGCTGGCTGGCTCCTATATATTTCTCTCGGCTGCATGTCTGAGGTTCCGAAGAAAGTCACAGAGCATTTTGACTATTCCCAGGGAGCACTCCTTTGTCCTTGCAGCTATGAAGGCAGCCATTGTCTTTCTGCTCCTCTCCCTGCCATGTGGCTGCAACTCTGGTAAGTATCACCAGAGTTTATGTTTATGTCTCTTTAAGATGAAGGTAAAAGCATAGCTGTCAACTTACAGATTTGAAAATAAGGGACCAGCAGCCTCGAAAATAAGGGATCAGCAGCCAAAATAAGGGATCAACAATTACTTTGATAAAATACATATTTTGTTGTGTGCAAATGGCTTTAGATACCTATTAGATCCATAAATTACCATATAGCATATATTCAACACAAAAAACAGCAACAATTTGTTGTTGACAAAGGACAGCTGGACATAGAAAGGGCCCCATTAGCTTCAGTAGCTTATTTAAGGGACATCATCAATAAGGGACAGCAGCAGGACATGGCACTGGGATAAGAGACTGTCCCGTCAAATAAGGGACGCTTGACAGCTGGGTAAAAGTGTGTGATCAAAGCCAGAGATTGGCAGTGAAAATAAACAGAACCTTAAGAAGAGCCAGCCTCTTCCTTCCTTAAAACTTGAGGAAAAACCACCATTTTATTCTCTCGACAACCCTATGAGATAGATTAGAGTGTGTGAGAAAGCGACTGGCTCAACATTCACACCATACAAGCATTATGATACCACTTTAAACAGTCACAGCTTTCCTCAAAGAATTCTGGGAGCTGTAGTTTATTAAAGGTGCTGAGAGTCATTAGGAGACCCCATTATCCCGCACAGAGCTGCAATTTGCAGAGGTCCCTTGGGAAGAAGGATTAATTGTTAAGCCACTGCATCACTGTTATTAATTTTACACTCCTAAGGTATGAAATAAAATATGTGTAAAAAAATGTAATTTTCAAATCACTTGCTCTTCAGCTCTTCTTTTTCTTTTAACCTAGGCTTGATTTCTTGTATTGCTGTCAATAACATTGTGCAGAAAGGGCTTTTTAAATCGGATTCGCTGTTTCAGGAAGAACTTTCAAAGTACACAAGTGACGTCCATGCAATAAATGGTGCACTTAAAATGAGAGCAAGTGTATTCGAGTTGTCTTTGCTCCACAAACTGGCTCTGGTGGATCTAGCGGTAATCTTCTTTTTCTATTTTTTAAAAATGTCCTTTCTTTTCTTGCAGTTGAACCTTAACTCTGACGGGTCATCGTAACATTTTCACAAATGCTATTCAATTAAGAAAAATCATGCTAATGTCCACATACTGAACATGAAAGAACGTAGAATCACACAGGTTTCCAGGGACTTGAGTAATGTTTAAAAATTAGAACAAGTTTTCTATCTACTAGAGAATGGCGAAATCCTGGACCACTGGACTGGGTGCAACCTAGCCCCATGTGGTCTGCAGTGCCATCCTAGGCGTTGGCAGGAGCTGGTGCCAGGCTCAAAACAGGAAAACTGGTAGGAAAACTGGAAGTTGTGTTTGCCACAACTTCAACCTCTCTCAGTCCTCTCTTTCTTTTTGGTTTGTGGTTGCACCTGCAAGTTGCACAGTGCAAGTTTAGTGCTCATTTCTGCAGTATTTGCAAATAGACTTTATCTGGGCGCAAATACACAGGATCGCTCCGTCGCTAGAGCATGAGACTCTTAATTTCAGGGCTGTGGGTTCAAGCCCCACATCAAGTAAAGATACCCGCATTGCAGGTGGTTGGGCTAGAAACACCCTCAGGATCCTTTCCAACTCTGCAATTCTATTCTTCTATGAACACAGAAATGAGCACTCAACTTGCGTTATATTCTGCTACGTTCCCAGAAGTGGCTTTTACATTCTGTGAAAGCTCATTTATAACGCAGAAATCAACAGTCAAGGAAATGTGGAAAGGGAATAAATTGCTGTGTGGAGGCAGTCTCGGTAGACAAAGTGGTGCTTATGAGGTGGCACCACTCACCAAGGTAGCTTAGGCTCCCAGATGCTCACTGATATTAGATTTAACATGGGTAACCAGAGGTCCAAGAGCATATGTACTCCAGCGGGGGTGGCTTGTCAAGCAAGCTGAAATCCCCTCATCTGCGCAACTATTAAAGAGCCAGGAAGCCTGTCCTCTTTTGTATCTGGCCAGCCTAGGTATCACACTTATGTTAGATATAATATCAGCAAGTTTTTGTAAAGGAACATGTGAACAGGTGTGTGGCCATCCCAGCATCCGTCATGTAGACATAAGCACTAGCGGAGGAAGAGGAGTGGGGGGGGCGAGCGCACCGCCCCGGCCATCGCAGCTGCCCCCCCCGCCTGCTCGCAGGTGGCCAGCCCCACCCCCGCCGGCTCTCTGCCCCCCAGTGGCAGAGAAGCTCCACCACTGGACCCAAGGCATGGTGCTCCAATAGCACTAGATCAAAACTACCACAACAGTGGTGTACAATTATTTTCCGTATACTCAGTCAATGTTCTCCACTCTTCTTTAAACATATGTTCTTCTTGCTCTCTTGTTCTATGTGTTAAACCTGCGAGTTCTGCATATTCTAACATCTTAAGTTGCCAATCCTCTTTATCTGGGACCTCGCTCATTTTCCATTTTTTGGCTAACAAAACATGGGCTGCTCTTGTTGCATACATAAACAAGATTTTCTGACACCCAGGAATTTCTGTCTGGGTTATTCCTAATAAAAAGGACTCTGGTCTTTGGGGGAAGGTAATTTTAAACATTTTTTTCAACTTGTTATAAATCATTTCCCAATATTCTTTTGCCTTTTTACATGTCAACCACGTATGAAAAATGGTCCCCTCCTTTTCTTTACATTTCCAACACATATCTGATTTTACTTTATACATCTTGGCCAACCTACTAGGAGTTGGGTACCATCTATGAATCATTTTCAGATAGTTCTCTTTCAATGTGTAACATGCAGTAAATTTCAAATCTCTTTTCCAGAGTTTCTCCCAGAGGTTTAAATCCATATTGTGTCCTATATCCATTGCCCAGTGGGTCACTGAAGCTTTCACTAGTTCGTCTTTTGTTTCCCATTGCAATAGAAAGTTATGCATTCTCAACAAGAGTTTATCCTTGTTTTGTAATAGTTCTTTTTTAAATTGTGAGTTTTGGTCCCAAAACCCAGGAACGCTGGCAGCGTTAAGATAAATTCAAAAGTGTAATTAATGTTTGAATGGTGTAAAAATGGAAAATTGATTTGAATGGTTATAGTAAAATATGCAGGAATGGAAGATATGTAAAATGAACCACGGAAAGAGAAGAGGGGAAGTCATTAGATATCAATAAGTTTGTAAAATGTCTATTTTGAATTGTGAAAATTGAAAATTATAAAAAAATCATTAAAAAGACTAACATAACAATGGTGAGGGTAATCTGCGAAGATGTGAACTTATCCCATATTGCTATGTTGAGAGGACTTAATGCTGAATTTTCTTCTGCCCTTTTAATTTCAGGCTGATATACTGAAGATGTGCTGATAATTTGAAGGAAATCTTCAATAACATTGCAGGCCATCTGCCAGCAGCAGTTGCCCAGTACTGCTCACTAATTGATGCACCCTTTTCTCTTTCTGCTTTCACTGATCAAGCCCTATCCTTCCTTTAGAGTATATTCATCATGCTGTATAAAACCAATGAGAAACCTCTTTATAATATTCCTGAATAATTCAAGCTTCACGTTTCATTAAAATTCCTTATTTTGTTGCATTCAGGTAAATTACAAACGATCTTTGTGTGTTTTCCAGCAGCTTTAACAGCAATTTGGGTCTCTGTAACATGTAGTGCTGTATGGCTGATAATACTTTTAAGGAGTTTCATTTTCAATCTTGCAAGTAACGGAGGCAATACAACGGCTTATCCACTACAAGTAATTCAGTATGGAAAAAGAGGGTAATTGGTGTGAGTCTGGGTAACTCTGCCAGTTCCAGGAGCATGGGGAGGTAACAAAGGAGAATTCTGACCACTGTTCCTTCACCATCTTGGCTCTGTCTTAAGTCTGCAATACGTGAAAGTAGACTTCAGTTCAAACCTTGTAAAATACAGAAATTGTCTGCATGAACACACAGAATCAACACATTCAATTTAATTTGAGAAATGATTTGGAACATGCATGGAAATTGCATTTGTGGTGACAACTGCAGGTGCAGGTTTTTTCATGATTGTTTATTTTTATTTGACCAATTGTGGCTTCCCAGATGTACCCATAATGAAGAGCCTGCATGTCTGGACCACTGCCCATGAATGCTGGTTTGCAAACAGCAGAAGCAGCCAAAAAAACCAATGCATAAAAATCAACTGCAAAAAAAAAACTACAGTGAAAATTCTACATGTTTAAATAATGTAGTTATTTTACAGGTTTAATTAACATAGTTATGATAAACATAATCTCATGGGAAAATACTGTAAAAATGAGTGCCTCATATAAATATTAGCAGGAACTTCTTTCGACTCTCGTCTGATGGACCAGAAGCTAACTCAATATCAGACCCTGAAGGTGTTTCTAAAGCAGAGGAGCAGCAAAGGTCTTTTTCCCCAGCCAGTTGGCATCCCCAGCTGGGGGAAAGGGGGGCAGGGGTAAGAGAGAGCCTTCTGTTTGTGCCTCAGCGTGGGGGAAAGTGCTGCTGTCTCAGTTTCCCTACTGTGCCAAAAGGTGAAAGGCGATTGAAAGTCAATCAATTTATTTCTACATGTCAATGATAGCACTTGTGATGGAATCCATTCCACAATAATCATCGTCATCATTTATTATTTATACCCCACCTATCTGGCTGGGTTTCCCCAGCCACTCTGGGCGGCTTCCAACAGAATATTAAAATAGAATAGTCTATTAAACATTAAAAGCTTCCCTAAACAGGGCTGCCTTCAGATGTCTTCTAAAAGTCTGGTAGTTGTTTTTCTCTTTGACATCTGGTGGGAGGGTGTTCCACAGAGTGGGTGCCACTACTGAGAAGGCCCTCTGCCTGGTTCCCTGTAACTTGGCTTCTCGCAACGAGGGAACCGCCAGAAGGCCCTCGGTGCTGGACCTCAGTGTCCGGGCAGAACAATGGGGGTGGAGACGCTCCTTCAGGTATACTGGACCGAGGCCGTTTAGGGCTTTAAAGGTCAGCACCAAAACTTTGAATTGTGCTCGGAAATGTACTGGGAACCAGTTTAGGTCTTTCAAGACTGGTGTTATGTAGTCTTGGCGGCCACTCCCAGTCACCAGTCTAGCTGCTGCGTTCTGGATTAGTTATAGTTTCTGGATCACCTTCAAAAGTAACCCCACATAGAGCGCATTGCAGTAGTCCAAGCGAGAGATAACTAGAGCATTCACCTCTCTTGGTGAGACAGTCCGCGGGCAGGTAGTGTCTCAGCCTGTATACCAGATGGAGCTGATAAACAGGTGCCCTGGACACATATCCAATGTTCCAATGTATCCAGAGCAGCTGTAGGGCAATCTAATGACAGAGACAGTGATTTTGGCTTGATGACTACATGTGAACCTGAAACGAAACAAAAGCCATCAGTATTATGAAGGGGAACCAATATCCTAACATGGCTGGTTTCAGGTCAACAGGCATTTGCTGAAACCAAAGGCAAGCTATGTGTCCATCTTGTCAACAATGCCATCATGTTCACTTTGCGTGGGGCATAATTGCTCATGAGTTCTGGGGCCCCACTGAAAGTGGGAAACAAAACAAAAATGTGTGGCTTGCTTTATTGTGATATTCGCTTTAATACGGTGGTCTAGAACTGAACCCACAAGATCTTTGAGGTATTGTCGCGGACTGGCTGGACACGGGAATGGTGGGAGGCACCAGTTGGGGAACCCCCAAGGGAAGAAGGCTCAGAGCCTGGGGACTGGTGGTGGAATGATGATGAGTGGTCAGAGGGAGAAGAGGAAGCAGACTGGGAGGAGGAGGTGTTGGCAGAGACAGAGCTAGCTGCTCCGGCACCCAGAGCGGCGCACATGCTGTGCACCTAGGGGCGGGGCTAGCCAGCTGTGGGGGCAGGGCTACCCATCTCTGAGGGCGGGACAAGCATCCCGGGGGTGCCGCCCACAGTGAGTGTCCCTGGGGGGCGGAGGGCGATGTCACCACCCCCTTCCTCTGCCAGTGGGTGTCGGAAGCTGAAGAGGTAACATGGTTTATTGTGCAGGAAGAGGCTGTGGCAGAGGAAGTCCAAAATCAGAATCTGAAGCTGGAGAGGAGGGAGGCCAAGAGGCAGAGATGAGTCAGGCTGGTGAAGAAACGCAGGTGTCTCCCTCTCCTGCTGTAACAAGCTCTCCTCCTCACAGTCTCCCAGGACCACAAGAGGTCTGAAGACAGAGGAGCAGAGACAGGCATGCCTGCATAGTTTCAGATTGCTTGGGAAGGACCCAGGGAGAGGATGAGATTCAGACAGCTGTGGGAAGGCAGGGACCTTCAGCCTCCACAACTGCCTCATAGGGCAAGTCCTACTGAGAAGAGTTGCTGTGCTCATTAGGCCTGGCTCCCCTGAGCAGGCCTTGCTTCTTCAAATAAAGAGTAAACGCTACGTACTCTGTGTGATTTATTGTTGATTTATGGCTCCCTGACAGGTATGCCTGTATTAGGATTGTGTATTTTCAATGTGCACTATTTTCAGATATTCTAGTCATTCTCAGAGATTTTCATACCTGAAATTTTAACTTACAAGGCTGCCTGCATCATTAGAGACAACTTGCTTAGAGTAGCTGGCATGGGAGAGGAGCGAATTAATTCCCCTCCTCCTATGCAGTGTGCCAATCAAAATCCCTGGTTGCTTTTAGCAAAAGAAATATATATTTGGAGATCCAGCCAAGGATCTTCCACAGGCTATGTGATTTGACTCTAATTCTCATCATGACACACACACAGCCCAGGCTTTCCTAAGAGTCATACCTGGTGTTCTAGAACACCCAGAAGTACTATGAAGGGCAATTGTCTGTTTCTATGGCAATTTCATGAAGGTTCTTCACATGAAGGGGAGGATAAATCCCTGCAAACGGAGATGGGTTCTGCTTGTTCAGAATTCCATCTTCTCCTTAAACTGTCCACAGCCCTGTTGACAGACAGCAAGGAAATATCCTGCAGAAAACACTGTTGCCCACATCAGTTAAATCTCCAAGGGCAAAAGAAGGTGAATTAGCACTCAGTGGCCATTTAAGAATTGTTTTAGTTTATATTCATTTTTTCCTCTGTTTCATGTGTAGTTAGTTATCTGACTCTTTTGGAAGTCCATGGCTGATTCTGGGCGGGGGTTTAATACTGTAAGCGGATCACTTAGATAGTGCAAACTGGTAATCAGCAACACAAGGTTTTCTATTTATTTATTTACTGGGTTTCTCCCAGGAAAGGTAAATCCAGATTAAAGAGAGGGAGAAATACAGGCTGGTATTTTGATGACGACAACTATGCCATGTGGACTCTACAAAAGATCTTGGATGCATGAAGAGCCCCTTCACACAATAAATGGTGGCCACTGTGAGAACAGGATGCTGGGCCAGATGAGCAGCTGGCATGATCCAGTAGCCACTTCTTATGCAGGGGAGGCCTAATTCTTCCATTCTTGGTACTTCTATCTCCAATACAACCCAGATAATACAATGAGACTCTACTGAATTGGTAACAGTCATGTTAATAGCTAGCTATAGATCCTGCCAGCTCAGTGCAGGGTACAATAGAGTTACTAAGTTTTCCCCCAGGAGGATGTATCCAAACTAACCTTTACACAAATTCGCTCTGTGTTCTTAATTTCTTAGGCTTTAAACTAGACTGCCATCATGAGTAATGGATGTTGGGTGGGCACATGGAGGCCCCATCGTCCACGAGGACCAGTCATGGCCCAGTATTCCAGCCCTGGGCCCAAGTACAACATACCGGGAGCAACAGGTAAGCAAAAGAAACAGAAGTATAGTGGGGTTTAAAAAGTTGATGCAAAAAAAAAGTGCTTGGCAGCAGGAGCAGTCTGCCAGGCTGGCCCACCTCACAGAAATTGATCAGGGGTGGGGGAGCTCCATATTCCGGTACATATTTTCCCTTTGGGGGCATGTAGAAACTTGAAAACTCTTAGAGCTTGGGTCCACTGCTGGCTCTTGGCCGGGGACACCAGTCCCCTCTGTACCGTGTCCTTCTCAGCTGCCCTGGTGCCCCACAATTAGAAATGACTGAGATCAGCTGCATCATCATAGGAGAACATATCTTTCAATCCCTCGTGTCTCGGACTAAATGATCTAAGGAAGCAGGGCCAGGAATGTCCTTTGTCTTTGAGATACTGTAGAACTGCAACCAGTCAGAGGCAACGCCTTACTCCTGAGCTCTGTGGCATGAAATGTGTCTGTCCTTTTTCAGGTTATATCTCGCACATCCCTACCAAAAGGAAAGCCCCTGCCTACAGTATGTATGGCGCAAAGCCCCCATCCAGCAAAGACAGAGTTCCGGGCCCTTATGATGTGCAGGGCTATATGACAAACAGAGGAAGGCAATCGGCTCCGTCTTATACAATGGGTGGTCGATTCAGAGTGAAAAAGGAGGTTACCCCAGGTCCTGGTGAGTAATAGTCCCCCATCCAAGGTATATGTTGACGGCATCTGCTAACCCAAGACTAAGGTAGAATTTGGGTGCATCGTTCCAAAACTGGCCTTTGGAATGATTTCTTATGGCTACATTGAAAAACATGCGGTGTCATCCTCAGATTAAATCATCCATATGAGTTGCTTGCTCAGACAGAGACTGGACTGATTCTGTTTGTTCAGTTTCTTTTTGTAAATTTATTTATTTGGTTTTTCAATTTGAAGTTTTACAATGACATATCCAACATACGTCATAAGGTTCCATAGAATCTCCTGGACTTCCCTCCTCGCCTTTGTGGGTCCTATCGTTAATTTCCTCCTGCATCTTTTATAGTAATCCAACAGTTTGTTAAGTTTCAACATGCCTGATTATTTTTAGAGAATAAAAAAGCTCTGTCAAAGGCTGCATCTGGATGTTTGTCAAAAGTGTCCTCAAATCTTGCCACAACATCAGGCATATCTCGTATGCTACTGTTGGCTTTAGGTTGAATTTTGTCTTATTTCTCAGTTTAGGCTGCATTTTGTCTTGTTTTTTGGTTGTATTTTTTATTTTGTGCCATGTCAATTTTGGGTAAGCTGCTTTGGGCAGAATCCAAAGAAGTTTTTCCACTAGTGCAGGAGTGGGGACCATATATTGACCCTCCATATATTGCTGAACTACAGTTTGCATCGTCTCTAGTCACTTGGCCCTGCTTTGCTGGGGCTGATAGCCGTTGTGACTCAACTAGTTCAACTAGCCTAAGGATTTCCACTTGCGCAACAGAACTTCTCCCTCTCCTCTCCCTGCATGCCTCTGCACCCTCCCAGGGCCGGCTCATAACATTTTGGCATCTGAGACAGGCCCCAAAATGGTGCCCCTGCCCTGCCTGGGAAGAAGGGGTGAGAGAAGATCTAGATCCAGAACGGGGGGGGGGGGGTATCAGCATCAGCTGCCCTGGCGAATTCAGCCACCTGAGGCAGCCACTTCACCTCATTGGCCACAGAAGGGACACCCAGTTTCCTGCCAGCTCGCAGGGACATAGATACTTTTTCGTACACCAGTGCATACACCCTTTGTACCAGGGACAGTTCTGTGGCACAAATTTGCACAAAACACACACTTTTTTGGCATCCTTCTGTCTAGAGAGACAATGGAATGCTCCTCAGGGGGTGAAGTCAAACTGCCAGAGAATCACAGCACCTGCTGTGGTTGCAGAGACCGGTAACTCGTAACTACTGCCTCCTGTGCTGTTTTTGCTGCATTAGCAGCCCCACAGTGACCTCCCTGGGGTACAAGCCTGGGCAGTGTGTGTGGAGGTCCTGGGCTGCCCAGAAAACAAGACCCCCCTCTCAGCCTCAGTGATGTGGTTCAAAGGAAAACAGAGCAATACGTTTGGCACCAGCTTGGCTGCAGGAATTGCCAGAAGGAGACATACAAGACGCCGTCCAACCATCTTAGGGACTCCACTCAGGATTTCCTCAGTGTTTCCTCCTTAGCCTTTTCTTCTCCCGAAAACAAGGCAGTGGGTATGTATATGCATAAGGTAATTTATATGGTGAGTGGCTGGGGTCTTACAAGCACCACACGGTGAAGAGGGCCCAAGTGCCAAAGAATTAAAGTTAAGAACAGGAGATCCAGAAAACACCTGTTGTCTCTGCAACTCCCAACAGCATCCCTGCTTCCCACACTACGTTCTATTCCTTCTGTATCTGCTGTTTTATATTCATCCAACTGCAGTCTCATTTGCAATCAGAATAAATCATGCAAAATGTACATTCATCCTGCATTTTAATTCACATGCCTTAGTCAAAATGTGATGTGGGATTTACCCTCCCTGCGCGCAGAATGTTAACTTTTTAATTAACAAAACTGTAGACAGCCCTTCAGAGGCTTTAGGACATAGCAGTGATTTTGGCATAGTGAAAGATGAGCTTTAACCTAATTGCATCCATTGCCTTCCCATCTACCTAGCCTCTTACTCACCAGAGAAGTCACGGAAAATAATTTATCAAAATGCTCCTGCACATTCTATGTCATTCAGGACTCGTGGTTACAAAGTAGACGCCACACCAGGTAAGGCTTATCCCTTATGGTTTTGTTTTTTGCTTTGCTGTTGTTGTTGGAAGGCATCAAAGATAGATTGTCTTAAGAAATTTATCAATGATGAAACACAGCACATTAGTTCAGGTCTATGCATGTTTACTTGGAAGCAAGTTCAGCAGGACTTACATGTGCATGTTTGAGCCTAGGGGTGTAGTGTTATGCTTCTGCCATTCAGAAAGATCTGCTCTCATGGTGGTAAGGCTGCGGGTGGCTGGCATCATGCTAACCAGTAATATTAGATTGCTAAGCTATCACCATTCACAAATTATGAAAAGAAGAGTGCCTAGCCTTTGCAGTTAAAAGATAGACATGGTGGAAGTGGGAAACAGCTTTTTATGTTTTGACCTTTGAACTTGTGCGCTGGAGAGAATGTGCACATGGCCTCTGGAGGAAAATTAAATTAAGAAAACTCTTTTGAAATGGAGGAGGCCCTGAAAAGCAATTTCTGAGATACTGTATTGCGATGGTTCGATGTTCTAAGACAGGTGTGGGGAACCTTTGGCCCTCCAGATGTAGCTGAACTACAGCTACCATCAACTCCAGCATGGCCAAAGGCCAGCGATGATGAGAAATAAGTAGTTCAGCAACATCTGGCGGACCAATGGTTCCCTACACCTCTTTGAAGGAAAATGGTCAAAAGTTTCCTAGGTGGTATTCCCAACTCTTTGGATCCCAGCCATTACCTCCCTCCTCCTCTGGCTCTGCTGGAAGTCTCTGGTGCTCCTCCCAATGGTCCCCATGTTCCTCTTTCAGGTCCCAGCGCTTACACGATGCCTGAGGTCCTTGGGCCGCACACAGTGGCCACCTCCGCCGGCCCTTCTTACTCCATGACAGGGAGGAGTAAGCTTGGGCGTTTCGATGAAGACTTGCATAAGGTAGACTGCTGCTTCATTTCATGCCTTGTTTCTCTCTTGGTTACCAATAGTCAAAGTTGTGCCTGCTCTGGTCCATTTTTCTGATATTTGTTTTAATTTTGATTTAACAGTTTAATGCATATTGCTGGTTGCTAGTGCCAAAGAGCCAATTTGTGCTCTTTCATGGGGGTCTTAATGCTAAAATTACTCATTCAGCAGCAGATAGAAAACTGGCTGTGATGCACCGTTCGCTCTTGCCATGGTCTTTTTACCAAACTTTTTGCAACGCCTTTAATCTTGTTTTACCCCTACTTTTTAGCTTCAGTTGTGCAACATCTTTTACTCTAATTTCCACGTGTCCTTAAAAAACAACAACTCAATGGCAGGTCCTATTTTCATATTTGCTTTTTTATTTTACAACTGCACTGATAAATCATTGGGGAGCAGAAGACAATTAGTGAGAGAAGTAAAGTGTTGCCTCGGTAGGAACTATATTCAATGTGTTTTTTGGTGTAACACAGGGAGCTCCTCAATTTTTCTGGGAAATTAGGAGATATGAATTGTATTATTACTTCATCTATGGGGATCCTGTTCCTTCTCTTACAGACCCCTGGTCCTGCTGCATATCATAAGCCTGATACAGATATCTACAAAAAGAGAGCGCCCAAGTATTCTATGGGCAGTCGAAGCAAGGGTCTAAGAGCTGGGAAAACACCTGGGCCTGCAGACTATAGTGTAGGAAAGGTGAGAAGCAGCTTCCTTTCATTCTTAATTGTTTTCAGCAATTATTACTCCCATGTACGGATATTCTCCTTTTCCTGGCGACAGAGCCTGAAATCGTGGGATGTGAGGAAAGGGAAATGTTTGTCCTAATATTACAGAAACAGAAGTTAGAAGCTGGTCATAAGTAGCTTAGCAACCCTGTTCATTTTTGTTTGACGTAATTACCAAACCATCAACTTGTTATGGCCCACGCAAATAATTACTAGTGATATCCTTTATCTAGATTGGTCCATTTGTCACACGGGTCTGATTGGGACATCACATTCCTGCTTCAAGAAACCATGGTTTGTTGGCTCAGGAGCAAGCAATGGGTTGGAGCAGTCCCTCCTCTCCTTATGCAGCTGGCTGTCAGAGAAACTTTCTGTATTGTTGAATGACAGTTTGCCATGATGTCTAAAGTATAGCTTTAAAGCTCTCTACAAGCCAGGATTGTAAACCGAGAACAACCAGTGATTTGCAATCCTGGTTTACATGGTGTGCTTAGACCAATTTCCTGTTTTGGATGTAATGCAAACTATAGTTTAACAAACCAGTCTCTTCTGCTGCCAAACACATGGTTTGACAGACATAGTAAGACTACTCAGTGTCAGAGGAACCCTCTCCAGCACCCGGGGCAGGACACCGAGGGGTGGGGCGAACCGCCCAGCGACAGACATGCGACATCTGTACAGACTGTGCATGTGCGGCGACCATACAGGATGCCGCACATGTGCAGTCCATACGGGCTGCCGCTCTCATGCAGCGGCATCCTTGCAGAGTGCACATGCGATGCAGCGTGTATGGTCGCCATGTGAAAGGCAGCCCGTACGGTCGATCATATGGACGATGTGAGAGAGCGGCAGCTCGTACGGACGCTGCGCAAGCGGCACCCTTACTGACTGCGTGCGCCCTCAGCTGCTCTACAGCTGGGGGGAGGCAGGGGCCATCTTGTCACACCCCCCCCCGAGTGATCCGCCCCCTCCGCCCCCCACTTTGTAAGCCCCTGAGACTACTACAGGTGTGTGCAAACCAGTTTGGGGGTTTTGTGAACTGGTGAACATGAAAATCGCATGAAATTTTGTTTGCAAGTGTGTGCTGCTGGATCTTGAAACTATATACACTCCATTTCCAGAATCAACCATGGTGCTACTTAATTGCATATGAAGTTACTCAGACCAGAAGAAACAAGATGTTGAAATTACTGTTTATCTCCAGGGGTCCACAATCCCCAGGATATTCATCTAGCTCCTCCAGCAGTATTTCATGAAACACTGCCCCAGTTGTGCTCTGCAATTATTAATTATCTGTACTTAATTCTTCCACTTAACATTCCATTTAAAATGCTTCTTACTCAGTAAACCAGCAGGAAGCAGCCTGTTCTGTTAAGCAGAACACAGAGATCAAAGAACAAAATCAAGAATCTGTTAGCAGAAGCCTAGCCTGTTTCACCTAATATATTTTACACTCCTTCTGCTTCTAGGTATCATTGCTCAAATCTTGTGCTCCAGTTGTCACTTTTGGAATCAGACACTCCGACTACACAACACCTCTGATTGTGGACGTCTGCTGAATTCATCCCTTGTACAGAAAATGATTTTTCTACTGATATTTCTATATCATGTTCCTCCACATTTTAACACAGTTAACCACCAGCTGTTTAACTGCATTTTTTACAAATACCAGAGCTAAAGGACCATTTAAAATATTCAGAAACTGATTACCATTCAAGACTGAAGTTCTGTCCTCTGATGAAGGGATAGGCCATAAGCCCCTTTTGTGAGGAAGACAAAGCGCAGCTCACACTTGCCCTACTCTTTGAGCCCAAGGAATACATATCTAAATGCATGTCGGCATTCTGACAACTAGTATACAATTAACGGTGTCATTCTTCATAAAGTAGGATCCAATATATATTAAATATATATATGTATTTGTGTAAAAAGCTACTTGTGTTCCTGATCCAGAATTATTTCATGGAACTTGTTTGTTGCAATAACTCACATAAAAAGTATTTTGTATATTCCATATCTTCAGCTGAGAAACGTGTTTTGAAATAAATAAACAAATCAGGAATAAAATGTTTATTTCATGTCCTAGCTATAAAATAAAACATCAGTTCTTTTGTAGAGAGTTCACTACTCGAAAACTGTAGGAATATTCTGAACTTGAAAAGTAGAATGTTAAGCTTTTTCATAGAGAACTAGCAGTAATAGTGATAACAATACTGTCTTGCAGCTCAGTCAGGATTCTCACCCATTAATACTGGTACAGCAGCTGAAATAATTGACACTGCGAATGGTTGCATCCCCTCCTGCACAAATGTGTTGAGGGGGAACCAGGATCTCGCCAGTTCCCCCTCCTTATCATCCTTTGTGCATTATATTTATTGTGTTCATCCTCACAGCAATTCTGTGAGGAAAGCCATTTCACAGATGAGTATATGAGGCTGCACCTGTTATTTCCCCCCAGGCTACACAATAAGCCCATAGCACAGATGAAACTTGTTCCAAGCCCTACTCTGTCCACTTGACCACAATTTAGACAGTAACTTTATTACGGCATAAGCTTTCATGGTCTACAGTCCATAAAATCTGTTAGTCTTTAAAGGTGCTACAAGATTGTTTTTGCTGCAAAGAGGAAATAAACTATTTTTCACCATGCTATAGCAACAGAATGTCAGTTGAGATATCTTTCAAATAAAATAAACTTCTTTATTTAGATTTATCTTTCAAAAGCCTCCTAGCACATGATGTGGAATATCTGCAATCAGATCTCCCAATCTTTTTAGAGCTTTAAAAGGGGAGGGGCATTTAACCCTTTCCCTTGACGCAGAAACAGTTAGCCCTGCTTTGAGGCAGCAAGGCTATCGGCTATGGGAGGAAGCTTTTGAGCAGTATTTTTGCCCTGATCTAGTTGCACTGGCTCCTGCCAACAACTTTTAAGTCTGGAACAGGAACGGCATGCTACGAAGTTTGTCTGGCTTGGAAGCCAACTGAGAAGTGTGCTTTTAATTTTCTGGCATTAAAAAATGATAAATAAATCATAGTGACTTTAAAGAATTCTGCATCTTTTGACAGCATCCCTGAGTTGAAGGTTGCTTAGCTTTTCAGTGACCTCAGGTTCATTTTGCCCATTGCATTTTTAGGTGTACTGTACACCTAGAGATGAGGTGAATATGACAAACATTATTACAACCACATGTATCAGGATGGGTACACTTGTCTAAGAGCTACGATTCCCTGCATGTCTCTATGGAGTATGCATTTAGGGGTTCACAAACTGCAGCTTGCCGCCTTGTCCCTCATTCAGAGGTTTTAGAAGACAGGCTCCTGGAAGATTTTTTGACTTGCCCTCAAAAACCTGATACTGATCTAGTTAGCTCACTTGTTCTAAAGAAGCAACTATCTAAAGAAGCAACTATAACCTTGGGCAGCAGCCTCTATTGTCTTACATGCAGGAGCAAATATTTGCTTTTCATAAGAACAGCCAAAGGTTACTAAGAAAGACTTTAGAAACTACCTAATATATATCCAGGACTGGCATGTTTTGCTGCCTGAGGCAAAGACATGATGATGCGCCTTCCATTCCATGCAGCTGAATCTTACTTCACTACTAGCAACAGGAGAGTGTCCTCTACTGTGCCTAAGGGCAGCAGGCTGTTCTTTTTGGTGGGGCGGGGTGTGTGTAACATCCTGTGGCACAGCTGCGCTTTAACAGGTGAGGGCTAAAGGCTCAGAAACAGATTGTGGGATTGTTGCTGCTATCTCCCTAGCACTGGCTGAGCTAACTGCCTCACTTTGCCTAATACTAGGTCAGGACCTGTATATATCAGAATTTATACTAGGGATAGGGATACAGGGGGAAAAATACTGGCAAGTGTTTAAAACCTGTTTTAATTTTATTTTTAAGTTAAAAACCAGTGTGAAGGTACTATTGCTATGGTGAGATGTTATAGAATAAATGAGAAACAAAAAAGCAAGATTCACCCAAATCAAGTCAGGCTTTGAATGACAAAGATCAGCAATGTATCAACTAGACCATGATACACAGCAGAACTGTACCAGAATCTTTCTTCTTTATATTATTTCAGTTGTGGCATAGTAAATTATGGAAAGATATATCCGGGAAATTGGAACGTCAGACCACCAGTCGAGAGATGAAAAACCTAGGCTGCAGTCCTATGTGCCTTTACACAAGTTGTGAGTATACATGCATGGGACACACACACACACACACAGAGAGAGAGAGAGAGAGAGAGAGAGAGAGAGAGAGAGAGATCTCAATCACACACAAACTTAACTCCAGTTTTGCTGTTAATACCTTTCTGGCACTCCAGGTGTCAGAACCTAGTAAAAAACATTAAAACTGGGGAGTTTTGCAAAATGCTACTTGATTCCAGAGAGAAGTGGATAATTATTCAGCAGCCAGCTAAAGAAGACTTAACCAAGAATCAATGAATCAATAAAACTCTTTAACAGAAAGGATGATTTGGACAAGCTTTTAAAAGCGAATATACATTAACTTGCTATAAGGTAAGGTTTGTATAACAATAAACAAATATAAATAATCTGGTCAGAGGACAGACTAGAACAAGAAGGAAAAAAATGAGATAGAATCATTTGTGCAAGTTCTCACTCTTCCTTCGTTTAGGAATATTCTCTGTTTTACTAATAAAGTCCTTGAGAGTAATAGGCAAAAAGGATTGTTTGACTACTTATAAATGCTGGTGTTAACAGAAGTGGAAATAAATTCAAAGTTACTTTTCTAGGAAGAAGTTGTCCATAACACAATTAGTTCTCAAGAGATGCATCACAGTCCTCCAGGTAGTATTTTTCCATTCAAATTGGGCACTTGAACATCTCTGACATGGGTGTCAGGATTTTCCTGCTGACCACAAAATTATAAGAGGTGGCATCACCAGCATGCTTTCCCACCCAGACAGCAGAGAGAGTAAGCTATTATATAGAGACTTAGTTTCAACAAGGATGTGAATTGTGCTGCATTTAAATTTTCAAAGGAACAGTGACAGAATAAATTATATTCTTTTTAAGAGAGCACGTCAAAACAATCCAAAGATGATACTGAAATCCACAGAGGTGCCTCTGGATCACTGTCAACATTTGAAAAAATATTTTCAGGATCTGAAGATCTTCCAAAACCATTTTCCTCATCAGTTTTTCCCCCTCTTCAACAACTATCCAATACAAAATCTTGACAATTATTCAAGTCCGTGCTCTTGTCACCAAATAATAGAGGATGAAGAAGACTACAATCAGTCCAGCAGAGACGTAGCAAAGAAGTTTACGATTGTCTCTTCCCGACCGGGTCATAGTGGAGAAACGCTTCACACTCCCCGTCAGAAGGCCTGTCACACTCATGAAATCGGAATCCTAATGCAAAGAGTAGAAATAATAAGGTATTTAGAAGACATTGCTTACTGAAAGAAGCAACATGATTATATATACATATGGCATATATCAGTGAGAGAAACGTATTTAACTCAGTTAATTGAATTCCAATTTAATACTGTTAATATTTAAAAAGAAAACCCAAACAAATACAGACACATGTGCTCAGATCCCACACCAGCAAAATACTCTAGTGAAATTCAAGATTTGATCTTGTCAATAACAATTTTAAATGACTTTACTGCGTGCATATTTTGATCTCATTTATCCTTGCGATAACCCAGTGAGAAAATAAGACTTCTATGTGATCATTATAACGTGGTAGTCTGTACAAGGTCCACACAAGGTTTGCACAATTGTTCATTCAGGTACTTCTTGCGTAAGAAATTCAGAATATTTGACACAAACCTCAATCTTACTGCACAAAATTTCGTTTCACAGCATATTTGCCATTAGATACCAGATCACTGAGCACCAGTTTCTCAGGGGATCACTACCAACAGAAGACCAACAAGTTTGGTCCCTCTTGGAAAGGAAAAAAAGATACGTGTGCATGAGCATGTTCCAGAAGTACAATGGCAGGCTAAAACACATTAACTCTCTGGAACAGAGCTACTTACACCAATAGACTTGTGGGTGATTTCTTCTCTGTACAGAAATATGTTTCAATACAAACTAATTGTCCTGTTTGCTCATGCTGAGCTTCATCAGTAATTCTTAAAGAGTGCAAACAGTTGCTTACCATGCCATCCAAGTAATGATTTTGATCCTCAGCATCTTTGTCAATGTCCAGTGCAAGCTATTGAAAACACAGAATGAAGCAGTTATTGACACCTAGACAACTTTCGGCAAGAACTAATAAAACTGCAAACAAGAATATCATTTGCTCTTCAACAATTCTCTGTACATTACTAAATACAAGGGGGGTGGGGACAAAAACAAAAACCCTCAAAGACCAAAGTCTTCTGGAGAGCAAGACAGCAATCAAAGAGGAAGGGCTCATCCAGACTTCCTTTTTGCCCAAATGCCACAAATTTCCATTTGTTCTGATTCAGCGTGAAAGAGCAAGTTTTCGATGGGAAAACGCCAGGGCAAAACAAAGAAAACATGTTCAGTGATGACATTTCAAAGCACAGCCCTGTGCCTAGAAAGCACAGGGCAAAAGGTAGGTGTGGATGTCCCAGGTAAAGTAAGTAATCTACAAACCGATTTTAGCCGGGTGACTTTGGAGGCTAGGTTTTCGGTCATACGCTTGTTTTCCACATCTAACATATCATCCACAGCATTGGCATTCTGACCTGAAATTAAGATAAAATAATTATGCCACTTAGTGCAGCTAAAACATAACAGCTGTTAAAACAAAAGGTAGTATGGTAAAATGCGTGGTTATTTTGCAGACCATCGCCTAGCTCACTCCAAAGCCTATTTTCACCATCACAGGGCACAGCAGGCTCCCCACTTGCTAGTGTGGGATGTTACCCCACACTGCAGACACACACAAAAATGCCCTGCGTGGGCTGAAGAGTCCATTCCACCACCACAACAGAAAGCCACACTGGCAAAGCATGGGCAAAACAGCTGCCACGTCCTTGCCCGTCAGTCAACTACAGAAGACACAGGAGCCCCGAGCAGGGGGGAAGGTGGCAACTGTGACCTGGGGAAGATCAGAATGCCTCCTTTGTTCCCCGTCCCCCACCCCCAGCACAGGCCACGAAGGTACTGAGGCAGCGCGACGAGCCGGACCAACGGCGCCCCCAGCCCCGTTCTCCTGAGGGAAGGCAGCGCCGCCGCCACCACCACCCGCTCCCGCTCCGGCGCCCCCTCGCCAGCCTCTTCCGCGATCTCACCTCGCCCCCAATCCGCCATGGCCGCTTCCTGCCTTCGTGTCCCGCTCCGCCCACAGAGAGCAGGAGGAGGAGCAGCGGCGGCGAAGGCTCTGTTAGCTGAGGAAACTCTCCTCGGCCGCAGCGTCCCCTTCTGTCGGCCCTCCCCTCGGCTGGAGAGGGAGGCGGCCTCAGGCTGCTCTTGCGGAGGCGGGGGGGGGGGCGCGGTGCAATGGGAGCGGAGGCCTTGTCCTCGGCTGCCGCTGCAACGCCTGCTCTTCCTTCCCTCAGGAGAGCGGCCTCGTCGCCCTTGTTATTCGGGAACGACTTGGATGGTCCGCGTTCTCGGGCAGGATCGCCACGTAAGGGGCCCGCTCTGGCTTCTAGTGGGCTGCGACAAAGGCTCGTTGGCTGAATTCCTGTCACACAGGTGTTAAAAGGGCAAGAAGTCGTTTGGAGGAAAAGGTGGCACTCCTTCCTCGCCCTTTTTTCCTGAGCAGTGCAGGTCTATAAGATTATTTATTCTTCCAAGTGAGCCTTGGGGCGTTTGGCAAACCAAATGCTAAAGTGTGACATTTTTATGCCACCACGCTCATACCTTCCAGGTTTTGTGCAGTTTGAAAGCACGTCAAAGTGCAAGTAGATAAATAGGTACCGCTCAGGCGGGAAGGTAAACGGCGTTTCCATGTGCTGCTTTGGTTCGCTTAGTCATGCTGGCCACATCGCCGGCTCCCTGAGCCAGTAAAGCGCCGCAACCCCAGAGTCATCCACGACTGGACCTAATGGTCAGGGGTCCCTATACCTAACAGCTGACAAAAACCTTTTTGTGTATGTAAACAATTTATGAGTATGTTAGTTCTTCCAGTTCATCTAATTTCTTCATGTGTTTTTCTTCAGGTTAAATATACCGGACACTAATTTTCTTGTACTGGATACAATACATTGCCAAGAACTGGTATATAACTCCAAAAGAATAATTGGTAATTAAGGCTGGCATCCTGCATGCAAGTTGCTTAAGTTCCTTTGAAGGGAATGGGATTCTGGCTGAAAGCCCAAATACATTTATAAGGGGCAAGTCCAGTCTTGTCCAAAAGCACTTACCAACACACCAGGAGCAAGGATGATTTTCATATTGAGGGGCCAGATAACTTTGTGTTGTGATTGCTTACAGTGTAATCACATGCAGAGTTGGTGCACCTACGGTAATTATTCATAAAATAACACACCAGCAAGATGTTTACTTGCTCTGCTTGCATGTGCTCAAAGACATTTATTTGATAAAATTAGCAGTTTCTTTACTAGAAAGGCAGCCTGCAACTATTATAAATAAATAAATGTTTAGGTAAAGATAACGGTGAAGGACCCCTGGACAGTTAAGTCCAGTTGAATTTGACTATGGGGTGTGATGCTCATCTCTGCTTTCAGGCTGAAGGACCCGGCGTTTGTCTGCAGACAGCTTTCCCAGGTCATGTGGCAAGCATGACTAAACCGCTTCTGGCGCACAGAAGACCATGATGAGTGCCAGAGTGTATCTACTCGTGCTGGTGTGCTTTCAAACTGCTAGGTTGGCAGGAGCTGGGACAAAGGGGAGTTAAAGGTAAAGGTAAAGGTACCCCTGCCCGTATGGGCCAGTCTTGACAGACTCTGGGGTTGTGCGCCCATCTCACTCAAGAGGCCAGGGGCCAGCGCTGTCCGGAGACACTTCCGGGTCACGTGGCCAGCGTGACATCGCTGCTCTGGCGAGCCAGAGCCGCACACGGAAACGCCGTTTACCTTCCCGCTGGTAAGCGGTCCCTATTTATCTACTTGCACCCAGAGGTGCTTTCGAACTGCTAGGTTGGCAGGCGCTGGGACCGAGCAGCGGGAGCGCACCCCGCCGCAGGGATTCGAACCGCCGACCTTTCGATCGGCAAGTCCTAGGCGCTGAGGCTTTAACCCACAGCGCCACCTGCGTCCCCAAAGGGGAGTTACTCAGAGGTAAATCGCTTGTGGAACTGAAGTTAGTGAACTCATTCAAGAAAGTAGTCTAAAATGACATGTTAACTGACCGGAACACGATTGAGGGTGTGTGGTTTATATGTTTAAAGACAGTGCTTACATACCGTAGATAGGAACAGATAATATGGATTACTTTTCCCTTAGTGTAATAATCATAGAGAGAGGCATAGGCACAAACCCCTAGAGGCCAAGGGGTATTCGGCCACCCCAATAAAATATTTGAGGGGGCCAGCCCTCAAATGGTGTGCATGCACTGTATCATGTGATTGATTATGGGGTGCAGGGCTTACCTCCCCCCCCCCACAATATTTTATACAAGTTGCCCCCCAGGAGCGAGGGTAGTTAAATATTGGTACAATTGACTTTTTATGCTTATACATAGAAGAGTGATACATTTAAATGTTTGTCTAGAATCTAGATCAATATTTATGTAGAACAAAAAATAAAAACAAATATCTTTAATACGGTCAATGACCAGAAAGATTTAGAACAATGATGTAGCAGTTATTCCTACCTCATTAATCTATGTCATTATTTATTAAATTTCTACCCCAGCCTTCATCTCAAAGGGCTCCAGGGTGACAAACGCCAAAATCTTAAAACAATAATAGTAAGAGGATACACAAGCTTCTGTAAGTACCATTACAGAAGATTAAAGTATTATCTATCTAGTTAGTGAAGAATCAAAGTAGGACTTTGAAATAACAAGCTGGGTTAAGGGTTTCCATAAGTCTGTTATCTCCAAGAGTAAAACAAAATCCAGGTGATTTCTTTTTTACCCTTTGGATATCCAATCTGTGGATGCTGGTTTGCCATTTCTGACTGCTGCCTGGGGAGCAAAGCCAAGAGTTGACTGTAGCCAATCATCTGCTCTGTGCCATGATTTCTCACTTCCCGTATGGTTTTGCATTCACCATTTCCCATCAGCCTGAAGACAGTTACTGAAAGGGGTGGAATTCCCAAGAGACCTGTTCTTTCTCTTCTACAGTCTCTGGATGAGCAGCCCAGCATTGTGGTTCCCCACTGCGCCCTCTGTTTTCTGCTAGCAGGATTTCCAGCAGAATGACAACAAAGCCGCTGCCTGCTCTTGAAAACTGCATTTGGTAGGGTTGGGGGAAGGAGGGAGAGTTGCTGTTTTCAGGAAATGAAGCAGGAAGTCTGATCGAAAACCGCACACACAAAAGGCAGCTTAACTAAAAAGAAGGTAACATTTTCCCCTCACCCTCTGATTAGTTTGGTTTTTAAATTTCTGAATTCAGGTTAGTAGGACTAGCTAGGCATGAATTTATAGTGAAAATGATTTTTTTGCTCTTTAAACAATATTATTTTAAACCATTTTGGAGTCTGTCATGTAGCTTGCATGTTGAATGACAGGCTGGGATATAGGTTAATGGGATACTGTATTTTCCATTTCCCCCAGCTTGTGAATGTTTTCCAGAGGGATGTGGATGGCAGTAGGCTTTGATGGAGTTTAAATGATTAACATAATCTATGTATATATGGCTTGCCTAAACAGAAACAGGTCTGACTTCAGCTTTACATTTTCATTCATATACAAAGGTTTGCATATTCTGTTTGATGCTGATCTTTTTTTCCAGTTTGTGCACTGGAAATGGGTGAAAAATAAACTGATATGGCTGTTTCTAAATTACAAAATCCTTGCATGTGTGTGGACCTGTAGTGGAAGTGCTAACTACAATCATTGTAGCAAGTACTGCCAGATGTTTCCTATTTCAAGGTATATACCTTATTAAAAATGCTTTGCTTTTGTTTCAGATTATCACAAGTCTGTATAAGATAAAGGAAGTGATCTGTTTCGCAAGCTGTTACAAGCTAACTCATACAATCAGTTGAGCTATTGGCCTCATTCTTTGATAAACTTTCACTTGTTGACAATGCTTGATGTCAAAAAACTGTTATGCAATTAAGAGCTAATTTATGCAATGATTCTATATTTTCCTTTTTAGTTCCCTTAGAAAATGGGTTACACCTTATGGCAAAAGATGGTCTGAATTATTTGTTGTAAACACAAAACTCATGTTGCCACTCTATTGCAAACCTTCCTAATAGCAGTTGAATAACAGTATGCCAAATCGCAATTTGTACTTGAGACAAATGGTCCCAGTTTGGGACAAATGGCCCCAGACAAATCCACCAGGGTGCTTGGAGAAATCAGGGACAATTTTATTGTTAGAGAACTATCATAAAACTTTTTGTACAGTGTTTAAAAGAGAATACAGGAAAACATAGAAGCCCACATTCCCCACAAGATTTCAGGGATTTAGCAACAGAGACCTTGATCCAGCTCCAGTTGCGAGGAACTAGTTGAGTGATTGGCCCTTGGTGGGGACGTGCATTAAATATGTGTACAGAAGGCTGTTTATTTTCATGCAGTTTGTTTCTAATACTCTGGTTATGTTTACATCTCAGTCTCCACACATACATACCCCACTGTTCCAATGCCTGTAGCTCTGAGAGCTGATTAAATTTTGTATAAAAGACAGCTGAATTCTTATGAGATGAGGCATTTATGGATCCAAGAATGGTGGTGCTGTGCCAGAATTGACAATGCCTGCCTGTATCTGGTCATAAATATATAGCATCGTATCTCTTAGTTCTTTATTTGGATGTTGTTCTGTGCCATACTCTTTGCTGGTTTGCAAAGAATTCATAGCAAGTATTTAATTATGTTCATGTAAGCTGTAGCTCACAGCAATTTCACACTTTGTGGCAGCTGGGTAGTGTTTTCCTCAGTACACATGTAAAGTGTGAAGGTCAGGCACCTCTAAAAATGAGACGTGACTCTTAGATAGTACAACTCATGGCATTCTGGGAATGTTATCAGGCTTCTGTAATTCTGGCTTGCACATAATTTGCAACTTGCAGGAAGAGACATATATCATCATGATTAGCATTTTAGTTTTGAAGGCCAGGATGGATTCTATAATGTAAATGGGATGCACTTGATTATAAGGCTGAGCACTCTCAAGATGGGACAGGCATGGACTTCTTGTTGCCTCTCCCAGCTTGTGTGCATGGCCTACTGATCTCCCTCACCCTGTCACTGTGTGCTGACATCATGTGCTGTGATTAGAAAGACTACTGGAGGGAAACAAACATGGCCACACATCCTTTAAACAGTTGCCATGTTTGTTACTCTGTGGTAATTGAATGCAGATGATACATTTAACCAGGTTCATGTATTTGGATCTAATGGGAGTCAATTTAAAAGGTACTCAGATCTGTGGAAACCTGACAAATGATTTTGCCACCTTAACCTAGATGGGTGTGTGTGTGTTTGCCTATATTGTGCTATGTACATTTTTTAAATATATCACTGGGATGGTTCTAGGTTTTTCTGTGCTGTAACAGAAACCAGGACAGTTGGAGGAGGGAGGCTATTTCAGGGAGCTGCAGCATCCCTTCTGAGGTAATCCTCAGACTGGGGGAGGGGGAGGCTTTTGTAGGTGCTTTGCTGGGAGGGCATTTTTTAAAAGCTGCAAAGCTCAGTGAGGGAAGAGGATTAGTGTGAGAGAGCGAGTGAGCTGCTGGCTGGTTTTACTAGGATCATCCATCTGCTCTGTGCTTTGGGCATATTGAAGTGGGCAGTCTCACTTTGCTTTCCTCATCTCCTCCTCAGCTGTGTGATTAGGGCCCTGCGCATCTGTAATTATCCAGCCAGACTGCAAAGCCGCTTGCCACACTTTACAGCACTCCAGGCCACCTCCACACCGTGGAGCAATGGCGCTCCGGACTGTGCTAGAGACTGTCGAAAGTGGGGAGCAAGATACTATTCTCAAGGTGCTGCAGATCTACAACCAGGAGGTGAGTATTCATTGGAAATTGTTTGGCTGATGTCAGTCGGAAGGATCAGCTGGAGAATCTGTGCTGGTGCTTTGGTGCTGTTCCCCATAAGCTGCCTTCAGTTTCATCTGCCTGCATTGCTTCAACAAAATGTTGTTAACCTCTGCAAGCAAGTATCTTTTTGCCTAGGTCTTTTGCATATTGATTGTTTGTGACTGCACTCTCCCTTTTTTCCTGTATGTAATGGGGAGCTTGTGCTGCTTTGGCCAGAGTCAGTGTTGGAAAAATCGATGTTAGCAGTGAAGGACGGATTTTGGAGAGCAGAAGGGAAAGGAGGAGCTTTATGTGGCAAGCAGATGTGTGGTATTAACAAACAGGCAGCCCCAGGAGGAACTGTATGTGGAATAGAACTACTGTGCGGTGTGCAATTTAAAAAAATCTCTTAATGAAGGGATTGCCATAGATATGGCATTTGAAAACTGATGGGGAAGAGAGGAAAAACAATGAACATGGTGAGAACAAGCAGTCTAAGGCACTAACCATTAGATTTGTTTCAAAATGACACAAGAACCAGATACTCCTGTGAATGCGTCATTAATTTACAGGCAGTTGCATCAGGAATACTTTTGGTTTACATATCTATGTGATTCCCCTTGTGGTAGACCTTTAAACTAGGTGGGAAATAAGCAAAGCTGCATATTTTATATGTAGCACAAATGGTATTTCCTCAGAGGAAAAATAAATGAGTTGGCAAACTGCATGTATTTATTTGCATACGAAATTGTCTTACACTGTGTCAGATCATTGGTCTTTAATCCAGCATTTGTTTACTTCAGCTCACAACGAGGCCTCGACCAGAGGTCTTTCCAAGTCCTGACCTGAGATGCTTTTTAATTAGAGATGCTGGGAAATGAATCTGGGAACTTTTGCATTAAGAGCTTGTGCTCCACTGCTGAGCCTTCCCCTTGTTTTGCTGTGGCAAAGATTCCAGCTGTAGCAATGACAACATGAATAAAGCAGAGACTGGTAGATAAAATATCAGCTTCATTAGCAGAGAAAAAGGTTTAAACGTTTAGAACTCCATTCAGGATATATGTGTATGTACTGTATGTATGCATTTGTAAGCGATTTTGGATAGAGAAAATCAATATTCTACCTGGAAGTTTAGAGAACAAGAGCTTTGTAAACAGAAAGGCCACTTTTTGGTGTTTCTCCATCAGTGTTTGGAAGAGCGACTGCCATTCTCTGAGCACCCTGAAATGCTTCACTGTTGTCTCTCAGTATGGAAATAGTTTAATGCTGAGATATTTTAAGAATTCATGAGAGGGAATTCCATAAGAGGAGGCACAGCAGATAAAGCAAAAGTCATGCTTCCCAAAAACCTCTTAGTTTTTACCAAAAAAATTTATTAGGCATGGTGACAGAAGAATATAAAAGCTATACACCCAACAGTGACATTTGTGCTCATTTTTATTTTTCTTAATGATGTTTGCATATAAATCAGACAGTATAAGAAGCAGCAGCAAAGGCTGTAGAACTTTGTTTCTTCGACACATGAGTGATCTCTAATGTTGAGAAGGAATACTTGGGAGAATATGAAACCAAAACCAAGATATTTCTAGGAGTTTTTGAACGGTAGTGTGGGAAACCCATGAGATCCTTGGAAACTTATTAGGAATCCTGCAATCAGAAGATCAAGAATGGTGGGCAAGCTTTCCTGAAGAATGGCTTGCCCACCATTAGTGTGTTCTAGAATGTGTTTTTAATTCCCACAGGGCAATGATGAGATCCAGTAGGCTGCCTTAGAGCGCTGCATGAATGGACTGCCCATCTTAGGACATGCATCATAATATTCTACATTGTAGGGGTTTCCCTTCAGCAAAGTTAGCGTGGGTTTCCCTGAAAGTAGAAAATTTGAAAACTACAGTCATAATCAACATGGCTACTCAGGTAGTAATAAGCCATTCTTCCTGTATCTCTCCCTCCTCCTTACCCCAGCAAATCAAGATGGTACAAAATATGGTTTAGTTCTTTGTCTGCAATAGCAAACAGTGTATGATTCAATGGGCAGGGCTGTCTTTCAGAGAAACTTGCCCATCATTACCAATACAGAGGTACCTAAGGTTACAAACACCTCGGGTTACAGACTCTACTAACCCGGAAGTAGTACAGTAGTACCTCAGGTTAAGAACTTTGCCCCAGGATGAGAACAGAAATTGCACGCCGGTGGCGCAGTGGCAGCGGGGCTCCAGGAGGCCCCATTAGCTAAAGTGGTACCTCAGGTTAAGAACAGTTTCAGGTTAAGAACGGACCTCCGGAACGAACCTCCGGAACGAATTAAGTTCATAACCAGAGGTACCACTGTATTCTCATTGATAATGTTGTTCTTCATCCTCCCCCCCCCCCCCAATATCTTCCCACATGGAATGTGAGACACTCTGAGGACTCCAGTCCAAAAGTGAAATACATATCTAATAAATTAAAACTATTGTGGATCCCTTGACAGGTTTTCAAGGAACCACAGAGTACCATAGAACAGAGTTTCAGAAACCATTGCTGCTGCTAATAAAACATATTGCAAGATCTGAAGCATAAGGCCTCCTGATCATTAAAGAAATCCTCTTCATACAGCCAAAATGCATTGTTAAATCATTCCTAAATTTGGAATCTTAGTATTCCATTTCATTTCTATATGATAGCAATGAGAGAGAGGTGAACATGATTTTGGAATGTGCATAGATGAGTGTGAACAAGGCCTGTCAACAGTGATTTGCCTGTGTCTGTTTGAGAATCATCTTCATATATAGCAAAAGTGAATTTGCTAAAAAAAAATTACATTGTGATTATGAAATGTTTACATAGTAGTGTAAAATTAAAAAAGAATCTAGAAGACTTGAAATGAACTCAAATTTTGGGTCTTTATTTACAATTTCACATGTGTTCTTCCTTCAGGAAAGCTGGCTGGGCTGTGTGAACTGTCTTGTACTGAGGATTGCCCTTGAATGTAGTAATCTTTGAGTGGTAGTTGGCAATTCAGATTAGAGCCCTGTGTGCTCCTCTACCACTTCATTGTGGAAAAAATGTCACTATCTACTCTCACTTAAAATGATTGTACAGTTATCTCAGGACAGTTAATTTCAGTAGAACAAGATGTAGCGAGTGTAGGACTGAATTAAAGATTTTAGATTCATACAGTGTAAATGGAAGGGAAAAAACATAGTGGTATGAGATGAAGCTGTCTACCTGCCTTAGCATAACAATTAATCTTTTGCTGATGTTTGGATATATCAGTATCCTGGTACCTCAAGACTGAATAGGTATGCTTTGAAATGACCCTATGAATTTAATTCAAAGTTTCCAACTTTTTAAGTATGCATAAAAGGTAAAGGTAAAGGTACCCCCGCCCGTACGGGCCAGTCTTGACAGACTCTGGGGTTGTGCGCCCATCTCACTCAAGAGGCCAGGGGCCAGCGCTGTCCGGAGACACTTCCGGGTCACGTGGCCAGCGTGACAAAGCTGCATCTGGCGAGCCAGAGCCGCACACGGAAACGCCGTTTACCTTCCCGCTGGTAAGCGGTCCCTATTTATCTACTTGCACCCGGAGGTGCTTTCGAACTGCTAGGTTGGCAGGCGCTGGGACCGAGCAGCGGGAGCGCACCCTGCCGCAGGGATTCGAACTGCCGACCTTTCGATCGGCAAGTCCTAGGCGCTGAGGCTTTAACCCACAGCGCCACCCGCTACTTTAAAAATGGACTCTAGATATTTTCAGTGCCCAGTGTCTCTAATTCTGTGTAGGATTTAATGTGACCCTTACTAGGCATTCCTAACATGCTAGGTTCTGTACATTCTAGTTTATTAAGCTCCTTATTATCAAACAAATCATGTAACATGCTTTTGAACAATATGATCAGTAGTGGCTAGCTAGGGATTTGCATAAGTGACATATATACACATTCCAAAAACAAAAACTTGGATCATAACTAGGCTTGTTTGTGGGAGCATCCCTTGAGCAGAGTTCCTCTTTTGCTGGCAGGAGCATCTCATGAATGGGTGATGGAACTTTCCTCACTTTCCCCCTGCAGTCCCTTATGCCTTACAAAATCTGCTCTAGAAGGTTGGAAGACTCTCCAGAGAAGCATGAGAGAGAGTGCAGGGGGTTGCAGCAGGAAGGGAGAATTAGAGAAAATTGTCTCTTCTGTCTTCCATGTTGCAGACTCATAAGAATTTTTACTTAAATAGAAATTGGCTACAATAATATATTGAAACTTCTTGTTCTAAAGTCAAGAGAAACTAATTAGATTGTTATTTTCTCTTGAAGACATCAGAATGGAGAACCGGTTTTTTTGTGTTGTTCAAATGAGCACATCCTCAATGGCTTCAAAGGGCTTTCCAGATGCAAGTACTTTAAGGACTGCACCCCAAAGTTGCTTTGTTCTGTGTCTTGTATTACTTCAGAATTGCTTCCTATGTATCTTTTGATGTTTTCTTCAGCATAGCCTTATATGAAACAGTAGAATTGTTCAGAGCTGCACAGTTTCCTTATACAGTGGTACCTCGGTTTAAGATCTTAATTCATTCTGGAGGTCCGTTCTTAACCTGAAACTGTTCTTAACCTGAAGCACCACTTTAGCTAATGGGGCCTCCCGCTGCCGCCACACCGCTGGAGCACGATTTCTGTTCTCATCCTGAAGCAAAGTTCTTAACCCAAGGTACTATTTCTGGGTTAGTGGAGTCTGTAACCTGAAGCATCTGTAACCTGAGGTACCACTGTATCATAGCTTTCATATGCTCCTCAGTATGAATTTATCAGTTTAAGCGTGTTTCTTGCTTAACTTCTCACTGCTTTATAGTGTTCACTGGAGTTGCATGCTGTAGGACTAGGTGTTCAGAAGAAATTCCTTTCGCGCTATTAGAGTAAGTTTATTTTCCTAGTACATATCTGTTGTCTCTGTTTCATTCTCAGAAATCACAGTGTTTCACCTTTGAAGATGAGGAACAGGAAGAAAGGAGGGTAAGTATTTATTTTCTTATTTTGCTTACTCCATCAGGATCACTGAGGTTGTGAGATGGTGACTTGCCCTAGACATTGAAAGCACGGAATTCCTCCTACATGCATGGAAGCTTTTCCTTCTGAACAAAAGTGTCTAGTTCAAAAGCATGCTTCATGTATATTATGGTCCTCAAGAAGTATGAAATCATGCTGGTAGCAGCTAGAGGGTGGTTGATGGTACTGCCTCATAAAACCACATGCTGGGTAAGAAGCAGAGTACAGTTTGATAGCGAGGCACCTGTTGCATTCAGATCCCATTTCTTTTGTTAACCCCACCCCCCACCTCAGTCTTGGAGCTGTGAGATGAGTAGCAAATAATCTACTTGACTAGTGGTTGTGTGGTGTGCTTATACAGAAAGGCCTTTCTATGAGGAGGCACAATCACAATAAATAATGGGAGCTCAGTTCCCTCATGAAGTTTCCTTGATGAGCCAGCAGTGCTAAGCCAATTACATCAAACCATAAGTCCTGTAAAGCTGTAGTGTTTGTGATCATTCTGTATCAACATTTCTGTTGATATAGGTCTAAAAGGTCTATTTAAAATAATATAGTTAACTTTTATTTAAGTGTTAAAATAATAGGAACAATTACTAATGATAAGTATAACCAATCTTATTAATACTATTATGATAGATAGGTAAGTATTTGATTATTAAATATTGATTTAACTATTTTAGATAGTTTTTAATGGGCAGTTTTATTGACATGTTTTTTACCTGCTTGCTTTATAAGTAGTATTTTATGTGTATGGGATTGTTTTATGTTATATTTTTATCTTACTTGTTATTGGGCAACTTGGGGGTCATTATGTGGAAAGGCATGATATAAATTTAATAAATAGGGTCACACATTGGCAAGCACATTCTCAGTAGGTGCACCAGCCAGTATAATTTTATCTTTTCAAGGAAGCTTCTAGGGTTTTACTGCATAGCCAAATTGCAGAAAGAAAAGGGGGATCATCCAAGATGTAACTGCATACAGTGACTATGCAGATATCTTTATTGCAAAAAAAATTCCTTCCAGTAGCACCTTAAAGACCAACTAAGTTAGTTCTTGGTATCTTTATTGCATTCACTTTCAGGGCAGAAAGCTACTGTGACTTGTTCTCTTCTCCCACCCCGCCCTGCAGCTGTTTTCAGTTTCTCTTCTCTGGATTTTAACTCTGACATAATTAAGCCACCAGTCTTTGAGGAGAACAGTAGTTCTTTGCATAAACAGTCCTGTTCACTAGCATCAGTTAAAAAGGCATTTAAAAAGTGTTTGCTGATAATGCTCCAGAATTAGATACACCTCTGTACCTTTACTGAATTTGGATTAAATTGGCCCATAGTCTGCTGCAGAAAGGGACGCAGGTGGCGCTGTGGGTTAAACCACAGAGCCTAGGGCTTGCCAATCAGAAGGTCAGCTGTTAGAATCCCTCGTGACGGGTTGAGCTTCTGTTGCTCAGTCCCTGCTCTTGCCAACCTAGCAGTTCAAAAGCATGAAGTGCAAGTAGATAAATAGGTACCGCTCTGGCAGGAACGTAAACGGTGTTTCCGTGCGCTGCTCTGGCTCGCCAGAAGTGTCTTAGTCGTGCTGGCCACATGACCCGGAAGCTCAGCCAGCTCCCTCAGCCAGTAAAGCGAGACGAGCGCCACAACCCTAGAGTTGTCCGTGACTGGACCTAATGGACAGGGCTCCCTTTACCTTACCTGTTGCAGAATAAAAGGATACAAAGAGAAGACAAGAGAGAGAGAGAGAGAGAGAGAGAGAGAGAGAACCTATGAAACTACAAATGTGTCAATTTTTAAATACTGTATCTGTTTTCACTGAAGCTCCACCATGGCACTCATCCACTCACTTTTGCATCATTTTGCTGCTTTATTGTGGCCTGCAGAAAGCAAAGAACTACATATCACTAAAACCAATGAGGGTGTGTGTATAGAAAGTGGAATCCTCTTAAGGATCATTTTTAAACCTGCTTTTTTAAACTTGCCCATTAATGACCTAGAGTTAGATTTTTGCCGACAACGTCAGAGGTTTTGAGAGGAGTCCCAAAGGCATATCTGCAAATTGCAGGGAACTTGTCATTAAAATTGCAAATGCAGTTGTTGCTGCTGCTGCTGCTGTTTTTATTATTACATTTTTAACCTGCCCAATATAAGCAAGTGCAGAGCAGTGCACATTTGGGCAAAAAAGCCTCATTTATTTTAACTATATTTATTTATTTAAAAATGATAAACTGTTCTACATTCAAATAATAAGTGGTACAGTATATTATTAACATATGTCACAGATGTACTAATGGGGTCCAAACTGGCAGTGACTGACCAAGATGGATATGGCCCGAGGCACTGGATGGGTTGTGCAGGTTTGAGGTACAACATAGCTTGTTGAACCTGTGCAATCCACTAGCGCAGACATAATTTTCTTTCTTCACATAGACGTTTATTGCTTCACTACTAGTTTTCTTCTCCCACCCCCCCCCCCACCTCTGTAATGCTTCAGAAACTGGCTGCGCTTCTGATCAAGTTTCTGGAGAGGGTGCTGCAGCCATCCTGCCAGGTCACCTGTTTGGAAAGCATACGGATCCTGTCCCGAGACAAAAGCTGCCTTGGCCCTTTCACAACCATGGAAGGCCTGAAGACGCTGGCCAGGCACGCGGGGATTGATTACGCAGAAGAGCAGATTCTGGAGGTTCCAGACCTTGAAGTGATCCTGGAGGCGCTCAAGTGTCTCTGCAACATTGTCTTCAGCAGTCCCCGGGCTCAGGAGCTGACCTCCGAAGCCCGGTTCGTGGTGGGCCTCACAGACCGCATCAAACTCTACAACGAGAGAAACCTCCCGCACGATATAAAGTTCTTTGACTTGCGCCTTCTCTTCTTGCTGACGGCATTGAGGGTGGACATCCGGCAGCAGCTTGCGCAGGAACTCCGGGGTATCGGTCTGATGACAGATACCTTGGAACTCACCCTCGGAGTCAAGTGGCTAGACCCTCACGAGGTAGCTGCTGAAGGGAACCCTTCTGCTCCTTTACCTCGGCAGGAGGTGGAGCGTGCCATGGAGATCCTGAAAGTGCTCTTCAATATCACATTTGACACCAGCAAGAGGGAGGTAGATGAGGTAAGATACTCAGAGGGAGCTTTTGGTAGCTCAATTTTGTGATGTGTTTCTGTTTTTATGTACCTTTTTCTTTCATCCATGATTCCTGTGCTTATAGACACAATTTAAGAAAGGTAGGGGGCAAGTTGCCTGATTTAGTTCACCCCACCTCCCTGCATTTGTTCTGTGGGAGCACCTATATATTTGGTCAATTCTGCTCATGCCCACTGGCTGACTCTTGTTGTAACAGGCCTATTTATCAACATACAAAAGCACAAATTCCTGCACACTCGAAGCCAATAAAAAAAGAAAGGCTAAATGAATGGAAACATTCATTTCTAAAATTATGTTGTGTTTGCTTCCACAGTCCTGATCTAAAACATGGTAAAATCAGATATCTTACAATCTCGTGGAATCTATTTTTCAGCAGTGCATGGCAACTCAAGAAAGAAAGCCTAGCATTGTGGGTGTTGAGGTGTAAGCAGCAGTGTTGGCAAGGTACTGCCAGTGTCTGTTTTCTAACTAAATCGGGATGAAAACCTAGCAGATCAAGCTATTTAAAATATCCAGAGTCTCTCTCACTTTCTGGATTAGTAATAAATTTCTGGGTGTCTATTTTATACTATTTATTTATTTCATCAAATTTATATACTGCTTGATGGTAGAAATCATCAACAAAATTACTTTGGGTTTTATATATTCTGCTTTGATATTTTATGATGTGAGTTTATAAACCTTTAAAAATATAAATAAATGAAACATGAAGCAGCAGAAGAGAGGGTAAAGTGTGACAGAAGAAATATAGATACCTCTGTAGGGAAATGATATTTGTATCTGGAGTTCTGCATTAAGAAAATATTCCAGATTCAGCAACCAGACAATCCGATGACTGGATTTTTTTAAAAAAAATTGCAATATGCCATGTTTGTGTATGTATGAATTAATTTAATTTAACCGTTATATTCTTGCTGCCTAATTTAATTATTGTTTTGCATAATTTTACATTGTGGGGAAAGAGGAGGAAGAATACAGCTTAGACAAAATTGTGGGAGCATAATCAAGACACCCAGAGAGAAGGATAAGGGGTCAAGAGAAGAAAGAAATGCTGAATGAAGGAGTCTCGTACTACTTCATTCAGCCCTACTTTGGTTACTATGCCCACATTTATCCACAAAATGGTACCAGGAACTCTCTGTTAAGGGCTGTATTCTGAGCAGGGTAATTCAGCTACAGACATTTTTAGTTTCCTTGGGCACAGTTTTTCTTTGGACTAGAATTCCATTCCATTTTGAGAACGTACTGTAAAGCGTAGCTTTTTGCAACAAACAGACTGTGCACAAGAGAGATGTGTTCCTTTCTCATAAGGAGGCTTTTCATTGTGTTTTGGGGCCAGGAAGATGCTGCTCTGTACCGACGCCTGGGTGCCCTCCTCCGTCACTGCCTGATGATTTCAGCAGATGGTGAAGATCGGACAGAAGAATTTCACAGGTGATTATCCTGGTGAAAAACTTGGATTGGCTGGGAAAACCAAAAACATTATCATGACTGCCATACAGTTTGGGTATTCAAGAATCTGGGGTTCAGGTCTATTTGACACAGTACCTAAGAACTTTAGTTGCTGATACTGATTGATATAGTGCTACCTGCACTTCTGTACCGGGGGGGGGGCAGGGGAGCGTGCCACACCGGGTACCATTTGGGGAATGGGTGCCATCGTGGCTGCCCCTGGGACGCGCAACCCTGGGATGTGCACCACGCCCCCACAGGCGACACGCCACGCCCCCGCCTGTTCTCCACTCCGGGTGCTGCAGCATGTTGCTTCGCCACTGGCTACTGATTGTTGTTGTTGATGATGATATAGTACATGGCACTTTATAAAGAATTAGTTTGATATAATCTAAAAATGGACATCAGAAAACAGCAAAGGAAGGGAAGAGAAAATTGAGGCAGTACATGGGAGAAGTAAATACTATTGTTAAATGTTCTCAGGAGTGTTTATAGTCTTGCCACGATGCCAAGGAAAGGATAGTTTTGGGTTTTGTTCGCGTGGTGCTTGAAAATGGAAATTAACTAGATCTTTGTCAGGTTTTAAACAACAAAACAAAATGGTTCCTTGTTGATGTGGAGGCTACTTCCTTTGCATATTTTGTCTTGCATTGCATCTTCAGCCACACAGTCAACCTTCTGGGCAATCTGCCTCTCAAGTGTCTGGATGTCCTGCTGGCCCCCAAGGTGCATCCGGGCTCGCTTGAATATATGGGAGTCAACATGGATGCTGTCAATGTTCTGCTGGATTTCCTTGACCGACGTCTTGACAGGGTGGGTGAAAAGTTCCTCATTGCCTCACACCCACATTTACTTCAGATTCTTTTCTTGCAGCCAATGAAATACACTGTAATATTTCTTAGGGAGGAAGGGGGGGGGGACTACAGAGTGTTACAGTTTTTGGTGGGTACCCTGAATTTCTTATACCATAAAGTTTCATCTGAGAAAAGGGATGAGTTATAAGGTATATCTACTCCGTGGGTGGAGCCAGGATTTATTTTTTGTGGGGGGAGAGACTTTATGTTGGGGGGACAGAACAGATATATCTGCAATGAAATTGGTCAGTTAGTTAAGTATTTCTATTTATTTACTTGATTGGAGAGGGCAGCTGCCCCCCCCCCCCACCTCTCTGGCTCTGCCTATGATCTACTCCAGGCATCCCCAACCTGCGGCCCTCCAGATGTTTTGGCTTACAACTCCCATGATCCCTAGCTAACAGGACCAGTGGTCAGGGATGATGGGAATTGTAGTCCAAAACATATGGAGGGCCGAAGGTTGGGGATGCCTGATCTACTCTGATGATTTACTATGATGTTGCCTGCAGCTGAGCTGCCATTTACCTGCTCTGTTTCAGATCCTTCCATACAAAAATTGTACTCTGATGTATTTTTTCCCTACATGGGAAACAACATGGCTGTGATGTTGATGATGATGATGATTTATTACCTTCTTCTTTTTGTGGGCTCTTCTGTAGGGTCACAAGCTTAAAGAGAGCCTGACCCCTGTGCTGAACTTGCTGACTGAGAGTGCTCGAGCCCATCGGCAGACCAGGAAATTCCTTAAAGCTAAGGTACTGTATTTAAATTACGTAGGATCCTAAGCAATAATACCTCCATTGATCCAGCAAAAAATGTAAGGCAAGCCCCACCTGTGCCATCATTCTGGAAATATATACTGCAGAAATACTGAAATTGTCTCCCAAGATTGTGTGTGATCCTATTGTTTTGAAAAATGCTTTGAAGTTGTGCGCTCCCTTGCTATATGAGTGTGAGTGGGCATGTGTCTGCCTAATGTAAAAGTGGCAAAAGTCACCATGATAGCTTCTGCAAAGATGTAGTGGCACTTTTGGAGCAATACTTACCAACGTAATAGGAAGGCCTTTTAAAATAACTCTTCCCTTTCCATGGGATTGCAGGTACTCCCTCCACTGCGGGATGTGAAAAATAGACCGGAGGTGGGGAACTTGTTGAGAAATAAGCTTGTGCGCCTCATGACTCACATTGACACTGATGTCAAGCACTGTGCTGCGGAATTCCTCTTTGTTCTCTGCAAGGAGAGTGGTGTGTGCCTTTCCATGTTCTATTTCATCTAGTGAAGGTTGTCTTGTAACATTGTATGTCTGACATTGTATGTTACAATGTCTTGTAACATTGACTGTCTGAAAAAGCAATTGAGTGAATAGACTGATCCATCCATCTTCGTAACTGCTGAAAGATTCATAGCACTGGGGTAGACAGACAGAATATGTTTTAATGGTGGCTTGGCTGCTAAGAGCTGAGGCAATTCACTTATGAGTCATAAGGCAAAATTACATATTGCCTGGGTAAGGATGGAATGAAACAGAACCAAATAATTCACCCTAAACATTCACTGACTAGAGATACACTTAGGAAAGAAAAATATTTGTTGTAAAAAGGAAGAAATTCCAAACTTAAGCTTTGATGGCCACATACTTACATATTCTCTCTCAAGTTGAATCAAAGGGCCTCGCTTCACAATTAAATCACTCCTTTTGCTGAATATTAGGACAATGGCAACAGTTTTCCATATTTTTCCTTTGCAAAGTGACTGTTTCCCTCCAAATATATGCACCAGCCCATAGATGCCTACAACCAGTCCCATATGACATTTCACACATTTCTTCTAGTGTGGATATTATATTTGCTTGAGGTAAAAGTAATACAAATATCTTTAACGGTCAAAGAAGCTGGGTTCCCTGCTGCTACAGGAGTAAGGGGATTCCCTGGGCCTGTAAAGCAAGTGGAGAGTGAGAGGCAAAAGAGGTGAAGTGAAACAGCTCTGAATGTGACTTACAGACTTGAGAGGCTTGCAAGAAATCATTTCCTTGAAAGGTGGTCCGATAAGCAAGAGTCGGTTTTATGATCATTTGAATTCAGCAGTCTTTCCCAAATTGTTTTTGTAGCAGCAGAAGAACATGACCCTTTTGCCTTTATTTTCCTCAACAGTGTCACGGTTTGTGAAGTACACAGGATATGGGAATGCTGCGGGGCTCCTGGCAGCCCGGGGCCTCATGACAGGAGGTCGGACAGAAGGAGAATACTCTGAGGATGAAGACACTGACACAGAGGAATACAAGGAGGCAAAACCCAAGTATGGACCCTCTTGTATGCATTGCTTCCTTAAGTATTGCCTTTTCTTCTACTTTTGGCACAAGTCCTTTTCTTGTTAACTTTTCCTCACTCAACCCATTACTCATTTTTTTCTTTCCAGCTTTCTTATTGGCATGATGTTCATTTCCCTGTGTTTAATACTGTGGTTATCTGCTTCCATGCCTAATGGCCTTATTCACTGCCTGCCACTTCTTCACAGTTGCATGTCTAGACCAACAGCTTTCCCCTATAATTTGTTGCAGAGGATCACAAACCTTTGTTTTGAACTCCATTTATAGGTGGCTGTATGTACGAAAGCTTTTATGTCATGAAAGAGGTTCTGACTCCTCCCCACTCCCATTTATCTTGGTAGCTTTCTCTCTTCCTATCCCTTGTCCCATCCCCTTCATTAGCAGATGATTCTCCCTTCTATTCCAAATATATACAGAATTTCCATCATTCATGATTAAATCCATCTTGTGGATTTCTTTGGTTAACTGTTTTATTAGCACGAACTTCACAATCCCATGTCAATGTTCTTTCCTTCTGCTACCCCTTCCCATTTCCCCCTGCTCATCAGTTATATGTGAATGCATTACATGTGAATGCATTTGCACATATAGAAAATTTATTAAAGCAGGGACTATTGCAATTCAGAGGAGGGAGAAGTGAACATTACTGGGAAAGGGGTGAAGATTAGAACCTGGACAGTGAGAGGGATAGGATTGAACTGAACTGAGTCAAGAGTGCTATTCTGGACACTTTGGGGATAGAGACACAAAAGCACCTTGTATTCTCAAGTTAAAGGTGTATGTCTGTGGTAGGCATGTAAATTATAGCACTAGATTGCTGGACTGCTAACCTCCTCATCTTCCCCTGCTTCCACGATAACCAGTCCAAATGGGGATCAAAACTGGCATACATGTCAGTAGGTGGATTGCCACTTGCCCTAGCAAGAATCCTGTGCCATTTTCAATTTTTTAGTAGTATTTAGTCTTAGGTAGCATGTAGTGTTGAAGAATGTTTGCTACATCTCTGGTACAGTCAACAGTCATTCTGCCAGTGGTCAATATATCTGCCTTTTAAATGAACATGCTTCTGCCTTCTTTCTGTGTGTTGCTGTTTTGATTGACTCGTACAGCATTAACCCTATAACGGGACGTGTGGAGGAGAAGCTTCCCAACCCAATGGAGGGGATGACAGATGAGCAGAAAGAGGTTGAAGCAATGAAACTGGTGAACATGTTTGACAAACTCTCAAGGTACCATGAGATAGATTTATCTGGAAGTGGGTCAGCAGTTTGAAGAGCAGGCTAAAAGAGGTCAACCAGTTTAAATCGAAGGTTCTGAAATTCCAAGCTCATTGTGACTTCAAACAAATAGTTTCTGAATTGTTGAATTACATTTGACCTCTTTTATCCTCCAAATCATTGGACTGTCTTAGATTGTGAGCTCCTAGGAAAGAGGACTATTAACATCGAGAAAGGCCATTGAAAACAGCCATGAGCCTGTTAGGTAGCATAGGATATCAATATGATTTTGTCCATTAAGCCATTATGTGTTAACAGTCACTGAATGGGAATGAAGTGGAACCAATTGTCTGAAAGAATGAAAGGAGTGAAGTACTGCCCTGCCATCAGTGGTGGCTGATGGGGTAGCATTGCTCTCTTGGCTTCCCAATGCTGTGCATCACTGCGAGTTACTAAGAGCATGGCAGCAGGGAGCTCAGCACAGTGTGGGTGCCAATCCATGCACTGTGTCAAGCTCCCTGTTGCCTTTCCCTCCTCTCTCATGGTAACCAACAGCTACACTGGATCTCCATCATTTGGGGACAGTAGGGCTTTACTCATTGGCTTCAGATGTGGTTGCTGGAATGAAATAGTGTGCATCTCATTTTTAAAAAACCATTTAGACTGTTTTGTAACTGCTAGTGGACTAGAAGTATTATATTGAACTTAGTGGCAAGCAACAGGAAAGCAATGCTAGGTGACCATACCAAAAGGGTGCTGGTATTCTGGCCTTTTGACTACTGGAACTAGAGTAGCAGGGCATGGAAAATGTTGACCATGTATCATTAAGTTTCTTCCTCAACAATGAGGATTGGAAATATTTGTTTTAATATTAAAGCAGAAATTTTCTAGAATCCTGAGGGGGAAGTGTAACCCAAAATCAGTGCTCTAGGTGGCAGTTCATCTGTGCTGGGAAATGAACACCTTGGATAAACTGGGTGTGATGACTGGGAATAATGGAAATCTGCACCCTGGGGGATTGCACACCACTTACCTACAGTATACATTTGAATGTCATCTCCACAAAGTTCATTCTGCAGGCTGTGTAGTGATAACTCTGGCTAGCTGCTAGTAGGAAGTACTATTGCAAAGGCAGATGGCAGCTAATGCCACCCATTCTCCTTCCCAGCAGGCATTCACTCTACAGTAGTTGTTCATACATCATTTAAGAGTAGTGCGGGCAGGAGTCCAGGATCTACCTAAGGAGTTCAAATGACATCTTGCTGAGCAGCCGTCAGTCTATTTATGCAGATGCCCCATGTTTCCAGTGTGCATTAGACAGACGGAAATGCTAGTCTGAGCATTTCATTAATGGTATTTCCACTACAATGTCACTTTCTTTTGCTGCTGACGTGGCCTAATCAGAAGAACCCCTGAGGCATTTTCCAGCTAGATTAGCGGAGAAAGATTTTGGAGCAATCGCTTCCTGGGTTTCCAGTGTAATTTTAGCATTGTTACAAACTTGCATTTGGACCTTAACTTCTCTGAAAATCACACCCATATACTTTTCCAGGATGTATGTCATGAAGGTTCAGAAAGGCTGATAATTAGCATTTGGTGCATGGCTAATGTGCCCTTTAACTAGTGATGAAGCCAAAAATAGAGCTCCAGTGCACCGTAAAATGAAGGAAAAGCCTTCATTAGCAAGCTAGTCTCCACATTTCCTTTCAGTGGAAATAGTTCATCATATAAAATGATTTCAGTCAGAATGTAGGCAGTTCTGTTCAGGTTTCTGAGCATGAAAAACTGCTTTCTGGCCAAATATGATTACATCCTCTCTACCCAAGAAATCTAAACAACTCTTAGATTTGACACACTGATTATACAGTATTTCATTTACATTTGATTAAATGGGATTAAGAAATCTACATTCTGATTGGATTCATTTGTTGTTGCTTAGTAGTTTCTCCTGAAGAATATTTATGACTGAAAAATGTTCTTCATATTTGGAATCTACTGACCAAGTTCCCTTGATGGATTAAAAGGGCCCTGGGAGATAGAAAAGCAGTGGAAAAGTCATTCCACTTGCTCCTTAAAGGTAGCTCAGTGACTGAGCACATGCTTTGCCAATGGCACCAGATTCAGTTCCTACAATCTCCAATCTTAGGTGCCTGAAAAGAAATCTGCCTAACAACCTGATGATCTGTAGATTGTTGGGTTATTGTAGATTGTCATATAAAACCAGTAGTAATTGAATCTCATCCAAAAGCTTCAAATTCTCTTCTAGAAATGTTAATAGCGCAACATCTGTAGTTGAGCAAATAGGATTTGTCCATGGTGCAAGTATTTATATTCTGGATGTGAGCAAAGCAGTGTCAGCACATGTACCAGATGCCAAACTGAGGAAGGGTTGGGGCTGTTTTTACTGGTGGTGGTATGTATGGCTATTTTGTACTATTTCTGCTAGGATCAACAAATGAATTACATTTCTCAAAGTGGGCATACTACTGGCCTGTCCTTAATGTAGGCTTCCCCTTGATGGTTTCTCTAAGAATGTTATCATGAGGAGCCCCTCTCTGACTGTGCTATTTCTCCTTTCCATTGCAGACAACGAGTCATCCAACCAATGGGGGTCAATCCAGATGGCAATTTAACCTCTCTCAATGTAACCTCCTTGGAGGATGCTGTCCATCAGATATCTGAGGAGAGGTTATCATCTGACTCTGACTTGGAATTGGACTGAAAAAACATTTCCTGTTCCTCAAAAACCTATGGACCCTCTATTCTCTCTCTGTAACAGGTGCTGTATCAGGAGACCAGTCCCAAGAAAGGACTTCCTATGGGATGGATCTCCACCGCCCAGAGTGGTATAACATCTGTTTCTTCTCTAGCTCTATAACACTCCTACCTTAGAGAGCTCTTTACAGCTTAGCTCTTTTGATCTGTTTTCCCTCTGTGTCCACAAGATTATTACACTTCAATTCCAAGGATTTTTGAGCAGAAATTTCATGGAGGGAAGGGCAATCTCTTATTATATCAAGGAGGTTTAGTAGCACTTAAGGGTGCTGTGAGTGCACTGCAGAGCTACTTGTATGGGACTAAAATGTGATACACACTGGTGATATATATATGTGTGCGCGCGTGCATTGATACTTGTGCAAAGCACATAATGCAGCAACCATACAGCGTGGTGGTGTTTAAAACACACGGATACTCTTGGCAAATGTAAATGTCTATTTGCATACACGACTGGGGCATATTATAGAAATGTGTGAACAATGAGAATCCTGCAATTTTTTTACATGTGAAATGCAAGAAAGCATACTCCTGGAGGCATATAAGTGCAATGTGTGTGGCAATCAGTCACATTTTTAGGCAGTTCCTTTAAGACACATTACATGTGTATGGAAACATGCAGGTAAGGAAACGTGCATTGTTGAAATAGTATGTATATGTGCGGTATGTGTCCATTATCTGAGATAATGTGCAAAACTCTGAGATATCCTTTGCTCACAGTGACATTAATGTTTGCGTTTGCTGATAATTTGGGGCCAGGAGGCTTCTAATCCTCACTATAACCTTGACACCATGTTCCTCTTTCTACCATGTTTAGTTTCTGGACTACTCTCACTCTCTGTGCTCTTCAGACAAAAAGCGGTGACCAATTGCTTAACCTCACTCTAAATCTGCTTCAGTTCCCCTATATCCATAGCACTCTGCATTCACCCTGTTATGTACCTTCATCCTGATCATAGGCTTTTCTGTTTAAAAAAAGCAGCCCCCATCTCCTACTTTGTTTCCAACTTTGCCAACAGTTTCTGAACTTAGCACAAATATAAAGATTTTCACTAGAATAAATGAAGCCTTCAGATAACAATATGCGTGCATCTGTTGATTATTTGGGTCATTGTATCTGAGCAATTAGAAATTAATTTCTTGGCAATGTAACTGCAGCCAAACTGGAAGGAGTCCAGTTATAGTAGTGTTGTACTCAAGCACATTGCCATGTGGGTGAGCGGTGGAACTTTCTGTGCTTTCAACAAACTAAACCTCACTGAGGCCGTTGGTGTCTTATCAGTCAATCTGTAGTGATAACATATGTGGAGTATCCCGCCCATTGCATCGGACTGGATGATCTTCTAGCTGCCTCTGAAAATGTTGGGAACTTTGGGTTATCTCCACAAACTAACATTGAGTATAATTATGACTCTTCTGCATACCCCATCCTCCTAATATATAGTTAAGGTTATTAATCACTTACGTTTCAACACAATGAAACTAATTGAAGGTCTGCACATCAGACCAAAGGTCTGCCTAGTATCCTGTTTCCCAGAGTGATCATCAGGCACTTGCAGGAAGCCCACAACCAAGCCTTCCCCTGTTGTTCATGTAGCCATCATGCCTTATGGCCACTGATATTCCTTTTGTCTTCCTTGTCATTAAAATAAAATTGTTCAGGGTCATTAAAACAAAGATTATGAAGAATTCCAAAACGACTCTCCAAACTGAATGAAAGGGCAAAAGCAATTCAGTGGAAGCAAGTGTAAAATGATGTATATCAGGACCAAAAAGTCAAATTAACGTCATGTGTATGCTCATGGGTTCTAAACTGACAGAGACCAGGAACACCTTGGGGTTGAAGTGTATGGCTCCATGGAAGATGCTGCTCCACTGTGCTGCAGCTGTGAAAAAGGCAAATCCCATGCTAGGGAGCATTAGGAAAGGAGCTGAAAATAAAACTGCTATTATACAAATCTTGGGTGCAACAACATTTTAAATACTGTGTACTGTACTGTCCTGGTTGCCTCACCTCAAAAACAATATTGTAGTTGGAAAAGGTTTAGAAAAAGGCAACCAATATGATGGAGGTACTCGCATGTAAGGAAATGTTGCAGCATTTTTAGTTTGGAGAAAAGGCAAGTAAGAAGTGACAGTATATAGCAAACACACACACACTCTTCAGCAGGGCTGGTGATCAAAATGTCTCATTTGAATGGCTTATCCTAAATTCAAGAGCTTTCCAATCCAATATTTGACTCACACATTCATATAAACAAATCTGTTAGCACATTCAAATTATCAGAAGCTCTTTGCAAAAACGGCCTTGCCGAAAATAGAGCTTGGGGGCGGGGGATCCAGCCTCTGAGGTTGATTGTAATTGGAGAGAAATAAGTAGAGTTCTTCAAATTAGGGGAGCAAACTAGTCACAATTCCTAAAAGCAGAGGGTAATCCTTGGCGTACATGGTTATCGTTTGGCACAACCACAAAGTTAATATTAAGCTACACACACTTGACATGTACAAAGTGGTGCTTGCATCTTCATGGTGATTTGAAGTTCATAAAGTAGCAGTACTAGATTTAATAGGTTCCACAATTTCAATGTTAATTCAGAGTAACACTACAAATAACACTGTTCGAACCACTCAGAGCTTCCTTTCATCTCTTTGTCAACAAGGACATAATGAAAGAAGAAACCCAGAAGCCCAGCATCTCTTTTAAACAGATAAAAGCCTGTCATTCAAAGATGCTGAATAACACCCAGAAAAATGTCAATTGTGTGAATGATGCCCACAATACTTTTTTCCCCATTAAATGAATTCAAGGACAGAAAATACAAGTTTAGAATTTAAATACTGAGAAATCTGCAGACAGAATATTGAGAGACTGCTGAAACATGCTTTTATTTTCACTAATTATTGCCACTCAATAAGTGTTTATTCAAGTTCAAACAGCAGCTTCACTACACTTTTCATTGTTGTCATTTCTTGCTAAAATTGTAGTTACACACACCTTATCTTTTCATGTTACATAAATGATACACCGAATATTAATACATCAAATTATTTTTAGAATATTAGCTTTCAGATTGATCTTCACAGAAGCTACAGCAGAAGACACACTGACTGAACAGTCAAACTTCTAAGCTTAGTTATTAAAGTTGGCCTAATCCAAATTCTTTCACAAGTTGGTACAATGTCAGATTCAGCATAACTGTGATGAATGCTATTGCAACTAAGGCTACTAGTGCAACACCACAAGATCTATGATGGTTTAGAAAACATTTGAAGAGTTTGTTTGGAGAAACAGCTTAAGAGGTGAAGTTTAATGGGAAGTAGCAGCTATAATGTACATCTTCATCTTCCACTCTGGTATCTAGAGCCTCTTACGCAAAAGCAAATTCACAACCTGCCATTTGATCATCATCTCCCAAGATCCTTCAGAGGACATCCATGTGCAACTAGACTCTCTGAATGATTTTTAGTTCCTCTAACCTACTGGGTGCTAGCACAATGGAGAGCATATTTTCCTCCAGTTCTCTGCTCTTATTGGTGTAACCTTTGGCTGCAGCGAACAGTCCTTTAGGAGGTAAACATCATTTCCAACAGCAGGGGTCAGATTTCCTATTTGTCTTTTGCATCCAGCTAAAAATAGAAAGAACATTATTTGTCTATGAAGCTTGCTTGTTCCAAAGTCCATCTGTTCAACAGCTGATACTGACTAAAGTGAAAAAGCAACAACACAGAGAAGGAAATGATTCATTTACAGTTAAATTAAAGCATATCACTGTTGAGTTGTAAGAATACAACAAGTACATAGGAAAATGCCATTAATTCTAACATCACAGAATCACACAACTATAGAGTTGGAAGGGACTCATCTAGTCCATTGTTTTTTTTTGGGGGGGGGGGCATTCATTTAATTTGTTCTTATTTTGTATTTTTATGCTGTTTACCTCCCCGAGATCTTCGGATGAAGGGTGGTATACAATTTAATAATAATCAAATAGTACAATCCCCTGAAATTCATGACAGATGGCCATCCAACCTCTGCTTAAAAACCTCCAATGAAGGAGAGTCCACCGCCTTCCGAGGGAGCCCCTTCCACTGTCAAACAGCTCTTGCAGTTAAAAAGGTCTTCCTGATGTTTACTAAGAACCTTGAAACCTTTTGTTTGGTTCCTACCCTCCAGAGCAGGAGAAAAAAACTCCCTCAACCATTCCTCATGAGGTTTGGTCTCCAGACCCTTGATCATCTTGGTCACCCTTCTCTGCACATGTTCCAGCTTGTCAATATCCTTTTTAAATTGTGGCACCCAGAATTGGTCACAGTGCCCAAGTGTGGTCTGACCAAGACAGAATAGAGTGATCTCATTACTTCCCTTGATCTGGACATCATACTTCTGTTAATGCAGCCTAGAATAGCATTAGCTTTTTTGCTGCTGTATCACATTGTTGATTCATGTTAAACTTGTGGTCTACCAAGATCTCTAGAACCTTTTCACATGTACTACTGGCATGCCATATACCCTCCATCTTGTAAAGATCATATTATGTCAAGACAGGTGATTAACTACTCTTTTCAGAACTCCTGCAATGTTTGTACTCATGAGAGATTCTGCAAGTGAAGTGGGGTGAGAGAATAAAAGCTTTTCAACTCGGAACTTTCATACCTTTTCTTTTTCCTTCTTCATTAATTCTTGCAACTCCTCCTTCCAGCCCAACAGTTCCACTACTTTTTCTACTCCAATGATGACGTCTCCCAGTTCAGCCACGTCACTGTGCTGTGGCTGATGAGCGAAGGGTCCCACCAATTCCCGGTTGATCAGCACACGTGGAACAGAGCTACGAATTGCATAAACTAGACTGGCAAATGGCTCCACCTAAAATCCAAACACCAAAAGGAAAAGGCTGCATATTCTGCTCCAAAGTGAAAGTCACAGCACAAAAGAGATTCATAACACCTTGAGATCTATTGATCTATCGAACAACTGTAATAATGCACCCAAATACTGGTAAATGAAGAGGGCTATATGGTAGTGTAAATGAGAACCTGCTAACAAAAAGGAAATATGTTACCTATTGTACAGTGGTTCTGCTAAATGCCCACTCAAAGCAATTCAAACTTAAGATTATTTCAGGTTATCCTTTCAACAAGTCAGGTAGGTAGGTTAGCAATATTATTCCAAAGTGAAAGAGTATAGCTGAGGCTTGTAAGAAAATGACTTGCTCACAGCCATCCAGTGAGTTTGTAGCTAATCTAATATTTGAACCAAAGCCTTCCTATTTCAGGGTGCATACCCTTGGCCATGGGTAGGCAAACTAAGGCCCAGGGGCCATATCCGGCCCAACCGCCTTCTAAATCCGGCCCACAGACGGTCTGGGAAGCAGCGTGTTTTTACATGAGTAGAATGTGTGCTTTTATTTAAAATGCATCTCTGGGTTATTTGTGAGGCAAAGAATTTGTTCACACACCCCCTAAAAATAATATAGTCCGCCCCCCCCCAAGGTCTGAGGGACAGCGGACCGGCCCCCTGCTGAAAAAGTTTGCTGACCCCTGCCCTTGGCCATACACTACCCTCACCCTCAATTAATGCAGAGCATTTGAACAGCAGCTAAGGAAATCTACATGCTTCTTATTTAGGAAATGGGGTGTACTGATTCATCATTGATCCCTACAGTACAGGTGATTGAGTCCATATTGCTCTCCCTTTCCCCTGCTAACACAGTTGCTGATGGGGCAATGCGCATGTTAAGATTTCTATTGTGTGTGCTGGGATAATGTCATAGAGGAAAAACTGCTTGCATTTCCAATATTCCTGACTTTGTACACAACACTATTTAGTGAAGACTGTCTTGTCATATGTCTATGCTTAAGGCACATTTACTTCTGCCCTGCCACAACACTGATTCCGCCTCTCCCTACATCACGACACAAAATAATTTCTTCAATTTTGGCAATCTATGCTTCCCGAGCTATTTATGAATCCTTCTTACACATTTCCCAAGATGCATTCGACTTTGTTGATCCCTGAATTGCCACCCTCGCTTTCCCTTTGGATCCGCATTGCTTTCCAGAGTCCCCGAACCACTCTGTCTCAATACCCCAGCTTTCATTCTCTTCCCATGTTCATGATAGCGCAGACCTCAAGGGAGGTTCCGATGACAAAGAGCAGGTCTGCCATAGGAAAATCTGTCACGTGCAAGAAGAACCGATGAGGGAGCTCCTCTCCAAAAAAAACAATGTCAGGTTTGATCATTCCAGTACACACAGGGCACTTGGGGATCTTGTCAGCCATCACATCCTCCTATAATGATAACACAGAAAGCATGATATGAGTCCACAATCAGGCAGTATAAGCCACACATTACATCACTTGAAATTACAAGGGACACTTTCCATTGGTACTATTGATTGAACACCCCAAGCATTAATGAAAGTAAAAGCAAACCTATGAACCCCGCAAAACAAGATTCTTGGTGCCTAAGCCAAACATAACCAGCACCCTTTGCAGTATTCTTGATATTCCTGGTGTATCTGCTGTGCTGTCACTTACCCTGAAGTCTTCACCAGGGTATGACCTTCGACAGACAGTACATGTAGCAGAAGCAAATGTACCATGAGCCTCAACTAGCTTATCTGGAGGAATCCCAGCAACTAGAACACAAAACTCAGAGTTAAGGTCAATTCGGCCCAAACGTTCCATCAACGCAAAGGAAGTGGAGAATACTCTCCCTGCCATCCAAAGGTTTGCTGCAGTATCTCTAACATTAGCCTAGATTTTTATTTCTTAGATCCAAATTGAGGGGATGGGGAGACGTACCTCTCTCCAGCCCATCAATGTTCTGTGTGTACAGACGCAGAAGGAGCCCTTTGTCAAGTAGAAGTCGGAGAAAGTAATGAGCATAGTTGGGCCTGTAATTGCCAGGGTATAACTCCTTGGCCAATGTAAAGAAAGGCTTAGGATTGTGGAAAAAGTAATTAAGCTCAAATATGGCTTCTGGATAAGGAATATTATACTGCTGGAGATTACTGTAGAGGCCACTCCCAGGGGACCTGTGGAGACAAGAGGGGAAGAAAACTACAGAAGATGCCAGGAAACCAAGCCATTGCAAAGGTTTTTCATGTGCTGGTTTTCCCCTATTAGAAGTAAATTCACATATGAGAAAACACAGTTGAGGAGTATTTTATCACAAGTTTGTCAAGAAGACATACCACCAAAGTGGCCTATCAGTTGATATGTGAACAGCTTATGGTGAACAGGAAGGAGAATTCAGCAGTGGAGGCCTCTCTCAAGAAGCAATGATGCTTTTAAGATGGGAGGAGACACCATGACAATGATACCAGAAAATGAGAAGGAAGGTAGCTGATAGCATGCCTGGTAAGAGAACTTCAAACAGGGTAAGGGTGTTTTGATTTGATATAGTAGCATATTGTTTCACTATTTATCAGCACAGCAGGATCAAACAAGCAAATGAGAACTACAGCAAAATGTGACACTTCCCTGAGACCAAAGATCTTTACATAAATACTCAGATTAAACATGCCTTCCTTCTCTGAAAAAAGAAATGTGCTGAAAGTTCAAAGCAGAAGATTGTGCAGGACACTGGCTGGCACTGCATAAAGCCACCCAAAGCATCCCTCTCTAATCCCCACAAAATGCTTCCAAAAATTAAATAAAGGTGGCTAACAATCCACATGATGGAGGGGGAGGTGCGTGACTGGTGAAATAGCATTCTGTTCACAAATGCGTGTCTGTCACTTCATGCACAACACCTGGTGTATTTGCTCTGGATTCTGTTGCTATCTGTTTTTGAACATAGGTTGCAATCCATAAAGGGGGAAATTTTGGATGCAAGAAAGTCAAATTAAATAGTTAAAGGACCTATTGTGGCATCCTCCATGTAGCATAAAACCAGATATGACTTATTTGGCATTAAGGGACTATACCGTTAACGGACCTTGTTTGGTGCGATGTTGGGATAGGGAAAAAAGTTACACCAACAGTACCAGCCTCTTCATTCAATTTCAAAAAAAAAAGCCTGGTTCACTCTTTCTGCCTGTGCCCTGCTTCTTGAAGCTGCTCCATCTATGACTGGGAGTGTGGTGGCTGCTGAAGAGTTCACACAAGGTGGAGACTTTACAGAGTAGGGGAAATGTCTGTACAGTCAAGAGAGCAAGGCCTTGATAGCAGTTTGAGTGTTACCTGAAATCGGGGATACCACTAGGAGTGCTGAGCCCGGCTCCAGTCATCACCACGACTCTCTTGCATTCTTTCTTCTGAATTAGTTCTGTCACATCCTTCAGGGTGAGCTGCTCCTTTTGACCATCATTTCTTCCTCTGCCACCTCCCAAGAATACCATTAGAGCAGTGGATAATGAAAAGGGCCTGCCAGCAACATATGCAACGGGTTACAAAGAAACACATTCAAATGCCATTCACCAGAACGAGATTACTGGGAGAAAACTCCCTCAGTTCGTATTAGCAGTGAATTGGCATTGTTTTTAACAATGTGGCTTTACTCGTCCTGTGTCTGGTGTCGTATGACTTAAAGTGTGCTCTCAACACTTCCTTTGCTTGAATTCTAAAATAACTGAAGCCACAGCTGCAAAGGAAGAACGAGGAGTGCACTTTAAGTCAAGGAGATTCTTATATTCTTATGGGATAAGGTAGATAAACACAAATAAATACAAGCATCCCAAGCACATTTTGTGAAGGAAGGTGGAAGAATTCAAAGTCAAAATGAGCAGGAGAAAGGATATCATACCTCACTCCATAGGTACTTGCAATCTTTTCTATTCTGCTTTCTGGAGTTCTTTGGAAGAAAAGATTTCCATTTGGAAAGAAGAAGGTGGGTTTCAATGAAGTTAGGAGCAGTTTTCTGCAGGTCATAGAACCAGAAAAATTCCCATAATAATGTTGCTGGGAAGATATCCAGCAATTCCTCCATCCTATAAAACATAACAACCATTTTCAAATGCAGGGCTTGTAATAGTTGGTTATATGAAATTTCACTGAGGAATAGAAAACCCATTTGACAGTGCAATCCCAACGATGTCTACTAAGAAGTCCTATTAAATTTAATGAGGCTTACTCACAAGTTAAGTGGGGGCAATAGGATTAACCCTAATTTAGTTGATTAAACCTTTATTTCGGGGTAGGGAACCTTCACTTCATAATCCAGGTGTGGCCCACAGGATCTCCCCTTTGGCTTGCCAGTCTTTTCCCACATCCAGATCCATCTACTTAGCCCCCTTCCGCCCTGCCCCCGGCCCCACTGCTGAGCTGTAATATTCAATCCGTGAAGTAGCCCAGGGAGAACAGATCATAGTGAGGTGAGGAAAACCTCCCGCTGCCCTGTACTGCTCAGCTTACTGAAAATTACTGCTCAGTAGTGGGGAAGAGGGAACATGGCTGAGTCCTGCTGCTGAGCTGCCCATGAGCTGAGCTGAGCAGTCCTTCCTTCATGGGCAGTGTGGTGCATTTTTATCCTGCACAGTGAGAAAAGGAGTCCCTTTCACACTGTGCAGAACAAAAGTTAATTGAGTTGCTTCTGAAGGAAGAGATTATTTTCTTCCCCCATTGGCAGTTCCTGGGCTGAGCATGGAGAAAGGGGAGTCCCTTTCTCAGCACGTACCACAGAAGCCATGCAAGCAGAACGTGGTGCTCTTCAGAGGTTGTTGAACTATGACTCTGATGCTTCCTGATCATTGACCAACCTGTCTGGTGAAGAGAGGGCACTACACTGGCGGCCTGATACAGTGTGTATATGTGCATGTGTTATGTACAGTGGTACCTCGGTTTACGAACAGTCCCGTTTACGAACTATTTGGCCTACGAACTTCACAAAACCAGAAGTAGTGTCACGGTTTGTGAACATTACCTTGTTCTAAGAACGGAATCCGAATGGTGGAAGGGCACTGGCGGCGGGAGACCTCATTAGGGAAAGCGTGCTTCGGTAAAAGAATGGACTTCAGGAATGGATTAAGTTCATAAACCAAGGTACCACTGTATGTAGGTTTGTGAATGGGATGTGAGTGTCTATGTATGCTTTGACCCTGCCTTCTTTTGGCCTTGGCCCCAAACACTACAGGTGTATGGCCTTGACTACTCCTCCCCCCCGCAAATGGAGCCCTGGAGAGTGGGAAAGGTTGCCCAGCCTTGTATTATATATGACTAGTATTTGCTGAAGAACATAAATTATTATTAAGTATCTCCTCATGCAGTTGTATAGACAAAGCAACAGGGTTTTGCTCCAAAGGAGACTCACACTTTATGCAACAAAAGGGGATAAAGGGGGATACACTGCAAAAGTCTTAGGTTACATTTTACTGCACTTCCTTATCATATTGCTCCTTGGAGGATGTGAGAGTTATAAACCATTTTGCAGGCTAAAAGTGTTCTACAGACAGACAGATGTAAAAAATTACCTACTCTAAATTGGTTCATAGAGGAAACACCTTAGCTCAGTGGTAGACTGTATGTTTTCCATGCACAATGTCCCTGGCATCTCTAGTTATCTCAGGTAGCAGGGCCAAGGCCTCTGTCCACTTGAGAACTTGGAGAGCAGTTGTCTGCCAGAGTACCTGTAAGCTTTTCCATTCCAGGTCTTAGCTCTCCTAACTTTTCCAAAATCTGATATGCCCCTTCCAGTTCATTCATATTCTTCTGTATTAGATTGTTACTTACCTATTGGCCTCTGAAAACTTTCAGCGCAAAGTGCATGCCTTCCTGCAGAGACTCTGTAATATAATCTCCGGTTCATTTCCCTCCAGCCACCTAGTCTTGCACCAGAGAAAGAAAAATCAAGAGGTTTCTATGTCTTCTGTGTTCTTCCCTTTATAAATGGCTCTACTCGTGAAGGTGGGCAGGAGGCTGGTATCACTCTGTATCTCGCCAGTTTCCTGTTTGGGTTGTATTTGTGGTCTGAAGGTTACAGAAGATCTGGAGTGGAGCAGTAGGGCAAAGCACCACTCTTGTTTGCTTTCAGTGATCTTGAGCCTGAAAGAACAGCTGAAAAGCTCTTTACCTTAATGTTCCTAAAAGAAGAGCCTAGATCCGCTCATGCTAAAAATCCATCTCTTACGGTCCCCACCACCCTTGCAGTAGCTTTTTGGAGATGAATTGCACCACCACTTAAGGCATTATGCTACAAAACTGCTTGTTATACACTGCTGCTCTCAACTGGCAATAGCTTTTTTCTTTGCAGTAGGTTCTGCTGGGTGTAATCTCGTTCACAGTGGCTTTTTTATGGGGCGCCACTAGTCTCCGACTGCCGTAATTGCCCAAGAAGCACAGCTCTGTGTTTCATTCATTTTAAGGCAAGGCCCACTTCAGACACACATCCCCATCCAGGATATTATTATTTTTAGCATTTTCGAAACGAATATACAGAAATGAGTGCAACAATTTTGTTCTTTGCGTTGCAAGATGCCACTTACAGCAAAGGAAACCGCACCTCCTTCAGTTCTAAGATCGGGCAGAAAGGGACGGAGGGGCCAGAAACGGGAGAGCGACGCTTCCCTGCCCAAACCTCCGTCCGACGGCGCCGATGCACCTGAGCAAAGGGAGCAAAAGGAACCTGAGGGACCCTGTCCAGGTCACTTATGGCCGGCGCGGAGGGGCCCTAGCGGCTCTCCCCCACCCCATCCGGGGGGGGACAGCAGGGACGTCCCGCATGGGAAACATGTTCTCTGCCGCCGACAGCTCTAGCGAGGCGGTGGCGGAAATGTTTTATTTCACGAAGCTGCGACACTCGACATCCTCCTCCTCCTCGTGGCGCGAGCCGGTGGCGAGTGACGTCAGCATCCCCACCCCCACGTCACGCGCGGAGGCGAGCCGCCATGGCAACCGGCACCCAACGACTGCAGGGGGCGCCCGAGAGAAGCTCGCCGGCTCTCTCGCGCAGCGGAGGCCGTTGCCATGGCGACCAGCGGGCCTGCCCGCCCCCCCCCCCGGAACTCTCGCCCCTCCTCCTCCCCCAGCGCGTGGGGCGAGATCGACAAGCAATGCTGCGCAGAGCGAGGCCAATACGGTACCCGGCGTGCTCCGCGCCGAAGGTGCCGGAAGTGAGTGTGCATTTCCGGCGGCAGGGTGGCCCGGCCTCCTGCTCCTGCTCCTGAGGGTGAAGCGGTCTCTCTGTCTCCCGCTGCTTCCCCGGTCCCGGCCTCGCCATGAAGGACGTGCCGGGTTTCCTGCAGCAGAGCCAAAGCTCTGGGCCCGGCCAGGCCGCCGTGTGGCACCGCCTGGAGGAGCTCTACAACAAGAAGTGAGGCGGGGTGGGGGGGCGGCTGGGGGAGCTTGCGGGAGGTGGGGAAGGGGCGACTCGGTGCTTTTTTCAGGAGATGATCCGCTGGGGGGTCTCCTGCTCTTGAAGGCCAACCCCCCCGTTCAGGAAGCTGGTGCATCGGGCCTCACTCCCGAGATGTGTGCGCAGGCTGCTTGCCCTAGGAAAATGGTGGATAGGCACGCGTCGCTTGTGGCATAAGCACAACAGGGTCGGAAGTGTGAAGCACTTGGCCGTCTCCATTGAGGCTCTGCGCTGGCCTGGTTGCCAAAATGTGTGTGTCGTGCAAGGGTTTCTGTTCATATAACTCGTGTTTGATTTAGGTAAATACACCGTTGAGGGTTTGCTGTGGTCTCCTGGCTGCTGTACTCTTCCCTTGCTCGCCCTCATTTTGTAAAATTGACAGTCTGTCCTTTGCCATTTCCATAGTCATGTGTGTATGTTTTACAGACTCTGGCACCAGCTGACCCTTCAGGTTCTGGACTTTGTGCAAGACCCCTGCTTTGCCCAAGGAGATGGACTCATCAAGGTAATCTCCCAAGTCTTACCTTAGTCATTGAGATGGTGATGGGTTGCATTATTTGTATTCTAATTCACAAGATTCTTGGAATTACCACAAATAAGAAAAATTAAAATTAAGAGTAGTGTAAATGTATACCCCTGGCTTCTTGTGAATATAAACATTGCCAATGATGAGGCATTTAGGGCAACTCCACTGAACACATCAGTTCAGGGCTTTGTAGCTTATGACCTAATTTTTTTGCTCTGTAAATTATGTTGACTTCTGTATCACTTTTTTGGCATTTGGGATCACATTTTTATTCTTTCCAGGAGTGAAAGGGTGCATTTTGTAATTACTGTATAATGCTGGTACTCTAAATAGATGATGCAAAATGGTATGAGATGACATTGCAGTGATAAACTGGCAGATTAAATCATTGGTGGGGAACCTCTGCTCCCAGGCCTAGTTATGCCTACCAGTCCTCTGAATTTTGACCACCAGGCCATTTTTGGCACAAACAACACCGACCTGTCAGTCATCTGACACCATATGACATCAGGCATGGATAATCTGTTATCTCCAGGCTAAGTGCTGTTTGTCAAGACTGGAAATAAGGGATCTCCTTTCTCTTATCTTAGTACTAAGCACTATAGTGCTAAAATCAGAAATAAGCCCAAGTGTATAAAAAAAACCAGGCAGTACTGTGGGACTACAGTACTAACGGCAGATATAAGTCTGTGCCTACTCCCATGGTTTGAAGTTTGAATCACCTGGTCTCATAGTACATTGGGTGATTAACAGGTGGGTAGCCAAATGTCAAAATGGCAGGAGGAGGATGTACTAGTTCTGGATCCAGCCCACCCTGTATTATAGTTTAGAAAATACTAAATGAATGAAGGGTTTCTATAAAGGAGGACAGCATGACAGACAGTTGTATGAAAAACAAGAAAGATTGAAGGAACTGGATATGTTTGGTCTGGAAAAGAAGATTGAGAGGGAATATAGAAGCTGGAAGGGACCCAAAAGTCATTTAGCCCAACCCCTTGCAATGGAAAAATCTCAGCTAACGCATCCATGACAGATGGCCATCCAACCTCTGCTTACAACCCTCCGAGGAGGCAGAGTCCACCACATGATAGCACTGTTGAAACAGAGGCTCCCACATAGAAATGATCACATACTTGTTATACCTAGAGGGCAGGACTGACTGGTTTCAGTTACAGAGGGATAGATTTCAGTTCAATATTAGGATAAAATGTTTTACTGGTAAGAGCAGGGTTGGTGTTGACAGCCTTCATGTCACATAATTTGCAGACATCTTTGTAGCACAGAGTTGGTCTGCTAATTGGACTGGTGCCGGAAGCCAGCTCTCTGTAGATCAGGTCCTTGGGGATCCTGCCACCTTCCATTCTGTGGACATGAGCAAGCCAGCGTACCTAAGCTAAACCATGGCTTGGTGTAAATGCATGAGCTCTTGGAGGGAGATCACATCTGCTTTGCCCTTTCTCTGGGCCTACTGGTATTACCCATGGTTTGGCTTGGCATGTTGTCCAAACCTGGGTTTTGATGTTTCTCACTCCAGACAAGGCATGAGTTGTAACAAAGGTGGTCTAGTGCTGACCCGGGGCTTAATATTGATTGTAAGGAATTCCACACACACTAATCAAACTGTAGATAGTGTCCTAGATGTGCTAATGATCAACTTGACTTGTTAACCAAAACACACTTGTATTGCTAAACTTACCACCTCTTTCTTTGATTTATAGCTTTATGAGAACTTTATCAGTGAGTTTGAACACAGGTAAAGATTTTAAAATACTTAAAATTTAGGGGAAACCTTACATTTTAAGATCAATATTTTAATTCTAAAGTTCATTATTAAACTTAATTGCTATTAAAACTTCAGTTGTTCATGTTACCATCTCTTTATTTCAGGGTGAACCCTTTGTCCCTTGTAGAGATAATTCTTCATGTAGTGCGACAGATGACAGGTAAAACACCTTCATTTTATCATAGCTATCTTTCATTATGAACTGGTTCGGGGGGGGGGGAATCTGAGGCCAACAATAAGACCTTTAGGAAAGTAACAAAGGATTGAACTACTCAGTCTTGGAGAAAGGGAATTATTCACATTTCCGTCTTTCTGGACACTAGCCATTAATACTCCTTAACTTTGCTATAAGGCCAGCAGAGATGTATTAATGTAGAATTTGAGAATCTAATCCTAGGAGTTTGACAGACTGAAGGCCTCTTTGGGTGCTGGTTTCTCCCTGGGACTGATCCAAGGAAGTCTCTGGGAGCTGGCTTTTGGCTTGCACAATCACTCCCCCTCAGTGTAGAGAGAAATGGAATGATCAAACAGGAGATCTCATGTTGCTTTGAACACGAGCTCTCCTCTGACTTTGGGATATTAAATCAGGAGAACCTTGAATCCAGAAGTCTGAGCAAAAATTTTGTCATTCATTGTTTCTCGGAACAAAGGGAGGAAGCATGCCTTGAAGCCCTCTACTCCTCTCCCCAAGGACAATATCATTCAGGCAGGTCCTCAATTCTAAAACTTTTGTGATAGGATCCAATAAGAGGTTATGTGAATCTTAATGTAATTGCTTGCTTGTACCTCCTTAGATCCTAATGTAGCTCTTACTTTTCTGGAAAAGACCCGAGAAAAAGTAAGTATGATATATGACAGATACTTTATATAGTACTTTGATCCACTTGCATGGAATTGTTTTCAGTGCAGTTACTAGTTTTTATTCATTGCTGTAGCCTACTGATGTTTTTATCACTTGTTTTTAAGGGGTGTAGACTTAAAACTGTTGATTTAAAATAAGCAATTATAGGTTTTATGTTACAATTTCTGTGTACTATCTTTTGTCCTGAAAGGCACAATATAAATTAATAACACATCTACTGAACTGGCCAACAAGCCAGTTTCATTGCCAGTAAGAAAATGATCAAGGATAGTTATACAGTCAAATTTGGAAAAACTGCTAACTACTTACGCTCTCTTTGGCAGACACTAGTTTCATTCTATTTGAAACAATAGCTGTTTTATTACGTTCATTTTGTATTGTGGCTGCAGGTGAAAAGCAGTGATGAAGCCGTGATTCTATGTAAAACTGCCATTGGAGCTCTGAAATTAAACATTGGTGATCTACAAGTCACAAAGGTGAGACAAAATACGTATTTTCTTGTTCATAATAACAAAACCTTTTTTGAATTAGCTGTATTGGACGGCTCTTGCATTTTGTGTGTGCAGCCCTTAGCTTTTAGTAGCTATCTTCTAACATAGGAGAGGGCAGACTTCAGGCCTTTATAGGTACTCTGAAAAGCCGTCAGCTGGAGGCAGGTGCAAAAGACATAAACTTAGAATTGAAGGACATTTTGTGTTTGAGCAGGTGCTGATCAGCATGATTTGTTTTTTTTTAATAATATTTTTTATTAGTTTTATAAAATACAGAAAAAAGAATAAAGAACGTATTATAAAAGTAAAAAAGAAAGGTTACAAATTTTTCTTACTCCTTTTTCCAAATCTGTTGGACTTCCCCACGTCCTCCCAACCCTGCATTCTCTGTGATGCAAAACGTCTGCAATTTGTTAACTTATTTCAATACTTATTATATCTTCCTTTTTATCATGTTACCCAATTTCAAATGTATTATAACCCAAATCATGTACATTTTCATTTTAACACAATAAAGTTGTTTCATTATTCTATCTCTGACTCCTTGTACCTTAATTTCCATTTCTTTAATTTAACATTACTGAAGCTAGAATTTCCTAAAGGGTGCATTTTTTAACATTCATACAACTTATAATGTTTTTCCAAATAGTCTTTAAATTTTCTCCAATCCTCCTCGAATGTTTCTTCTCCCAAGTCTCGGATTCTGCCAGTCATTTCGGCCAGTTCCATATAGTCCATCAACTGCGTGTGCCATTCCTCCAGTGTGGGTAAATCTTGTGTCTTCCAATATTTTGCAATCAGAATCCTTGCTGCTGTAGTAGCATACATAAAAAAAGTTCTGTCCTTCTTAAACACTCTCCGGTCCACCATGCCCAGAAGGAAGGCCTCTGGTTTCTTAGGTAAGGTAAATCTCAGTACCTTTTTTAGTTCATTATGAATCATTTCCCAGAAGGCCTTCACTTTCGGGCAGGTCCACCAGAGGTGAAAGAATGTCCCTTCCGCCTCTTTACATTTCCAGCATTTATTATCAGACAGGTGATATATCTTAGCAAGCTTGACTGGGGTCATGTACCACCGGTATATCATTTTCATAATGTTTTCCTTCAAGGCACTACATGCCGTAAATTTCATTCCGGTGTTCCATAACCTTTCCCAGTCTTCAAACATAATGTTATGCCCCAAATCCTGCGCCCACTTTATCATGGTGGATTTGACTATCTCATCCTGAGTATTCCATTTAAGCAGCAGGTTATACATTCTCGAAAGTAGTTTACTTTTTGGTTCTAACAATTCTGTCTCTAGTATCGATTTTTCCACCTGGAATCCAACCTTCTTATCTACTTTGAAGACCTCTTGAATTTGTGCATAATGCAACCAATCTTGCACCTTGTTTTTTAGTTTTTCCAAGCTTAGCAACCTCCAATTGTCTCCAATCTTTTCAATGATTTCCCCATATTTAGGCCAATTGGCTTCCATATTAGGTCTCTTACGTGCCTTGGCCTCCACCGGTGAGAGCCACCTCGGAGTCTTACTCTCCAATAAGTCTTTATATTTTGTCCAGACCATTAAAATTGCTCTCCTGACAATGTGGTTTTTAAACAATTTGTGCACTTTAACCTTGTCATACCACAAATATGCATGCCACCCAAAAGCATTGTCAAACCCTTCCAGATCTAGGACATCAGTGTTTTCCAGTAAAATCCAATCTTTCAACCAGCAGAAGGCTGCAGCTTCGTAATATAACCTCAAGTCTGGCAGGGCAAATCCCCCTCTTTCTTTCGCATCAGTTAGTATCTTAAACTTTATTCGGGGCTTTTTGCCCTGCCAAACAAACTTAGAAATATCCCTCTGCCACTTTCCAAAGCATTCCACCTTGTCCACGACCTGTAGGGTCTGAAACAAAAATAGCATTTTTGGCAATACATTCATCTTTATAGCTGCTATTCGGCCCAACAAGGAAAGTTTCAATCTTGACCATGTTTCCAAATCTCTTTTGATTTCTAACCAACATTTCTCATAGTTGTCCTTAAACAAATTCAAATTTTTGGAGGTCAGATACACCCCTAGGTATTTTACTTTTTTAACCACATTTAATTCTGTTTCTTTCACAAACTCATCTGTTTCTGTACTTGTCAAATTTTTTGCTATAACCTTAGTTTTTTGCTTGTTCAGCTTAAATCCCGCCACCCGACCAAAGTCCGAAATTAATTCTAACACTCTTTTAGTACTAGAGACAGGCTCCTGCAATGTTAATACCAGGTCATCTGCAAATGCTTTCAATTTATATTGTTTCACTCCGACCTCAATTCCCTGTACCAACCGGTCCTTTCTAATCATGTTCAATAGCACCTCCAGAACTGAAATAAACAATAGGGGGGATAGGGGGCACCCCTGCCGTGTCCCTTTTTCAATTTTAAACTCCTCTGTCACCACATTGTTTACTATCAATTTCGCTTTTTGTTCTGAATATATTGCTTCTATTCCATTTTCAAACCCCCGCCCCACTCCCATCCCTTCCAAGTTTTTCTTCATAAACATCCAGGAAATATTGTCAAAGGCTTTCTCCGCATCAATAAAAATTAACACCGCTCTAGTGTTTAGATTTGTTTGTAAAAGTTCCAAAATGTCGATAATGTTTCTTGTGTTACCAAACAAATGCCTACCAGGGAGAAAGCCAGCCTGGTCTTTATGGATCACTTCATTAAGCACTTTTTTAAACCTACTTGCCAAAATGTCTGCAAAAATTTTGTAATCCACATTTAGGAGTGAGATGGGGCGGTAGTTCTTCAGCTGAGTCTTTTCAGTTTCTAGTTTGGGTATCAATGTGATGAAGGCTTCTTTCCACGTTTCCGGTGCCTTCCTCCCCTCCACAATCTGGTTACAAACCTCCAACAAAGGTTGTATCAAATAGTCTTTCAAAACCTTATAGTATTTGGAGGTAAGTCCGTCGGGGCCTGGAGATTTGCCTAATTGGAGGTTCTGAATGGCGCTTTCAATTTCTTGCTGTGTGATATTACTATTCAGGGTTGTTCTCATTTCCTGAGGTATTTTCTGTAATCCGTTGGTTTTAAGAAATTGGTCCACCTCCGAATCTTTCTGTGGCCCTTGTGAATAAAGTTCTTTGAAATATCTCTGGAAGCACTTTCTAATTTCCTCGGGTTTCTGAACCATTCTCCCTTCAATCTCTAGATTTGTAACAGTATTAAGTTTTTGTCTCTTTTTCAACTGCCATGCTAGCAGTTTCCCACACTTATTTGCTGATTCAAAGGATCTTTGTTTCATCTGTTTAATTTTCCATTCCACCTCTTGATTTATCAGTTTCAAATATTGTGCTTGGAAAAATTTCACTTCTCTCAGCACCTCCTTAGACTTTGGCCTAGATCTTAATTTTTTCTCTCCATCTCTTATTTTTTCCAATATCTTCTCCTTCTTTTCATTCCAGAATTTTTTCTTGATCGTATTTTGTTGTATTAGAAACCCTCTCATGACTGCTTTACTTGCGTCCCAGATTATTCTTTTTTCCACAGTAGTATTTAAATTTATCTCAAAATAGTCCTTTAAAGTTTTTTGGGCCTTCTTAACAATCTTCTCATCCCTTAATAAGGTGTCATTCATTTTCCATCTGAAGGATCCGGTTGTATTTAGTCTCAATTCCATTTTCAAAGCATTATGGTCGGAGCAGGTTTTTGGGCAGATTTCCACCTTTCTAGTCTTGGGTGCCAGTCCTCTAGTTATCCATATTTGGTCGATTCGTGTCCATGTCAGATGAGCTTCAGAAAAGAAAGTTCCTTCTTTTCCTAGGGGGTTCTTAACCCTCCATATGTCAATTAAGTCCACATTGTCAGTCATTTCAAAAAAAGTTTTAGGTAGTCTGCCATCTTTCGTTATGTTAGCACTTTGCGACTTATCCATATTTACAGACACAACCCCATTCATGTCACCCATCATGATGATGTTGTTATAGTCTAAGTAATCCAGCATAATCTCATGCAGCTTCCTGAAAAATTCCGATTTTCCTTCATTTGGGGCGTATATTCCTAATATCAGAAATTTTTCTCCTTGTGTCTGAATTTCAATCGCCAAAATTCTGCCGTGTTCATCTTTAAATAAGAATTTCGGTGACAGGCTCTCCTTTGCATATATCACCACACCTCTTTTCTTCACTTTATCCGAAGAGATAAATTCTTGGCCTAGTCTTTTATTAATTAACACTTTTCTGTGGAGCCTTGTCACATGCGTTTCTTGCAGGCAAATAATGTCCAGTTGTTCTTTTTTCAAAATATGAAATACTTTTCTTCTTTTTTCCGGAGAATTTCCGCCATTTATATTCCAACTAAGAAGCTGCAGCGACATCCTGGTCTAATTGGTGGGTCTACAATGGGGTGTCTAGGCTTCCCTCCGATCCCGGAGGTGGTAATGTTGGTCCAGATCCAGGCGGTGTAGGCTTTGGAGATGGTCCCGGTGGTGGTGGAGGCCAAGAAGCTGCGGCTCTTTTCTGGAGGTCCTCCTCGTGGTCGTGTAGGAACTTCTGTTGGTCCTCCGGTGTTTTAATTCTTACTTTCCTTCCTTTGTAAGTAAATGATAGTCCTTGCGGAAACTCCCACCTATAAGGGATTGTGTTATATCTCAACAATTTGGTCAAATCTGTATAAGTAGTCCTAAGGTCCAAAAGGTGTTTAGGTATGTCTCTGTAAATTTCAGCCTTTTTTCCTTCTATCTCCAAGGATTTTTTGAAGTGTAGGCCTAGAGCATGATTTGTTTTGGGTACTAGAACTGAGCTGAGTTTGCTCTCTTTCCATGCAAAAATCCATTCCTGATTACCCCCAAGCATTCTTCATTGTCGCAGGGGGAGAGGCATTTTGTTGCCATTGTTAAACAATTGAGAGTCAGAAATCTTTGCCACTGTACTGGACAAGGATCTACCAGTATTGTGGACCTATGGTACTTCTCCCCAGTACTGGATATGTGGAGAAGGCTAAATTCTATCTGCTTCTTGTGTTCCACTTTGTGTTACTGGAAATGCAGTACAGTGGTACCTCTAGTTACAAACTTAATTCATTCCAAAGGTCCATTCTTAACCTGAAACTCTTCTTAACTAGAGGCGTGCTTTAGCTAATGGGGCCTCTTGCTGCCGCTGCGCCGCCAGCACACAATTTCTGTTCTCGTCCTAGGGCAAAGTTCTCAACTCAAGGTAACTCTTCCAGGTTAGCGGAGTTTGTAACCTGAGGCGTTTGTAACTCGAGGTACCACTGTACAATACAATTTAAATAATCAAAAGTGTTGGTATTTCTGATAAGATACTGTATTGAGTTTTTTTCAAATAAGATGCTAAGTATTCAGTAACGGTATTTGTGCTTTTGACAAGTGGCATTATTATTTCTATTCTGATGGCCAGAGATCACTTTTGATTTGATTTCCTTTGCTGGTATAATCCAGTAACATAATCCATGGCCCATTAGAAACTGTTCACAAAAGTCTAAATAAACATCTTGCAATGTGTTCATACTTTGTACAAATGAAAGCTGTTTATCAGTTTGCCACAAGCAAAGAATAGGGGTTTTCAAACCTGTAAACATCTGTTTAGAAACTTGTTTTGGCAGTTAACAAGGATATTAAATTTATATAATGGAGGTTGTTTCGTTTTTTTATAAACCACTATTAGGAGCTGTAGGGTTCAAGCAGACAAGGATATACAGTTGTGGATTTGTTTCTTCAGCAGAGTTGAGACTTCAGCAGGTCAAGTCCTAGTACCAGCAGAAATAAAATAACAAATATGTTCTGATCCTTAAGTTAATGTGATTCTTTGGAGTTATGTTTTTTTTCTCTTCAAATATTGGTTATAATTGTTAGGCAAGGTATTGTAACATGCTTTTGTGTGTATGTATATAAAATACATGTGGATTTTAAGGATTGGTATCACCCTTTTTCCCTTTAGGAGACCATTGAGGATGTTGAAGAGATGCTGAATAATCTTCCTGGTGTGACATCTGTTCACAGCCGTTTCTATGATCTCTCCAGCAAGTATTACCAGACAATTGGGAATCATGCCTCTTATTATAAGGATGCATTAAGGTTCCTGGGCTGTATAGATGTCAAAGATCTCCCAGGTAATGCTCTTTTCTTCCCATATTGAACAAAATGCATTTGTTTGTGCTGTGGAGACCTGTATCAAATGGATTTAATTTACTGTGCAGAGAGGGAAATAGAAATTATCCTCATTGTTGTTGGAACCTGGAGTTTCAGGAAAATAGGCCTAAGACAAATAATTTACTGTACCTTTGTGTATAGAATGCTCACATTTTTATTGAATGTAAGAGAATATATGTACGTGTGTGTGTGTGTGTGTGTGTACTAAAATGGAGTGTGGTCTCTCAGACTGTTGCTTGACCCAGATCATTCTTCTTTTCAGTGGCAGACCAGCAGGAGAGAGCCTTTACTTTAGGGTTAGCAGGACTCCTTGGGGAAGGAGTCTATAACTTTGGGGAACTGGTAAGTAGAGCTTAATTGGTGAAAATGTTCAGGAACCAGAAGCTAGCTACTATATCTCAATGTCCTACTTTATTTCCATCCTCAGCTTATGCACCCAGTGCTGGAGTCTTTGAGGAACACTGACAGGCAATGGTTGATTGACACGCTTTATGCCTTCAATAGTGGCAATGTGGAAAAATTCCAGGCTTTGAAGTCAGCATGGGGGCAGCAGGTAGGTGGCTGGTTTGACTGATTAAATAAGTACTTCCTCTTTGACTTGCTACTGGAAAGTAAAGCTTATGCACTTCTGAAAACAGCTGGTATAGATTCAGAGTCTTCAAAAAACAACCTTGGGGCAACAGGACAGAGTTACCCCATTAACTGTTTTAGAGTACTTAAGCCTTGGGACACGGGCCAGTTCAGGAAGGATCTGCTTCAGAGAAGGTCTAAATAACTCCAAAGCATCCCACTTCAGTTTAAAATCCATGCTCTGAAACAGATGCATTGCCAGATGTCTTGAACTGTGTAGTAGCATTCATTTTCTCACTCCCATAGAGGAGATGTTGGTTTAATCAGTCTTAACGGTTGCATTTAGAAATTAAACACTTCTGTTGAACAATTTACAATGGTAGGTCTAAGGCTGTGGTTTCATGACACAAGACGCATGAAATGATGAGCGCTTTCTGTGTTGCATGCATTTTGTTAAATCAAAGAAAACACAATAATATTTTTGGAGTAACTAAAGTTCTCATCTGTTGTGTCTTACAGCCGGACTTGGCTGCAAATGAAGCTCTTCTTCTACAGAAGATCCAGCTGCTGTGCCTCATGGAGGTAAGTCTAGCAATTCTAAATTATATAATCTGGTCCTGCCCTGTAGTGGTTCCCACTTGGGGCAGAAGTTTTTATTTGTGTTGAAATGTAACATACAGTATATTGCTATTGAAGATCTAGTCCACCTTTCAAGTAATGTCTTGCACAGAGGCAAACAAAGCTGGGGAAATCAGGCTTTCTGATCACTGTGTTGGGAACTTCTTTTTTCACGTAAACCCAGGTTTGTTTTAACTTTAGTTTTACTTGACTGCAGATGACCTTCACCCGACCAGCTAACCACAGGCAACTCACTTTTGAAGAGATTGCTAAAAGTGCCAAAGTCACTGTAAATGAGGTGAGTTGCATTTGCAGTTCTGTATGAGGGAAACATGTTCAGGGACTCTGTGTCATTCCATTTTCAAAGACATTTTAATTTCAGATAATCCCTGTTAAAATTGATGCAATTAAATTTCCAGATAGGCATTTACAGCAGTCATGATCTTGGCCATTTTCCCTTTCTCTGTTTGTTAAATCCCTCTTTTTGAGTTGTAGCAAGTACTCAGACTGGTAAGTTGCAGTGATTTTTGTGGAAACAACTGGATATGTTTCTCTAAATCCAGTAAGGGACTCTTGGTTTTCTTTTCCTGCAGGTGGAGCTGCTAGTGATGAAAGCCCTGTCAGTGGGTTTGGTGAAAGGCAGTATTGATGAAGTGGATAAGAGAGTTCACATGACATGGGTCCAACCACGGGTGCTGGATTTACAACAGGTAATCACTCTTGCTGAAATCTCAGTGCAACACTCTCCTTTTAAAGCATGGCATGGAATCTTAGTAAAAAACAGCTTTCTGGGGGAGAAAGGGTGTGGTTTCTTTGATTAATCACACTGTACTTATATGTCTTCCTTTACTTCAGTGCAGAAACAGCTTTATACGGTCACATGTTGAATTTATGACACATTGAATAATTGACTTAAATCAGTTTTCTTCACAATGCTTACCTTGTTTCTGGCACCTTTGAATCTCCCTATCAAAACGTCTTGTCATTAAAACAAACCAATAAGACACTCCACTGGGAGATTGCAGTTTATCTTTTCTCTAAAACAGGATTTTAATGTAGTCTGTTGCAGGAGACATTCTGATGTAGATTGGTTAAATTTTTTATCTTTCTTGGCCCTTCTTTTGTCTGTGTGTATTCATTGTATCTCCATTGAGTCCAAGTTCCTAAAGTGCTTGTGGGTTTATTTCCTAGATAAAGGGCATGAAAGACCGCCTGGAGTTCTGGTGCACAGATGTGAAGAGCATGGAGATGTTGGTGGAGCACCAAGCCCACGATATCCTGACATAGAGGACTTTGCACTGGCTGAGGGAATGTCTTGTACTGTTGCTGAAACTGGCAGTGCCCTGACCACTGACTCTGTACTGAATTCTATTAACAGGGGGGCTAGGGGAGGAGGGAAAGAACTACTTTTCTGATGCTTGTACAGAGGACTAAGTGGCCTTTGCTGTGTAACCCTTTGGTGCTTGGAGTCGGGAATTCCCTCCTACGTGCTAAGCCATTTGATTAGCATTCTCCTTGGGAGCTCCCATCCTGCTGCCACCAAAGGCAATAAGGACTCCTTCATGGTGGATTAATCGGTCTTGGTGTGAGGCTGCCGCAATGGAGGATGTTTGGGGCTTATGGGCTAAAGGGTGGAGGTCACTAGCTCCGCAGTGGGATGGCAGCAGGACTTCCATTGTGCATTTAGGGTGTAAGAAGGAAGGGCCATCTTCAGTCATTGGGCATTTCAGACAGATGTGGGGGGAGAGCATGACCTTTCTCCCTGCCAGTCCAAAGGCAGCATAAATGAGAACAAATGCCTCTTTCCCCTAGTCTCCCTCTGTTTTGCAGTAGAGGAAACTGCTCAAACCCCATCAATGAGTTTTCCAAGAATAAAATCATAAATTTAATGGATTTGTTTTTATACTCTCCTTGGGTTTGCTCTTGTCTTTTATGAACATTTTATCCTGAAGTGTGATGCAGTCAAATAACTGCTGGAATAAACTTCTCTGCCTTCCCTCTTGCGCAGTTCTGTTGGTATGCTTTTCACTGAGTCTTGAATTGAGCAGCAGTCCTATTATAATAGGCACAAAACCAGAATTAGCAGCTTACTTGTGCCCTTCAGAGTTCAGTGGGTTTTAAATAATAATACTACTAATCACATGTCTATGGAAGGCATGATTTCGATGTTAGTATTGCTCTCAGTCTTAGAGCAGTAATGGGTGACTCTGGACTTGATCTTGAAAGGGGCTCTGTTCTCCAATTTTTGAATACATACGAAATCTCTATTTTAAAAAGCTTTTAGGTTTCCGTGACAATTTTTCAGCTTCATGTTTGAAGGTGAAATGGGCATCTAATGACAAAGGCTTCTCTCGTAGGGCTTTTATGGTGACAAATTGGCATTCATCCCCAATAGGGTGCTCACCAATGTTAAAGGCTATCTTGAAAAGCATCCTTTTCACTGTAACTTTCACCTTGGACATGTCATTGGTAAACTAAATCTGCCCTTGTTTTAGTTCTGGTCAGATTCCCTTGGGGGTGGGGGGAGGAAAATGTCCAGATTTCTTTAAAAATTGAACATAGAGAAATTGTGGGGGGAGTAGGCTACCAGCTCAGTCTACAGTAGAGCATGAGACTCTTAATCGCAAGGTCGTGGGTTTGAGCCCCACATTGGCCAAAGATTCCTGAATTGCAGAGGGCTGGACTAGATGACTCTGGGGGGGCGGTCTCTTCCAACTCTACAATTCTATGATTCTAGGGAGATCATAGGACCAGATATTTTCCTCTAAATTAATGAGAACTGTGGTGATGGTGAATTGATAATTATGATTAGATTATCTACCGTTCACAAGAAGTTCCCAGGGCTGGTCAGAGCAGTGTAAAATGTCTTGTAAAAAACTATTAATCACTCACAATGGGCTGACTGGCCTATCTCATGTCAAAAAACCAGCAGCTGACATTTCTAATAGTTCTTTGGTCATCTGCTAAAGAAACTAAAAGTATGAGAACTAGCTGCTGCCAGTTGTGTATAAACAGCTTTCTGATAGCATCACAGCCTTGCTCAGTTACACTGGTTTATAACTGATAACATTGCAAAAAGTGCGACATGAAGCCACATCACTCAACCTTTTATAGGTGTGGGGTTGGCTAGCTGATTATTTTGATACAGATAGTTGCGTGCTTTTGTACAACTGCATTTACGACATATAATTTCCACTAATTCAGCTGAGTTTCAAAGTGGTCCATTTTAACTGTGTACTATGTATTCCAGTCTTTAGTCCTTGTGAGGGGGATAATGCATCTATCTGTAACAAAAGTATGTAGAGGCCATTGTTAGTGACAGCATACCTTGTTCTTAGAGATGGTAAATCAGTTTCTCAGTTATATCAATCCAACCTGCCGTAGCAGCTTCGAATTTGAAAGAGTTCTAGTCAAGCCATCACTCTGACTTGCTAGTTATCTATGTGCAGCATTTGTTTGCTTTTCTGGAGGGGCATTTCATTAAGTTAGTCCCCTCCTGCAGTCTTGAATGGCATATCCTAGAAAAAGGCTAACAGTCAGTGTCGCTTGCTTCTTGCTTTCACATTAAGGTGGGTTGAAAAGTATCTGTGGAACACATTTACTTACAAGCAAGTCCCACTATGTACTGTGTGTATAGGATTGGGGCCTGAGAGACATGAGAAGGCACTGCTTAATTGAGAAGGCTGTTACCCACATTCTCCTTTTTCTGTTGTACCATCTCCAAGTTTTTGGCAGAAATAAGATTTTAACTGGGGAATTTCAGATTTACAGCTTGATCTTCAAGCCACTGCACTATGCTAACTGAATGCTTATTCTCTTTCCTTGGCATGTTTTATTATTTCATGTTGCTATAGGGAAGAGGAATAAGGGGCATTTTTTCCTGAACAAACAAGTTTCACTGTGGTTTTTTAAAAGCAATTTTTTAATTATAAAAACAGCAAGAGACAGCTTTGCATATGGGAGGATACAAGTTCCTTTGGCATCTGCTTTGTGACCACGTTCATAGTGGAGAACTTCTGCCTGTGCTTCATTCACGGTGCGCGTTCTTGTAATCCTCCATATGGCTCAATATCCAACCGGATGGGACCAAGAAGGTTATAAACATCACAGTCAGTCCAATAGCTTGTTCCTGTACAAAGAAACAGAGGTGAACGTCGTCTGCAGTATTATGAATGTTGTAGAACATTCTGGGTTCTAGGCTAATCACCATTTATAGTTCATGCAGGGAAGAAAGCAGATGGGCTAAAGTTACTGTATGTGCTGTGTGATTTGTCTTTATTTTTGTACAGTGCAGTGAAGTCCTTATAGGATGTTTGTTGTGGTTTTGAAAGAATCCTCAGTTGCCTGACTAGTCTGACTGCAGGGCCCCAAATAATCTGCAGATAATTGAAAGGCCGCCTCCTGTTGGTTGGTATCTTTTTTAACAGTCAGGCATGCTGAGCCCACTTCAGCTCCTACAGCCTCTTCTGTGGAAGACCCTGAAAACTGAATTGCATTAATAACTGCCAGGACCTAAAAGAGATTGCTATACACCTAATTGTGTAGTTTTGAAAATGTCTTGGGAGTCTTAGCAGGGTATAAATACTGCATACTTGTGTGCTCTAGAGATGAGGAACTCTTTGGATTGGACTTTTTTCTAGGTTTCCTACCAAAAAAGGAAAACTTGGGGAAACTAAGTCAATCAGAGGACTTGGGTTTTTATTTTAGTTATTACCCATCCCTCACCCCAAGGTCCCAGGGCAGGTTACAATTTAAAATGGAACTGCAAAAAATGCAACCACATCTAATAAAAAGTAACACAATTCATATGATTGCTTATATTATATTTAGATTTCCAGTGTTGGCCTCCCTTTGCTAGCTCCCAGATGCACTCCTCCTTTTCATTCAGAAGCAGGAGCTTTTGAAGAACTACATCTCATAGTTCTCTCTAGTCTGTTCACAAGCACAATGGGGCAGGAAAACAAAATCCTCTGCTCTCCACTCACACAGCTTTGATGCTGTCCCCACTTTAATAAGGGGAGGGGAGGAGGGACGGGCTAATGGGTGATAGAGATGGATGGGGTTGAGAACAAGAATTCTTCATCTTAAGACTAAGTCTTATAAAGTTTGCCTCAGTTTTGATGAACACCTGCAGTATGGGTGTATTTAGGGTGTGTGTGTATGAAGTCACACCACTGGGGAATCACAGCGCCTGCTGTAGCTGTGGAAACCAGTAACTCATAAGTGCTGCCTCCTGTGTTGCACAAGCCTGGACAGTGTGTATGGAGGTCCTGGGTTGCCCAGACCACAAGACCTCCCTCTTGGAGGAAAGCAAAGGAAAGCAGAGCTATACATTTGGCACCAGCTTGGCTGCAGGAGTTGCTGGAAGGAGGCATCAAGGCACCATCCAACCGTCTTAAGGATTCCGCTCTGGATTGATGTAGCGTTTACTCCTTAGCCTTTTCTTCTCCCAAACAAGTCCCACAAGGGAGTGGGTTTATGTTTATGTATATATGTATACACACACACACACACACACCTACCCCATGGTTTGGCTGAGATTGAACAGTGTACTGTACACCCTATTCCTATCAAATGTGTGGACTTGCTGTGCCTGTTAATTTGCGTCGTTTAATTTTTCCTATGATGCAATGTACATAATTTTCCTCATTCAATATAAAGTGTTAGTTGGGCCCTCACTATTGCTAGCTATATGCAAAGACTGTAGTCAGCCCAGATAAGTATTGCTGAATGGTGCAGCCTTTAGATTACTTCTGAGCAAGGAGATAATCTTTTTGCAATGTCATACTGGCAGTAGCCTGACTTTCAAGTGACTTTGTCCTGAGAGCAGTAGAACAGGCCTGCCTGATCCCAATTAGAAATCATCTGAACTAGTTATATTCTGTTGCGCCTGTGGGACTGACTGTGCATACTAACTCTTGTGTGTACTAAAAAATATGTACAGCATATATTTTTGTTTGGTTCCTATAGAGGGTGGATGTGAATTTAAGTCATTGTGTTTCCTCACAATTTAATTCAGTTGAGATTCATCTGATGAAAGAATGAAGAAAAAATTGCCCTTCCTTCAGAAACCACTCTTTTAATCATAAATTGTTACTGACATGATCTGGGCTGTTAATTTGGTGCCAAAAACTTAGTTTTTCAGCAAGAAAATCAATGTGCATGCCACAAAAATGAAAAACTCTGAATAATTAAAGCAACATGAAGAAAGGGGGACATGACTTGAGGCCATAAAAACTGATAGAATTTATCTGTGGTTGCAAAAATTCTACACTGATCAATAAAGGCTGCAGATACTGCCTATGTATATTCAAATAAATATTTGATTTTCTTATAGGTCTAAAAGCTGCTTCTCACTTTATTGTGCCATAAAAGGTATAGAGCTGTGAAATTTCTATTTCCTGGTACGTGTATCAGATCTGGAGAACAATGGCTCTGTGCAGGCATATTGCCAAAGTTCTTAACGCTCTTTAAGCTGGGAAGAATGAGGAAATGAATTGTATGATTTTTTAAAATGAGGCTGGATGTGCAAGAGTTGAGGGTGGGAGGAGATGGTCTCTATAAATAACACTTTGCCCATTATTATTAATTTGCTGGGGGGGGGGGAGTTCTACATGTGTCTCAAAGCACTGGTTTTTTTTTTTTTTTTTTTTGGCTATTAGTGTTTTTTGCATTAATTAAATGTATTAAACAAAAGCTTAGCTTCTTTCCCCTAAAAGTGATTTGGAATACCTTCAAATCCACAAAGCAAACAACATGTGGAGAGTAATATAAAGTACACACACCTTTCGGCGCACGTGTACTCACGTCTCAAAAGTTTTCAGATGTATGTAGAGACAGTTTAAGGCTATATGTATGTAATCTGTACTTTGCTGCAAGAAACATTAGTATTATGTGTCATTCTGCCTCCTGCAAGTAGTGCTGCCCTTCCCAGTGGGCAGATGCTGGTGGTCGAAGGGGTACGATGCCAAGGGGTTAAGAGGACAAGAGCTGTGTGTGCCACATGGCTCCTAATCTAGCCTACCGCCATGAGTTGCGGAGGGCGATATCCCAGTGCCAGTGTTGGAGAAAGATCCTAACTGCCATCCTGATGGCTTCTAGACATCTGATTTGTCTTTCGCCTTAGGCTGCAAACTCTGGAGTCAGCCCTGGCTGCATGGAACGTGGACCCACCACACCTGCAGTAGGAGAGCCATCGCTTAGGAAGACCTGAAATGAAGGTTGGCCTGTGGCAAAGCCCTGCTTTGATATATGTCCATGCTAATAGGTAAAAGAGTGCACAGAAACATTCAAATGTGGCCTGTGGGACCAAGAGCCATTTTGAGCTGTTCCTGCACGTTATACGAAGCAAATGTGCCACAAACACATTGCAAGGAATAGGCGCAACCCGATTGCACCAATAAACTCATACTGTTGTGCTGCAACTTTGGGGAACAGAATTTGAGACAGTATATAGCGGGGAAGGTGTAATGGCCTATGTTTCAGAAGGGTGGGGAGGAGCTGCTTTAGAGTCCCAGCAGCACTCAAGGTAGTCGAGAAACTATTAGGCCAGCTGCTTGAGGGCCAAATGACGCAGTCTGTTCAAAGCGTTAATTAAACACTTGGTTAGAACCCGCTGCCACTTTTAACGAAGAAGCAGGCAAGTGTGAATGTGTGGCATTCAGCTCAAGAGCCTTAAATCCTGTGCCATTTTTGTGCCTGATATCACAGTGCAAATTGTGGGGAATTTATTCACTGGAAGAAAAGACAAGGGTGGAGGAAAAAAGGGAATTCCCTAGGCTGCCCCCTGTTACAGACATTCCTTTCAGAAACCAAAATCAAGGCTTCAGGTTTGTGGCTGAATAAAGTGTGTAGTTGCCAGTTCAGGGGACACCTTAACCATTCTCACCTTCTGAAATCTGAATGTGACATCTAAGCACACGGCAATACAATGTATCTGCTGCACTACCCTAATTTCCTGGTGGTCCAGAGACACCAAAAAAGGATACTTACTATTGGTGTTATGATCTCCTTAGGTGGCTTCTCCGTAATATTTGCTCGGGGAACAATCTGATTCCTCATTGTCGCATTCAGGAACCTGAACGTCTTATGGAAACGCAGCATTTTCCTTTCGCTTTTGAGCTCCCCAAAGCTGTTGCTGAAATGGCGCTTTCTGCCCTTTGGTAGGGAGTGTCTAGGGGCTCAGGCTCTCGAGCTGGGAAGTTGCAGCTGTCGGTGTCACAACAAGTGCACGCTCGCTCGTCCAAAGGCAGCTGAAGGTTTCCAAGAGGTCGGAGAGGAAAACAAGTGGCTCCGTTCCTGCCAGACTAATTTAGCACCGCTTTCTTGGCTCCGATTGGCTGCTGAGTTGCTCAGCTGCTTCCCTGGGATAGCAAGCAACTGCACAAAGGTGCCTCAATAGCAGGAAATATCAGGGCTTCTAAGTGAATCTAAACAGTTTCTACTAAACTGTGTGAAATGTTTTTGAAGAACCCAGTGCAAAAATTAAAATAGATTTATCTTTAAAAGTGTGACTTGCTTGACCGAATTCTAGAAGGAAGTTTAAAGAAAATGTATCACCAATTATGGGAGTAATGTGGCAAACAGGCCTGGAGCAGAGCCGTTTTTTGGCGGGAAAAGCTTCTTGCACTGTGGTCCTGATTCAAACTTTTCCTTTGTTAAAAGACATGTCAGGTCCTAACAGTGTGCTTAAAGTGATCCGGCCTTTGGCCTCTGAGACAGCTCAGCCTGCACATCCCCACAAGACCAGCTCACTTTCACCCCCACAAGCAGGTCATTGTTTTGGTGATGCACGTGTTACAATAATGTGATCCTGGTATGCTGCCAGCCCCCATTTCACAAAGTGAGGGTCTTACTCTAGTAAATGCCCCAAAGATCCCTTGCCCTCCATGTTTAGAATTTGGAAAATACTTGTGGTGTAATCCAAAGGTAAATATGCACCCTTTTGCTTTGCTGCAGTGCTTCTCCCTGTTTCATGTCACAGTGCTTTCCCAGTTATTCCCTGTCTCTTTGAACCAGCGCGTCCAGGAGCAGGAGTTATATAAACATAAAGAAAGTGTGCGAAGCCAAAGTCCAAAGAGGCCCAAATAGGGGATACTGTTTAACTCTCTACATCTCTCTCTCCGTGTAAGGGTGAAAGCTGCCAAGAAGAGCATAAAATATATTGCAAGTCTCTCACCCACTGTTTTGGACTAAAACTCCCATCAGCCCTGCTAGCACGATAAAGTGGATTACTCAGGGAGTGGCAATCACAAATGAATGGATTTTTTCAGAATCTCCTGTCAGCATAGCTGTTTGTTTATAGGAACAGCCAGTGCTTTTTTTCTTTAAAAATGCTTAGGGGTACTCTCATTTTCCTACTCATATTAAAATACTGCCCCTCAATGAGGCCAAACTTAGATTCACAAAATGCTTAGGGGTATGTGTCCTCCCAGAAAAAGAAGCAAAAGGAACAGTTATCTGAATGCAATAGCTCCTTTATGTCATTTTCTAGCTTTGATGTCCATCTGATGTGTGTGGCCCGTGAAAGAATGAAATATGTTGTGTATGTATTTTCCCAATAGCAAAATATTCTAACTGGAATCCTGAGAAATATTGCAATAAAAATTAAGCCTCAAGAGAAGACAGGAGGTCACACAACACAAATGTGCTTTTAAAAATGTATAAGTGAATATTCTAGAAAGGCCCTCGTGATTATAATCTCCAGTGCAATGTCAGAGTGATTGCAGAGCTACAGGGGGAAAGAAACCTGGCTGCAAATTGTAAGTAAAAGGCACAAGGCAGTATTAACTGATCAATTAGGAACTCTGCATTGTTCCGGTTTTTATTTGCAAATGTGCTGTTTGCTACAACTTTTGGTTCCTTCGTATCTCCCCAACCCCACTCCATTTATCAATGTGCACTGACAAAACTCTATATAAAACCATTATTGATATGACTGTACATATGAAAACGCATCATTATGTGATGTGTTGCTTTACCAATGTGCATGGATAAAGCACCCAAGCGACAATAACAAAACAAAACATGGGAACTCTGTTCATCCTCATGCCACAGACCAGGAATTTATAAAAATAATGAGAACATTTCACATCATTTTTAAAAAGCATTTGAACCGACATGTAAACTTCTTGTGTGGTGTTCAACACCCCCCAGCGCTGCAGTTCAACATAAGGCTGTTGCTTTATGTGGGGACGTTGTAGGTGTTTCAAAGCAAGCAGCCAGCCACAATTTGTCCATTCGAAATGTTCCCTGTGGGATCCTTTCTACCATTCATACAAGGGGAATAAAAGGCGGCCTTATGCAAGTGACAACCGGGTGCTTCATCAGACTGGCCTCTTCCTGTTCAGGCCACTGCAGCGCCCTGTGCTCCAAGGAGGGCCTCTGTGTGTGTTGTATTTTAAAAGCAGATGGTTCCACATTCAGAGACTGTCCTGCCAGGCATGGAATGCAGAAACAAGTTCCTGAACAGGTGGACACTTCACCTATTGAGGTCTAAATTTCATGTCTGCATATTTGTAAGAGTAATGATGCCCCCGCCCAGAATACCAGTTGATGCCGTTAGCATAAGAAGAATGTTCGCCTTTGAGGTACAGGCCGTTCAGGTTGGAAGAATGGCAGACACTGTACCACCAGCCCCCCTTGTAAACCACAGCGCAGCTGCCTTTTTCATTGGTATCGTTGTCCTTGTCTCGGGTGGAGAAGGCCATGCCCCTGTGTCCTGAGAAAGAATCACCTGAAAGAGAAGAACAGGGAAAACATTGAATTCACCTCTTTCGCATTAACCGTGTGTGCTAAGGCAATAGAAAAAGGCTGATGCACTGCTAGCAGAGACCTGCTAGGTCACATATATAAGTGCCAGAGGAGATGCTCTGCAGGCGGAAGGTCCTCCTAGATTCAATTCCTGGACCTTCAAAAATGCAATATTCATGTTTTTAGGTCACCTTGAAGCAGATGCCTCAAAGGGAATTCTCTGTATAACTCACCCATGTTGCCATCTAAATAGGAGCCCACTTCCAGTGTGTAGTTGTCCCTCTCACTCAAGACTTTGAAGCTGGTATATGTAGCATAAGTTCTAGTGTCATTGAAGTCCTTCACGTCAATTCGCAATTGTTGTACTCCTAACCCCCAAGAGAATGGAAGAGATCTGAGAGTAAGCATTGGTTTGGTTTGTTTGTTCGTTTTTAATAGTGTTTTTTAAACAATAATATTATACAAATAAGTAGACCAAGTTTTCTCATGTCATTTGTATATCACAAAAATAGCATAATAAATGTGGAAAAATATCTACAACATATGTTTCATTATTAGTGGTCAATGTATAAGTTCTTGTTTTATGAATTGGTTTAAACAATTAGGAAGAAGAAGAAGAAGAAGAAGAAGAAGAAGAGGAGGAGGAGGAGGAGGAGGAGGCGGCGGGAGGGGAAGAGGAGTGGCGAGTGGGATGGGGTCGGGTGGTTATGCTTCTATTATTCTACTTAGTGTGTGAGAGGGGTTGTGTCATTGTTGACAAGAGAAAGCCTTTAACATATTTACAGCTACAATGAAGACCAGCAGCTTTTGCTCCAGGCTGTGGTAGCTGGTGGTGTGGAAGGCAGAGCCATAGTTCTGGTTTTGTAAGGACACTTAAGCAAAGCAGTACAATAACTTAGCTACTCAACACATGTGGCTATCCCAAGAATGGAAATTTCGCAAGCATGGGGAGCCAGCTTCAGGCATAGAAGTGATCATGCAGTACTGCAGTGAAACAATTCCCAACACCCTTTCACGGAAGCAAACTGTTGACGAGGTTCAGAAAAAAGTAACAAGTAGGGCTTTGTGAATCAACACAAGAAACTTCAACCTGCCCTGTAGCAAACTGGCAACCTGTGCATTTCTCTTAGGAAAGGAGTAACATGCTGCCAGTAACCTGCTCTTGTGAAAAGTCTGGCCACTGCATCCTACACTGGATACAAGGGGAGCCCCACATAAAACAGGCTGCAGTAGTCAAGTCTTGAGGTTACCAATGCATGGGCCACCATAGCCAGGCTATCCCAGTCTAAGAATGGTCACAGCTGGTAGAAGGCTACACAAATCACTTCACCGTCTAGATCAAAGATGGATGGAGGAGTACCCCTCAAGCTGAAAATCTGCTCCTTCAGAACAGGCAGTTGACCTACCGCCTAGACACAGGAACCACTCACCTGCAAGACCTCAGCCTTTGCAGGATTCAAGCTCCATTTACTGACCCTCATCCAGTCAAGCATTGCATCCAGTCACATGTCCAGGGGTTGCACAGTCTGTCCTGACTCAGATGTAATGAAGCTGGGTATCATCGGTGTATGACACCTTTCTCCAAAACTCCCAGTGATTGGCTTAATATAGATGTTGAATAGCATTGGGAATAAAATAGTGCCCTGTGGGATTCCACAGCGTACACACCAAGAGCACTCTTCCAAGGACCCTGCAGCTATTTATCCCAATGTAAAAACTTCATAGGTCTGATTCTGGAGGAGCTTTCAATAACTGATTCCACACCTTTCTCCATTATTCATTAAAAATCCCCAAGCTTTCCAGTGATGCTCCAGCATCAGACAGAAGAGGAAACGTTGGTTTACCAGAGCTTGTAAGAAGATGGATTTTATCATTGCCCAACCAGAACTCTGATGCGTGGCTCCCAAACCCTTTCTTGTAGGACTCCCAGTTACGGTAGAAATCCTCCGACCCATCCTGTCGCCTCTGGAAGACCTGGGGGCAAAGGGAGGTGATATGTCAGTGTCCCGGCTGAAAGACAAGCCCGTTTTCTATTCCCTACAAGTGCTAGGTGCAGAGGCTAAGATGGAGGGGGCCCACTGTGTGTCATGTGCGCATGAAATCACGCATGTGACACACGATGTGTGCAACGTCATATATCACTGGGAGGAGGCTGAGCAGAGCCCGGCATGGGGCAGCTTCAATGGCCAGCAGCTCCTCCTCACGTGTGCTCAGGAGGAGGCCGACACTTAAGCCGTGCCATGCTAGGCTCTGCACTCTACCTCCTTCAACATGGAGTGGCCCACCCCCATCCTAGCAAATATTAAGGGGGCCGAAGACACCTCAGCCCCATAGAGTTGGCGCACCTGGCTGGGTGGGCTCTTTTAGGCAGACTGATTGATTTCAGAACAGGCCTCACAATATAAAGATGTATCCCTGCTGACTCTTCCTCAGTCTAACATATCTCAACAGGGTGATAATATGAGGACAATAACCTCATAAAAAAATGAAAAGGGGAGAGACTTCATCAGGCAAGGCCTCCTTCCACCTGCCTTGCCCCACCCTCCAGTCTCTGCTTCTTATTTTGTATTGTATTATGTTGTGCACCGTGTTTTGCTGTTGTTTTATTGATTGGAGTTTAGAAATTACTTATTGTAATTGTTGAGTGGATTTCTGTTTAATTTTGAAATGCTGATATTTAATATTATTCTATATTATTTTAATGAATGTTGAATGTTATTTTATTTGCATATTGTATATTGTATTATGCATATTGTCTTATTTATATGATGTTAGCCGCTCTGAGCCTGGCTTTGGCTGGGGAGAGTGGGATACAAATAAAATTTATTTTTATTATTATTATTAAAATAAATTCTCGCAAGGGCATTAGCAGGGTTTCCACACCATACCTCCTCTACAAAGCACTATAACATGGTAAGAGATATACTTGCACATGTTCCTTCCTCTGCTGATTCAGATTAATAGTTTTGCATTCAGCTTGCACCACATGTCCTTTCAGAAAGCACAGGACAAGCGGAAAACCTTTTAGACCCATGTTTTTTAAGCAAAGGATTGTGGAAGTGTGGACAAGCCATAAATAGCAAACTCTCCTCCATTCCCCTACAGAACACCCTTGGACAACACCTCCTCTGAGGTCTGCAGAAGCCAGCAAACAAGGGAAAGCAGCTCCTCCTGCTGCTGCTTCCTCTCTCTAGTCTACTGTTTGTGAACATGCATGTGTAGAAAGCATGTGGGGCTGCCTTTGCTTTGCTTAGCACCATGGGCCAAGTCTCTTTTGCTCAGTGAAGGAGATGTCTCTGGAGGAAGAAGTTGCCCAAGTGCCTTCCTGGCAGGGGATTCCACTTCTTGAAAAGTGTGCATCATATTGCCTGACACCCTTTTAATAAGTCATAAACAGATGGCTCGTCCTTCTCCATGGGGTAAAGCTCACCAGCCAGCCTCCTCCGTCCGTCTCCATGTCACAGAAGACCACCATTGCTTTCCCTGTGGCAGGATAGATGGTGTACCAGCCACTCAGGGTCTCTCCACGTTCCAGAAGTTCTTTGCAGTCTTTGGCTCCAGCCTCTAGGAGAAATATCAGGGAGGAAAATGCAAAACAGTTCAACCTATCTTCCGTTCTGGAAGTATGTGTGATGAGAGCAGCATGGCCCTCTACTGTCTTTATCATGTTTGGTTTTGCACAGAAACCAGCAAGATTCTGGGAATACAGAGAAGTTTAATTTGAGCTTCCACCATGGGGTTATTATTTTTTATTAACCAGAGAATTATAATTTCTCATGGGGTAAGTTCACCCTTCCCTATATTATCCTCATGATCTGTGTTCACAGCCATCTTGCATTAGATTGGAAAGGACCGTGAGTTGAACCAAACAAACACAGCTGTACTAGCAAGAGGATGATTAAGATGATGATGATAAGACATACCTTGCGGCTGACAACCAGCAGAAGTGTCCAAACTGCAGTCTTCTCCTGCAAGAAGAGAAAAACAACGTCTGATGAGGTGAACAAGCTAATAAGAAAGGTGAGAGTGAGAGCAGTTCCAGATTCCATGCTTTTATTTAAGTTTATTTTCCTTTTCCACCAGTGGAGTAGCAGAGGCAAAGGGGGCCACCTTGTTAGCATTGGGGTCTGTTTCTGCTCAAGCACAATGCACAGTGCAGTGTTCACCTGGATCAGCTTTCACCTGTGAATAATCCAAGCTCTTGCATTGCCACATCCCTCCCCTCACAGTGAAGTTATAGATGCAATATTACCTTTGTCTCCTTTGTCTCCCTTGGGTCCAGCTTTCCCAGGCATCCCAGCAACACCTTTCTCACCTGAAAGGGAACAGTTGAGAGATGAAGCCTTTGAAAACAATCAAAACATCTCTAGAAACAGTCTTTCCTGCCCCTAACGGCCCCTCAGACATGGTGTTTGCAATTGCAGAGCATAGCAATGAGCCTCTTCTCCACAGTGATGAGGCTGAATTAGAGCAAATGATCTCCAGATCTGTCTGGCACAAACTCTGAAGGAGAGATTGGGATCTTCTTACCTGGAGGACCCTGAGGGCCTGGGTCACCCTTAGGCCCAAGTGATCCACTTGTTCCGGGCACACCTGGTATTCCTGGTATCCCTGGCTGGCCCTGGAAAAAGATCCCGCCTGGTCCACAATGTGATAGGCCCTTCAGCTCTGAAACAGGAAATGTGAGACAGCGTATAAACCTGTGTGAGACAAGACATGTTCCCTGGCATGGGCATATTAAACCAAGAAAGGACTGGAGTGCCAAGCATCTTATGTGGTGTAGCAGATAGGACTGCATTTACATGAGGGGAAGGCAGGTTCATATCCTCAGGCACCATCTTCTCATCTTTACCAACCATACAGAGCAGCTGTTGTGAGGATTTTTGAGAAAGTAAAATTACTTTCCTGAGCTTTTGGAAGCAGTTAGGGTTGTTAGAGCTACCATGGGAACCTTTTCTCCTTTATATATATCTCCATATAACTTAATTTAAATGTGGGCCAATTTAAGAATCCCTGTTGAGTATTTCAGAAAGGACATTGATAATCCCTGGCTTTCTAATGGATATGTGGATGTCTTTGCAGATTCAAGCACAGCCCCACTTGTTTACCTTTTCAAAGGTATACTTAAAATATCTCGGGTAAATATCTTAAAGCTATCATGTATGAAATCAACCATTTAACTACAGTTTAAAAGGAAAGAAAAAGAAACTTGGGCTATCTTATCTTGAAGAGTTTTCTGAAGCTAGGTTTTTATGAAATTCAAGACCAATTAGGCACCTGCCCCTTCCACTCTGGCCTCATTCATGAAATTACTGTATTTTTTGCTCTATAAGACTCACTTTTTCCCTCCTAAAAAGTAAGGGGAAATGTGTGTGCATCTTATATAGCGAATGCAGGCTGCGCAGCTATCCCAGAAGCCAGAACAGCAAGAGGGATTGCTGCTTTCGCTGCGCAGCAATCCCTCTTGCTGTTCTGGTTTCTGAGATTCAGAATATTTTTTTTTCTTGTTTTCCTCCTCCAAAAACTAGGTGCATCTTATGGTCTGGTGCATCTTATAGAGCAAAAAATACGGTAGTTGTGGCCTGATTGGGAATATCTTGACAAATCTGAACATTTAAAGGGAACAGTGACAGGAAGTTGAAGAAAATGCTAGTTCCAGCCAGAAGACAGAGACACATAGAGTGACTAGATGCTACTTCTTTTTGAGGAACGCCCTTTGTTTCAGAGATCACAACTCAATTTGCCAAATCACTTCTCTCTCCAGCCTTCAAAGTCCTCCTCAAGAGCCTCACTCTCCCAGCCCCTCCACTGCTTGTAGATTAAACATTATCACATCCCTGTGACTAAAATGTAAGCCCCTGAGTTATACTTTCACATACCCAAACAATTAACTGAGGAAACAGTGCTGGCCTTAACATGTGCCACACAGTGGTCTGATGAGATGCAAAAAATTGGCTCCTTTTCCCATAATAATTGCACAGGAGAACAGCTTAGGCCCAGCTTTACTCATTATAACTCTTCTGCACAACCATTTGAATTTCTATAGGTGTACAATTAACATTTCCTGGACAGCTTACAATAAAAAAATTAAAAATGCAATATAAAATAGTAATTAAACAAGCAAAAAAATGTCCTTACATCATGGCAACATAAAAACAATCTGCAGCCCAGATTAAAATATTGAATAGACTGGATGAATAAAAGGCACCGGCTGCCCCACTGCCTTTTATACTTGTCCCGAAACAAAGATCACTTCCCATCTCATCCCACTTTGCACTCACGTTCACAGCAGCTGGTTTCTGCCTCCTGTCCAAAGCTTCCTCTCTCCTCCACAGATGCAACCACCAAGAGAGTCAGAGCCAGCCGGAAACCAGTCAAGGCTGTCATCTTGCCTTGCAGAACTTTCTTGGCCGCTCGTCTGGGTGAAACAGAGGTAAGTGGCAGTGGAGGGGCTTATATATATGGCAATCCCAAACAGTTATGTAAACAGGAATGAGGAAATTCTTGCCTTGGGAAAGGGCTTTGCTGAACCCCACTATTGTGTAATACTTGCTTTCACAAGAGTCAGCATAGTTCGTGATATTTAAGACTGTACATTTCTAGAGCAATGGCTGGAAATCCCTCGGTTGCACAATGCCCACCCCCTACTTTGCCCTGATCAGGAAATGTTTATTCGTGTTGAATAATGTGTTATTTGGAGCCATAATCCCATCGCTATCTTGTTTGGAGTGAGTCTTGATCTTGATTTCCTTACTACAGTACATTCATAGAAGTGTCTCCTCCTTCTGCCCATCTCTTTATTTGCTGTATTTTTTGCTCTATAAGGCGCACTTTTTCCCTCCTGAAATGTAAGGGGAAATGTGTGTGCATCTTATGGAGCGAATGCAGACGGTGCAGCTATCCCATAAGCCAGGACAGCAAGTGGGATCACTGCGCAGCACTCCCTCTCGCTGTTCTAGCTTCTGGCTTAGCCGCGCGAAGCCTCTTCAGGGCAGTGGGGAGCTTTTCCCTGAGGAGGGAGAAGGGCAGCTCATCAGTGACGGGATGCCCTTCTCCCTCCTCGGGGAAAAGCTTGCAAGCTCGTGAAAGGGAGCACTGAGCAGAAGCTGGGATGCATACCGGCTCTGCTCAGCGCTCCCTTTAAAGAATATTTTTTATCTTGCATTCCCCTTCTAAAAACTAGGTGCGTCTTATGGTCAGGTGTGTCTTATGGAGCGAAAAATACGGTAATTCCTTTTTTGAATGGCTTTGTAGTGTTGAACGGCCATTCTGGCTGATACTCTGTGCCTCTTCCAAACCTATGATACCGTGGTGGCTGGGTTTGGAATGTATAAACGCAAGCTTACCAAACCAGTTTCTTTGTCTGGGCAATGGCTTTGGCTGGCTAGTTAAGCAGCACATAACCAAAGAAGTTGCTTTGTACAAAAGGACAAATGGGAGGACCTCCCCCTTCTCACCTAGATGCCAGGTAGGAGAACAATAGACAGAGTTGTGTGTGACGAAAGTGGAAACAGACTGGAAGATGGACACACAGGCATGCTTCCTCTGTGCTGGACTCAAAGCTGTGATTAATGAAGCAGGATCTTCCCTCTATTCTTCCCTTAGGAGGGCAGATCCTCTCAGATGACCAGTAAAAACCTGCATTTTCATCTTCAGTGGGTATTTAGGTCCAAAAATGCCTCTTATATGCAATGTAGGTGGGATGAATCCTAGTCCATGGGACTGGAGCAAGTACTGCTTTATGGTAAAGCCAAAAGCTTGACTGGAGAGGAGACCAATTCTTGCCAGAAATAAAAGCTGGTCAACGAGATTTCTGTCTGTATATTTTTACAGCATGAAGTGAAATGGGGAAGCTGGTCCGCCTTCATAAGAATCTAATGTCGCTTGTGTCGCTGCTCACCCTAGTAATAGGGTTGTCAAATTTGCAGATGACACAACCGTGATTGGGCTCATCTCTGAAAGGGAGGGTGAAACGGACTATAGAGATGAGGTGGAGCGGCTGACAGAGTGGTGCAGAGCTAACAACTTGCTCATAAATACAAGGAAGACAAAGGAGCTTGTGGTGGACTTCAGGAGACAGAAGAGCAATGTCCAGCCACTTCTGATTGATGGGGTCTGTGTGGAGAGGGTAACAACGTTCAGATTTTTGGGTATTGAATTACAAGAGGATCTGTCCTGGAGTGTCAACACAAGGGGGCTTGTGAAGAAGGCGCAGCAGAGACTGTACTTTTTAAGAATCCTAAGAAAAAACCATCTTCCGCAGAAACTGCTGCTTGCCTTCTATCACTGTGCCATTGAGAGCGTGCTCACTTATGGCTTATGTGTGTGGTACGGAAGCTGCACTACCCAGGACAGGATGGTGTTGTGCAGAGTTGTTAAGGCAGCAGAGAGCATTGTTGGCTGCCCACTCTCCACCTTAGAGCAGATTTATGCCACAAGGTGCCATAGGAAGGCACTGGACATAGTAAAAGATCCATCGCATCCTGGTCACTGTCTCTTCGAGCTCCTGCCGTCGGGACGGAGATACAGGACGATGATGACAAGAACGAGCCGTCTCAAGAACAGCTTCTTCTCCAGAGCGATCTCGGCCCTGAATGGGAAACCTGGACTTTGAAGTCATCTAATCTTCCTTGCTGTATTATATTATATTGTTTTAATTAGTGTTTTTATAGTTGTTTTGATTTTAAGTGGAGTGCCCTATCTGGGTGGATGGAGCAGCCAAGTAATTTCGTTGTCCCTGAGAGGGGGCAATGACAATAAAGATATTAAAAAAAATAATAATAATGTAAGCAAGATGTAGCTAATGTATGACACATCCCGATTCCAATGTGTTTGGTGTGTGGATAAGACGGAGCATGTACAGCTAAGGCAACCAAGATGTGATAAAATAGAGCAAATGGTGAAGCTTCAGCCTTTAGAGGCGAAGAAAAACCCAGAAGAAACCAAGATATACAAATGAAACATGAAACACACACACACACAAAAATCAGTTACAGATAGGTAGCCGTGTTGGTCTGCCATAGTCAAAACAAAATAAAAAAATTCCTTCCAGTACCACCTTAAAGACCAACTAAGTTAGTTCTAGGTATGAGCTTTTGTGTGTATGCACACTTCTTCAGATACACATGTGTATCTGAAGAAGTGTGCATACACACGAAAGCTCATAGCTAGAACTAACTTAGTTGGTCTTTAAGGTGCTACTGGAAGGAATTTTTTTATTTTGTTTTGACACAAAAAATCAGTTCTGTTGAGAAGAGCAGAATTCATGGAACACTCACATTCACATCAACCAACCAGCAACAGAATAAATGGGTTAACAAACAGGGCAAAAATTTATTATTTGTTCAGCAAACAGTCCTACGCTCAGTCCTACACCAGTAAGTAAAACTGGCTGCAGAAACTGGGCAGGAGAGTATTGCGGATGTGTGAAATCCTATAATGGGCAAGGGGTTCTTTTCCTTCCTGTTCTGGCTGCTGCTTCAACTCCCGATTCTCAGTATGGCCTAAAGGTTGGTTTTGTTGCTTCCCAGTGATTGAAGTGGGAGATGACGTGGTTCAGTGGAATCCCACTTCCCAACAGAGCTATCCAGGTACTCCATCCATGACCATTCCTGTCCTCTGTCATCACAGCGGCTCCTATGTGCCTATAACCAGGTCAGGCTTAATCTTTTTCACGCTACTAAGCTCTCTCACTGTGTCTTCAGATAACTCGTCGATATCGAGTCTGTGAATGGAAGAGAAAGAAACATTCTGTTGCCTCCTATACATGGCAACAAAGACTATGCACAACTTATACACACTACAACACTTAAGTGATTTTTTTTTTTAAAGGCAGTTTCACGGTCCCTGCTTCCCACTTTAATATGCAAGTTTGCATGGTGGTGCTGAAGATTTCCTGGGGGAGAAACTCCTCTCGTCCCCCGGAATTAGTTTCTAGGGAAGGTTCTGCAGGACAGAAATTGTGACATTTAAACCCGCTGAGGTCGCTAAGAATGGTTTCTTAATACATACTATTCTATTTTAGCACACCACTTTCACAGGTATTTGCTAAAATGGCAACTCTTTTTAGCCCCCTGATATACTGTGTACACTCCCCCCCCCCCCAATTACATGGAGAGAAAGTCGAAAGTACAGAGATGACTAATGGGCCTTATCAGGCTCCTTACAGCCATTTAAGCTTCCACTGGCCTTTATTCTTCATTCATTTCCTTCCTTATTTAAACAGCTAAATTGCCTATGCATGCAATCATACTTATGCTCACTGGAATTCTATAGGACTCCTTGGTGCTTATCAGAACAAGTCAAGGTTTAAAAAACTCAGTGAGGGAGGTATCTCTAAGTAAGGAGCAGAGACCCAGGGTTCAGTGGTAGTGCTTAGATGCAAAAGCCCAAGGCGTGTTTTTAGTGCTTAAGTAACAGATGTATTTGATGATATCAAGTAAATGGGTCTAGTTCAAAGCCTGCGATTCTCATGAAAAGGACCTTCAACAGCATGGAGCAGGAACCTGTGGCTGGACTCCAAATTCCATCAGCCAACAGAGCCAATGGCCAGGGGTGATGGGAGTCCAAATATACCTGGAGGGCCACAGGCTCCCCATTCATAATTCACCGGCTTTAATCATTATACTCAGCAGAACAATACTATACATTCCATTCTCTATGTACTAATATGTTCCTGGGAACAGTCCGCCAACAGTGACTCAGACCTCCACAGGTAAGCCTGCTCCTGTTCTTGACTTCTTTCACAAATGCCACTCTTGATTAGGCAATTTCCCCTTGTACCTTGATGTCCTCCTGCCCGGTTCTACTCACAGTTTGATTGTCACACTGGCTCCCTTGGTTCTTCTCCTGTCTTGTTTTCTTAACTTTCCCCTTTAAAAGTCAGGGGCATCTCTGCCCCTGGGAACCTATCTTAGGCAACCTCAAATGAACATTGCACAGCAAGGAAGCTGCCTGCAACTTACTCAATTGCCTCCAGTCCACAGCTTGGGTCTTTCAGTCCTTCACAGAGAATCTTCACTCCAGAATCTCCCAGTTTGTTACCCCCCAGCTCCAGCTTCTTCAGACTCTGGTTGGTGCTGAGAGCAGAGCAGAGATCCCTGCAGGAAGCCGAGGTGAATTCGCAATTCCATAACCTGAAAAAAACCCCCAACAGCTAGGATGGGAGGGGCTGCTGACTTGTTCTTTACTTGTAAATACAACTCCACAAAGCATGAGGGTGACAACAGTTTGGGAGAACTTGTGATATATTACAGGCAACCCCCAATTTGTGCCGGGGTTGCATCCCACATCTTCATGTGTGTCACCATTGTTGGTGGAGTGCGCATGAGCCCCCCCGTTACACCCTCTTCCGGGTCTGAAAGTGGTGTGCGCATCTGTGGTCACACACCAAGAGCTGCCTATACTCACAGTGATCCAAATTTCTTAACTAGTCAAATTCATTGCACTTTCCTCATTGTGTTTCAGTGCTGTTACATTTGTTCATAGAACAGAATTTGCTATGAAAAGCTACCTATTGAGAATTTCAGCTTTCAGGCTTTGTTGGGGTTTCAGGGGGGTTGAAAAGAGAAAAGTTACTAGCCCTCACTCCTTGTTGGAAGGAAAAGCTTCATCATATTTCCATGTGCTTCTCACTGTTAACTGTTAAGTATCCGCTGCTCATTTCCTGACAATATTTTTGTTTCTGAAAAACTGAATTATTCAAAAACAGATTTAAAAAACGGTGTAGATAGGAAGATTTCTTACTTACGACAAAACCTGAAGCTTGCAGCCTGGGTGTTTCAGAGCCTCACACAGCAGCCTCATTCCTGAATCTCCCAATGGATTGTTCCATAAATCAATGTCTTCCAGCATCTGGTTTGTGCTGAGGGCAGAACAGATCTCTCCCCAACCTGCTGCTGTGATTTCAGTGCTACACAAGCTGCAGGACACAAGTGCACCTCGTGTGACCATGGGTTTCGGGAGGGGTAGAAGAGGGAGCCCCTGTGGTTTATGGTGAGACCACCAAGACTGAACTGGGTGGGTGGAGGGAGTTTCCTTGGGAAATACACCAAAAGGGCAGGAGATATTGGGCAGCTTTTAACTAAGAAGTCCTGCTGGTGCAATGCACCCTTCTCCTCTCTCCTCGCCTGGCACTCCCTCTGCAACACCCACCCCACCCCAAATTGGCTCAAGGAGAAGTTAAGAGAGCTCCCAGAGCAGGGTGTGGAGGAAGAAGAAGGGGATCAGTCCATCTGGGAGGCTGAAATGTCATTTCCACAGTGCTGTGTTGAATGGCTCCATGTATCGTTGTGGTGGGATGGACTGTAGATTGGAGGTGGGAGGGGAGGAATGGGGTGGACAAGGGAAGAGGTAAAGTCCGCTTAGAGGGATGGAAAACACAGGAGAAATTAGCCTGGAGTGGGGAAGGGTCTCCTTTGGCTAGGGCATGTGTACTTTTGCAATTATGAAAATGCACATATAAAGACATAAAAATGAAAACAAGAGAGTGAGTGGTATGAATGGATGGATGGATAAGGGAGGGATTTTCCCCATGAAAACTACCATATTTTTCGCTCTATAAGACGCACCAGACCATAAGACGCACCTAGTTTTTGGAGGAGGAAAACAAGGAAAAAAATATTCCCAGAAGCCAGAACAGCAAGAAGGAGCACTGCACAGCAATCCCTCTCGCTGTTCTGGCTCCTGGGATAGCTGTAGAGCCTATAAGCTCCATAAGACACACATACACATTTCCCCTTACTTTTTATGAGGAAAAAAGTGTGTCTTATAGAGCGAAAAATATGGTAGATTGCTCCCTCATATGCAACAGAATACAATTCCAGACCCACAAGCACTGTGCTCATGATCTGAACCCGAAGGAAGAGAGTTCTTCCTTACCACAATTTCTGCAACGGGCACTTTGGATGTTTCAGTCCCTCACACAGCAGCTGCACCCCGGAATCCCCAAGCTGGTTACCTCCCAGGAAGAGTTCGGTCAGCGTCTGGTTGCTGCTGAGGACAGAGGCAAGATCTGCACAGCAGGCAGCAGTGAGATCACAATTGTACAAGCTGCAGGAGAAAAAAAAAACATTGGCTGTGTTATGTTCACACAAAAGCTAGAAGAGTCCCTCTGCATTCCTCCATCCCGTTTGCAAGTTTGTACCGCATCTGATCACTCTGTAGAACTGGATTCCGGCAGGGCATGGAAGAACAGGGTTTTAAGGGGATGGCTTGAAGTGTAAAGACCCTTCTCCCGTTTCTTCAGATCACCTCGCAACTTTCTTCAAATACAAACAATTCCTGTCACATGCAGCAATATCCTGCAGCCCCTATGTAACAAACTGGATGACAAGAGCTTTCTTGGTCATGCCTCAGCTGACAGTAGCTGCTACTGAACCCATTCAATGAGCAAAAATGGGCTTCTATGTTCCTCAAAGAGTTTCCTGGAGGTGCAGAAACTTCTCACTCTGAAACTCAGGCAGAGAAGATGTGTAGTGACACACTCAGCCAGGGGTAGGCAACCTAAGGCCCGGGGGTCGGATATGGCCCAATTGCCTTCTCAATCCAGCCCACAGATGGTCCGAGAATCAGCATGTTTTTACATGAGTAGAATGTGTCCTTTTATTTAAAATGCATCTCTGGGTTATTTGTGGGGCATAGGAATTCATTCTTTTTTTCTGCCAAAATATAGTCCGGCCCACCACATGGTCTGAGGGACGGTGGACTGGCCCACGGCTGGAAAAGGTTGCTGACCCCTGCTCTCAGCACTTGATGGCAGGAAATGTAAGCCAATTTTTTTGGTTGGGGTGGGGGTGAGGGGCAACCTGATAATACCCTATTGTCAGGGGTTCAGGAGCAGAGGCACAGGAGTGGGCGGAGATGGAGAGCGAGGAGGAGGAATCCGAGGGGGGTGGAGGCAGTGACAGCGGTCAGAGGGATTCCACGAGCCTCTCCAGCGAATCGGAAGATTCACAGAAGGGAGCGTCGATGGCCAGGGCAAGGGGGGTACCAAGGGGGAAACCCCAGAAGGAAGGGGCCAGCGGGGACTCCCAGAGCAGCAGTTGGAAATCAGGACCAGCTTCCCCACCAGAGCGCAGTGGGGGGGAGGAGTCCCAGGAATCGGGACCAGTGTTCTCACTACCAGCGAGAGGAGATGAGTCAGGATTGACCACGCCTCCATCGGAGAGCGGGGAAACGGTCAGGAGGAAGGTTACCGGCTGGGCGCGCGCGCCAAGTTCAAATGTACAGGCGAGCGGCACAGCAGGTAGCCCAGATAGGGAGCCAGGTCCTAAAGCCCGCCGGAAGGAGGGGCAAGACTCAGGGGGGTCAGCGTCAGAAGAGTCCAGAAAGGAGGAAACCCCAGGGGGCAGGAGGACCCAGAGGAGGAAAGAACAATGGAAGAGGTGGAGTAGGGCTAGGATCTTAAACTGGTGCGGAAGGGGTGATGAGTCAGACGGGACTTCGCCGATCTAAGGTTAAGACGTAGGGCTGCACGCTCTGGCGTTGGAATGGAAACCAAACTTCAATAAAGACTTTTGTACATTACATCAACCTGGCGTTGGTCCTCTGTGAGCTGGGACCTAGAGGCAGCCCTGACACCTATGAATAGTTAAGGTGAAGGAATCAAAATTTAGGAAGGGATCTTGGAATACTGTGATTCCAAACAGAAACAAGTGATGCCTCAACAGGCTTGACTGTACAAAGTTGGTCTGGCTCCTGCTTGGGGTGCAGCATTTCTAGGGTCCCTTCACTCTCATGGGGGGGGCAACCTGGGCTCCAAAGATGCTATCCAACCCCAGAGGGATCCAGCCGATTACTTGCTTGAGGAGCTGCAGCTTGCAGTGCGGATGCTTCAGACCTCTGCACAGAAGCTTCACCCCTGGATCTCGAAGCTCGTTACATTCCACCACCAGCTCTGTCAGAGTCTGTCTGACTGCGAGAGCAGAAGAGAGATCTCCACAAGAAGCAGCTGTAATATTACATCGGGCCAGCCTGTGTGAGAAAGAAAATATGAAAGAACGACCTCTCCTGTTTATGTTTTCCTCCACAAACAGCTTCTGCTTGCTAGAAAACCCTGAAGCCTTTATTCCTAGCCACTGTCAGGATGAAGGAGTCTTGAAGGACTCAAAGTAACATTGCAGCTGTGCAGGCACTCTGAGGAAGGGTTTTGGTTTGCCTATGCGGTTTTGGTTCACTCACAAACACACAGCCTGCTCCTATTCACACCCCTCTGTGTGGTCTCAATAGTCAATTAAAACTGGCCAGACTTTGTTGTCTATTTCATGTTTCCAGGCCTGTCCTTCCAAATGCATGAGAAAGTTTATCTTTCATGTTCCTAAGAGCCAACACTCACCTCTGGGTCTTTTTCAACTATCTGACTCTACCTTCATTCCTGTGCTGCTGAATGGTGCAGAGGTACATGGGACCCACCTGGTGAAAGGGGATGGCAGCTTACATCAAGGGTGATGAACCGTTTGCTCTCTAGATGCTGCTGAACTACAACTCCCATCAGGCCCAGTAAACATGGCAAGGATGATGGGACTTGTAGTTCAGCAAGGATAGTTCCCTCCCTTCGACATAGAGCTAGGGCCCTTCCCTGCCCCAAGGCAAGTGCAGCAGCAATCAGTTCTGCTCAGAAAACCTAGATTCCCTTCAGGTTTTCATGCAGATCACCTTGTGCCATGTGTGCTGGGTTTGTGTGTACGAATCCCACTCTGTATGTGATGCAAAGGCTCTCAGAGCAACTCTGCCTTCTTCCTATGGTCACAGTCCTGCTGCCAGACGTTTTAGGAGGGGTAGGAAATCAAGAGCAACAAGCAGGTGAAAAGTGGTTGTCTCTGCTGGTCCATCCTCATTTGTGGGTGGGTGGAGAAAGAAGACAATCATGTCAGTAAGCACAACAGATCCATGATGAGAAACCTGCAGGGAGACTACATTGCCCATGACAAAGTGTGGCCCCCTAGAAGTGACAGAAATGGCTGAGAGATCTGCAAAGCCAGCTGGATCAGCCACAGATAGCAAGGAGCATCTCTGAAGGCCCTCGGGAGTGCTGGGTCATGATCCATTTCCCCTCCTCCTTACCTTCAGGTTATTCCTCTCTTCTCCCTACATTCCTTCCTTTGCCTTTCCTCTTCTGCTATGTTTATCAAGCAACACACACACACACACACACACACACATATATATGGGGGAACTATGTTCATATTCTTTCTGATATTTTAAAGTATACAGCTATTTGTTCCTGCATGCAAATATATTAACCCTCTCCCCAATATGCTGGATCAAGGATGCTGTAGTTGTGCAAAAGGGAATCACCTCTTTTCATTTCCCTTGAGAGCAGACATTTCTTTGTATTCTGCAATACACCAAATCACGGAACCCCACAGCACAAATCCCAGCCTCTGCTCACCTCAGTTTTTGCAGCTTGCAGCTGGGCTGCTTCAGCCCCTCACAGAGCAGCCTCACTCCAGCATCTTCCAGTCCATTATATTCTAGTGCCAGTATTGTCAATGTCTGGCTGGTGCTGAGAATGGAGCTGAAATCCCCACAACAGGCAGGGCTGAGCTCATTTGTGTCCAGTCTGCAAGAGAAAACAAACAGATCCAACAAGTGCAAACATGGCTCACTCACTTCTACAGGCCCCTTCTATTTCACCCTCTGATATGAAGAAGATACATTATTCTGAATTGTTGTTGTAAAATGAAACAACAGCCCTTCCACTCTAAATCACGGTGATCACGTCAGTGAATTTCTTCATTTTACAGCTGACACAGCCTATAATTGATGGGTGATGAAAGGAAGGCTGTCTGCCTCCATAGCTGAGCTGCATGTATACCGTGATCTGTGGATGGTTCTGATGTAAGAACTCAGGTTGGGACCCTTCAGCCAGGGCCTCACCTATAACATGATATTCACTGCAGCAAAGGCTGGGCACATGCTCCCATTTACTCTGTGTCCAGTTAGCTGCAACCCACGATCCATATCTACGCTGCAGCAATCCTATTAAAGGCTGTGTTTTGATGCATTTCCTCCCAAATCAGCTTCAACACGACTTGAGAAAAAGAGCCACCTGGCTGTGCTTTAAGATGGTTAAGGTGTACCCAGCCAAAGCCTCACTCTCCCTGTCCTCATCCATCACTGAGTTCTCGGCTCTGGTGCCAGAGAATTCTTTTAGGCACGTGAGAAATTATTTTGTCATGGAGGTAATAGTAAAGGTAAAGGGACCCCTGACCGTTAGGTCCAGTCACGAACGACTCTGGGGTTGTGGCGCTCATCTCACTTTACTGGCCAAGGAAACCGACATTTGTCCGCAGTTTATCCGGGTCATGTGGCCAGCATGACTAAGCTGCTTCTGGATAACCAGAACAGCGCACGGAAACGCCGTTTACCTTCCTGCTGGAGCAATACCTATTTATCTACTTGCACTTTGACGTGCTTTCGAACTGCTAGGTTGGCAGGAGCTGGGACCGAAGAAAGGGAGCTCACCCCGGTGCAGGGATTTGAACCGCTGACCTTCCGATCAGCAAGCCCAAGGCTCAGTGGTTTAGACCACAGCGCCACCCACATCCCTCATGGAGGTGATAAGACCACAGCGATAAAGGAGAAAGGGTGAGGATTCCTGATATGGACAGCTGGTTTGGACATTCAGCTCACCTCCATCTGACCTCATCACATACACGCCCTCCAAGGCACGGGTGGGGAACTGGCTCTGGCCAGGGAGCAGGATCCCATGCTGCTCCATCCCCACCCCAAAGGGTCAACCACCTGTCAGTCACCTGCTGCCAACAGAGTCCTCCTTTGCAGCCCTGATTGTTCAAACTGTACCTGCAAAGGAAGGCTTTTCCTTTGCTGCCAGAAAGTGCTAAATTCTGCCAGCGGCTAGAAATGAAGAAGCAGGAATGTGCTCCCGATTCTCCCTTTTCAAACTGGCCAGTTCCATGCCTGGTGTTATATATGGGATGAAGGAAACACCCGTGAGCCGGATGTTCACACACGGATTTTGCAATTGCAAGAGGTTTAGAAGACGAGTCGAAAACCCTGACATTGCATGCACACCTGAACTTCCTGGTCAATCAAACATTTTCTAATACCTTTATGCAACTGTAGCTGAACAGAAGGTCCTCAATGGAAATTACATGGAGGCCAGTCTGAAACCCTAACCCTAACCCTTGAAAGTAAGCTGCCCAAGGACTTCACATGGAAGGAATTTGGCTCCCACTTACAATAAAGTTTGCAGTACGCAGTTTGGATGTCTCAGTCCTTCAGACAACAGCTTCACTCCTGCATCTCCCACTTTGTTACATTCCAGGTTCAGCTTCAACAGAGTCCGGCTGGTACTTAGAACAGGGATGAGATCCTGACAACTGGCAGCTGAGAGATTGCAGCTGTCCAACCTGCATAGGGAGTGTGTGCAAAATTGTTATTACTTTTTCGAGGTGGGCACTTGCTGAGCCTCTGCTTCTTTCATACTTCAAGCTGCAACCAAGATGAGCTGCATCCCATTTGCACTGCAGTACTATCTCTCTCTCTCTCTCCCCCCCCCCCCGCTATGCCATGTGCCAGAGTGTGGGAACAGTGAAGACTGCAGTCCTCAAGTTTGCTATCCCAAAGGCTTTCCTATCAGCTATTGTGTGATATTTTCAATAACTGTGATCAATTAATTGCTATCAAAGTTGGGTCTGAGGGTGGCAGTTCACTTTTTTGCCATAATAGTAACACAGCAAAATACACACTTTTTTTTTTAGTGGACAAATTAATTTGGGAGGGGGGAGTCTTGGGGATCCTACAAAAAAACTCTTGGGATTGCAGCACCACAGTGGGTGATCTGCGAGACTTCTGATTTCTCTTTGTCCCCTTGCAGCCCCCTCCCCAAAATCTGCTCTGGAGGGTGCAAAACACCAAAGAAAAACACTTGGCATGAGAAGACATCAACTCATGCCATGATGATTCTCTTCCTAAATTTAAAAATAAAAAGTTCTGAGGCCTCAAACATTCAACCTTTTAAAGTGTGTGTGTGTGTGTGTGTGTGTGTGTGTGTGTGTGTTGGAGAGGGCCACAAAACATGACCCTGGTTTGGACTACTACAGGATGATCTGTGTGTGACTGCCCTTGAAGAACATTCAGAAACCTTTCGTCATTCCCCGTGTTGGTGAGGCTCATTTGACAACAACGTAAAGCTGTGAGCCTTTAGCGTCACTGGCCGGATCCTATGGAACACCCTGCCAATAAAGATTCAGCAGGCAACTTCTGTGCCAACTTTTAAAAGCCTGTGAGAAACTTTTCTATTCCACCAGGCCTATGCAGACAATTAAGAGTACATTCCCCCACAATGGTCTGCTGATGTTTTTATTTTATTTTTGCCTTTAACTTGCTATGATGCTATTGTTTGATGTTTTATATTGTTGCAAATTACTATTATATATTTTTATGATACAGCAGTATAATAACTATTTTTCAAAGTAAAATTAAAACTGCAGCTGGTACAGTTCTGAGCTTACGACTCCACCATTGCCTGATTCACCTTGGCCCCCAGTCTGAGTCCATCTTAAAGTGCTGGCTAAGACCTAAAAAAATTGGATCACCTGCTTGGTAAGACCACCTGCTTATCAAAAAGCACTAGACCTGATCCACCAGCTCTGGGCTTTGGCAGTCTGGTTCTGAAAGGGACAGCATGGTGCTCCTCACCCCAAGCTCTGCAGCTTGCAGTTCGGATGCTTCAACCCCTCACACAGCAGCTGAACTCCTTGATCTCCCAGTAAAGGATTCCAACCCAGTTCCAGCTCTGTCAGCTTCTGACTGGTACTGAAAACAGTGGAAAGGTCTCTGCCAGAAACAGAGGTCAGGCCACAGTCCTTCAGTCTGAAAGGTAAAAAAAGAGGTGAGTGGTTGAAAGAGCCTGAGATCGAGATGACATCATGTGGCTTCTCACCCTTCTTCTAAGACTCACAAAAAAGAAGGTGTGATCCAGCACAGAAGAACCTTGTGTCCTTTTCACTCCTTGGGGAGCATAGATCAAATTAGGGCCACTTGCCTAACTAGGTATAGTGATCGTTGGTTTCACTGAGGATAGTTATGATTTAATTCATTGGGGAACTTAGTAATATCCATTTTCAAACAATGGTGCCTTTAATGTTGAAAGATGCTTTGGACTATGAGATAAAAGTAAGTCAGATTAAAACTGATTAAAAACACACACATACAGTATATACACACTTTTCTATATGTGGAGTTCTGGGAAATTCAGGTTAGGATCTGTGATGGAAGGAATTATAGAATATGGCAAACAATACCCAGCATTATACATCACAGTGTGTATATAGAAGGAATACACACAGATGCAGTGTGAATCAAGATACAGAAGAGGGGCAACAAGAAAGGCAGATACTGACAGCACACACCTGAGAGATAGTAGGCCCTTAAGCTTCATGTTCTAGTTTAAAATTTTGAAATCTCTCCAAAACAGTATTTTGTCCAAGAGGGAAAAATTGTGCTGTGGTTGTTTTTTAAAACAGCAAAACCCCTGAGTAATTTTGCACACCTGAAGACAACTGACGTCGTGCACCCTCAATGCCTTTATGTTCCACTGGGAATGCTTAGGCAGAAGAAGCTTTTTTTCCAGCTTACCCCAGTTTTTCTAGCATGCAGTTGGGATGACTCAGCCCTTCACATAGCAGCCTGGCTCCTGATTCCTTCAGAATGGCTGCCTGCAAGTCCAGTTCTACCAACTTCTGGCTTGTTGAGAGAACAGTGGAAAGATCTGCACAGCAACCGTCTGTGAGCTGGCATCCGTTAAGCCTGCAAAATGAGACAGAAACAGCTCCATTAGCCAGCTCTTTCCCTGAGTATCCTTTGGATAAATCCTCATAAACATGGCTGATTCTTCTCCATCATCTCAATGATGCAGCAGATGTTGATTACGCACAGGCCACCTCAACGTGTGTAAAACATTCTGCATCTGGAGCTTTTCTTTTTCTCCTGTGTTTTTCTCCTTAGGTGGTTCAAAGCACAACAGCTTTTAATATTCACACTAAATTAGCAAACTCTTTCTCTGGGATTCACGGAAATGCTCTGGGAAGGTTGCCATAGGCAAATGGAAGGCATTTGAGAAACATGCTAAAGACCAACAGATATGGGGAAATGGAACCCAGATGTAAATAACTGGCTTAGGCAGCAAGCGACTTCTAATTCTGTCCTGCATGGGAGACTAAGCTGTGGCCCTTTGGATGTTGTTGGGCAGGAACTCTCATCATCCCTGACACCTGGGGTCAGGCTTGCTGGGGCTGATGAGAGCTAAAATCCAGCAATATCCAGCGGGGCCACAGGTTCTCCTCTCCTACTGTACTGAAAACACAGAGAGAGATGGACCTTCACATTAACAGCTACCTTGGCACTTGGGGTGTGTTGGTCCACCCAGTGGTGGAGGAAGCCACTCGGGTGCCTGGGGCAGCATGCCCAGAGGCGGGGCAAGCTACCCATAGGAGTGGGGTGCACTGCAGGGCCTCTAGAGTCTGCCTGCCTCCTCCCACTCAGCCGCCTTACAGCTGGGGGCAGAAAGTGGGCGGATCGTTTGGACAGCGTGGAGAGACACGTGGCTCAGGCACGCTGCAGGCCCCGCCTGGCATTTTGTCACCCCCCTCAGTGGTGACACCCGGGGCAGCCCGCACCCACCTCACCCCCTTCTTCTCCCCCTGGGTCCACCTGGTCTTTCCAGTGGCCTTCTCTCCCCTCCTGCCAAGAGAGCAACATTTTTGTCGGGTCTTGCTAGCCAAGCCAAAAAGAGTAGATGACTTTCTGTAGTATTAAAGGTGTGTTGGGTGCTGGAGTGGCTAAGGAAGCACCTTTCTAATGATTTCTGGAGGAAAGGCCAGCGGGGAGCCTGCCAATTTTGCTGCTCCGCAATCAGGGTGCCCCATCAAGAAAGCAATCCCTGGCTGACCTCCCAAGCTTGGAGCCAGAGAATGTATGGGATCTCCATATAGTTGTGGGAATTATCTCCACCCACCTTCAAAGTCTAAGGTGGAGTGAAAGAATGATCACTGCTCACACCCACCAGAGGCCTGTGGCACAGGAGAATGGAGAAGCCTGACCCTCCTGACATGTGATGACTGACATGTGAAGGAAACTCTGAAACACTTAATTGTTAGTACAGTTGTACCTCGGTCTAAGAACAGTCCTGTTAACGAACAATTCGGGGAACGAACTCCGCAAAACTGGAAGTAGGTGTTCCAGCTAGCAAACTTTGTCCTGAAAGCCAAACGGAAGCCGAATGGTGGAAGGGCACCGGCGGCAGGAGGCCTCATTAGGGAAAGCGTGCCTCAGTTTAAGAACGCTTTCGGTGTAAGAACAGACTTCTGGCATGAATTAAGTTCGTAAACGGAGGTACTACCACTGTACCTTGGTTGTCGAGCGGCTTGGCTCCCGAACAAATCAACTCCCGAACGTCGCAAACCCGGAAGTAAGTGTTCCAGTTTGCGAACGTTTTTCAAAAGCCGAAGGTCCGACTTGACTTCCACAGCTTCCGATTGAGTGCAGGAAGTACCTGCAGCCAATCGGAAGCTGAACCTTGGTTTTTGAACAGCTTCAGGAGTTGAAGGGACGCCCAGAATGGATTAAGTTCGAGAACCAAGGTACCACTGTATTAATTTAAGCTTTCCCTAAAGAGGGGCTGGGTGCAACTCTCACAGAATCTTTGAACTGTACAGTTGGAAGGCACCCCAAGGGTCATCTGTGTAGTTTCACCTCACGTAATGCAGGAATCATAAAGCTCAACATACATCTTGCCGACAGATCTGTTTCGCACTTGATCATTTGAATATCTAATATAGAGTCCTCCTTAGCCTCCCAAAACTTTCATGACCTCAGACATTTCCACTTGCCAGTTATTCAGCAAACCTCTGACAATGTGGGGCTGCCCTGGGACCCATTGAGGCACTGCTGTGGAAGTACCTGAACCTCAATAAGACACACATTAGCTGAGTGTGTCTGATTCAATAGAGCCAAACAAGTAACAAGGCAGGGAAAACAGCTGTGACTTACTCCAGTTTCCTGATTTTGTTGTTTGGATCTTTCAGTGCTTGACAGAGAAGGTAAACTGCTGAACGCTCCTGTGTTTTCTGATCAGGCCTAAAAAGGTAGAAAAGTTCGTTATGTTCTGTTTTCTAATATAAAATGAGCATAATCGACAAAATATGCTTATTGGTTATGGTATCCTTTCTGTTTTGGGAGAGAAAAAAGCAGTTTTAGTGATTGCACTACAAACTTTAAACTGGTTTGAAAGAAGTTTAACTGTCGCTACTTCTTTCCAATAAATGTAGGAAGTTCTAGGTCTGTAAGCGTGGTGATCATTCTTCCTCAGAGAGCCCTAGGCCTTTTACGAAACTGCATTTCCCAAGGTGCTTAGGACAGTTAGCTATACTGGCTGGGGCTGATGGGATTTGGAGTCCAAGAGCAGTACACCTGAAGGAGCATCTCAGTATACCTGAAGGAGTATACGTGAAGGAGCATCTCCACCCCTATCATTAAGCCTGAGGTCCTCCTCTGAAGGCCTTCTGGTGGTTCCCTCACTGCGAGATGTGAGGTTACAGGGAACCAGGCAGAGGTGGCGCCTGCCCTGTGGAACATCCTCCCATTAGATGTTGAGGAAATAAACAACTATCTGACTTTTAGAAGACACCTGAAGGCAGCCCAGTTTAGGGAAGTTTTTTATGTTTTATTGTGTTTTTAATGTTCTGAGGGACTCGGGTGGCGCTGTGGGTAAAACCTCAGCGCCTAGGACTTCGCATGGTCGGCGGTTCGAATCCCCGCGGCCGGGTGAGCTCCCGTCATTCGGTCCCAGCTCCTACCCACCTAGCAGTTCGAAAGCACCCCCAAGTGCAAGTAGATAAATAGGTACCACTTTATAGTGGGAAGGTAAACAGTGTTTCCGTGCGCTGCGCTGGTGCTGGCTCGCCAGAGCAGCTTCGTCATGCTGGCCACGTGACCCGGAAGTGTCTTCGGACAGCGCTGGCTCCCGGCCTCTTAAGCGAGATGAGCACGCAACCCCAGAGTCGGACACGACTGGCCTGTACGGGCAGGGGTACCTTTACCTTTACCTTTACTGTTCTGTTGGGAGCCGCCCAGAGTGGCTGCAGAAACCCAGCCAGATGGGCGGGGTTTTATTTATTTATTATTTATTATCCAGAGGACCCCAGGTACTCACACGCCTGCTCTACAGCTTAGCATAGACATAATCCAGATATAAAGGGGAGAAGAAAGAAGGATCTGTCAAAAAACAGAAAAAAGAAAGCAAAGAGCAGAAGTCTTGGTAATGCATATTATGAGAAGTAAGAAAGAAGAGGAATAAAAATCAGCTACAACAGTAATACAGTTAAGAGTTTGGGTCCTACTTACTGACATGGATGACTGAGATGCCCTGGAAGTTCTTCTCCCTCAGGTTCCTTTGACAGAAACAAACTTCCGTACAGGCAAATCGCCTCCAAGTGTAAACAGTTCTGGACACAGAAGGAGAGAACAGCTTGGTCCAGGGGAGTAAATGTCAATCTGTCCATAGTTACTTCAGTCAAATGGTCGAGAGCACATTGGGCAAATTCCTCTTCTTGGGTTGCATACAAATAGTGAAACCTCTCCAGAGGGCGATAATTTGGATAATCTGACTTAATCTGCGTGTCCATTTTAAACCAATCCAGCAAGTCAGCCTTAATTGCAGGTGAAATTTGCCACCCAAATTGTTCTTTCAGGTATTCCATTATTTCTCTGTTTAAGAGGCTAAAGATGAATTGGGCAAATAAGGTCAAATCTCCTGGGTCTTTGCCGCATCCTTCTAGTGAGAGTTCCAGATCTTGCTTCACAGTCTCAGGATCTTTGGGCGTGTCTTCCAAAACATAGAACAAGGCTGCAAGAAACTCTTGTACGCTGAGGTGGAGGAACCTATAGAGACCTTCAGAATCAGGGTCTTTCTGAAAAAGAGCAGGAGGAAGAGAACCTAAGTGACCTGAACTTTGGTTCTGGATTTCTTCGGCCTTGAACAAGGTCTTGTTTTTCCTGATTCCATCAGCAGCCAGTGAGCAGAGCCCTCTCAGATTCCACTGCCCTGAGCTACTGCAGGGAGACTCAGTCAAACGGGAGAGATAAAGTGCATATACCACAGTGAGTTTTTCAGACACTGGCACTAGATCTTCCTTGCCCCTGTCTAGCTGCTGTTTCATCACAGTGCAGAGGACCCAGCACAAATTGGGGACAAAGGATAGGGCAAAGAGTGCTTCATCCCCTTTAACGTACCTAAGAGCCTGTGTTGCTAATTTTTGATCTCCAAAGACCTTGAGGAAATACTCTTCTTTGCCCTCCTCAGAAAAACCCAAAAGTCTCACGCAGCGTTCAGACTGCAGGCAATTCCTGAGGCTTTCCAAAGTGGATGGCCTGGTAGTAATTAGCAGGCAGGCCTCTGGAAGAAGGGCTCTGTGAAATAATGCACTCAAGAGGACTCCCACCGGCTTCTTCTCCCTGGGATCAACGCTTGGGTTGTCTTCCTGGTGTTCGATGGAGCAAGTGAGTTCATGAAAGCCATCAATTATGAAGAGAAGCTTGACAGGTTTTTCTAGGAGTTCCATTATCTCTTCTCTCTCTCTAAGCTCAGGGTCACCGTTTAAAATCAAGTCAGCCAAGTCCGCCTGGCCCTGAACGAGATTCAGTTGCCCACAACTGAGGTAGAAAAGGTAATCAAATCTCCCGGGAAAGAGTCTTCCAGCTGCCCAGTCTAGCAGGATCTTTTTGGCCAAGGTGGTTTTCCCAGTCCCAGCCCCTCCCAGGAGCACCACAGTCTGTGGTCCATCGTTGTCAACCTCAAACAAGGCCTCGGTGGGAACGGCATCCATTTGCTCTGACATGACCCCAGAATGTCTCCATGGTCTGTGCAGTATTTCAGTCTCTCGTCTATCTCCATTTGCAATAATTAGTTGCTCATATTTTTCATTGGGAGGCCCACAGACCCCATGGCTAGCGAGCCTTCTTTCAGGGCTTCGGTATTTCTCTCTAATATGTTCTCTGTATTTCTCCCTGTAATCTAATTCAGACATTATTTGTCATTAGGCATACTTTACTAATTCTGAAAGAAACTGAGCAAGCATCAATGTGGATTGCAAAAAAAAATAATTAAGTTTTTGGTGTATTTGAAGGCTTTCTGAAATATATTTGGCAAAATGCTACAAAAGCTGGGTGAGTTCATGTGTTTTTTACATGGTTCCTTTCCAGAACCAGCTCCCCGTTCTGGGAAATGTTAACACGTAAACTGATTCACAGAGAAAGTACCGTATTTTTCACCTTATAGGATGCACTTTCCCCCTTCCAAAAACGAAGGAGAAATGTGTGTGCGTCCTATGGGGCGAATGCAGGCTTTTGCTGAAGCCTGGAGAGCGAGAGGGGTCGGTGCGCACCGACCCCTCTCACTCTCCAGGCTTCAGGAAGCTATCCGCAAACCCTGGGGAGCCCAGTGGGAGTTCCCGCCGGGCTCCCTAGGCTTGCGGATAGCAGCCTGTTCTGTCCAGCCCCGTGCCTGGGGGGGAAATAATTTTTTTTTCTTTATTCCCCCCCCCAAAAAAAATCTAGGTGCGCCCTATGGGCCGGTGCACCCTATAGGGCGAAAAATACAATATTTTTGACAGAGAAAAGTTCTGTTTGAATTAAGACCTGTGACAGCGGTTTACAAGCTGCAAACCTGTGCACATTTATGTGGGACTAAGTCCCACTGAACTCAGGACTTCTAAGCAATCTCCATAGGCCAGCACTGTACGAAATCCTACTGTACAATATCCTACTTCAGACACCACCCTTGTCTTGCTCCAACACTCCTCCTTTCAGTTGTCCTTAAAAACCCACTTCCTGGAATCCAGAAGAAACTTCCTTATCACATCAAGTAAGATTCTGAATCACAGCAAATGCTCCCATTTTCAGACAAATGGCAGGTTGCCCGTAAGGTCCCTCCATCTGAAAGCAGAGATGAGCACTGCACCCCAAAGTCGAATTCGACTGGACTTAACTGTCCAGGGGTTCTTTACTTTAAATCCCCCCTATTTTGCAAGTCTAAAATTATCAAAATGACTACAATACTGCTCACAATTTGGTTACATCAAAACTCACCAAAGTCCACCTGATTTTAATTAAGCAATCTGAACAGGATTGCAAACAAAACGATCCCGGCTTACCTGGCCGCATTGGTGGTGTCATTTATGAACATGAAAGAGAAAACGAGCAAAACCAGGACACTACTTCCCCTGGGCAGGGTCACCTGCAATTTCTTCTCAGTCTTAAAATCCAGTACAATCTCTACAGTGCAGACAGCCCTTTGTACGTCATCAGTTTCTGTTTAAGTTTAAATGCATTCAGCAACAAGGAAGTATCCCGAGGAAAAAGGTGGAGAGAAATGGATTTGTCCTCCAGTTCCGGTAATCTTACACTGAAAGTCCACCATCTGCTGGTGGAAGTCAGTATTAGTGTGACCAGACCAGACCAGAAAAATGGGATAGCCAAAAAATCAAGGTACAGTATGTGGCTGCAAGACAACCTGCAAAAGTGCCATGTAATCAATTTTGAGAACCTTTTCGTGTTGTGGATGAGCAGATTTTAGCTTAATATTTTAACTCTGGACAGTGGAAAAGGCTCCCTCACAAGGCGGTGGCCTCTTTTTCCTTGGAAGTTTTAAAGCAGATGTTTGATGGTCAATATCCAGACACCAGTCAAGATTGATTAAATGGTGTTTATTTAAAAGGCATAGCTTGTGGAAACATGCCCTTCGCAGGCAGCGGAGAAATGTTACACTGAACACAGGAAAAACAGCATTCACTTCATACTTCACATGGAAGCAATGCATTGACTATTCAGCCTAGTCAGATTTTCACACAGCATAGCAACAGGACGTCAGCTTTTTTTGCCTTATTCTCCTTGCCTTCACCAGCGCCCACTGCTTTATAAACATTCCTCCGCTTCTATTGTAACTAGTGCACAACTGGCTACTTTTAAATAATGGCATGTGATCTCTCTCTCTATTTAGCCTACCTTTACCACTAAAGAGCTTTAAAAGCCCTTACGACACATAAAATCTGATAAAATCCAACACAGGATTAGAATTATCAAATAAAAATGAAAACTCACAAACAGCAAATGCAATGCAGCGTTCAAATAACAATAAAGAATCAGACCAAAAATAATACCCAGGACCCAAGGCCCAGTGAAATAAAACAGGCTTTGTAGCTGAATGAAAAGGCTGGGGGCCATACAAACCTCCAAAGTCATTCCACAACCTGGTTGTCACCACTGTAAAGGCCCTGCCTCAAATCTTTATCAAACCTATATAGTGGTACCTCGGGTTACATATGCTTCAGGATACAGACTCCGCTAACCCAGAAATAGTGCTTCAGGTTAAGAACTTTGCTTCAGGATGAGAACAGAAATCGTGCAGCAGCGGCGCAGCAGCAGCAGGAGGCCCCATTAGCTAAAGTGGTGCTTCAGGTTAAGAGCAGTTTCAGGTTAAGAACGGACCTCCGGAACGAATTAAGTACTTAACCTGAGGTACCACTGTACAGCTCTGATGGCAGTGAGACACAAAGAAAGGTGGTTAAGTTATAGGGCAGAACGACACCTTTAGACTGCACAGATGTTAATGGTATGGAGTTTTACAGCACTAACAACCTTTTTTTTCCTGTATACAACCAACAAGTTGATTCTATTTATTTCCTGGAATTTATATACTGCTTTATATAAGGGGGGGGAGCACCACAACTTCAAAGTGGTTAATTTGCTCCCAGGGACAAAACTAGAATTATTGCAAAAAATTGAAATAATCTCATATGAACTATATAACGGGCACCCACAAGCAGCCTGCAGAAACTTCAAATTTATTTCCCCTTCAAAGTAAAGCTTGGTTGGGTCGGTGACTTTTGGCTGCCATTTCTCAACAATGATATCTTTTTGATACAAGCATTTAATTGCCAGAATTACTGGGTGGAATTTAACCTTGTGCTCTTCCTGTTTATCCATCTGTGCAAGCATTTCTGCCTGTCAGATGGAAGTCTCCCCTTCTCCCCCTCAGTACTATTCCAGTTTCTCTCAAAAAAAACACACCCAAACCAATTTCAGTGGGGTGGAGGCGCTCAGAGGACTCAAGGAGGGAGGAGTTATTGCATAATGAAATATATAATGCATATTATTGTATAATAAAAGAAAAGGGGGGGGGGAGAGAAAGCCACACGGCGCAAGTGAAAGTCTTTGTGCAGGTCTTCTGCCAACAGAACCGATTAGGTGAATCCTGCCCATAGTTTTCTTAATCTTCACTTCTTTCATCACCACTCGGGTATGCCAATACGTTCTCCATTCAACCTGTAATCGAAAATCACATTTGATTTTCCAGTATTGAGAAAGGACAAGTTCTTGGTCAAGTTCTAGTTATTGCTAGAAATAAGTTCTAGTTATTGCGGGAAATAAGGCCCCAGGTGTTTCATCCTGAAACGCAAAAGGCCTGGTTGTTCCATATACAAACTAAAAACCCATCTTTTAATATTCTTTTCTATAACATTTGCAGAAGGATAGTAAGCCTGCACAGCCTAAACAATGTTTATTTTCCTATTTTAAGCACAAATTTGAATTGTCACTAAAGCTTTAGGCTCCAATCCTATGTATCAGCATTTGCCAACCTGGTGCACTGCTTGGGGGGGGGGGAGAGCCCTCCACTCTACTCACATAATCGGACACAAATTTGCATATGACATACAACATATGCAAATCTGTGTCCTCTTTTGCTACCAGAAGGCCTGATCTACTACATACATGTATTGTGCTGAGAAAATTTTATTGGCACTCCTGCATGTGCTCTTCTTGTATAGCACCTTAAACCGAAAGCTAGACAGACTGCCAGAAGTATTAAAACAAGGCCAGATTCTTTTAAGAATAACCCATCCTGCTGGAATATATGGCTCAGGGGTAAGAGTAACACCTAGACCCAATCCCCTAGAGGCCACACTCTGACATGACAGATTTCCCCTACAAGAAATCCCAGACTCTGGTAGAATTGCAATTTCCTTAAGTGCCCAATCATTATGAGGCACGATTTCAAAATGGCTGCCGGAAATAACTCACCATAGTCCCTGCCGTCGTCTCCTTCCATGTTGCAGTGCATTTCTGAACCGATCCTTGCCAGAGGCTCCCAGGACGTCATAGCTGACATGCAGTCTGGCCAGTGACTGGTTTGTAGTCAGGGCAGCGCAGAGGTTCTCACAAGCAGCAGGTGTCTTGCCGCACCCATGCAGCCTATACAATGTAAGGACAAATCCCCAGTGACACCCTTCATTCTCACTGTCGTGGCTTCAAAATGCCTGGCACTAAATAACTGAATAAATAATCCAAGACCTGAAGCGCAGGGAGATTCTCTCACAGCAACTATCTTCCTCAGGACCAGGCAGCTTCTGTTAGGATCTCCACAACCCTCACCAGCCTCTCATGCTTTTAATGAAGGGCAACAGCAATGGTACTGGGGCATATGAGTTGCCCTGCCATTATGACAGGATTCAAAAGATCTAACCATGTATGTGATCACCTTCACCTGCTCAGATTATCTACTGCAGGCTTAGCCAAGGGCCACATTCCATTATGGACAACTTTCTGAGGGCCACAGTCAGTGGTGGGCAGGGCTAGATGTAAATATGGACAGAGCAATGGATGTGAATCTTACTTTTGCATATGGTGGGCTACATTCCACTGATGCCAAAGCCAGTAGTTTACTTACACACACACACACACTTCTCCATTCTCCTTCCAAGGAAGGAAGAGGTGTTTCACTGTTCAAGGACACATTCCAACTGGCAAAAGTACTCAAAGGAAGTATGGCCTGGGAAAGAGTATGGCCTGATCTGGAGAGAGTCCCAAAAGCCAAATGACTGGAGAGTCTCATTCAGTCCTTGGGCCTGAGGTTGCCCAACCCTGATGTACGACTTCTCCAGAAAAACCACAAACGGCAGCCTGCTCCCCATAGAAGGATAAGAGGCAAGGGGATTGGTTTTTAAACTTGCATGTGAGGCGCAAAGAGGGATCGATTGTCACAGCCATGTGGTCAAGCCACTGGGCAATACCGTCACTCTCTGCTTTGCACAGGATGTTGGGGAAGGAATTCTGGAATTCACAGAAGATCTACTTTAAATATTATCTACAATTACCTCCAAGCAGAAACTAGGTAAGGCAGGCTGTCTTATGAAGAGTGCTGGGCAGACTGACAAACTAGGGCACATGTTTGTTAGTTTTCTTAAAATGAAAAATCCATACACAGTAACACAACTATTTTTAAAATGCAGTTGATACTGAGCCCTCATTTTAACAACTGTTGCAGCACCCTGACAAATGAAAACAAGCACAGATTAAAGAGAGTGTTGTGCTTCTGCAAAGGAGCTGGTGACCTACTCTAGAATCTCCAGTTTACACTCTGGGTGTTTTAGCCCCTCGCAGAGCAGCTCCACTCCCTTGTCTTCGATTTCATTCCAAGCCAGATCCAGTTCTATCAGTGTCTGGCTCTCCCTGAGGACTTCGGCAAGATCCCCGCCACAAGCTTGTGTAAAAGAGCAGTGGGACAACCTGCATGGAACAGTAATAAGAGTTATCAGGATGGAGGAGTTATAAACATGACATCAAGAACAACAGTGACCTGTCGGACTCGAACAATTTGCGAAGCTTCAACTAAAATGGGTTCCCTTTGGTCACCCACAGTTTAAAACTAAGTAAAAAGGGGAAACATTTTTACAATTCAAACTGGTGGCTCATGAATGGTGTGATCTATTTGCACCCAAAGGCCTTAGGTGGTAGGTGGGTGCTCAGAGATCACATGGCCATGAGTGTGGCGGTTGGTGGGTTTGGCTGGAACCGGGCAGATTCACTGACATACAAACACACTCAATAGATATCCTGATGGCTGATCAGTTGGGCATTAGCAAAAGGTTGTCAGCAGTGATGGATTCCCAAATAGGCAGAGAAGGCACCAACTTTTTAGGGGGCCCGCAACAACGGTTCAAAATAATATTGATTTCGTTTTGAAAGAAAATTCCAAAAACATATTAGGAGATAATTTGTGAGGGAGGCCCCAAGATTTTGAATATCTAGGGGCCTCCACAGGGTTTAATCTGGCACAGGTTGCCAGGGCTAACCTAGAGAGCAGCCAAGGGGCCACACAGGCCTATCATAGAATCTCTCAACTAAAGAATCCATGACTTACGGCCATCCAACCTCTGCTTAAAAACCTCCAAGGAAGGAAAGTCCACCTGTGCTTCAGAGGGTTAAATAGGTAACACAAGTCCCACCTCCTGCACCACAAGTTTGGCAATCTTTAGAACAAGGATTTCGCTTTTGAAATAAAAAGGAAACAATATTCCAATATTAGAGGTTACCGCCCACACACTTCTGCTGGCCTTTCTGCTTGTGTGGTGGCATCTCAGTAAAACCACTTCTTGCTGTTTTCCCCAGAGGCAGAGGACAAGAACAGGAGTCATACTCAAATTCACAGTCAAGAGCTTTATTGCTTGACTGGTTGCACAAGCATTTCTGTTATTCTTATTATAAACTATTTACATTCCTTCTTTATCTCTCCAGCATGGTATAATCTCAGTCCAGTAATTAACAATCCTGATACAGCAAAACTCACAGTATCAGCAGCATACATTGTTTTCCTTCCAACCTTGTTAGCGTGCGTACTGACTGTGTGTGCATTTTCCTCGCGAGGAAATTGCAGCCTGCAACTTCCTCCCTTTATTTGCACCTCCAGCTGACACCAATCAAACCTAGAGTGCCACTCCTACACACTAAAGAAAGTTCTGGAGCCCTCTTTAAAGCTTCTAGGAACTTTTATCTGTTTCTTAAAGAATGTTTTCCTAACATCCAAATGGTTTTCCTAACATTCATTTCCTGTTGCTGGACTGCCATTTCCAGATTCCAGACTTGTGGATTTAACATAACCCATATTTGCCTGGCTTTGAGCTTTGGTCAGTTTAACATGGATCCAATAAGATCATACAAGCTACTCAGAGCGGCTATCTGTCAAGATTCTTTCTTCTACTGTATTTTTAATATTTTGTTGGAAGCCGCCCAGAGTGGCTGGGGAAACCCAGCCAAATGGGAGGGGTATAAATAATAAATAATCTTTATAAATGATTTTTACTCACTTGGATGTATAATCAGTCTTACTTGCAAATAGCGTAAAAAGAAATCAAGAATATCTATATAGATTTGCTGTTGAACGTAAGACATGTGCCCCAACAGCAATGAGAGGAGCATTAATTTCCCATTAGCTTAACTCCTGATAGTCTTTGTCTGCCAATAGGTAACACCATGATCACTCCATTTTGCATGACAAAAATGCTGCATTTATTACATATTACACTGCATTGCATATTTTCACATGCTCACACAAATACTCACCTCAAACTCTGCAGCTTGCAGTCTGGATGTTTTAGCCCTTCACATAGTAGCTTCACCCCTGAATCACCTAATGCATTCCAAGTTAAATCTAATTTTCTTAAGGTCCGGTTGGTAATGAGAGCAGAAGACAGAGCCTTGCAACAATCTACTGTCAGACAGCAAGCAAACAACCTAAATCAAACAGAAGGAAATGGCTATGAACAGAAGTAGTAATATGACTCTTTGGTAAAAAAAAAACCTATTTTCCAATTATGATATAATCACTTCTGAAGTTCCCTAATGCTGAATCCTTCGAGCCAATTTACGTACCAGCCGATAATGTCTGTAAACTATGATATCATTTGTTAAATACTGTCTAACTTTTTTGCAACTATTGTGCTGGAATATTAGCTCTACATTTCTGAGAATCTGGAGCCTGTCTTAGTTTAGCAAGATTACTATTTAAATGTGTTTGGAGATGCCCCATACATATTTCAGGGTACCTACAGCTGTTTTATTTATTAAAGGAGGTTATAATTCTCTGAATGATTAGGTAGTGGCTGCTGTTGAGATAGAGGAAGGTTCAGGAGTATCTGTTACAAGTCTTCAATCCCACTATTATTCTTTCAGCTCTTTCATAAACTAAAAAGTCCCAAATATAGCAACTCTCCTTCACAGAGTTGTTCCAGCCACTTGGTTATTTTGTCCTCCTCTGCACCCGCTCCAGCTCTGCAAGATCCGTTTTGAGGTATGGCAACCAGAACTATATATAGTGTTTCAAGTGTGATTGCAGCAGAAATCTGTATAAAGGAATTAAGATTCCGACAGTCATATTTTCAACCCCCTTCCTAATGATCTCCAGCACAGAATTCACCTTTTTTACAGGTGCTGCACAATGAGTCAACAAACTTCATCAAGCTATCCATCACGGCCTCAAGATCTTTTTGGTGGTAGAAAAAAATCTAGCAAACATCTCCATGTCCTTCTCTCTGTTACACTTTTGATAACCCTTTTCTTGGCAACGTATCCCACATTACATAGAAACCTACACGGGGAAAAAACCCTGTAGAATGGAAGTATAATTGTAGATACTCTTTTAATCATTATTGGAAGAAGCCCTTCGCAGAATGCATTTCAAGAGGCAGATTTCATACTTACGACAAAACCTCAAGCTTGCAGTTTGGGTGTTTCAAGCCCTCACACAGCAGCCTTACTTCTGAATCTCCAAGTTTATTATCTCGTAAATCTACTTGTTTCAGCATCTGGTTTGTGGCAAGGACAGAACACAGATCTCCACAACTTGTGATGCTGCACTTAATCAACCTGCAGGGCGGAAACATAGCTCGTTCCAGCAGCACACACCATATATGGTAACGATGGAAGGATGAAACATGGAGTGGCTCTGGACCAGACTCAAACTACCAGCGACAGGAAGATGTTTGGCTAATGGTGGCCACATGCATCTCCCTCATGTAGCTTGGGGAAACACATGGCATGTTGTCATGGCGTCAGTGTTCCACTGTCTCCTACATGCAGCAAGAAGTAAAGCATGAGGAGTGGGAGCTCACACTAGGATGGTACATTTTTTCAACCAGGGAGACATATGGGGAGCAGGTCAGCAGCACCTACATCTCTCTCCATGTCATGGGTTTCCAAGGGCAAGGTGGGAATGGGTTTAATATGGCAAGGGTTTCAATTATTTGGTGATGTTGCTTTGGATTGGAGAGGGTCTGGAGAGGACATGATTGACCAAGAAACAGGTGTTTTCTCAGTGGGATGGAAGTGAGAGGTCAGACTGGGTTGGAATAGGGAGAAACACAAATAATTCAAGAATTGGACAACAGACAAAGGCCAAGGACTTCATAATTTCTGAACTTAAAAATGGAAAGCATAACAACAAAAGAGGTTTAAAGACTGTCTCAAGGCAAATCTTTAAAAAAGTAGTATAGGTAAAGGTACCCCTGCCCGTACGGGCCAGTCGTGTTGGACTCTAGGGTTGTGCGCTCATCTCATTTAAGAGGCCGGGAGCCAGCGCTGTCCGCAGACACTTCCGGGTCACGTGGCCAGCGTGATGAAGCTGCTCTGGCGAGCCAGCACCAGCGCAGCACACGAAAACACCGTTTACCTTCCCGCTATAAAGCGGTACCTATTTATCTACTTGCACTTAGGGGTGCTTTCGAACTGCTAGGTGGGCAGGAGGTGGGACCGAAAGACGGGAGCTCACCCTGCCGCGGGGTTTCGAACCGCTGACCATATGATCGGCAAGTCCTAGGCACTGAGGTTTTGCCCACAGCGCCACCCGCATCCCTAAAAAAGTAGTATAAACACCAACAATTGGGAAACACTTGCCTGCGAGCACTCCAGTTGGAGAACACCCTTTACCAAAGGTGTCATGGGCTTTGAAGACACTCAAACTCAGGACGTAAGGGGAAAATGTGCTAAGAGGAAGGCACGTTTGGAAAGTCCACACTGTGATCAACTCCCGCCTGGAAACCAATGTCCCCACTGTGGAAGGACGTGTGGATCCAGAATTGGCTTCCACAATCACTTACAGACTCATTGTTAAAACCGTGTTTATGGAAGACAATCTTCCTCGGCTACGAGTGATCGCCAAAGAAGAACTGGACATATTCAGACTGACACACACAGAGAAAAGGAAAATAATCAGAACCCCTTATTTGAAATCCTAGAAAAAGTTAGAAACGGCATTAACACGAATAGTACTTGCTAAAAAATGCAGCTGTTATCTTAATGATTAATATACTAACTGAAATGTAATTAGAAGTTGATAAAAAAATGAACCACAGCAATATAAGAACTGGACAAAAAACACTGATCAAGGAATGCGGGGAAACACTTTGCTTAAATTGTATAAATTTGGAATTAATTGGAACTATTTTGATATTAATTGGTATCTGTATAATTGGCAAAACTGTGGTAATATTGGGTAAATATTGGAAAATTAATACAAATTTATATTTTTTTAAAATAATCCAAGTGTGCCCACTGCCTCCCCCCCCCCAAAAAAGTTGAAAACTCCTGCATGAAGCATTCAGCTGAGTGAACTGCACCAGTCATACTTACTGTAGGTTCTCTAATTTACAAGCTGGATCCTTTAGTCCCATACACAGCAACATCATTCCTATGTTCCACACTTTATTGAAACGCAGATCTAACTCTCTCAGCGTCTGGCTTGTACGCAGAACTTTGGCGAAACCCCAACAAGCAGTTCCTGAGAAAGAACAGTTGGATAACCTGCAGAGGACAGCAAAAGAAAAAACAAGAATACTCCTGGATGAGTTGTGAATAGAATTTCAAGAACAATCATAGATTGGAAGGGACCAGAAGAACCATCTAATCCAAGCCCTTGCAATGCAGGAAACACTGAACATGATTTTTAAAAAAAAGCAAGCAAAATAAGTTAAGGGTTTTGAACAATAGGTCAGAAAGGACAGTGGGGTGGCTTTCTGGTTGCCAAATTCCCAGGTCCAAATGAGCCCAGTGCTGGTCTGCCATGAGAATGGCCCCTTACACCCCTTGGTGTGTATTTTATTTTGTTGAGTTTTTACTCCCTCAACAGTTTACATTATTAGGGCAGCCTTAAAAACTTAACATTTGTTTCTTTGCCAACATTTCTCATTTGCCCAAACATTCTCCAAAAAGTCACATGAACAAGAGAAAGGGAAGTTTTGTAGGCAGAAACAAATAAAAATTCAAATAAACACACATTTAGTTAATTCCCTTTTTTAATGTTAAATAAGGACTAGCACATCCAAACCATGTGAGAATAAGGAACTTAAAGTGAGCTTTATATGGGGAACAAGCTGACTACTGGCGAGGTGGTTAGGCTTTGAAAGGGTTGTCAATAAAACAGTGTATGTGACTGCAAAAATCTGGTTGGTTTTCCAGGTGCACAATTATTTCATTGTTGTTCTGCCTGTTAACACTCACACGAGCTTCTGCAGCCTGCAGTTAGGATGTTTTAAAGATTCACTAAGCTGGCGGATTCCAAAATTTCCTAGTGCATTGTCTGATAAATCCAGATCTGTCAGGGTCTGCTTGGTACAGAGCACAGAGGACAGGTCCTCACAACATGCTCCTGTCAGTCCACAGCTATATAACCTACAGCAAACAGAAATACAAGCACGAAAATAAAACATGTTTATGAATCTGTCCCCATCTTTTCCTTTCCCCGTTGCCATCTCCTAATATATTCTGGTTGCCTTGGTGCTGGCAAAGTGCCAGTGGAACGCCTCAGAGGGGAAAGCTGTATGTACATATGACTACATCCCACATTTCCACACCTTCCGTCACAACAACAAAAGTTGGCTAACAAAGTTGCCATGTTCCTTTCTGACCCACTTCTCCACAAATACTGTTTCATCTGCATCTCTGATGTCAAGAGTAGGGCTGGGCGATATCTGGTTTTCAACACTGTAATATACCACCAACTAACCATCAGTGATATATCATGATATCTGAAATACTACCGAAAAATGCTGAAAAAGTGGTGGGCTGTGGAGTGACTAGGAGGGAATGAAGAAGGTTGCCTGCTTTCTGGGCGAAGGCACTCCTGCCCACTCCCTCCCATCCTCTCTCCACAGCTTGGCCTTGGCAGAGGGAGCCTGAGAAGGTGGAGGAAAGACAGCCTGTCCCACTTGCTCAGGCAAAGGCAAATGTGCAGGAAGGCAGATGGGAGAGCAGGCAATTGAGCTGGCAATACAGTGGTACCTCGGGTTACAGACGCTTCAGGTTACAGACTCTGCTAACCCAGAAATAGTACCTTGGGTTAAGAACTTTGCTTCAGGATGAGAACAGAAATCACGCGGCGGCAGCGGGAGGCCCCATTAGCTAAAGTGATACCTCAGGTTAATAGCAGTTTCAGGTTAAGAACGGACCTCCAGAACAAATTAAGTTCTTAACCTGAGGTACCATTGTACACTGCAGCTTCCTGGTTGCTGCCAGTACAGAACAGGCAGATGGAAGGAAAATGCTCTGTGCTGGTGGTGGCCAGGGAGCCGTGATGTATTGCCAGCTCAAAAAGTCTGAAACTGGTATCACAATCTGAACTTCATATCGGTTTCAGATGATGAATTGAAATATCACCCAGCTCTACTCAAGAGGGTTAGCAGACAGAGATGGACTCTTGTCCCACCTACTGCTGACTTCACTTGTCTTCAGGATGAAGGATTGAGATAAACCTTAAACCTTCAATCAGCCCCAACAATCATAGAAAATGCCTACGGATATGAGAGATGTAGTTCAGCAACATGTAGAAGGCCAAAGTTTCCCCAGACGTGTTGTAGCAAAAGGAGCAGATACGCAGGGAAGCTGAAATCTTAAAAAGCACTGACTCACATCACTTTCTGTATCTGGCAGTTTGGGTGCTTTAGTCCCTCAGCTAGCAGCTTCAGTCCTGAATCTCCGACTTTATTTCTTCCCAGCTCCAGCTCCAACAGTGTTGAGTTAACAGAGAGAAGAGATGCGAGGAAACCACAAGGAACAAGCTGTTCACTAAAAAACTTCACTCTGTGGAGGACAATTGGATGAAAGGATGAAAATCTGTATATAGGAAATGATTCAGCGTATACAATAAAACAAAACAAAACAAAAACAATGCTAGCATTGTATTTCCTTCTAGCCACAAAATGTCCACGTTCTCTACAATGCAACCTTTAAACATCACCTCCAATACATAGCGTTTGTTGGAAGGAGACATGAGAACTGTGGGTGGTAGCAAGCCTGCCAAGTCTGTCCCCCTAAATTCACTGAACCCTCCTCCCCAGAATGAACATCCTGGGCATAGTTACCCAAAAGCAGCAGCAGTGCAGGACTGCCCTGATCAGGCAAAAAGCCTTGGTGGGCCAGAAACATGGGCACGATATTGCCTGATTCTGGTGCTCAGTATTAGGCTTGAAAGAGCTAGAGAGGAGCCACTGGGGATACTTCTCTGGGTTTCTTTTCCATGCTTTGAGAGCTGCCTTTCGCTGACTGAAGAAACTGAGGACAGTGCAGAGGAACACCCACTTTGGTCCATCACAGCCAGGATCAGGATCAATATTTTGCCTTTGCAAAAGGACTCTAAAAACGCAAACAGCTTCTTACCTCACATGCCTTAAGTTACTTTTTGGAGACTTCAGTGCTTTGAAGATGGCTGGGTTTTGATACTGTTCACTAAGAGATTAAAGAAAATGTCCTTGTTAAGAAAAGGTTCGTCATATTCTTTTATTTTTATGAAGAGAATAGTGTGGTGGTTTTCAAACCTGTACTTTAATCATGACACACAAATCAAATACCACTGTTGCACAACCTGTCCCACTATCAGTATCATGGTGTGAGTTGATCCAAGGGGTCAGGCCACCTCCCCCCCACACACAAAAAGGATGACTTACCAACAGGATTCCAGCTTCCCAAACAAAGGTTCTTCAGGTTTCCCAAAAATACCACAAGTCAATCGATTCAAAAAATTGTACATAGTCCAGCTATTGCACTCTGGGTCTCTTCTAAGTCTCTGGATCTGGGCCCATAACCTATTGAGATTATTATATTATTATTCAGTAGAAGCCACTGGATGAGCAAAAACTGACTCTTGTATTGAAATAAAAATTATCCAGTCCAAAAAAATGGTTCAAAAAAGCTTTACTCACCGAACAGTGGTGTGCAGTCAGTTGACTAGGGATACTGAGCTGGACCCCTACATGTTCCCGGTAAATTAGAGTATTAAAGTATTAAAGTCTGGTGCCTCCTTCCCAAAGCTTGGGAAGCTTCTGTCCAGCTTAGGGAAGGAGGTGTGATGCTCATGTGCGCAATGTCCCCTGCCCTCTCAAGATGGCGCCTTTGGCCCTAACTGTATCCCTACAAAAAAATTGCACTATCACAGAACTCAGCTCTCAACTTCAAACAATAAAAATTACATACACTCAGTTGCATAACTCTTGCACTGGTTCCAGCATAACGCACGATAACTTAGATTACAAATATCTGGTCCCGACCAGAGATGAATGGCTGATGAAGATGATGGACGACGCTGAAATGGTGAAAATGACCAGGAAAATCAGAAACCAGGAAGAGAGGAACTTCAATATGGAATGGGAAAAATTTACAATGTACTTAGAGAACACTGTAATCAACTTAATACTTTGGCAGGATTTGAGTAACGCTTGTAATGTAATAAAAACTAAGGTAAAAATGGACTGTAAGAAAAAAAGAGAAAATATGTAAGGCAGTTGAAAAATATTGAAAATGGTAACCATGGAAGGGTGGAGGGGAGTCTAAGGATTCAGGGAATCCTAAATGCTGATGGTGAAGTTTAATGTTTGAATTTAAATATGCAATGTCAAACTCAATAAAAAAAGTTCCAGTTACAGATAGATAGGTAGCCGTGTTGGTCTACCATAGTCAAAACAAAAAAATTCCTTCCAGTAGCACCTTAAAGACCAACTAAGTCAGTTCTTGGTATGAGCTTTCGTGTGCATGCACACTTCTTCAGATACACTGAAACAGAAGTTTCCAGACCCTTCTATATAGTGAGAAGGTGGGGAGGGGTATTACTCAGAAGGGTGGTGGGAATGGGTGATTGGCAGATAGCTGTGATGAGCCTGTTGACGACTCTTAAGGACTGCAATAGGTCTTACAGGAAGAAGGTGAAAATGTCATTTTCACCTTTTCACCCCTTGCTTCTTCCTGTAAGACCTATTGCAGTCGTTAAGAGTCGTCAACAGGCTCATCACAGCTATCTGCCAATCACCCATTCCCACCACCCTTCTGAGTAATACCCCTCCCCGCCTTCTCACTATATAGAAGGGTCTGGAAACTTCTGTTTCAGTGTATCTGAAGAAGTGTGCATGCACACGAAAGCTCATACCAAGAACTGACTTAGTTGGTCTTTAAGGTGCTACTGGAAGGAATTTTTTTGTTTCAATAAAAAAAGATTATACAAAAACAAGTATCTTGCATTTTGAGCTAAAATCAAAGCTCTTCTCCATTGCAACCTCTTTTTCCTGGAGATGAAGATTAACATTTCCATTCTTTTCAGGAGCTCAGAAGAGGCACTACACCCAACATGGATGCCTGCCAGTTTAGATATGCATAGACATGAAATACTTTCTCTTTCATGTGACTGTATGCTGATAACTCTGTGACTGAGCCACAAAGATACAGCCCAGGTAGGCTCCTCTCTAACTTCATGAAAATTTCCTATCATGCTTCACAGTATACAATACAGAAGCATTCTCTACCTCCCATTTTGATCAGCAGGCTCCAAGCACCACGAAAGTAGTGCATTACTCATCATCCTCCCGAGGAACTGGGATGCTCACCCTGCCATGCCACTCCCCTGTGTTTTGGGGGCCAGACTCCTTTGCATTCTTGCTTTCCTCCAAGGCCATAATCCATAATACAAGGTCATGGGAACATTTAGTTCACACCCACCCACACACTTCCCAACTCCTGCATCTGCCCTGCTGCCACAGTCAACACATTTTGCCCACTCTAGGAATTCCTAATGCAGCAGCTGGTCAGCCAAGAGTTAAATAGGGTCTTAACTGTTTTTTGGCTATTAACCAGAAATCTGTCTATCAAAAGAAGATCTGGCTAGTCAGCATCAAGAATACACATGGTGTGTGTGTGTGGGGGGGAGAATTTCATGAGAGCTCAAAGTCAAATGTGTGTCCTCATCAGAAACTCTGTAAAATATCAGAAAAGGGCAAAAAGTTGCTGCATGTGGTGAAATCCTGTGTGTGGAAGTGGCAGGTGCAGAGAAACTCAACATCCCTTATTTAAATAATACATACCCGTCTGAACGTGGTTCTGAATTAGTATGTTTTTCCTCTTCTTCCTCCTCCTCTTTTTCTAGTATTTCTTCAGTAAAATCATAATATCTCATAAATAACATTTCCTCCACGTGAAGGACCTCCAAAGCAGAGCAGTGCCCCAAGCAATATGCCTGGGCCATCACTCTCGTCTTAGTCAGGTATCTTCCGTGTACGGTAACTTCAGTCACGTGATCCAATGCACTTTCCACAAAATTTTCCTCTTGGTTCTCATATAAGCATTCAAGCCATTGGTGCTTATGCCTCTCATGTACATCCATCTTTGTTTCTGTGGTGTTTTTCACCCATTCTAATAAGACTTCTTTAATCTTAGGCGAAAATTTCCATCCGAACCGCTCTTTCATGTCCTTCATTCCCTTTCCTTCATTTACGAGGCCAAAGAGGAAGCGTACCGTTACTTCTAAATCAGGTCTGGAAACTGCGTAGCTTTCTAATAATCTGACCACATCTCGATTAGGATTTTCAGAACTCAGCCCTTCTCCTTCTTCCAGTAAGTAAGATAAGGCTGCAAAAAACTCCTGGAAGCTTAAGTGAATGAAGCTGTAGGCATGTTCACATTCAATGTTCCTTCTGAAAATGCTCTTGCTCAGAAAGAGGGGGAGGGAGTCTTCCTGATCTAAGCCAAGCTCTTTGATTTCTTCCTCCCAGAACAGTATTTTTCGTTTCCAGATTCCATCTGCAGCCAGAGAACACAAACTTTTCAAGTTCTTTCTAATATGTTCCTTTGACGGGCTGTTGTGGTGCAGCTTTAGAAAGCTGGAAAGGTAAAGCATATAGACGGCAGTGAGCGTGTTGGATGTTTGCCAAAGGTCCTCACTGTTTTCCATCTGTTGTACCAACACCATGCAGATGATGCAGCACACAAGGGGAACCGAGCACATGGTGAAGAGGGTCTCGTTCTGTTTTACAAGACTGAAAGCTTGAGTTGCTCGGTCTTTATTCTCAAAGAATTTGTGGAAATATTTCTCTCTGTCCTCTTTTGAAAATCCCAGGATCTTGAAATGGCGACGTAATTCCTCCAAGCACTCATGGAGATACCCCAAGGCTGTTGGTCTCGTTGTTATTATCAAGTAGGATTCAGGAAGGAGTTTTTTCTTAAGTAAGCTGCCCAGGAGGACCTCCACAGGCCCCTTCTGCCAGGGATCATTACAAAAGGGGTCTGGTTGAAGGGAGCATCTTAATTCATCAAACCCATCAATTACAAACAGCAGTTTCTTCGGATTCTCCAGCATCTTCTTAATTTCATCCTGTCGGGGCCACCGTTTTAAAATGATTTCTGCAATACTACTATCCTCATTACAGAGGTTCATCTCTCCACAATTAATGTAGAAAACATAATCAAACATGGCCTGATAAAGTCTTCCACAGGCCCAGTCAAACATGATTTTTCTTGCCGTTGTTGTTTTCCCGATCCCTGCAGCCCCCTGCAGTACAACAATTTGTGGAACCAGTCCATTTCTATCAGGATTAAATAGCTTTTCAGTGGTATACTCTGTTTGAAGGCTACAATAGTCCATGTAAGTGTCTCGAAAATATACCCATCCTAAAGCCATGATTTCATGTTCTTCCTCCTGCTTTCTGGGACTCTCAATATCAAAGGTTAGCTTTGAATACTGGCAGCTTTGAAGCAGATTTTCACCAAGGGAAGGATGGACTTTTATTGACTGAAATTTGCCCTTTATGTAGTCTCTGTAGGTTAACCTAGAACCTAAGAAAAGGACATGTGCTAGCAGAAGTATTGAGAAAGCACCAAATATTTTTTGTTAGGAATTCCATCTCTTGTCTTCAAATGAGAAAGATCAGTAAATATAAAAAGCTGTTCTAGACTGTACATGAACTACACAGACATATATAAACCCATCCCAATCAAATGTGGAGATGTAAAATGCTGTGGCCCCACTGTTCATGGGGACAGACTACTGCTAGAATGTAACTCCAGTGCTTAAAAGCTTGCACTGGCTGCCCACATGATACTGAGCCAAGCTTAAGCTTCTTGTATTAACTTACAAGGCCCTTAAGAACTTGGGTCCAAGGTACTTTAAGGGCTGCCCAAGTCCTTATACCCCTGCCTGATAATGGAGTTCTTCAGGTGAGTCCCCGTTAGCAGTACCACCAGGATCTGATGCATTTGCTTACTGGAGATCCTCTTTAACATGAACAAGAAAAGAAAAAAGTGAATCTCCAGCAATATGCCATGATTTCTTACCTTTCCATGTTGCTTCTTTAAGATTTGCAGCAATGTCTTCCTTGCCAATATCTTCAAGGACACATATGCATACTTTTACTGCATTGGCCTCACCATAGAAGTCACACATGAGATGAATAACATCGGATCTATCAGCACTGTCCAGCTGAACTTTGGGGATTTTCCCCTTTCCATCATGGTCAATGTCTTGTAGCTTCCGTTTAAAAATGTTAAACTGGTCTTCAAGGAGTTCTTCCAAGGCATCATAGAGGGTTTGGCTTAAGGTTTCATTCCTACCCATCGCTAGATCTGGGTGAGCCATTGTGGGTTTGCTTGTTAGAGGCTGGAGCGGAGCTTTGGCGATCTCATAAAAGGACTCTGTTCTCAGATCTGGGGCCACACAAAAAGATGAAAAGCTGTTACTTAGAGATTGTGAAAAGCAAGCTAAAGAGATCATAGAGTTGGAAGGGACCCCAAGGATGATCTAGGCCAACCCCCTGCAATTCAGGTGTCCCTTATGGGGATCAAACCTGCAACCCTAGTGTTATCGGTACCATGCTCTAACCAACTGAACCATCACCATGGGCGTAGCCAGAGGGGCAGGGAGGGGCAACTGCCCCTGCTAAAATGATAAAATTCAGTAAAAATACATAGCAAACTCAGATTCTGCCCACAACAAAAGGCCTGCCCCCCCAAACAATAATCCTGGCTACACCCATGGCTATCCCCATGGAACAATCCAATAAATTACCTAGCATGTTCCCTTAACATAATTCTAGATTACTTCATTTTCATCTGCAGGGATCAGGCCTTGAAGATTGCTGAGAAGCTTCCATTAGAACAGAACAGTGGCGTAGCGTGGGTTGTCAGCACCTGGGGCAAGGCAAGTAATTTGTGCCCCCTAACCCGTGGATTTGCGCACCCTAACCCTAACCCCCAGATGTTGCGCCCGGTGCGGCCGGGGCCCCCTGCACCCCCACGCTACGCCACTGAACAGAAATATCCATTAGTAAGGCCATTATGTTATGAACCAAGGCCAATAGGATTGACCATATTTCACCAGCGCCTAACAAATCTGCAGCGCTTACTCAAAATAAAAGCAATTACTGGACAAATTTAAAACATTTTGGTATTACTAAGCTTGGGCACAACAAGTTAAAATGTCTTCTTTCCTTAGGCTTCCAGTGGCATTTATTTGATCTGACTGACTATTATGGGTTAGTTCTTATTTTAGTTGTGGAATTATTTGCAGTGACTCAGTCATGTTGTTATCCCCTTGAAGACCTGCCTTGGGTAGAAAGAGAGGATGTAAATATTTAAATTAAATTAATTGTGATAAACTAAAACCTGTTATCTGGAAATTGGAAAGCAGGTTCTGAAATCTTAGTCATCAGTGTTAATGACACACACATTTCAGATGATGGCTAAAACAAAGTAATTATTATATCAACATGCCCTGAGCATGATGTGTAGAGTGTCTTCCCTGCAATACTCCTAAGAAAAGAAACACTGGCTGACTCTCCTCCTGCATACAGAAAGCAAGCAAGCATGTAAACAAGCCAGCACGTCTTAAACATGGTTTTTATAAAACCATTTTATCCCACTCCCCCATGTCAGTTTTTTGAAACATTCAAAGATTAACAGAAATAAAAAGAAAATGCATGTTTGTAAAAGAAAAAAAATCAATTAAGAGCAATAACTAAAACAAATGTGGGGATTTATTTATTTTTTAAGGAGATTAGCAGGAAGTATTCTTCAACACTGTAACTGAGCCCTGGCATAGGTTTTAGAAGCAGGTTTTCCCACCTCACAAATTTCCCTTCAGACACATTATGAAAGAGAGAAATAACCCCAAAAGGATACAAAGCTTGCTTTGCACCTTTCTTACACCTTGTGTCAGTTGTGGTTTCTCCACAGTAGGCAGTCAGTAGTTCTTATCTGCTATACAGGATGATTATTTTATGGATATTCCTTTAGTTCAGCAACAGGTGCAAGAAGAAGGGCGCTTTCAGGGCGTTAAGAAGGTGATGAAGCGTTACCTGCCCGAAGATGAAAGAAGATATTCCCGCCCAAAAGATAGTGGTGTTTCAATACGGGCTTCGGCAGTTTAAACACGACAACTGAACGCATTGTGCCCCTGACACTGCCTATTATTTAAGTGCTTAATAAACACGCGCGTCTAACGCCGCACATCTTCATCTTTCCAAACCGCACAGCTACATGCTCAGAAAAGCGACAAAAACCTTGCCCTGGGATATCACGTGATGCACTAATGACGCAACAGGTCTCTGAGACCACGCAGAGTGCCTTTCTCACATCGCAGCTTCCCCCTCAGATCGAGGAGGGGTGAGAATCGTGGCCCCTCTCGCCTCCACCCCACGCCCCTTTTTCCAGGCTGCGACGTGAGAAGGGAAGAGCCCAGACTCGGGAGATCTGAGCCGCGAGGCCGGTTCAGACGACAGCGGGGGAAGGGCCCAGCTGAGGGAAGGGCAGAAAAAGCAGGCGCGGCCACTCGGGCGCATCTCACCGCTCGGCTTCCCGCTGCTCCAGCGCCCATCTCTCCTCGCAGTGCCGCCAGGGTTTTTTCTGGACTTTTAAGGAGTCAGGCGCGTCACTTTCCCATAAACGCGAAAGGCACGCACAGCGCTGGTGACGCAGCAGGCAACGGCCTTGCCTCGCAGGTTGCTGCGCTCCAGATCCAGAGCCCCTCTTCGCCCAAACAGTCGCCTGCCCTCCCTGAACTTGCCCACAGCGAGGAAGGAGTTTGCCTACCCACCCGCAAAAAGAAAAAGAAACCCGGGATACTTAGCCTGAGGTCCTATATATAATAATTGTTGCCTCTCCCTAGGAGCTGTTCACAGACGGACTGTGATTTGCAGGATCTCAGTTGCTGCATGCATTTTTTTGTCTGAACTGGGTATTTGCAAACATGAATTGCCCCCTCTCACTGAAACACACACTCCCAAGTCAGGAAACCAAATGTTTCAGCTCTTTTTTGAGCTGCCCCATTTTAGGCTGCTCCCTTTAGGTGAAGAGTCACTATACTGTACTTCAAGGTTAAGAGTACCGCAACGCACTGCGGGGGGGGATGGGTTCCCTTGCAGCTTGCCTGGAAGCTGTAGTTAGTGTAGAATGACTGCTGACAGGAGAGAGATCCTGCCACCAAATCATACCTCCGCTCAAAGACCTGCACTGGCTGTCAAGTTCAAGGTCTTACTATTCTATAGAAAGCTCTTTAAGAGCTTGAGACCAGTTTACCTTAGGGATTCCCCACCACATGTGCCTACCTGACCATTTTGCTGTGCAGACCTTGCACTCCTGCAATGACCATATGATGTTCACTCCACATCTGAAAGAAGTTCGAGCTTTCAGTGTGGCAGCACCTCTGGGATTCCTTGCATTATACAGTATTAAAGTTATGTTTAATGTAAATAAACTGCTGCATTTTTAGTTTGCATTGTAAAGAAAGCTTCTGTATTTTTCCATTAAGCATGGTGTTTTTTTCATACAACAGTAGAACTAAATTACAATTTGAAGCTGTAATGAGTTGGCTGTAAAAGAGTTTTACCACTGTTTACATATGCAGCTAACAAAGAGGTATTGGCTCAGAGAAACACACAGAATAGCAGGCGGGCAGCTCTCTTGTTGGGTGTTGGCCAGCATGTAGCAGAAGAAAGAGAGTGAAGCAATACTTTGATTTTTATCTGGAATAGTTATATTTTCTTCTAGAAAGATGTTTGGAAACATCACACTGGGACCGGTGGGCTATTAGAGTATGAGTTGTTTGTCCAAACCACATTTTTAGCAGCAATGATTGAAAAAGATACATAAATATACAGGAACCAAGTAAAAGAAGATGACGTTTTCTTTGTAATGAACTGGGTCAGGCACAGGATTTTATGATTCTAGCAGAAATAGCAAACACAGAAATAGAATGCTAACCCATCACTTACACCAGTTTCTGTGTCTTGCACTCTGGGTGTTTCACCCCCTCAGCCATCAGCATCATTCCTGACTCTCTCTGCAGGTTAATTCCCAGGTCCAGCTCAGATAGTGATGGGTAGGTGGGAAGAACAGATGAGAGATGCCAACCACCAATAGCATGGAACTAAGAATGGAGCAACCTGAGGGGGACAAGCACATTTAGAGGCAAGGATAACAGCATGCATGGTCTATCAAAATGATCAAGGGATTTCAGCAACTCCTATGAAGAAAGGTTACAACATTTGGGGCAATGTTGCCCCAACAGTTTAGAAAACAGGCAAGAAACCAGGGGCATAATAGAGGCGGGTTATGAATGGTGTAGAGCAGCGGTAGGCAACCTAAGGTCCAGGGGCCAGATCCGGCCCAATTGCCTTCTACATCCGGTCTGGGAATCAGCATGTTTTTACATGAGTAGAATGTGTGCTTTTATTTAAAATGCATCTCTGAGTTATTTGTGGGGCCCAATGACCACTGTGCTCTTACTTCTTCAGAGTAAGGGCAAAGAGAAGGTGTAACAAAGTAAAGTTATTTTTTTAAAAAGTGAAAATACACGCAGCGCACACACTTCATACGTCATCTTCAAATGCATATGGACTTTCTTCTTTAAAATGACTATGCTTTGGGAGTATGCCTTCAACTTTTCTGGTGGTTACTTTCCATGGATCACACCTAAAGCCAATATTGTGTTTCATAAAAACACATTGGGTTCAAGGGCAAGTGGGATTGCCAAAGTCTTTTTTCCTGGGTGCCTGCCCCTTTTTAAATTTCTGTTTTGTTTTTTTAAAAAAATGGCAAGCATGTAAAGAAGAATGAGTACAAATTAAAGATGAATAAGTTGCAGGCTTACTGTGTATTTCATTGCCCTTAAACATTTTCCAAGCCTATGGTTTTAAAAGTAGTCCAGGAAGAGAGACCCCTAAAAATTGGCATCACATCACTAGAGGCACCACAGAAACTGATCTACCAGACAGAATAGACAAGATGTTTGCTGGACTTGCCTTCCTGGAGGCAAATGGTGTGCTCCAGGCACAAAAGAAGGACATTCATTTTCAAAACGAAAAGAGTTTTTTCCCTCTTTTTGTCCCTTTTCCACCCATTTCCCAGACCCACTGCAGTACAAACAACCAAGAGTCCTGTGGTAACTTATTCACTAACATGTTTACTAAAGCATAATGTGGACTCTAGTCCACCTACCCGCCACAAAAACTTGTATCATGGTGCCAGGGCCGGCCCACTCATAAGGCAAGGTGAGGCGACTGCCTCAGGTGGCGGGATCCACAGGGGCAGCAGATCCCAAGGTAGATCTTGATGGTACCAGAAGATTCATCCAGGTTCCCCCCCCCTTAAATCTCACACACCAAAAAAACATGTGAACTGTAGTTTGTTGTGGGTGCTGGGAACAATGTGCAATACATACAATATATGGGAGTAGTAAACTACAGTTCCCAGGATCCGGAAGGATGTGCTTCAAATGTATAGTCTGTAGGCAGCCTCAGGTGTGAAGGGAATGAATCTTTTATTTCACGGGAATTTCTCTGTTGCATATGTTTCTTTGCTCTGGAACTCCTGGTTTCCTTGCCTTTTGCTGTTTTTTCGCTCTTTATTGTTTGCTGCTTCTCCCTTGATCTCTTTGCTGACTGACTCGCAGGACACTAAGCGGGAAATTTCCTCTCCGTGCGAAAAAGTGATTAACCAGATAATTAAATCTTTTTCGGCGCAATCTGTGTACCCTGCTATGTTTCCCTTGCTCAGATTACAATATTATAGGACACACGCGAAGTTAATTATCTCCGGCTGGAAGTTGTTATTGCTTTTTTAAAAGTTAAACGTATTTCCTTCTCCTCCCTCCTGGGCTTCCAGGATCCCTCTTCTGCGATCTCCCCGCCCCCGTCGTCCTCCGGCGGCTCCACCTCCAGCAGCAATCCGGAGGACTGTCCGGATCTCAGCGACCTGATTCAAGGCAAGACCCAACCATTGTTTTCCCGAGGCAACTCATCCGTTCCCTCTTTGCCTGTACTGTAGTATGAACTGGCCTCCAGTTCGCCACGTCTTTTAGCGCGGTAAGTGCCATTGATCCAAATGGGGCTTACTCCAAGGCTTGCACTTACCTGGGACTAGTCAGCCCGATCTGACTCAATGGCCCTTACTTCTGAGTAGACATTTATGGAATTGCTTAACACCTACATTAAGATGGTTAAATGTCTATGTCGCGTGTGCGTGTTTTGCTCGATCCTCAGCGCGGACGAGCAGAGGGAGCTTTTTTGCAGGAAAATCGCCAGGAAAGTGTTGTTATTATACCTGTTGAGTGAGAGAAGCGGAGTTTCCCCAAACTGCCAGCATGGCAGTGGAGAGAGGGGAAGCAACTTTTCAATAATAATCGCAGCAAAGCTTGTGACATTTGAGATGGGAGGTGTTTTTTTTTTTTTTTTAAGAAACTAACTTTGCTCCCGCCTTTCACTGTGTGTAGCCAATGAATGAAGTCGTAACAATAAGAAATCGGAGCTAGCCAATTAACCAAAAGAAAGGTGGAGTAGAAATTTCCTGGTTAATTTTTTGAGCGCCCCCCATCCGCTCGCTGACCTTTTGGAGTGAGTGTTTCTGGACAGGGGAGTGATTGCTGTTCCATTGGGGAAAGTCAGAAATACCGTAGATTGTAGCTGTGATTGAGCTTTCGTATTCTGGGCTTATTTTCCATACATGTGATTTTCTTCTTGTAAAATTGCCATGCTAATACAGGGTGAGCCTTTTAAAAGAGGCCCCATGCAACATGTGTACTCTGTATCCACAGGGCCTCTTTTAAAGGACTCACCCTGTAATAACAAAGATAATATTGCTGAGAGAACAGAGAGTACATTAGCCTTAAGAAACAGACCAGTGATATACCCATTTTGCTGGTGCTGCAGTAGAGAGTGGCAGCCCTGCAGTGTACTCTTCCCACGTTTTCTTCTGTTTTTAAAAGGGAAAATGCGAGGGGACTGTGGTGTTATTTGGAGCAGCAGTGCAATGAATTAAGTGTGTGCAGGGCAAAGGGAGCCAGGGAAAAAACTGAAGCGTTTCAGTTGTGGTGGAAAAATATTGTCAAAACAGCAAGTCTGCAATGATCAGTAAATCTGCCCATCGAAAAATTAACAGAATGGGAGAACTATGGTATATTAGTTCCTCAAAGGCACTTACTACTCAGCTTAGTAGATGTGGTCCCCAGGCCTCACCACCACTTAGTCACCAGATCTACCAGAAATGATAGACCTGTCCTTTGGCACTAGTTATGTATCTATGTACATTTTGTACTTTGCTGCATCTCTCCTGGAAAAAATCCTGCAGATGCCCGAGTTCTTACATGGTCAGACTGCTGCAATGGAACATATCTTGTCACAACTATGACTCTTAAAAACAGGTTTTTGCATTAGCATCTAGTATTTGAAAATTTTCATATATGCATGAGCAGGAACCTTTTTTTCTGACCTATGGAAAGTGAGGGAAAGATCAGTCCTCTCCTTTTGGTTTCATCTTCGTAAGAGAGAATCTTGCCAGTAAGGGAGGAAGGACATTCAAGTCCTTGGGCACAACCAAGCTTCCTGTGGCTGAGTGGGAGACTGAGACTGGAGTCGCAGGGCATTGTTCTCTGAGAAAGTTCCCTCCTTCAGTGGACAGCCAGATGCCAAAGAAGCCAGGATTCCTCTCTGTTAAAACCGCATAGAAGAGAGAAATTGAGCAGGTCCATCTTGTCCTGAAGAGATGAGAAGAGATCCAATTTTCAAAATTATTATCTGAGACAATCCCTGTCTTCCTCTCTGCCTGATCAGCCTAAGCACAGCAACACAATGTTTCGACTTCCGTATAAGAACATTTTTCATGCCTCCATCCAGCTCCGAGCTTACATTTCATTTTGTGTGCCTTAGTGCTGAGTATTGTGATTACACGCATAACATTTCTCATCTGATGAAATATTCACTGTGTGCCATCACATTGTTTTCAGCTGCCTGTGGTATGTTGCCATGGCAGAGGAAGATCCTGCTGTGTTCACCTCTGGCAATTTGCCCTCTGACCCCCGTCTCCTTGCCACGGTGACCAACGCCTACCTGGGCACTCGTGTCTACAGGGACATCTTGCATGTAAACGGGGTGTATAATGGAGCAGTCGGGGACTGTCATCGTGCTGATGTTCCCAGCCCTATTAATGTCAAAATGAGTGTGGCTGCTGAGGACAGCCTGACCGAGACTTTCTCGTTGGACACCAGGACAGGTAAGTGTCAACAGTGTTGTTGCCCTTCCTTTCTTGCTTTTCATTGCAAATGCAGCAATGCCACAATGATGGGGCTAGGTTATTTAGCTTGCACTGAGCATGGGCATTGTTTTAAAAGGAAGCTCTTACTTTTAAAGAGACAAAGGTGAACATTGAATAGAGTGTGCTGGTATTGGGCTCAGGATGTCCTGGATTTAAATTCCCACTTAGCACAAAGTTCACTAAGTTTTTTGGGAGCTAATTGTAGTCTATCAACCAGTTTTGAAATAAAGCTTAAATGGAATCCAAAATATACCACTCCAGAGGAAACTTAGGATTCAAATGTAATCAATTTTTCCAGTACAATGTGTTGTAAGATCTGGAAGTTTTCCTGTCTTCTTGGGCTACTAGACATTTTTTCAATTCCATAGGGTGCCTGATATAATTCTTATTTCAGTAAATAACAAAACAAAGGGTTTTTTTAACCTCATTATTTGTCCAAGTATATCATTTTAGAGTTGTAGATTGTGTTTAGATGTTCTTGTCCCAAAAGTGAACTTTGAACCAGACAGACCTTGTGTGAAATTTGTGGTGTTAGGCTTTCTTTTAAACGTAAATAAAAGTGTAAGAATCTGAATTCACATGGATCATTTTCTTTCCTTTTTCCTGCAGGGACCTATATCCACACAATCCAGGCTCCGGGTTATACAGCCACTCACAGGATCTATGCCCACCAATCCCTTGTTCACCTTCTGGCCTTCAGCGTAACCATCCAGAGGTCAACGCTTGAAGGCGAACCCATTATTGTCAATCTACAGACCCAATTCACACCTGAGAGTCCAGACCTGGACTTGCACAGAGGGGCAGATTTCCAGGGAGCTCAGTGAGTATCATCATGAGAAGATTTGGTCAGATTTGTGTTGTCCTCCTTCCCCTGAGATTTAAAGACAGCGGCAGAAAGAAATGAGTACTTCCTGTGGTTTGGAGGAGAAGCCATAGCTCAGAGGTAGAACACATACTTTGCATGCAGAAGGTCCAGGTCTCTGGCATCTCCAGGGAGTCCTTGGAAAGACTTCTGCCTGAAACAGTGCCAAACTAGATGGAACAATGATCTGCGTTCCTGAAGGCAACTTCTTATGTCCCTGTGTTTGAATACAGGCAAGCCCAAGGAACAATGGCAGCCCCATTCAGAAGATGTTGGCAGATTAAGGGGGGAGAAGATCTACCATGTATATCTTGATATATTTTTATGTTCTTAGGATGAGAGTTGTAGTCCAAAAGAGTTGTAGTCCAAAATATCTGCCTTGGAGGTAGGGCAAAGACACGGAGAGTTTGAAAAGTAAGGAGGACAAAGATTTTGCGCAGGATGTGGATGGGAGCTAGGAAACCAGTGGCAGGATTAATGGTAGAGTTAGAGATGGGGTTTGAATTCCTTGTGTGATTCTCTGATCTGATGAAAGAACCATAAGGTCTTCCTTCCTGCAGCTTTTCTCTCCCTCTCTCCTTTAGCTACATCTATGGAAAGACTTTGGTCCCTGAGGTGGAGGGTGGCCCTCAGCCTACTGTACACGTGATCTGGACCCCAGTGCTACAAGCAGTGACCCTCCCTGAGGAGGAGAAGGAAAAGACCTGGGAGTTCCTCACAGCCGTGGCAGAGAGTGAAGAGGACGTGAAAAGGAGCTTTAGTGAAGGAATGTCACTGATTGTCTCTCGTTCATTGTATGTGTCTCACGTCCAGGCGTGGACAGCCCTCTGGAAAGGATGCTGTGTGGAAGTTGAGGGACCTCTTTCACTGAGCCAGGCTGTTTATGGATGCCTCTATTACCTGCTGAGTGCCATTCCTCCCCTGGGTTCTTCTGACTTCCCGTTCTCCGGAATTAGCCCTGGAGGCCTTTCTAATGGCACCTCGAGTGAAGATTACTGGGGCCATGTCTTCTGGGACCAGGTGATCCAAAAGGCACTACTGTGTCTCCAGTTTCCAGTCTCCAGTGATGAAGTGCAGAAATCAGGAGATGCCAGTAGGGAAGACATAGCCCCGAACTGAGCTTATTCTTTGGTTGCTTGGGCAAATTTTGGCTTTCCAGAGTACAGTGGTACCTTGGGTTACATTCGCTTGAGGTTACATACACTTCAGGTTACAGACTCTGCTAACCCAGAAATAGTGCTTCAGGTTAAGAACTTTGCTTCAGGATGAGAACAGAAATCGTGTTCCGGTGACGTGGCGGCAGTGGGAGGCCCCATTAGCTAAAGTGGTGCTTCAGGTTAACAACAGTTTCAGGTTAAGTACAGACCTCCGGAACGAATTAAGTACTTAACCCGAGGTACCACTGTATATAATTTTGAGAGATAAAGAACAGGAGGTGGCATGAATTCTGCAGAATTTTCTCTCTGTGTGCTATATTATTTAAGTTTAGTGTAACTAGCTCCAGAATGAAGTATTGTGGTGTTATATACACAGCTTGTGGTAAGTGATCATGAAAGACTTGTTCAAAATCAAGGAAACTGAGTTGGACTATAAGTCTTATCTAACCCAGTCCCTCCAAGATGTTAGGCAGAGAGATTTTTCCAGTCCTATAGACTGAGATCTTTTAAACTAAAGATGCCAGAAAATGAAATTGGAACTATAGGTTGGAGAAATTTAAAGGGGTTCCTAGACTGGAGGTAACCCTTCAAGAAAACCAAAGAAAAAGGACATAGACTTCGAGTAAAAAGATCAGCCTGTATTAAAACGTATGTAGGTGTCAGCCTTTCACAAATCCCAGAGGTTACCTGTTTTTAGCTCTTGAACACTATCTTGTATACACCCCACTGAACTAACATGTATTTTTTTTTAAGCCATGGAAGGGAAAATCTGTAGCATATACCTCTCTAAAAAGTCAGACATGGGCACTATCCCCTAATACAGGGGCAAGGAACCTGTGGCTCTCTAGACATTGTTAAGAGAGCATCTTATGTGGGCTTCCACTATCCTACATCATTAAAAGCTTCAGGAAGAATCAACATACAGATTTTATGACCAGGTTAGTGGTGGTGAGCTAGAAGGATTATGAGCTTCTCCATCTAATAATAATGTGTGATGTTGTCGTTAAACGCAGGATACCTGGATGTACCCAAACATCTTGCTTTTCTATCCGGAAGCAGCTTCTGCTATCCTGAAATACCGGATTCGAACGCTAGGAGGAGCTCTGTGCAACGCACAGGAGCAAGGATACAAGGTAGGAGCAATAGGAACAGAATGGGGACCTTACTTGACAAAGGGATTGCTCAGGTCTAAAAAGAGAGATGGAGAGAGATCGACCCATGAGGGTGCATGCACTCTTATTTTTTTCCACTCATCATATTTGATAATATCCCACTGCTTCCCATCCACACTGCACAATGCAGCTAGTAAGAAAATAATCCTGGGTATGGCGTTTTGTTCCCATGGAAAGAGAAATGATAAGTAAACCACTCTGGGAATTGTAGCTCTTTGCTAAAGTTCCCAGGGCTCTTTGGGAGAAGCCATGACTGTGGTACGATTCTGATTTAAATGTATAGTGCAGATGGGACCATTCTGATTTGTTTCAAATGGATTATACAAAGCGAGTCACAAACAGTGTCTAGTACGCATGACTTTCAACAGCGGCTAAAGTGCAAGGTTGTCCTGAGTTTGAAATTGCCCACAGAAATTGCCCACAGAGAATCACCATTTGAATTATCATCTCTTTTGAGTGTTACTCAATTTGATTGTGGCAGGGTGCGAAGTTCCCCTGGGAGAGTGCAGCAACAGGCCGAGAGGTGTGCCCTGAGGAGGTTTATGGAAACGAAGAAATTCACATCAATGGAGATGTTTTGCTGGCATTTGAGCAGTATTACTACTTCACTCAGGTAAGTGTTGGGCATATTGTATGGCATTGCCGGTAAATGAATAAAACTCTAGCCTTGGGACCTGCTTTTGAAATCGAGAGAGCTTCATCTCTGAAGACAGTGTCGTATTCCTCTTTCCAATTAATGCATCTTCGGATATTTACCTCTCATTCCCCCTGAACCATGATCACAGAATCATAGAGCTGGAAGGGATCAACCCCCTGCAATGCAGGAATATGCAGCTGGCCTTTATGGGGATCGAACCTGCAACCTTGGTATTATCAGCACCAAGCGCTAACCAACTGAGCTATCCAGCTGATGTTATCCTGTTCTAGGATGGAAACGTGGAGCTCAGTGGCCCTCTGAGCCCCTCTTTCCTGTCTTGTTCCAGGACCTGGAGCTCTTCCATCAGGCAGGAGGCTGGGAGGTGGTCCATGCTGTGGCTCAGTACTGGTGCAGCCGGGTGGTGTGGAACCCAGAAGACCAGAGCTACCACATCCCTGGTAAATATGCGCAAGGGGGACTCCTCCTTCACCAAAAAGACATACACCGACTTTTGCATTTCCTGTGCTGCCTCTTGAGCTGCCTGCAATCTACTACTATTACACTTCTCATTCAGGTGCAAAGTGATTTGGGTTTGGTTTTCTGGCCTCTTTCCTTAATCCTCTGAGGGGAAGCCAGACACAATTCTGGGGGAGCAGGAGAGATGGCTCTGTGTATGTCACAAGGACCAACCTGTCAGCCCTCAGCCCTGCCCTTCTTCACATGTGCAAACTGGAAGAACAGGTTCCCCACCACCATCACCAACTCAATGCTGGGACGAAACAGTTTGTCCGTCTGTGTCCAAAATGCAGTGAGTGTGCTTGCGCAGGAGCTTTGACCAGGACATTATACATGCCCGTGTGCATGCCCTTTCTCTAAGGCACATCTCTAGCCTCTTGGAACTATGTTTGCAGTGACTGCTAAAATCTCAGAGGGGCTATAGAAGGGAAGGACTGTAGCTCAGGGGTAGAGCCCCTGCCTGGCATGCAGAAGGTCCCAGCTCCAATCTCCAGGTAGGGCGAGGAGAGACCTTTGCTTCTGAAACCTTGGAGAGTCATTCCCAGCCGTTGTAGAGCAGACAATATAGAGCCAGCTGGAGCCACCATCTGATTCAATATAAAGCAGCTTGCCATGTTCCACTGCTGACTAAGTGGGGCTTAGTTATCTGCATGACTCCTTGCCGCATCCCATACCTAACAGCAGATATATGCAAGAAGTGCAAAATAGACAAGTATATGCACAATAGACTTAACCTGCAACATTTGTTTGGCTCCTGGAATCTGACTTCTTGACTTGGGCTCATTCTGAATTTTCAAAAAATCCAGGAAGTGATTCCATGTTCTGCCTTCTTCTAGGTGTCCTGCCCCCTGATGAATATCACTCTGCTGTAGATAACTCTGTTTATACCAATGTCATTGCCCAGAGGAGGTAAGGGACTTGCCGAATTGATGACATTTTCTCTCTATGCTCTTCCGGTTTCTGACTTTCTTCTTCTTCTTCTTCATGCTTGGGTGATGGATACAGGCAAAGGAATCCATAAATTAATTTATTAATTAAAAGTTATTTTCAGAAGGTTTGTGCCACTTTTCTGCCAAATAGCAGGCTGCTTGACCATAAAATTATGAAAGGCCATAAAATTCACTGCATAAGGTAGCACCAGAATAGAAGAAGATGCAGGGGATAAAACAACAATGAAATAATTGTTATAATAAATTAATAACTCAGCAAGATCTTCAAATTAGACCAAACAACACAAAACAAAATCTCTTTACAGAATTAACCATCAGTACTGATTCCTACCTCCAATACTGATTATTGCCTAAAGGACAGCTCAGCTCTAAATGATTAGTTTAGCTGCAGGAAGAAGTCAAACAACTTTGCTCCATGTTCCATTAAAAAAAGCTTAACTATGGGTTAGCTCAGTGTGGCACAGCAGCAAACCAGCCGGCCACAGTCTCGTCTCGCAGAGCCTGCACAGTAGTGCTCAGCCATGGTGTGATGTGTGAGCTAGGCTGACCATTTGCATTTCCTGTTTGCCCCGCCAACATTTTCCTTCACAGTTCCTTTAGGTTTTGACAGCTTGATTGATGCCTTTTAAAACATGGAGGTTGCTTCCACATTCATCCTGATTTGTTTGCGGAAAGCTCAGATGACATGGGCTATTCAATGAGCGTTCAATCAGATTAGTTTGTGGGGAGCTTACAAAACCTCGTATCAAGCACCATTACTCCCACACTTTCCAATACATTTCCCCATGACTTTCCTTTCTGCCACAATTTCAATTTGGGGGAGGAGGTGGGCTTTGTTGTGCAAGACCTCCAAGTCATCTTTAATTGTGCAACATGAATTTGCCACTAAGTGACCGAATCCCACACAAAAATAGAAGCAGTCCAGAAGCACCCTAAAGCTTCCCACCTTGTAGCTCTCAGCCTTGCCCTGCTAGCCCAACTCTTTCTCTCCTTCTTCACTTTTTTTTGTAAAGCTTTTTTTTTTTTACCTCTCTTTGCTGCTTTCCAGCTTGAATTTTGCGGTTGACTTGGGGTCTCAGTTGCATATTCCAATCCCTGAAGAGTGGGAGGAAGTTCAGAAGAAAATTAAAGTGCCTTTTGATAAAAGCAGGAATTACCACCCAGAGTATGATGGGTACTGCCCAGGTGAGTCGGTTTATGACAAGGGAGTGTGTGGTGGGCCCTAACCCTTTATAACAGTTGTTGTGCAGGTCAAAGTCTTCACATTAGTGTCACTTGCCTTGCTAGTAAAATGGGTTTCCGTGTGCAAACGTGTGGGGCACCAAAATGGGCAGAGGATAGGAGTGATTTCCCACATACCAGAGAGAACCCCCAGTGTATTTAGACCCTAGCTCCCCAAAAAACCTCAGAGTAGCAGAGTCTGAGGCAAGGAACCCAGGAAGCTTTTTTATACCTAGCTCAGTATTGTATATTGTGACCAGCACTGTCTCTCCAAGGTTTGAGGCAGGAGTCCCTCCCAGCCCTGCCTGGGTTTGCCAGGGATCGAACCTGGGACCTTTGCATGGCTCTGGCACTGCAGTCTCTTGTGCTCCATGCACACTTCCCTCATGCCACCCCAGAACACTGGCAGCAGGGAACAGCAGAGAAGCATAAACCCTCCGCTGCCAAAGTTGACATTACATTTGGCAGCAAAAGTGGAGTTTCCTGCGTTCAGAGGAGACACACCGCCTCTCTTTCCACAATTTGGAAGATGAGGGGGAAGGAAGGGAATTGACCTTGGAAGGCACATATTGAAGTCCAGCTTCCTCCCTGAGGAGTCTGTTAGTCTGCACGAACACACATACACACACTCAGCAGTTTCAAGTAACACGAGGGGTGGGGGGTAAGAGAATTCATCTTAGAGAACATGCATCCTCCCTCACACATCCTCCAAATCCAGTTTCACCACCTTGAAGGCACTTGTCTTGCCCCCTGAGTGCAACTGGTTTATGAGGCAAGGTGAAGCCATTTGCCCCAAGTGATGGATCCAAACGACATCATGGCACCACAGCCAGCCCCATTGGGGCTTCCCGCACTGTTGTCCTAGCTGTTGTGCCCGCTGCACCCTCACCACTGCATCATGGCAGCAGCGCAGGTGCAGCCACAGGTAAGGGTACAGTTGCATCAACGGGACTGGCAGCACAGGTAGGGTCCGGGATATGTGAGGGGGAGCTGCATTGGGGCATTTTGCCCACCGTGGCATCTCAGGCCAGCTAATATTCTTAAGTTGAAAAGCTGTTATTATATAAAGCAATATCAAGCCAATGATGAGCCACTTATTGTCTCATAGAGAATGTATTGCTGAAGAATGGCTTTCTCGCATAATCACTGTACCATGATCTCACCTTTGTAGGGTGATGACTAAAAAATATCTGGTAGCTGTCTCCTAGGACTCCCAGAAAAAGGTCACTGGCAGGGCTCCTAGGCCCTTTTAATTGCTGCACAGCCAGTGCAAATGCATTGTGGAAGAGCTGCAAGTGCAGAATTTTTGCCTGCTGTTCATCATACCTCCTTGTTAACAGGAAAATTACAGGCTACTTGTCACCCAAGGTAGTCTGGCAATTCCGTTTCCAGTACGATTCACCATAAAGCACGTGGGCCGGGGTCACATGTCTATCTTGCCTCTTGTTCTTTCCTCAGGTGAGCAAGTGAAACAGGCTGATGTCGTCCTGCTTGGATTCCCTGTCATGCATCCCATGGACCCAGAAGTCAGAAGGAATGACCTAGAGATGTATGAACCAGTGACTGACCCTCAGGGGCCAGCTATGACCTGGGTAAAAAACCTTGTCTTGAAAAGGGTGGAAACCTCAAACGGTTTCAGTGCGGGGTCTTCCATGGGTTTGCTGCTGAAATGAATTTATCTGAATGAGGCTGCTGGGGCCCTCACTGGTTGGTTCCTTTTCTCCATCAGAGCATGTTTGCTATTGGCTGGTTGGAGCTGAAGGAGACCGGAAGAGCCCAACAGCAACTGAACAAATGTTTCAGCAATATCACTGAGCCATTCAAGGTCAGGCAAGTCAAACCTTCCTAATCCCTTCTTAAAATTTGATCCCTGTAGGTACCCTTTCCAAACAACATCCTTGAAAAAAAAATTTCTCTGACTCTCTCAGATCTGGGTGGAGAACGCTGATGGATCAGGAGCTGTGAACTTCCTTACAGGGATGAGTGGATTTCTGCAGGCTATCGTTTATGGATACACTGGATTCAGGTGCAAACTGTATTAACAATAATGTTCATGTGCACAGAGGCATAGCTAGGGGACGGGGGGAGAAGGGGACACTGGGCGCCACACCGTGGGGGGTGGCACTTAACTGCACCCGAGCCACACGTCTCCCATGGGAGTGACACAGTGGCTCGGTTGCCTGCTGGTTCCATGCTGCCTGCCACCTCCCACTCAGCTGCGCTACAGCTGAGGGGGAGGCGAAGGCCAGACTCCCGGCAGGCTCTGCGCTGCTCAAAAAAGCAACGTGGGCTTGCAGGGCGTCAGAGCGGAATGGGGCTCAGCCAGTGGGACTCTGGCGTGCCCTGCCCCCCCCCCATGCTTGCCACACTGGGCACCCAAGCAGCTAGCTATGCTGCTGAATGTACAGGGTCCTGAAGTCCATTGGAATAAAAAGAATGGCAGCTCCTATCAAAAAGGTGCTCACTACATCAGGAAACTGAATCACATATGAGCTGCAGGTTCCACCTGTTGCCTCTGTAATGACTTGTTGGAGTCAGGAAAGATGAATCCCCATCCCTCCTTGTCCCTGCCACCCTGCTGGATGACTGGGGAGTGATTGCAACTTGACAAAGAGCTTCAAATAGGGATGGGGGGGCTGGTTTTAAATGGTTACTCTTGCCGGATTGGACCATGGTGAGTCACTCTCTAGCCTGCCCCAGTAAAGCCTGTACACCCCCTGGCTCCGAGATTGAAGTAATCCAGTTTCCCCCTGATTTGTCCCCAATCTGATCTTCATACTGAGGAAAGTGTTGTGGGTGCATCACCCAAATTTCAGGGCAACACAAGCAAACAGTTCCAGTGGAGAGATGTTATTAGGAGGAAGGGCTTTTATCTCTGGACTAGTGTGATTTAAGTTTGGCTGGCCTGAGGTGGGAGGAATAGCAGAGGCGTTCTTGGTTTTTTGGGTTTTTTTTGGTTTTTGGTTTATTTGCAATCAACATGTGTGGGAAACTTAGTTGCAGCCACAAAGCTTGTCCTAACAAAGATTGAGTCAATACTGAAGTGGGATAGAGCCTCTCGGCACTCGGATAAAAATAACCACGAAGCTGCCTCTAAGTTAAGAAAGAACAGGAAATGGCTGAAGTACTCAAATCAGGTCCGGTTTTGAGAGGAAGTGGGAAAATGCCCTCCTAAGGGTGTTTCTTGGTCTGTCCTCAGGTGCCTTCAGCTATGCCTGGGAGCCTCAGTGCTTTTGCATAATCAGCATTGTGTTGATAAAGTATATATAGATTTCTACTTATATTGATCTGTCACAGTTAGAATGCTGGTATTAAAAAGGCAGAAGGCAGTTGTCAAAATGAAGATTAATATTTACAGAAGCAAAATCAACAGAAGGAGACGTGGGGGGGGGGGATTTAATCTCTGTGGTAGCTTTGCTGGGGCACCGTCAGATAGTTCCCAGGTGGGTTCTAATTGCCACAGTCCATCTTTGATGGCTGCTTCTGATCTCTGCCAGCCTGCACAACTGGCAGGAACCATACTAAGCTGTCCAGCCCATTGTGAATGTGGGGTGTGGAAAGTGAGAGGGAAAAGAAGTAGGGTGCCTTCTTGACTTTCCAACAGGAAGTCTTCCTCTACTTCCTTTAGGATCACAAAGAAGCACCTGAAGTTTGACCCCATCTGTCCAGATGACATAAAGAAACTAAAGATCACCGGCGTGTGCTACTTAGGAAGCAAGCTGGATTTCACCCTTACCAAAGAAGATGTCACCATCCGAGTGACACAGGCCTCCTCTGTCCTACAGCCACCTGGTCTGGAGGCTGTGCTGGCAGGAACGGGCGAGCATCTTCCCTTAAATGAAGGTACAGCATCATCTCCTATAGCTGGTATTATCAAGGTTTCCTGTTGCTGACAGGGAGATCCCCTCCCACTTAGCTGAATGTTTTAACAAATTGAGGTATATTCTTGGGTTGGTACTGAACTACAGTAGACCCATTGAAATTAATGGGCCTGGTGTAGTCATGTTCCTTTGTTTCAGTGGGCCTACTCTGAGGAAAACCTAGTTGAACACCACCCTTGGTATATAGCAAAGATGGCAAGGAAAGGTTTCACCACCTTGGTGGTGGTTTTAAGAAATGCCTCCTGTTCAAGCTGCAACCAACCTGTTGGATCCACTTCCCTAAATATTTACGCCCTAAGACAAGCTAAATATAGGTGGAATAATTTGTTACCTCAGGAGACCTATTGATCCTCTGCAGCATCTATATAGAAGGCTAAAAAGATGATGATACTAGAAGAGTTGACAGCTTGTGTGCTTTCTGTTCTATTTCAGGACAGAGTATCTCCTTCCCTGCAGCCGCAGGCTGGATCCAGAAGGTTGAGACAATTTAAAGCCAGCTTGTTTTGATTCTATGACAAGTATGAAAAAACTACCAGGCCTTTGCAACCGTAGCAGCCAGCCAGTAGTATCTTAGAGGCTTTGTGGTTCATGTTAGCATGCAGCAATACTGAAGAGCCTGAATCTTGAGTTCTTGACCGCATTCATTGTGTATATAACCAACCTGCTGAAGTGGGAGCTGAAATTCCCACCCACCCACCACCACTGACAACCTTAGAGATGTGGCTTCCTTCCTGGACAGAAAGGTTCTGCAATGGAGAGAAAAGGAAAAGAACTTATTTTTCTTTTCTTTTTTGTGGAGGGAGGGGCGAGCAGCTAGTCTGAAGAAATCCCAAAAACTTTCCTGTTAAGTTGATTATGGTACATTGTGATTAGCATTGGGGGAGGGGAGGGGGGAGTGTAAACCACTTATATTCCCCACCCTATAATTTTTATTAAATTTTCTGTTTTACTTTAAGGTTGTTTAAATGAATATTCTAAAATGTATCAATGACATCCCTCCTTCTCTTTCCATGGTTCATTTTGCATAACATAAAGGGACCCCTGACCATTAGGTCCAGTTGTGACCGACTCTTGGGTTGCGGTGCTCATCTCGCTTTATTGGCCAAGGGAGCCGGCATTTGTCCGCAGACAGCTTCCGGGTCATGTGGCCAGCATGACTAAGCTGCTTCTGGCGAACCAGAGCAGCGCACGGAAACGCCGTTTACCTTCCTGCCGGAGCAGTACCTATTTATCTACTTGCACTTTGACGTGCTTTCGAACTGGTAGGTGGGCAGGAGCAGGGACTGAGCAACGGGAGCTCACTCTGTCACGGGGATTCGAACTGCCAACCTTCTGATCGGCAAGTCCTAGGCTCTGTGGTTTAACCCACAGCGCCACCCACGTCCTTGCATAACATAAATCCCTGCATATTTTACATAAACTAAACCATTCAGTATTCCATTATTACATCTATCAAAACTTATTTACACTGTTGAATTTATCTTAATGCTGCCCACGTTTTCAAATGTACACAATTTCCCCCTATATATGGGGGAGTGTAAACCACTTTTAGAATTTTTTGACAGTCAAGTGGTATATACATTTTATGAAATAAATAAATAAAACTGCAAGTCAGTAGTAGTCTTTCTTCAGACCAGAACTGAACCCCTCGAGGCTGGCATTTTCAAGGATTTCTTCCTACCTCCTCCTCTGACAGTTCCAAAGGTTCTTCAGCAGGTTTCCCAGATGGAAACTTGCAAGGCAGTGCAGAAGACCTTGCTACCTTTACAGACTTGGGATGGATGCCGAAACAGCAAGCATTTGCCACATCTTGTCTTTGAGAGGCTCATATGCTAAGCGTTACTTATACAAAAAGCAAGCTGCATATGCTGGCATCAACAGTCCAATTAACTCGGTTTAGAAGCCTCTTTCCAGTTCTCATCCATCTCTCAGATAAGGGAATAACTGACCTACTATGAATAGCAGCCTCCCCTCTCCCAACTCGCTAAATCAAAACTAAGGCTTCAAAGCAAGCAGATAAGCACATATGATCTCATTTTACAGCTTGCACCAATTAGCCCCAGGGTTATCTTGACTACCAAAAAGGCATTTACATGCCTTCCAGAGCATTTTCACTGTTTGGTTAGTCAGCGGTTAAGAGAAGTCTCTCTTTGCATATGCTATGAGAGCTTATTTTCCACATCCTGTTCCTCCACCAGCTACACAGACCTTCCTGAACCTGATGTTTTGGCTATGTCCTGACAATGTCAGAAGGCAGAGGAAGGGAATCTGAATTTCAGGGTCAACACAGTTGCTCGCTGCAATCTTTCAGCAGGATGAAGAAAACCATTCATTCCTTCCAAATAGTGGAATACTGTCTGAGAGTTGCTTGGCGGTTGTAGAAACATTGCATGAACAGCAGTTGGCAAAGGGGGAGAATAATTTAAGGGAACTTTGGGGGCGTTGCTTCCTCCCACTTTTAGCCTTTGAAAGTCAACAAAACAACCACACGATGGCACCAAAACCACTGATTCAGGGAAGGGAAGGCCCGAAAGGAGCATCTGAAGAGGAAATAGGCTGTGCATGGTACTGTCATCTGTTTACCCTGACCTGGGTTGTGTAAATGCCAGGGGTTAGGAATGCCAGGGGGGAAATGAAGAGAACATTCCTTTTTTAAATTTCCAAAGGCAGCAGGGGACAAGAAGCGTCCACAGTTTCTTTTCCTAGTCCTGCTGGGTCAGGCACCCCTTGCCTGCCTGCCTGCCTGTCCGCCTGCTGTGCAGCATACACACTGCTTGTTACAACGGGTGGAGAGGAAGAAAGAGTGGATGGAGGCTGTGGAGCAAAATGCTATGTAGAATATAGCATTTTGTTAGTTGTTTTTGCAGTGGTTTACATGAAAAAGACCCAAAAAATACATTATAAAATATAATAGACAAAAAATACTAAAACGGAACAAAACCGCTAGCAAAATAAGATCCAGGGTTAAAACCAAAAAAAGGATAGTATGGGAAACAGCTTTATTAGAAAAATTAACGAATAAACTGAAACTGACACGGGGACAAATGGAAGAAGACACCTTCACCCTCCCCTTTATCACATATACAGCCCAACAAGAAGATGACAAGAATCCACCAACAGCATATGACTCAGTATGGCTAACCTAATTAAAAAATACCCATCCACCTCACTCACACATGAAAACAAAGTTCACCACAGCCAATCACAAACAACCACACCTTATGCCAACCCCAATCTCTCTCACCACCAAAGGAACACAAGTGAACCCACACAAGCGAAGCTGACATAAAACCCCACACATACATTAAGTAGAATAGAAGCCTTGCCATCTGACCCTGTCCCCATTCACCATGCCCCCCTCCACCTCTTCCCCCCTTTTTCTTCCCAATGTAACACTAATGTCTCAACAAATGAAATGGATCTGTAGAAAATGTAACTTGAAAAAAGAGACATTGCACATACTTTTGTAAACCAAGAAATCTTTAATAAAAAATACGTTTAAAAAAAAACAAAACAAAAAAGGGAGAGGAACAGCAGTACAGAAGCTCTTTAAAGAAGGTAAGATTAAAAATTAAAAGATCATCTGGGACAGGAAAGACTGCAATCCCCGTGCCAGGCAAACCTGTCTGAAGAGGGCATCCTAAAGCCACAGAGGCTTTCTCTGATAGCCACCTGCCAAACTTTGGTTGACACTGTACTGGCTGCAAAGCATTCTATAATATTTCCCTCATCTCAGCCTCCACTCTTGTGTTGGGGGACTTTTGGGGTTCAAGCCCAGCCAGTTGAATCCAAATACCTATTGGCTACGGGAGTTGCCAGAAGGAGGTGTACAAGATGCCATACAACCATCTTAGGGACTTCATTCTGGATTTGTGTAGAGTTTACTCCTGGTCATTTCTTTTCCTGAAGATATCCCACAAAGCAGTAGAGGTTTAGGATCAGAGTTTTCTTTTTCCTAGATGGGCTGCCTTCTCAGGTTGACAAGCCCCACCAGCATGTGCAAAAACTGCCTTCTTGACCACTGGACCCACTATTGGTCTCGGTTCACTGGAGCCCATCTTTGCAGGCAGGGGAAATCCCTAACTCACTGAGCGTTTGAGACCCATTGATTACCCTCACCTGGTTTAGCCGGCAGTTTAGTCGAAGCAGTTCCTGGGGTGTGGCTGCTGTCGCAAGCTGACAGCTTCTAGGAGTCACAGGAGAGAGTGGAGTGCAGGATGGGGACCAAAAGGTGGACAAACTACCCCACAAGGAGCACAGCGTGTCCCTCCTAAGAGTTACTACCCCTTAAAGCCCTATATACCTTACAAAAGATTACACACATGGCAAAAGTGGGAGTTTTCCATACGCAGCCTTGTGACATCAAGGTTGTAAAACAGAATCTTCAAGAATGTAAAACAAGATCTTCTGTTCTTCATCTTTTCCCCTCCCTCTTGTTTATTCAACAGACTTCCTTAGCAAGCAATCCTTGAGATGACAGCTGGAGCCTCTGTGTTCCTTGTCAAGGATCCCAGTCCTTGCCTTATTCACACACAGGCTATACATTCCAGACTCTCTTCTCTCACAGACTTTGCGTTTCAGCTTGACCCTGGGGCTGCTGGTCCCTCCTTCCTTGCTAGCAAAACCACACCTACACACACACACTTTCTCATTTTTAATTCCTTTATCATTTTGTTCTTCCACACTGGGAAGCATAGGCGCCGACTCCATGGGGCCTGAGGGGGCCCGAGCCCCCTCAAAAATTCGTTTGGGGGGGCTCTGCCCCCCCAATAATTTAAGAAAATTATTACCGTATTTTTCCGGCATTCTGCCTCAGGGTCTTACTGCCCACCCTCCTCTGTTTCCTTGCCGTGTTTGCTCAAACGGAACAAAGAGCAGGGAAAGCCCCTCCCCTCCAGGCAGAGGGAAAGCAGAGTGTGTCTCTGTGCTCCGTGCAGGAGGGAGAGAGAGAGAGCGAGAGAGAGCGCGCGAGCTGGCTGACTTGGGTGGGTAGGTGAGGGAAAACTTTTGCCTTCCTTTCCTCCCTCCTCCTGTTATACCCCTCTCCTGCATTCTTAGCCAGCTGCTTCTCTGCACACCCCTCTCCTGCTCCGTGTCCCTTCTGTGTTTTTCCTTCCCTCCCCACTTAAAATGTGGTTAAAAAGCATGGATCCACATGGATCCTCAGGATCTTTGCATTGGGTCAGCCCAAATTCACCATCAGATCACATAGCATGTCCATGGCTACAGCCTGCCCCCCCAAAATCACGCACCCACTGTTGCCTGGGGCTGCAATGGTGCAAAAATGTGGTTAAAAAGCATGGATCCACATGGATCCTCAGAATCTTTGCATTGGGTCAGCCCAAATTCACCATCAGAGCACATAGCATGTCCATGGCTACAGCCTGCCCCCCAAAAATCACGCACCCACTGTTGCCTGGGGCTGCAATGGTGCAAAAACGTGGTTACAAAACATGGATCCTCAGGATCTTTGCATTGGGTCAGCCCAAATTCACCATCAGAGCACATAGCATGTCCATGGCTACAGCCTGCCCCCCCAAAATCACGCACCCACTGTTGCCTGGGGCTGCAATGGTGCAAAAACGTGGTTACAAAACATGGATCCACATGGATCCTCAGGATTTTTGCATTGGGTCACCCCAAATTCACCATCAGATCACATGTCTGTGGCCACAGCATGAAGCACAAAAATGATACATCCACTGTTTCATTCAGAATGTTTTTTCCCCTTGTTTTCCTCCTCTAAAAACGATGTGCGTGTTATGGTCAGGTGCGTGTTATAGAGCGAAAAATACGGTAGTTATATTATGCTTTGTAAAATCACAAAATTATGTTGGTATTTTTTATTTTCCTTGTTTGCTGATAGTTACCTTTTAAAATACATTCAGTAATGAGTTAAAACAAATAATTATTACGGTAGTAAAAGAGGCGGCGCGAGTAGTTTTGCTCGGTGCGTGCGACTGGCCCAGCCCCTCTTTCCTTTTCCTCTCTTCTGCTCTCCCGCCGGGCGCCTGAGGGAGAGTTACTTAGCGGTTCTGAGGAGCCGCTGTTGTTTCGGCAGAGGAAAAACCGCCGCCCGCGAACCGCCGAGCTCCCTCTCTCTTTCCAGCCTCTCTCTCTCTCTCTCTCTCTCTCTCTCTCTCTCGCTATGGCCAAGGAGGAGGAGAAGCCCTTCAGCCAGTCTATGGCCGAGTGGCGGAGGTTCATCTACAACCCCAACAGCGGCGAGTTCCTGGGGCGAACGGCCAAGAGCTGGGGTGAGGAGGGCGAGCGAGCGAGTGCGGGCGGGGAAGGGAGGGGAGGGGGCGGCCGGCACGAGGGGCGGTGGGAGGCGAGGCGCGGCGGGCACTTGCCTTGCCCACCACGCATCTCTCTCCTTCTCGGTCTCTCTCCCTCCCTCAGCTGGCGAGGGGGCCACGAGGCGGGCGGCAGCAGCAGCAACGGGCCGGGAGCGGATCTTAGAAAACTTCCCGGGGCAGGACCCCAGTATGGGCCCCCCCAATATTTTTTATAAGTCGGCGCCCCTGCTGGGAAGAATAGCTGTCTGGGAGATTTGGACAGCAAACCAAATGCTTCAAGCCAGGCATAGGCAAACTAAGCCCTCCAGATGTTTTGAGACTACAACTCCCATCATCCCTAGCTAACAGGATCAGCGGTCAGGGATGGTGGAAATTGTAGTCCCCAAACATCTGGAGGCCGAGTTTGCCTGTGCCTGCTTCAAGCTGAAGTTACTTTCTCATAGCCATGTGTGCCCTGAACAGCCAGTGAGTTAAGACGAGAGCTGCCAGGCAACTTCGTTTTCCAGGCACTCAGGGCTCCAAGCAACAACCCCAAGCATCATTTGAGGAACAAAGGGCTAGGACAGTAGCTCAGTAGCAGAGCAGGTGCTTTGCTGCTGCGAGCTACTGCTGTGAGCCACTGCCAGTCAGTGTAGACAACACTGAGCTAGATGGACAACTACTCTGAACAGGTATATCTCAGCTTCCTATGTCGTAACTATACAAACTGAAGTCGTGCCTTTCTTCTGAGATAATACAAGCCTTGGGATCAGAGCCGTCTTTCCCATTGGTCTTAGTGGTTCATCACACAGGAGCGCCGGCCTCTCAGGGGTGCCCCAGCAAGTGGGGGAGCTGTGCGGCTTTGCCAGCTGCCTCCCCTTTCCCTGCATGCCCACCAGCTGCGCCCCACTAACAATATGGCTGGCAGGCACACACACAGCTTCCTTCCCAAGCTTCTGCATCTGCTAAAGACAGCCCTGCTCCCAGTCGTTGTCCTCCTCCTGCTTCCTGGCGAAAGGAAGCCCTTTCTGGGCTGTCTTCTTGGGTGCCCCGACACCGGAGAGCATGTCCGCCAGCATGTTTTCCTGCTTGAACGCTGCCACCATGCTGGGGATCGGGGCTGTGAGGGAGGCAGAGGACATTTTCCACCACCCCCTCCTGTGATCTAAACCACTGAGCCTCTTGGGCTTGCCAATTGGAAGGTCAGTGGTTCAAATCCCCGTGACAGGGTGAGCTCCCTAACCCTAACCCTGTCAGTAGATTATTTTTTTTCTATTAGGTGCAAGGATTTCACATTTTGAGGAAAGTGAGGAGAAGGAACAGGGAGAATGCAGGAGAAGCAGCACGAAAGGCTGCAATCTTACACCTGCTTACTTGGGAGTAAGTCCAGTGGTTCCACCCCTTAGAAAAGTTTGACAACTCTGGGAAATGGGGGGTGGGTGGGTGGAGGGATCTTTGCACCACGGCGCTGGATATGCTTAAGACGGCCCTGCTTGGGATGCCCTACATAAGAGATCATTGCAGTGCTGGAGTGTGTTTGTAAGATTTCAGGCCAAACAGTGCAGACCTGGCACCTGCAAAACATTACCACAAGGGGATCCTTAGATGCTGGAAACAGTGTACCAGGATGGGGTGCTTCTTTCTTGCCCAGCAGGAAAGGGCTCACAGATTGGCAATGCAACCTCATCAGGATGGTTAAAGATGCACCTACAACCTCCAGGAAGAGACACAGCCTCTTAACTCAGGGGAATGGCGATGAAGCTTTTCAAACCCCATGGGGTGTGCTGAGTAGACCTGAGGAGCACTGGGAATTGTAATACAAGGGAACCATGGTGCAAACTGAAGCAAAGGGGGGGGGTCTTCATTTCAATTGAGTTAATCCAAAGCACTTGTCTCTGGCTCCACATATAATTGGTTCTGAATCTACACGCCACTGACATGTGTCCCTCAACGAATTGCCCCTGAGGGAATGAGGCCCTCAACAGAAAGAAAGAAAAGTTGCTTGCTCCTGCTGTTCAAGGTTGTGCTGATTCAGCAATTATTGTAAAACTACAAGGCGTAATGTCTCTCCCTGCCCCTCCACATCAACCCTATGTGATTTGTTCAGGTGGAAGATAATGATTTGACCAAAGCCACCCAGTGAGCTCAATTGCTGAGGAGAGTTTTGCAAGGTGTCCATCTGTGGCTTGACCTGATCTATGTCACCAGGTCATATAGGTGGAATTTGAAATGGTTCTGTTTGTCTTTCTGGAGTTGTTCTGAAGGTGTTTAGAGGCTCCTTAAAGTTGGGGCCTCAATATGCTTTCCAACCTCATTTAAAAGACCAAACAGCAAATAATGTGCCTCGTTTCTGCACTTGATGTATTGCCTGCGTCTCTTTTTCTCACCCACCTGGTATCGGGTTAACACACAAGGCATGTGGACAAAAAAACTAAATATCGGCAAAGGAGGAGCTTCTGTTCAGAAACAGAACTAAATGTGGTTAAAAAAGTAAAATACCTAGGGGTGTATCTGACCTCCAAAAATTTGAATTTGTTTAAAGATAATTATGAGAAATGTTGGTCAGAAATTAAAAGAGATTTGGAAATATGGTCAAGATTGAAACTTTCCTTGTTGGGCCGAATAGCAGTTATAAAGATGAATGTATTGCCGAAAATGTTATTTTTGTTTCAGGCCCTACAGATCGTGGACAAGGTGGAATGTTTTGGAAAGTGGCAGAAGGATATTTCCAAGTTTGTTTGGCAGGGCAAAAAGCCCCGAATAAAGTTTAAAATATTAACTGATGCGAAAGAAAGAGGGGGATTTGCCCTGCCAGACTTGAGGTTATATTATGAATCTGCAGCCTTCTGCTGGTTGAAAGATTGGATTTTACTGGAAAACACTGATGTCCTAGATCTGGAAGGGTTCGACAATGCTTTTGGGTGGCATGCATATTTGTGGTATGACAAGGTTAAAGTGCACAAATTGTTTAAAAACCACATTGTCAGAAGAGCAATTTTGATGGTCTGGACAAAATACAAAGACTTATTGGAGAGTAAGACTCTGAGGTGGCTCTCACCGGTGGAGGCCAAGGCACGTAAGAGACTTAACATGGAGGCCAATTGGCCTAAATATGGGGAAATAATTGAAAAAATTGGAGACAATTGGAGGTTGCAGAGCTTGGAAAAACTAAAAAACAAGGTGCGAGATTGGTTGCACTATGCACAAATTCAGGAGGTTTTTAAAGTGGATAAGAAAGTTGGATTCCAGGTGGAAAAATCGAAACTAGAGACAGAACTGTTAGAGCCAAAGAATAAACTACTTTTGAGAATGTATAACTTGCTGCTTAAATGGAATACTCAGGATGAGACAGTCAAATCCACCATGATAAAATGGGCGCAGGATTTGGGGCATAACATTATGTTTGAAGACTGGGAAAGGTTATGGAACACCGGAATGAAATTTACGGCATGTAGTGCCTTGAAGGAAAACATTATGAAAATGATATACCGGTGGTACATGACCCCAGTCAAGCTTGCTAAGATATATCACCTGTCTGACAATAAATGTTGGAAATGTAAAGAGGCGGAAGGGACATTCTTTCACCTCTGGTGGACCTGCCCGAAAGTGAAGGCCTTTTGGGAGATGATTCATAATGAACTAAAAAAGGTACTTAGATTTACCTTACCTAAGAAACCGGAGGCCTTTCTCCTGGGCATGGTGGACCAGAGAGTGTTTAAGAAAGATAGAACTTTTTTTATTTATGCCACTACAGCAGCAAGGATCCTGATTGCAAAGCATTGGAAGACACAAGATCTACCCACGCTGGAGGAATGGCACACGCAGTTGATGGACTATATGGAACTGGCCGAAATGACTGGCAGAATCCGAGACATGGGAGAAGAAACAATTGAGGAGGACTGGAAAAAATTTAAGGACTATTTGAAAAAACATTATAAGCTGTATGAATGTTAAAAAATGCACCGTTTAGGAAATTCTAGCTTCAGCAATGGTAAATTAATGAAATGGAAATTAAGGCACAAGAAGTCAGAGGTAGAATAATGAAATAACTTTATTGTGTTTAAATGAAAATGTATATGATTTGGGTTATAACATCTTTGAAATTAGGTAACATGATAAAATGAAGGATACAATAAGTATTGAAACAAGTTAACAAATTGCTGATGTTCTGTACCACAGAGAATGCAGGGTTTGGAGGATGCGGGGAAGTCCATTAGACTTGATGGAAAAAAGAACATGGAAATTTGTAACTTTTCTATTTTATTCCTATAATCTGTTTTCTATTCTTTTTTCTGTATTTCATAAACTCAATAAAAAATATTATTAAAAAATAAAATAAATAAAAGACCAAACAGCAAATAATGTGCCTCGTTTCTGCACTTGATGTATTGCCTGCGTCTCTTTCTCTCACCCACCTGGTATCGTGTTAACACACAAGGCATGTGGACAAAAAAACTAAATATCGGCAAAGGAGGAGCTTCTGTTCAAACACATTTAAGAAATCCCAAACCAACACAGATGTATAAAAAGACTGCAAGCTTCATGTCAGCATGTGGGAATGTTTAAGGAGGGAGAGAAACGAGGCTTTCTGCCCTGTAATTAGTCTGGCTGAGAATCAAGACCTGTCTTTTTAAAAAAACAAAAAAACAAAACCACTCATAGCCCCTAATCATCAGAAAACCACATTGGCTGGGTGGGTCAGTGGGAGGGAACCCTCTCCCCCAAACTTGTTCTTTCCCCCTTTTATAGTTGGCTTGAGGGATGCAGGTTTCATTTCACACTTAGACATCAATTCTATGCATGTACATGTAAGAATGACCTACCAAGGGGGAACATCTGTGGGACTGGGGATCTTAGAGGTTCAGGAAAGTACTGGACTGAAGATGAGAACAATTCTATTTAAAGGGGACTCTGCAAACCAGGACAGAGGCCTTCTATGTAATCAGCACAGTTCCCCATGTTAAAGGGCCTGAGAGATACCTGTGTTGGGTACAACCCAACCAAAGTAAGGGACTTCTTCTGAATCCCATTGATTTCAGTGGGAGAGGATTAAGGATGAAGGAATCCATTCTGAATTACCATTTCTCGAGTAGAACCAGCTAAATTGGTCATGGCTTAGGTGGTAGTCCTATATACCCTAACTCACTGGCGGAAGAAGAGAAGTGCGGGGGGAGCACACCACCCCCGGCAATGCGATCCCCAGGGTGCCATCGCGGCTGCGCTCCGCCCCCAGGACACCCACCAGCCCCGCCCCTCCCCCCCCCCAGTGCCGGAGCATGAAGCTCAACCACTGCCCTAACTGGGAATAATGGGACTTACTTTTGAGCAAACATGCACAGAGATCAGACTATAAGTCCCACTTAAACCAATGTGACTAACTTTAGTCCCATTACTTTCAATGGGACTAAATTTAGCTAGAGTGTGGTCACTGTTCTCAGAATAACAGCAGACCTTGCCAAAGGTCTTGAAGGTGTTAAGAAGACCTGCAAACAGCTTTGTTTTCATTCTCAGAGTCTTGCACCTCAATTTTATGCATGTTTACTCAGATGCAAGTTGCACAGTGGTCAATGGTCTTATTTATTATCTCATTTTTATACTGCTCTTGATAAAAATAAATCCTAGAGCAGCTTACATAGAAGTATACAATAAAATATCAGATGACACACAACTAAAACCAATAGCAGCAATAAAATACTTAAGATAAACTAAACCAAACAGTTCACATCTCACAAGGGCCCAAAAGTCTGTGGGGGAAAGGTGCTGCTTAAGCAAACTGTGAAACTGAAGTAGAGAAGACACCTGCCATAGAGATCTTAGCTGTCAGTTTGGCGCATACTGGATGAGATGCTCCATCAGGTACTTGGGTCCCAGTTTTTCAGAGCCTTGTAAACCAATGCAATGCTTTAAAGTAAGACTGGAAATGAATAGGCAGCCAATGCAGTTCATGGAGACTGACTTGACACCCTCCTCCCTAATCGAGCAGCAGAATTCTGCACCACTACAACCTCCAAAGAGCCCCATGTAGAGTGCAGTACAGTAATCTAGCTAGGAGGTAAGGTTACCATCACATGGATCAGCAAAGCTAGCCCAGTCCAGGAACTGATATAGCTGGAACTGGAAATAGGGACTCCTAGCCACCTGGTCCTCCTGGGACAAAGCTGGATCCAGGAGCATCCCCAAGCGACGAACCTGCTCCTTCAGGGGGAATGCAACTTCATTCAGAACAGGCCAGCTCCCCATTTCCTAGACGCGGGAACTAATAAGAGCTTTACCAGTATGTATGCACAGGATTTCGTCCTTAAATGGGGGGTGAACTTCACTAACTAGTAGAAGCAAGTCCTGCACAAACCAAAAAATATTATCACCAATCTGAAAATCAGGAATACGTGCTCCAATTAAAGGTAAAAAAAGTGCTTCAGCAGAAATTCTGCCCGCTGAAAGATGTGTGTCTGTGCACTACCCAATTAGCTTTCTGTTTCACTCAGTCAAGATGCTAATGAAAGAGTTCTATTAGTGGATGGCACATCCCATTGGTTTTCCAAAGCCACAGGCTGCAATATATAGCTGATAATAACAACACTGTTGTTGTCCCAGGGCTTTCAGCACTACTTGCAATTTCATGCCACCATCAAGCAAAAACATGCTGAAAACATGGGAGTGCAATGTTAAAGCAAGGCCACAACGCAGTTAGCCACAAAGGCTTCAAAGTGCAGAACTTCACTGCTATTATCCTGGATTGAAATAACCTTGTTCTGTGGGAAACCTGCCACCCTGGCAGGCATAAGAGATAATGGCCAGGACAGACGACCGGAGTGTGACCAAAGATGAAAGCTGCCTTTTTATGCTAGGGAACTATTTTAGAACAAACAGCAGTACATGAACACTTGACATGGGGAGAGAGAGGCAAAACTCTTAAATTACAGTTTTGCACTACACTGCAGTCCCTGTTCTTAAATGTAGCCAGGAATATAATGACAGGTCAGCCTTGGAGGAATGTGATCCAGGGGTTGTGAACCAATAGCCATTTAGCAGAACATCTTCTGAGAAATACAAAATGGCCAAGCAAGGCAGAAATATCCTGGCATGTGATGCTTTGGTTATTTTGTACCTATATATCAATAGTAGGTCAGGAATGCAGATATATACAGATACCTTTGTGATTATTTAATTGCATTTATCTTTACTTTTTCAGATGAGTTTTCGCACTGCTGTTAACTCTGTATTTCATGTAAACCGAGAAAGATAATATATGAATGTGTGAGACTGCTGGCATCCGTCCCTGCTTGGTAAATTACCACAAGTCATTTCCTCGAAGGCCATGTTTGTGCCACTGTAATTGCTTCATTGTGAAAGTAGGTGCATTTATTTATCAAGGACTCTGATCAGCAAGAATAGCAAGGTGTGAGACGGTTGCCTGACAGCACATGCAAACAGCAAAGGAACGATTACATGCAAGTGTTTGCACTTTGCTATTGGGATCCAGGTTTGAGTATTAGCAGCAAACCGGTGTAAACCGACTCACGGAAATATGTGCAGATGTTGCATTTATGCCTTTGCTGCGGGGGGGGGGGGGGGGCTTTTTCAGCTTGAGGGCCGCATTCCTTTCCAGAGGCTGCATGCCAGTGTTGGACAGGGCCAGAGGCAAATGTGGGCAGAGCAAGGAACACAAATTTTCTTTCTGTACGGGGGGTTAGTTTCCACAGGCATCTGCACGCCTCTCAGTCATTTGTCCGGAGAAGCAAGAAGCACTATCAGAGAACAAGGACACATTCTAGCCAGGGACACTCTGGCTAGGAGCCAGAACCAGTGAGGATGAGTAGAGCCTGGGGAGATCTTTGAGCCCTAAAGGGCCACCTGCAGCTCATAGACTTAAGGTTCCCCAACTCAGCATTCAAAATGAAAGCCGAACTGAGAGGTCATGAGCACCTCATTACATAAGGGTGAATGCTCACAGTTTTGGACTTGCACCAGTTTTGGACTTTCTACCAATAAAGCTGGCCAGGTCTAAAGCTATCTGAACCAGCACAGACCATGTCTGAATGTTTTCAAATGGTTTGGGGTGTTTCTTCAAGCACATGCCCATCTAAAACAAGCTATCTCTAGAGAAGTGAGACTCTTGGTCCATGATGCATTCTTGGTCCATGATGACCTCACTTTTAAATATAGATTTAAGTAGAAAGCCCATGTACATTTCCTTGGGAGGAAGCCCCACTGACCATAGGAGTGGATATGTATATGATTGTACTTTGAGGATACTTGAAGCTTCTGCCAAACTCATTTCTGTCACCGTCTCCTGTGCCCTCTTCTCACCTTGGCCAAGTCAATTGGCACGTGTCTGTATTCCTCCCACTGTTCCATAAAATCTCATGCTTACATGTTTGTTTTGTGGCTGCAGCCTTCAAGGCTGTAGATATGGAGGAGTGTTTGCATAAATGAAGGGCCATTCCGAAAAGTTGCCCACAGGCATTGTGCTTCTGGACCTGAGTGAACCCATCAAAGCCTTGTGTTTGTGTTAATATTAAAATGGGTGTCCAGTTCTTATTGCTGTGAAATACAGGTTGAAAACCCAGGTGACACAACCCATTTTGTTTCTATTAATACAGACTTGCACAACAGAATGGTAACTTGTAGAATTATTTAATTATGGTACTTAAATAGTAACAAGATAGACTGGAGTCAGGGAAGAAGAAAATGCAGCTTTAAAGAGAATGTTCTAAGGTTTGTACCTAAGGAAACATAAAAAGGTTCTAGGGTAATTATTATCCACCTGATTTGTTAATACAAGATAAAAGATGGTGACTTTAGGATCCTTCCTAATAGATTAAATATGTCTCTGTAGATAAGCCACAACATGTCTGAACATATACCAATCAGCAGTCACCATGGAAACTAATTATTTAATAACAGATTGAATAGCTGTCCAATAAAGAATAAATATCATATTTTTTGTATAATTTAACACATATGCCTCAACATACGTTCACTAATATTCATACAAACCTCCTGCAGATAGAAACTACACTGAAAACACACAAACTAGCAAAAATAAAAGACAAATAATATGCATGGTGTAAATATAGTATGCAGTTTACACAAGTATATTTAATAGTTTTATCAGTATATCTTGGGCTATCTGCTTTCTGTATGGTTATTGCATGTTTACCAAGTGTGTGAAAGCCCAGCAGAGAGGAAGACGAGAGACAGAGAGAACAAACACTGTGATGGGCAGCTCAGCCGTGAGTTTATGAAGAACGCCAAGGATTAATTTCTTCGTCTGCTGCAACCCCAAAGGGTGACCTGGGAGATGAGTTCCAAGGTACATTAATGCATCAGTATAATGCACCAGATGACCTGAATTACAGCTAACAGGTGTTTTGTAGTGCATAGTGGTTGGGTTACACCAGTTGACAGTTTCAGTAAAGAGCCATATTAATGGTCAAAAATACATTCGCAGGAATGCTCGAGACCCTCGGCTCACTTCTTGTCATCATCATTAGGAAAGAGTCTGTAAGCCAAAAAGTCCATGGACTCCTGAGCCAGCTTGGAGAGGTGGAGGACGCCCGTGATCACCAGAGCAATGAGCATGAGCGGCAGCACCACATTCCACACTGTGGCAAGGACATTGTAGCACCTGGCTTTGGATCCGTAGCGATGGGCAGCTTCCAGGTCACCGGACACCTTCTGATCCCGTGCCTTCAAAAAAGAAGAAGGAAAAGGCACAGAGTATTAGTAAGGCTACACAGAAAGAAAGCGATGGGGAAGGGAAACCCCCTGTGTAGAGCAGAACAACACAACTGAGAAGGACAACACCCAAAACTGGAGTCACAATGTTAGAAGCAACTATGTCAAGACAGCTACGCATATTTGGGAGCTGGATTTGGTCAGTCTCTTTAGTCTACACAGTGCCTGTGGTATTGGGGTCAGTCCGCATTCTGTTCCCCTGAAGTTCACAAAGCAAATTGGGTGGGTGATGGTTGGCACACGTGACACCATCCAGATGTAGGAATGGTTTACAGAAGCCCAAACAAGCTGGCATTGCCTTAAAGTGAGCACTTGTTGCTGCGTTCCATACACATCCGTTTAGTGCTAGAAGTCCCAAAGTGGCAGCATAAGATGCTCCATGCGCTTATAGGCCAGTGGATGCTCAGTAGGCCAGTGGATGCACAAGCTGGAGCTTTCACAGGGACAGAAGTATGGCACATCCTCGTTCCAGCTCTCTAGAACCAGTGACCTATTTTACTTCTGCTATTCGCTACATAACGTTGATTCCCAAACCACACCCATCTCTCCAGCCTGGCTTTCCAAACTCCTTTTCCAGGTCTAGAGACATTCTGGTCACTTACATGTTACTGCTGTTTATTTCCTGTTATGTTAAATGCCAACCTAATTCTTTGTAAGTCATTTTGGGTTGCCCTGGGCAAGACAAAATGACTAACAAATTTAATAAATACATAAATAATTTTTTACAATCATTACATCAATCACAAACCAAAGAGAGTGTACAGTAGCTTTCTTATCTCTGGATAAATCACTGACTTAGCAGTAGTTCCGCATGCGGGAATGTGTTGAAATATTGGTTACAGTGCCTTTACAATAGCCTGTCCCAACTCTTAATCCCATTTCCTCTCTCCAGACTATTAATTACACAATTTAATGAACTATCAACAAATCAGCCTGAGCCAGTGGGAATGGAAGGAACGGCATGACACACCACAAATTGATCCTATACATTTTATTGTACTCTTGCCCCTGTGTGTCCTTTACAATCTTTGCTTCACTTCAGGATAGCTAACTTCTTTCTTTATTTTGCTGGTGCTACTCCTGCACCTTTAAATAACAGCCTAGTTCACAATATGCAGTAGCTAAGACTTTCTCCCCATTAATCTCCATACCAGGAAACATTTCCTTGAAATATTTTTGGGTGTCACACCTCTTAAAACGCTGAACAATACAATATTACAAACAATAAGCTATAAAGACTGGTGTACATAGAGGTGGGGAGAATTTGGTTCCTTCCCAAATTTATTTTCTGCAGCTACATACTGAGAAATGTCATCTGCATAAAAATGAACTGTTTGAAGCATGTGCTCTATCAGGTATAACATTTAGTAGCCATCGAGTGATTCTTGAAGTCACATTTCTGCACCAAGTGTAAATTTTTGTCTCTGTTATCCTGTATTTTGCTCTTTAAACTTTCATGAAAAACCACAGCTATCCAGGAATTCAATTCTCCTTCCAGCAGTTTCACATATGACCAGGTTATGGTGCAGTGACTTTGTGGTATTTCCTCGATTACTAGATATTTCTACTTCAATTTCTACTTCTGTTTCCTTTGCCTTTTTAAAAGTGCTTCATAATCCAGAGAACAGAGAGAAATGGAAAAAATATTATACCGGACCCACTTGAAATGCATGCTACAATCCCCTGGGGAAAGCAGCATTTTAAAACTTAAATTCAGGATTGCAATCTGTCCTGTTGTTTTTAGAAGAGGAACTATGGAATGGAATTGCTGTATGAAACAGTAAGAGACAGGCTCTGGAGTTTCACAGCACTCTTCATCATTATGCCTAGATATGTCCACTACCCCAAGATAGACTGAAATGCTTTCCTCCTTATCTCTAAGGTTCCATAGCAGATTCTGTGTAACTGATGCCACCAAATACCACAGCTACCCTCTGGGAATTGCTCTCAACCAGAATTCTCTGGAGGGGCCATTCCGGGCAAATATGTAGCCCCAGTGCAGGGCCCAAGAGATAAGAACCAGTGGAGAATCTTCCTACCTTGACAGAATAAGCAAGGGCGACAAAGCCAAGGCAACACAGGTTCATGTAGATGGTGTTGAATACGGACCAAATCATATAGTCGCGGGGGACCACCGGAGGCTTGACAGTGATGACCGTTGGAGAAGGTTCCTGCTTACGGGAAGACATGGGCAGGTAGTCTTCACGAGGATAAGAAGTGTCCATGGCTCCAGTTGGAGGAATCACACACAGTTTCCTTGGAGGAATCACACTGTTTCCTAGCAGTGGCAGCCTGTGAGCGGGGGAAGGCAGGGACAGCCGTTTATATAGTGCCCAGCCAAGGCACAGATTCATCTCCATCTATATATAAAACAGGGAAATTGCAGCTCTGGTTTGACTGTGGTTATCAGAAATGCTTTGCCAGGACTGAGAGAACTGTTTGGTTTCCAAGCCTGCCCTCGCTCCCTTGGACAAGGAGTGCTTTTTATAACCCTGTGGTTGGTGTTGGCCCAACGCCGTCTCAGATTGCTCCAGCAATTCAGGCACTTGTCTTCAAAGGCAAGTACAGGACAGATACAAACTGGAGCACGACAAGGTGCTACTTACAGGGCAAGTGCTCTCATATGTGTGAGGTCATCAGGTAAGGGCAGACAGAGCTAACAAACCTTATCTTGTAGGGGTTTTTACCCCATCCCTGCAGAAATGTCTCCTGCTTCTTTCCCTTCCAGTGTTTTCCCCTTGCACTTGTAGGTTACAATGTTTTAAAAGCCAGCTGACATACTCTGGTTTCGCTTTGTATAGATCGTATAAAACTTTCACCTTTTACTAAAGATTCATGAGTTTTCAACTCATGCCAGTGTGGTGTAGTGGTTAAGAGCGGTAGTCATGTAATCTGGGGAACCGGGTTCGAGTCTCCGTTCCTCCACATGCAACTGCTGGGTGACCTTGGGCCAGTCACACTTCTTTGAAGTCTCTCAGCCCCACTCACCTCACAGAGTGTTTGTTGTGGGGGAGGAAGGGAAAGGAGAATGTTAGCCGCTTTGAGACTCCTTAAAGGGAGTGAAAGGCGGGATATCAAATCCAAACTCTTCTTCTTCTTCTTCTTCTTCTTCTTCTTCTTCTTCTTCTTCTTCTTCTTCTTCTTCTTCTTCTTCTAATTTGTTGAGGCCTTGCTTTGGCAGGGCTTGAAAAACAACAAAGCAAAAAGCCAGCTGATGACTGCATTGTGTCTGGTTCAGCTCACCATCTCTGCATTTCACCATCTATATTAAACAGATGAGGACTGTTTAATGTAGATTGCAAAATGTAGAAATGGTGGGCTGAACCAGGAAGATGCAAAGTGTTTGTGCTATTGACTTACATTTAAAAAAAAAAACAACCGCTAAAAGAAAGGGTGTTACAATTTGACCTCACAGGGGGCAGTGATGGCCGCCATCTTGGATGGCTTTAAAGCAGGATTGGACAAATTCATGGAGGAGAAGGCTACCAATGACTACCATTGATGATAACTATGATCTGCCTCCATGGTCAGAAGCAGTATGCTAGAAAACATGGTAGGGCAGTGTTCTTGCGCTCTGGTCCTACTTGAGGATTTCCCACAAGCATTTGGGTCAGAACTGTCAGAACAGGATGCTGGGCTGGCTGGGTCATTCGCTTGATCCATCATGCTCTTCTTACCTTCTTGTGAGTTCTAACTTTGACCTCATCTAGAATTGTGCTTGTCCTGTGCCTAGAAAACACAGGGTCCAAGAAATTTCCCACTTCTCCCATGCTTTCTAGGCTTTCTAGGCATGCCCTTGCCCCACTGCTGGAAATCCTGCTGTTGAGCAATAAAGGTAAAGGGACCCCTGACCATTAGGTCCAGTCGTGGCCTACTCTGGGGTTGTGGCGCTCATCTCACTTTATTGGCCAAGGGAGCCAGCATACAGCTTCTGGGGCATGTGGCCAGCATGACTAAGCCTCTTCTGGCGAACCAGAGCAGCGCACGGAAATGCTATTTACCTTCCTGCCGGAGTGGTACCTATTTATCTACTTGCACTTTGACATGCTTTCGAACTGCTAGGTTGGCACCAACCTCACTCCTGAGAAAACCTGATGGATGTTTGCTCTGATTCAGCTGTAAAGATTGGGATTCCCTGGGGGGAAGCGGTGAGGCAAGCTAGTCTGGCTGAACCCTTTGATCAGAGCTGTAGTGCATGAGGTACAGGTGTTTAACTTCTCCCCCTGCATTACTTCCTGGAGTCAAATCACTTTCTTGAAGCTGCTATCAGCCCCTGGGAGGGTGAAGTGGGGAAAACAGCTACAACAGTTGAGCTGCACCTGTGTTTCCTTCCTGTGGGGATAACTTGAGCTTTGCGGGCAATTTAGAGGAAGGGCTTTGCATTAGAATATGAAGCCTTAAAGACATTCTCCTCCTACTGCCACTGTTAATAATAACATTAGAACAGTGTACCTGTTTTACAGTTAAGGGATCTCCTGCATTGTAGTCAGTTTGGCTCTATATCACTCATGTATGGCTGTTAGCACACCGCTGATGTTTGTACTTCTCCTTCTGCTGCTGCTGCTGCTGCTAGTAGAACTTGAAAAAAAAAATTGTAACTGTGGTAGCTATTGGTTTACCCAACAATAACATAACTGCAAGGGTTATCATACTATGTCATGGTGAATCTGACAGTGAAGTGTGCGCACCCCAAAAAAGAAAGGCAGAGAACTGTCCTGTGTTTCAGATCTCTATGGGCAATAGAACACGCTGGGCTAGAAGAAATGCAAAGATGTATGGAAATGGACCAGGAGTCTCCATTACCTGTCTCTCTTTTCCCCAGCACCTCTCTCCTCTCTGTGCACTAGAGAGATCTCAGTCCAGACACCAATATCACCCACCCTCCATAACAAGCAATCATGCTTATTGTTTAGGACTGTCACCTTATAACTCGGTCCTAAGCTTAAAGGACAAAGATTCTGTAGGGATTTTTTTAATCAAGGGCAGCTTTTATCATCCCCGCCTGAGTCGCTTTGCTTGCCAAAAAGAGAAGAAACAAAACCCTTCCCTACAACTATTAAAAGTAAACAAGCTCCGTGTCTTTAGAAATTCAGTCAACTGGATTTATGTATGAAATTATTTGCTGAGCTGCCCTACAACTGATTTCTGTTTACTGCAGCAGGTGGCCCTTCCTTCGTGACAAGGATCTTTCAGTCCATTGTGATGCCAGTGGATCTGACCAACTGAACTGCACCCCTTTGGCCCTAATAATGAAGAAGGAGGAATTACAGTATGATGGTGGCAGGCTTTCCACACTAGCGCAAAGGAGGATAGAACTCACCCCTGTATCTGTTGCACAGAAGAGGCATTTTCTTTCTTACAGCTATTACAAGTCAATGAGACTTTTCCCTTACTGGTCTTCCTATAAAACTCAAAGCTGTATAAACACAGGTCTCTGCTATAAAAGTAACCTGTGAAAGAAGCTCAAAAGCTTGCAAGTCAAGGTTATATATATAACCACAGTACAGTATAAATGTTAGAACATCAGGCTCTCCCAGTCTCTTTTCTTTGGCTCCATCACGTGGCTAGAAGAAAAAGCGCAAGAAGGCTAAGCAAAAAGTAGAGGGTTTTAAGATTAAACAATGGTATTATGGTATGGGATAGACTTCTGAACACCACTTGATCAGATGTGTGAATTAGTTTCCTTACTAGACATGTAGGGGGGTGTGCAGGGGGGAGAGAGAAAAGTAGTGAGGTCAGAAATGAAAAGTTACAAATCCAGAGGTGGGACAACTTATTTCTGTCAAAGGCCACATACCAGCTACAGGTATGGACCTCCATCTTACCAGAATTCAGTCTGTTAGCCCCAGTGCAGCCCACCAAAGTAACAATACCTACATATCCTCTCCTGATGCATATGGAATGGAGGGACAGAGCACTTGTTAATAAAAACAAGAGCAATTATTTATTTTATGAAGGGGGAAAATGGAAAGATGAACTATTCATATAGGGATACAATTCTAGGCAAAGTTTTAAACTACAAATAGAAGGGGATGAAATTCACTTACTAAGTGATTCCCAGGTGAGTGAGTCTAGGGCAAAATAGTCAGTCTCCTCCTCTGTCACCCCCCCTGGCTGTGGAGCAGTTGCTGCTGCTGTATGATCACTGTGTGAGGGTATAACATGAAGGCTACCCTCTCCTCCACTGTGATTGTTTTTATTCTCATTGTAGCTCATTGTAGCTTCTTCTGCCTTTTTCACTTCTTCAAGCAACTTAGTCCACATGTATTCTGAACTCTCTTCAAATCTCTGCAACCCTGCAAGCCCCTTTGTGGACAATGTGAGAGATGAACCAAGGCAAATGACAAGAGTCTGCCTTGCAAGCAGTAGGTTCCAGGTTCAGTTCCCAGCATCTCCATGTAAAGTTGGGAGACCCCTGCCTGAAACCATGGAGAACCGCTGCCGGTCAGTGTAGACAATACTGAGCTACATGGACCAATGGTCTGACTCAATATAAGGCAGCTTCCTATATTCCTATGACAAGACTGTCCCACCACCAAGACCGCCCAATTTCTGAACAGACTGGAAGTTAAATCCTACTTCAAACACCTGCCAACAGGGCAGTATCCACTGGAACAGAGTGCATCAGGCTAGCTCTGTCCTCCAGCCCCACTCTGCTGCTCCCTGCCTCCCACAAGACATAGGCTGTGTGAAGTAACCTCATTCCATTTAACAGTAGGGCCAATCCTATGGCCCTCAGTCAACTCCAAAGGGCCATAAATGGCTATGCTCCACGAATCTCATGGGAGCTATACTGCACAGCCTTACATATGCAAAATAATTTTGTGCAACTAAAGATGAAATCTTATGTGCTTCACAGTGAAAATGTATAGATGGGATTTGATTGCTTAAGCTGTTGGGGAACCCATTAGAATGCATCTTTTCCTCTTTTAACCACTACAGAAATGCTTTTATTTATTTAGGCCATCATAGGAGCACCTATCAACTTTCAAGATGTAGATAATCTGTTTTACAGAGTCCTATCTTCTTAACTTAGGCATCCTTCAACATGGTGCTAGCAAGACTCTCACTGTCCACCACTGACACCCAAGTGGCCTGTATAGGTCAGCTTCCATCTAATCATGCAGCAACCATTTTGGGGGATTATAAAATGTCTATCACATGATGAGGAAGGGAGCCTCCCATACAGAGGCACAGCTTCTTTGTACCATCAAATTAAAACAATGCAGTGCACCACATAGTAAAAATTACAAATCCAGAACTTGTCAATACCACAATGGCACAAAACATTGACCGGAGGCATGGATACTAAAGATTCTTACAATGCATTTTCTCCAATACCTCTGTGTCCACAGATGTGTACTGTGATTTGATGGTGATTCTGTTTGGAACACCTGTTTTAAAAATTATGAAAATTCATGAGAACATGTGCTTTGGATCCATGTTTTTGTGCTATTGCAGTGCATTTTTGTTCCATGGTGGTAGTAAACAGCCAGTCTTTAAATTTTACTGCAGAGTCAGCAGACACCAATGTAAGCTTTAACTTGATAGTGGTTTACAGGGCATCTCATGTAATAATCATACAAGAGGATCAATGTTTTATTTGCTAGATGCCACTTTTACCTTCTTGCTTTTTTGTGGTGGTGCCCACATCACTTTTTCACAATGCTAAATGTACCCAGGCCCAACAGATTGAGGAACACTGATTTCTAATCAGAGCAGTATGCTAGCTACAGCTGAATGGAGCTGTTAAGTGAACACTGTTAAATAATGAGCAGTATGACCATGATGATGCTGGGTCCCAAAAGGTTGAATGCCACATTCTACCAAGCAAATTCTTAAGATTTAAAAAACTCAAAAGCATTAACCTTTCTAGTTGAAAGATGCAACGTTAGTTTAATACATAGTTTCACCCTGATAGGGGAATCAAAAAACTACCCAAACACTAATGTTTTTAAAAATGCAATGGGGGTCCTAAATGTTTCAGTCCTGAATAGTTTTAACTGCTTTTACCAACAAGAAAACTGTTTCCACAGAATCAGAAGGATATGGCTTTATTTGCAGAGAATTCACCAGAGACTTCATATTTCAATACATGAAAGCTCTAATACACTTTAATTGAGAAACTTGTGAAAATCCTGAAAAATGAAACAGAAAGAGTGATGGTTCCCATCAACATCATGAACTAGGAATGCCACAAATCCAGACTTTAGGACAGATAAAACATCACTCAAACATTGAGACAGGTATTGAGAAACACAAACTGGATAAAGAAGTTGAGGATGATCACTCTAACCTTACATAGTCCTTGTAAACAAGGTGGGATTGTAGAGCTGCAAAGAAGAGCATAAACCTTTATATCTTCAGATGTGCCGGATGTCCTGTCTTCTTTAGACTGTCTCATTCCTTGCAAGTGTTAAGAGCAAAGTGGGTATAATCAAAGCAGAAGAAAGTGCAGCCAATGCACACTAAGGATATAAATACAGTACGGAGCAGAATATCCTTAACACACAAGTTCCAACTTAGCCAGCTCGAATCATTGATATCTCTCCAGTATTGCTTTCACTGCTCTATGGAAAGGTGGTGGATCAAACGCAAACACGGCGACCATACTAATGAAGAATGTGATTCCCACTATCAAAGCAAGGATATTCAGGTACTTTGCTTTCCTGCCATGCATAGCTGCACCTTCATTATCTCCCATGACTTTACAATCCCTTGACTGAAGCAGAGGTAGAGAGAAAAAATATGTATTTTTAATAAAAAATAAAGAAAATTAGCAGTAGAAATATCGTTGCACATGCTTTAAACAACTGGAAGTCAAATGGGCTTTTTGTGGTTGTTGTGCGATCATTTCAAACCAAGAACTTCCTGCTCAGTGTTACCACTGCAGCATCCTTGTTAGCAATGAGATAGTACTCTTTTCAAATACTAATGATTTACTTGGCAATTATATTCTGATACACTGCCCGCATATGAAAGGTAAAGGACCCCTGAGAGTTAAGTCCAGTCGCTAACGACTCTGGGGTTGCGGTGCTCATCTCACTTTACTGGCCAAGGGAGCCAGCGTTTGTCTGCAGACAGTTTTTCTGGGTCATGTGGCCAGCATGACTAAGCCGCTTCTGGCAAAACCAGAGCAGCACACGGAAACGCTGTTTACCTTCCTGCCGGAGCGGTACCTATTTTTCCACTTGCACTTTGACGTGCTTTTGAACTGCTAGGTTGGCAGGAGCTGGGACCGAGCTACGGGTGCTCAACCCGTCACCGGGGTTCAAACCACCGACCTTCTGATCAGCAAGCCCTAGGCTCAGTGGTTTAGACCACAGCACATATTAGAAAGTGCTATTGGTCAAATGGCATTTATGTCTTCTAATCTCCACAGTACATTATAATTTGGGGTGAATAAATGAGGCAGCCTTTTTTTTTTGATAGTATAAACATATCTACCTCATTGCCTGTTGGTAATAGGGAGCTTTTACCAAAAAATAACTTTTTGCCCATTTTGCCTTGTTTGGCCCCTTCTCACTGGAGAAGATCTATAATTTACTGAAATATTTGTGGGAGCATCACAGGAAAGGTACAGTACAGAAAATACGAAATTCCCTAATTCCATTTGGTTTTTGTATTTTTGTTTTAATGGCATTGCTTGAATTTATACTGTACGCCATTGTAGGCCCTTGGTTCATAGACGATTAAACAAAAGCTGGTGGCACTTTGTTTTAAGCCTTCCAGAGCAAGCCTTTTTGTGACAATATATATATATATATATATATATAATGCCATCTTATACACATGCAATGAAAAGTACATAGAGCACCCATCTTTTCACCTCTGTTTGCAGCTAAGGTGTGTTAAAAGGCCTCTGACTCCATCCTGCAGCCTAGCAGTGCCTGGTTCCTACCATCAATCAACCCATCCTTAGCTAGATGACATGGGTGAGGGGAATGAAAACTCCCTTGGAAAGTGGGGTAGGGAGAGAACGCTTTAGTTTAGGCTTAACACGGTTGGGGTAGGGGCCTCTGTGACAGCTGTGTGACGGGCAGAAATTTAACAGGTAGAGATCCCCCCCCATCACAGAGGCAATGAGGGGAGAGCTGTTAAAGCCAAATGCTGCTAGGAAAGGGAAGGGGTCAGTGGCCCACACCAAGACATGAGTGAATGGGGTGGAAGAAGAATGACGTCTGCCCCAGAAAATGAGAGTAAAGCAAGAAGCGGAGGCAGAAATGCTATCCAGTCCCATGGGGAGGAAAAGGAGCCAAGACTGGGGGACGGCAGAAAACCGGAAGTGGGGGGCAAATAACTGGGTTAGTGAGATAATGGCGCTTTCCCGCCCTTTTTTTCGTGTGTGGGGGAGAAGGGCGGCTTCACCTTGATGGAGAAAATGAGAGCGGCGAAGCCGAGGCAGAAGTGGTTCATGAAGGTTAAACTAAACATCGACCAGACGACGAAGTCTTGCGGGGGCTGGACGACGACGCAGGCCACTGGGTAGGGGTAGGGGCTCGCGGGGGGCGGCGTACGGGGCCTGTACGGGTCGTACGGAGCCACTCTGAGGGCAACCGGCGACGACACGGGCTGCATGGCGACGCGAGGCTGCGAGAGCGGGAGGCGGCGGCCGGCCGCTGAGGCGAAATGGGGCGCGGCGGGCGCGGGCCAAGGGCGGGTCCTGATTGGGCGGCGCGTGAGAGAAGCCGCCGCTTTCGATTCTGAGAAAACCGCGAGGGAGGAAAGCGGCCGGGGGCGAGTTAGAGCGGGGACCGATTTGGTAGGAAAACGAAACTTAGATAGGAGAAGCAGGCAGCAAGCTGTGGTGCTCCGACAGTTTGCTCCGGAACACGAAACGTCGGTGGTAGCAACCCCGCTAAAATAATAAATGTTGACAGTTCCTTGGAGCCGGCGAGCTCAGGATCAGCACACCTGTGGGGGGTGGGGGGGTGGCGCGTGGTGTGGAGACCCTACTTAGTGAAGCACCCAGCGTCCGGGGAGCTTTTAGGTAACAAGCAACTACAGTAATAAGGTTGTTGCCGGATTTCTCCCAGTCAATAACGACAGACACGGGTTCTTTCCGAGGAAGGCTGAATTTATTCACCTGCGCAGGGACAAGAATCATTTCTCAAAGGCTGCTCCCAGATCGTTTGCTGAGGCTTCCTCTTTATAGTGAGCAACAGCCAGCTTTGAAAAAGCAGGACTTGTCTCAAGTCTACAACAATGCTCACCATCCCTGACAGTTGGTCATATTGACTGCAGGGTGTTTGGAGTGAGAATACCGACATCTGGAAGGCCGCAAGTTTCCTTGAAGCAAGAGGGACGTTTTAAAAAGTGGCTTCTAACGAAGTGGAATGATAGCCGCAGTTCCCTGAAACAGCACCGTGAACTGATGGAATGGAACTGCATGTTGGCATTTATCAAATTATGTTGAGCACAAATAAACATGACACTGCCCTCATCAAAATTTGGGAGACACATTTCTTTAAAGAGCACAAGGAAGTGAGATGAATAAATGGCAACATTTAGGACTGTTAGCCCTTTGCAGCAAGACCCTGTCTTCTCTGTAAAGCATCATTTACGTGGATGGCATAACAACAATCAATCCACATAGCTCACTTGGTAGAGCGGGAGACTCTTAATCTCAATGTTGTGGGTTTGAGCCCCACACTGGGCAAAAAGAATGCTGCAATTCAGGGGGTTGGACTAGATCACCCTCGTGGTCCCTTCCAACTACAGTTCCATGATTCTAACGCAATTGATTCTCAACCAGCAAGGCATGATCCTACAAGGAGATCATGAGAAGAAATGAGCAAGCTTCTCCCAACATGCAATTTTTCTCATAGTGCTAATCTTTTTAGACAGAAGGCAGCATCAACCCACCATCCAAACTGTACACTGTTGTCATGAGAGTGTGTGCTTTCCCCTGTGGTTTAATTCTAGGCTGAAGATACACAGTCGGCAATGCTAATTCTTACACCTAGGGCCATTTTAATTAAAAGATGCCGTGCGTGTGTTTCCAAGAGAATTACCATAAGTAGTCCCATATATTAAAATGTTTAATAGATTTAGGGATATTTGGATCTCCTAAATGATTGACCTCCCAGCTTAATTTTTTTTTATTTATTCATGTAAAAAGTCATCAGAATATAACACAAATCTACAAGTTGCATCCAGTCTGGCCCATGAAACCACAATATTGAAGAATCCTACAAAAGGGGAGCCTCAATGTTTTAAGTTTTAAACCAACAAGAAAGCAATTGATGCAGAATAAGGTAGGCATGTTTTTATTTGCTCAGAATTCACCCCAGACTTCATGTTTCAATACAGAAAAGCTGCAGTACACATCTTGAGTGAGAAACCTGTTGAACTGGAAAACTTAATGGTGTAACGTTGGAAAGTGTTGATCACTTTTCTTACCTGGGCAGTTATCTTTCCACAAGGACTGACATTGATGCCGGAATCCAGCATCACCTGAGCTCTGCAAGCACAACTTAGTCTCAACTGAAGCACAGAGTGTTTGAGGACCGGGACTAACTTTACTGTACACTTGTGAAACATGGACCACTTATTAATGCCATCTCCAAGTCCTTGAAAGATTCCATCAATGGTGTCTCAGAAAATTTTTACACATCACTTAAGAAGACAGGCAAATGAATATCAGTGTACTGGAAGAAGTAAAGATCACCAGTGTTGAATCAATGATTCTTCAACATCAACTTTGTTGGACTGGTCATGTTGTTTGGATGCCTTGTTATCATCTTCCAAAGCAACTGCTCTATTCCCAACTCAAGAATGGAAAGCGAAATACTGGTGGACAACAAAAGAGGTTTAAAGATGCTCTAAAGGCAAATCTAAAAAAATGTAACATAAACACTGATAACTGGGAAACACTGGCCTGTGGTGAGCACTCCAGCTGGAGAGCAGCCTTTACCAAAGGTGTTATGGACTTTGAAGCAGCACAAACCCAGGGCAAGGAGAAACGAGCTAAGAAGAAGGCATGTTTGGCAAGCCCTCACTGTGATCAACTCCCTCCAGGAAACCTATGTCCCCACTGTGGAAGGACGTAGGGATCCAGAATTGGCCTCCCAGTCACTTACAGACTCACTATTGAGACCTTTTTCATGGAAGATAATCTTTCTTGGCTATAAGTGATCACCAAAGAAGAAGAAGAAGTGTGCTTTCTTTAGTGGTTTAATTCTAGGCTGAAAGTACACACAAGAGTGATTTCTTACATCTGACACCCTTTTAGTTACCATACATACATACAAAATCATGCTCTTTCATTTGGTTCCATTAAATTAATGGTCCCCCAGTTAATCCCCCCCCATTTATTTATTTATTTATTTATTTATTTATTCATTCATTCATTCATTCATTTAAAAGTCATGATAATATATGGATGTAGGCCTGTAAAGCATTAATGCTGGAGAACTATACAAAGGGGAGTCTCAATGTTTTAGATCCTGAAAAATGTTCAATCATTTTATCAAGAAAATGTTCACACAGAATAAGGACTTAGTTTTATTTGCTCAAAATTCATCCCATAATTCATGTTTCAATAAAGAAAAACTCCCAGTGTACATCTTGAGTGATCAATCTGTTGAAGTAGAAAACAGATCATAAAAAATACTGCTTAGATCTCATGAGTAACAGGAAGAGGCAAGGCCACAAATTCGAATCTTGGACAAAGAAAAAACACTCATACAAACACTTTATTTTCTCAATAAAAGTCTCAAACTGGATGGCAAAGTTGAAGATGACATCAGAGTCTCTCTTCCACCTTCGTGGCAAACAGTGCTGAGACCTTTATATCTCCAGAAATGCAGGATGTACCAGGTGTCGTAGAATGCCTCCTTCCTTGCAAGTGAAAGAGTAGGGTGGGTACCCTCAGAGAAGAAAAGGCAACAAAAGCTTACAAGAAGTGCTATAACGCTGGGGAAAATATTCCTCACACACTTTGCCACTGAGCCAACATTCAGTGGCCATTCCTCTTCATCTACACCATTGCTGCTATTCCCAGTAGTAAACGATGATAATGATGAAAACGATGAAGAATATGATGCTCAGTATCAGAGCAGCGATGTTCAGACACTTGGAGGTCCTGCCATAGGTAGCCGCAATTTCAGAATATCCAAGCACTTTGTAATCCCTAGACTGAAAGTGGAGAGAAGAGAATTTTTAACAGTATTAATTATGAAAATTAACAATGGACATATATTTGTACATGCTGAACGCCTAAAGCTCCAATAAACTTTCCATGATTGTCTAATCTTATCAAAACACACACTCCTCAACACTAACTGCATTGGTTAGAATCATAATCCACATGCAACAGAAACAACTTGCAGCACGGTTGCAAGATGCACATGTCTGTGGACTAGAGATAGGAGCAACTTTCAATCTACGTAAGTTGCCCCATCTTCTTGGCCCCAGTCCCTGCCCCCCACTCTCACCCAGAGCTACCAGCCAGGGTCCTCGACTCACAAATACTCCAGAAAACCAAAAACCAGTTCCGAAGGTTTTTCTACTAACTTGTGGATCACTTAATAAGAACACGTTTTACAGATGTGTCCTCTTATAAGCATGGTGTACAAGTTTTCATAATGTACTTTCAGGGGTTTCTGGGGAAACTTGAAAGGAAAGAGGGAGGTGGAGAACAATCCTTTAAGTGCTTGTTAAGAGTTGACACTTTTCAGGGCTCATGTATATTAGAGCTGTATGGCGGACAGAAATTCAACAGGTAAAGTGTTCCTTAAAACAAACCGTTGGGAACCTGCATCTGTTGAACTTTGATAATTTATTATGTTTTACATATGCTGTAAGCCACCCAGAGTGGCAGAGGAAACCCAGTCAGATGGGTGGGGTATAAATATCATCATCATCATCATTCACCCTGTCTAATGAACAAATAGAGGTATAAAGCCTGCCGAGAAAGGAACGCAAAGTGGTAGTGAGCCTAGGATGGGAGACAGAGAAAATAAAGAGAAAGAACTGCCTCACAAAGATAGGTGAATGCTCCAGTAAACAAAACAGAAAAGCAAGAAAGAAATACTAACCAGTCACGGGGACAGAGATAAGTGAAGACTGCAGTGGCGACAGAGAGGAGACCCGCACAGCCCTCGTTCGCTCCCTCACCTTGATGGAGTAGACGAGCGCCGCGAAGCCGAGGCAGCAAGCGTTCAGAAACGAGAAGCTGAACAGGGACCACAGCACATGGTCCGGGGGCGGCGGGGCGGCGACCCCTTCGGCGCGGGAGGGATACGGCGGCGCGCTCGGATCATAGCCGCTGTGGGGCTGCATGTGGATGGCGACGGGGTGGTGTGGAGCGCTCTGCATGGCGTACAGTTCCCTGCGCTGCCCACGGCCGAGTGGCGAAGGGGTTCAGCAGAGGGGAGGGAGAGAGAGAGAGCGGGTCCCGCCTTGGGGCTGGGACGGGCGCTTCCCTGAGCCTCATTTGGAGAAGACGAAACCGAAGGAGCGCAGCGGTGGAGGGAGGGGGACGTAATTGCACGCTGAGCCCACTTGGAAGCCACCTGCTTCCAGTTGTAGCAAGTAGAAACGGAGGAAACGGAACCCCCCTTATTGTATACAACAAGCAGGTGGCGATGTGCACCCCTCCTTTTCTGATCCCTTACTATCGGCTTGGTGTTCCTGCTGGCTTGTCTTCAGAGAGGAAAGGAAATCTCTCTAGGCTTTCAGCAAGTGTAATCTACGCTACCTGGGTCCGTACTCCGTAATATGCTGTGGCCAAACAACTCGGGACATGGGCGTAGCCAGGATTTTTGTTGTGGGGACAAGCTTTTGTTAGGGGGTGCAGAACCCCATGCCTCGGGAGTCTCTGGGGTGGGCAGGAAAGTTTTTTTGGGAGAGGCTACTCACCACGCGATGGACTCGCTTTGCGCTTCCCAGAATTGGGAGGCGAGCAGCTGCTGCAATGACTTCTATTATTTTCCTGCAGCCTCTGGCTATCTGTTGCTCTCCACGCCCTTTTCCGTTCTGGGATCAGCCGTGGCCAAGGATCTCCCAGATGCTGCTTTGTCAACAACACTGATTTCCAAACTTTCCACTCTCAGACCATTTGAAAACTGCTGAGCATCTTGGTGAACCCCCTTAATCATTTTTCTGCCTGTTGTTTAGCAACTATAATCTCCTCTTTATTTGATTTATCATTTATCATCATCATCACTATATTTACCCACCCTTCATCCTAATATCCCAGGGCAGGGGACACTTAAAACAGATTTAGTGAATAGTTTGAAACAACTTAAAATCACAGAAATAAGATGGGTCCTAAAAATATGCATCTCAAGTGTGAAAAGCCAGGATAAAGAGGTCCAAATAAGGCTGTGTACATGCCATATATTTAAAGCAGAAGCTCCTAAACCTCTTGGTAGTGTGTGCATGAATACACATGAGCAGTGGGGTTTTCTTCTTTCTTCTTTGGTGATCACCCGTAGCTGAGTAAGATTGTCTTCCATAAACATGGTTTGAACAATGAATCTGTAAGTGACTGTGGAGGCAAATTCTGGACCCACATGTACACATCACTTGGAAAGACAGGCGAACTAATATCAGTGTACTGGATGAAGCAAAGATCACCAGTGTTGAAGCAATGATTCTTCAACATCAACTTCGTTGGACTGGTCATGTTGTACAGATGCTAGATTATCGTCTTCCAAAGCAACTACTCTATTCCAAACTTAAAAATGGAAAGCGTAATGCTGGTGGTCAACAAAAGAGGTTTAAAGATTGTCTCAAAGCGGTGGGGTGCACACTTGGCTTTGGACGCATACCTAGTACTGTAATCTCAAAATCCAACATCCGGAGGGCAACCATTTCCCCTTCCCTAAAGAAGAGGGAAGTTCTCAAAGGCTTAATAACAAAGTGGAATGATAGCTGCTGCTACCAGAAACAGCATCTGGCAATCATCAAATTATAAGCACAAATAAACATAGCACCAGGCCACCTAAAAATTTGAAAGACTGCCAGCACTGAGGCAGGGAGAGGCCATTAGAAGGCAACATTTAGGATTGTAAGCCCCTTGGAGCAAGAACATGTCTTCTCTGTAAAGCATCATATACAGGCAGTGACCGTTTACGACAACTGATATGTGTGTGCGCACGTGCATCGCATCGAACCCAGAAGTGACCCAAAAATGTCACGTAAAGGGGCAGAACGGGGTGTTTGCAGGCTTTCTCAATGGTGCTTCAAATGAACGAAATTTTACTTAAACATCTGATGCCTTGGAATGCTACCCCCACGTAAATTGGGAGTTGCCTATATGCTGATGGCGTAACAACACAAATGTTTCTCAGCTACTAAGGCATGATCCCCTAAGGAGGTATACAAGAGAAGAAATGAGCAAGATTCTCCCAACATGCACATTTCTCTCATGGGGTGAACCTTTTTAGATAGAAGGCAACATCTGTACACATCTGTCATGAGAGTGTGTGCTTTCACCTGTGGTTTAATTCTAGGCTGAAGATACACAGTCGGCAATGCTAATTCTTACACCTAGGGCCATTTTAATTAAAAGATGCCGTGTGTGTGTTTCCAAGAGAATTAAGTAGTCCCATATATTAAAATGTTTAATGGATCTAGGGATATTTGGATCCCCTAAATGACTGACCTCCCAGCTTAATTTTTTTTATTCATGTATAAAAATATTGCACGATATCATCAGTCATCAGAATATTACACGAATCTACAAGTTGCTTCCAGTCTGGCCCATGAAACCACAATGTTGAAGAATCCTACATAAGGGGAGCCTCAATGTTTTAAGTTTTATACCAACAAGGAAGCAAATGGTGCAGAATAAGGTAGACATGTGTTTATTTGCTCAGAATTCACCCCAGACTTCATGTTTCAATACAGAAAGGCTGCAGTACACATCTTGAGTGAGAAACCTGTTGAACTGGAAAACCAATAAAAAAAATAAAATGATTAAATTTCATGAGCAACAGGATGAAGGAAGGCCAAGAATCCAGATCTTGAACAAAGAAAGAGCATCAAACAAACTTTGTTTCTCAATGAGCATCTTAAACTGGATGGTGAATTTCAAGATGACATCTGAGTCTCTCCTCCATCTTTCATTGAATCATAGAACTGTGGAGTTGGAAGGGACCCTAGGGGTCATCTAGTCATCTTTGTAGGCAAACATGCCTCAACCTTTTTGCATCTCCATAAGTACCAGGTTTGTGTTGAATGCTTCCTTCCTTACAAGTGGATGAGCAGGTTGAGTACATTCAGAGAAGCAAAGGCAAGCCCAAGCTTACAAGCAATGCTATAATGCTGGGGGAAATATTCTGCCTTCTCAATTTGCCACTGAGCCAACACTACAATTAGTGGCCTTTCTTCATCATCTCTTGCATTTGTGCGTGGAAAGCTGCTGCGAAGGTAATAAAGATGATGATGAAGATGATTAATATTATGACGCTCACTATCAGAGCAGCGATGTTCAGGCACTTGGAGGTCTTGCCATAGGTAGTTGCGCCTTCAGGATCTCCAACAACTTTGCGATCCCTTGACTGAAAGTGGCAGGTATGGGAGGGAGAGAAAAGAGAATTAAAAATTTAAAAGAACAATGCGAATTAACACTGAAAATACATTTGGATAGGCTTTGAATACCTAAAGCCCCTATAGACTTTTCATGGTTTTTTAAACACGGTGATTATACATGGTAGATTAAGATTCTGGCGTGGGATTCAACTAGGTATTGCGTAGCTGTTTTATCAGCAGCCATTTCCACTGAGTTCCTCCCTAGCAATGTGCACTCAATACTTCACACGCCTGAGCTCAGTAATTCTTGCAGTCCTGTGCCAGTATTTGCAAATGGGAGGATGTTGGCTGGGTGTGATCTAGCAGCTCTGCTATTTCATGTTACCTCTGTTTCTTGATTCAGTCTCCTCTGTTTAGAGAAGCACAGACCCACTTTCTCTCACATGCAGCAGAAAACACCTGCAGCTGGTGGGGCACGATGTGTAAGTGTCTGTGGTCTACAGATGGGAATTTCCACCCCCCAAACCCTCCCACCCCAGAGCTACCAGCAAGTTTCATTTCTGTGCTGCACAGGGAGGAAAATAAATCTTTCGTTTCTCCACCTCCCACAACTCATAATGGAAGCCAGTGTTGGAGGGACAGAGGGTAGGAGGGGGGTGCAGAGAAGAGAAGAGTAGAGTAGCCTTTCCCCTTATTGTCACTGGTCCTGCCCAGGACCAGATCCAATCCTGTCAACAACCTCTACAACAGAAAATGGAGCCCCCAGAAACAAAAGAAAAAAAAAGTTCCCCCACCCCTGGAATAGAAGAACTATAATTGTGGATTTGTTTGATATAGTTATTCCATCATTATTAGAAAACATTTTGAGAACAAACCGCTAATGCAATACTTTACAACCTTGCCTTTTAAAAGCATTTCGCTCATTCTAAAAGCAAAGACTGGGGGCTTATCCACACTTACCTTTTGCCCCGCTTTTTCCAGGCACAGGTCCACATTCCCTGCAAAGCACCATGTCCTGAACTGCTCCTCCTTCCCTCCCTCCCTGCCCTTCTCTCTCTGTCTGTGGAGCAGCAGCAGCAGTGGGAGAGCGTGTGCCTATGCCGCCACCCTCAGGCAGAGCCCCCAGGAGGCAGAGGCAGTGGAGAGGGGAGAGCTGTGCCGAACTGCTTCTCTCTTGGCTGCAACACATTCTGCACTCCATAGCTCTTCAGCACTTAAATGGAGGTATTATTCATGGGTTTCTTTTCCTGAGTAAGGTACTGCATTTTTGAAGTATCCCACCTTTCCACGTCTTTCCTGCCTTACTTTAAACCCCTTCTCACCTTGGAAATACACCTTTGAGGAGCAATTTTCCTCTTTTGGGTCCTTTCTCATAGAATTAATAGTATTGTAGAGTTGGAAGGGACCCGAGGGTCATCTAGTCCAACCCCCTGCAACGCAGGATCTCAACTAAAGCATCCATGACAGATGGCCAGCCAACCTCTGCTTTAAAATCTCCAAAGGAGGAGAATTCAAAACCTCCAAAGGGAGTCTGTTCCACTGTCAAAGAGCTCTTATTGTCAGAAAGTTTTTTTCTGATGTTTAGTTGGAATCTCCTTTCTTGTACTTTGAAGCCACTGGTTCGAGTTCTACTTTCCAGAGCAGGAGAAAACAAGCTTGCTCTATCTTCCATGTGACAGCCCTTAAGATATTTGAAGATGGCTATCATATCTCCTCTCATTCTCCTCTTTTCCAGGCTAAACATACCCAGCTCCTTCAAGCGCTCCTCATAAGGCTTAGTTTCCAGACCCTTGATCATCTTGGTTGCCCTCCTCTGCACATGTTCCAGCTTGCTAACGTGCTTCTTAAATTGTGGTGCCCAGAACTTGGCACAGTACTCCAGGTGTGGTCTGATCATAGCATAATAGAGTGGTACTTGATCTAGAAACTAGACTTCTGTTGATGCAGCCTAGAATCGCATTGCTTTTTTTTTTTTTTGCTGCTGCACCATCATGTTGTTGACTCATGTTGCCGTCTACTAAAACTCCTAGATCCTTTTAATATGTACTGCTGGTAAGCCAAGTGTCCCCCATCCTATATTTGTGCAGCTGGTTATTCCTACCTAAGCACAGAACCTTTCAGGCTGAAAAGGACTAGTGGGACTTATATGAACAGAAAGAGAAATCCATTCCCATGGGCTCCAGTGTCACTTGCTGCAATTCAGGGATTTTTTTAAACAGGGAATTTTGTGAAACACTTAACTAGACTTCAGAAGGTTTAAGACTGCCGCCCTCATCTGACCACATCACCCATAGGTGCCAACTCCCTATGGCTGAGTAGACCTCAGCTCTCCTGACAAAATTGGGATGGGGTTCAGACACCCAACTTTAAGGGGCCAGGCCTCGCTACAGCAGGCCTTACTGGGCCTTCCCGCACCTAAGACAAGCCCCATTGGGCTTTCCTGTGCCCGTGGTGGGCCACAAAAAGGTCTGAGAGGGTTTGTCACAGGTGTGAGGGGGGCAGCACCTATGACACCACCTATATCCACCGTACTTGAGAAGTATTATGGCTGTCCACAGAAGCAGCATGCAGGTATGAGAGATTACATTCTCCCTTATTGCTCCAGTTATGCACTATTTGGGGACGGGGGTTGCCACTCTGTCTGTGGCTGAAGCAAGAGAAACAACAAACACGAGGAGGCATTACAAGTAAAGAGAAGAAGGTGTGGAGTCTGAGGTGATGGGAACTGAGCTCCTTCCTGCCCCTTGCAAAGCGGGAGAGAAGGGAAGGACAGTCAGAGCGGAGGGGGGAGAGGCGCGGCAAACTCCGTGACTGCCCCGGGTGGTAAAAGCCCTAGCTACGTCACTGGGGGGTGTCAGAATAAGGGTGCCAGAATATGGCCCAACCTCTCACTACATGGTCACTTATTATGCATACAGTTTTCATGTGGAAAAGAGGGGCCACGAGGGCAGTTTGGTTTCACCCAACAGTTATGGCAAATATTGAGGACAACAACAAGGACCAAATCATGACATGACATTTCTCAACATTCATCGTAAGCATGTGTTGTGCCATTCCCAGAAAGCCAGAGCCTATACAGAACCTCATGCTACCAAAATCTGACTGTTAGCTTCTCATGTGCCACAAAGCCCCTTTGTCCTTTTTGCTACAGTAGATTTATTACTACTGCTATTCTAGAATGTAACAAATGCACATGTTGTCGGACGTGCCAAGGGCACTTTCTCTGGAAAATGGTGGAACCTTCATTACATTCACAAACACTGCAGGGAATGAGAGACACAATTACTCGTATGCCGTGCTTTTAATTTTGCGATGTTCTTTTCTTTCTGTCTTAAAGCAATATGCTACCAGTGTAAGGGAATTGCTGACATCATATTACCGTCTTCAGAACTAAAGTTGATGGTTTGTTCGTTTTTGCTGTTGGAAGATTTATGTTCAAACTGTACTGTACAGAACATCAGATTCCAAACAGCTAGAAAATAACAGTAATGAATATGTTCATATATTTAATACTTAATTAGTAATAAAAGAGGAAGTGCCAAGCACATCCATTGTTTTAGAGCTCTGAGTGCAGCAAATGTCTGCTAATGAGTAGTAAACATCAACCTGTGATTTTCCATCCTACAATTATCCAGTTCTCTTAATGAAACCATAGCTAGATGAGGTAACGGGAATTAAAACTTCCTTGGGAATGGGTGTGGTGGAAAATACTTTAAGAGTTAGCTTACGATCAACACATTTCGTAGGGGGGGAGCGAAGGTCATGCCTACATAAGAGCTTCATGGCAGGCAGAAATTCAACAGGTGATGCATTTCAGAAAACAGGTTGTTATAGAGATGCTGCACCTGTTGAATTTCTACTTGTGGGGGGGGGACCTGATTAAGGTATAAAGCTGCCCAAGAAAGTGGCCAAAAGTGGCAAAGACTCTAAAGAGGGAGGCAGAAGAAATAAAGAGGACTGCCCCAGCAAAGGAGGGGAGCGCTCCAGGCTAGGCGGAGGAGGGAGCAAGAAATAACTATAACCCAGCCATCCACAACGGGGTGCAAGGGAGAAGTCTGCAGGGAGGCAGCAGAGAGGAGAGTAAGGTCAAGCAGCCCTCGGGCGCTCCCTCACCTTGATGGAGAAGACGAGCGCGGCGAAGCCGAGGCAGCAGGCGTTCAGGAACGAGAAGCTGAACAGGGACCACAGCACGTAGTCCTTGGGTTGCGGGCCCGTGGCCGCTCTGGCGTAGGGGTAGGGCGGTGCGTCCGACTCTTTGCCGTCGTGGGGCTGCATGTGGATGGCGACGGGGTGGTGCGGAGCGGTCTGCATGGTGAGAGGTCCCCAGCGAGTGGCTACGGCGAGCGCAGGGCGCGCGGCTGGAGTCTGCCCGGGGCTGGGCGCGGCTCTCGCGCTCTGATTGGGCAGGACGCGCCCAGGGGCTGAATCTGGCCCCCAGACTCGCAGGAAACTAAAGGGAAGGAGCGCAGCGGGTGGGGGAGCGAATTCCTCGCAGTGGGAGGCGGCGCTGCCCCGGGGGCTTCGCCAAGGCCCGCTTCGAAACCACTTTCTTCCAGCTGCAACAAGTTTCGCGCGGCAGAAACGGGGATCAAGGAGGGAACGGAGCCCGATTCCTTTTATTCAACGATCGGGTGGCGATGTGCGCCCCTCGGTTTGGGATCCTGTACTATTGTACCCCCTCCCCAAATACCCTCTTCGCTTTTTCTTCTTGAGCTTAGTGCTGGCGTTGTATTCAGAGTCAAAACGAAATCTCTGTAGGTTTTCAACAAGTGTCATCCGCGCCACGTGAGACTTTAATATGCGGTGGCCAAAGACTTGGCGAGCCCCTGGGGGTGGGCGGGAAAGCTTTTTGGGGAGAGGAAAGAGCCTGCTGTCTAAGCGGTGGACTCAGAATTAGGAGGCGAGCAGTGAACAAAACTCGGAAGTTGCTTTCTTCTCTCCTGCATCAGTGCTCTAACTCCGGGCGCTGTGGCTTTTCTCCCAAAGGTAAAATAGCCTCGTGATGGGAAGGGAAAGGAACGCCAGGCTGGCAAGGGAATCATGATGCTGCTTTGCGTTTTGATTCAGGAAGGTCAGATTTCGGCTGCCTAATTCCAGTATTCCTTTTATTCCCAGATTTCAAGTTTAGTGACGCTTGAATCCTTCCAAGAATGGTTGGACAATATTTGCCAAAATATAAAAAAATAAAAATAAATGTCCAGTGGCACCTTGAGACCCACAAAGTTTGTTCTTGGTATAAGTTTTCGTGTGCATGCACAGGTGGTATAAGCATGCACATGAAAGCTTATACCAAGAACAAACTTTGTGGGTCTCTAAGGTGCCACTGGACTTTTTTAAAAAAATTATATATCGACTGCATCAGACCAACACGGATACCTACCTGAATCTAGTATTTGACAAGTTAGGTTTCCGCCTGGTCATTTAGTAGTATTTGCTTTTCTGCGCGGCATTTTTCAATTCCAGGATTGGTTTTAACATTAAACAAAAACATTGTTTACAGAGCCGCCCTCCCCTCCCCCATCAAAGACTGGTGAGCTGTCTTTACTATGGCTGCATGCATACTATACTATATACCTTTCTTTCTTCTGTGATGTGTTTAATGAGGTTTAAACGTTTTAGGTAGTGCATATATGTATAATCATAAAGTAACAGCATAACGATGACGACAAAACAAAAGAAAGGTATGGGAGAGGGTAGACAGCATGTCAGGAAAAAACAGGAAGGAAGACCAGAGCATATCGTAACATATGTTATACAGATCATGGTCAGTTCTGTCGTGCGATTTCTGAGAAGACAAAAGTAATTATCAGCACAATTCCGTGTGTTGAAGGAAGATGAAGTGAGCTACTGGAGTGAGGCCATAAGTTCAATAAACTTGTACCATGTAGTGTAAATCTTGACCGCTTCTGGTCATTTCCTTTGTGCTTTCTATTTAAAAGCCAGGTTTTCCATTAATGCGATTTGCCAAAGTTTCTTATACCATAGATTCAGTAAATATTGAATATTGTTTCCAGTGTTCTGCTTTTACTTTTCTGTCTGCCACAATACAAATCATTATTAAATAAAGAAAATAGTTTGTGAGGAATCATCAAAAATTAACAATGAAGACAATTGGCTTGCATTTTTTGATTAGTTATTTTCCCCATCACATTGAAAACTTCAGACCAAACGTTAAATGTTTCTTTACAAGACCACTGTATATGATAAAAAGTTCATTTTTCACAATTTCTTCCAACACATGATAAGCAAATTTGAGTTAATTCTATTTAACTTGGAAGGAGTAAAATACCAACGTAAAATGAGTTTTATAAAGCTATCTTTAATCCTTGGTGGGACAGAATTAAATGGAGCTTCGATACAAATAGCTTCCCACTGTTGTGGTTGAAGTGTAGTTTGAATATCTTGTTCCCAAGTTGATTTAAAATCCTCATATGTACCTGCTTTCCCTCTGCTAATGTTATAAAGTATAGACCGTAGTCCTTTACAGTTATGACCTGTTGTTCTTATTAGTGGGTGGTTTAGTAGCTTGTAAAAGTACTTCTGACATCATAATAAAGTCATGGTCTAAATTAATCAGGCACCAGGAACATTTTGCACCTGGCTATTGGCCACTTGCGACCAAGTGAAGAACCCTGGGCGTCAGGATGGCACCTGACATCTCCATCATCTGAAGGTGCTTGTCTGGAGATCATTGGATCTGTACTGCTTTCACACACTAATAGTCCATCCTGTAGAATTCAATCATTTACATTTTATCTGCACAATCATAATTAATTTCAGAAATGCTTTTTCTGTGCAGCCTGAGAAGGAGCAGTGAATAACATTATAGTTAATCGTTGTAGCTTGTCTTCACTTACTGCCCTCAGTTGGGAAAAATATTCCTATGTTATGAATGGTCCATGTCACCATTAAGAAAAAGAGGTAGCAATAGGCCAATATACTGTATTGGCCCGAATATAACCCACACCTTTAAAATTGTAAGGGGAAAAAGAAAAAAAGAGGAAAAAAACACCCAAATATAAGCCACTCCATTCCTTGCTGCTCCTTGCTGCATACTGGGGGGGGGGGGGGAGCTGCGCTGCATTGCCAGCGGACTTTCCCCTTCCTCGCTCTCTCCCTTCCCAGCATTTGGGGGAGAGGACGGAGGACTACATGCAGGGTGGGCGCCACTTTGCCGCATTCCTGGTGCTGTTTGCCCCACGCTCCTGGCTGCATACTGCATGGTCGCAAATATAAGCTGCACTTTAACTTTTCACAGTCAGAATTTGGGGGGAAAGTGAGGCTTAGCTCAAAGTTGTCATCTAAAGTAGCCAGAAGTTCACAGTTCACATAATTCAATCACAGTCAGTCCATCATTTGAAAAATAAGACAGCACTCTGGTGGCATGCCCTGCCCCAGGCACCGGCAGCGGTTGCTACGCAGGTGGCCATTTGGGCTGGGGCCTCAGACTTCTTCCCAATGGTCTGTTCATAATGGCACCACTGGTAACTTTGAATAAGGGCGTTGAAGGGTTCAGATTAAAAGAAAGACATAAGACCTAGGATCTTGCTTGGAATCATAAATTAATAGAGGACAACATTTTAAAGAGGAGGAAATTATTTAGGGGCAACTAGAGAGAATCAGTCAGAATGCAAGAAATGTTTTGGACTATAATTAGTTGCCAACAGAATTTCTACTGACACACAGACAAGGGTGGGAGAATCTCTGGCTTTCTTGGTGCTGTTTCTTCGGCAAGAGTGGGACAATTTTGTCCTTGCATTAGTGAGAAGATAACATTCATGGACACTGAATCCTTTCAGGGGAGGAATTATTTGCTTCCAAGTATGTTTTCACACACTCTCAGACAGTTTCCCCTATTTGTTAGGGGTTCTGATGTTGACCAATGTCTTCTTTGATTTTCCATCTAAGTTCTTCACGCTTTTCTTAATTTTGCAGCTTTTCTGTTTCCATGGCCAAGAATCTGTCACAAACTACTTCCTTCCAAGGTCCATTTTCACAGATCTTGCCCAAAACTCTGACTAGACTCATGAGTTTAGCCAGAATTTAAGTTGGGGGGCACAGAACCAAGCTATCTGTGATGCAGTTGGTCAGTTAGTTATGTGTTTTTATTTCTTTACTTGATTTAAGGGTGGCAGTGCCAAAGTTGTTGAACTTTTTTGGGGGGGGCACCAAAAATATGCGCCACATCGGGCTACCTTAAAAAGTGCCAAAAACATGTGCCACGCCAACTTCCATCCAAGGTCTGACAGTGTGTTCTGGCTGGGAAAAAAAGCCCATTACTAGACTTCTATTACTTATATCCTTCCTAATTTAATTTTTTCTTTTGCCCCTTGGTAATACTAATTTTACTTATAGACCTATAACTTTTGTTTGAAAGTGTTGGACTTTTATCTGGAATACTACTTCAGAATTCTGGACTTTCCACTGTAGATATTTTTTTTTTATGCTGGGAATTAAATGTAGCTAGTAACTAACTGAATTGCTTTCTCTGGAATAATTCATTTAATTCTTTATATTATATTAATACAGTTTTATTGCTTTTGTTTTAACGTTAGCTGAATGGGAAAGTGTAAGAAGTAAAGCTGCACTTTACTAGAACACAAGACCCCCTTGGTGGCTTTCACCACATGAAGCTTTACTGCTCAAACTACTTGGAAAGAAAGGAAAGTGGCTCATGTATGTTGACTTGTTAAAGGACCAAGAAGGAAAATGGAAATTAAGAGACTATGAGGAAATAAAAGAGCATTTTCGGAGTTGGTTACACTATTGGCAATTACATGAGATTTACAAAGAAGACAATAAGAAAGGATTCAGTTACACGACATCTAGATTTCAGAAGGAAGTTCTGGAAGGGAAAGTAAAGTTGCTGACAGGCGCATATAGTATTCTGCTAGAATGGGAAACAAAAGATGAGGAGGTGAAATCAGTTATGATTAAATGGGCACAAGACATAGGTCATAATATATTTGAAGATTGGGAAAGATTGTGGAAACTGATTTAAAATTTAATGATCCCTTTTCTCATTCAAGCAAATTAATATAGAGGGAATAAAGATCCCATTTTTCACACTAAAAACTAGCTTCCTAGGTACTCTTGTTCTTGTTGTCTTTCTCAAGAGATGATGGAGTGTGCCTCTGAGGATGAAGTCAAACCGCTGTGTTAGCAGCACTGAAGTAACCTCCCCAGGACAGAAGCCTGGGCAGTGTGCATGGATGTCCTGGGCTGTCCAGACAGCAAGACCCATCTCTTGGCCTCGCAGAAATAAAGAGAATAATTTCCAAAAAACAGAGTGGACTGTATTCAAACAGTTCCCAAATAGATTGTGTTCTAGTGTGCCCCCCTTCTCACCTTCCCATCCAACCCTATAATCTCCTCTGTCCATCTCTTCATCCACGTTTTCCAGCCACATGCCAGCACCAAAACTTTGATATCCTCATCTTTGCTGGATTTCTGAGTAACTCCTTTTGTCCCACCCCTTCACATGTCAAGTGTGCAAGCTTCCCCATCTGGACAACATTGTGTAGTCAGAGGGAGACGGAGAAGGGGTGATTAAAAGCTTTCCCTCTCTCATCCTTCTCTAGTCCTGGGCTGGATTTCCACAAGAAACAAGTTATCTGAGCTGGGCCAAACTAGCAGTACCCTCTTACCTGGACAAGTGAACAAGCGGAAAAACCAAATGAGCAGCAAAGCCAACCACACTACACGGTTGTTGCTTCACTGTTTGGCATTCTCTTTCTTCCTGCCAGAGCTCCGTCCAATTCCACAGGCCGTGGGAAGTAGTGTGAAAGCCTCATTTTCAATGGAGGAGACAGCCAAGGTTGTCAACATTGGAAGAGGAGCTGGCTGGGTCTTGGTGGAGCTCAACAAACTGCCAGTTGGAAAAGATGCCCCTCTGATGGGTGATTAACAGAGTAACTTTACACGGAATAACAAAATATGTTTTATTTTCTTAGAATTCACATCAAATGTAAAATTTCAATCAAGGAAAGCTCTAATACACATACTGAATTGGAAACTTGCCAAAATACTGAAAAACCAAATGAATATGGCACTTCCCATGAGTAACAGAACTGGAAATTCTACAAATCCAGAGCTTGGGACAGAGAAATCACAGCTCATAAAAGCATTGCATTTTTTCAATAAACATCTCAAACTGGATGGCAGGCAATCAGTGGCAGTACATCTTCATAAATGCGAGTAGTACTGCTTTGCAGAAGGTCTCATGCCTTGGCAAATGAACAAGCAGGGCAGGCACTTTCACAAGCAGAAGAAAGGATAGCCAGTGCTTAAAGATTTGTTTAGGATGCCCCAGATCCACTCCCTGATCCAAAAACATCCCCCATGTTCGTTTTGTATTCATTAAACAACTTCTGGACTCTTTCTTGTAAAGCTATTAAAACACTGGCAATCAAGCCACAGAGCAAAAGGAACAACAAGACACCCAGAACTATGGCAACGATATTCAGAATCTTGGCTCTCTTGCCATATCTAGTTGCATCTTCAGCATTTCCAGCGACTTTACAATCCCTTGCCTGCAGGGGAGAGAATTTTTTCAAACAAACAAATGAGAATTAACATTGGAAACATTTGCACATGCTTACAACACCTAAAGCTCAAATGGACTTTCCATGGCTGTTGTGTAATCATAATCAAATCTACAGTTTCCTGTTCAGTGCTATTAGTGACCAAAGGATTGTGCAAAATGAAAGTTCCTGCTTCCCAAAAGGTTGCATCCTATTCTAGCCTCAGCATCATCTGTCTTCATTCATATTCTTTTAATAAGAGCCCACCAACCCTTCTAGGCCCAAGGAAGTATTTGGAATGTTGAGACTGTAATAAGAACCAACTCCTGTTTTCCTCTCTCCCAAGACAGACAGAAGCACATGTGCCCACCTTCAAATTCACTTTACTTTTCCATGAGCAAAAATCAGATCCAGTAAATTTTAAATGTATCCTCTTGAATGTGCATGATTTTATACAAGCCACACACACCCCAACCCCCATGATTAAAGCTTATACTGACAGACTGAAGAGTAACTATCACAGGTGTGTTGCTTCCTATTACCTCAAAAAACATTTATTTAAAACACGGAGCCTCATGATTTTTGCATAGGATGACAACAAAACCACCCACAAATCTCAGACTATGGACACAGAGGTGACCGATGATTTGATGGTGGCTTTAAGGAGATTCCTTGTAAAAAAAAATAAATTAAAAGTTGAGATCTATAAGATTATGTGTCTCAGATCCAGAGACCATTGGATCTGTGATCTTTACAGTTTAGTCAAAGGAAACAAGGGGATCATTGTTGGAAGTGGAACCTAGAAACAAATTATACCATTTCTCACTTCCCACTTTCACAAAACACAGATACGCACACAAACAATGCACACACCTCACTTTCCCAAGGGATCTCTGTAAAAGTTGAATCTAGTAAAATTGCCCTGAGCCTTGAAAAAACACATACTTTACGGTACAGCTGAAAGAGGAAGTGAGAGTGTCAAGCTTCCAATTTTCTCCTTCAAAGGTACTTTCATGGGAGAAAACAGTAACCCTCACCATCACACTACCACCTTAAGATGAAGGAGGCAGTAAGCGGGAAGAGCCTCAGGGGTGTTGAAGGCACCAGAAAATACTTCAAAGGTGTCACTGTGCCCACAGGTGCCACAGCTGGAGACCCCTGCAGACATTAACTATCAATCCCCAAATGGTGCCCAAGACTGTATCTTAATAACTAAGGCGGTAAGAGGGATTGGAGGGCATTTTCTTCTCAAATGTACCAAAAATCCTATTAATATAACTCTCTCCCCATACACACACGAATGAGTTGTATTCTGAAACTCATCCATCTCAAAGCTAGAGAACATGAAAATAGCCTTGCCTACTGCTTCAGTGTCACTGAGTAATTTATACTGCTGAATGCTAATACTTTCAAGCAAAACAGGCCATGTGCCTCTAAATAATGTCCTCCACACCTAATTTTTTAGTAGAAAAATGATAAAAAAGAAAAGTATGTCTTCTATAGTGGATATGGAATTACAGGAGATGGGGAACTTTCCACAATGAATCCACAGCTTTGAATGTCTTTGGGGGGGTGTGGGGGGGAAATTCCTTGGAAAGCGCACAGGGATGAACTTTGAGAGTTTAACACATTCCAGATAGGGGTTTATACCTGGTCCATGGGGTCACGAAGAGTCTGACACGACTAAACAACAACAAACTGGCAGAAATCCAACAGGTGAGGCTTTTCTCACCACAAAGGGAACCAGGGAGCCACAGCTGTTGGATTCCTACTTTCCCAGAGTTGCTGAGAAAAGTACAAAGGCTGCTTGGAAAGGGCAACGCTAGGAGGAAAGCGAGGGGTTGTTCTAGCAAGGGCAGGAAACGAAGCAAGAGCAGGGGTGTACAATATATTCCGGGCCAGACAAAAACATTGCCCAGCCATTTTGAGGTGGGGGGGGGCCGTCGGCGGACACTAAAGTGAGGGGTGAGGAGGGAACACGGCCGGAGGATTTACTGGCGGAGCTTTCCCGCCTTTTCTTGGCGCCTTCACCTTGATGGAGTAGACGAGGGCCGCGAAGCCCAGGCAGCAGGCGTTCATGAAGGAGAAGTTGTACAGCGACCAGAGCACGTAGTCCTTGGGCTGCTCGACGACGAAGGGGTAAGGGCAGATCGTGATGGTGTCGCCGCCGATCATCTCGACGCTGTAGGGCCTCAGGTTGACGTCCATGGCACTTTCCAGCTCCATGGTGGCCGAGAGCTGCTAGTGCTGGCGGGAGGCTGCTGAGGAAGAGGAGGAGGAAGAAGAGGATCCCGCCGCCCGTGAGGGTGAGGGAGGGTCTCCTCGGCTTCTGATTAGTCAGGAGCGGCCTCTGGCGCACGAAGCTGGGGCCTCTGTCCTGCTCCCGAGCAGGGCGAACAGGGCAATGGATATATATCCCTGGAGGGCGCGGGAGGGAAGGCGGGTTTGTTCCCAGAGCCGCGGGGGAAGCTCAGCGGCGGTCCTCGGGCCACGCGGCCTGGGGAGGCTCCAGTTCTTATCCCGCGCGCTGTCTAGCAGCAGCCTAAAGAAAAGGAACCGCCGTGTATCTCACACACTGGTAATTCGCCAGCAAGCTTTTAGCGTAGTGTTGTTTTTTTAAAAAAGGTGGGAGAGTTGAGAAGTACCGTCAGAAAGTAAAGGGGGAATTATATTCCTATGAGACAGACAGTGCCGGATTTAGGTATAAGCTAAACAAGCTATAGCTTAGGGCCCCACTCTCTTGGGGGCTCCCAGAAAATTTAAAGGGGGGAAAAACCTGGGGGATGCAGGGGTACACATACCCCTAAACGTTTTGTGAATCTAAGTTTGGCCACATTAAGGGGCAGTATTTCAATATGAGTAGGAAAATGGGAGGGCCCCTAAACATTTTTTTTAGAAAGAAACCACTTGTATGACACTATTCCTGCTTTACCCAGCTTTAATTATCTAGTTAAAAGTCCCTTTCTCTTACCCTATTGATTTATCTATATCCACTTGGCGGTTAACAAACTTTTGCTAATAATAATAATAATAATTTATACCCCAGTCACTCTGGGTAGTTCCCAACAGAATTAAAAGCACAATAAAACATCAAACGTTAAAAACTTCCCTAAACAGGGATGCCTTCAGATGTCTTCTGAACGTCAGATAGTTATACTGATAATTTCTTCTTGTTGTAACATGTCCATGGAGTACTCAGATTTCAGGTCTAATTTGGGACCTCTTTTGACATTTGTCACAATTAAGCATATTTCCTTTTTCCTGCTTCTTTGTCCTGGGCTTAAGCAGGCTCATATTTTATAGAGGTTACTTTACTCCCAGTGCTGAGAACTCTGCATTAGAAAATAAACATCTAGAAACTAGCTATCCAAGCCTGCATAGGCTTGATCTTTTCTACAATCTGAGTACACATGAAAATATTTTTTTAGCCTGATTCAATAAAGAACATTTACTTGGCTCAGAGTTCAGTTCTTTACTTCCTTAGATAATCATAAAAACTGATAAATGTTTATAAAGCAGAACGTTTTCCAGCAGCAGCTGAAAGGCTACAAAGCAAAACACCAGGGCAGGACTACAGTGAAGAATTCTCCTGATGACCAAACCACACAAGACATGGTAGATTCATGATCATATCTCTCAACTGATGTGAAGATGTGATCTTAATTATTGAGGTGTGTGGGACTGATTTTCCTCAAAGCACCATGTTTAGAGGAGACCAATCTGAATCACCCTGAAGAAAGTGTTTTTAGCTTTGCAGTGGAAGAGATTAGGGTAGCCCAGTGCAAAAGAAACAGTGCTTGTACCTTTAATAGTTGTATAAAAGAGAGAGTTTCAACTGACATTACAAACTGAAATTTCCTCTTCTGCACAACAGTAAAGGAGGGGGGGAAGGTATTGCTGTCTTTTTGCACCACCACCCCACAAGAACAGCAGATACACATATTGTGCCTATGTTTCTCCCCAACCCCCACTGCAGATATAAAAAAAGTTTGGGGAAATTGCATGGGAGAAAAGGGTTACCGTATTTTTCGCTCTATAAGACGCACTGTTTCCCTCCTAAAAAGTAAGGGGAAATGTGTGTGCATCTTATGGAGCGAATGCAGGCTGCTCAGCTATCCCAGAAGCCAGAACAGCAAGAGGGATTGCTGTGCAGCGCTCCCTCTCGCTGTTCTGGCTTAGCCGCTCTGTCCCTTCCCCCACCTCCAGCAAGAGTCGCGCTCCCTTTAAAGAGCGCGTGGCTCTTGCTGGCTTTTGCGGGAGATGGGGGAAGGGACAGAGCGCGCGGCTCTGTCCCTTCCCCCATCTCCTTTAAAAGCCCGCAAAAGCCACGCTCCATTTAAAGAGCCAAGCAGAGTGTGTGTGTGGCTCTTGGGTGCTTTTCCCCAAGGAGGGAGAAGGGCAACCCTTTTTCCTCCTCGGGGAAAAGCCTGCAAGCGCCGCACACATGCTCCACGTGGCTCTTGAAAGGGTGCCTGGGATGCATAGAGGCTCTTCTCAGTGCTCCCTTTAAAGAATTTTTTTTTCTTGCATCCCCCCTCTAAAAACTAGGTGCGTCTTATGGTCAGGTGTGTCTTATGGAGCGAAAAATACGGTAAATACCATCTCCAGTGCAGTGCTACATCTCCTACAGCAGCTGTGGTCAGCCCAGTACTAGTCTTGCAGGAAAAGGACAGTCGGAGCAAAGGAAAGGGCAGTTGCTGTTTCCTGAGATTATGATAGTGGGAAGATTAATGTTGTTGTTGTTGGCAACCATTTGTCTTGAGAGACTCCTCTGGGGGGTGATGTCAAACCATTGCATTGGCAGAAGAACACCCTTAGTTTTTGTAGTTTTTCTATTCCTGGAATAATTCTGATATATGACACGTTGAGTCCTACACTAAATAATGTGTGTGTTTGTGATTACAGATGATCTGAAAAACATAATAGATGCTGCTTTCAGATTGGCTCTGAATCTTAGCAGGATGTAGTCAGTTAACAAATACTGTATGTGGAGGGGTAATGTGTTAGAATGAGCGTGCTCTACCCCCGTCCCATCCCACCCCATCTCATTTGCTTTCACTGCTGGTGAAGCTTCCAACACAGCTCCTCAACCAGCAGATCCTGAGTACAGGATTGCACCCTTATTCTAGAAGACTAAGTAGAAAGTAATGAAACATAATCTTTCAAAAGCCCAGGCCAGAAGCAGAGCTATTTAGGTTGAACTTCAGCTACTATAATAAATGCGCTGCAGTCTGAAACTGACAGAATTTCTGCCATCAAAGCTGTTCTTGTTTTGTGAGCTATGGGAAAGAAGAGAAACCCAGAGATTTCATTTGTGAGAAAGCAGATAGACTGACCTTTTCCATCTGAACTTATGACAACACTCTGTGGTATGCTTCTTTCAGTTTCAAGGGGCTGTACAGTGGCGTCCTTTGTTCATCTGTTAAATTCAGCTCTACACTGGCAGCAGCTGTGGTAGCTTCTTCAAAACTTCCTGTCCTTGTTTGGTACTTTGGTTTCATGATAAATACCTAAAAGGTATATAAATGGGGGACAATAATTGCAATTTGATAGATCTTAAAAGCTGAGATCAACAAGGTTTCTAATATATCATTTATACCAGTTTTATGGTATCAAGCAGGAAGGGAATGTCAAACATGGTTCGTGTGGGCTTGTATCCCATAAGAAAGTGTGGAAGTGGACTGCTTTAGAGAGTCTGGATTAATTGTCATGTTCTTTTGCACTTCTTAGATGGTGTTCTGTTTTATTGTGGGTAATCTAGTCCTGAGGGCCATCTAGTTCAACCTCATGCAATTCAGAAATCTCAACTAAATCATACATAACCGATGTCCATCCAACCTCTGCTTAAAAACCAGCAAAGTATTCCAGGATCCCTTAGAACCCCAGACCCTGATCGAGCATACCTATTTCTTCTCCCACTGCCAAAGACACCCCTCTGACCCTACTACCCTACTACTCTGTGGAGAAAGAAGAGCAACCAATATTTCTAATATGTAGGAAATAATTTTGGAATACAGAGAACCTTTTCCTGACAAATCACACAAAGTTCTCAATGTTACAATAGAGGCTGAGATAGCAGAAGTAGCCTGTATGACATTTTTAATGCAGACCTTAATGGGCCAAAGAAGCTACATGAAACATTTGAGCCTAAGCGTATCATCACAGCATTTCAATTTGAGCTTCAAAAAGAGAGAAACCTATCTTGATTAATCCTGTGTCAGCCATGTATTCACCTCAATGAGGCACTTGGAAAGTATGAGTTCTCAACTCTCCAGAGATTCCACTCTAGAGGAAAACAAGCTTTCATTGCCAGTTGAGGGTCTGCTAAGTCCCAGACTGGCCACCACACACACACACACACACACACAGCTATTTCACTAAGAAAGAAAGAAAGAAAGAAAGAAAGAAAGAAAGAAAGAAAGAAAGCCTTTAGAAATCCAAACTAATCTTCTTTAACAAAACAACATTCAATTCAACATAAACTCAATAACTTTGTTTTAACACTCAGTGCATACAGAATTCTATATTAACAGACCCCTTTATAAAACTTCTTGTTTTAAAGAAGTTGATAAATTCCACTTCTGTTTAGACAAAGCTTATTGGAAGACTCATTCAGCAGCAAGCAGTTACCAAGGAGAGAGAAGACAGTAAGAGAGGAAGATTTGAAAACTCTGGGGCAGGCTAGGTGGCAGGAGTGTGAATAAACAAACTTAAGAGATGAATAGAGCCCTGACCTTAAAAGTGGGGTGGGCTCTCCAGGTGGCTCTGAAGATACTCCCCCTTTGAGAGAACTCTTAGCGGGACAGTCCCCTGGCAAGACACTTTCCCTGTGCTTTGTGGCCTGTCGCCTGGTGTGTTCCCTCTCTCATGCTAAAACTGGGGGACAACCAATGAAATAGGATGTTGGAAGAGTCAGCAGAGAGAAGAGAACTTCTTCACGCAGTGCATGGTTAAACTATGGAAGTCACTCCTACAGGAGCTAGTGATGGCCATCAATTTGGATAGCTGTAAAAGAGGAATAGAGACAGCTTTGTAAAGGATAAGGGTATCAATGGCTACTAGCCACATTGGTTATGCTCCGCCACCACTGTTGGAGGTGGCATGCCCCTGGATGCCAATTGCTGGGAGCTGCAGGTGGGAAGAGTGCTTCTGCCTATGGGAAGCAGGACCTGCGTGCATCTGGTAGGCCACTGTGAGAACAGGATGCTAGACTAGATGGGCCACTGGGCTGATCAGCAAGGCTTTTTATAGTCTCATGCCCAGCAGAAGTTGCTCATGAGGTTCCTGTCTGCAGTTTGAGGGGTCCTGGTGCTGTTTTATCTAATTCAGTGGGTTTCTGCCTGCCAACCGCAGGTTGAGTGACCCCTGATCTGGTCTGGCTCCTTAGTTGGTGAAACTGTGGCCTCACAGTCAGCATCCTTGTCGGTGCTGGACTTGAGGGTCAAGAGAAGCAGAAAGCGCTCAGCAGGTGGTAATCATTTCCTTACAACTCTCGCATAATGCATCCAAACTTTACTGAACAGCCCATTGAATAGAACAAGGGCGGTGAAACAGCTCAGCCTGAATCACTCAGGTAACTTCCTGGTCTCTATGTCAGGTGTGTAGGGGAAATGGCCCTCTGGACTCTTGCCAGGTTTAATTAGGCCTTGGGCGGGAGGGTCCTCCCAGCTGAATTAGTGAAAAGAAGGCTAAAGCAGGGGCGCCGACTTATAAAAAATATGGGGGGGGGGCCATACCGGGGTCCTGCCCCGGGAAGTTTTCTAAATTTTAGATGAAAATTAGTGAGTTTTAAAGTTTTTTAAAAGTATTTTAGAGTCATATGATCAACATTAGAACCCCGAAAACTCGACTCTCTATAACTCCACACTCCGGGAAACTCGACAAGCCTGAAACACTTTTTGGCTTTGAAAAAAGAAACAAAACATAAACACGCACGGTATTTTCGTAAAAAGCTAATTTAATTTACAGTAACAATTATGCTTATAGACTATTACAGAGCAGTGAATATATAGCTCTGAAAAGACTGAAATGATACTTAAATAAATCCTAAACTATCATTAAAAGAATAAAACATAAAATATTGCTGTCGCACAGTAATAGCACTTTGATTAATAAGTGAAATAGCTAATTTAAGCTTACTTTGAATAAGGCTGAGGGTTCATTAAATAAAAATAATATCTCAAAGTTAATGCTTTAATACAGTTAATAAAGTTAATACAGTATGCCTAATACTGTATGTAAATACTGTAATACTGTATGTAAATAACGGGCTTTAATTGGGTCTTACACCCTAAAAATATTTAAGTATTTGAAAATAACTAATACAGTACTATAGTAATATAGAAATACAGTACTAAACTAGTACTAATATTTCGAAACTTAAAATTTAACATTCTGTATTTATTTAATTCTCTATTTTATAAAGATTTTTAATATCTGACAGTGAGTTTGGAGTAGCCCAATGCAAAAATCCTGAGGATCCATGTGGATCCATGCTTTGTAACCATGTTTTTGCACCACTGTGACCCTAGGCAACAGTGGGTGTGTGATTTTTTTGGTGCAAGATGTAGCCATGAACATGCTATGTGATCTGATGGTGAATTTGGGGTGACCCAATGCAAAAATCCTGAGGATCCATGTGGATCCGTGCTTTGTAACCACGTTTTTGCACCATTGTGGCCCCAGGCCACAGTGGGTGCGTGATTTTTTTGGTGCAGGCTGTAGCCATGGACATGCTATGTTATCTGATGGTGAATTTGGGGTGACCCAGTGCAAAGATCCTGTGGATCCATGCTTTGTAACCACGTTGTTGCACCATTGCAGCCCCAGGTAACAGTGGGTGCGTGATTTTTTTGGTACAGACTGTAGCCATGGACATGTAATGTGATCTGATCGTGAATTTGGGGTGACCCAATGCAAAAATCCTGAGGATCCATGTGGATCCGTGCTTTGTCACCACGTTTTAAATGGAGAGGGAAGGAAAAACACAGAAGGGACAAGAAGCACAAGAGGGGTGTGCGGAGAAGCAGCTGGCTAAGAATGCAGGGGAGGAGTTTAACGGGGTGGGGGGGAGGAAAGGAAGGCAAAAGTCCCCCCCAAGCCAGCCCTCTCTCTCTCTCTCTCTCTCTCTCTCTCTCTCTCTCTCTCTCTCTCTTAGAAGGAAGGACTCGATCCTTTCCTTAACCCTCTGCTTGCCAGGAGGGCAGGGGATTCCCTGCTCTTTGTTGAGTTTGAGCAAACGCAGCAACAGAGGCAGGTGAGCAGTAAGACCCTGAGGCAGAATGCAGGAAAGCAGCAGCTTCCGCCTTCCCTCCGCCCGACCGCCCGATCTTATTTTTGCCTGATTTTTGCCTATTTTTGCCCCTGCGCTCCGGCGAGTCAGCTCCAGGGACCACACATTCGCTCAATAACACGCACAGACATTTCCCCTTACTTTTTAGGAGAAAAAATCTGTGTGTTATAGAGCGAAATTTGCGGTAATAATTTTCTTAAATTATTGGGGGGGCGAATTTTTGAGGGGGCTCGGGCCCCCTCAGGCCCCATGGAGTCGGCGCCTATGGGCTAAAGTGAAACACGAAGAAGAAGAAGAAGAAGAAGAAGAAGAAGAAGAAGAAGAAGAAGAAGAAGAAGAAGGAAACTTTTAGTTCATTTTAAAGCCTTTTAGGTTGATCTTTCCTGGTGAAGATGTGATTGCCACACCTCATAAAATCAATTCAGGTATCCAGAATTTTAGTGCAGCTGTGATTAGAGAATCGTGTATCAACTCAGAAGCGACAGGTAGCAGCAAAAGCAGCAGTTCAATTTCTTTGTAACTCTGGTCTTAAACCCCTGAATTTGTAAACATTTTAGAAATTCCTCTGCTAATGCAGATAAAAAGCCATCATGGTATCCATATTGGAGGAGGCAGAGCTGTGACAGAGCGTGGGATATGCCGGCCCTGCAGAGAAACCCAATATTGTTATACCCATTTTGTTGGGGGTTGGAGGAATAAGTTAGAGCAGTGTTTTTCAACCCTTTTTGGGCAAAAGCACACTTGTTTCATGAAAAAAATCACGAGGCACACCACCATTAGAAAATGTTAAAAAATTTAACTCTGTGCCTATATTGACTATATATAAAGTAATTCTCTTGAATAGGAATCAAATAAACACAAAGAAAGTATTTTATAATTACTTTATTATGAAATAGTAAGTAAACAGAAATATGAAAAATTATAAAATATGTACTTTATTTTTAAATCTTTCGCATTTTTCAATTTTTCCCACGGCACACCAGGCAACATCTCGCGGCACACTAGTGTGCCGCGAAACAGTGGTTGAAAAACACTGAGTTAGAGTAGTGTACGACAACTCTTCATGTAATTCAGTATTGGTTTTCTGGTGTGTTGGGGGTTTCCCCTAGGAAATGTGGGGGTAATTACGAGATTGAGTGTAGCAGCAATTAAGAGTTGCCGGAGGTGAAGGGGACCTGGGGGGAACAGAGGGTCTCAGCAGTGAATGGGAGGTGTTGTCTGGATGCCAGGTCTACCTACTAAAAACAAAGGAGGGCTATAGCTGGATGGAGTACAAGTTTTTCAGAGGCTGGGTGTTCCCACGCCTCTCCCCTGGTCAGGCATTAGTTACATTTGTTTGAAACATTACTTTGCTCTCTTCTGGAAAAAAAATCCTATGGATCCCCATGATGATAGTTAAGTTGGACAGTTTGCCAGAATTCCAAGCTTCAAGTACCAGGTAGCCAAAAGAAAATATTTCTGCAAATATAAACATGAATTTGAACATGTGTTGACCTGCTTTCTTCCTTCCCTTATAAGGGAGGGGAGGGAGGACCAGTTGGAACCAAAGCTAACGTGGTGAATTGCAGTGTTGCTCAGTAAATAAGAATCAATAGTTTCCAAGAATTGCCAGTTTATCTGCAGAGGCAGTCACAGGGTATGCTTTGCCCAACTGCAGTGGATTATGGTGCTGAGAATTCTTTTCATGCAATCCATTCTGAATATGCACAGGTACAATGCCTAAGCCTTTGTGACACGCTCCAAGGCCTGGAGCAGAAAAGTAGGTTGGCAATATTGCAGCCCACAATAGTAGATACGGGAAGCCCCAACACAGTCTTCCAGCGTGTTTTCGGCTTCTCCTCACCTGGTCCAAGGTTTCCAGTGTGTTAAAGGTGTAAAGATACTGGCATCCTCTCATTTCACCAGAAACCTCACAGCAGAAAGGAGAAGGACTAGTGAACTTGGGTCTGTTCCAGGTCCTTTTCTTCTGCTTCGAGTTCTCCTTTCTATGGACTCAAGTAGAGACCAGGCATGAAATGGGTAGAGAAATTTCCTAGGAATACCATGACAGGGAGGCTGTTCTGCACCAACTGTGAATCCATAGCAATTGAAGATTGGGGAGCAAAAGTGCACTTGAGTTGTCTACACAGGGTCCTTGTGTATTATTGCAGTGTGTGTGTGTGTGTGTGTGTGTGTGTGTGTGTGTGTGTGTGTGTCTTCATGTTCCCCACTGCCCTGCATTTAAATGGCAGCAACAGATGAAACCCTGCTCACAAAGCAAAAGGAGATCAATAGAGAAAAGACTAGGGCATCAGGATTCTTAGAAGAGGTGGGGGGGGGGGCAAGTTGGTCAATCATGAATGAGAACTCCTCTCGTCTCCAACCAGGAACAAGCCATATATAATCCTAACAATCCCGTGTCTTTTCTTGGGATGTCAACTTTTTGGTTAGGCAATATATTGTTACACACTACCCAATTCTCAAGCAGTGTAAGATTCCAGGGGTACCAAGTAGGTCATTCCATATCAAGTGGTTCAATTTTCTTAAAATTTTGTACACTTGTTGAATGATCAGAACCAAGTCTGAATCTGAATTTTTTAAAAATCTCATATTGTTTTTGAGTTATGAGGGTTTGGTTTCTTTTTTTAATTGACAATTTTGGCCTTGCCAGACTACACAAAAACCTTAAAAGCTCAGCCCAGAATTGAGATATTTCAAAATTAAAAATACCAATCTCTTCAGAACTTCATGAGTTTTAATATGATATGGCACATGATGGATTTACTTTAAAGTTAATATGCATAATTTAAAATTTTCAAAAGTGATTAAAAATTAATATGATTAGAATTTTCCCCAAAAATGTATTGATTATTTCATATTTCTAAGAGCTTCCTGCACAATTTAATATTGGGATCTCAATGGGATCACATTCTAAACAAATATTTTCTATCTATATACATGTTGGTCTTATTGGGTTCTATTTAGGATAAATGGGTCTTCCTGGAGTAAATTATAACAGAATATACAAGACTCCACTTTGGAACACATTTCTAAAAGGAAAGCCTGACTAGCTTTCCAGATACCTTTTAATTGGATAACTTTTTAAATAAATTATTAGTTACTAGTTACTGAAATATTATGGTTTGAAGTCCAAGCAAGCATTCATACATTCTTCATACACCATGCAGCATCATCACTTTGGCCATCACTTCACCTAACCAGATGAGGGCATAGGTCTTATAGATAGCTAGGGTTGGCATATTTTAAGCAGAGCAGAGAAAATCGGACAGAAAAGTTGTTGATCAAAGATTTGGCCGTCTGATGACTCCTGCAACTCCCAAAGCTCAAAAGCAAAGGAACCAGCCATGACTATACAGATAAGAATTTACTCGTAATTAATTCCAGCTTTTCTCTGACAAAAATTGGCTGTTCACTCAGCCTCTCCCTCTCCCTCAGTTATTCAGCTATTCAGTTGTTACTACAAATAAGTTTAACCCATGCCTGTATAAGTTATGGTGCACCAAGCAAACAAGGTAACATATTGTGGCATGCCAGGTGTTCAGCACCCAAGTCTTATTTTTGCCATACTAAAAAAGCATCAAAATGGGCACCCTACAAAATGGGCTGTGCTTCTCTACATTCTCTTCTGTCCTTCAGGTCAGGCTAGCAAAAGGCTTTTCTTTGTAGACTCCCCCCACCCTCTGATACTGAGTTTGCCATATCAAAAGTTAACATAATTTGTGCTAGTGAGTACTGAGTATTTTCCATTGAAGTTGACAGACATGGAAAGGAAGTGATTATTCTCCCTCACCTTTCAGTCTGTGAAGTTATTTTGTTCTGGAATAAGGACTGTTTTGGAAAACGGGGGAAATGAAAATATCTCCTATCAATGGCTCAGTTGCAAACAGTGATTTGATAACTAAAGCTATTGCCATGTAGCCAGGAGAATATAACTGATTGCTCGTTATGATCCAGCTTACATATGTATAGATATAATTTGATTGTTTATCACTTGGTTACACAACAGTTCTTGATGACTCACAGATGAATGTGTGAATGGGTTCCACTGAAAGGCCTTGTGCCTGAGGTGTTGTGTATTTTCTTTTCTCTGATCTGCAATGACTTTATTCACAGACCCAACTGACTGCTTGCATGCTGCAGTCATCAGGTGATGAGCAGCATGTACGGACCAGTTTAAAGGGTGTCAAAATATCTCCTCCCAACCCCTATTTAGCAAAGTTTGCTGCTTTACTATCAGCATCACACATCAGGACCCAGGATAAGCTGTGCTGCATATTTTTGAGAGTGACAACACACCACAGGGCTGCCATTATTATCACAATGTGTAGTTAACAATGTGAGAGATCTGCTGGATAGATCACTGGTCCAATCTAGTCCAGGATCTTGTTCACCACAGTGGCCAACCAAATGCCCCTGGGAAACCCACAATAAATTTGGCTTGGTTGAGTGGGTGATGGGGGCATTATTCCAGCTACTTAGGCAGCAATAGTAATACTTCTCTTAAAGCAGCTCTCTCAGAATCCCACCATGTTGAATCTAGCAAAGTCTCCACATTCCATTCTTGGTCAAGGTTCTTCAACATGTAGTTATGTCTCATTGCCAGACCTTTTCTCAATCATGAGGATTACCTTGGTGACAATGCACACTGGGAACTGAACCAGGGGAAATGCAGCCATATTGATTCTGTTGAACTTATTGCCACTATTTTGCACTATCAACCCTGATGACCTTCTGAACTACTGAGGAGTGCGGTTTTTTGCTATGGTTCCAGCCCTCAGTGCAGAGGGTAGTTCAGAAAGTGGTTTTGGGGTGTGAGTGGGAGACTCCTATCCAACATTGTGGTTGTTTCCATGGTTCCCACATGGCTCTATTTCTTCCTTGTGCTATTTAGCACAAAGCATTTTGTTTGCTTTGTGTGTAATATGGTTTCATTTACAGTGGTACCTCGGGTTAAGAATTAATTCATTCTGGAGGTCTATTCTTAACCTGAAACTGTTCTTAACCTGAGGTACTACTTTAGCTAATGGGGCCTCCCACTGCCGCTTTGCGATTTCTGTTCTCATCCTGAAGCAAAGTTCGTAACCCGAGGTACTATGTCTGGGTTAGTGGAGTCTGTCCTGAAGCGTCTGTAACCTGAGATACCACTGCAATTGAAAAGTTGATGCTGTTTATATTATTAATTAAATTTCTATACTTCCCTTCATCTGAGGATCATGGGACAGTTTATAATATAGATGTTTATTGATGGGGGAAAGTGCCCCTCGTTCTACATTTGTTCAGTCACAAAGTACAAGGTCATTACTTTGCCCTACATCTCCTCAAGAGCCAAAAAGTTCTGTAAATATTTGCAAATAAGGATTGCATCATTTACACGTACTTACATTGATCCATGTGTCTTTTTTTAGTCCCTTTAACCCTGTTTGGAGAGAGATTTTGACACTCTTCACAGTCTCCTTCAGTTTTTATGACCCTAATTGCTATGGGCGAATTGGGCCACTTCACTGCTTAACCTGCCATAACATCAGATCATTTATGAACAAGTTTAAAAGCCTATGTGGAGTAATTGAAGTCACCCCTTAATACATTTTCTCCCATTTTAAGAGCACCTTTGAAGCACATTCCCCACCACAATACTTTTGGGCGCTGTAATTTACAAATCCCACCAACCTTTAACTACAGTGCCCAGAATTCTTTGAGGGGAAATGTGCTTCATATGTGCTTGAAGGTCAGTTTTGGTCACAAGTGCAATTGTGTCCCACGGGATCTAGTGATGGCTACCAACTTTAAAAGATCTTAAGACAAACTGACAGAGGGTAAGGCTATATGTCCAGTCTCCACTTCTTGGACATCATCTGTAGCAGCAAATTCATTAAATTAACATACATTATACAAAACTGTATTTCCTTTTGTTTGTCCTAAATCTCCCACCATTTAGGTTCACCAGGTGAGCTAGGTTCTGGTGTTATGAGCAAAGCAGGAGGTGGGGGAGGTATCCATCCACATCATACATAATTTTAAATGCCTCTTAACAGGGCCAGCCCACCCATGAGGCAAGGTTAGGCAACCACCTCAGGTGGCAGGATCCACAGATCCAGCATGTAAGGAACGTATTGCTCACTGCTGGTGCACACTCCTTGGAGGCCAGATCTGCTGCATCTTTGGTGGCCACTCCACCCCCTCCTGCTGCAATTCAGCCTCTAAGCAAATAGGAGGCACTGCTGGTCACCTTGCACCCCTAGGGAGGAAATGGTGGGGGTTGCCTGGGCTCTGCATCTGCCCAGCAGGATTCAGAGTGGGGGCCCTTCACCACTTTGATTTCCACATCAGTAAGGTTGGTTTGATTCCTCCCACCCTTCCCAGTGTAGAACATCACTTACCCTTTCTTCCCTGGCTGGGACACCTTATTTTGTGGTTTGCCTCAGGTGCCAAAATCTCTTGCACTGCCAGATCAAGTCTCTTGCCTGATGCAGGAAATGCAGAGTTAGATTCCACTCCCCCTCCCAGACCTGTCTGTCCAGCCTCTATCTGGAAGACCTCTAGTGAGACACTGTCCCCAGTAATTGGTTTCATATAGTATCATGAAACCTACTACAACTCATCACTGAATCTTCTTACATAATCACTCAGTCCAGTCTCCCATTCACCTACAACTAGGACTCTAGATGCTGTGCTTTTTCCAAGTGAAGAATACTTCGATTTTTTTAATTGTACAATTGGGCATCTATTGCCACATGGCTGGGAAGAGGGCTAGCCCTGCCTCTCAGTGATAGCTAAAGTTTGTTTTTGGTGGTAATTAGAAGCAGGTAGCCAAGCACAGAGAGGATGAATGCAGGCTTTGTGTTTGGGGTGGAAATGGCACAGCTAACTGCCGCAAGACTTGTAACTCTGCTTGCACTGATGTCACAGGCACCATTTAATTGTTTCCCTGTAACACCAGCACAGCCATAGTCACCATGGCAAAAGAACATTATTTGGATGGCTTTGGAGTGTAAACACATCCTAGGAAACTATTATCCTTACAACCGGAACTCATTTTGTAGCCCTTCTTTTTAGGGTGTGCATAGCTTCTTTGTTAATAAACATGTACAAGAACAAAAACTTCACAAGCTTGTTTTTAAAAATATTTTTAAGCAAATGTATTACGGTGATAGGTTGCAAAAACAAACTACAAGCATCTCTTATTACAAAGAAGTGTGTGGGGGGGTGTAAATACTGGATAATTTGTCTTCCTTGCATCAGGAACAGGAGATGAATCTTCATGTCACTTGGTCCCCATGTGTACCAGCAAGAGAGAAAACTGGATGCTAGGAAAATAACTTGAGAGAAGAGGCACTAGAGCCATGTGTTTTTTTTTGGGGGGGGGGAATCCCTCTAATGCACAATTCACAGCATGGCAACTCTTGAAATTGATGCTTATTCAGCTCCGTCTTGGCAAGCACTAGAGAGACATCACTGGAAGTACCATATTCTCAATATAAGGGCTGCTCTTTGACCAGCTACACACCCATGTCATTGGAAAGCAAAACATCACTATTACCCTCAAACAAAGTGACTTGAGTGGGAACCTTGGCAGCAAGGGAAAAGGCAGTGAGTGGTTTTACAAGGGAAACCCGTCTGTGACATGGTTCTCCATAGGCTTCCTAATAACCATTATGAAATTGGGGAGTGAAAAACCCTGTTGCTAGCAGGATGATGACAATGACAATGGGCACAATGCACAGGGTCACAGCTGTGATGTTGAGGCACTGGGCAGTAGAACCATAGCTGCGAGCTCCACTGTGGTCACCAACCACTTTGCGATCTCTTGCCTGTTTAGAAAGAAGAAAGAAACAAAAGTCAGCGATTGAAATCAAGCTAGAAGATAAGCTGCTTGTGCAGAGCTGCTCCCACACCTCTGGGTTTATACGATCTTATTATCTGATCAGCAGCAGCCAAATTATGAGAAGAACCAGATCTTTACACACCAGAAAGGATGTCACTATGCCAGTTGTTAGTTATGTCTCTCATGTCATGTGGCTTATTGGTCTGTTGTTGCCCTTGCAGATCATTATTTTTGCACATTAAAGTTAAGATGATAGGGGGGAAATCCCACAGATGTTGCAATCACACAAAGCAGTCTAAAAGAAAAATCCGTGTTGCAGATGATAAATGGACTTGGTTTTTGGTCATTGACTCTTCTGTGTTAAGCTACATATACAACAAAGTTTTCTACTATTGAAGTGTAGAAAACACCTACCTCAGGGGCTTAGATAGTCTTAGATATTTGTTTTTCAGTGCTAAGCTGTGGAGAAAGAGGCTGCCCGAACAATCAGAGCAGGTGGCCAGCAAATTTAAGAACTGAATTCCAAGTTTCCTAGAGACCAGCTAGCTTTTGCCCTGCCCTAGCAACTTCCCTCCACATTTTATAGAATCATAGAATTGACTTGAGGGTCATCTAGCCCAAAAACGTAACGTTTGCCCTGAGATTAAGAGTCTCATGTTCTACTGACTGAGGCTCCCTACCACCAGTGGAAGGCAAGGGCACAGACACTGAGTGTGGAATGTAAACCGGAGCGATGCTGGGGTACTGCTAGGCTGCAGCTGCCTGATCAGTCCCTTAAGGTTGCCTATTTTTATATACATAAAGCCAGATGGATGGGTGTTCCCCCCCCCCCCACGTGTTGCACATGCAGACACACACAAGATGATGCAGGGGGGTGGGCAAAATGCTGTTTTCCCTCACTGTGCTCCCTTGTTTTAAAATCTTTCCTCCCAGGCAATTTCAATGTTGGAAGTGAGCCAACTGGGGGAAAGGTTTCCCTCCCCTCCCATGCCCCTTTCCTTGCAGGAAATAAGACCCCCGCCCCAGCTTTATACATCAACACAGGGCTGACACATGGACACATCACAGTCTAGCTTGATCCGCCAGACTTTGTAGCCAGGGCTGAGTTTTGGTTCAAAGGCGTAAGTGGGCCCGGTTTAAAGCTATACTTTACCCCATGGGTTAAATCTAAATCTCGGCTCTGAAAACTTGGGAAAGAAGAAACAATGCCGTCATTCCTCTGCTTCTTGCCAATGAGAGGAGGGGATTAATGTCTCCCCTCCTCCCTCTAGCAAGCGAAGCAACAACCCTACAGATACTTTTAAAAGTTGAATCGACTTCTACGGGGCTCATTTCCGAGTAAACACGGATAGGAGAGGGCTCCTGGGAAGGCTGGAGGTACTTCTGAGCATCCAAAACTTTTTTTTTTAAAGTCCTGATCGCCTCCCGCCGGCTTTACGCCCCCTCCCCGTCCCCCACCCACGAGAGGGCAAATGGAGCGTGGAGCAGGAAGGGGTGGGAGCGTCCCATGGGCGGCGGAGCTCTCGTCCACCCTGCCCTTCTCACCTTAACCGAGAAGACCAGGGCCATGAACCCGAGGCAGCAGAAGTTGCAGTACATCATGGTGCAGATCGACCACAAGATATGGTCGCGGGGAGGCGCCACGCAGACTTGGCTTTGGTTGTGCATGTGGATCACGGTGGAGCCAGGCGACGCGCCCGCGGGGTCGAGGATGGCCATGTCGTGCTCGTCCTTCAGCTCCTCGTAGCGCGGCAGTCCGCCGCTGGCCTGGCCGGGCAAAGGGAAGTGGGCGCCGCTTGCCATCTTCTCGCCTGCAACTGGGTCTCAAGAAGAACTGCTTCGCGGGGCAGCGATCCGGGGAGTGAAAGGCAGGCGGAGGGAGGAGGCGGAGCTGCCGGGCTTTTATCCCGGGGAGGCGTGGATGCGCTCCCTGTTTCTCAGCACAGAAAAGTGGAACCTCCAAATTCGGGGGACTTGGGCAGGCGGATGTGTGAACTGTTTGCCCTCTGTGTAACGCGGCATGCCCCGCTCTTGACTTGAGAAGGGATCCTCCCGCTCCCCGCCCCCGAAGTATGCGCGCTCTCTCCTTTTTGCAAGCGTATACTTTAAAATATATCAGCATTACTTAAAAAAAGTTATTAATACAGTATGGCTGTTGTAGCTTAAGGACCATATACGCATTAGATGACGCGCTGGTGTTCTGATACACCTCTAATTTATCGAAGTTGCAACCCACCTATTTTTTTAAATTGCGAATTATACAACTGTTCACTCATAATTATTTTAAAAATGTATAACCACCCTCCAGCAGAGCTGCTAGGACAGTTTAAGAAAACAACAGCAAATATATAAGTACAGGTAATGCTAAAATATAGCAGTTCAGCAGCAATAACAATAACTGCTATCACTTTTGTAAAGCTAAGCAGAGTTCAATATGGTTTCAAATTGGATGGAGGACCACAAGTTGAGATTTTGTACATTGAAAGGGGTTGGACTAGATGACCCTCGGAGTCCCTTCCAGTTCTACCAATTCACTTACCCTTTCAGCGTGTTAAAAATATTTATATATATTTTTAAAAAATTAAAGCTTGGGGAAATACTTCACCAGGCACCAGAAATACAGTGGTACCTCAGGTTACAGACGCTTCAGGTTACAGACTCCGCTAACCCAGAAATAGTACCTCGGGTTAAGAACTTTGCTTCAGGATGAGAACAGAAATCGTGCTCCGGCGGTGTGGCAGCAGCGGGAGGCCCCATTAGCTAAAGTGGTACCTCAGGTTAAGAACAGTTTCAGATTAAGAACAGACCTCCGGAATGAATTAAGTTCTTAACCTGAGGTACCACTGTATAGTAATGTTGGTGACTGTACTGGGGTAACTTCTGAAGGAAGGCATTCTATTGTTTGGTAGCCACCGCAGAGGAGACGGCCCTTTCTCTGCTTCCCACTCACACCGCAGACAGAGACACCTGCGAGGAGAACTTCTCAGAACATATCTTCGATAACTAACGTGTGCAAGTCACTACTTGATCCTCCATTCTTTATTGGTAACCATCTCTTTCTAGTGGGCAAAATAGTTAAGATTCCAAAATCCATATTAGGGCAGTGCCACATTTTTTAAAGCAAGCCCATCAAAATATCACAAAATAGTGTGCTAGTTTTTGAGTTCTTTGGATCTTGGGCTAGATGGTAATGAAAGTGATGTGGGGGTGGGTGGGGAAAAGGCAAATTGACTGGTGGTAAAGTCATCTGTGTCTGGTAAGAGTCAAGACAGAGTGTGAGAGGAAGTAGGAGGGATGCAAGTGAGTCTTGTTGGGTGCTATGCAGGTTTCAGGTTGCACCAAGATCTGTTGGGAACTAGAAACATAGGCAGGCTGATTTGCCATCTCTGGAAGTACAAAAAACAACTGTTACCTAGGTCTGTCTTCGTGCTTGAGCAAAACCCCCAGGTTCCTTGGTAAGTGGAGAACAGGAATAAAGTGAACCTAAGTGATCTTCATGTAAATAAAGGTGGGGATTCATTGCAAGTGGTGTGCTAGGTTTTTTTTTTTTTTAAACTAAGTACTTTTGCTAGTCAGTGAATGTTACCTGAGTCCGGGTTGGGCCTGGGGTGTTAATGCTGCTGTCCTGTTCACACTTACTGGGGAGTAACCCCCATTGGACATAGTTGGACTTCTGAATACACATAGGATTGTACATGATGATACAGTGGTATCTCGGGTTACGTACGCTTCACGTTACATACGCTTCAGTTACAGACTCCGCTAACCCAGAAATAGTACCTCAGGTTAAGAACTTTGCTTTAGGGTGAGAACAGAAATCGTGCTCTGGTGGCGCAGCAGCAGCAGAAGGCCCCATTAGCTAAAGTGGTGCTTCAGGTTAAGAACAGTTTCAGGTTAAGAACGGACCTCCGGAACGAATTAAGTACTTAACCCGAGGTACCTCTGTATCTACGCAAACTCTGTGACTATGCAAAAGCCTTTGACTGTGTCGACCACAGCAAACTATGGCAAGTTCTTAAAGAAATGGGAGTGCCTGATCACCTCATCTGTCTCCTGAGAAATCTCTATGTGGGACAAGAAGCTACAGTTAGAACTGGATATGGAACAACTGATTGGTTCAAAATTGGGAAAGGAGTACGGCAAGGCTGTATATTGTCTCCCTGCTTATTTAACTTATATGCAGAATTCATCATGCGAAAGGCTGGGCTGGATGAATCCCAAGCTGGAATTAAGATCACTGGAATAAATATCAAGAACCTCAGATATGCAGATGACACAACCTTGATGGCAGAAAGTGAGGAGGAATTAAAGAACCTTTTAATGAGGGTGAAAGAGGAGAGCGCAAAATATGGTCTGAAGCTCAACATCAAAAAAACGAAGATCATGGCCACTGGGCCCATCACCTCCTGGCAAATAGAAGGGGAAGAAATGGAGGCAGTGAGAGATTTTACTTTCTTGGGCTCCATGATCACTGAAGATGGTGACAGCAGTCACGAAATTAAAAGACGCCTGCTCCTTGGGAGAAAGGTGATGGCAAACCTAGACAGCATCTTAAAAAGCAGAAACATCATCTTGCCAACAAAGGTCCGTATAGTTAAAGCCATGGTTTTCCCAGTAGTGATGTATGGAAGTGAGAGCTGGACCATAAAGAAGGCTGATCGCCGAAGAATTGATGCTTTTGAATTATGGTGCTGGAGGAGACTCTTGAGAGTCCCATGGACTGCAAGAAGATCAAACGTATCCATTCTTAAGGAAATCAGCCCTGAGTGCTCACTGGAAGGACAGATCGTGAAGCTGAGGCTCCAATACTTTGGCCACCTCATGAGAAGAGAAGACTCCCTGGAAAAGACCCTAATGCTGGGAAAGATTGAGGGCACAAGAAGAAGGGGACGACAGAGGTCGAGATGGTTGGACAGTGTTCTCGAAGCTACAAACATGAGTCTGACCAAACTGCAGGAGGCAGTGGAAGACAGGAGTGCCTGGCGTGCTCTGGTCCATGGGGTCACGAAGAGTCGGACATGACTAAACGACTAAACAACAACAACAACCTCTGTATCTCCATATGCTGGCCAGATGTAGAAGAGGGCAGTGCTCCTGCACCTTTAATACTTGTGAGGAAGAGCGAATTTCAGCATGGAAAAATACACCTGATGAAATTCTCCCTTCTATACAACTATTAAAAGTTGAAGTGCACTGTCTTCTTTTGCATCTGCTGCTCTTCCATCATATACGGAGCTGCAACATTTTCATGTCATTTAGCAGCTTTATGACAGGCAGAAAATCAATAGGTGAGGTTCTGACCAGCATCTGCAGGTACTGTGATGAGAAGAACTTCACCTGTTGTTGTTCTGCTTGTCATAAGCTATCAAAGGCAAGAAATCTGCCAGAAAAGAATATATGCTGTATAGTAATTAATATTTGTAATAAAAACTGTGAAGCGCCAAGTAAAAAGATAGTATCATTTTCTGAGGAAGCAAGACACAAAGCATAACAAACAGGCCCTTCCTGTCTTCTGTTTAAGTAATTTTGAGTAAACCAAAAACATACATTTACGGTAACCTACTTTGTGACTTTTTAATGCAAGGGAGTGGGAGGGTGTCCTCTAGCTTCTGAAGGTCTAGTTATCCATGTAATTATTGTTGTAGACTTAGGGTAAACATGAAGGGAGAGGGAAGGGTTACTCGCAATATTATCTGCACATAGTGAGTTTCTGCATCAAGCTTACTTCTGCAATTGTGGTTAAGCAGCTAGCCGGACCCAGAGTTACTTGCTAAATTTGACCAGGCAGGCTAGAGGCCGTTTCCTACCTTGTGCTCCTGCTTCAGTAACGCAAGAGAAGAAAGACACATATAAGAAAAGACACGTATAGGGGAGAGGGGAGGGGGTGCTTAGCTAGCCATATAGCTATATGTCATAAAAGGGAATAAGTTGTTATCTTGTCAGCTGATTGGGCTGCTTGGGGGGAGGCAAATGTGTGTTTTTAGGTATAAGAATGCTTGCTGGACACAGGAATTTTGCAGTCAGACTTTAGAAATGATTCTGCTGACTGTCTCTGCGCAGATCTCAATAAACTCTTTTTCTCCAAAGAAGATTTTGCTTTCCTGGTACTTTTGTTCCCTCCAAGGTCCGGGGATGGCGAGGCTGATGGATCCCTAGGTAAATAAGGCTTCAAACATAGAAATTAATAAATTCTAGGACTGTGATTATTTGGAGTGGGAAGAGAGAAATGTAAGCTGCAAAGGAATTCCTGGGTAGCCTGATCAAGCTTGGGCTATTAAGGGAGCAACAGGGAGCCATTGAGGGCCCATTGAGGGTTGTTAATAAGGCAAGGACCCTAGGCATGACCAGAGACTGGGGATTTAGAAGGTTGCCAGGGTAACTGCTGGTGGGGCAGGCGCAAGGGGTTTCTGGGAAGAACATGTAGGAAGTAAGGCTGAGATCCATCTTGGAGGAAGAGATGAAAGATTCTTGGCACTGCTGTGAGCCATGCTGTAAGATCTGGACTCCCTCCATGCAGACTGAAGGTGCAAATAGGCGAATAAACCCTATTTCTTAAAGGCACAACAGTCTTTGCTGTGTCTTCTATTCTCTAAAGGGACACAGACCCTGTATGTGTGCCTGTGACCCCATGTGCTCTGGCCACTGTTTGGAGGAGAGAGGGGCTTTTGTAACAAAAAAAATATTGATTAATTGTTAGCTCTTCTCCTTACATCAGCCTGTTCCTTCCTCTCATGTTTTTTATTCACCCTTTGATTATCCCTACCTCTTCCCTTTGCAAAGTGACAGCCAGATAATAACATGTTATATGAAAAAACTGCTCCCTTTCCCTTATGGGATATTCAGTGGGTTCCCTATTGGTAGGAGAAAAATAACAGAGGCCAACCAGAGTATATAGAGAAGCAAAGCAGCTAGTAAGCCTGATCTTTATTCAAAGAAATAAACTGTTGAAACAGCGTCTCCACTCACCACACACAGGAGGAAGGAGAACCTTGAACAATGGTGCGCAAGCCCTTATAAAGACTTTTGAAATTGCCCAAGACCACCATCCAAAAACATTATACATATATCGCATAAGGAGGCGGTCTTACAGCAGAAATTTGAGAGTGTTGCTTCTCTCCTGTCTGCCAGGATACCTGATAATGCCTTACTTGATTGCATTTTCTGGGTAGCCTGGACATTCTTTTGAGGTGGTAAATACTTAGTTCATGAATCTCTTATGCATATTGATAGTGTGTTTAGCTTAACAGATACTTGCCAGACTGCATTTGAAAAGGGAGGTGTAAGCCCCTGCAGTCAAAAGACAATTGGAAAGTTTTTCCCATTTCCTTCCTCCTTGCAGAAAAATATTTGAGGTCAATTTGGGAGTCAAAATGGCCTCAAGATTGTTCTCCAGTACTATTTCAGACACGTGGTTTATATACTTATGGATGTGTTTGTCTTGTACTTTTATGAACATTAATTTTATATTTGAGACCTTAGAATCCTTATCACACATTCAAACAAATTTATATTACCAACAGCTTTGTATCTTCTGGAGGGCCAAAGGTCCCCACTCCTTACTAGAGCAAAGGTCCATAATGTTTGTGTGCCTGGGGGTATATTTAGAAATTTCAGAAACTGTCATGGGCATCACAAAATACCCATTTCACTTCTGAAAAATTTGGCAATGCTCAGAAAATTTGGAAATGCTCCTAGAAAAACAGGCAAAACTCCCACACAAGTAAAACAATGATTAAAAAAAGAGCAGGCAATACTTTCCCCAAAATATGGTAGCAGTACTGTATCACTGAATGTGAGTGCAGCATGTGTGTGCCTGCTCCCATTTACTGTGCACTTAATGCTGGGTTTTAAAATCCCTGTTTCACACAACTTATCCAAAATTCACATGTATCCTGTACTTTGTTTTAAAATGCTGCTTTTTGATGTGCTGCTTTTCAAACCAGTTCCTATTTCATCTCTAGACAAGGTGTACAGTTGCATAGGGTAAACACGTGTGTGTGTGTGTGTGTGTGTGTGTGTGATGTGCAGTTGGTTTGTGAATTTGTACCAGCATGAATTGAGCCTTGACTTCCCTCTGACCTCTAAGTATGAGTCATACAAAAACTCCATGAAGCTGTGAAGCATCTGTTTCTAACATAGCTGAATAAATTGTGTGCGGGAATGCTGAGACAACAGCCAGGCGTTCATGTTCCTCTTAAGAAAAGGGGTTCTCGTAGCAGCTACAGCTGAAGGAGGAGTGGGGCAGCTCTCAATGGTGTGCTGGTTTTGTGTCATTTTGTGCCACAAACCCCGCTTTCTTCACAACACCCCAAACTGAGTACAGTCAAACCTCGGTTGTCAAACACAATCCGTTCCAGAAGCCCGTTTGGCTTCCGAAATGTTTGACAACCAAGGTGGGGCTTCTGATTGGTTGCAGGTACTTCCGAAAAACGTTCGAAAACCGGAACATTTACTTCCGGGTTTTCGGCATTTGGGAGCCAAACTATTCCAAAATGGAGGCATTCGGGATCCGAGGTTTGACTGTAACTGACACTCAAATGGCACAAAACCAGCACTAGTTTGAAGTCAAATAAGACGAGGTTTTGTTTTTGGCCCTTTACTTGTGATCCTGGTTTGAGTGTCAGTTGCTCATTTTAGAGGGTGTCAGAAAATGTGTGGTTTGCCGCACAAAACTAGCACAACACGTTGGCACCTGTTTGGAGTCAATCAGACAAGATGGTAATTTTTTGGCATTAGCTTGTGTCCCTGAATTGCTTTTTCAATTACTCAGTTTTGGGGGCAGCACAAAATGCAGGATTTGTAGCACAAAACAGCAGAAAACCTTGGCATCAGTTTGGGGGAGTCTGGAATTTTGGGGTCCTACGTTAATGAAGGTCTGACTCTCCCTTTGGCAAAAGAATCGAATCGTTCTTTCCCAGGGTGAGTCATGGGCGCTTGTTCCAGGAGGTCTTTGTGTGTTCCCCGCAGGCATCCTGTGTGTGCTTTCCTTCCTTTCATTTGTGGGTATTAGATAAAATTCAGGGATTAGGCTGTCTCATGCCAAGAAAATTAGATACTGAGTTTGGGGACGGACAGACACTAAGACACAAAAGCTTTTTTCAAAAAATAGTCACCGGAAGTTTTTTTCTGCTTAAATGGGTATATAGCTCAAGATCTGAGGGCCTTGCAGTATTCTGTGAGGTTTACAATATGCAGAGATGTTGCACAGCCATCTCTGATTTTCCAAAAAGATTTCTCTAGAGTCTGCTTCTATTATGAAACAACTGCTCTTAATCACCTTTTGAACCCAGTAAACCATGCTAGTTGTTACTCATCCCCCAGTAACCACAACCAGTAAGTGTAGTTATGTTTTGAGTCTCTATTGAGTTCATTTTTATTTTTTGTGTCACTAAAATCACTGAGAGGCAGGGACAGATTGCTCCCCCTGTCCCACTTGCCATACTGTGCTTTCTTGAATGTTCCACTATCTAACTTTGTTTCCCCTGTTGTTTTCCAGAGGCTGTGTATTTATTTAGTCCAGCACTTGAGTACAACTTTAAAAAAAGGATAATGATTTTTTAAAATTGTTTTTTTATGTAACAGGGCAACAATCTTTTCTTATACATGAATAGAACAACTGACTCCTGTAGCTGCTCTTAAAACTGCAGTTTGATCCTTAGAAATGAACAGGTGATGCAAGTTTAGCTCCATATTGTTATAGCTCACATGCTAATTCCTGCAGATAAAACTTACTCTCATTGCCTATTAGCAGCCTCGTGCCCAGTGGTGCTCAGGAATTCTAAGAAACCCCCAAAATCAGTGCAGCTTTGAAATCAGTGGTTAAAATTGGTGCCATTCCTTTCCACTTCTAAAACAAAGGGTTTAACATGAAGCAGTGATAGCCACCAACTTGAATGGTTTGAAAAGAGGATTAAACAAATCCATAGAGGATAAGGCTGTCAATAGCTTCTGGCCACAGTGGCTTTGCCCTGCTGCCCCAGTCAGAGGCAGTAATGCTTCTGAACAGCTGGTGGGGACAGTGCCCTTGTGCTCAGGTCCCAAAAGCCATGTCGCTGCCACTACCATCACTAGATGTAGCAGGATAGCAGTCTCTTTGAAGATGGGGTCTGGATTTCCTGTCCTTACTCTCTTTGTAAAAACTCTCCCCACCTTTTGTTTTTTATTTCTACTTTGCTTACAGGGTGGCTGACTGCAAAGTAGTCAGGGCCAATCCAATACATTTTGCTGTATGGAGCAAAGGTGTCCCCCCCCCATCCCATCCCATGCTGACTATTATTTCAGGGATGGTGATGGGACGTTCTCCTCTGTTTCACCTGAAGCCAGCAGGCTGGCTTAGGGGAGTTGCAAGGCATGCCATGTCGCATCCATGGTGGAACTGTCTAGCAACATCTTTCCCTTGCTTCTTGCCTCTCCATCCCTCATGATCTGTTGCCTGAGGCAGTTGCCTCTCTCTGCCTAAAGGGAGGAAAATTAAGTGGAATGCTGTGAGGATCTGTTTGTTTGGAAACAAATAAAATATTTCTCATTTTTTTTGAAAATTAGTATGGCCTATGTTGAAGTGCAGGCTGTTCCTGTTGGCACCTGTTTGGAGTCAATCAAACAAGGTTGTAGTTTTGGGCATTAAATTTTTACCCCAGTTTGCTTTGGTAGGGTTGCCATATTGAAAAACCCGGACATGCCCATACTTCCGGGTTTTCCTGGACATCTTGCCGATTGAGCAGAAATCCATTTTTTCTGAGCGATTCCCGGATGTGTTGCAGCCCTAGCTCGGTTTGGGGGTGGCACCAAATGTGGGGTTCACAACACAAAACTAGCAGAAATCTTTGGCATCAGTTTTAGGGGATCTGAAATTTCAGGGTCACACGTTAATGAAGCTGAGAGTCGGGACACTCAGCAAAGGAATCTTGCAGGCACATACGGATGGCAGCAGTATCTTGCTGCACAGAACACTCCTGAGCTGGACTGGGGAAGCTGGAGATGAGAGAGTTTGAGCACTACCTGTGGGTGGGTGGGGGGCGGGATTTGGATTTCCTCACCTGTTGCCTGGTGAAAATAGTCATGTCAGGGGCAAAAAAAGAGGGAGCACTCAGGAATCAACCCCCACAACTTCCGTTACCAGGCAGCCACAGCAGCACACAGGTGTTAGGTGCATATGGGCCATTTATATCCCCACCCCAAGGCCCATGTCAGCATCCAGTTATAGATGCTGGGAGCACCAGGGCTGCAGTAGAATTCTCATCTTCTGAATGCAGAAAGGCTCACCTTTGAATCTAGGGCAAAATGCCACACTGCACTCTCAGGTTGGGACTGAGGACATATTTACACCAACATCTCCACATAAACAACTGGCCAAACTACTTGTTATGATAAATCCGCATGCTTAATTGTAAAGAGATGTTTTTGTGAAGAAAAAGCAGGCAAGGGTCCCTGATCTGGATCGGGGAGTGTGTATGGACTGCCTAAAACTCGCCTCCTGGCTGCCTCCTACTACGTGCAGTAAATTCAACATGCAGAGCCTACGCTGCTTGCGAACTGTTTGCATGTATCTGTGGGCTGCAGAATGGACTGAGGGTGCTGTTTGAATAGATGTTCCCATTACCTACGTAGCTCTTGTTACATTAATTCTCTCCTTCCTCAAACTTAGGGTCATTTTTCAGGTTTCAGTGCAAGCTCTGTCCCCTCGTACTCCCTCACACACAATATGCTGCGCCCTGTTTTCCCTGGCAAATCTGAGAAGATTGCTAACTCTGGCTAGTCCAGGATCTCTGAACCAAGGGCAGGGAGTCCATGGTCCTCTTGTTAGACTACAGCCTGCATTATCCCTGAGCAGTGACCATCCTGGCTGAGGCTGATGGGAGATAGAAATCCAGCAATTCCTGGCAGGCCACAAGGCCTTGCTCTTTGCTTTAGCAAGCGATGAAAAGCAAATGTGGCAGGTTGTAGCAAGTGCTGCAGAAAGCTGAATCATTTGGATTGGGAGAGGGCCCAGGTAAGTGTATGCTCCAATGCTATGCAAAGTACAGTGGGATTTACTTCTAAATAAACATGGAGAGGATTGCATGATAAATGTGCCTTTTGGGTTTGGTTTTTAAAGGGGGGGGGAGGGAGTCCAGCGTAACCAACCTCTCCAATTGTTCTAATGGTTTGTGTTCATACAGTTCTCAACCACAAAAGGAAGAATTTGTTTATTTAAGCAGACCTTAATTTTCAACTCTCTCATGTTTGCAAAGATACATCCGTCTGGGAGGGCACACCCTGCAAGTGAAAGGGCACACCTTCCACTCAGCTGTTCCAGGAATCCTCACCCACCTCCCTCCACTTCTACTCAGCAGCTCAAGAGGGAGTCATGTCTGGGCAGCCCAGGACCTCAATACACACTGCCCAGGCTTGTGCCTTGGGGAGGTCACTTTGGTGCTGCTACTGCAGTGGTTTGACTTCACCCCTGGAGGTGCACACTCCATTGTCTCTTGAGATAGACGGATGCCAATAACTGTGAGTAACTGAGTGTGTTTCCAGGTGCTGTGCTTGTGGGCCCCCTCCACAGCTGGACTGTCAGGTAGCATTGTTGTTTAGTCTGTCTGACTCTTCGTGACCCCATGGACCAGAGCACGCAAGGCACTTCTGTCTGCTACTGCCTCCCGCAGTTTGGTCAAATTCATGCCTGTAGCTTCGAGAACACTGTCCAACCATCTCGTCCTCTGTCGTCCCCTTCTCCTTGTGCCCTCCATCTTTTCCAACATCAGGGTCTTTTCCAGGGAGTCTTCTCTTCTCAGGAGGTGGCCAAAGTATTGGAGCCTCAGCTTCACAATCTGTCCTTCCAGTGAGCACTCAGGGCTGATTTCCTTAAGAATGGATAGGTTTGCAGTCCATGGGACTCTCAAGAGTCTCCTCCAGCACCATAATTCAAAAGCATCAATTCTTCAGCGATCAGCCTTCTTTATGGTCCAGCTCTCACTTCCATACATCACTACTGGGAAAACCATAGCTTTAAAAAGGCGGGTGGGGAAGCTACTCTTTGACCAAGGGAGGCAGATTTAGCCACGCCCTTTGCCTGTTTTCTATTCCCTGCCAAATTGCTGATCAGGAAGGTTTTATTTTATTTTTAATTTAAAGGAATATGAGCTGCTTGAGTGTTCTCTGTTGTATAGGGACACGAACCTGTGGAATCTGTTTCCAATGGAGACAACCATCCACACACGTTTTGCATAGATGGTTTCCCTCTCCCACAGCTCAGGTTGCTTTTCACTGCTTTCACAAAGGAGAGCTCCTTTTCTCTTCTGTGCATTCCATTGGATGCAGCAGATGGAACATAATTGGCTACAGTGCATCAATGAAGCTGAAACTCATTCATGATATTATGGCTCCACCTGGTGTTGCTAAGTTTGCACTATGCATATAAAGCTCCACAATTGACATTATTTGGTTTTATCCACACCTTGTGCTCCTTCATTTTTTTCTCAACCACCATGATGTTTCTAGTGACTGGGTGATACTGAAGGAGAAAACCGGAAATAAAGGAGAAAACTCAACTTTCTTGTTTCATTTGAATCTATTTTGTAGCTTAGCAATTGTGCTGTACTTTAATTAGCTCTTCAGCAGGAAAATGCTCATATAGAAGGCGGCAGTATACAACAAGAATTCTGATATACTAGAGGAATGCAAGGAATCAGTAAGGTAGAACGACTCAATCATAAGTCTGTTTAGAAGAATGGAATCAACCATGGAGAACCACTATACTTAATCATTAGTTAATGATTAAGGATGTTAGAGAACAGCTAATGAATAGGATGATTAATCAAAACTTAATAAAGAAGGATGTTGAAGAATTGCTATTTTTAATCATAAGGAATGAATGCGAAATTTGGGGAGGGCTGTGCAGAGGAGTTACGATATTCCTGATTGGCTTAGATTTAAGGCGCTGGGTTGTGATTGCTTTGGAATGTTTCATTGCAACCATAGGATTGACTAGTGGTAATCACCTGTGTAGCACAGAACTACATAAGAATGCTGTTCCATCATGCCATGTTGCAGTCTGTCTCTGACTCTTCAGAGAGACTGCCTCTGTTTACGCTTGTACCAATAAAGGTCTAGTTTTCACTTAAAGCCCTTGTCTGTTTGGTGTTCCTTTGGGGACCCCTGGCCAATAGATCCCTTAAAAATTTCTCCATCAATAAATCAGCTTATCTGAAGATAAAAAACACTTTTCCACCAGCCAATTGTGGAATTGTGATGTGAAAAGGTTTTCAAAACTGGTTGCATAGCTCTTTTGCAGGTTGACATTCAGCATCATATCCCAACTTTTTGGATCATTCCATTTCCCCCTATCTCTTAACTCCTCCTCTGTGCCACTGCCCACACTCTATTGCCTGACTCTGCTGTGCCTGCTGTGCCACTCTGCACCACCTGGTGCCATCTCCACACAGCCCACCTCCACCCACCACCACGAGATCTTGCCAGAAATCAGGCAGGGTGCTTGTGGGGGAACTCCCTTCTTATGGCCATTCTGTGTTTTCTGCTGAACCTTTGGCTGTTAAATTCTAGTTCCACACATGTGTTGATAACTGATTTATTTACAAGGTTCTAGGCTGGTCTCAGCACCTGGCATCCTAAGGTAGTTGCTATAACCCTAACCAAGCCTTCAGTCCCCCACTGGACTTCCCTTTTTTGCAGGGGTGGCTTGGAGTGGTGCAGAGCACCCTGAAACAGTGTTGCTCCAGAGCCACTATTTACATTTCCCACAATGACCTGGAGTAATGCAGGAGTAATACAAGAGGGATGCTCTGGGGCATTGTGGGAAATGAAATGATGGCTCCAGGCTGTTTCCTGGAAGAGCTGCCCACTACCGAAGTAAGGCTCATTTGTGGCCCCTGATGTAAGAAGTCTCACCAGAGGGCCTTAGGCCCAAGACCTAACTGACCTGGAGCTAGCCCTGAGAAGGTTATCTACAACTCCTTAACAGAGCTCTTATCACAAGCCTGCAGTGGGTCTTCTTGATTGAGGTAGTCTGGGTTAACCTTAATGGGACATTGCATAGCTATTTCACTGAGCCTGAATACATCACACTTCCCCTTTCCACTTCCTTCACTATTAGGCTCCCTAAGCTTGTACTAACAAATTCTGTTAATTACAAGTACTTTTACTTTACTTACCTTTTTGGACCAAATTACGTTGTAGAAATTATGGTGCACATTAAATTTGATGACACATTTACATTCCCTAGCAAATACTTTTTTTCATTTCAAGCTTCTGAAAATTGAGGTGCTCATTAGATTCGGTGGCACATTAGGTAAAGGTAAAGGGACCCCTGACCATTGGGTCCAGTCATGACTGACTCTGGGGTTGGCCGAGGGAGCCGGCATACAGCTTCCGGGTCATGTGGCCAGCATGACTAAGCTGCTTCCGGCGAACCGGAGCAGCGCACGGAAACGCCATTTACCTTCCTGCCAGAGCGGTACCTATTTATCTACTTGCACTTTGACGTGCTTTCGAACTGCTAGGTTGGCAGCAGCAGGGACCGAGCAACGGGAGCTCACCGCGTCGCAGGGATTCGAACCGCCAACCTTCTGGTCGGCAAGTCCTAGGCTCTGTGGTTTAACCCACAGCACCACCCGCGTCCCTTTCGGTGGCACATTAGACTCAAGTAAATATGGTAATTTCAGCAGTAGTTAAGAGGAAAAAAGCTATGGCTATTCAATGCAGAACTCAAAATATGATTGTGTTTGAGAGAATATCAGAGAGGTGAAGGCAGATTTGTTACTATTTTAGTTTTGTGCAATGTTGTAGTTGTACCAACCTTTTCATCTGACAAAAGGTTAATGGGGGGAGACTTTGATGAAATGGGCTGAATGTTCAAAGCACGTGCAAGATACTCCTAATGACCAGCAGATGGCACTATTGCTCTGTAACTGAGTAGCAGGAACAGCCCCCCCCCCAGTTGTCGTCGTCCCCCCCCCAAAAAAAAAACTCATTGGAAGTAGCTTTACCCCACTAAAACTGAGAGAAGAGTCAGAAGGTGCCTCCTGACTCTCAGTATTTTGTGGTAGAGATTTATGTGCCTAGCATAACTGCACAGTCCATGAGGATTAATGCTGCACGTTGAATAAACTTCTAGAAAATGCTGGACTTTTTTTTCAGCTTGGAAAATGTCAGGTATATACACTGAAAAGTGAGGAATGGACAGATGATTAACATGAAAACGTGTAAACAGCCTGCAAGCAAATCAACATGAATGCACAATGAATGTCCCTTGCCTTATAACTGCCCTGTAAACTTATTGAGCTTGTAAGTGCTCTCAGCTTTTCCATCTAATCAGGAAGCCTGCAACAACAAAGATCATACTCAGCCACACCCAAGATGAAAAGTCACCCAAATTGCAAGGGAGGGTCATTCTGTTCATGTCATGAATAACTGTGGGGCACATTTGGTCTTGGCTTTGAAATGGGTATGGCCCCAGGAGTGCCACATTTCCATCTTCCAAACACACTGCAACATTTTAACCCCTATCACCTTAGCTTTTAAAACAAACTTTCCTATAGCATTTTAAACCAGCTATCTGAGAATCCCTGTACAAGAAATATCCGACTTAGTAGAAATGTAGCATAGTTTTCAGCAAAACACTTCTTTATGTTTTGCTTGATTTTGCATTTGTGTCTATCTCACTCTAACTGCATTGCTCCTATTTTTGGAGCTGAATAAAGCAAGGAGCTAAAGTCTCAGCAATTACCCCTGACCACAGATTATCTGGGAGAGGGATGGAATTGCTTTGACAGAAGTGGGGAACACCCTGCTCCATCACAATAGCTGGCATAGCCAGTCATTGTGAGATCAAAGACAATACAAAAAACAACAACACAAGGATCTCCTTCACGTTGCAACCTTTCTCATTTGAATGGCAAGTAAGGGGCCTAAATTTAAAGGTGACAGCAAAAGCTAAATGAATTTGGCAAAGCTCCACTCTGCTAAGGCCTCTACCATCTCCATCTCCTTTCATTCCAAGGCTGATCTTCCCTCTTCCCGCTCATCTTAGCTGGTGGGGGTGTGTGTCTTTTTTGTGGTTTGCCTCAGGTGCCAAAATGTCTTGGGCTGGACCCTGGCGGCAGTAGAACTTATATGCCACTGCTAAGTCTTGCCTTGTGTCTCTTTCCTGTGGGGTTCCTTGGTGGCCTTTTCACTGCTTTCTACAGCAGAGACAGCACAAAGATGCTATAAGCAATCTTCACCCACACTGATGTTAAAAGAGCCCCTTGGCTCAGGAGGAGGCCAACAATCTTAATACTTAATATGAAAAGTCATTCACTCTCAGCCCACTTTAAAAAAAACCCCAAACAAGTCATAGTACTGAGACTCCCTTCCTCCCATTTAATTCAGAGAGGGTGTAAGTGCAAATCAGGACAGAAGGTATGTGTTTGTGGGAAACCCTACAACAGGATTTTATGGAAGAGGAACAAAATACACTCAGGCTGCTTGCTGCTTGCCAACTTCTGATTCTCTGCCCTTGAAATCAATAGAAAGGCTGTTAAAAAGAGAGAAATCCCCCATTTCCCCAGCAAAATCTCCAGAATGACTGAAAGCCAAAGACAAATTGCTCTTCTAGATTGACTGATAAGCAGTTTCAGCATTCCATCCTTCTTCCTTGGTCTGGTCCGTGGCATTCAAGATGTCCCAGCTGCCTCATTGATTTGGTTCAGACATCAGTACAAAATAAGCTGAAACATGCCCTGGGCCAAAGGAACGGTTGGAGGGAAAGGTCCTGCATTAAGCAGTAAGAAGGCTCTGCTGTGATTAGCCTCAGCCCAGTGGGAAGGTGGCTGGCTGAGGCAGAAACAGTCTTCCTCACCTTGCAACAGGTGGGGAGCCTCTCTTGCTCTTCAAACTTTCTCCACTTCTGTTGTAACTAAGATTAGGTTAGTGCAAAGGACTAATTAATCAGGCTCCATTTTCCCACTTACAACCCCCCCCCCAATCCCTCGCATTGTGGTTTCAAAGACAAATGGCCTACAAACATAATATCCCTTTGGCTGAACTTCAGCTTCCCTCACATCATCAAATGCTGCCTCTGTAGCAGCAAATGCCATTTATGACCAGGGAAGAATTTATCTTGCACAGCCTGCTAGCTGTTGGCAACAATGGTCCCAATCTGGCTAAGGTTAGTAATGACTAAGGCAGCGATCTTGAGTGCATTTGCTAGGGAGTAAGTGCCACTGATCATAATGGAAGTCATTTTTGAGGGGTCATGCTTACAGTTGCAGTGTAATTTTGCTATCCTAAAGATTAAGGTGGTAAGCCTCGTTGAACACAACAGGGTTGGCTTCTTTGAGGGTGTGTTCACATTACCCCCCTTAGAGCCCAATGTAGTGTGTTCTTTTTCCCAGTGCGATTAACAGCTTCCCCCCCCCCAGCTGTTCACATCAACCCGGCTTCATTAGTATCAGATTTGTTTCTGTTTGTGTACACATCAGAAGGCAGGGATGTCTTTACACCTTGGCTGGAGACCAATTAGGAACAGAATGGCTTGAGGACTCCAAGTGGTGTGAAGCTAGTTTGAGAAATAACACATCAGATAGTAATATTTCACAACAAAGCACAGGATACATATGCATTTGGGATGAGGTGTTGTGAACATGGATGAAAAATCCAGCACTGAAAACACAGGGAGTGTGCTTTAGATGCATTTCAGTTTATGTTTAGACCCATCAAAATCAACAGGACAATGGAATTAGGGCTATACACTTACCGGTACCTGGGAGTAAGTTCCATTGAATACAACAGGGCTTATTTCTAAGCAGGTGTGAAATTTTATGCATGCTTATCCTTAAATAGAAAAGGCTTTACTCCTGAGTAAATATGGGTGACTGCATCACAACTAAACTTTGGTTGGTTACTGGTTCTTATCCAACCAAAGTTTAGCTGTGACTAACTGCACTCCTAAGCATTTTTACTCAAAAGTAAATTACTCTGTGTTCAATGATAAGCCCACTCCTATGCATGTATAATTGGGGGCAAGTCCTATAATTTTGAGTGGTTCAGTGTACATAGTGTTATACTGGTGACTGCACATCCCAGCTGCATGTTAGGCTTTGCAAAATAAAGTTCACATTCAAATTATAGTTGATAAGGATGGAAAGATGGATATTCTTGTGAGGTGTACCTGTCGACAATTAGGGTGCAGGCAGGTTAGAGCTATAACACTGGCCCTACCATTAGGCAGAGTGAGGTTGCCACCTCAGGCAGTGGATGCTGGTGGGTACTGGCAAGTAATGGGAAGGTACTGGAAGGCAGAGCTGTGTATGGCACATGGCCCCTAAGCTATACCTCTTGCCCACAGGTGTAGCGGAGGACATTGTCCCATCATCAGCGTAGAAGTCAGACTCATCTCCCGGTCAGGTTGGTTTCATCTCAGGCAGCAGAATGTGTTGGGCTGGTTGTGAGGAAGAGGGTTGATCTCTTCTCACAATGGCACAAGGCAATGACCAACAGATGTTTGTGATCATTATCACATTCCACATAGCAGCAGATATGGAAGAATCCCCCCCCCCTGAACAAATTATAGTTGCACAATCCAAAAGGAAGGCATCAGTGCTGTGTGTACAGCACAGAGGTGGCAACTGAGAATGGTGCCTTTATTGCTTTTTGTATGCAGGGCTGCTATTTGAGATTTCAGCAGAAGTAATCAGCAAAGAAAGGACAGTTATGGGGGCATCCTCTTCACCAGCTACTAGTTTTGTGAAAACTTTAGTATACTGTTTTGGGATGGGAGGGAGGATGTAAAGCAGTGTTGTCTGCATATGCACACTGGTTTCTGAAAACATCCCACATATTTCCTCTCCTGATGGAGGAGTGATGCTGCACACCTGAACTCTGCAAGATCTCTCTCCCTTTGTATCAGCTGCGGTGAAGGGGAAGCGATCCTACTTAGCACTGAGTCCCTGCTTTGCACAGTGATTCAAAGGCTCCTGACAACCAGCTTACAAATGTGACATTGGCCGCTATGGAATTACTCTATATTTCTTGTGATCCTTCAGATTTCTGCAAAAACCAGAAAGCTGTGCAAGCAAATCACGTTTAAAACGATGTGGTAAGAATTTACAGTTGTCTGTGTGCTTTTATGCATTTCCTGGAAGTAAATTTAAAAACAACAACAAAAACAAGGTGCACATGCAGCTAATTAACTGGCATAACAGAATCAACAAATTAGACAAATACAAAAGAGACCACCTACTGGTATGAATGTATTAACAGCTAATTGATGCTCAGATGTTAACAAAGTCTGCAACTCCGTCAGCTCCAGCCTGCATGGCCACTGGGAGTTGCAAGGTCTGGAGGGCCACAGATTACCCACGCCTGACTTTACAGCATGGAAAGTAAATTAAAAATCAAATAAAGCAAAGGAAAATGTTTTGTGATCATCTCCACATACAGGGCTTTCCCCCCAGATCGAATTCTCTGGAACTCAGTTCCGGCACCCATCGGATGGGTGCAATTGCTGTTCTAAGAGAACAAGGGAGGTGTTCATGGTGAGTTCCAACACTTCTTTTCTTAAAAAGAAAAGAAAAGAAAAAGCACTGCCCACATATGTTTTTGGTTAATATATCACAACATCTTGAACATCCATTGAGGCCCAGTTTTTGCAGAGCCTTGGGAAGCTGCACTCCCTGCACAGACTCCTTGCCACCCCCCCCCCAGTGCCTACCATGGCCAGAGACCACAGTGGTTATCCTGCAGCCGCCACCTTCCTTCTCATGAGGGGGCTCTCTGGGAGCTAGGTAAGGAGACCTGCCAGTGATACAGGGTTGGGCAACTGCCAGCCTCCTTTGCATTGACACTTGAGAAGCAACTTATCTAGCCACCATGAGCCACCAGTACCACAAAGTAAGCCCCTTCATTCGTATGCACAAGGGGGAGCCTAATGGCTGCAGAGGCGCTAGTGTTGGGGAGCCCAAGTGGCGACAGGGGCTGCTGGTGTGTGTATGTGTGTCAAGCAAGGCCCAGTGGACCAGTGAGAGTACATGGGCTCTGGCAAATGCCTCCGTCAGCTGGGTGCTGATGCTGGGCCTGCTTCCATCCATCCATCCATCCATCCATCCATCCATCCATCCATTCATCCATCTCAATCAGAAAGGTAGCAGACAGTGGTACAATAGAATTCTCAATAGTTCACCATGTGTTCAGATCAACATCTTGAAGGAGTTTTAGAAAACATTTCAAAACTCCCACCTGCTCCCCCAAACCACTTAGAAACACATGCAGCTATCTACTGCAGAATGACTTGTGGGCAGGTGGTATGTGGGGGGCGGGGCGCCCCTCACAGTGGAAACAAAAATATTAGATTTGGCTATTTGAATCTGTCCAAAGTAATGGCAATCCATGGTGCTATTCTAGGTTAGATCCCATACATTTGCTTCAAGCACTCTCAGAGTTAAGGAAAGGTCACAGAAACCTGCATCCCTTTTGCTGTTCTTGGCTGCAAGGCAGAGAGGCAGGCAGAGAGGCAGGCAGGCAGGCACGCACACACACACACACACACACACACACACACACACACGGAATCAAGGCCAAGCAGTTTATACATGGAACAGACTCTAGAGAAATGACTGTTCGATCAATTAAGCAGCTTAAAATGTCAACAGAAAAGAAAAGCAACCGAAAAAGGAAGCAGAAAACAGTTCTCAGCATCTATACAGCACATTGATTTCTAGAGGCAGAGGAATGCCAATTGAGAGTCGTTCCACCTGACCAGGGAGACCAGTTTTCTCTTGGGTTAAAGGAGATCTCTGCAGGCCGTGACTGGGATGCTGCAAAAGAGGCAGTCGGTTGATGGCAGGAATAGGTAGAGGCTGCGTAAAGGCCCAATTTGAGAATGTGTGGCGTTGTCCATGCACAATAGGTTAAGGGAGGGATCATCAATTTGCCCTGAGGGAAGAGCCACAGCTTGCTAGCACAGCCCCTGCTTTGCACACAGAAAGCCCTAGGCTCTATTCCTGCCTAGGAATGTACCCTGGAGAGCTGCAGCTAGACTGGCCAGCTGTTTGGTTCAGCATAAGGCAGCTCCCTGTGTTATTCTTCTATCATATCTGCATAAACATCACCTCCTACATGATGTTGGTGTTCTTTACCAAAACCAGGCTCAGCCATGCAAGCTGCTGAGCTCACCCACTCCTTCAATCTGCACCAGTCAAAAGCGAGTAACAAGTTCAGGCCACTCAGGATCCTGTTTTTGAGAAGTCACCTGATGATTTAAGAGTAAATGTTCATTATCCATATCCTGATCATATAGGATACGTTCTCTCTTTAGTATTTTTGGCAAAGTTTTGTATGGGGCCTTTCCCCTCACACACCTGATAATGAAATGTCCATGTAGGTAGCAAAATTGGGGAGAAGCGGGGAGGTCCTATCTTGTTAAAAATAACTCCTGGTTTAACAGCTCCCTTCACTGAAAACACAAAAAAATGATAATCTACAACAGAACAAGCATTTACTGTATTGTCACAGTCTTTGCTTTTAATAGAATATTTTGCACTGTTTTAATTGGGGACGCCTATTATGTAAATGCCTTGTGGTCAAGAGATAATGCAAAGTTATTTTTACTCATCATTTGCGCTTTTTACGTTCCTCCATTCAGAGAGCTGTCCATTTATTCCCACTTTCTGCTTGTTGTTACCCAATCAGCTTCTGATCCCATAAATATGGTTTCACACTGAGCATATCCTTTTAGGTGGTATTAAAGGGAAGCCTCTGCAAATCAAATCCCCAACCCCATCCAGGTCTTTCAGTGTGAACAAGCTAGTGTGGCATAGTGGTTAGAGTGGACAACTAGAACAGGGGTAGGCAACCTAAGACCCGTGGGCTGGATGCGGCCCAATCACCTTCTCAATCCGGCCCACGGACAGTCCGGGAATCAGTGTGTTTTTACATGAGTAGAATGTATCCTTTTGTTTAAAATGCATCTCTGGGTTATTTGTGGGGCATAGGAATTCGTTCATTCCCCCCCCCCAAAAAAATAGTCTGGCCCACCACATGGTCTGAGGAACGGTGAACCAGCCCACAGCTGAAAAAGGTTGCTGACCCCTGAACTAGAACCTGGGAGGGCAGGGTTCACATCCTGACTCAGTCCTGAAGCTTATACTAAGTGACTTGGGGCCAGTCACATGCACTCAGCCTAACAGGGTTGTTTCCAGGGTAAAATGGGGAATAAATGTGTGTGTCACCTTGTACTCCATGAAGAAAACGTAAGAGATAAATGCAATAAATATAAATAAGAAAAGGGGCCGAACACACTAAGTGCTAACTATTGTCTCCATATTGCCTACAAAAACCTGAGTGGTTTTCTCTAGCCACCTGAGATCTTGGAAGAGATGAGAGTCAACCCAGAGGCCCCTTTGGTCCACAGTTCAGTCTCTTTGGACTAAGTGTAATGACTAAGAAACAGTCCTGTTCCTATTCATATCCTGCCCAACATCTCCCAAACTAATACATAGCCTAAAAATCTAGCCAAGCTGCTTTTCATGAGCCAAAAGTCAAAAGTTAACATGTAAGCTACTTAGTATTTGACAACAATTCTGCTGTTTGGTCCCAGAGATGATGTCTGGTTTTTGTTTGTGGATTTTCTTACTGAAATGTCACAAAATAGTGATCTCGAAAGCTTGCACACTATTTTTAAACATTTTGATTGTCTGAAATAAGATATTGTCCTACTGTGGATATTGGAGTTTTCTCTTTACTTTTTCTTTCTGTGTTATCAAGTTCTGGGAGGAACCTTTCCCAGGTCTAATTGAGATAATACAATGATGGTTTGAAAGGAAAGCACTCATAATTCCTAGTATTTGTATACTGTAATCTTGATAAACTAAACTGCACTTTAAAATGCTTTTAGATAACCCATCAATCATGATTCCATCAGATTGAAAGGCAGGGTAAAACATGCCATGTGCTATATCTGGAATACAGTGCTATTGTTCATTTAAACATAGTGTTTTCGTTCTCAACTTTGCATCAGTTTATTAAGTGCAGGCATATCCAACAGGTTGATTGTGATCTACTGGTCGATCGTGGGATGTTCCTGGTCAATCCTGGTCGATCCTAGGACCCCTTGTGATCTCCACCCTAAAAAAAGCTCAACAATTTTGGCTCCTTAAAAGCTCAACAACTCTGGGTAGATCACTGCCAGTTTTTTTTATACTGTGAGTAGATTGCAGTCTCTTATGAGTTGGATGTGCCTGTTATAGTGTAATGAATGAAGTGACCTTTCATTTCTTAAGCCCATTGTCAGCTGATTCCAGCATGTCTGTTGTTATGTACTGAGTTGAATAGGATCCAAACTGCAGCAGTCTGATTGGTCCTAGAACAATGCAGCAGTATGATTGGTTGGCAGAAACCACCCAATCATGCTCCAGATATAAGTGAATCCACAACCTCATTGGCTTACAGTAGAATTCCAGAATTAGCCAATCATGTGCAGCCCATTGTGTAAATAATGTATATAAAGCAGATACTTTGAGGGGACTTTCATTCATTCCTCCTCACCACTATGAACTGAATAAAGAGCATGAAATCACTTTGCGACTCTGAATATATTTCATCTGTCTACCATGTTTCTTAGCCCAGCCACATCCTGCTTGCATTGCTTCTTGGTAGTATATCCTAGAAGGTTTGATGAGATTCCAGAGAGCAGGATTAGGTAGACAGGAGAAAAGCTTAAGATATAGACGGAACTTGGCTATTGAAAAGAGCAAGGAGAGAAAGTGCCCTACAGACTAAGACAATGCATATTCATTCAGGAACAAGTTTACAGAAGATTGTTAATGCTCATAGCCTCTAGCCTCACTATTTTGCAGGAAAGTGATGGGGAAATGCACTGAAGATTGTGGGATTAATGAATGATTAAGAAGAAGATCGGGACGCAGGTGGCGCTGGGGGTTAAAGCCTCAGCGCCTAGGACTTGCCGATCGAAAGGTCGGCGGTTCGAATCCCTGCGGCGGGGTGCGCTCCCGCTGCTCGGTCCCAGCGCCTGCCAACCTAGCCTGCCAAACCTCTGGGTGCAAGTAGATAAATAGGGACCGCTTACCAGCGGGAAGGTAAACGGCGTTTCCGTGTGCGGCTCTGGCTCGCCAGATGCAGCTTGTCACGCTGGCCACGTGACCCGGAAGTGTCTTCGGACAGCGCTGGCCCCTGGCCTCTTAAGTGAGATGGGCGCACAACCCCAGAGTCTGTCAAGACTGGCCCGTACGGGCAGGGGTACCTTTACCTTGACCTTTAAGAAAAAGATCAGGAGGGGTGCTCAATAAAGACAGGATATAACCTAACCTGGTAAAATATCCCAAAACAGCATGCAAATGTTTGAGTTCTCCCAAGCTCTTATTGTCTGTCTTTGTGAACTGTCAGAGAAGAAAACAGGCTTTAAGTTGTAATATTGTTATATTGTGAGCAATATAAAAGGAAAACCTTGCAACAGAGAGCATATTTAGACACATCTTCAGTATCTGAACATCATAACACTATAAGAACACCTTGTGGAAACTGAATTTAACAAACAAACAAACCCAGAAGTGCAAAGTTTGAGAACCTGCCCCCACTCCTGATTTGCAGATGAGGCAACGATCTTGAATTGCTAGTTTGGCTGAGTAGACATTGGAGGTTTTTTAAGCATAGATTGGATGGCCATCTGTCATGGATGCTCAAGTTGAGATTCCTGCATTGCAGAGGGTTGGACTAGATGACCCTTGGGGATGCCGTCCAACTCCATGATTCTATGACAGCCTTCTCCAAGGTGTTTTGGAAGGGCAAGGTGTTTGGTGCCCTCGAGCCAATGCACAGGGGCAATAGGGTTTGTAGACCAAAAAGAGATGGAGGGCACCACGTTGGAGAAGGTTGTCAGTGTCTGATCTCTGGTCATTCCCAGCAAGAAATAATAAACTTTTGAGACAAAAGCAAAGATATTCAGATATAAGGTGCACGGCGTTTGGATTTGTTGCTGTTTGTGCACATGCGAGAGAATAAAGCGCCTGCATCCTTCCACAAGTGCACACGGTTTTGCACTTCTACCTGGCCGCCCCAGACTACGCCAGCATCCCTCCCCAGCCTTAACCATCTTGGAGCATCCTTTGTTGCCTTCTCATTAGAGTATCGGCTTGCATCTGTTGGGAAGGTACCAACCCTCGCTAAGGGGAGGCCGCAATACCATTGCAATTCGCCTTGCAACAGAACGAGCCCCAACACGCAGGAAACGGGAGAGTTTCCTTCCCGAAGCTAGAAAAGCCACAGTGCTCTTCCATAAGCTGCACTCAAAGCCTACGATGTTTGCAGGAGGTGAAAGGACATTCGCCTTCCTTCTTTGCTCCCCCCCTCGCCTCGCCGCGGCATCGGCCGGGTCCGCTCCCCAGGTGGATGTTTGCACGTTGGCGTGGAGATGAACGCCGCTCACAGCCGAGCCTCGACTTCGCCGCCGCCTCCTGAAGCCGAGGATTGGACGGAGGGAGAAGTGCCGGGCTCCGATTGGGCCCGGCGGGTCTGTCTGTCTGGCTGCCCCGTTTCAGCCTCGGTTGCATCACAGCGTGGGGATGCTGCTCTCTTTGAGCCGAGCCAGAGCAGCGGCGGTGGCGAAGAGGCGATGGTGGTGCCGCCAGAGCATCGCTGCAAGCCGCGCGCGCAGGACGGGCGTAGTAATAGCAGCAGCAGCCGCAGCCGCTGCTTTGCAGCCGTGAGGAGGACAATGTAAAGCGCGGGCCGAGGAGCCAGTGCAATGCAATAGCAGCCCCGGAGCCAGGAGGCGGCGGGGAGAAGGAGGCGGAGGGGGAGAAACTCCGCGCTGCTGCTGCTGCTCCTCCCTCCCTCCCTCCTCCCTCCATTCATTGCCTGCCGTGCACGGATTATCACATTGGGGAGAGGATTCTGGGCAGCTGGGCAGCCCGGCGGGAAGGAGGGAGGTCTCGGCGAGCGAGCGAGCGACCCGCCAGCCCCGCGGCTCCGGGCGACGTCGACCCGCCGCCTCCCCTCGCGGTCGCCGGGAGCCTCCCCGATGGCTCCCCGCCGCTGCCTGGATGCCTTTGTCCCTCGCCGCCGGGACCTGGCGGGAGGCGGCTGGGCTCCGCTCCGGGGAGAGCGCTAGGAGCCCCCTCCCCGCATCTCCGCCGGGCGCCTCTGCGCGTCCTCCTCAGCGCCACAGCGAAGTTTTCGCGCCAGCCGCGAGGCGCCGAAGTTGCAGGTGAGGGGCGGGCGCCCCGCGGGGAGCGGGCGTAGCTGTGAGGGGAGCGGCGCTGGGGGCGAAATGAGCAGCGGCGAGCGGCTGAGCCGGCGGCCGGGTTAGGCGCGCACTCCTCCTGCGCCGCCGCCGCCGCCGCCGCTTTCCCTTCGCGGCCCGGGCGCCCCTCGCTCACCCCCCGGGGGCAGGCAGACCCCCCCGGGAATGCTGCCTGGAGGATGCTGTGGTTCCCGGTGAAGAAGATCCGGAAGCAGTTCAAGCTGCTGCTGCTCCTGGTGCTCCTCACCTTCGCCGTGTGGTTCACCTACCTGCACATCAGCCTGGTGCGCCAAGGCAAGGCGCTGCGCCTGCACTTCGCCTACGGCAGAGGTAAGCAAGCGGCGGGGCCCCTTTTTATCCCCCCTGCCTACCCCGGAGTGAGGGCCTTCCCCACCTCAAAGGGGATCTTCTTTAGCCTTTGTTCAGTTACTCCCAAATCAATCGTTTGCTTTCCTTCTTTCCCCTCCCCTTACTTAGTTTTGAATCAAAGCGAAGTATAATAATCTCGCCCGTGCAGCCCCCTCCAGAGACCGCAACTCTTGTGCCCTGGAATACTTTATCTGGAATAGTTACCACCAAGACCCACTTTAAATACTGACACTTGATGATAAGTTAGGATTCCTGCTCCACTGACCTGGAGAGGAGGAAAGACTGTGATATAAGTGATTTAGGATATGTACTCTTTGCTCATTAGGAGCAAGGCCATTGCCTCATTTTTGCACTTTGTAGGTAGAGTGCCAACTCTCAAAAGTCCTTTCATATACTGGTATTTGCTATATATTTCGCCTTCCAGTGTCTTCCCCAACCCTGGTGCTGTTCATAACTTTTAAAGGAGTGCATGTGAACACACTAGTATTAGGAATAAATAAATAAATAAATAAAAAGCTGTGGCTATTTGAATTGATCTCGGTTCAGGGAGAACAGCCGAGCTCTTGCCTTTGCCAAACCCTTGATCTCTTAAGGTGCTTACACTCTCCCAATTTGCAGAATGCTCCCCCTTTGGCTGGAGAATTGGTATTGGAAACTCTGTAGTTCTGTGCATGTTTACTCTGAAAGAAGCCCCACTGTGTCCAAGGAGACTTACTCCCAAGTAAATGTATCAATTACAGATAGGTAGCCGTGTTGGTCTGCCATAGTCAAAACAAAACAAATTCCTTCCAGTAGCACCTTAAAGACCAACTAAGTCAGTTCTTGGTATGAGCTTTCGTGTGCATGCACACTTCTTCAGATACACTGAAACAGAAGTTTCCAGACCCTTCTATATAGTGAGAAGGTGGGGAGGGTACGAAAGCTCATACCAAGAACTGACTTAGTTGGTCTTTAAGGTGCTACTGGAAGGAATTTTTTTTGTTTTAAATGTATCAAGGATTGCCAAGACAAAGGCAGCAATCTTTGATTCAGAGAGGCATACAGAAGAGCCTCTGTGTGGTTAGCTGGGTTTCAAAGCTCAGGTCAGGCACTTGGCTGTAATTGCCAACAAACTGTCCAAACCCTCCAGGTCTTTAGTCTTTGTGGCAGAGTGTTTGTAGCAGCAACTCAATATTTCTTTAGAGCAAGACTGTGTGATCATTTCTGAATCCAGAGCACAGAGCTCCACTGTATATGTTGGGGGGGGGGGGGAGAATTCCAAAGCACATGGAAAATCCAGCTCTCTAAGCAGGTCAGTTGCTGAGTTTTGTGCAGGCTTGTTAAAAGAGCCCTCTACCAACCTAGCAACAGCTTTATCTTTATGCCGCTGGCGTGTTGTGAATGACCAAGGGGGCTGTGCTCTTGTAGGTATTGGAGAGGCAGGAGGGTAGAACACCTCCTGCAGTTATGGTTGTTCACTAGCACATGTGTTTGATGTCTAGCTACATGGAAGAAACAGCATGAAGATGAAAATTAAGGGAATGGGTTGGAGGCACTCCCCAGATTCAAGTTATTATTGAAATGTAGCTTTTGGTTCTTGACTGGGCCAGGACCCTCAGACTTGTGTATTTCCAGCTACAGGTATGAGTATAATATGCACATATCTTGCACAAACAGGAAATGATGTGGAGCCATAGCTGGCAGATACGAAGTTTCTAAAATCTTGTTCTGGAATTGATAAAAACAAGAAATTGACAGCTTTCAACTGTCCTTTGATTTGGTTAGATATTTAGAACCATTCTTTGGAAAATATGCCTTAAAACATATAACCTTTTTTATTTTTACTGTGAAATGGCATTTTTAAGCTAAGATGTGAAACCAAGAGGACCAGAAACATGCATTAATTTCTATAGTGAAAGCTAAGATAGTGATTTTTGCAGAGTCCCAGAGATTTTAATCAAAAACTGTGTTGCTTTACTGCATACCCTTGTGTGCCGATTTCAGTGGCACAACATTTTAAAAATCTTAACTGGCATTTAGTTGTGAGTCCTTTTTGCAATGGGAAAATTTGTGTAATCATGAAACCTGCTTCCAAAACAGAGGCTACAAAAGGGTTGGGTGTGGGCTATTGTCTGCATTCCAAGAGCAAAATAATTGCCACAGAAGAGAGTGGAACTAAATTTCAGAATATTTCAGGAAATCTGGTTCTGGTTTACAATTCCATTCAGTACTATATTTACTTTTAAAAAGCCAACTTTATACAAGAATGTGGGGTGTCTTCAAAATATGAATTTTGCTTTATTTTCTTTCACAAAGGGGAAATGTGACTTAATAGTACAGTATTGAATTTGGTTATCCTTCCCCTTTCACTAGTGATCACTTCCGATTTTGGTAGTTACTTCAGATTTACACCTCTGTGATAAAAAAATGTGAATTATCTGACCTTCCTGTTTCTAAAGGATCTTTTCAAGAACTACTAAAGGGCACTAATCTCTATCCCTAAAAAGGGTCACTACAATTACAGTACGAGCATCTTAAATGTGTTTAAAACAATCAAGGAATAAATCCTTGTATAAAGTTGTGTTAGTAATAAGTCAAACTTGCTGTTTTCTCAGTCCTAATATGAAATGACGATGTGTGAGTATTTCACAAAATTGCTTTACTTTTAGATGTTTGAGAATGATTGTACAGCAAAAATCATAGGTTGAAATACTGAGCCTATTTCAGAGGTGAAACTGCTGTTAGAGTTGTGCTGTACCTAAATTAATCACAAACCTTTTACTGAGCAGTCTAGTGGATGAATGAATTCTTATAGAGCATGTGCCTCTGTGTGTATTTTGGAGAACGTGCTGTTCATTTTTTAAAAAGTGGTTTCTTGATTAACCACTACCAAGAATTTGCGATCTTGATGTTGTAAGGTGCTTAAATGACTGCCGAATGATCCTCTACAAGAGAGAGGAGTAATATTTATTCTGTTATGGTGCTTTTCAATACTAATCCAATTATGACTACTAAATTATTATTTTTTTTAAAGTTGCATGGCGTTGGGCTATCATGGGCCATGCAGTGGTGGCCCAAATGCCTCATACGGCAGTAGCACAGGGGTACACAACCTGTGCCCCTCCAGATCTTGTTGAACTACACCTCCTATCATCTCTGATCACTGGCAGTGCTGGCTGGGCTGATGGAAGTTGTACTCCAGAAACATTTGGAGGGTTGCAGGTTGTGCACCCCTGCAGTAGCGGATTGTGGTGCTGCAATAACATTGCTACATCAGTGCAGCACCTTGAGTAAATTGCAGTGTTGGCCATGCCATAAGCTGCAGTGTTTCACCGGCACTACTGTTCTTCTACATATGGTAATTCTATTGCTGTTACAGTGGTACCTCAGTTTACGAACTTAATGTGTTCCGGAAGTCCGTTCTTAAACCAAAACCATTCTTAAACTGAGGTGTACTTTCCCTAATGAGGTCTCCTGCCTCCGGTGCCCTTTCACCATTTGGATTCTGTTCTTAGACTGAGGTAAAGTTCACAAACTGGGACACAACTTTCAGTTTTGTGGAGTTCGCAAACTGAATAGTTCTTAAACAGGGCTGTTCTTAAACTGAGGCACCACTGTATAAGTCACACAAAGGACTGAGCCATCAGAATGCACTCTAAAATGTTTGAGATGCAAAGGAGTTGCTCTTGCACTCATTCTCGCAAGGTGTTGCAAGAAAATAAAAGATGTTTAGGGGGAAACAGTGACTGTATTATGCTGCTTGATGATGCTCTTTACCAAAATAATGTAAATTCCAAGATCTTGTGTGTTAATAGTATGTTCAAATTAGGATGTTTGTTAGGGTGATAATGAGTTCATTGAAGATGGCTATTGAGCTTCCTAAAGCAAAATGTTCTTATTTTCCTAGTATTTGAGTCTTTTGACCAATAGATACAGAAGTTTCACTCTTTGATGCAGTGCGAGGTGCTTGGAGATCTAGCAGGATATTCAACTTCTTTCACTAATGTGGGAGTAGGGGTGATGGTTAAAGGGGAAGCTTGAAATAAAGCTCTTCTGCAATAAACATTAAGGGCACATTTTTCACTGTTGTAGGATAACTCTCTTCTCAACTTCTGGATCAAGTGTAAATGACGGACCAGTGCAACCCTGCCTGGAATCAAAGTTACCAGTCTGATCTATTTTGAAGTTTGTTGGAGCTAGTAATCTTATATGTGTACTTTATAGCCTTCAGACTGGCAAAATGTAAGTAGGGGTCTGAACCAGGCTTCCGTAGCCTGGTGCCTTCTAGATTTTGTTGGACTACAAATCCCATCATCCCTGATCATTGGCCATGCTGGCTGTGGCTGGAGGGCAACAGGTTGGTCTAAACCAGAAGTGAGGAATCTGTGGTCTTCCAGACGTTGTTGGGACTCCAACTTCAATCCGATTCGACTGGCATAGCCAGTGGTTGTGGATGATGGGAGTTGCAGTCTAACAACATCTGAAGTACTGCAGGTTCTTGTCTAAGTCATGATTCTCAAAGCCTACAGAGATAGTCAGTTGCTAAGAGGCTCACATTTTTCTCCTCTCCCCCACCCTTTTAACAAATGTTTTTGAGTGAATAATGATTTAAGTTTCTGAATGCACAATGTTTCACCAGTGGAAGATACAAAAGCTGATATCCCATACCTTCACCTTATGGTAATCAATCCTTCCAGGAGATAACTTTGCTTGCTGCAGATGCCACTGAGAACTAGTTCACAGGCAAGGTAGTTGAGGGTACGGCTGCTGGCCAGCATGTGCTGTGGAATGCTGCATCAGTTGGCTTCTCCAAAGCTCCAGCTGCCTTACACATTACTTTTAAAAGTTGCTGGTGCCATAGTGAGAATGGCAGTGAGCTCGACCAATCAGACACCACCTCCATGGTTGTAGTATCAGTGAGAGTACTTGGAATAGCATGGGGTTGGGCCAAGCACCCTCAGTAGTCTCATTGACCCTGCAATCTCATAGGATCAGTAATTTTGAAAATCAAGGTTGGAGCCACTTGCTGCCAATGCATAGGGAGTCTTCGGGGGGGGGGGTCATGAAGGAACCTTGGGTGGTCCAGGGCCTTGGAGCTCTGCTTGCTAGTTGGGTTGTAGTAGCACCACTGGCTCAGATGATCTAATGTTTTCCTATGCAAACAATTTCTTCTATGGAGAAAGCCAAGATGCCAGAGTGATATGGTATTGTGGAAAGGTGCATTCAGATTCCCAAGCCCACCACCTGACTTCTGAAGTGATATTGACCCACAGGTTTATCACCTCCATGGGATGTGGGCCTTAGCCTTGTTTTGTTATACCATATTTTTGCTCCTTTGAATGTGGGCCTGTGTAGCCAACATCCTTCTTTCCATTGATTCAGATGTGACTAAGCACCATCCACTGAGCCCATCAATCATATATGTGGGGCCTAGGTTTTCCATCTTCTTGGCTCAGAGCAGAGACAGTGACACAAGATTTAGAGCTACTTACTGGTGGCCGGCGAAGGTATTGCCTTTGGTTGAGTGTTGGCCCTTTAACATGTGTGGAAGAGGCTCAAATGCAGTTAGAGAATCATAGAGGTGGGAGGGACATTGGCTGTGGCAATTTAAATGTATCAGTACCACTTATGGAGACTTGCCTGTGCAATGAAGTGGTGTGTCTATTGGAAGTAATTGGGAGACATATGTGATTTGAGCCATTGACACCAACGGATCTGAATTCAGCTGCTGTTGTGGTTTTGTTGCTGACTAGATATGCTGATACAGAGGAGGATGTGGATAATTAAACACTCGCTATAGACACACTCCCATCACATCCTGCTCTCATGCGTGCAAGCATTTAGAGAAAACCACTGACGGTGTTTCTCATCACAAACCTTATGAGGGGTATCTCCCCAATCTGGCAGCTGATGTGCTCTTTTACTCAAAGTGGCATGTACAGTGGTAAGGAAACACCTCCTCCTGCAGCCTGATTCAGCTTGCTAACAGTGCAACTGGATGAACAATAATTTCCTACAGATGAACGCTGCTGTAAACTCTTATCAGAAAAGCAAATGTGCACAAATCTGTGCCCAATGATCTAATATAGGGAGACTTTCTTTGAAGCTGAATTAGTGATATATAAAATCACTAAACGTGCAGGGTGACCAAAGACTTAAGTTCATTCCTATTTTACCAGACCTACCGTATTTGCTATCTGACTGTAATCTGATGACTGCTTTCTATGGTGATTGCTCATGGGCCAATTGTTATTTGTAAAAACATTCATATCAAACTGATCTGATGGCCCGTTTCACTGTGACCCTTGAAAGTGTGCAAAGGATGGTGGTGTCTCAGTCTGTAGGCAGAGTTGTGACTTGGTGGCCAGCGGGTTGTGTATCCCCTGCAGAGTTTGTAAGGTGCAGAGGGGAGAAAGTGAGGAATGATGATGTAGGATGTTTCATTGCTATTTCTTTATAGTGGGCTTCTCTGAAGGCCCCGTGCAAATTATAGATCCTATTAAAAAAGAAACTAGCAAATTATTTAATGAGGAAGTGAGGACTTTCTTACTCCAACAGACTTTGGGGAACTGCTTGCTTTTAATGAAACAGCTGGTGCTGTGCTGTTTATATTGTACTTAGGTGTAGATTTTTGATAGATTTTATAGTTTTTAATTCTACCAATGTTTAATTGCTTTTTGTGATTAAAAAAAAATGTTTTTAGCTGTTCTTTTTTTTATCTGTAAGCCGTCTTGAATCCCTGTCAAGGATAAAGGCGAGATGAATATATGATGATATTTGTTTCTTAAGATAAAGCTCTGATAAAAAGACATTGTTCCTATTTTCCTGTTATTGAGAGAACACCAATGATGTACCAACAGAAAGTTCCAAGAGCTGCTTCATATGCTACCTATAAGCTGGGTGGGGGCACTTCCTTTTATTTTTTCCTTGTTAAATAGGTGAAGGACTGAAGGTGAAATCCAGGAGTCCTGCTTTGCATGTTACACCAGAACCGGGTGAAGAATATTTGGGCATCGTTTTTGCTTCTTTCTTACATCTCTTAAAAGTAAGCAGAGTTGGGATGATGAACTGGACAGAAGCAATAGAGACTGTTTCATCTTCTAAAAAATGGAATCCAGGAATTGAAGGGAAATTGTTTGAGTGAGACCCACCCCAACCCCAAAAAAACAAGTGAATTGAGGAGGTTTGCAGTGCCTCTTCCACTGCTGCACAAGAGTTGAATGAGCCTCTCTGCAAGAGTCTTTTTCTTCAGCTTTGCAGACTAACAGAAATTCAAATATCCTTGATGGAGGGAGGGATAAGTATGGGGAGGGGACAAAGAGCTTTAGATAAAATGCACTTTAAGGTAGGGGGTGGAAAGTATGAAACTGCAGCAGAGACAAAGTTGTAAACTGAAGGGGCCCCCTGGGATTCTGATTTATGCAAGTATAAATACTTTGCTGCAGTGATGGCTGTCATGTGGATTCTATAGGCAGGTCAGAGTGGCATCTATTGAAGCTCCCTTGGGGGGTATTGCTGTTGAAATTGCTTGTGCTTTCCATCCAAATGACAGAGGCTTAAGCTGGAATTAAATGAGCTGTTAAAATTCAAAATTGGTGGGAAATCTTAACCTGTAACTGATGGAATGTGCTACTGAACCAAGTTTGAAACCTGCTTCTGTTTGGAGCCAAAATCTGACTCAATTCCAGTTTGAAGAACGCAGTTTGAGGGATGCAGGTGGCGCTGTGGGTTAAAGCCTCAGCGCCTAGGACTTGCCGATCGAAAGGTCGGCGGTTCGAATCCCTGCGGCGGGGTGCGCTCCCACTGCTCGGTCCCAGCGCCTGCCAACCTAGCAGTTCGAAAGCACCTCCGGGTGCAAGTAGATAAATAGGGACCGCTTACCAGCGGGAAGGTAAACGGCGTTTCCGTGTGCGGCTCTGGCTCGCCAGATGCAGCTTTGTCACGCTGGCCACGTGACCCGGAAGTGTCTCCGGACAGCGCTGGCCCCTGGCCTCTTGAGTGAGATGGGCGCACAACCCCAGAGTCTGTCAAGACTGGCCCGTACGGGCGGGGGTACCTTTACCTTTACCTTTACCTTAACCTGTAACTGATGGAATGTGCTACTGAACCAAGTTTGAAACCTGCTTCTGTTTGGAGCCAAAATCTGACTCAATTCCAGTTTGAAGAAGCTAAATCCAATTTGCAGCAGCCTAGAGACACCTGTATGGCTGTTAATATCTCCTTAGCTGAGAGACAGCTGCTTGCATGCCTACCCTTTGCCTGGGGCAAGTAGCAGTTGGCCAATAATAGCATCTAGTAAGCAGCTGCCCCTCCTCACCCTCCCAGTTGTTCTGCTCCCCCCCCCCCCAGTGCTCTCTTCAGAGTGTGATTAGCCTTTTAAAGCCCTTTAAGGACTGACATCTCCAGAAGAGCTTATTTATTGCATTTCTATCCTACCTTGTTCTCCAAAGAGAACATGGTTCACCCCTCCTCCTCAGTTAATCCCTTCATAACCCTGCAAGGTAGGTTAGGAGGCTGCAGCTGACTCCAAGGTCCCCCAGTGAGTTTCAGGACTGAGTGGAGATTTGAACCCTGGTCTCCCAGGTCCTAGTCCAACACTCTAACCATTCAGTGATTAGCTTATATGTCTGAGTTTCTACCACCGACTGAGCATGGAGCAGTGGTGGCGAGCAAGGGGTTGCAGCTGGCAGGTGGACCCAGAGATGGGCAACTGTCTTCTCCTACATGCTTGCAAGTCTGTTGAAATCTGGGAATTGGTCTTCTTTCCAAACTGAGGTTTCCTCTCTTGTGAGCAGCCTGGAGCCTTGCTGTATTTTGGAATGCTGCATGCTCAGGTGGGAGTGCAGTTCCTGGGCTGCTCTCTTGGTTTGCTTTATAGCTGACCTTGTGCCAGTGCCAGATGCTGAAAGGCTAACCTTCCTCTGACCTCCATTTCTGGAGGAAGATGCTGCTGACCATCTGGTGCACCAACTGGGTAGCTTAGTTGTACAATTGTGGCTGGCAGAGAGATCAGCTGTCAGCTGACTGGAGTAGTACAGGGGAAGATCTTTAGATCTGACATTCATTTAATTTAGCACTAATAGTCTGGAACAAGGAGGAGATCTCAAGAGGAGAGAGCCAGTGGGTTAAAAAGTTGTTCACAGCTTGTCTTCTGTAGACATTAGAATGAAGGTACTCAGACCAGATAGTCACTGATTGACTCCTATTTACATTGTCTCTCTAGCAGCCTCTTCCTTCCCATCATGTACATTTAGGTTGCTATCAATGCATATTTCTAATCAGGGTGCCAATGAATAAAATATTGAGGGGGGAAGATAAGCCCTGCTCTGCATAATCAATCAAAAGATGTGGCACACACACACCATTTGAATAGCAGTGCCCATCAACTATGGGGGCCCTGGCCTCCTCAAATATTTTATTGAGGGGGCCGAAGGGACCTTGGCCCCTAGGAGTTGGCTCCTATGTTTCTAATGCTTAAAAATTAGGTTGGTTGGGTGCCTGTGAGCCTGTGTTTCTAAATATATCCCTCCAATAGTTCCTTGATCAAATGTCTGCGTGATTGGCAACACTTACCGGGTCTTTTCTAATTTCAATTTCCCTTTTTGTTCAGGGATTTACGGTAGAGAGAGAGGATACTTGGTGTAGGATATGGCAAGGAATAGGGAGCAAAAATGTGGATAGAAAACACAAGTGGTGCATTTGAGCACCAGAAGCGTAGCACCATCTATCTCACCAGTTCTTAACTTCCACTCAACACGAACACCTGATGATCACCAAATGCCTCCTGAGCCACAAGCAAAAAATTCATGTGATACCCTGACCTCAGGTCAACAGTGTAGCTAGCCTCTTGGGTGCCTGGGGCGTTGCACGCACCCTGCACCTTGGGGCGGGGCAAGCTAGGGCAGGGCGCACTGTTCAAAGCTGCCTCCCCCTTAGCTGTAGGGTGGCTGAGGGAGAGGTGGTGGGCAGACGCAAGCCCCACAATGCCGTTTCAGGCAGTGCAGAGCCTGCAGGCGCCCAAGCCACAACATCGTTGTGTTTGTTGACTGAACTAAAAAGTTTCATGAGCCCATTTTTTAATTTTTTTTAAAAAAATGCCTATTTTTGCCATTTTGTCACCTCCCCAGTGATGACACTCGGCGCAGCCCACACCCACCGCACCCCCTTCCTATGGCACTGCCTCCAGTGCAGGGTGAGGTGGTGTGTTTTCAAATGTCATACAAGCAAGGGGAATATGGGTTCTCCAAGAAGTGCTGGATTTTATTTGAGAGCCATTGATGCTCTTTCAAGGTTCCTCCAGCAGCTTTTGAGCGGATTGCAGGAGAGAGGAGAGGAAGTCCGCTGTGTGAGCGGAAGCCTTTTCTGCTTACGCACAGATAGCATCGGCTACATTCTACAGTATCATTGTTAAATGGATGGAGCATCGTTTCACTGTTTTTGTTGGAACTGGGGAGGAGGCATTCCTGCTTGATTCCTCTTTTGCCATGTACCACTTTTTAAAGGAATTGGGGGGGCGAAATCAAAGATCTGGGATTTTATACTCAAGACAGGGTAAGCAGTTTACCACAGATATCCTCTGCTGCTACTGCAAGAGGGAGAAGGTGCTGCCTAAAATGTAGAATGCCCCCCCCCCCCCGAGTTCTACACCCCTTAGCCAAGATTTGTAGATGACTCCCTGTGGGGACCACATGTCCCTAATTAAGAATCACTGGTCTGTCAGCCTCAAAAAGGAATTAAAAGGCTAATGCAGTTCATGCCTTGCTTTATTTTAAGATCCTAAACCACTCCTTGCAAGTAAGGCTCTGCAAGGGTTACCTTTCCTAGCCCACTTGCTCCATACATAGCCTGCATTAGCCATTTGTGCCCTGTAAGAAGAAGGAATCCATTTTGTCTAAAGCTTTTATGCCTGCTTGTCTGGGGAGGATTCTTACTGGACTCAAGTGAGTGGTTGCTTGCAAGTTTGTTTTAAACCATTGTTTGGATTAAAGTAGTTGAAGACTGTGTCACCCCTTCAGCCCCACTCCCAAATTTGCTGCTATGGTGGTTTATCCAGGGAGGAGGGAGGCAGTGGTATGGGCAAGCAATAGTGAGAAGTTGCTTGAGCTGTCTGGCCCAGTGCTCCTCTCATCACTGGGCTTCTGAAAGAAAGACCGAAGCCATGATAGATGCAATCCTGACCCCAGACCTTGATAAGCTTCTGACGGGAGCCCAGGTGAGTGTGCTCATCTTCTTTTCTTTAAATATCCCTGCAGTGTATCCCAGAGGCATGGTGGGGGAGGGGAGGAAGATGGCAGCCACTGGCATTTGCCCAGCCCACTGCTTCCTCTTTTCATCACGGGGCACTTAAAATATATTTAATTATGCTGTTGTCAGTTGTGTTGGGCCCTCCTGTTACAACTGACAAGTGGGTGCTGACAGATTGTTGGACTCCAGGAAGGATGCCAGAGAATGGGCACTGGTTTTTGGCAAGCGATGGACACGGTCTCCGGGGAGTGTGAAGTGCACGTTTGCATGTACCTTATAGAACTGATGGGCTTCTGCCACAGCGAGGCACAGTGCAATTATTCTCTGGTTATGGCCCACTTTGCTGATTCTCAGATCAGCCAAGGGGAGGATGTGCAGAAAGGTTAATTGCTTGTTAAATTAGCCAGTTCTAAGCAGATGCACTTTGCATAGGCTGAGGGCTGGGTGTGTGTAGTATCTCCTGCTGTCTACTGAATTGTTTCTGCAGTGTCGACATGCAAAAGGTTATGATAACTGGCAAATAAGCTGTTGCCTTCAGGGCTGGGCTGGGGAAAGGTGTCTCCTGGAGTTTTGGTGTTTCTTGATTTTTAAGCTCCTAGCTTATGTTCTCTGCAGGGCTGCTTGTGCATCAAGGTGGCTAGTTATTTGCATTTCGCTACACACTACTCACAGGGGAAACGCTGGTCTCCCACCTGTATTCAGCATTGTACAATTTGGAGAGTTGGATCCGGACCAGAATAGCATTATGTCCCTGATAAAATAAACCTCTTTCTTATCTCCTACAAGTAGATAATTACCCTTCTCTGCCTAATTTAACACAGAGATTCCTCAGCTGAAATAATGAGGCCATTACGGTACTCTCCGGGCTGCAAAGCACACCAAGTCAATGGGGTGGAAACTGTAGCACACACCAGGTAAAAAATACAATTAAAATAAAATAAAATGACTCTTAATGGGGGTTGCCAGCACTTCAGTAGCTGGAGATTTCCCTGGCAGGCGTTTCGCTGAAGGGAGTGATTTAGCACTTTAGGTTATTGCAGGAGTCAAACAGGAGACGGGTTTTATTTGTGAGGAGCTGTAAACAGCAGCTTTAATAGGTTCCCTTCCAGAATACTGATGTCCTGGCTGTCAGCAGTGGGGTGAAGGGGCATGGATTTAGGGAGGGGAGACCTGCCAATGTATGAATGAGAGGTTTTAGAGAGGTACTTGTTGGAATGCAGGGAAGCACAATGAGATTTTGGTCTGTCAACTACAGATGAGGCAGCAGTCTGCCTACAGATGCATTCTGGGTTGGTAGCAAACTGAGGAGCAATAGGATATGCTCAGAGCTGCACTTTCCCCATGCAATTTGTGGTTTGTTTTCACACAAGGAGGGGACTGGGTCTGCAGTGAACCCAATGAATTTATTCCTATCAGTACACCATTCCCCCCCTCCTCTCTCTCTCTCTCTCTCTCTCTCTCTCTCTCTGTGTGTGTGTGTGTGTGTGTGTGTGTTTCATTGCTTGTGAACATATGAAGATGCCTTATGCATAGTCCAGACTATTGGTCCTTTCTAGTCCATTCATATATGCTCTCTGGCAGCGGCAGACAGAGGTCTTTCTGAAACCTGCTATCCAACATCCTTTAGCTCATGGGTGACTTATTTGCTGGCTATATATGGCTCTCCAAGTATTTTTTCTCGCTCCCTACCACAAAACTCACAGCAATTTAGCCAAGGTGGATTTCAAAAATATATATATTTACAAATCAATAACATCATTCTCCGGTCATGTTCTGCTTGCTCCTCTTGTTCCCCTCCAAGTTTTGGAAACTTCAATGGCAGTACCAGTAGCTGCAATACCACCCTTGGTCTGTAGCCTGCTGCTTCTTCATTTGTACAACACTTCCCCTGGTGCCTAGTATCCTTGGTTGCACTGCTTCCTGGAAGGCTTCTGTGCTCTTCAGAGGACAATGGATCTCATCTATTTGCTTCCATTGTCTCAGCAAAGTCGCCCACTGCTGCTGCTGCTGCTTATGATGAAAACTGCTGTAAGGAAAGGTGAGGAGGGAAGATGCCATGGAACGAGGCTGCATTCAGAGCATGTGCTCTGCCACTGGACTGTGGCTGTTCTCCTGAGCTCATCTGCCTCATTAAAGAGGCACAGATACATTTGCAAAACTAGTGTAGACTGAATCTAACATTGTGGCTCTTCCTAACCATTGCTGTATCTCATTCCGCCTCATCAGAACTTTGTGTTTCTTTTCCCTTGCTGTGGGTTATTCAGAGACAGTGGGGCTGCCCATAAAGATGTGTTGATGTGGCCTGGTTTCTGTTGTTTTTCTAGACTTCATCTCCCTTCCTCAACCTTAATGAAATGGCTCTAGTGAGAATCATGCGCTGGCAGTTGTTCCTACTTATCTTTTGTTTTTTCCATTTATTTCTCCTCGCGGAGACCATTGGCTAAACTTGAACAATGATATAAAAGCGTAATTGTCTGCATTTCTCAAGATATGAAGGGGTAGGTATATGATATACATGACTGCTGCAATGGGGTTAGATTGCTGGCTCCTCCCCAGAGTCCTTTGTGTGCATGCTTACTTCATAACTGCCAACAGTGTCTGCCTCAACTAATGCTAGATGCCTCCTTCAGTAAGAAATTGGCATTATTTTTGACAGTTTCTCTACTGCCCACTGGGCATTGAATAGCAGCTGAGTGCTGACTGTCAATCTTGTTAATGTGTCTCTCTGCTCTTGCTGGGCAAAAATATGAGCTGTATCGACCGTTGCTGTTGCCTGCCCAGTTGCTTGTGCTGCAGAAGAGTGCTGCTATGTTGGGGGGCCCTGCCTTCATTGTGTCTTAAGTTTGGGGTGGGCTGAGGGGTGCTTTGACACCACATTTTTAAAGGGCTTTATGATTTGTCTCCCCGAGCTTGTGGGGGCAGGGGAAAACTGATGGCTGATCCTCTCATTGTAAAACATAGCAATCAAATATGTTTCTGGTTTCCTGTGGTGAATAGATCCTTTGGCCTCTGAGAAGAAGTCTCTTCCATTAGCTCTCAAAGTACAAGTGTAAATGGGTAAATTGTGATCAGGGCCTGTGATGCACAGGCTGTACAAGAAGCGTACTCTGCTGACTGATACTTTGTGGAATGACTAAGGCACCTTTCCCAGAAGTAAACCCTCCTTGTGCCACCATAAATCTCCATAAGATAAAGTGCTTCATCTTTTGGATCAGTTCCCTGCCTGCTCAGGGTTCTGCATAATTCAGAATCCATTGTATCTTGTTAAAAGAGTAGGGTGAATTAAGTTTGCTTGCATGTGCATAGGGAAAGACAAAAAGAATAATGATGACTACTGCATTCCTTGCTTACTTCTTGCGGAAGACTTGCCTCTGAAATGTATTGAAGCCCCTACTTGCAGAACATCAGTCTCATCCTATTCCCTGTAAATAACCTGATGCTTTAGTGGCTGTTCATCAGCATAGGGAAATCTAGGGAATTCCTGTACTAGAAAGAGTCAAATTGTACGGCTATTTCTCCATCCTTAGCCCACTTATCATACCACAAAAGTGGAAGAACTTATTGTAATGCTTTTTTAGCCACAAAGTCTGACCGTTTCACCTTATGGCAATTAAACACCTAAAGCTAACTTGCCCTTCTGTGGCTTTACTTAATCTCTTTAAAGTGAGAAAAGCATTATTGAAACACCTGGGCTACTTACCACAGCAGCGAGAAGTTTGCTGATGGGGTTCCTTCTGTTCTGATATAGGACACCAGCAGTTTGCTGATCTTCATCATACATGCGATTTTTGGGGGAGGGGATGGACAACTTTTATTTAAGCTGCTTGGGGTGCCCTCCTCATCATTTCAGTGCATGTTGCTATCAGGGTTTGTCATACGACAGAATCAAGCAGCTCTACCAACTTCAGTTGCTTCTTATGTCGTATGATTCTGTTTGAAAATGTGTGTTGTGGGGGGTGCAATTTGTTTTCTTTTTTCTGTTGAGGGCTAAATTCCCTGGGAGTAAATGAGGTTGTGGCCACTGATGGGTAGGGCCAGAGCCAAAAGTGGGTGTGCTATCCTATTCTCATGTTTGTATGCCGCTCTTAAGCCACAGGTTTTCCACCCCGTGTTAAGTCCCTGTCTTACCCTGCTCAAATATTTTTACATAAGCTCCTAATCTGTATGGTTGCAAGGCAGGCTGAAGATTTTGCAGCCAGTTTATAAAGACCCCAAAAGAGAATTTATAACTGCACGCACACACCCACATGTGTGTGTGGGTGTGTACATACTACTTGGTTCCTTGTCTGTCCAAAGGACCATAGTCCCTATTCCTACTCCTCTGTTACCACTGGTTCTGCTTTTCAATAATTAATCTGTCTGTCTGTCTTGTCTGTTCTACATTATTCTTAACCTCATGCCAAAAGAAGTATATTGTACAATATACCTGCATGCTCAGGAATCTGTACATCCTAAGTTATGGGTGAGGCTGCATTGGAAGCATCATGCACCATCAGCCCAGATCCACAAACATATCCTGTAATAACTCTGCTAGTAGAATGGCATTTCTGACATCACTGACAGCTCTGAAACAGAGCAAATTATCCCGGCAGTTGGCAGGCTTTCTGGCACGTTGGAGAGTTGGTGGACTGCCTGAAGCTATCCCTTGCTTCCAGATGCCGGTCCTATTTTGTGAACTCACAACCCTTTTTTCTTTCTCTTCTGCCAGTCAAGGATACCTGCACAATCACTCCTTCTGACTTCTCTCACAGCTCTTTACCTCTTCATTTCTGTGACCCACTTAATTCCTGCCTCATTGGCAAATACCTTAGTCTTTAGCTTGGGTTTCTCAGGTGAACTGCTCCTGAATTGGCCCCCTGTAACAAGCCCTAGGCTATATCTTGACATTGAAGATGGAAAGGCCAGGGGAGGAGAACACCATTCCTTTGATGAAAGCACAAGGAGCTTGAAGAGAACTCCCACTTGTGCCTGTAACATGGTGGCTTCAATAGTTTGTGTCAGTGAGCAGGTGGGATGGGAGCAGTTAAATTTCAGGAAGCAGTATTGTATTTGCATTGCATATCTGTCTCCTTCTAGTCGCCAGCATTTGCTCCACATGGCATGTACCTCTGATAGGAGGCCCGTGCAATATATGCTTGTGTGTTTAAAAAACCCAAAAGGAGTTTTCATTCAGATGTTATAAAATCAGACATTACCAAACCCTACCACTCTTTCAATTTAGAATACTTCAAAGGGCACCCATCTCAGTAACAAACCCTTCCCAGCGTGGATTCCTTTTGCTAATTTGCCCATTTCCACAACAGACAATGCTTTTTCCTAAAGCAAATCTGCACTATAGAAAGGATAACTAGATTTTCCAACTCTGTGTCATTATAATCTTTTAACTACAACCATCTTTTTTTTTAAAGTAACAACATTACTAGTTAAAGGTAACAATATTACTAACACTTGGACTTACAGTAATACTAGTTAGTACAGTGGTACCTTGGATTAAGAACTTAATTCGGTCCAGAGGTCCGTTCTTAACCTGAAACTGTTCTTAACCTGAGGTACCACTTTAGCTAATGGGACCTCCAGCTGCCGCCGAACCTCTGATACATGATTTCTGTTCTCATCCTGAGGTAAAGTTCTTAACCCGAGGTACTATTTCTGGGTTGGTAGAGTCTGTAACCTGAAGTGTCTGTAACCCGAGGTACCACAGTAAAAGAAAATTTTATACCCCCAGTCTTTAACATGGGGACCCTATTACCACATCTGCAAAAAATCAGTGCTGTATGTTGTATCTAACACTGTAACTACATTATTTTATGAATGACATTATTTAACCGACTAGGTTTCTAGTGCTGAGGTATCATCTGTACAGAACTATATTTCTCTCAAATTTTGAGGACTGGGAGAACGATCTGATAGATTCATGTATTGAGTTGATTCATGTATTGAGTTCTAATCCTTTTCTATTATTGGAATGTCTATAACTAAAACTCATTTATTTTTATACCTGTCTTCCTTTAAGCTAGCTCTCAGAGGCTGCTTATAAATCTTAAATAGCAACCCTCTACTTGAAATGTTATTTTCAATAATCTGGTCCATTCACTGGGTTGGAGTTTGGAAACTGCGTAAAAGTGGGCTTGTGAACCAAATGAAACTGTTGTGGAAATATTAACTAAATTCACCATGAAGAGCTCCTTAACTGTATCAGGGAGTGATGACTGTTCTAGAAAAGCAGTCTGAGAGTTAGCAGCCTGATAAGATCAATATTAGCTCTGGCCCTAAACAAACCCACCTGGGAGAAATTGTCCTGACAATGTTGTTTAAAAAAATTAATAGCCATTTTTCTGTACATTTCCCAAAGAGTTAGACTGAAGTCAGGTGATTCCAACCCCCAACCCCTTTTCTTCAATTTCAGAAAGAGTTGAGAAAAGGGCTTCTGTTGGAAGCCACCCAGAGTGGCTTGGGCAACCCAATCAGATGGTCGGGGTACAAAAAATAAATTATCATTATTATTATGTGATTGTGTACGATCATCCCACTTTCACTTCTGGTAACATTGCTACTTAACCTCTCTGGCCATAGGTGACAGTGAGAGAAAAATGTGCATGTGCAGGTATGCATCAGGGGTAACTGGTGCTCTCCAGATGTTGTTGGACCAGATCCTGCCAGGATGGCCAATGGACAGGGATGGTGGAAGTTTTAGTCTCTACATCTGGAGAGCAGCATTTTGGATACCCCGGGCATACATCTTGTGAAACCAGGCCTCTGCAAAAGCCCTTACAACTCTCTCAAAAACTATTTCCGTTCTCCAGCCTTGAAAATAGATCAGGTGTTTACTCTTGTACCACAGACAATAAATAAATTTTCTCTTTCAAGGTTTTTGAATGTTAGCAAATAGTTTTCATTGATCTCTAGTAAGGCCATCATAAACATGCTGTCATTTGCACAGAATTGTAGGCTGTAGTCTTGCACTCATTTAATGTTTAGTTTGTTCCATTGACATCAGTGGATGCAAGCGTTTGTAATGGGATATAGGATGGCAGCTGTGGAATGAAAAATGAACTAATTGGTCTTTTGCTCCAAGGTTCTCTAGAGGTGTCCTAATTAGAACACGTACTATAAGTAGTGGTATTCATTGAATGTGTGCTTATTATAGGAGCATGTTGTCTAGTTTGTGCCCATTTGACTGGCAGAATACTAACTTTTCTTGGAACCACATCTAATAAATTGGATAGCATTATCAGAAGTGTAGTATAGTATTTAATTGCTGAATATGTGTAGCAGACAGGTAGATGTCACAACAGATATGTATGACAACAGAAAAATGTTTCTGGGTGATAAAGTGATAAAGAGGGGGGCATTTTGACATTTTTAAGGTTTCTGGAATTCTTTGATATGCGTAATACCAGATTCCATAAAAGTGAATTGTACATGGAAAGCATATTGTATGCTGTTTCTTCAGCTGTTCTTAGGTAGGTTTTAATTGTATTTGTTAATTTAGATCAGGCTTCCTCAAACTCAGCCCTCCAGATGTTTTTGGCCTACAACTCCCATGATCCCTAGCTAGCAGGACCAGTGGTCAGGGATGATGGGAATTGTAGTCTCAAATCATCTGGAGGGCCGAGTTTGAGGAAGCCTGATTTAGATGCTTTGATTGTATTTGGGTGTTCCATTGGGCAAACCATTTGGGATTTATTTATTTTTAAATGAAGAGCAGTTTATCAAAGAAAAAACATATTCATAAACAATTCACCTTGCTTGCTTTCCTTAACCATTATGAGGGACTGAGCTCTCATGCAAACAAACAGGGAGAGTATGCTTTCAAGAGCCACCACAATGTTGGTCTGGTAGCAGTGACAAATCTGTAGCTTTTGTCACATTATGCACATATAGCATGAGCTTGAGGATACTCTACAATAATATGGTTCTGTGACATCCCTGGGATATATTTTGGCTCTTTAGCATATTTGCAGTGTATAGTCAAGATGAGAGAGGTTTGGGTTAAAGTAGCTACCTTGCTATTGATCAGGCATAGGCAAACTCGGCCCTCCAGATGTTTTTGGCCTACAACTCCCATCATCCCTAGCTAACATGACCAGTGGGCAGAGATGATGTGAGTTGTAGTCCCAAAACATCTGGAGGGGCAAGTTTGCCTATGCCTGCTATTGATAAACAGGTACCAATAAGACAGGGGGAAATTCAACCTAGCTACTCCATTGATCTTAGGTATGGGAGAAGGTTCCTCCCAAGTTGTTTTGGGTTTTATAAACAAACATCATAATTTTGAATGTGGCCTGGTGGTAAACAGCAACCAATGCAACTCCTTTAGGACTGGTGTTATATGGACCCTAACAGCTGAGCTGTCACATTTTGCAGAAGTTTCAGCTTCCATATGTCCTCGCACACAAAGTGCATTACTGTAGTCTATCTGGTAGATTTACCAACACATGGATTGCTGGGAGGAGGCTGTCTGGGAATGGCCTAAGCTGGTAAAAGGGGCTCCTAGCCATCAAAGCCACCTACACCTCCAGTGGCAAGGCTGAATCCAGGAGTCTGTGAACCTGCTCCTTCACTCAACATCTGAAAAACCAAAGAGGAATGCAACCCCATCCAAAACAGGTCTTCTTCCTAATTCCTATTCACCAACTGTTGGAAGTTGGGAAAATGAAGATGCAGGAAAAATTGAAATACAGTAAAGAGCTGTCTTCTATAGAGTGTTTCATAGGAACTTAGGATGCTGCCTTATACCAAGTCGGATCATTAGTCCACATAGCTCAGTACTGTCTACACTGACTGGCAGCGATTCCCCGGGGTTTCAGGCACAGAGTGTCTCCCAGTCCTACCTGGAGATGCAAGGGATTGAACCTGGGACCTTCTGCATGCAAAGCAGATGTTGTACCACTGAGCCATTGCCCAATCCATGTGTGTATTGCCTGTCAGCAGCTCTTAAACCTAGCGTTCAGGCATCTCTTCCATATATCAAAGCACGTATTCACCTGCCCACCACTAACATGCCAGCCATATTGTGCAGCTCTGTCTCATGGGCTACTTATTTCCCCTTCCTATGGCTTCTCATCATTCTATCCAAGTGGGGAAGCTTTTCACAAGCGCAAGTGAAGACATTTTTATATAATCCAAATACAGTAAATTGTTGTGCTCTGCAGTGATAGCATGCTGTGCAACAATGGTAGCAATTTTGAAAATAGCAGATACAATTGCAAAGGGGGGAAAAAATCTTTTTTGTTAAGTTGTTTCCTTGTCCCTACTTTCCCACTTCCAGTGCAATTAAGATTAAAAATCACACACTAGGGAGGTGTTGTGAAGCTCTGCTCATGGACTCTCTTCTGCCTAAGGTGCCAAAATCCTTGGCTCTAGCAACAGGAAGTTTGTGGCGTACAAGATGTGCATGCGACGGTAATGCAGGCGAAATCTTGAAATTAATAAATGTCCCCTGTCTTCTGATGTCTTTGAAACTGCCTTTAATTTTATATCTTTTAGACATGCTTCTATATACAAGCTGAAGGTGAGTGTGTGTTTATTGCCTTCTAACAGGTTTCTAGTTGTGCATGTACCTCATTTTGTGTGTGTGTGCGTGTGCGCACATACATATACTAAGAATGTTTAAAATCAGAAAGGGAAAAGAAATGATAATAACTCTCACACAGAGAGATGCACAATAGTGGGTGGTGCTAACATCCATATGGCACTTTGGGTATTGCAGTAAGTAGGCAAGGTATAAATCCAGATGTCTGCAAAGTAGCATTTTCTAATTTCTGAATGTAATATATTTTGGTCTGAATATAGGCCACACTCCCCCCCCCCCCTTTAAATCTGGCCTGTATAAAACCGAAGCATGGCCTGTAATTGCACTATTAAAGGAAGAGAAGCTGTGATTTAAGGTATTTCACTTTAGGGGTGTGGCCTATATTCCGGGTTGGCTTGTATTCAGATCAATAGGATATTTAAAGCTTTCCCATAATTACTGCCTTACATCTGAACTAGCAGTTTTCTGCTCTGCATTTGGAAAGCATCATCCACATCCTGGGGTGGAATTCAGTATCCAGCTGTTACAATCGTTCCATCAACATAAGCATTACTTCTAGCCCAGTGGAACAATCTCCCCTCTGCTCCCCCAACACACTGTTCTGGGGGTTCTGCTGACCCTCTAGAGTGGATTTGGGGGAGGTGTGGGGGCCCCCCCATTGCACCAGGCGAGTCCTTGTTCTGGTTTCCACTAGCAGAATCTGGCCCAGACCTCTTGGGTTACACACTACTTGTCCAGTGTCAATCCCCGGCCCCTTTACATAAGTGATACATTCATAGAAGGAAGGTGCTATCTCTTAAATGTGCAAAAGCATGCATTCAAAGCTACGATGTTATAAGAACTGGTAATAAGACAAGCATAAGGCACTTTAATGGCAGGCACAGCCCTCGGATTTGGCTCAGGGAGTCAATCCTGGATTGTCTGGGGGTCTCTGGGTGATTCCTCTGCTTAATTTATCTCTGTGCAAGCTGCTATTTGGGAATCTATCTTAGAGGTGCCTCCTTGTCAGCCTCTTTATGTCAGTCACTAAACTTGAGAAATCTGGGTGGGACCTGGAAAGTAAAATATCTGTGTGTCAGCTTTGCAGTGGGTTGACACCCTTCTGACTTTGGAATGGCTGACCTACATTAGCTGTCTAGCAAATGCTGCAAAGCAAGATTGGAAGAGAATAGAAGAGTTGCAGGCTTGAATGAAAAAGGGCCTTTGCTGTTGTAGCACAAACTATGTGTGTGTAAAATATGTGTGTGTGTATGAAAATCCACTTTCCGCTCTTATCATCTCCAAGAGCTGCTTGTTGCAAAGAAGGTTGTTGGAGCAGCTGGAGGGATTGTGTGCAAGACAAACAATCATCAGACATTCTCTGTGTTTGAAAATTAGATTGAGATACAATAGTCAGTTTGTGCATCCTGCTAAGCTAAACCATGGCTTATTGCAAATGAGCAAATATGCAGGTATATAGAGGGGTGCAGCAAAGCAACTGGACTCCCGTCAAAGTTGCTGCAATCTCCTCTTAGTGAGCTCACACACCTGAAATATCAGGCCTGGGGGCCAAATACAGCCCTCCACACCTCACTGACTGCTGGAACTGTCCCCGGACTGCACACCCCTCCCCAGACTGCTCCATGCCCTCCTCAATTACTTTTGCTTAGCTGGCATGTGTCCTCAAACTATGACAATGCCTCCTGCTTTGCCTATATGGAGAAACCTCTTGTCTTTTGCATGGCTGGAATGTACAAGGGTCAGAATGGCACAATTTGCCTGTCCACCACTGGTACATGGCCCCTGGAAGGTATTCAATGAGGGAATGTGGTCCTCACCACTGAATGAGTTGCCCAGGTTGCTCTTTTGCCACTTCCCACTCTACCTTTTCCACATCTGAAGCAAGACCCACCCCCACCCGAAAAGAAAAAAGAATTGAGAAAGGTTCCCTACTAATCCATGTTTTGGATTAGCCTTATATGAGAAGGAGGGTGATCTCTTGTTGCAGAAGTGTAGCTAGTAGGCATGTTAATCCACAGCATGGCCTTCTAACTCACCGTATCCCTTAGAATACTCCCTTGAGGGGGAACAGGTATTAAAGCGTGCAGATTAGGGCAGAAAGTATTAATAATAATTGATGAATAATGAATAAATGTGTCAGTCCCGTGTGAGAAGGTGCTCAGTTCAAATGCCATTTCCACAACAGTCTGTATGCATCCCATAGTTCAGGAAATGTATTTAAGTTAACTTTGCAGAAAACATACGGTCTTTTGGTTATTTCTTGATTAATATATACAGTTATCTTGATGGCGTATTCTCAGAATATTACTTGTATTAAGATGGCATAATATTTATTTTAATTGGTCAATTTAGCTGGCTAAGTGCTAATCAATTGGCTAAAAACACTTCATCAGTTACTGCAGCTGCTTTTTAGTGCAGAGTAAACAGATAGGCATGCAAGCCTTTACTCCCACAGACACACATTCCAGCTGAAACTGACCAAACCATATTCCAGAGCAGATTTACTGGTGCTCATTTTAGTTAAACTGGCAAAATGATGGGCATGCAAAAATAAAAAGGGTTCCAGTACCATGTTATTAAGCAAACTAAGGAAACTTGTTTTAGATTCATAAATTCATGAACGTTACCTAATTTTCTGTGGTTGACAAGGGTCTGTCACATGGCTGTACTTTCTAGTTCATACCTGGAAGTAGGAAACAGTGGGAAATCTCCCTTGAATGAAGCATATCTCATGAGGTCCCAGCACTGCACTAACCACCTGCAGGATGCATCTAGCCTTGCAGAATGAATAGTACTGGTTTCAAGATATAGTGTGCTGCTAGGAGAGCCACAAGCTTCTCCTTGACCTGGTACTCCTCTTTTTCTAACTTCCTTTCAATTTTTGGGCCGGTTTTTTTTTGGGGGGGGAGGGGGTCTTGGCTGAGATGTGGAAGAGGAAGAGGTGGGAAAATTGTTATCTGGGCAATTGACGAGGCACTCAAAAGACAAAATGAGGCATGTGTGCTGTATTTCCTTCTTTTAGCAAAATAATGAAGGGAGTCCCGTGAATGTCCTTGGAAATGCAGCTTCTCCCATCTTCTGCACACACCTTGAAGAACTAAAGCAGGAAGCAAGTTTTGCGAATCTAGGCACACAGACTAGACATTGCCTACACACATGCCATTTCTGATTTATTACCCATCCTGTGGCTTCAGTGGAAGACTCCCCCCCCCAACCAGCTACACACCATGGCTTCCCTTCAGACATCTATTTCAAGTAAACTCCCTGCTTCACTGTTTGGTGGAATACTGAGCAGCTTCTGTATTACCAGGATTTAAGCCTGCAATGAAAGTTGTTACACAGGAATATACCCTGAATATACCTTTGCACCAGCACCTTGGATGAGAGTGAGACTAACAGTGAAACAAGTCTCAGCAACCAAGGAAGCTTCATTGCACCATGAGCCTAGATCAGGAATTGGGTGATTCTTCCTGGCCCCTTAAGAGCTTCATAATTCACCTTGCTTACAGGTCTCAGCAACAGAGAGACAGGCTCTGCCTTAGCTTTGGCTGTATAGGCATTAGGTCTGGTGTGTTGGTGGAGTTCATTCTTTTCATCTCTTGCATTTTACAACAGCATATTGGTATATTAATATTCCTCTCTTGTTTCCCTATTGGATGGGTTTAGTCTGCAGTCTCTCTTGATTAGAGAGCAATGGATTACCAGCTTCTACCCCAGTTACTCTTTAATGGAGTGGAACCTACAGGCTCACTGTCCCATCTCTCATCTTAATGCAGTACTTTGGAGACAAACTGTATAGCTTTTCTCTGTTCGCTGTTTAGTGCATTTATATTTTAATCTCCTGCATAGTAAATGTGCCCATCACATCAGATGGACTGCTCGAGTAAACAAAAGAAATTAAAACACAAATTAATATTCTGTACTGGAACACTTTCCACCTTTTCTCTTATTTTCTTCCCGAAATGCACCTGAATGACCAGCAAAAAGAATAATCATTGTCATCATCCAAGCTAGTGGTTACTCCATCTTGTGTCACTGAATTCTGCAAGATTTAGAGGGGTGCTGACCACCAGTGGTGACCATATATTCTGACCCTGCAAGCTCATCGAGAGAGCACTTAACCCTTCTCCAGATACCTAGCATGAGCGGAGACCCCTCCCTCCCCATATATCGCAAAGAACTTGATGATTGTGATAATGTTTTTTCTTTTCTTTCTTTTTCTAGTTTTGATTGTGAAGTTTGTTCTATTGTTCAAAATTGCAATAAACATCTTTTAAAAAAACCCACAAAGAACTTGGAGGGTTCCCGCCCGTTCATGCTTTGGTGTGAGGCGACCTCCTCCTACACTGTTCAGAGTCCTCTAGCGTGCTTTGAAGCAGCAAAATAGATTCACACTGCTTTTGCTTTTCTCAAAAGCCTGGGACAGAGTGAGTGCTAAGCCCTTCCCGTGAGTCCTTGATGAATGCCTGAATATTCAGCATTGGTCTTCTTTCAGACGCCCCATACTTCTGCAAGCAGGAGTAGATTATGTTTCGCTACCTGGTTTATACATAGAGAAATAACTTCAGGTTGTTTATCCTACTTATTCAGATAATACATAGGCAAGGGAAATTTTGAGTGCCTTGGTATTAAAGGAATGTTTATATTGTCTGCTTATGTAAATCAGCGAGGAGGTTTCATCCAAAACATGGACTGATTGAGCATTAAAACTTGAGGGTGGGGGTGGGGGGTCGCTGTCAATAGACAGAACATTCAGCTTGGATGATCATGCTGTCTAACCCCACATGACAGTTCTTAAGATGCCTTGAGCCTTGTTGGGCTCTGAGCTTTTAAGCTTCATCCCATATGTTAGTGGGTCTGTAAGTTCTGTTTTCTGTTTTCGTGCCATTTGTCCCACAGCATCTCTGTTTTCCTTCTCTTTCCCACTCCTCCCTTTTTTTTTTAGGAGAACCGTCTTCAAGAACTTCTCTTGTGACTTATGGAATCTTTAAAAGGGAATTCCTCCCCCTTCCTTATGCTAACAGTTGCTTTCCCCTTCCTTTATAGCCAGGAAGCTCTGCTAATTGCAGGTCTGAAGTTGCACTATGTGGTGTTCAGGTAGTAGCTTATGCTGTTTAATGTTATACACAGGGGAAGGGTAACCACAAGTAGGTGAACTCATAAGCGGCAGCAGCCCTGTGGTCTGACCTCTCCTGTAATAAAAGAAACATGGGGATACATGTTGAGACAAAGGTTGGCTGTGATCTTAGAGCATGTGAAATTAATATTAATTGAAATGCACTTGTTTATCCTTTGGACTCATTAATTCTCTGGAACTCTTTCCGAATGCTTTCAAAGGCCAAAACTTTGCTTGCAAGGTTGAGAAGTGCTGTCTGGCTTGTGGGCAGGCAGACGAAAGCTCTGATCAGTTAACCCTCTAAGAGTCTAAGTGCTTGAGTTTTTGCATTTGTTCTAGTGGTGCTGGCAGCCTAATCATAAGCATCTGCGCTGGTAAAACTGAGTGATGCCACCGTAATGTCATGTGCTGGAAACAATGAAGCGGCAGAGCTTTAAGGTCAGGGATGGGGAGCCTGTGGACTCCAGCTCCTGTCAGCCCAGGCCAGTACAGCTAATGGTCAAGGTTGATGGATACTGTAGTCCAACAACAGCCAGAGGGCCACAGGTTTGCTATCCTAGCATCTGGGTGCACTTCTTTGGAACTACTTAATAGTTTAGCAGGTTAACTTCAAACAGTTGACTTCATTTGAATTGTGGGGAGAGTGGTAAATTGAGGAAAGGAGATGTACTTGGAAAGTCTCCATGCCTCAGCCATGGGGGGGGGGGGAGGACTGTGTCTCTGTTCTGATGCTTTTTTCTTATGTGATGTAATAGAAGAAGGGGATAGACTTAGGCATAAGCTGGGAAGGAGGAATGTTGTTTTCATTAGCTTAATGTTGCACTTCTAAGGCATATAGACCCCATACATCTGGAAGTGCTTGAGGCAGGGGCAAACACTTTCCAGAACACAAAGTATACAGTGTTCTGCATTCCAGCGCTCTCTGAGTCTTTGCATTAAAGCTCAGAGTTGGGTCATGGCAGAGGAGGAGGAATTCATATGCGTGATTAAAGTTGCTGCTCTTAGAAAGTACAGTGTTTACGTTTGTTTTTCTCAGTACTAAACAGATACACTCTGGGCCAACAGATCATGTTGAAACCAGGATTAAATTTATTCTCAGGTGCACACTGACTTGTAACCACAGAGTATGGCATTGGTCATGTTTAGACAATGATCCAAAGATTAATGGTTTATAAACTTCACAAAGACATAAGCTATGGTTTATAAAGATATGGAGGTGCATCATGGCTGCACTCACTGTTGTGTATTGAGTCTTGTTTGCTTTAATAAAGAAGTGTTACTAGAGAACTGTCTCCAGCATATTATGTCAAGAGAGCTGAAATCACAAACCCCACGTCATAACAACTGGCGACGAAGGTGGGATCCAGAATGCTGAGGAGCGGTTAAACGCAGCCCTGCCTCAGAGTCCGGATTGTAGCTAAGAACAAGACTCACTGGCCAGCTGAGAAGACGACCCTGCCCACAGGGCAATGGAGTGTCCAAGGGTATTGGAGCCCTTCCAGCCATCAGAGTCCCACACGTGGGAAGACTACGTCAAACGCTTCAAGTTCTTCGCAGTGGCTCAAGGGATCACCGATGCCAGCAAAAGAAGGGCCACATTCCTGAGCTACTGTGGGCCTGAGATCTTCAAGCTGGCCAAGGCATTGCTTGCTCCAGCGAAGCTAAGTGAGACATCTCTCAAAGATATTCTTGCCTGCCTAACAAGCCATTTGGCGCCTACTGAGACCAAGATGGCCCGGTGGATGGAGTTTCATAAGAGGCAGCAGCGTGCTGGGGAGTCTGTATCTGCATTTCTAGCTGAACTGCGGAAGCTCGCTCAGCACTGCGACTTCCAAGATCTGGAAGAGACTCTCCTGGATCGGTTTATCGGTGGTCTGAGCAGCAAGAAAGCCAGAAGACGCATCGTGGCTAAAGAAGAGGTTACCCTTGCTTCAGCCTTGAAGGAGGCCACCGCCACGGAGAATTATGAAAGAGAGGAGCTTGATGCCAGTCGCAGGGCCCCTAAGCCACAGATAGAAGTTGCGCATGCCATGGACAAGCTAGAGGCTACTCCGAGCCAGAGCCCAGTCCGTGGGGTCGAGTCAGTGCATCAGGCCTGCACAGTGCACAAAGATCACCGAGGCAGGTGCCCTGGTTGTGGCGGAAACCATGAGCAGAAGAGTTGTCGTTTCCGGGATGCTATGTGCCGGACGTGCGGGAAGACAGGTCACATCGCCAGGGTCTGTAGATCGGCGGCGTTGGGAGCGACAAGAGCACCTAGACTGGAGCATTGCAGACCGCCCACAGCAAACCATGTTCTCAAGGACTGCCACTACGTAACGGAGATCAACGGGAGGGTCGTGCAGTTTCCAGCACAAGGCAAGGCACATGTCAAGGTGAAGATTGAGGGTCAGTTGTGCGACATGGAGGTGGACTCCGGATCTGGATTCACTATCGTGTCGGACCAGACCGCGAGGACATTCTTCCCCAGGGGTAAGTTGCCCCCTCTGGAGCCCTTCCCGGCAACTTTGCAGTCATACTCAGCGGGCCGCATCCATGTCATGGGAATGTGTGCCGTGAGAGTACAGTTCCGGGACAAACAGGCGGTACTCAAACTGGTGATTGCGAAGGGCAGTTGCCCCAGTCTCCTTGGCACTGACTGGTTCCCCGCCCTGGGACTGAGTATATCAGGGCTTAATTCAATCCAAACCTGCCCTGAGATGAGCGAGGCATTATGCAAAGAATTTGCTGGTCTCTTTAATGGAAAACTGGGTTGTTATAAAGGGCCCCCAGTTGACTTCAAATTGGACCCTGGGGTGGCCCCAATCCGACTCAAACCAAGGCGAGTGCCATTTGCACTGCAACCCAAGATCGAAGCAGAGCTGGATAAATTGGTCAAGCAGGGAGTTCTCTCACCCGTGGACTCCGTGGGAGACTCCAATCGTCACGCCCCTTAAAGCAAATGGGGAAGTCAGGATCTGTGCTGATTACAAATGTACTATCAATAAGGCACTCAGGGGAAACTCATACCCCATTCCAGTCGTATCACATCTGTTGGCTAAACTGGCTGGGGGCAAGGTGTTCGCCAAAATTGACCTGGCACAAGCTTACCAACAGCTGCCAGTAACCCCACAATCAGTGGAAGCACAGACTATTGTCACACATAAAGGGGCGTTCAGAGTTAACAGATTACAATTTGGAGTTTGTGTGGCCCCAGGGATTTTTCAAGGGCTCATGGAATGCCTGTTAAGAGGTCTGCCGGGAGTCTTGCCATTTTTTGATGCCGTTTGATTGCTGGAAAAGACCCACAGGAAGTGGTTGCGCGTGTCCGTGCAGTGTTGCTCAAGTTCAAGGAGGTGGGGTTGCAACTAAAAAAGGAAAAATGCAGTTTTGGGGTGCCAACTGTGGATTTCTTGGGGTTTAAAATTGATGCATCAGGCATCCACCCCACAGATGCTAAGGTTAAGGCCATCATCGAGGCACCACGACCACAGAACAAGACGGAGTTGCAGTCATTCCTGGGACTTATTAACTTTTATCATTCGTTCTTACCCCAGAAAGCTTTGGTAGCTGAACCATTACATAGACTGTTGCAGAAAAAGAATGTGTGGCGATGAGGGCAGGGGCAGCAGAAGGCTTTTGACTCCTTGCGAGGAATGTTGAGTAGCAAGAGCGTCCTTGCTCATGATGAGTCAAAGCCGCTGGTCCTGGCATGTAATGCCTCTCAATACGGCCTGGGGGTCATAGGCAATTGTGGCAGGAATCAAAAAGTTCCATGAATATGTTTACGGTCGCCATTTCTCCATTGAAACGGACCACAAACCACTGTTAGGGTTGTTCAACCTGAACAAACAAACACCACAAATTCTCTCCCCCAGAATGTTGTGTTGGTCTATATTCCTGAACGGGTTCCAGTACACCTTGACCCATGTGCCGGGGAAACGGTTGTGCCACGCTGATGCGCTGAGTCGATTGCCCCTTCCTGGCGAGAGCAATGAGGATCCTGCTACAGCGGAGCACATAATGATGCTGGAAACACTTCCGGGGGCTCCTGTAACGGCTACTGATATAGCTGAGAAAACGAGGAAAGATGCTGTTCTCTCCCGTGTGCTCACTTGGGTGGGGAGGGGGTGGCCAGGTGGTCCGCATGAAGACAAATTCAGGCCTTATGCGACAAGGCAGCACGAGTTGTCCATGCATAAGGGTTGTCTCCTGTGGGGAGATAGGGCGATCATCCCAGCACCACTGAGAAACAGGGTTCTTGAGACGCTTCACATGGGACACCCGGGAATGGTCAGGATGAAGTCGCTAGCCCGATGTTATGTGTGGTGGCCTGGAATGGACCAGAACATAGAACAATGGGTACGAACATGCAAGGCATGCCAAGAGGTGCGGCCAGAAGTGGCCAGAGCACCAGTTCACTGGTGGGAGCAGTCCAGATCTCCCTGGAGCCGGCTGCACTTAGATTTTGCTGGGCCATTCCAGGGGAAGGTCTTTTTGGTTATCGTCGATGCATATTCCAAATGGTTAGAAGTGGCGATGGTCCCTAGCATGGCATCAGCTGCCGTAATCAAGGTGTTGAGGCAGCTGTTTGCAACCCACGGGTTACCTGAGACCATTGTATCAGATAATGGGGCAGCTTTTGTATCCCAAGAATTCAGGGCATTCTTGGCTGATAACTTCATAAGAGGGGTCACATCCGCGCCCTTTCACCCATCCTCCAATGGGCAGGCGGAGCGCATGGTAAGAACAGCCAAAGAATCCATTGCGCGCTTAATGGAGGGTAACTGGTCAGCTCGCATCGCGCAAATGTTATTTTTGCAGCATGCGACACCGTGTACTGCGACGGGCAAGTCGCCAGCTGAGCTGCTCTTAGGTAGAAGACTGGTAACGGTGCTGGATTATGTCCACCCAGATAAAATGCCAAACCGTAATTCAAGAGCAACCCCCCAGGCTGAGACTGACACAACAAGGTATCTCGCCCCTGAAGATCTGGTCTGGGTGAGGAACTATTCACGAGGTTCGCGGTGGGTGGCTGGTGTGATCACCCGGACTAGTGGACCTGTGTCCTATTATGTGACCTTGGAAAATGGGCAAGTTTGGAAGAGACATATAGATCAGCTGAGGCGCCGGGCGCTCAGCAGGGAGGAGTCTGATAATTCATCCCTAGCTAACGACGCAGAGCTGCAAGACCAGAGTGAAAATGGCCCAGAGGTGCAGTCACCAGGGGCTTCAGCAAATGAACCAGGGTCTGCTAGTCCTCAGGATGACGAGGTACAGGTAGGGGACCTGTCTGGGACTCCATCTGTTCCTGACGAAACCCCTATAGCAGCCCCCCTACCACAGGTGACACCCAATCCAGAACCGGCAACACCTGTTGTCAGGAGATCAAGTAGAAGTTGTAGGACCCCACAGTACCTGAGAGATTACGTCTGCTGTGCTCACTAGGGGGGGAGGGGTGTTGTGTATTGAGTCTTGTTTGCTTTAATAAAGAAGTGTTACTAGAGAACTGTCTCCAGCATATTATGTCAAGAGAGCTGAAATCACAAACCCCACGTCATAACACTCACCTCCCTTGTTCCTTCTAACGTCCTATCACGTTTGCGCAAAAATTCAGGTTTGTATTAATCCACTGGTCCTCATTATATATGATGGGGAATACAGGTTTAATGTTGGTTAACAAACCAGGAAAATAAATATACTGGGAACTCCAACTATATGCAGGTCAGAATTTTTATGCTGAAGCCATCATGTGATATTGGGAGAGAAGAACACATGGCCACATTGTTTATTCATGACTTCATAAATCATGGTTTACAAAGGTTTGGGTGATCACCTAAATGTGGTCAGCATTTTTTCTATCTGTAAAATAGAATGCAACCTAATTTACAGAATTGTTGACTGGGTGAAAAGCATTTACATACTTCAAAGTGCAATATTAATGCCCAGTTATTATAATAATACTAATGTATGCCAGAATTCACCCCATCTGATCAAATCAGGCTGTCTCTCGAAGATCTTTGTATGCAACAGCTTGGATCGCCTGCTTCTGCTCTATACCGTGCTTTTGCTTTATGTGCAAAAGTGACTTTGACAGGCTGTGTGGTGGAGATTGAAAGAAGGCTATGGATTGTTGACAGATGGACATTTTCATGCATGTTATACCGCAGATGTCTACGCTGAAAAAGTTCAGGGTTCTGTACAATTACTTCTGATGAAATGTTCCTTTTTTTCTTTTACATTCCTTCTCAAGGAAAGGTGCTGGATTGAATTTTGGTCCCATTTTTTATAGGGATTTCCTAATAGAGAAGAGGACCTCACAATTTCTACCCCCGAGGCCTATTTGAGATGGCTGAAAGTTACTGAGTCCTTGCTAAATGGAGGCAGAATTTGACATTGTCAGTTGGCTGTTACTGACCTCATTTTCTGCTGATACCTAAATTGCTATTTATTTATTTTTTGCAGCAGTGTTTTCCTTATGACGATCAGCTTTCTTAAAGTTAAGTATTGACATTTGCCTTGGAAGTATTGTGACAGCCTCCCCACTTCAGGAAGAGTTTCCTGATCCAAAGGCTCTACACGGAGAAGAAAAATTTAACCCCTTCCCTTCCAGGTGTAGGCAGATTTCCCCCTCCTCCTGTTTTCCCCTTCCTTACCCTCACATGCCTTGCAAAAATATTTCCCCCATCTCCTGTAATTTTATTGCCTACTTTTCTTTCACACTCAACTTGTAGCTTATTTGTATCTCACTCCCACCCACACACCAGTTTTTTGGCCCTCCACTCCTGCTCTTTTTACATTCATTTCTTCCACCCATCCTTTTTTTCTTTCCCAGTTTATTTTGTTATTGATAATGATGATGACGATCATTCTATAATACCTTTAATTCACTTTCTAACTTCTTTCAACACCTGCTCTAACCCTTTCCCCTCCTCCAGGAACTTCCCTGACTCCTGGCCACATTTACTCAGCATGCAAGGTGCTGACGGAGCTGGCTAGGATCTGGGGCAAGCAAGTGAGGAATCACTGGGCAGGATGTGGTCCTGAGGCCCACTGTTTGAGAAACAGTAATCTGGACCAAAAAACCCAACACCTGCAGCCCTTTTGACAGTTACTACTTCTGAGTACGAAAACACCTCCTGAGTGAGTAAGCATTCTTAATTGAGCTACGGTCTCAGAGATGGAAAGCAAGCTTCGTTGAAATGGGATTTAAGGTAGGTATGGTCAGTGGGCTTTAATCTGGATTGATTTTAGTTGAATCAGGGTCTGTAATGATTAAATATCAAACATATTTATTTCTTCCTCCTCCTGATTTATAAATGCCCATTTCAGATTCTTAAGTTTGACAGGAAAAGTGGTTAATACCATTTTAAAAGCCATTTGGAAAACACAGGTGGCTTGCTCTTGAGATGTTATGCTAAACTAAATCCTGTAATCTCTTCAGGGGTCGGGAGCCCTTTTCAGCCAGAAAGCCACATTCTGTTGTGGGCAACCTGCCAGGAGTCTCAAAGAGGTGGTGGTCTCAAAGAGGCAAAAAGTGGGTGAGGCAATGGTTGTGACTCTAGTCATACAGTAGGGTATGTTCCAGCCACCCAAAAGCAGTGCAGAGCAGGACCCAGAATAAGAGCCAGCTCCTAGGGGCTGAGGTACCTTTGACACACCCCCAATAAAATATTTCAGAAGGTTGCCACCCCCCAGTTGATGGGCATTGCCATTCAAATGGTATGCATGCACCATGTCATGTGATCAATTATGTGGGGTGGGGCTTACCTGCCCCACTCCCAATATTTTATTCAAGTTGGCACCCCTGAGGACCATCAAGGGATATGGTCTGGAGAGACAGACAGGGCAGACTAGAAGGCCTCATTCGGCTTCTGCCTTGGGCTTCATGCTCTCAACCCCTGCTGTACTTAAATAGGCTTCCAGTTTTACATTTAAGCTCAAAAAGGGGGTTATGTAACCTCAATGTTGTGTATGTGGTCTAATACATAAAGCAGATAAATCTCTTCTGTTGTTTATTCTTCAAAGACTTCATTCTGAGAACTCTATAACTTTTGAAATAGAAATCAATAAATTCCTATAACTAAATACCAATAGCAAACAGAGACATGGGAGAGAAGACAAAAAAAAATATTTTAGAGAACTTGTCTCTAAGATACCTTAAGTTGTATTTGGTGTTGCTTCTGTGGACATGCTAATGCCAAATAAAGTGGGCTTCCTTTAAAACACATGCTTTTAATGGGATTTGCTTCTAGGTAAATGTGTTTAGTATTGGGGTACTGATTATGAATTCCCTTCTTTTTAACTGCAGGCACAGGAAAAGGTTAAATGCCATCTGAGATGGTTCAGAGACCAGGGATATTGAGTTTGTACATGGGAAATTGAGTTTTAAAGTCCTATGTCAGCCATGAAATTGCCACGGAGTGGCTCCGAGCAACTCATGATCTCAGTTTCACCCACTTCTGCAAAGTTATATCATGAGAACTAATAAGATGGGAACAGAAAAAAATCTGTTCAACACTGAAGAGTATTTTTGTCCAAGAAACCTGGGAGAGTGCTATTGTGCTCAGGTCCTGCTTTTGGTTTTTCCCAGGGTGAGAACAGGATGTTGGGCTACATGGGTCGTTGGCCTGATCCAGTATGCCCTCCTTGGGTGCCCAGCTTAAAAAGAGTTCCTGGTTTGCTGACCCAGAGGTTACTATGACATCTGAACCAGGGCATTATGTTTTAAGCGCTGGCAATGAATTAGGGCCAAACCATTGTTTGCCATTCTGGTTTGTAGACAGGGCTCAAATCATGGTTTGGACATTGTGGGAAACTGATTGAACCATATCCTTTCAAGACCGGCATGTTAGAGGAGAGGGAGAAGGTGAACACTCCAGCCAATTCTCTACCCCAGCTCTAACAAACAATGCTTTGTGGAGCAACAATGTTATGCCTGAACCAGAACGCTGAATTGGTCTCATGTTCCCCCTACAACATTTAATTTATTTTCATAGTTAAATTCAGTTGTACAAGGAGCTGTTGAAATAAAGACCAGACTTCATCTTAATGCTGTCAAATTGAAAGGCCTCTGCTCTGTCTTAATACTCATTGCCCCCTCTCCATGCAGAGCAGAGGCAGCAGAGTAATGCCAATTTTTTCACTCATCTCTGACACGAACTGGGTGGGTGGGTGGTGGACCACATTACATGCAGGCTGGTGTTAAGGAGAGGACTTTACAGGAGGCAGTTCTTCCCATACATAAGCACCTGAAGATGCTGTAAAATGCCACTGTGACCAGAGTGAGTACTCAAATTGGGTGGGAAAAAGAGTCTGCAGGCCGTGCTGGGAAGAAAAAGAGGCAGAAGAAACCTACCCTGCAATCTTCCCAGTGGGAAGTTTCCTCCTGCGCCTCAAAAGGCAAGTCTGCAATATTAGGTTGTACAGTTTTCAGGATTTTACTGTTTTATCTTTTGTAAACCATATTGAGCTTTTTTAAAAAACAAAACAGTCAAGCAGTGTGCAAATTTGATGAGAAATAAATAATACAGTGGTGCTTCGGGTTACAGACGCTTCAAGTTACAGACTCCGCTAACCCAGAAATAGTACCTCGGGTTAAGAACTTTGCTTCAGGATGAGAACAGAAATCGCGGCATGGTGGCAGGAGGAGGCCCCATTAGCTAAAGTGGTACCTCAGGTTAAGAACAGTTTCAGGTTAAGAAAGGACCTCCAGAACGAATTAAGTTCTTAACCCGAGGTACCACTGTAAAATGAATATGGAACACAGCTATTCACTGTTGATTTTGGATGAGGCTGCAGGTGTTGTGACTTGAAGCTCAGGTTGGGAATCAAAGGAAGGGCAACGTAGCAGCCACTAAGCTGGAGGTTAGTGTCTGAGCCCAGTTCAGTGTTTTAACCCTGACGTACAAAGCACTAAGTGGAAAATACCAGCTCTTTCAGTGCCATCCTGTCTGGTTGGTCAGAGAGGCTCTATTGCTTGCTCCATCATTGAGGGAGATCCAAGTTGCCGGAACTTGGAACAGGGCTTTCTTGGTGGTGGTGCCCTGGTGGTGGTGCCCTGGCTCTGGAAGGCTCAGGCATCCCTTCTATGTTATATGTTGAAAATGTTATTTTGTCAAGCCTTTGGGTAATGGCAGATGAAGAAATTTGTTGTTAGGATTAAGATATGCATAGTGTATATTTCATATTGTGTTATGAGCTTCTCTTATTTCCATTGATGTGACCTATTGATAAATCCCAATAACAAATAAGTAAAGTTAGTTTGCTCTGGAGCACTTGATTAAAAAAAAATAATCAATGAATCGCTGGTGCAGGGCCCCCTAAACTGGACCAGGAACATAGCATGACCAGCTGGGGAGCTTTAACTCTCCACCACCACTACAGTCTCAGTTGGAATCACACTCCCTGTTGGATTGTCAGGCATGGAGGGGCCAATTCCACCCAGGATTGCAGTGAGGGTAAAGTACTCAAGTCATGCCTACCCTGATGTCCCTGTTGGTCTGAGCGAGCTACCTGACAAATGTCATGTATAGTTTGTTCTTCAGTAAGATGCTTGTTTGCTTGTCCCTTCATTTATTTGTTTGTTTGTTTGTTCGCTCCTCCCCTCTGCTCAGCCTGGACTAAAGCTGTACTGAATATTGTATGCTGTGGTGCCCCACCCCCTCTTGCATCTTGGTTATGCAGAGCCCCACCCCCTCTTGCATCTTGGTTATGCAGAGCCCCACCCCCTCTTGCATCTTGGGGTGTCACCTGGTTATGGTGTGTCATCTGCAAAGGATGACCAGAAGCAGGTGGTAAAAGAGCAGCCGCTGAGCCTGGTCACTTCTGTTGTCTCTCTGTGTGGAGTTTTTTTCCTCTTCAACTTGCATAGTCTTTCCTCTTATGTTAGCTTATTTTATTGGAAGGCTTCCTATGGTGCGTGTCACTAGTTATCTGCTGCGCTTGGCTGTCACTCTCGGAGACAGCTGGAATAAGAGCGGCTGGAGACGCCTCATTGACATGTTTGCGTGAGAGTCGCTTGTCAGAGGAGGAGTCGCTCTAGAAAGAGCCTCCCAGCACATCCCAGGCGGGGCAGCCGCCGCTTCCCCTTCAGGGAGAAACACTTTGTGGTTTTCAGCAGGCACTGCATTCCTTGACGTTTCAAAGCTGTTTGCCTGTCACTCTGCTCTTTCCCCGGCTTGCTCATTAGAGGGAGTTCCAAATTCACACTCCTGTGGGCCAGCGGAGGCAGGGAGCCTGTGGGGCTTTGAGGAATGAACGACTGGGAGGGGACTTCTTAACTCCCTTTCATTTTGCTCTGCATTTTTGATGGTATAGAATTACCATAATCTATTGTGAAAGCAAATATCTGGCTGGGCACTGCTGATCTGTAAAGTGCCACTGATTTCCCCCTCCTATTTATCATAGGCCTTGGGAATCTGAGGCCCAGGAGCCAAATGTGGCCCTCCAGGTCTCTCTACCTGGCCTCTAGAATTATCCCCAGGCCACACCCCTCACTGGTGCTGCTTTGCACCCTGGGTATTTTTGCTTGGCTGGAATCTGATAAGGCCGCTTACTTGATTGGCTGGAGACAGAGAAGGGTGTGTGGGCCGAAACTCACCTACTGTACAAAGGTAAAATTCACATTTGTTTCTCTGCCCACTTTTGACACTGGCCTCACACATGTCCCTCAAAAGGTTGACTGCAAGGGAATGCAGCCCTTAGGCTGGAAAATATTCCCCTCTCCTGGTTTACCACTTTTCCTATTGCCTGCAGAGGTCAAGTCCTCTTTGTTCATTTCTGTCACAGTTGCCTGTTCCACAAATCCTGTCCCAAACTGTTGCATTTTCTTGCTGCTCAACCTTAGCTCATCACTGCCAAAGTATCCTCTCGTATTCTCTCACTCAGTCTTACACCACTTTACCTTGGTAAATTGGTGTGGAACACAGTTATTTTTATGTTCTGCATAGCACCTATCACAGAGATGGTGCTAATTTGTTTTTAACATCTCTCATCACATGGAAGGTACTAGCAGCCCAACGCTGCTGATGTTGCTACATGTCAGGCACTGATGGGACTGGAATCCTGGTCTTCAAGGCTTCAGAGTACAGCCCTCGCACCCCTGCATCATGAAATATTAATACATGTTGTTGTGTTTGTTTAGAATTAGTTGGGTGTTTCTGTTTTGATGTTTGGTAAAGAATTATTGGAAAGGGCAGAAACCTAAGCAATTATAGCTGAAATTCTGATTAGTCACCAAGAAACATCAGTTTAATTGCTTTTGGTGGGATCTGTAAATAGCATCTCACAGCAGACTCAACATCTATGCTTGTGCTAAAAAAAACCCCATGGGGCTAGTTTACACTGTATCACCACATGATCGTGAATGCAGCTGTATGGGAAAAGGTTAGGCTGCTTCCACACTAGGTTTTTAATGTGGAATTGCCACACTGTACTAACCCACATTTTATGGGGCAGCCACACCACAACACCATCCCTTCTTCTACTACTTCTTCCTCACCCCTTATTTTCCCTGTGACTTTTCTGTCTCAGACTGCAAATCACTAAAACATCCATGAGTGGAGAAGTAGCACCATCTACACAGGTGTAGGTGCCAATAGTGTTACCTTCTCTAACCACATTCTCTGGTCTGGCTCAGTGGCAGACTTGGAGGCGGCGGGGAGAGGAGATATCTTGCCTGGGTAACCATTGCCCGTACTATTCAAGCTGGAGGTATCACAAAAAAGTGTCATTGTGGTATTATAGCACTATACCACTCTTTCATAATATATATAGCCAGAGAAGCATTTTAGTGCAATTAGAAGATCAATGGAATAACTTAAGCTGGGTCATAAAACAGTGCCCACCGCAAGGGTTGTAGTGAATGCTTGCAGAGCTTTAAATGACCCTCCTTATAGCAGCTATATCATGCCCACTGGTGTAGATGGGGCATAGCGTGATGTATACATAGAAGGAGGACAATAGTGTGATAAGTCAATTGCTGTTTGGTTTGTAGCTTACAATGGAAAAGTAATGATTAGGTGACAGTGGAGATGCTGGTAGGGAAGCAGCCTTAGTGGGAATTGGATTGTATACCCAGTGAGTCATCACTGCAGTTGTTGGCTCACTGTCTGAACAGCCTGTTTTATATTGACTTTTTCCTCTGTGTGATTAAATCCCTGGAAGCATGATGGTAGATGGAACTGAGCTCTGTGAGCTGAAGTGCAGCATTGATTATTTATTTATTTATTTACTGACCAACCACTCTAAGATTCCAGGGCAGAAATACGTAAAGGAGCTCCCACTCTGATATATTTTTTACCACATGTCTACTCATGCTGCTTTACTCAGGATGATGCCAGCAGAAGCAGGTAGTGGTGGTTGGTAGACACTCTATTCCAGGGGTAGGCAACCTAAGGCCCATGGGCCACAAGCGGCCTACGGGGGTCGCTTAACCTGCCCCTGAGCTGCCCCTGAACCAAGCTGCCTGCTTGGCAAGTCCCCACACGCTGCGCTAAACCGGCACAGCGTGGCGTGGGGACTCGCTTCCGCGGCGCCAGAAATTGCATCTGCAATCACGGGCGCACGCACTCACGCACATGCGCAATCCGGCCCACGGACGGATCTCAGCTGGAGGGAACCAGCCCAGGCGAGGTAAACCTTGCTGATCCCTACACTCTATTCCATGGTCCCTATGCCTTTTCTGTTCTTAACCAAGCACTGGAAGGGTAGATTTAGATTCGCTGCAGCAATTCAAAATATCATAATTGATCAGGTTAAGTCTTATTAATATAAAATAACTAAAAGTTCATGGACTGAATTAATATATGCTGTATTAACTCTAGAGTGTGGGAGCCTCTGGCCCTCCCACCATCCCGGCTTATTGGCCATTCTTGCTGGGACTGACGGGAATTGTAGTTCACCAACACCTGGAGGGTCAAAGATTTCCCACACCTACTCTCGTATAATATGGATAATGGGAAGGAATCAACTTAGTTCTTACATGCACAGCACAAGGTGTGTGTGGCGTTTGCCTCCTAGGTGGGTCATAAGGAAAGGGTTAAATGAGTGTTGTGATGTGATTGGCCAGTGAGAATGCAAGGGGTGGAGTAAAGGTTAGAGTGGGAGGTTTTGAAAGTCAGTTGAGGTTTGGGAGTTGAAGAAGGAAGAGGGAGGAATAGGCAGTGGGTTGGTCAAGTTGTATTGTGAGAGAGTGAGAGGAATTGTTAGGTGGAGTCAGATAGATAGTTGGGAATAATCAGTTTGAAGTTGTTAGGAACGAAGATTAAGAAACTGCCAAGAAAAATTAACTGTAACCATAAGCTTGTTCCTGCATTTAAAAATAAACTTGATTATTTGTTAATGTTAACAACTGACTGGACTCCGTGTGTCCCCATGAGATACGGGGTGGTGGCAGCGGAAAAAGCATTTGCAGTGGTGGCACAGGGTCAATAGACCGTCAAACGTCCGGGGGGTCCTGTGTGATCGCCACAGTGTGCTTGTGCAATGGGACTCTTCTGCCTCCTCCCTGCATCCCAGCCTCTTAAATCTGCTTGGGGGGGGGGGTTGAGTGCAACTCTAGAACAGGTTTAGGGAGCATGTGGGGGGGAGGGTGGGGGTCTTGTTGCATGAGCAGACCTTGTTACATGCATGCATACCTAGCTTAGCGCTATGTTGAATTCCACCCAATAGTCCCACACTTGCAGTCTGCAGTCTGTTAAGTGCAGCTAATAGAATTCCGGGGACTCCAGTAAGTCTTTTTTCTCCTACCACCACTTCACATTTATGAATTGTCTTTTTCTGCTGTGATCCCTGTGTTGCTTTATGTGGCTGAAGATGTTCTATTCACTCCAGTTTGGCAGGACACGTACGTGCAGCTGAAGGGCTTCCGTGTAGCAAGAAGTTACAGATGACCCAACATAGTTCAGGGTAAAGGATCAGGGGACCTATCTAGTTCTGCTCTGTGGAGTTTTGGCAGAGAGCAGAATGAAGGCATTCGGCTTTTCAAAAACTCTACAGTTCATCTTGGAAATGAATGGCTGCTGCAATTCAGGTCCCCCCCCCCCCCCGCCGGACTATCTTTTGCTGACCCTTTACTGACTGTGAGAGCTCTTAAGGTGGGAGGTGATGTTCTAACTAAATACTCTTTCCTCTTATCTTGATGGCCCTGCTGCACAACAGCCAAAAGGGTGCTTTGCTGTCTTTACCAGACCTTCACTGCAGTTGACAGCCTCATCTAATCCACCATTTTGTTACATGCAGCTAAACTTGTTGGTTTGTGATGTGTGTCACCAGATCCTGTATGTTAATGCATGTGGCCTTAAACTAATTTGCAAAGGAGTAGTCATGCTAGTCTTTTGCAGCAAAAACAGCAAAAGGCTCTTCTGGCACCTTTACAGACAAATACATTTATTGTGGCCCCGTCTTTTGTGAACTGTAGTCCATTTCATCAGTTAAAGTAAGCTTCCTTTATCCTGAGCTGGGAATAAAAATAGATAAAACTACAAAGCAGGATAACATTTAAAGCAATAGTGTTTGTTTATAACATGTGTATAGTTTTCTAGGCAACTTGCAATAAAGAGAAAACAATCAAAACACCAAGACACAAAACCACTAAAATAAGTGGGGGAAATATATAAACAAAACAAATCTCACTGCACTCCAAGGTTAATGGTTTATTCTTTTCCTTAGAAGAAAGATTGTTGGAAGTAAGTTCCAGTGGAATTTAATGCTGGTCTTCCAAAAATGTGTTCAGGATCAAATTCTTGAATAGGCGGCTGAGCCTGTGGTCTTGTAGATATCCTTATGATTAAGGTAGTGGTAACTGAAAACAATAAATCCTTTTAAAATTTAACTATTCTTTCAGTTTCTGTTAAACGCTTTTGACAGAGGAACAATAGAACAAGTGGCTTCTCTTGTTTTTGAGGTAGCAAGGCAGTGCCGAAATTATTTTGATGCCCCTTTAATTGTCACTAGGATGATTAAAACTCTTATTTTACATTTCATTCTGTAGTTATAGCTGACTTTCATGTTTCTGGTGGTCTGTATCTGTTGACCAAAACGGTCCAAGATTTATGCATTTATATTTAATTGCCTTTTAGCCAAAATGTGACATGTTTTACACAAACTCTTTAACTTTTGAATGGATTTACATTTTCCTGAGTGCATCAGTGTGACTGAATCACACATGTACAAATAGATAACTAGAAGTGTGAGAATATTCAGATTTGGATTATAGTTCCTTCTCTTACCACTGATAACCTTAGAGAGGTCACCTGCGTTTCTGACCTTGGATGATACTCTTGAAATTCCATTGTGATGCTTCCTTTGGCTGTGAGGATAAAATGAGGTCTGGATATATTGTAATCTGTCCTTGGAATAGGTTGTGAAAGGAATCACTTTTTTTCTCTCTCTCTCTGCTAAATGAAGCTATTCCCAGATGTGCAAACCTGCAGAGAGGCTGAATATTCTGTAAACGTGACAGGCACTGGAGATCTTCAGTGACTAAGGCAGAGATCATAATAGCTGCCTGCTGTTGTATTTGCATAATATGTGGAAACACAAAGGCTAGAGCTGTAATGAACAGTGGCGCAAAGGAGGCGGCGAGTCCTGGAGCCACGTGTGCAATTAGGCAGACGTGCTTTGTGCTGTCAACTATACACTTAGGATAGTGTGACTCCCCGTCTGTGTTTAAATTTTAAATTATTCCTATACCTTAAATTATGCCTCTGCATGCTGATCTTGCCCCCTATGCCTTCAGTGTAATGATGACTGAGGCACCCCAAGGTGTCCCAATCTGTGGTAAGGTTGCCAGAACCTACACCGTCTTTTAAGTGTGGCACAGAACTTTAATCTAGTATGCTTTTTCCTATCACAGAACCATTGTGCCACCAGAAGCTGGCATCTTCCCTTCTGGGAATCTCTTAAAGGTACAGGACTGGGAATAGTCAGCTCTTGGGATCAGGAGAAGGAATAAAAATTGTCTGTCTGGAACAACACACAGCTGCCACTCACAGGCAGATGATGGCCTAGCTGTTTTGCCATATGCACAGTTGGCAGGTGGAAGCACTTCAGCTCCATCCTATGGGTATTTAAGTGGATAGCAAGCAGATATTCCAACCTGACAAAAGTGCTAGAGGCACCTGACAATAATGTTATCTAGTTCCATGACACAGCACTGAGCTGGAGACCCAAAAGTGATTTAGCTGGTTGAAGGTGTGGGCATTCCTTTGTAGAGAGAAGTTACTGGGACTTGAAACTGCTGGTAAAGAGAGAAGCTGGATCTCTTGCTTGAGAGAGAGGTCCAGCTATTAGGGAAAATGTCTCCCATGGACATTCCCGTAGGGCAGGAAGATAAGTGAAGATGAAAGACATCAGTATTGGTGAGGCTTTTTTGTCCAGCTCACATGGCCCAAATAGTCTGTACAAGAAAGGGCAGAATAGTAATGTGCTGTTGTTGTGTTGTATTTGTATTTTATTCTTTAGTTAGCTGCCCTGGGAATGCTGGTTGGTTACTGAAAGGCTGGGTATAAATATAGAAATATCAAGAATACAATAAACGACTTACCACATAGAAACCTTAAAGGCTGCCTTGGTCTGACAGACCAAGCTCAGGATTGTCAACACTGACTGGTAGTGGTTCACCAGTGTTTCGGGCAACAGCCTTTCCCTAACCCACCTGGAGACACCAGGGATTGAACCTGGGACCATTTGAATGCAGTTTGGTAGAGCATATGCTCTACTGCTGGAGCTGATGAACGAGAGTGGAGCAACAGCAAGGAACCTTATAATGTGATGGAAAACCTGCAGTCCTCAGTTCAGCAACTTAAGCACCACCATCACCAACAAATAAACCTATCAAGAGTATTTGACTTAAGTACGGAACAAAATATCAACATGCGTTTGCAGCCCCAGGGCCAATGAAAACAGGTATTACGTATATTAAATGAAGTAAAGGCTAGGAAGATTCATAATCTTTTGGAAGGGAAATAGGGAGAAGTGCCCCCAAACCTCTCTGATATTTCCCCTGACAGTTGACTCTGTGGCCTTTGCCACAGGAATCTGCATTGCAGAGCTGCTCTGTTCCTAATGCCACCCCTTCTTCCTTGCCCATTTGTGATGCCCAGTTGAAGAGTGAGTGACCTGTTGCAGTGCTTGCACTAGGAAGCAGAATTTGGCCAAATTCTCCCTGGGAAAATAATGGAAACACTATCTGTATTGGAAGGGGGCAGCCCCACCTTAAAGTATCAGCCAAAGTATTCTGTGGGGTCCTCAAGTTAGATCAGGAGAATCTGCTGTATTTTCCTAGGAGCAATGTAAGGATGAAAACAGAGGAGAAATTTAAGTTTTATGTAGAGCAGTCGGAAGCCTCTAACTAGACTCTATCATTATTTAGGCAGCGTGAGAGCCATACCAGTGCTGTTCCTTCCTGTGCTTGAAGGGTAATGCGAGAAGGCTTTAGACCAGTGTTTCTCAAACAGGGGCCATATGGCCCCCTGGGGTCCACAGAATATTCCAAGGGGGCTACAGGTGTAAATGGGGGCCCACAGCAAGAGGCCAGACGACCACAGAAGGAAGTGAGAAGTGAAGAAAAATCTTTTCTGTTGTTTAAAATCCTGATTGGCTGGCTATCCGCTTGGCCAATCACAAGCGGGTAAGGGGGTGGCCCACCAGGGCCTAATGCTCCTTTTTGCCACGTGCGTTTCCTTGGAGCAATCCTGGTTTGTTTCAAGTGGGAGAGCATGATTGCAGGGACTCCTGTTTTGACCAGTAGAGCCAGCGATCCAGAACCCCCAGGTCAGGTAAGTGCGGTGGTGGGATGGCAATAGGTAGGGCTGGGCAAGCCAGAGCTGCTTTTCACTGCTGCCAGTTCTGGGCCTGGTGGCAGCTTGGGCCTGACTCTGCACTGAGTTCAGTGGGCCTTACTCCCAGGTAAAGGTATGTGGGGCTATATCTAGGCAGCCAGGACTCCTCCGTATGACAATATCTTTTTGCACCAGATCAGTGAGGACCACTTGCTTTTTAAAATTCTCTCATATAACTCCCTGTGTGCCTTTTGGACTGTATCTGTAGGTCCCCCCCCCCCCCCCGTGTCAAATAACTGGGGTCAAATAAGTGTTGTTTACCTTTTATAATACATGGAAGATGGATCTTCCTCAGGAGGTTCTGGACTCTCCTTCCTTGGAGGTTTCCAAGCAGAGGTTGGCTGGCCATCCGTCATGTATGATCTAGTTGAGATTCCTGCATTGCGTGGGGTTGGACTCGATCCCTTCCAGCTCTCCATTTCTATGAAGGGCCAGTCGTTTCAGGGTTCAGTCTCCAGGACTGGGCTCCCCTACTCCTGCTGCTTGGATTTCTGGCCGGCTCTCAGATCTCTCCTCCACAATTTCCCCCGGGGTCTTGGGAGTGGAGAGGACAGTGAGCTAGGAACTTCAGAGCGGTCACCCAAGTGCCTGGCTAGCTGCATATGAGGTTACTCAGGAGGAGAGGGAAGCACCTGCTCCAATCAGGAGCGCCAGGAAAGGGTGGATCACTAGTTCCTATGTAAGCTCCCAGTCTGAGCTGCTTCGTTGCTGATGCACTGGCTCTCATCCAAACTCTCGCCTTCCTGACCTGGGGAAATGGACAAGCTTCTGTGCTGTTGAGAAAATATAAGAACCTGCTCCTAGAAACATCTTTATTAGTCTTGTTATGCTGACAGAAATGGGCTCCCTTCCTGCTAAGGGGTGGCGAAAGTGAAGTGCACTCTGGCCCCAGAACGCAAGTGCCAGACTTTTGACACTCACTTTATCATGCCTTCGTGGATGAAGCTGCTGAGGCTCTGGGGCTGTCTAGCAAGGACTCGGATTAATTGGTGTCTCTGCTAAATGTCTAGAAAAGTATTTGATGTCTGCCAGCCAGCAAGATGCAGAGGTAATTATCCCTCCAACCCCCATGGCCTGCATTAGCCATACATCACTGTGCTGTCACAACACTCTGAGGACTGTTTTTCATACATTGAAAGTGTGAGCCAAGAGGACAAAAGCTTATATATTTTTCAATAAGCAAAATTGGTTGGGGGAGGGGGGAAATGGTTCTGAGTTTCTCAGAACATATGTAATCCTGCCCCTGCCGGCCTTTCAAGGATCCTTGCTTTGGCTAGGGAGCTGGAAAATTTGAGATGCTTTCTTTGTATGGTGTATAAGGAAAGTGATGCTGTGTGTAAAAGTCGATCTGCACAACCGTTACTATAATAGAAAGCAGATAAAGTGCTGGTTTTGGACCTAGGTTAAGATGAATTGCCTAGGCATTTTGGAAGGAAATCTTGCTCTCCTATTAGTTGGCATGATGCAAAAAAAAAGGGGGGGAAGGGTAGCTGTGCAGATTGATGAGACAAAATGCAAACTATTCTATTTGCTCAGAAAGTGCTGGGGAAACAACTGTCCCATACTGTCCCCCCCCCAAAAAAAATCTGAGTAGTTACATAAATGTGTGAGCTGATGTCATCACATCATATAAGTTCTCCCCCCACAAAGAAAAAAGCTTGGTGCATTTTGTTTGGGGATATTCACAAAGTGTGGCTCTCATATCACACATTTCCATATCTGTGTGGAAAAAGGAGAAATCAGAAGCAGGGCTGCTGTTTTAAGCTGTAAACCTAAGTTTGTAATCTCACCTATCCTTCCCTTAACAGTGCTGTGTAAGCGGGAAACATACATTGTAAATATTTTAGTTCTTAGTATGTGTTGTACAATTACACAAGATCAAATAATGTCAGTAAAAATCCCTTATGCAGCAAAAAGTTCCCACTAATAAATATAGCCCAATAGGTTGGAAGCAAGATTGTCTCAACATGTAATTTTGAATCCTACAAACCTGACAAAAAGAAACTTAATTTAAACTCAGAAAGATTAAGACTATAGACGTACATAGTTTACCTGGTAGTAAGCTCCATTTCACACCATTGGGCTTACTTCTAATATGCAAAAGATTGCTTTATGTTGCTAATTGAAAACATATGGGAAAATCCTAACAGTGCCAGAAGCTACAAAGCAAAGGTTTAATAATGGGGGTGGGGAGGGGAGTGTTCCATAGCTTTGGCACCACAACTGAAGTCTTTTCAAGGAACTCTTGAAAATTTGATCTTCCATGGATTAGGAATTCAATTTATGGGAATGTGCTTTGATTCTTGAACACATAAACTTGTGTCGTGTTTGGTGATAAGAGGCCAAGATGGAGCTTGGAGCTTGGCCACAAATTCAGAATTATCTTTGGGCTAAACTAGATGAGCTGTTGAAGAATCTATTTGGATTTCACATCTCTCTCTTTAATTTCTTTTAATAGCAAAAGAGGTTGCCATGAATTGTACTGGAGATAAAGCACAAGGGGGTGGTTTTTAAAATTCTGCCACTACCTCCATTAGGGAGAACATAGACATACCCCATGTCTATCCCAAAGGTCAAATAGTAATGTGGGTGGATTTAGATCAGGAAAGCAGTGCTGGGGAAGGGGTTAAGTCCTCCTTCCCCAGTGCTACAGCCCTCATTTAATTCAGGATTGTTTTGCATCTACTTTCGAAATAAAGTAAACGAAAAAGGAGGTTCTGTGCACAATCTCCAGTGTCTTATTTGCCATGGTGAGCAAATAAGACGGTGGCAAGGCTGTTCTAGGCAAGAAGACCGTTCATAATCTCTGTTGGATGAGAGAAGGGGCTTTGGATGCCTGTTACTGAGCAGGGCGGTCCTCATGCACACCAATGGGCTGTAACCACCCCTCAGTTCCCAGCGGAACCTTTGTCTGTCCAGGATCTAAAAATGTTTCCATATGTGTGCTAACTGATTCCCTGATTCCCTGAAGTGTGATTACTCCTATTGCATCAGGGAATCTGGGGAGAATTTTATGAAGAACCACCCACGCCATGTTCTTTAGAATAATTGCTGATGGCCACCTTCATAGAATTGTAGAGTTGGAAGGCACCTGGTACAGTGGTACCTCGGGTTACATACGTTTCAGGTTACAGACTCCGCTAACCCAGAAATATTTCCTTGGGTTAAGAACTTTGCTTCAGGATGAGAACAGAAATTGTGCAGTGGCGGCGCAGCAGCAGGAGGCCCCATTAGCTAAAGTGGTGCTTCAGGTTAAGAACAGTTTCAGGTTAAGAACGGACCTCCAGAATGAATTAAGTTCTTAACCCAAGGTACCACTGTATATGTTTTAATGATGATCCACGATGGGCAGGTATTTTAATGTTTCATCCGTGTGAGCCTCTTTTCTGCTTCTGTTTATAAATTTTAATGGCACGTTTAATGTAGAAAGTCTCCTACAGTCTTAATCACATGGTGTGCCTTGAACTGCTCTGCGAGGTGGCCATTGCCAGCGGCTCTTTTGGCAGAGAGGGTCCATGGACCTCAGGTTGTTCATTACACTCTAGTCGGCGGACTATGATGGCTTTTCACACTGGCTTATTCAGTGAGAAAGAACTGGCCAAAGCTTCCCAGTCATAACCAAGACATAGCATCGGTGACTGAGTCTACTCACCCACATAGGAAACACAAACCTCCTTCTCCCTCATGGCTCTCTCCCTCTCATATATCTTCCCTCAGGCACTTTAAAGTCCCATAACAAAGGAGGCAGCTTATGTTTCCCGAGTGGATGAAAGAAAAAACACAATCTACTGGAAAAAATCATTCCTTTTTTCCGAACGGTGAACAAATATTTTGCGGATGGGCGTGGGAGGATTGGAGCCTATTAGCTGGTGCACTAGGAGTGGGGTGACAGGTTTGCTCTGGCAGGCCCACCTTTGAGATTTGGGGGGCCTAATTGGGCCCATGGACCAGATGTTGCCCACCCCTGGGCTCGGAAATAGTGAGCACATTGTACTTGCCACTTCTTAAAACAACCAAAATACATCCCTCTCCCCAGTTGGATTAGATTGAGGGAAGGCTTGAGAGGAGGCCCAAGTAGAAGTTAAATCTTGTATTATTTCTCTTCAGAAACACCTGCCTCAGTGTTCCAGAGCATGAGCTATTCTCATAGTCACCATCTGTCATTTTTACTGCCCATCACATTAGAGGGCGGGGAATAAATGGACACACTTTCTTTTTCTTTTTACAGCAAAGAAGGAATGGGAGAATAAATGGAGAGTTTATTTCCTTCCCTATGAGCCAGGCTGAGTCTTAGGTGAGGTTTCCTCATTGGAGCTCATGAATATTTAGCAGGCCTCTGAAGACCTCTTTTTCTCACCCGAAAGTACTGAGAGCCCGACAGTGCAGCTAAAATAACACACTGGCTTTGAGTTGTGTTTATTAGCTGCTGCTTCCCTTCTGTGATGGAGACATTTTGCTGAGAACCCCCAGAGACCTGCTGCCTCTTAGTCTTGGTGGTATGAGGAAGCAAACATGCATAAAATACAGTTTATGTGGTGTAAAAATGCTTTATTAAGCCTGTTCTTTCCATTGCCATCACCACCAATGCAGTGTATCAAATGAGTTTGCCAGGGATGTTAACCTTCATTTATTTACTTTCCCGCCATGGTAGATGAGAGAGCCTGTTCACTGGGCCATAAATAATTGGCCTGAGTTGTATGAGAGAAGTTATTAGGTATAAGACGTTTGCCTCCTTTTGGACCCTGGTGCATAGCTGGTCGAGTGCTGATGATAGGATTGGTTCAGGTGCTGCTCTGATATTTCACAGTGCACCTCAGGCCAGACTTAATGTCCAGAGTTAAATGTCAGGAGATCCATCCCTTCAGTCAAGTGAAGCTATCCCAGACCTCAGACAAGCTGTAGAAAATGTGGAGCATTTAATTTCCAACCCTATGGGGAGTCACAAGTTCCAAATCTGTACGTACTGCATGGGTGAGGCCATATTGTGATCTTATTTAGTTGGTATCTGATATCAAGTTGCAACACTATTGTCATTTTTATTTTGTCCTTTAGTCAGTCATAGTTTTTGTGTTGAGTTTTCTGCCATCACCAAAAATGATGGGCTTTTGCATTTCCCTTATTTCAATCTTTTACAACTTTTAAGGCTTTCTGCTGTTAACTGTTTTGGTTTGTTGTTGTTAACTCCTTACTAGCTCAGTTTGTTATCAATCAATTCTTTTATTTGTATCTGTGTTTTCCAAAGATAAAACCATACTCAAGATGGTTTACAACATATAAAAAAATTACATAACTGCAGACATAACAAAGGTGCTCACAAATAATAAACAAAATGTCAAAAAGTACACAACCAAATTACCCTGACTGAAAGTGTTTTATGTGTTCCTTTTTTTGAACTTAGAGATACCTCTGAGGAACTAGCTGGTAAGTGTGTTTGTGTGTTGCATGTGTGTTTAGGGAAGTTTTTAATGTTTAATTCTGTTTAAAGCCACCCAGAGTGGCTGGGGAAACCCAGCCAGATGGGCGGGGTATAAATAATAAATTATATCATTATCATTATCATCATTATTGAAGCGGCAGGCTTGGCAAAATGCTCTTGCTCTTCAAGTTCATTCATGATATGAGTGTCATTCTGCTCTAATCTCCTGTGCAGGCATAGGTGGTGATGGGGTAGCATTAGCAGGGAACAAAGGCCGTCCTCATATGGGAATTATTACTGGAACGTGCTTGCTAACCAGAATTTGCCCAGCTCTACTATTAATTACTGCTGCACATAATGCAGACACAGCTAGCTTAATTTTAAGTCCTCTGACACCTTTGGGGAGAGGCTGAAATTTCCTCCCAGCTAGGCTTGGATCCACCTTTGCTCATCTGCTTCTCATTGACCACAACTCTTTGGGTTCATTCTGTGCACCATTCATCCAGGATATCTCCTTTCCAGCATGGTTGCCTCTCAACCAGTTCCATGTTACCTACAGCTTTAAGTCTTCTCTGGAAGACAAAAACAGACTGAGCCCCCCCCCCCTTCTCTTGCAAGGAGGCTACACTGAACAAAGTTCCTGAGTTCTCTGCTGCTTGTCCCCCCCCCTCTTGTTTGTGGCTAGCCCACGGCATTAGATGAGATGGAGGCAGGGAATCCTTCTTTCTCTCTCTTTCTTTCTCCTCTTTGCTTGGTATCGCAAGGCAAACACGACTGAAAATTTGACAGCATGTCTCTTTGTTTGCTGCCACAAGCATGCTCTGTTACCTCTTGTCTCTCTGCTTGTAATGCTTGGTCCTGACATAAACTTTGAAGGTGTACAACTTTAATTTCCTTCTCCCAGTTTAATTTGTCCCATGTAGAAAAGGGAGAGAGCAAGCTCTTCGAGTAAAGGAATTCAAAGAGCAAAAAAACAGGAAAGTGAGAGAAGAAAGCATCTCCTTTGTCCACACCCCACAGTCATGCTCACTGCCCTAGACATTGGCGCACGCTTCATCAATAGGGTAAGTCAGTCACAAGCTATGCAGCCTTGTCTTGAGAAGGCAAAGCGACACTGACCCCCCCCTCCACTGCTCACAAGCCACAAGTGTGGAAGTCTATATGTACAGGAATTACACACAGGTGAGCACTGGGGTAATAAGAGACTAGCTGAAAGGAAGCAGGCAGACATATCCTTGGGCTTTTAGTTGCCATGCTATGCCGCCACCAGTCTGGAGCTGCACAGCCTTAGGCTTGTTACTGAACAAAGCGGCAGCACCTCTCCTTTGTACCCTTCTTCAGACTGAAGAGTGCTTCTGATGGCTGCTTCTTTTAGCCATGTCTGAGGGTGCTCTGGAAAAGGAGAGCTCCTTGGAGGTTAGAGGTAAGGATCAGACAACGGCACTCAGACTGGTACATGGTCTGTTCTGTCAAAAGCACACGTGAGCGAGGGGCTGGAGGGTTGGATGAGAGGGTGACATTGTGCAACCTGTTCAGTTCCTGTCTTGGAACTCAAGTGAACTAAGCTGAAACAGATTCTTGCATCTGAATTTTAAATTCAGAAGTGTGGAGGCTGAGTCTTGTTGCCTTTGGAGCAGGGAGTTCCAGGTCCATGAAGGCTTTCAGTGGTGCCTCTAGGCAGGAGCACCAGACACTCAGTTTTCATTTCTTTTTAAATAAAAAAGCATTTTTTTATCCATTCTAGAAAGTTATGTGGTAAATTGTGCAGTTACCTTTGAAGTTTTTTCGTTGAAATGTGACTGTTGTGGCTACCTTGTATATTTTTTCTGGTACTGAGGAATGCATGCTATTGGACAGCATCAGTGTGTGATCTCCATAATCAAGGCATAGTGATGGCAAGTATAAAGTTGTGGGGGGTGGTTGTGTCTCTCAAGTTTGTGCTATACTATGCTGCCCTTGACAGCCATTTTCTATTATGTCACATCCCACGGCAGCCATTTTGTGATGGATTCCCTCAGCACTTTCTCAAATGTGACGTGTGTCCGCTAGTCAAAAACAGTTGGCAACCCCCTAGTTTATTTATTTACCCCCCCATCTGGATTCCCTTTAGTGTATCCTCTGTTCCCTGTTAGCTACAAGTTAGAATTTGCATTTATATTGCACTATTGGCTATTGAACACCACACATTAGATCAAGTGCTGTGCACGTTTATGGCCAACAGCCTACAAGAATAAACAGATTGGTCCCAAAGGTGTCATGCCAGCTTTTGCCTTTGTACTGCTGCTGCAGACTAATAAGATTGCTGTTCTGGGATGACTCTTCTTAGAAAAGGAGGCCCTTGGTAGCAGAATGATTCAGAGCTAAGAAGGGTTTGCGTCAACAAAGGGTGCTGATTTTGAAGACAGCAGCCTGTAAAGCACCTGTGTTTGGAGCTTAAAGCAAGAAGAAAGCCAGTGCTTTCTGTCCATTGTTTTCTGGTACCCCCCCCCCCCTTCTCTCAAGAAGCTAAAAGCTTGGTATCTGTCTGCCGATAATGTTTTCCTATTAAAAGCTTAGCAGCCTGGCAAGATAGGTTATCGGGCAAAAGTATATGGGCATTTCGCCAGTATTGAGTGGGGCTGAATTTGGTCCCTTTAGTGCAGAGCACCCACCTCTCTCCCAAAAAAGTCAGTACTTTCTGACATAGGAAGTAATTGCGTCTTTGTAAACAGCCCGTTGCTGCTTTGGCTCATTTGCTCCCACCTTTTGTTCATGCCTTAGCAAGGGAGCCTCTCTGCCCAGCCAATCATCCCAGCATCTTTCCTGCTGCTATTCATCAGGACAGTGACTTGGTACCTAACATCTCTGAATTTTTACAGGGTCTATTGTGAAAGCTCACTTCTGTTCTCAGGGCCAGGGCAGTATCCAGGGCAATTTTGGGGGTCACTCCTCTTATGCTTGCACTTGCACTTGCCCTGAAGTTTCTTTGTGTGGGTTTGCAGTTGCAGTTTGCCATTTTCTCCAGCGGAGAATGCCATAATACGAGGCACTCAAAGATCACTAATGAGTTTAATTTTATGGCCCTTCATTGGCCTGTTGCTCACTGTTTGATTGCCCTGTTTGATTGCTCTAATTATATTGTTAATCGAGTTTATTACTTGTTTTCCCCTCTCTCTCCTTTTTTGATTAAATGTAGATTTATGTCCTCCTCGCCATCCACCATACGGTGTTCTCACTCTTTCCATAGTCTGACCATGAAACTAGGACTCTGGATACTTCCATTGTCACTGTTTTCGGGTGGGATAATTCAGGCTGGGCAATTAAAGCTGACTTTTAGCTCTTGCGCAACAAACCTGCTTCCCCAAAAGGTCAGACTTTTTATGATAAGGAAGGTGATGGGGAAATGTGGGATTAACCCTTGCTTGACGCAACCGTGTCTAAATCTCCCCACAAACAAATCAGGATAAATGTTCATTAAATAGAGAACAACCTCTTAATATCTCCACCAAACGAATTGTGTTGAATGCTCATTAAAAGGTAAATTGTTGGTACCCAGATGAACTTTTTGGAAAATAAGGATATTTTTGAAGATATCCAGTAGGTTTTGTGCTGTTAATACAAAAGAATAGGCAAGGATTCCAAGGCAATTGATTCTTTGCAGAGAAGTGGGGCAGGGGAAGGGATTTGTATTTTCAAATTTGGATATCACTATATTTGTTGTAAAATTGAAAAATGATTGGGGGGGGGGGAGATTAACCAGCTGAATGGGTGAATTCCTAGTTTCAACAATAGTTTTCAAAAGCTTCCTCTACGTCCTTGTTTTCCTCTGCTTACAGTCAAGAGTCTACAACAGAAAATAAAACGGCATTATGACCAGTTCAGAATGTTGGCCTATATTCACTAAATTTGAAAATAGGTATTGTCAGTGTATGAAATTCCAATACTGTTGAGATCTTTTTTTTTTGGGGGGGGGGGAGAAATCTTCTTCATCCTTATTGTCTGTTAATGACAGTAGCTCTTGACTATGCTAGTTATTTACTGTATATCCATGTATTTGTAATGCCCATCTGCACTAGTTATATCTGGTATTTGGTGTTGAAAAATGTTCTGATTCTAGGGAGGTTCCAATTTGCCTGCTTCAGCTTGGCACCTAGAAAAAATGAATGTGGGGCACATACTTCATGAATGAGTAATGGTGACTAGCACGACTAACTCTGGCTACCAGGGCCGGCCCCAATGTGAGACAAGGTGAGGCAACAGGATCCACAGGGGCATTAGATCCTGATGCAGATGTATTGGGCTGGCCCTGCCAGCCACTTGTGAATTTCATTCCCCTTGGTGTGCCTGTGTAATTGCCCTGCTCCAGTCTCACTTTCAACTCTTTTTGAAAGGCCAGTAGATAGTTGCACCTGCTATTCTTGCAATTCCACAGATTTATTTTGGATTGGATGTGCACAAATATACAATATGTTCACGCAATCAATATTGCAAATGGGTGCAACTGCAGTTTTAGTGTCTTGCATAGAAGTTAGAATTCTAACTATCCCTACTGCTGAGCAGTTACTAGGAGAAGCTGCTGAGTATTTTCTTTTCCTTACCTGCTGAAGATATGGAAATTCCACTTTCTGTTGTATCTAGCAATAGGAACACCGGGGGGGGGGGGAGAGAAGGCATTTTTTTTTTTTGCATAAACGTGTTACCAGGTGTGTGTGTTAGATTACATTGAGAAAGGCATCAGGACACACATTAACCTCTCCCTTTTGCACAGGATTGGCCTTCACAAACCCCAGTGAGCAGCTACAAACCCCAGTCTTGTATATAGTCTTGTAATGACTCCATTTCCTACTTGCTGGGAGGAGGCGTTTGCTAGTTTTGTCACACAACTGTAACATTTCATTCCCTCTACCTTCTTGGACCAAGCAGGGCTTGGGGCTCTCCACCTTCTCTTCCTCAGAGCTTTGTCCTGCATGGTTCAGGGAAAAGGAGAGTTTTATTTCCCAGCTGGGTGAGTGGGATGTCAAGAGGCATCCAAGAGGTCACTTTAGATCCCTGCGTCTTTGCACCTCTTTCTCTCATATGTCTTTACGCAGGTGGCCAGCTGGCTCCTTGCATTGACTTCATTCTCCCCAGCGATGTGGTGCTTAAAATAGCACCAAACCTCAAGCCATTCTCCTCCTTGGGGGTTCCCACCTGGCTTTGCCTTTGGGTAGAACTGTCTTTAGACTGGTCAGTCTTTTCCCTTCCGCTCTGATGAGAATGAGACTGGCACTCCCTTTAGAGAGGATTGGAGTGGGTAGGCAGCTGCAGGAGCTTGGCAGATCTGCCCTTATTTCCCCCCAAAAGAGTTTTTAACACACTCTTTCACAAAAAGTATACAACTCCTATTTGACCACTAAAAAAATGTTTGTCACAAGAAACATTCTTCAAGTTTCTCTTCTGGGGGCAATTTCTTTCTTTTTTTAAAGAGGCAGCTAGGAAAGCAGAAACTTGCAGTCCAAGCTTGATAATTGTTCCCATCCACTGCACTTCAGAGAGATGCCAGTCTCTGAAGGATCCAGCCTAGCGCAGGCTCTACTTCCCATCTTCCTTGAGTATTCTGCTTTATTTTCCTGGCTGAAATGTGTCCTTAATTATGCCTTTTGTTTGCCTTGATGGGTGGGATGCGGGTGGCGCTGTGGGTTAAACCACAGATCCTAGGACTTGCCGATCAGAAGGTTGGCAGTTCGAATCCCCGCAACGAGGTGAGCTCCTGTTGCTCGGTCCCTGCTCCTGCCAACCTAGCAGTTCAAAAGCACGTCAAAGTGCAAGTAGATAAATAGGTACCACTCCGGCAGGAAGGTAAACGACGTTTCCTTGCGCTGCTTTGGTTCGCCAGAAGCGGCTTAGTCATGCTGGCCACATGACCCGGAAGCTGTACGCCGGCTCCCTTGGCCAATAAAGCGAGATGAGCGCCGCAACCCCAGAGTTGGTCACGACTGGACCTAATGGTCAGGCGTCCCTTTACCTTGCCTTGATGGAGGACAGAGAAGTGTGTGTATGTGTAGAAACTAGCCCTTCTAATTCACATTTGTTGCCTTGTCCACTTTTGATTCTGATCCTGCCCACCTCTGGCCTGTGGCTGCAAGAAGGTTGCCCAGAACAGAATGTGGCCCTTAATTTGAAAACAGTTCTTCCCTGTTCTGGACTTTGGACTGCCTGCCTTATCTTCATATTCTTGACCTTTATCTTCTGGTGTCTCGAACACCCCCCTGCTAAAGATGCATCTGGCAAATGCTGTCATAATGGCATTTCTACACTACAGACTGATACATCTTTCTATATCAATTTAACTGTCATGGCTTCCCCCAAATAACTCTTGGAGTTTGGTAAGTATGCTGGAATTTATTTATTTATTTGGGGGGGGGGGCATTTCCAGAGGAGAGAATTTTAAAGCAGTTTAGTATGACCAAAGACAGCTGCATATCTTAATGCAGTGTGTATTCCTGGATATTTTTATTATCTACTTGGCTCTTTCCTATTTTATCCCTATTTTTAGGATCCGCTTTCTCTTTTCACCTTGTTATATGTGCACAGGGACTATCCTTCTACCACTCTATCACCAATAATCTCCAAAAAGTGCACCAGTGTTGATTGCTGATTATGCCATCACATGGAGTTCAAAATGCTTTGCGATCTTCCCGCTTTTCACCCAGCTTAGCTTTTATCCTATTCGCTTTCCAAGTCCCAGAAACTGGAATCTCGTTCTTGGCAGTATTGGACAGAGCTGTAGTCCATGCCTCGGGGAAAGAGAGCAGCAGCAGCAACAACAACAGCTGGTGTGCTGTGATTGACAGGATGATAAGGTGACTGCACAGGCTGAAAGAGGATGGGAATAATTCTTTTTCTTCCAAGAGGAAGAAGGTGTGACTTGAGAGCAGTATAGTGGCTGGAAAGTGACCATGTGCCTAAATGTCCTGGAGGGAAAAGGGGCTTATAATGGGAGAAGACAGATGCAACACCATATTGAAAGTGGCCTCACCACACTGAGGCCACAACTGTCCCATACATTTAAAGCACTATTGTACCACTTTAACAGTTACTGCTTACTGCAAAAAAATCCTGGGAACTGTAATTTGTTAAGGATGCTAAGAATTGTTAGGAAACCCCCTTGCAGAGCTGCAGTTCCCAGATTGATTGCTAAACCACTGTGGGCATTGTAGCTCTGTGAGGGGAATAGGGCGTCTCCTAATAACATTCCGATTCTGGAAAGTGAAAACCTCACCTGTATTGCCCCTGTTCAACTCAGAATTTGCGAAACAGACAAAGCTGATGGCCCTCCCTAATAAACATATAATCCTACAGAATAATCCAAGTATTCCAGTTCTTCTGATTATGAGTCCAGTCTTTCTGTCCTTAGCATTATTCAGAGAACTTTCAAGGCCACACAGTACAGTAAATAAAAGGTCCTAGCTGGAAAACCTATATGTACCTTTTGAGTCCCTTGTAGCAGGTATATTCATGGCTTTTTGAACATAGTCTTCCTAACACTTTAGTTGTGTAGGTAACACAAACTTCTAGGGTAAAGATCTCTTATAGTTAGATGCTTTTGCTGACATTTGTCATAACAAAAAGAGTACCTTATTCATATAAAATATTTTCTGTTCGCTCCAGAATTAAATTTCTGGAGCCCAACTGTGGGAAGGCAGAATAGGGTAGGGAATAGCATTACAGGGCTGAGATGTTTGTACTTGGCCCCATAGTGTGTAATTCTGCCTTATTGCAAAAGCTTTCAGAAAGAAGGGCTATGCCTTTGTCTTCAGGATAATGTCTTGCTCCTTAATATCAAGGCCAGGGGATATGAGTGTATGTGAAGAAAACAAAGGGTTTGTATCTGAATCATGTGGTTGAAATTGCTTGGTTTCATTTCTTCAAGCATTAAGGAATATGATAAATGATGTTATTTGAACATGTGTAATAACCTATTAATGAATGGAATTTCATTTAGAGCTATCAAAATGGGAAACACCATAATCATGTGGTTTCAGGGAGGGAAAAACACCAAATTGTCAGTTCTGAAAATACTCCATGGGGAATCCAGCTGCAAAAAAAATCCAATCAAAGGAAGAGGTTGTTATGAAGTGAGAGTGCTGCATCATTAGCAAGCAAAAAAGAAAAGCCAGGGTAAGAAGTAGGTAGAAATTTTCTATGGAGAGAGGAGAAACCACTTTCTCTGCATTTTGCAAGGGAGTATATATATGAGAAGGGACGCGGGTGGTGCTGTGGGTTAAACCACAGAGCCTAGGATTTGCTGATCAGAAGGTCGGCGGTTTGAATCCCTGTGACAGGGTGAGCTCCCATTGCTCGGTCCCAGCTCCTGCCAACCTAGCAGTTCGAAAGCACAAAGTGCAAGTAGATAAATAGGTACCGCTCCGGCGGGAAGGTAAACGCCGTTTCCGTGCGCTGCTCTGGTTTGCCAGAAGTGGCTTAGTCATGCTGGCCACATGACCTAGAAGCTGTACGCCAGCTCCCTTGGCCAATAAAGCGAGATGAGCGCCACAACCCCAGAGTCCGTCACGACTGGACCTAATAGTCAGGGGTCCCTTTATATACGAGATGCTGGATTGCTTTCATGCATTACTCCCTCATGGGGGTGATCATGGCAATGGGAAATAACTCATAGCAATTTTAGCTTGTGCATTTCGTGCAGCCTTGTCTAAGGAAACATGGACATGTTCGTTAAAATCAGAGGTGTAGGGGCAAGATTCTGTCTGTGATATCACACTGAGCTTCAAAAATATTAGAGTGCATATCTTAAGGCCCACCACAACTGTAGGAGCAAAGCCCCCATCCTTGTCCTGCACCTTTGAGTTAGCTATACAGTGGTACCTCGAGTTACAAACGCCTCAGGTTACAAACGCTTCAGGTTACAAACTCCGCTAACTTGGAAGAGTTACTTCGAGTTGAGAACTTTGCCCCAGGATGAGAACGGAAATCATGTGCTGGTGCCGCAGCGGCAGCAAGAGGCCCCATTAGCGAAAGCACGCCTCTAGTTAAGAACAGTTTCAGGTTAAGAACGGACCTCCAGAACGAATTAAGTTCATAACTAGAGCTACCACTGTATGTGCAAGGATGTTATCTTTTGATCATCCTGCTGTTTTTCAAGCCTATCCATATCTCAGTGTGAGCAGGAGGGATTCTTGCGCCCTGCCCCCGCTTGACTTGGAATGAAGGCAGTTGGTCTTCCCAAACCTCATATAGAGCATTGAAAGGGTGGAATGAGCAAAGTTTCTCACTCATTTGCAGTCCTCTCCACAGCACCAGTGTGTGTGTGTGTTGTCAGAGAGAGAGAAAATGCAGTTGCCAGTTGCAACCTGGCGAGTGCATTTGTGGACCCGTAATTAAAAGGAAACTGCTGCAGTGCTTTTAAAGTTGTCTCAATTCACCCTCTTCCCTTCTGCCTTCACTTGCTGGGGAACAAGAGGCAGAAAAAAGTAGATAGAGTTGTCATTATAATTATTCCATTATGAATTGGAATTCTGAAAAATGCCCAATACAGCAACAGTACGCCGAACTACTGAGAAGCAGCCAGTTGCAAAAAGTGCTTATTTTATTCATTATTAATGCAAATGTTGCATTTCCATGTGAACAAACAATACAAAATATGTTCCAGTGCTGATATTCAAAGTGTGAGGCATGTTTTCTCTGCAGGGTGCCTGGATGATTGCCAGAGGAAGCACAAACTAACCTCCTTCCAAATGTTTTCCTTTATTGGACTGAGAAGTAAAAAGACAACCAAACCTATTTAGTTCTGGCCAGTGTGCTATGAAAGGCTGTGTGCTCTTAACTTGGCTGTCCGTGCTGGATGCCACTGAGGCAACCCTGCATCTTAGACGGGCAGGGAGAGGGGAGGAAGGGTGGATTCCATATACAGTACAGTCATACCTCGTGTTACGTTTGCTTCACGTTGCGGATTTTCAGATTATGAACGCGGCAAACCTGGAAGTGTTTGCTTTCAGGTTCGCTGCATGCGCAGAAGCCATCTGTGTGCTTCACACATGCACAGAAGCACTCTATCACACTTTACACACACACAGTAGCAACTCTCTACTTATGGATTTTTCTGGGTGCGAATGGCACCCCAAAACGGATGACAATTGTAAGTAGAGGTACCACTGTAGTTAATCACACAGAGCCTTAAATAATTCTGTACTGTTGTGTGTGCTGCAGATGGGGAACCTGTGTACTTTCATAAGTTGTTGGACTGCAACTTCCATCTTCTCTGACTGCTGGCCAGGCTGGTTAGGGCTGATGGAAGCTGGAGTCCAACATCTGGATGGACACAGATCTTCCACCCCTGAGGTATGGTCTTCCACCTTCTTCTAGTGATGATCTGCTCTTCTGCAGGCTAGGGACAAGAATGAACATTGCGAGACAAACTGCCACCTTAGCTACTCTTGGGAATGCCGCTGCCACAGTTTTACTGACTATGGCATAGATTGAGAAGCCTGAGTTAGAGAGACCTTCTGTAAACTTACCACATCTTCTTTGCACTGGCAGCTATAGCACTCCTGTAGTTCACAAAAGTCATAAAAAAGAAGGACCTAATAATTTTATAGTTGGGAGCTTTAAATACACCTGTACTTTTTTTTCTTTAAAAAAACGTTTAGGGGTAGGTACTCTCATTTCCCTACTCATATTGAAACACTGCCCCTCAATGCTCAAAGTCATTTACAATCCAAAACAAAATGATATAATGGGCTTGACAAAAAAAGGAAAAGCAGGCAAAAAGAAAATAAGAAGATGCAGGTACCAACTGTTACAAATTGTTGTACAGTGGTACCTCTGGTTACGAACTTAATTCGTTCCGGAGGTCCGTTCTTAACCTGAGGCGCGCTGTCACTAATGGGGCTCCCGCTGCCATGCTACTTCTGCTTGCATCCCAGAGCAAAGTTCGCTACCAGGAGCATCTACTTCCGGGTTAGCAGAGCTTGTTACCCGAAGTGCTTGTAAGGGGGACAGTACGTAACCCGAGGTTCCACTGTATAAGATTTACATAGTGACCATTCAGAAAGGAGGAGACATTTGAGAGGAAGAGCCAAATGGCAGCTGCTTGGAGGGGGTCTTCCTATCTTACTTCACCCAGGTGGAATTCCATCCCTCCTCCCTGAAATGCACACATTGCAAAGATTAGGAAACAAAACTTCTCCTTGCCATATATAGCCATTCTAACTGAATGGATCAAAAGGTGGTTCAGGCATGTTGGCTTTGTACTAATTGCTTTATTCTTTATTCTGTAAACAGGATGGCATTCAAATGTCTTATCTGATTTTGATTTTCTCTGATGTCTGGTTTTCTTACTTGGTACCATGTCCGCTTCTTCGAAGTTTGATGAGAGTTTTTAAAAATAACACCCACACCCAGATTATACTATGGAGTAGGAGGAGGAGGAGTTTGCAGATCTGCTCCATAAGCAGATACTAGGGCTTATGTCTTCTTTTTCTTCTGCAGATGTGACATTGTCACCTAAATTACCCATATAGAAATTGTTGGAGCTCAGGTGAACGGGGTTTACTGATCAGTCAACAAAACTTAACTTCCTTTTCCTTGCCTTTCCATCTTGACCTTGGTATTTGATTGTAATGAGCTTCATGTTCTAATTCTGAAATCAATCTTTACTGAAGTGCTTTTTCAGTCATAAAAAACACACACACAAAAAAAACTTAACTTCCTTTGTCATGCGTAGGCTTAACCACAGCTGGTTTCCCAGCCACTGTATCTGTAGTTGTGTCGCAGTTTTCAGACAGGTTCGAAATGACTCATGGATTTCCACACAGCAGCCACTCTCATCATCTCCCCGTGGATTTCATTGCAGTTCCATCTTCTCTTCACTTCAGATGCTCATTGACTGTGTGTTTTATGTGGCATGGGTATCCTGTGTTGAGGCATTGGGGAGGACCTTTAAAGGGGGCAGACTATAGTTCTGAGTCAACTGAAACTGGATGGGTTGGGGAAGGAAAGGGTGAAAGGGTGAAATTCATCATGGTTTTGAATACAGATTCTTTTACTGCAAAATAAGCAACTGTGGTTTTAAAAAATAATAATAATGAATGACTCTGATCAAAGGCAAAGTATCAGTTACACAGTCATCAGCAGCTTTTGGGTGACTTTGATAGTGGCCAAGAACACTCATAAATGAAGGAATGGCAGATGAAGATGATAGACTTTTCAAAGCTAGCAGACCTGACTGGAAGAGTCCGTGACCAAGAGGAGGAGGAGCACCAGGAAGAATGGAAGAACTTCAAAGATTATTTACTTAAATATGCTAAGATAAATTAATTAGAAATACTTGCAAAAAATAGATAGGCTAAGGATTTAAATATGTGAAGCTATAGAATATTAGGTTTAAAGCAAAGATGAAAAGAAACAAAGATGTTAAGAGGATTAAGTAAATTTTATGAGATTCTGTTTTGGAAAACCGTTACAATGATATATATTGAAATTCATTCAAGGGAATTTGAAGAAGTCACTTAACAATGTTAGTAAGATTGGATTAAGTACAGTTATGATCTATGTATGTTTGTTAATTTAAAATTTTGGAAAATTGATTAAAAAATTGGAATAAAGAATACTCATAAATGAAAGAAACATGCCGTTCTTTATCCAAAGTGTGCAGAGCAAACTTTTGATACCCATGGTGTGCTTTAGTATTTCATTACACAGTTGTAAAATAAGTTTTGCAGCTGGAGCTAAATATATTACGGGTAGAATTCAGTGTTGCACTATTACAAGCATATCAGCTTCCCAGATTGAACGACCCCCACCCCACTCTCCTCCCCCGTGTGCTGTTCCAGAGCTTCTCCTGTAACCCCCAGAGCCAATTTCAGGAAGTGCTTGGGAGGGAAGAGAGGACAGAAAGCCCCATTGCACAAGTGACAATGGTGCATTAGGCAAATCCTTCCCAGAGTCTTTACCTATAGATCTTGCTTTTGTTGTTTAAGTGCAGTTTACATTAATAAGTCTGCATACTTCTGCACACTCCTGTCATTTGGGTTGAGACATAGGTAAATGGACCTGGCTCTTGGATAATGTGTGTCTAGTGGCTTTTGCTGGGGAGGGCAGAGGTCCAGTTCCAAGTTGGAACAAGTCTAATGCAGCACAGTACAAAAATCAGGTTTTTTTGTGGATGGGGGTGTCTGGACTCTTTGGAAATGCTGTGATTGACAGTATGCTACAAAAATTAATTGCACCTGCCCTTCTAAAGTCTGGACTGGGGACATGGCACAGACAATGGATTTTGTTGCATTGAACAGTGTAATCTTGGGAACGGAGTATGGAAACGATTCCTTTAATGCCATGTTCAGACTTTCCACCGAGATCACATGACTTCAGAATCTCTGCAGACTAAGTGGTCTAGACCTTTTAGATTTCATACAATTTTGTGAGAAGGGAGCTTTTAGATAGGAAGAGACTATTGGATCATTCTTCTGGCCCTTCCCACAAGGCCTCATAGCTTCCTCATCTTGTGCTCCAACATCCACAAGTTGAGTGTAAGCCCCTCAGGAGGGGAGTTCTGCGCATGGAGACCTCTCCCTGTTGGTTATGTTGGATGGGGCTGATAGAAATTGTAGTCCGAAACATAAAACCATAGTTCTAAACCGAGAGCAAATGTTGGGCCATACCTACCCCTCCTCCCTCCTCCCAGTTTCAGTGCTCCAATCCTGGGCTCTTTAGACCACTGTTGTTTGTTATGTCTAAGCAGGCAACTCTGCCCCTCTAGATTTTACTGGACTACAACTCCCAGCAGTCCCAGCCAGCATGGGCAGTGGCCAGGGATGATGGAAGTTGTAGTTCAGCAACATCCAGTGGTCACCACGTTGGCTATGTCTCAACAAAGATATTAAAATTGGGATCAAAGTGTGGTTTCAGATGGGAAAGGGGAAGTGTGGTTTAAAGACATCTAGATCACAGTGTAACAGTTGGATTGATCTCTTGGAGCTATTCTGTGCCCTCAGTTCCTTGCCAGCTCACAGTTACCAAAGGACAGTCTTGTCATCTCTCTCTCTCTCTCTCTCTCTCTCTCTCTCTCTCTCATAAAGGGCCTAAGAGGGCTGCAATTCCGCCTGACACGGAGCTGCTAATTAAGATCCTGGGTCACATTTTTTTATTCTGCCCCTTCTCAGTTCATTTGCCAGAGCTTGACAGCTAAATAGTTTGCTTCCTGGGGCCCCTCCTGACTGAGCTTGGATAATTACTGCCTAATGAGGGCACAGATTGCATCTGTGATGGGGAAGAAACATGACCGGAGGTAAATAGATTTCTCTCCCCGCCCCTGCAATGGACAATTTAGGGGGCAGACATCAGGCTATTTGATGAAATGTTCAGCAATGAAGAAACATATGGCCAGGAGCCTGCTGTGCATCTACTGTAATTAGTGTTTAGTTTCCCATTCTCTGCTTATCACGACAGTTTATGGACATAGATTAGGGCTGAATGCATATAATAAAAATATTTCCATTAAGAGCATATAGTTATATTGGTGGGGCATCTCAGATTGGATATAGATACACCATTCTCAGAGAGAACATAGCTATGCTGTTCTCAGAAGGGATGTCTCTTTTCTGCAATATTGAAGTGGGTCAGCTAGTTCCTGTTTGAACTATAGCAAGGCTATATTTTTTCCACTTGTGGTAACGAAGAGGCAGAGGCTGTTCCCACACCAGAGTGTAGATGTGTACATGATTCACTGTTTTCATAGGTGCATTTGTATGCCTCCGTCAACACATGAGCACTTTCAGTTTGATGCATCTGAAATCTGTCTTGAGGTTTTCCCATCCAGACTACTGGGTTGTGCTTGATGGGTTGTACTGCCACTGCTTGTTGTTGCCTCCTCTGCTCAGTTTTTTTTAAAAATATATGTTTCATGACATACCAGATTTGCGCAAAAGAACAGTCGATTTTTAAAATTACAATAGTAATAGTGCATGCATCGCTCCAACTCAGGAAAGGACTTGAAGTTGCTTGCATGAAAGGCTGCTGCTTCCTTTCTTCCCCTTTTCCTTTCCTATCTACAGTCATACCTCGGGTTAAATATGCTTCAAGTTGAGTGTTTTCAGGTTATGCTCCGCGGCAACCCGGAAGTAACAGAACGCATTACTTCTGGGTTTCGTCACTCTCACATGCGCAGGCGCTCAAAATGACGCCAAGCGCGGAAGCAGCGAAACATGACCCATGCATGTGCAGATGCTCAGACACGTGTTACATTGTACTCAGGATGCGAACGGGGCTCCGGAACGGATCCCGTTCGCATCCAGAGGTACCACTGTACTGTACCTGCAAGGGTGTTTTTCACTTTTTAATAGAGATGCTTTGTGTAAGAGCAGTTCTGCACAAAAGAGCTGTTTTAGCAATGAAAATATGTGAATGTGCCTTCATCAATGACTGGTGGAAAAGGGCAGGCTGCAGCCTTTCCTTTGGGCCGATGGAGACAAAATGGAAGTAGGGAGTGCCACAATAGATAACACCCAACGAAATTTCACCACACATGTAAAAGAACCCCCTCACACAATGCACTTACCACTTGTCTACGGTTAGGTAACATGTGGTTTCGTATTGGATTTTCTTCCCTTATTGGATCATACGTACATCAGGAAAATTTGAGTTTAGTACAGGGGTGGGGATGTGGGCTTCTACCCTACTGATTAGCAGCCAGACCTATATGAATGTTAAAAGACTTCATAGGTTCTAGTGAGAGTCTGGTATTTGATGGCCGATATAGTGCCTTTCCAATGCAAATCCCTAGTCCTGTCTGTTTCTGGAAGCTATCTCTTAGATGTCCCTGGGGCAACTGTTGATAAATCTGAAGCCTTTGTTGTGAATTTTGGTTTCCTGTCTGTGATACTTTCATGTTAGAATTAATATTTGCTCAGGCATCTCCTTAGTGGAATATGTTCAGAGAGCCAGGAAAGCTGGATTAGTCCCCCACTGTGTAACCAATCCTTTCTCCCATCCTTCCAGCTCATTACCATTTCTCACAACCTTGCATGGCAAAAACAATCAGTTTGAGAGAGTCTTGGTGGGGTGGCAGGTGGGGGAGAGCGCATGGTTTCCGGTCCCTAGAAATGGGGAAGCCGGGTTCTGGACTAAAGGACTGTTGTCGTAACACAAGGCAGAACATTTGTTTTTCAACTTTCCTTTATTTGCAGGAAGTAATGAGTATCTTTCCTCTTTCATAAATTTCTGCCTAGCAACCACCCTCTTTAAGAGACCCCTAGCTACTTGGTTTTAAATGAGTTTCAGGCTCACCAGTGTAGGTTTTTTTTTGGGGGGGGGAGGGCTAGAGAGCTCTAGGCTAGAAAAGATGTTGGAATGTCTGTAGATTCAGATACATTCTGCCAGCTGTGTAGAGAGTATCCAGATTCACTTGGTTGCTTCAGTCGGGTGACAGCATAACCGACAGATTGAGGCTTCCTACAGGAGGCACGAGCATGGCTCCTGTGAGGTATGGCAACTGCTTTGTAAAAAGAGTGCTGGGAATTGCGCATGAGTCACAATTAGGCATCTCAGGCACTTTTTGTTTTGTTTTGAAGACAGAAAGTTAGTTGGGGGAAGGGTCCCAGGTTTAATCCTCAGCATCTCCAGGTAGAGCTGGGAGAGACTGCTAGTCCTGAGCTAAACGGACCAGTGCTTTGACCTTGGTATAATGTAGCTTCCTATGTTCTTCTGTCTTCTGGGGAAAAAAATAACTAAGTCCTACTGTTCTAGTCTGTGACCTCTTCTACTCTCAATGGATGGAGAAGTGTTTTTATGCCACACTGGATGCCAACTTAATGCGATCAGTGTCACGGGCTTTGGCAGTTACTTAAACATCACTGCTTGTGCGCCTTAATTGAGATTCAAAACTGTGCCATTAACTCTGTCCTAATAGCTTTGCAGAATTTCCCTAGCCTGTTATGGTGTTGGATACTAGGGCACAGCAGGTGTCCTATAGCCCACTTAGTCAAAGTGGGGTGTCAAATCACCTAAACTTCCTGGGAGGTTAATGTCCTTGAAGAGGAAGTGTCACTGGGGTCCATGTCCATCACCGCTAATCTCCCACCGTTTGTAGCTAAAGGGCACCCATTCAACATCAGTCATGACCTGCTTCAGCACTGCCACGTCTGTAGCTTGACAGCTGTCCTGCTGGGTTAACAACAGTTTCATTAGTGCCCTGCCAGCCTGCAGAATGACTTGGCCTCATGCCCTCTCAGATTGTTCCCTTCTTCGCCTGTCCCCCTCCATTATTGCAGCCTTGCAAATAACTGCTCAGGATATGGTGGCCCACCCACTGCAGCGATCACCCGTGCCGCCACTTCTCCCTTTTACCATGTGCTGCTGCCAAAACCAGTTACCTCCTTTTGTGAGATTGTCACAGTTGCTTGTGGAGCCCAGGACTGGCACTAGGGATAGTTTAACAGAAGACAGCATTTTGGGATGTTCCATGTTCATTTATTCTTGTTCTCTCTCCTAGTTTAGTGACAAGTAACTTTAAGATTAGAAGGGAGACTGAAAAGATGACGCATGCAGTCGCCATAGTGTTAAACAGGGCAGCACTATAGAGGCCATGCATCATTTGCCCCTTCCCTTCAAACTTTAATGAGGAGGTAGATCTTGAAGGCCTGAAAAGAGAACTGCACATGCAGGTGTCACAGTGCAACCAGACGGCACTGTGGTGGCAGCATGTGGGCTCACTCTCCATGGCAGGTAGTGGGCATTTCGTAGGCGTAACCAAGGGACTCTGAACCCCTCTCCATACAATGCTAGGCACTGTATCTCCTGTCCTTCCCTCCCTGGGATATGTCTCATCACTTGGAATGGATTGCCTCTACTCTCCACGGGTAACCAGGCAAGAATTATATGACTGGCTCAGTAGCTGCAATAGAACTGCATGGTTTTTCCTTGTTGCTTTTTGATAGATAAGAACTTAGTGACAAATAACTGCTTTTTAATTTGTTGTTCCAAACCAGAAGCTTTTGCCTCTATCCTTCTGTTGCTTAGGAGTGTTAGTAACTTAAACCCGGCACCCAGTCCTGTTAGCTATGTTGAAGTGTGTGTGTGTGTGTTTGAGGCGGAAGTGGTAATGCAGTGCTCCTTGTAATTACCGTATTTTTCGCTCTATAGGACGCACCTTTCTTTTAGAGGGGGGAGAACAAGAAAAAAAATCTCCCCCTCTCTGCCCAGCGCCCCTTCAGCAAAGCGGCAGGAGGCATTGCGCAGAGAGGGGGAGAATTTCCCCCCTCTTGTTTTCCCCCTCTAAAATAAGGTGCCGTTTAAGGTGCGTTCAGTCGCCTTCAGCACGCCTGCCATAGCCGCGCGTCACCTCTCCAGCCGGGAGAGGGTCGCGGGGCTATGGCTTCTTTAGCCCCGCGCGCTCTCTCCCGTCTGGAGAGGTGGCGTGCAGCTAAAGAGGCTGCTGCAATAGCCGCATGTCACCTCTCCAGCTGGGAGAGGGTCGCGGGGGGGGGGGCTTCTTTAGCCCCACGCGCGCTCTCCCGGCTGGAGAGGTGGAGCGCAGCTAAAGAGTCTCCTGCCATAGCCGTGCGTCATCTCTCCAGCCGGGAGAGGGTCGCGGGGCTATGGCTTCTTTGCTCCATAGGATGCACACACATTTCCCCTTCATTTTTGAAGGGGAAAAAGTGCGTCCTATAGAGCGAAAAATACGGTAATTATTTGAGTTGGTTCACACATTAGTTTGCTTGTTCACAAGGCTTGTCAGGTACAGAACTTCTCACATGTTTCCCTTGCCTTCCAGATGGAGGCCAACTCAGGGAACTAATGCTTGATAGCAGTGCTTTCAGATCTTCCTTTGCCAACACTTAGAGAGCTGATGCAGCGGCATGGTCCTGCTGTAGCTTCTAGACAGGTTGAACCCAAATGAAGCATTACAGAGCTGATCTCATGGGATCACTTCATCATCAGAGTGGCTTTGGGCAATCCTAGTACAGTTAGGCTACTAGGGACTCCGGGATGCATGAATATTGGAGGCGTTTGATGCAATCAAGAAATCTTAACTGGATATCATCATGTTTTAAAAAAACAAAAGCATCAAGATCTTGCCCATTTTTTAATGGAATGAAAGTGCAACATATTACAGTCATACCTTGGTTCACGAATGGACTCCATTTGAAAACCAAGGTGCGGCTTCTGAGTGGCTGCAGGAGCTTCCAGCACTCAATCGGAAGCCGCAGAAGAAGCGCTGGACATTTGGGTTCCAAAGAACGTTTGCAAACCGGAACAGTCACTTCTGGGTTTGTGGCGTTCGGGAGTCAGAACATTCAAATCACAAGGCATTCAACAACTAAGATATGACTGTATATAAAAATTGGTGTCCCAGAGCTTGCATGTAGCTTATATGATTGTGTGGTGGTGTGTCCTGTTATCCTCCTCATGTTGGTCCAGGCTTTTCTAAATAATTCCTGCACAACACCCCAAATCTTGTGACTTATAACACTCCACTCCTACCCGCTCCATCATACCATACAGTGGTGCCTTCAGCAGGATATCTTAATTACTTAGAGTTGTTTCTGACATAATGTTTGGAGCTTACAGAAAGACTTGTAAAAGGAATCATGGGAGTGCCTCTACAGGGAGTTGTTATATGGAGGCTGCGTTTTCCAGATGTATGCATGAAAACGATTCTGCAGCTCTGGAAAAGTTGCATGGATGACTAATCCCTACAAAATAGGGAAGTGATTGTTTTTCTAAAGTTCTGCAAGCATCTTACAGGCTAACATATTTAGGGCTGCATAAACTTTTGTTGATACATGATGTTGATACATGATGTGCTGTCCTCATTTGGGCAGGTGTACACACACACATACACACACTGGGGAGGAGGAACAGCAGCAGAATAAACCCTGAGTCCAATAACCATGAAATGCAAGAGGTTCAACCTGAGACATTTCTAGGCAAAGCTGTCCGTATAAAAAAGACACCATTCACAGCAGCGGTAATGGGTGATCACACATTTCCCCTATCTTTGCTGTTTAACATTTTTAATGGGAGAGAGGCCTTTGCATTTGAGTCCCTCATGAATAGAATCAAACTTACTGATAACATCTGGTTCAGCAATTTCACAGTAGAGCTTCCTTAGAAGAATGTACTTCCCTGAATGGTGACTTCTAGCAGATTGCCCTTGAACAGTGAAATGTTCTCCCACTGGTTTCTAAACATGCAAGCGCACACACAGCTGAGGATGCTGCTTCATGCATTTGTTGAAGTGGTCCATAAAGGTAAAGGTAAAGGTACCCCTGCCCGTACGGGCCAGTCTTGACAGACTCTGGGGTTGTGCGCCCATCTCACTTAAGAGGCCAGGGGCCAGCGCTGTCCGAAGACACTTCCGGGTCACGTGGCCAGCGTGACATCGCTGCTCTGGTGAGCCAGAGCTGCACACGGAAACGCCATTTACCTTCCCGCTGGTAAGCGGTCCCTATTTATCTACTTGCACCCAGAGGTGCTTTCGAACTGCTAGGTTGGCAGGCGCTGGGACCGAGCAGCGGGAGCGCACCCCGCCGCAGGGATTCGAACCGCCGACCTTTCGATCGGCAAGTCCTAGGCGCTGAGGCTTTAACCCACAGCGCCACCTGGCGAAGTGGTCCATGAGTCCTTATAAATTAGTTTACACAATAAATTAGTTTAGTCTTTTAATGTAGCAAGATTTTTTGTGTTTTGTTATCACACACCAACACAGCTGCTCCTCTGGAATTCTTAAATATATCCATGAGTTCTGGGCATGTTGCTGGAAACTATCTTTGAGCTGGTACGGAAATGATTGGAGTTGCTGAGCACTGCCCACTACAAACCACTGGGTGCATATATTGTTGGCAAGGAATTAAATCCTGCAAGATAAATCTTAATCTAAACTGAATTGCTAAATGAGTGGCTAGAAAGAAAACAGCAGATGTGATGCATTAGGGTGCTTGAGCACACACAGGATGGTGTGTCTCACTGAACAATGCAATTCCATTAATCTTGATAGCAACGCTTATGATGCAGGCTAGGAATGGAATGACAGACATAAAAGAGGGCGAGTGGAATCGGCAGGGCTTGTGTGCCTTGTGCTCAGAATGTGAAGTTCTTCTGCAAGGAGACACAGCTTCTGTGCCTAGCATGAATTACACATCTCTGTCTGCTTTCAAGACTAGAATGGTCAAACTTTTAAATGACAGTGGTCAGGGCTCCATCCCTGATAACTTTGAGGTAGGCAGCAAAAAACAGTTTTCCCGCCATTTGTCTTTTAATGGTTTTTAATTTGAGATTATAATTGTCCTTTGTTTACTTCTGTCACTAGTTACTTCTGACACTATGCTGTCACTAGTTTGTGGTTTTTCTTGTGAACTTATTAGAGATGGAAAGCATCCTAAAATGGTATGTATGTATGTATGTATAAATAAATAAATAAATAAATAAATAAATGGTACAGGTAGGGACAAATGTAATGTTCTACACTTAGCCAGGAATGACCAGCTGCACAAATATAAGGTGGGGGACACATGGCTTACCAGCATTACATCTGTAAATGATCCAGGGGCCTTAGTATGCTTAACATGAGTCAACAGTGTGATGCAACTGCAAAAAAACCTAATGCTATACTAGGCTGCATCCACAGAAGTACAGTGTCCAGATCAAGGGAAGTAATAGTCCTTCTCTATTCTGCCTTGGTCAGACCATACTGGGAGTATTGTGTCCAGTTCTGGGTGCCACAATTTAAGAAGGGTTTTGACAAGCTGAAACATGCGCAGAGGATGTTCAAGATGATCAAAGGTCTGGAAACAGCCTTATGAGGAACAGTTGAGGGAGCTGGATATGTTTAGCCTGGAACAGAGGAGACTGAGAAAAGATATGATAGCCATCTTCAGATATCTAAAGGGCTGTCACATGGAATATGCAGCAAGCTTGTTTTCTCCTGCTCTGGATGGTAGGACTTGAACCAATTGATCAGTTTACAAGAAAGGAGATTCTGGCGAAATGTCAGGAAGAGCTTTCTGATGGTAAGAGTTGTTCCACAGTGGAATGAACTCCTTCAGGTGGTTGTGGATACTCCTTCATTGGAGGTTTTTAAGCAGAGGTTGGATGGCTATCTGTCATGGATACTTTAGTTGAGATTCCTACATTGCAGGGAATTGGACTAGATGACCCATGAAGCTCCCTCCCACCCCTACAATTCTTCGATTCTATAAAGGTTGGAGTTAGGAAGCCAGCAGAGGACAGGAATAATGACTGTGGTAAAAGATGGCATAGATGTGGTGGTGACTGCAGAATTTAGTTGGTGCTACAGGGCTACTCAACATATGTTATTTATAACACAGTGAAACCTTGGGTTACCCTCAGGTAATGTAAACTTTGGGTTGTGAAAGCAGCAGCCCTGGAAGTGTTTCACCACTCACGCATGTGCAGAAGTGGTCCTCCGGTTGCGAAAACTTTGGGATACGGCGGGACTTCTGGAACGGATCCCGTTCGCAACCAGAGGTACCACTGTATAGAGTGGTTGGGTAGTTTAGTACTTGGAGTGGGGATGTGGCCTGACTTCAGTACAAATAGTTCAAGGCCCCTAATACTCTCTAGTCTTGTTCTCTGTTATTCCGGAGGGCAGAAGTACGCAGAAATTTCAAAGAAGCAGATTTCAACATACCTTGGGAGGTTATGAACTTTTCTGTGCTGGAGGTATTTAAAACAGAGGCTGGACACTCATCTGTCACAGAAGCTGTTCATGCAAGATTCCTTCATTGTACAGTGACTTCACTTGGGGTGGTGTTGGGGGATTTGGCTCCTGTCCCTAATTTATAGCAGGTCAGCAGGCAAAGTACTTCCAATCACTGCATCTCCATGCTGGGTGAGACGTCACCCAGTGGATTAATATCCATCATGCAGCTACTAGAAGGGACTGTAGGTATGCCAGGAAAAGCCACAAGGAAAATAAAGATAGCTAAAAGCTCTGCACCTTGACTACTGAAGCATTGTTGGGGCATAGCTGGCACATTTCCAAATGTAAACTCCACAATAATGAGGACTAAGATAAAGGGACCCCTGACTGTTAAGTCCAGTCGCGGATGACCCTGGGCTCATCTCGCTTTACTGGCTGAGGGAGCCGCTGTTTGTCTGCAGACAGCGTCCGGGTCATGTGGCTAGCATGACAAAGCCGCTTCTGGCGACCCAGAGCAGCGCACGGAAACGTCTTTTACCTTCCCTCCGGAGCAGTACCTATTTATCTACTTGCACTTTGATGTGCTTTTGAACTGCTAGGTTGGCAGGAAATGAGGACTAGATGCTTGGTTTTTAAAGGGCAGAAACTTGAGAATCTGTTGTGAAACAAATTACAGGCAAAGCTGCATGCATGCAAATTCACAGCCAGCAAATCATCCAGATTATAACTCCCAGGAGATTTTGGACCCCTTAAGGTACAATAATGCAAGCAGCTGAACTGGTTTTGCTTTGCTTTGTGCTGCAGTAACTTCCTACCCCCCTGAGGAAGGTGGCACAAGATAGGGCTAGTCAGCTGCCTTTGAGGCACTTAGCTTATACTTGACATTTTGAGCAGTGGCTGAGCTGCAAAATCCTGCAGGAATGGTAGGTCGAAGACAAATTTGCTTCTTCATCAGGCATGCTCTGTCTGCTTCATTACTGATTGGCAAAGCGTAACCTGGGAAAAAGAGCCAACAAAGCAGTCAATCACTGACACAGTGGTGGCAGGGCTGTCGTGTGTGCATAAATCCAAGCCAGCCCGGCATGCAAGACAATCACTGCCTCTGATCCGCAGGAGCAAAATGTCAGGTGGCCCCAGTGGGAACTAGTTTCATTTTCCTTATAAACCAGGCAGTGTGGCTGATGGAGGAGGGGCACTCTCTGCCTTTTGTGCTGAACTGAATAGTTGTGGAGAGAATACTACACATGCTGAAAAACTGAGATCTGGTACTTGCAATTCCAAGAAAAAGGCGTGGAGTGGGGGTAGTTTCTCCTGGGAGTAGGGAACCAACCTCATGTGTACCTTATTGGTTGTGTGTGAGATTTTGGGGGGCGGGCGGGCAGGAGAGGTGGTTCTAAAATGAAAACTTAACATGGTGACTGTGAATTATCAAGCAAAAGATAAAGCTTCTCCTGTAAGGAGGGAAATAAGATCCTGTGTGGGTTGTCACTGCCCATCTCACCACTGGCAGGAACAAACTTTTTTTTTAAGAGTATACCTGGGGCAGGGTCAACCCCTTTATCTCCAGTTCTAACTTCCTGCCAGCCACTGGTAGGATGTCCTGCTGGCTTCTCTAGGCACAGCAAAAGAGAAGAGGTGGGAACGCCATCTTGGAAGAGATGTTTCCTTTGTTTACTCCTTGATCCTCCTCCTCCTCTTGCAGGGTTTTCTCCAGGCTCCATAGACCTCCTCCTGCATAGCATCCATTGTCTGGATCTGAGCTCCTCTGGGTGACATATACAGGGCGACCATTTGACCTACCTCCATGAGTCATTACAAGCTAGAAACGTACGCCTCAGCGGAGGTCTCCTTGGGAGACAAGTGGTTCAACAAGTGTTTAATACCAAAGAAGTAGGGCCCACAGTGGCTCCCACCTGATTTGAGAACTGCTTAGATACAGAGCATGGATGGTTGCCCAGGGGGTCAGACATGCCGTCCCCCAATGTTCAGGGGCCTCCTATCTCCCCGACCCTCTTGCTATTTAGCACATACGGGGGGGGGGTTCCCTTTCCTCCTTCACCTGTACTATCTACAGGGGCCATTAGGGCAAGCTTGGAATGGGAACAGAGGGAACAGAGAGGCATGCCCCACTGGGACCGCTGAATTTTCTGCTCCTAACTGTTTGGTTTCCTTCTTTTCTAGTCTATTATTTGTTTATTCCTGACTATACAGTTACTTGCTTAAGCACAAATTAAACTGGAGATAAATGGGTTGTCCCTGCCCCAGCTATACTCTCTCTCTCAAAAAGAAAGGTACTTCCTGTCAGTGGTGAGATGGGCAGCGACAAACCCACACAGGATCATATTTTTCCCTATGGAGAGGGAACTTACCACAGTAAATACCAACATTCGCATCTCAGTCTTGTCCGCATAACTGCCACAGAGAACAAAATTCACAATCTTTTGAAATGCAGATGTCATCAGGATTTATTTATTTTTTTTTAAAAAAAACAACCCAGATTATTCTCTCCCCCATATTCTTTCCCTGTCATACGGCACCTGGTTTTGTTTTGTTTTTTGCTGGGTAACAAAAGGGAGAAGGTCATCTAAACTGCGTGAGTTTTATAGAGAACTTTTCTGGTTTTATGTTGCAAAAAGGTGTGCACATGATGATACCCAAACAACTCTCTGAACAGACATATCTCTTCTGGTTTTGTCCTGTTTTGGACGTGTGGCATTGTAATGTGAATGGGGTCGGGCAGTGGAGGAAGAGAAGAGAAGCTGCTTGTGGATATACAGGGTGAGTCCTTTAAAAGAGGCCCCGTGGATACAGAGTACACATGTTCCACGGGGCCTCTTTTCAAAGACTCACCCTGTACATGAGTTTACAGGGGAAATAACGGGTGGGTGGGTGTCCCCACGACCCAGTTGTTAAGTCTGCAGGGTTGCCAGCCAGCATTTTGTCCACCTGTCCAGTTGCCAGAACAATAAGATGTAAAGCCAGCAGGGAATGCATATTTATTGTTTTCATTATTGTTTTCCTGCTTTTAAAACAAGCAAGCAGGACTTTTTTTAAAGCCACAAAAAGGGAGCCACAACCTCAGTGAGGGAGGTATTCAGAGGTTCATTTAAAGAAAAAGAAGAGGGTTCTTGTTGCAAAGGAAAGACACTTTCACAGTTTGTGAAGGAAAAGTTGGGAGTGGTGCTGTGGGCATTGGCTGGAAAAATAAATCTCTGAATGAAGGAAGTGAGAAGAACCAGGCAAGACTTTGCTATCCTGCATGTGGGGCTTCAGTGAGTCCCTTTCTTGTCCCTGCTGCATTCCTGTCATCAGTCTTTTGAGCCGTTCCTCTTTCCCCGTGTCCCTGACAATAATAATAAATTATGCAAAAACGTTGCATACAATTTTATTTAAATTGTTACGATTTGTTTCACTCTGCAGCCTGCTCCTTGTCAATCCTCTTTTCCTTGATGATATATTTTTTTGTGTGTATTGTTGCAAGAACGGAAAATATTTTGTTGCTTACTACATAAAATGTCTTAAAGCAGCTTACAATTGTAAAAACAAAACAAAAAACACCCACCCATACAAATACAACAATTTAAAGCAAACATCAAAAAGAATAAAACATTATTTACTAAAACTTCATATCCTGCAATATTATTAAAAGGGACAAATCTGACCCCACACCATTTGCAAGGTGAATACCAGGTACCATCTCGCCATGTGATCCCAATTAGTAAGACAATTGACGCTCTTCGGCTTGATGCACTCTTTTGTTCAGGGTTCCCAGTGAAATGTCTAAAATCTTACTTGTTGTTTGGTTCAGTTGTATTTTGTTTTCACTTGTATTTGTCTACATAAAAATCAATAAAAATAAAAAGGGAAAACAATTATTTCAAAATGTTATTATCAGAACTAGGTAATAGAGGCTTCGTACGAGAATTTGGATTAATCTTGCTTTTCCGCACTATATGTACCCCTAGAAAGAAGTCTTGACACTTCTGCATTCGTGTAAATACTGTAACTTATTTATGTGTGCTTTGCAGTCCTTATTTCATTAATTTTTATCACTGAGGTAGGTGGCTACCTCTTTTAACAGATGTGAGAAATGCGAAGCTGAGAAAATGACATGTCTAATGCTTCCCAGTGAGTTCATGGATGAATTGAGATTTCAACCCACATCTCCCAGGTCCAACACCTATTCATTGAACCCGGCTGGTTTGCAACACTGTGAGAAAGTGGTACGTTTTTGCCTACAGTAGTGAAGATCAAATGGGTAATGAACTGGATTAGTCTGTTTTGACTGGCAAGCCCTGAAGTCCAGCCTATGATGTTTAAGGGGTGGGGGCACAGCAGTCTGGGATGGATTGCTTATCACATACTTCCAGGCTGGGGGAAAGGAAGTTCCTCTTGTCTGTCGTGTTAATGTAAAAAACTATTGGTGGCACTGGTGCAATTTTTTTTAATCCTCTTAAAAGATATGTGGATTTAAGAGCTCCCCTGGCAATGCTAGGGATTGCTGGTTGTCTTGTGTCTGCCTTTGAGTGGGAGGCTGAAGTATCTTGAACTTGTGCTTTTAAAAACAGCATAAATCAGAACATGCACATCTAGATACAGCTTCGTGCTTCCCTTGCCTTTAGACCAAATCACTGTCTATCCCCGGAGATTTACACTTCACTTGGGTGAATTGCAGCAGCTGCTGTGCTGCTAGAGACTACAGCTTTGCTTTGTGTGTTTGTTTTGTTTTTAGTATGTGATATTAAAGGCTCTTTCTGACAAAATGTTGCTCATGTTTACCGTGTGATACATTTCTAGGTTTGGGTTCCATAGTGACATAAAGTGACCACAGATGAAATCTTGGAGGGTAGAAATATTGGTGGCTGAAGCATTGGGCACTTTCTAAGCCAAAGAGTGAGTTTCTGCAGGGCAGCAGGTAGGTCCAAGACTGGCAGCCTGGAAGAATGCGCATATCCTGGAATATACTATGGAATATTTTCCAGTGTGCTGGGATTCCTTGACATGTGCAAGGAGATTCTTAAGATGACTTTTGAGAAGTCTGAAACTCATTATGGTAGGGTTAAACTTTGGATTTTTCCACTTAATCTTTGGCAAATAAAGTGGAGCTAAACTTACAACTACTGTACTTAGAGCTAAATATATCAGCTACCTCTTGGAAGAACGGACGTGGGTGAGGAATGTCATGTTTATACACTACATCAGATCTGACAGAATGCAGAATACTCCCATTATATCCTTGTCCTATTGCTCAATTCCTTGCGAGCTTCTGGTTCTGGCTGTGGTCCAAGAATGTACCTTGGCTAAGACAGGGTGTTAACTATGATCAAAGAAAAATGCCTCTGCTGTTCATACATGGAAGTGTCCCTGCTCAAGAGTGATGGGGTGAACTGAGGATAGCAGGCATTGGTGTAGCTAGATAGTTGCTTCAGCCTCTGAGTTCCCCAGAGATGCATTGGATGCCGTGTTATACTTCCCAGACCTGCTTCACAGGGGCTGAGTTGCATTATTAATTGATAACACTAATGCAGAATAACCACAGTGCCTCAGGCCTTGGGGCAAAGCAAGGACCTAATAGTAGGCAACCCATCTTCTTGATTCCCAGTGGTGGGTGTGAGAAGGAAATAAGTGCTTCAGCATTAATCTGGTCAGCCTTTCTCCTAACAACACACGCCACCTTCTCTTGGATGGAGGGGATGGAGATTATTATGGCACCAACTAAAATAGTATTTATGTTTGTTTGCTTGCTTGCTTAATTCTAGAGAAATTCCGAAGCGCCTGATTGCCTTGACACATAAGAAATACAGAGCTGTGATAGAGTACTCAAGGCAAGAAGAATTTTTTTTTTTTAAAAAAAGGCTCCTCCTTGGATATTTGAAAGCCAGTTCCTAGGCTGTACATGTTTGTCACATCTAGCATGACCAAGAAACTGAGTGGAGCCTATGCAGATTGATTTGGGCTTGGTTTCCACTGAGTTCTGTAGATTAGGGCAAAGACTACCGTAGTTGTTTTGTCCTCCAGACCCTATGATCTCCCGTAATGTGCATGCTGACACATGGAATCCTTGAGCACTGCCTATTTGTTTTCTCCCGTAATATTTGAGGGCTCTCGTTGACTGACACTGGACATTGCCTCACCCCACCTCAGATGCTGAAGTACCCTGCTTTCTCTTGTGAAACTGACTGACTTCCATGCACTGGAACTGTAGCTGTCATTCACTCCTGAGGGGGGCAAAGAGAAGTGCTGCACTTGGAAACATTACAGTGGTGGAAGCAAAGCCTTTGGCCTTGTGTGGCCCTGTCTCTCTTGTCCGGTGGCATAGGGTGGGATCAGGTCCACAGCATATGCATATGTATGATTATATATCATCTAAAGGTCAAAGCATGGCTGTATGTGAAAGATAGATTTATAATTGGTCTTCAAGGTTACTCAGAATACCCCCCCCCCGAACCAGAAGAACCCCTCCATTCTAGAATTAAGAAGATTTATGGGTCAGTAATTTGACTTTTCAGCAAACTGGAGACCCACATCCCTCTTTTTAGAAACTTAAGCACTGCTGGCCTTCCTCATACAAGCATTGCAGAAGCATATGGATATTTGCACTGGGCTTGTATTAGTGAGCACCCTGGCCACTCTTTCTGTTCCCCTCACTGCCAAAGCTTTATCCCATGTGGGTAATTGCTTTCCAAGTGGGTGTGAGAAGGAAATAAGTTCTTAAAACTACTTTTGCCTTGTGGTTATAAATAATCACTGTTAAGGGAGTGGAGAATAAGAGGGCGGGGAGAGAAATAGAAGAGAAGGCAGAAGGGTTGTTAGTCCCAGTATAGGCAAGTGAATCCTCCAGATTTGCTGTGTTTGGAGACCTTTCTGCTTACTTTGCTGAATGGCGTCCTGGATTTATGCCCCAAACCACTTGCACCACTGCCAATGAGTTTTAGAGATGGTTTACTGCCTTTTCCTTGCTTCATTTTCATTGTGGAAGCCACCAGTGGATAGATATAGATGATATACCGTATTTTTCGCTCTATTGGATGCAGTTTTTCCCCTCCAAAAATTGAGGGGAAATGTGTGTGCGTCCTATGAAGCGAATGCAGGCTTCTGCCATAGCCGCGCGCAACCCCTCCGGCAGGGAGAGGCTGCACGGGGCTATGGCTTCTTTAGCCCTGCGCAGTCTCCCGGCAAGGAGAGACTGCACGGGGCTAAAGGGGAAGCCAAAGCAACGAGCGGGATCCATTCCGCTCACTGCCTTGCCTTCTTCCATAGCTGCGCGCAACCCCTCCGGCAAGGAGAGGCTGCACGGGGCTATGGCTTCTTTAGCCCTGCGCAGTCTCCCGGCAAGGAGAGGCTGCACGGGGCTAAAGGGGAAGCCAAAGCAACGAGCGGGATCCATTCCGCTCACTGCCTTGCCTTCTTCCATAGCTGCGCGCAACCCTCCGGCAAGGAGAGGCTGCACGGGGCTATGGATTCTTTAGCCCCACGCAGCCTCTCCCAGGAGGGAGAGGCTGCACGGGGCTAAAGGGGAAGCCAAAGCAGCGAGCGGGATCCATCCCGCTCGCTGCCTTGCCTTCTTCCATAGCTGCGCGCAACCTCTGCGGCAGGGAGAGGTTGTGTGCAGCCTGTACGCTGCTCTTTGGGGCTGGGGGGGGGGAATATTTTTTTCCTTGATTTCCCCCCCTCAAAATTGGGTGCGCCCTATGGTCCGGTGCGCCCTATGGTGCGAAAAATATGGTAGATTATAGATATAGACACAGATATAGCTATAGATAGATATATCTCGATATCTTTTTGTTTTACTTCCTATTACAAGGCAACCATTTGCAGTGAAATCCAAGAACGAATCAGGGCCATAATTGCCTTGCCCTCTCCTTTTAATCCACAGGGCATCAGTCACCTTTTAAAGCCCTGCAACTTTCTGTACCCACCCCACCTCTAGCAGATTCATAGCATATTTTTAAAGGAGAGGGATGAGATAAGTTAGTGGGGAATTGAGCGATATAGACAGTTGCCAAAAAGCGAGGGAAGAAATCGGATTGTCAAGGCTCGGTAACGCTTAGGAACAGGATAAAGAGAACTTTAAGACTTAATTTCCTGTTCCTGTTATGCAGGTCTTGGGTGGATGATATTTCTGCTCCTGTCTCCTAGGAGATGGGGCTGGGGGTTGGGGAAAAGGGGGAGGCAGTGGGTTGCTTCTAGAATACTAATGACATCAATGCCATGGAGGCAGGCATGTACAGTGAACAAAGTGGGGTTGGGGCTTCAGTGATGAGGAGCATTTGCCCCCTTTTAAATTTGTGCAAAGGGGAGAAGATTCTCACCAAGTCCCAGGAACTGAAGCAAGTTCTGGGTGTCTCTCTGCCCTCTCTCAACCTCAAGCGGTTGCTCCTAGTTAAACCAGCCACAAACTTAAATGGGGACCCACTCCAAATGAGGATGGAGGTGTTGTTGTTACTAATTAACTGATTAATAATCATGCCTTTCACCAACTAGTCCCAGGGTTGGTTACACACAACAACAAAACATTAGCAAGTGTAAACAGTACCTTGCATACAAAAACAAGTGTTAAATACAGGGTATAAAAACAGCAGCTAACACTTAACAAAAAACAAATAAACAGTAAGTGATAGACAGTTTGAGTGATCATTAGCACATTAACTCTAAACTGAAGCTGTACCAGAAACCTGGGCAAAAAGGTGCATCTTCAGTTACCATTGAAAGAAGAACAGGGTCAGCGTCAGATGTACCATTGGGGGGGGGGGGAATCATTCCAGAAATGGGGTACCGCCTTTGAGAAGTCTGTTTTCTGTATCACCATTCCACCGTACTTCATCCATGGGCCCACTGCAAGAAAATGACAACATGTTGCCATAGCAAGATGGTTGCAGGAACTTCAAATGTCTTTCAATCACGGCTTGCGCTTCTGTTTCAAGGAATCTGCATTTTCCCCAGGCCACCTGATTCTCAAAGGTCTTTTTGGAGAGATTTTAAGCAGATGAAAATAAAGCTTGATTTCTTTTTAAGTTTGTACTGGATGACCATTGTCCCCAAGTGGGTGTGAATTGTTGGAATGATTTTAAAAACATACAATAAACTAGATTAGTTTTTATTAAAGATTTTCTTGTGTCACAAAAAAGTACATACGTTGTCTCCACTTTCAGTTCAGAGTATTTTCCACGGTTTGTTTACATTTGGTAGAGGGATATCTTCCCTTGCTGGAGAACTCAGGCTAGGAGTAAAAAGTGATTAATTTTAGCCAGGGCTACTCCATAGGCTCCCAAATACAAAAATCCTATCATTGTTAATTCTTGATAACTCTCCTTAGGGTTCTCCTCTCATTGTCTGAGAACTGAGTATGATACTGGAATGGAGCTAACCTGCATAGGTTCTCCTTCTCAGAGCTCTTGGTTATGTACTGCAGTAATAGCAATCTAAAACTATGCTTTTTGTCACAGAGTATTGTTGAATTGAGTAATTATCACCAGTGGTGTAGCGTGGGGGGTGCAGGGGGGTCCGGCCGCACCGGGCACAACATCTGGGGGGGGGCACACTCGCACTCGCAGCTCTTTGCCCCTACCTGGCTCACTCACTCTCTCTCACGGGTTAGGGGGCGCAAATTACTTGCCTTGCCCCGGGTGCTGACAACCCACGCTACGCCACTGATTATCACCATTGGAACATAAGGGTTAATGCAGTTTAGACAGACATAGTTAATAGACTGATGAGAGATGCATCAGATAATCCTCTCCCTCCACCCATTTGGAAGAACATGGTTGTTGTTGATGTTATTGGGATCAAAATGAACTTTTATTCCCGTGACTCTCTTCATATGGATGAAGCTACAGTCTTTTGAGGGAAATGGCTAAAGCATTCTTAATCAGAGATGTGTAGTGTTGATAGATGGACTGCGGACAGATGCCTAAAAGGTAGTTAGGCAGGAAGTTCCCTGTGCAGAGAAAGGAAAGAAAATCAGAAGGAGAGACGGGAACAAATCTCTTGGGATGAATCTTGGCAGAAGACGGGCTTCCTGAATGTCTCCTGGGAAGCTTTATTGCTTCCTATGGGAAATAGACCTGCCTGACACTTACAAAATACAACACTAGGCCAACATATACTGTCTTCTACTTTCTCCCTCTGGCAGGAGGAATCGCTGTTAACATAAATCCATCTGTCCCGTATAGCCTCCCTGCCCCCAATTCTGGAAGAGATGTTTTTGCAGCTGTTTGCCAAATAATAGGAAAACAAATGGAAGGAAATTGCGCCCCCCCCCCAGCTAGAGAAGTACCAGAGAAATGCAATAGAGGGGAGAGGTTCTTTGTTTGAAAAGTATGCATGTTGGGGCATGAGAAATATCAGACAACACTTGGGCACCTGAAAAAAATTTATGCTCACTTCCAGCCCTCCACAGGACTGATGCTTGAACATGTAGTGCTGGCACTTAGGAATATGAAACACTTTTCAGTTGGGTAGATGGATATTTTAGCATCATAAAAAATGAATAAATAATAACCGAACATAGTGGGCTGTAAGAAGAAGAAGAAGAAGAAGAAGAAGAAGAAGAAGAAGAAGAAGTAGTAGTGAGCGAGCCTTATGTACTTGCAAAAGCAGACAAATGGGGGTGGGGAGGTCCTCCTTCCTGTTTTTACCAAGTAGCGTTTTCTTCCAAGTACCATCACTCTCAGATGGTTAATTTTCACTTCCCAGCAGAAGTCTTGTTTAGCACGCTTACTGCACTTATTTTTTCTGTATAAAGTGATCTTGTTTAGTACATTCACAAAAGTGCCTGGCTCAATTTTACATTGGCAATTGTAAATCTTAAGCTATGCTATCTCTCCGCAAGGTGTCCAAATGGCCAGTCATGCTCTTGATGTCTGCTCCTCTTTTCACAGAGTGAAACATAGCTTCATTGTGCCATCTTTTCTCTTCTGATCAGCTGAAGATAGGGAGGGCGTTTGACGAATGGGAGTTGAATTCCTTGCCCTTCTGCCAAAGCTTCTGTCATAGCCTTACTGCTCATTTGAATGGATTTTTAGTGTAACTTTCATAAAGAAGCAGCTAATACATCTTAAAAGCCCTGGCGGTATTGTTTAGGGGGAGAAGATAATTTTTAATACTTCAAGTACTCTTCTTATATATAAACCACCCTTGCTTTAGCAGAGAAGAAGGATCAGTGTAGGCTTTGGGAGAAATACTTGGATCAGGAATTACTATTATGGTAAATTCTAATTAAAGTAGCCTCAGGACCCCACTGTTAGAACAGCAAGTAGATACCTGGAATTAGGCTTGTTAACAACCACTAATGATTTTGCATCTTCTTTTCTTTTTTACATCAATTTTCATTCATTAACTGATGTTAGCCTGAACTCATGAGGGATGAGCTAGCTTCATTGGAAGTTAAAAAGGAGCTGCAAATATCTCTGGGTCAGATAATAACACCCGTGATTTCTAACAAGGAGATTCAGAGACGTGCATAATGGGTCGCTGCACAATCTATTTATTCAATTCTTTATTGTGGTCCAAAGACTCAACAGGCACAATCTAGTAGTCCTTAGTTCATAACATGAGGGCAAAGGCTAAAATAAAATAACTTTTATTTTAATAAAATACTTTTTCTGTCTTTAAACAAAAGTATGTCGCTAAACTGCAAGAGTTGTTACTGATAAGCTTTAAAAATGGGGAAGGCAGCTTAGAGGTGATGACGTAGCTCCTGGATCTTCTGGGTTCCACAGATTATCTTGATCCATATTAGTCTGAATTCTGGCCTGCTTTTGGAATTAAAACTGCCTTGATTGTCCTGGTGGTTAAAGCGTGGGAGGAGTTTGAGGGAGTGTGACTCTCTTAATTCTCTGGGCACTTCAGCATCTTTTGATACCATCAACCATGGTTTACTTCTGCACCACAGATTAGGAGCTGGAGTCACCAATGGCCAGAGATAGAAAAGGACAGAGTTTCTACATCTCCACCCACTGAAATTCCCATTTCTGCACAAGTGTTAATGGTGCAGAACCCCAGTCCTCTTCTCCTTTTGGCCACCTTAATTACCAAATTACCAAATTCTAGTGGCTCCATTCCTGTGTGTCAGGTTGACCTTGAGGAAGTAGTGTTTGGGAATTGCATCCTGTTCTCTTTAATATTTACATACACTGCTGGGGTAAGTTGTTCAGACATTTCGGGGTGAGGCGTCATCAGTGCGCCCGTCTCTCCTTTTCAGCAAAAACTGGGAAGACAGAAAATGCCTTAAGTAGGTGACTGGGATCAATAATGGACTGGATGAGAGTGGATAAACTGAAGGCGGGAAATCCTGCCAAATCACAGGTGCTGATGGTGGTGGGTCCAGCTGATCAGGGAGTTAGAACATCCTTTTTTGAATCTCTATGAAGGATTTTGAGAACATAAGAAGAGACCTACTGGATCAGGCCAGTGGCCCATCTAGTCCAGCATCCTTTTTCTGACAGTGGCCAAGCAGAGGCCTATGGGAAGACTACAAGTAGGACCTGAGCACAACAACACTCAGCTCTTCTGTGGGTTTTAGCAGCTGGTAGGCAGAAGCACACTGTTTCCAAACAAGGGATACTACAGTTTGGTATTTCTGGACCAGGAGTACCCCTAGAACCTCAGGCACTGTTAGGTAGCAGCTGCGGCCAGAGTACTATTTTCTAGCTGGTTGGTTCACCAGTTACAGCCACTCCTTTAAATGGTGATTTGGCTATCATGAGGCATACTTTGGTACCTGGATTTTAGATTACTGGGGTAGCCTTTGAAGACTGAGTGGAAACTTAAATTAGCCGAAATGCAGCAGTGGGTTTTTAGGAGCATGTAATACTTGTGCTATGGGACACGGGTGGCGCTGTGGGTAAAACCTCAGCGCCTAGGACTTGCCGATCGTATGGTCGGTGGTTCGAATCCCCGCGGCGGGGTGAGCTCCCGTCATTCGGTCCCAGCTCCTGCCCACCTAGCAGTTCGAAAGCACCCTTAAGTGCAAGTAGATAAATAGGTACCGCTTTATAGCGGCAAGGTGAACGGCGTTTCCGTGTGCTGCGCTGGTGCTGGCTCGCTAGAGCAGCTTCGTCACGCTGGCCACGTGACCCAGAAGTGTCCTCGGACAGCACTTGCCCCCGGCCTCTTAAGCGAGATGGGCGCGCAACCCCAGAGTCGGTCACGATTGGCCCGTATGGGCAGGGGTACCTTTACCTTTAATACTTGTGCTAAGATATCTTTGGCCTTTGTTTGGTTTCTGGGCAAAATTCAAAATACTGAATTTAATAGTTTGCCCTATATTGCCTTTGCCTACCTTGCATTATACAACATCTTCTCCTACACAGACCCTGGTACACTGAGGTCATCTCAAAAGGCCTTGCTCTGTGTTCCATCTTTGTCAGAGGTTTCATTACTGACAACTAGGAGCAGGGCCTTTTCAGTAGTGGCATCTTCATTGCAAAACCTCTTCCCTAAAGAAGCACACTAAGCTAGCTCTATTTTCACTCTTAAAGGTTTGTATGCACTGTTTCCCTTCCTAGCAGGTATCTTTGGGTGAAGCCCGATTGGTTGTATGAGCTATCATTGCTGTTTGTCTTGATTTTTCCAGCTTGTGTATTGTTTTTACATTTATATGTGTAATTTATTGGTTAGGTTTAATCTCTTTTTTGATACATTGTTGCTCTGAGGGTTTTCACACAATTAAGAATCCATAATGGAGCTGCAGTCCAGTAGAACTTGGACCCTCTTTCTTAGGTCTGAAAATTAGGAACACCTTGTGTACATCCTTGTTAAAACCTGATACAGATTTCAGAACCAGTTTTATCTCTTTTGTGACTGAAAGAGAGTTACCTGGATGCTTGGGTGTGTATCTGGGGTGTACCTGCCACCCAAGACTTTCCTGGATCAGCAGTACCAGGCTGTAGGCCCCCAGCTATGTTCAGTCCCTTCAAGGCCAGAAGTGTCTTATCTGTGCCAAATCGTAGGCAGAGATCAATACATGGAGTGGATAGGCCTTTTCAATCCACTTAGTGTGAGTGAGGGCTCTGTTTTCAGTGTCTTCCTCCTAGAAGCAATTTATTGAGTCCTTCCCGCCCTTCAAGTGTGGTAAATGTGAGTTTGAGCGATGGGAGCTCTCTGGTGAAGAGATTCGTATTACACAGGAGAGCAGTCTCCTGCCAATATACAATTAGGATCTGTCTGTGATGCCTGCAGCCCAGCCAAGTCCAGGTGTCCTAAGAAACCTTCTGGCTGCGTCCATCTGAGTCTAATCTGCTGGTGTGTTTCATCCTACCCTTTCGGGAAACTCCATAACAGCTAGCGTGAGTGTGGTCACAGTGCAATTTCTAAAAAAAAAAAAAAGGAATTTCTAAAAGAATGTTTCATGGCTACATGGACACAGAGTTGACCTTGCCTTCGGCAAAGGTTAGGGGGTGAGCAAGGGTCATGCACTTATATCCATCATCCAAATTGCCTCTTGTTCAGATGTGCAGTGGATGTGTCAAGGGCATTCTACAGAGCACACTGAAATGGATTCTGAATTCTACCTCCAATATTCACCTAGGAAAAATCCACCATAGGGAAAATATGGGTTTGAGCTTTGCAGGACAATCTGCTGGGTTCTTCCATATCTGGAGCTGGAGTCTGTGTCCAGGCAGCCGTTTCCCACACTTTTCCACACTGTGTGACTCAGCAGTAAGACAAAAATAGAACGCAGGGAAAAGGTGTAAAGCTGCAAGCCGTTTGGCATAGCAGTCACTCTCCAAAGAGCTGTTCATTTGGGCAGAGAGTGCCATGCTGGTCCATGTCTCGGTTCTTTGGACAGATTGGGAGATTCTGCTGAGGATCTGATATCATTCTCATTCTCATGGAGCCTGCAGTTACTGCATACGTACTCTGAATTGAACACACAGACTTCAGGAAAACCTTTGGGGAAAGCATCTTTGTACTATGATCCTAAGCACGCTTACTCAGAAGCAATTCCCACTGAGCTCATTGGTATTTCCTAATACAGTGCTGATTATTGCAGCCTTGGGGTCAGATCATTTTCTACATCGCTCTTTGTCTCCTCAGTTTACAGGAGCAAACCTGGTTCCTGAAGTTCAAGCTTTAACTGTCTTGGAATGAGCCATGGGATGATGTTTGTTTGGACCGTAGTTGTTTTCCCTGTCTTTCCTCCGTTCCTATAATTTAATGACTTTCAGTTTGCATGCTTGGAAATTCCCTTTTGTGGCTCTTCTTGAAACCTGAAGCTTTTTATGGGATTGAGGACAGTGCTGATGTCTGTGGCACGAGGAGAAAAATGATAACCTAACCAAGTTGCCAAGTACGCTGCCTGTTATGTTTCAGGGCCCATGGATACAATATCTGTGCTCTTGTATTCGTTTAAAACTTCAGATCATATGCATTGGAAAATACCTTTAGTGGTCATCTACACACATATACCCTGCTCAGTGTTGCAATCTTGCAAATACAACACCTGAGTCTCCACTGAAATATCTCCCATGAAGTTGAGGCCACCATGTCTATGAACAGCTCTTAAAGGTAAAGGGACCCCTGACCATTAGGTCTAGTCGTGGATGACTCTGAGGTTGCGGCGCTTATCTCGCTTTACTGCCCGAGGGAGCCGGCGTACAGCTTCTGAGTCATGTGCCCAGCATGACTAAGCCGCTGCTTCAGAACCAGAGCAGTGCACGTATACCTTCCCACCGGAGCGGTACCTATTTATCTACTTGTACTTTGATGTGCTTTCGAACTGCTAGGTTGGCAGGAGCTGGGACTGAGCAATGGGAGCTCACCCCGTTGCGGGGATTCGAACCGCCGACCTTCTGATCGGCAAGCCCTAGGCTCTGTGGTTTAGACCAGTGCTCCCCAACCTTTTTATTGCCGCGGACTGGTAAATGTTTGATAACTTTTCCGTGGCCCGCTTGTTTTGATTTAATAATTTTAATTTAATTGTATTTAAACATGCCTTCAAAATAAAATACAGCTACACCAAAAAATGAATATAAAGTGATTTATTTTATTTAACTCATTAGAATGCCAAATCAATGAGAACCCTGAGCTTGTTTCTTTGCAACGAGACAATTCCATCTGGGGGTAATAGGAGACAATGACACCCGAAGTGTGTTGCTTATGTCCAGTTTATTCCGTTGTTTTGTTTTGGTTGCTGTCACTGCAGAAAACCCCACTTCACAGATAGGTTGTCGGAAATGGCAATAGGGATTTAAGTGCTGTGGTGGCAATCTCAGGGTATTCCGCCATGACTTTAATCCAGAACACCGGCAGAGTTGTTGTCTCGAACGTAGTTTTAAGGCCACCGTCATTTGCAATCTCCAGCTGTTGTTCTTCTTCTTGCATAGACATTGCATAGAGGGCATTCTAATAAAACCACTGCTGCTCTTCTTTCCGTTTGATAGTGATGAGTCCCCCCCTTCGTGCACTTACCTCACGGCAGCTTCTCTTCAGTCCCCACGTCTCCGACCTCGAGTCCTCAGTCCTCCCGTGGCGCCTCCTCCTTGGCCAATGGCGTGAGGTTTGCCTTTCGGCCAATCAGGAAGCGGCCAGGAGGAGCATCAGTGTAGCAATAGCGAATTTTCATTCGCTATTGTCACACAATGGGCGGGCATGGGAGGGTGCAATGCTCTGTGCCTCGGCCGCCCGCCACAGTGAAATGATTTGAAGTTCCTTGGGCAGCCCGGTGCTGATTGATCCACGGACCGGCACCGGTCCACGGCCCGGGTTTTGGGGAACACTGGTTTAGACCACAGCTCTTACGTTTCTCCAAATCTTCCTCTGAAATGAGCTTCGTTGTGGTTTTCACCCACTAGTTGTACTGCCCTCTGGAGCTATAAAAAAAGCCCATCTTCTACATGACAGCTCTTCAGATACTTGTAGGCAGCTGTCACATCTCCCTGAAATCTTGTCTTCTTCAGGATAAATATCCCCAAATGGGATTCCAGGCTAATGACACTCCCAGTTGAAATCCGTTGCATCAGAACTCAATGCAAATAATTTTCCTTCATCTATAAAAATGTGGGAATGATAGGCATCGCAATAGCATCCCGAAGTAATTGGGAGTTTTGCGTTTAAGAAACTCTTTATGGCCATGTGCCCTGAGAACATTGTGACTGAATCCCATTCCAGAAAAGCACATTGCTCCAGTGCTTCATTAGTGTAAACAATTAAGAAACACCCTCCCCTAATAGGTGGTAATGCCCCTTCCTACCTCAGCTGCCTTTGGTAGGAATAATTCAGACTTGGACCCAGACTCTTTCAAAACTAAATTCCCATTTTGCTGGGCCGAAATTAACAAGTGTCATTAAGCTTTGAGTCCCATGCTTGATCAGCTGAGATGCCCCCCCCCCCAAAAAAAATCACCCACCAAAGTGTCATTTTGAGATATACAGGCTTTTTTGTGTTTATCTCAGATCACCCATCCAGAAAAAGGCTGCCTATCAATTTGATAATGAGATTATATTATGCTGCCTTTTATCCTAGCATTTAAGTCTTAAATGCTGAGCTCTAGTACAGAAGTTGACATTGTTTTGATTTATTTTCAGAATTGACCATTTGCTGCCTTTCTCACTCATTCCCTCTTTTACTTACTATTTGGTGAAATGTTCTATAGTCTGGTCAACTGAAGAAGAGTCAGTATTGATTTGAGGAAGAAAAGACCACACATAGACATTGTAGAGGGTATCTGCACCCAGTCTTGAACTGTCCCTATGAAAAAGATCTGTATCTTGGTAGAAGAAATAGATGTTTGGGGTTCCTGTGATATATATGTCTATGCCTGTGCATAAGCCCTTGCCAAAAACACAACCCCCCACCACCACTTTCAGAGAAACTGTCAAATACTGTATTAAAGAAGTACTCAACCTCCCTGGGGTGAGTAGGTGACATATGCATCCCACATCAAGCTTTATTTGAGTACAGTGCCCTCCCCCCGGAATACAATTGTCTAGTATAATTGACATCAGTCTATCATTGTGTAAACAAAACTCTAAACGTTCCCTCACTCTTCTGAAGTTTTGATCTCATGACTCCACCTAATATTAACAGCCCTTTTTAAATTGCATCTCAAGCTATGCCATGGAGGCCTAAGAAAGACCCATTACCCCTAAGAGACAGGTCATGTACAAGAGACTATATTGTGGAGCATCAGCCAGTGGAAAGGTAAAGGGCTGCTAGAGGATGTGAGGCTCTGCCAGTGTTGCATGGTGTTCACTCTCTCTGTCACTTAGCACATGGCCATGTGTTGGAAAGGAGTTTGTAACAGTCTGTGCTCTGGCTGGAGTTTATCCTTGCTCTTATGTAACAGTTGCTTTAGATATAATTAAACATGACACTGATGAGCCAAGCAAGCTGCTTAGCATAATGTAATGAAGGAGCCTTTTGCAAAAACAGCGCCTTTCCCCCAGAGCCAGGGCAAGTTCGCCTAACTGCAGGCTATCTGCTTCTGAGATCTGGTGCCAGGGCAACCCCTTCCTGTGGACTTGAACCCAACCTCCGAACGAGACATTCCCCTCTTCTCCATGCACCTTGAATCCCAGACACCTTGTAGTGCTGGGTCTCCAATTCAAAATGGCTCCTTGCAAAGAGGGGCACAGAGGTGGGCAGCATCATCTTTTATTCAAATGGGCACCAGGGAATCCTGATATAGATATAGATATAGATATAGATAGTGTATGAGGGACTCAGTGGGTGGTGGTGGTCGCTCCAGAATGAAGCTTTTGTTCCTTTGTGCTCTTCAGCCTCTTGTTTTGCTAGAATTGTAGTGAAAGGTAGGAGTGATTATCCACTGTCCGCATTATGATTGGCCAAACAAATGATATCAGCTAGCAAGTGTTTTGGTAGTTTTAATTGGTCAGTAAACCCCTATAAGTGCTGTTCCTCTTTCATGCCCCATTACTCTGGCGCCAGTCTTTTTGTAAAGAAAGCCTGGCACGATGAATGAGATCTCCTAATTTGTACAGGTGTTTTTACTGATCTGTTCTGGCATTTCACAAATACCCGTCGGGAGCAGGGAGCTGGGAGCTGGCTTCCGCCCGGAAGGGGCTGCTTGTATAGGAGCTTAGGCACATAGGAGCTTAGGCACATATGTTGTTGCACCGGCATAGTCTGGTGTGGAAGATTGGGATACCACTACTCAGTGCACTAAGCAGCAGATGTTTACATGAAGTTGATGATGGTATCATGATTTCTCATTAATAATTGCAGTGTCTGTAATCCCTCCAGATGAGCTCGTTTAGCTGCTAGGATTCAGGGCTTCATATCCCTGTACCTAGGAATGCAAGGAAGCTTATGAGAGAATGAAGCCAGGAATGTTAATTGGGCCGATATACTAATGGAAATGTTTCAACAAGGGTGTGATGGTTGCTATCTGAGTGATTGTACTTTATTTCTTATGATAGGAAAATTTTCTCCCTATTTTCTGCTGCTAGTGGCCTTCCAAAGCAGTAATTGGGGCTTTCCCAGTCTTAGTACTGTACTTACACAATATTCCAGCTGCCGCCCAGTTTGCGACTGGGAAGCTTTGCTGCAGGGATTCTGGGCTTACCATGCATCTCTCTCAATCTTTCCCTACCCCATCTGTAATCAGGAGAGATGTGCCCTCATGAGCTAGAAATGCATAACCTTCAGATAATTTTTTTTTAACCCCTCAAAATAAAATTTAAGCAGATTAATGCAGTAGTGGTGCATTGTTGAGTAAGAAAAATAAGCATGTTTATAACCTGCTTTCTAAAAAACAGTATATTGTGGGGAACATTGAACCTTTCAGAAATTTGGGGGAGAAACAAGCAACAATATGAGAGAGAGTATATGTGTTAAAGGTCACAATATTGCATAAGCTTTGAGGGTGAGGGTTGCCACATGTCACTAATGAAATTTATAGGCAGTAGGCAAAATAAGGAGCCATGACATTTGTTCAAGAGCATTGTACACAGACCTTGGAATAGCCGCCTCTACCTGAGGAGAAATAATAATTAATAAAAACAGTTTCCCGGTGAGAAACTGGTATAGTTGGATTACTGAAGAAAATGTGAAATCCCCATAACAAAGGTTCTGCTTTGAGGAAGGAGATATCAAAACTCAAAATACCAAATGAGAGATGGTGGTACTTTACTGCAATATAAATTAACCACCTGGAAAGGTTTTGAGATAGCCAAAGGTGATTAGTGATCCAAGCACTGGAGGCATTTTCAAGAATTGTCAGGTTTAAAACAAAAGAACCCCAACAACTCCAAAACCTGTTTAGTACTGCATCAGTTTAGGCTGCCATTTCAGAAGCAGAGTGCATAAATGTGGGCTGCTAGATCATGACCTGGTTACTTTCAGAATCCTCTCTTGAGACATGAGGCACACATGCTCTTCTAACTTCTGAACCTGAAGTATAGAGCTGCTGCCTTTTGATGGCTGTGGGGTATGGGTTGGTAGGGGCCATGGCTTCTCTGCTGTCCTCTCATGCCCTACGGTGCATCTGCTTTTTCTTTTGCAGATGGTGAGCGACTGGGCGAGGTGACAGACCCTGGCAGGCATGCGGCGGGGGCCCATGCATCCTCTCCTCATAGGAAGGCTGAGGACTCCAGCGAGAGCCGGGAGGACGACCAGATGGTAATCTCACTTGCGCCTGGCTTCTTGCTTTCTGTGTTTTGTATGCTAATTAGAAAATAAGTTTCCTAACAGTTTTTGTTTGGGAGATGGAGATATCTCTGCCGCATCACTGTGATTTACTCTGCATACTAGGAGAAGGGCAGTGGAGGAAAGGCAGCGGTTCCTAATCCCAGGTACTTAGACCGTATGATGTCACACACCCAACAGGTGAGGGTGGTTTGCAAAGAAGCCTGGTGCACCTAATTAGGCCTTTGAGCTGGAGGTCCACCACCACTGCAGTAGAGGAAGGGGCAAGGTGTTGTATCTGATGTCATGCAGAGTTTCTCTGAAGTTCTGTGTCACTGTGTGGATGAGACCCCACCTGTCCTCTCCTCTCCTCTTCTGAGCTTGGCGGTGGTGGGGGCTTCTCTTTCATGGTGTTGGGAGCAACTTCATAGATGAGTTCTCACTTTCCCCCCAAGCTTTAAGTTGTAAGAACCTCACAGGCATGCCTAGGGCAAGGTCAGTGAGAGACCCCTTGTTTTTCTCAGGAGCCTGAAGGGGCTCTCCTGACCTCATATTGTCCTTGAAGATGGTAGGATGTCTTTGAGTTATTTATCTACTTCCTAAGCCTCTCCAAAGCCCATGCAACAGGCAGGAACAGCCCGTTCACCCTGCCAAAACCTCTAGGCTCTGGAAAAGGGCATAGGTTGTTACAAGGTTGAAATATGCACTTACCATTGGCGAGCTGCCACACACATTTGCAGGCACTTGTCAATTTCTTACCTGGGCATTATAGACTAGATGCAGATATACCTTTGAATGTGAGGTACTGATCTGTTCTTTGAAGGCCTGTGACAGGCTGTTCGCTCTATTATTTAGACCAGGCTTCCTCAAACTCGGCCCTCCAGATGTTTTTGGCCTACAACTCCCATGATCCCTAGCTAGCAGGACCGGTGGTCAGGGATGGTGGGAATTGTAGTCTCAAAACATCTGGAGGGCTAGGTTTGAGGAAGCCTGATTTAGACTTACTCTAATCCAAAGGCAGGAGGTGGTTTAGGTATATTTTTCAATCTGTTGCTTATAATTCAATACACTCAGACAAAATTTAAAAATCTCTCCAGAAAACCACATTTACGTTAATCGTTCTTTCCAGCGTGCTATATCACTTCCCAGTTTCACCGTTTCCCATATTGTTCCCTTGCCTTTCTCCCATGGAATTTCCTCCATTGCTGCAACCCATATTTTCTCCAGGCATGGGAATCTTGAAAAGGGGCAGGAACAAACACCTATTGAAGATGGATCAATGGGGCAGGGGTCTGCTGTCACTGACAGTTAACATAAGGTAGGGACAAGATAAATAGTGACACTAGCTTTTAAAAAAAAAGCAGTCCCTGCTGCGTAGGGACTCGGTGATGCTCAGCATTGTGGCCACAGAATGTGTCCTTTGGTAAATATCACTGTGAATGTAAAGGGCCTAGATTGCCACACATAGAGCATTGTTATGCGTCTCTTTTTGCTTGAGCGTGATTGCCCTTTGAGCAGTGACTCATTGGAGTTGGCATTTCTTCGTAGGATAAAAGGGGGGTATTGGCAGTGCTTCTGCCTGCTGAAGGTGCACAGCTTCTCTGTTAGCTCCCCTATAATGCTGGTTAGTATGCATTCATTGTCCCTTTAGGGCAATATATTGCTTTATGATTCAGACATTGGCTGTTCCCAGCATTGGGCCAGTTTCCCCTGGCAGGTTGTGTATGACAAGAGGTTTGTGTATGTGGAAGGGAAACGGACTGTGTCACCACCTGCCCCTGGCGCTTCCCTCATTATGGTAGCAGTGAATTTGCACCTTCAGAACAGAGAAGGAAATATCGACAACACTGGACTCAAAATAATGCAGAACAATTAGCGTAAGCTGAGGAGAGTGTGGTATGTCACACACCCACGTACATGACACAACTGAGTCCTGTGCAGAGGCAATAAATCATAACATTTAACAATATGTTGATTATATGTCCTTAGAGACTGGGGAAGAGTGAGACTTAAAGAGAATATACCTTTTCATGCGGATGCAAACACATTTTACTGTTGCAGCCTGCACTTCAGGCAAAGGCAGAATCTGCTCTCTCGTGCTAGAAGCACAACCATTTTTGTTGACCCTATTTGTGCCCCCCAGACTTTGGGAGAAGTCTTTTTTTTATAAAAAAATTTATTGAGTTTTCACATTTTATATAGACATAACAAACACACAAAGACACAGACAAACATGTACAATTTCAAATTCTTACTTTCATAACCCCATTCTCTGACTTCCCCGCATCCCCCCTTCATGCATCCTAGTTCCAATAGTTAGTTCAGCAAGTTCTTATCTCCTTTCTTTACAATATTATTATCATTTTTAAAAAAAACTTAGTTCTTCTTAATTATCCAATTTTAACTTACACAGATCCATTATAATCATTACATCCTTTCCAAAGGTCGACCTAAATTCCCTTCCAACAATTTCTCAATTATCATATTAGTTACTAAACATAATAACTAGACATAAAAATCATAACCTTATAAGAAAATTCTCACCCCCCCTCTTTCCAGGTTTCGATCCCCCAAAGAGGTGTCCATAATATCAGTTCTTAGCCTGGATTTCTCATGTCCGAGGCCTTCAAATCTCTATCAGTCCCTCTTCGTCGGTTTTGTTGGTAATCTTTTATGTTGGCCACCAAGTCTCGAAGGAGCTCTATCCCAATAAGATCAGTGTTTCTTCCAACCAGCCCTCCATATTCGAAAGCGGAGTCCCGATCCTGTTTCTTACTTCTTTTAAGTCCAAATAATCCGAATGTCCCAAGGGCTCCCTCTTTCATCTTGCACAAATTTGTAGTCCATAATTCTTTCAGTCCCCCATAAGGGGATCTCTCTCTTCTTCATCCTTGCTTTTCAGCCAGATTCTCATTGTCCATATCTTATTTTATTTGTATTCCCCATTTGTAGGTTTTTGGTTGGCCTTTTCCTCCTGAAATATCTCAGCTCCTCCTTCCCTCTCCTCTGACTCTGAAAATATCTCTTCTGGTTCAGCTGCAGAGTTTTCTTTTGTCACGTCTTCTAGTTCAGCTGCAGAGTTTTCTTTTATCAAGTCCTTAACACAGGCAACAGAATTGCTTACTTTAGAATTCAAGGTCACAATCATTGTAGTCAAAGCTGTGCTCTGGTCTTGAAGTTTTCCCACAAGAAAAAACATTTTTTCCAACTCGGCCTGTAATTTTCCATCTGCAGCCATTGTAGTGCCTCAGAATCCCCCCTAGAGGGATTCTTGTTACTTAGTAATCCTTCTCCAGCAATCAATTACTATTACTTATTTCAGTGTTTCCCAACCTTGGGCCTCCAGCTGTTTTTGAACAACAATTCCCATCATCCCTGACCACTGGTCTTGCTAGCTAGGGATGATGGGAGTTGTAGTCCAAAAACAGCTGGAGGCCCAAGGTTGGGAAACACTGACTTATTTCTTCATTGTTTCCAACAACTTTGAATCAAATGTAACCCATCTGGTCTGCAAAATAGGTAACAGATTTTTCTAGCTTAAACAGTTCGTTTGACAGCTCGTTTGACAGCTGTCAAATTCCTTCTGTCTCCTCAACAGGCTCACTCGCGGATCGCTCCCAGGTCTGGGGGGGGTTACACATCAACTTCTGAAATTCAGTTCTTAACCTCCGGCTCAAAACTTCTGATGTCAGTTGTGGAATTAATCACTTTTATCTCACACAGAGAAAGGTAGTCTCTCCACCTTAGTTATCCGGTTCTTGCTTTAAGTGTCTGCAAAAAGGGGGGGTGCGGACTTCCTTTTTAACACTCCCCTGATCGTACCAAATTCAAGGAGAAAGAAATTTTCAAATCCAAATTCCGTACTACTCACGGGTTATTTCTTTTTGAGTCCAAATGTTCAAGGAAAAAAGTCAGCGCTCTTCGGCCATGGCTCGCGGCTTCACTCCACTGAAGTAGCGGTCTACTCACAGTACCACGCCACTCTCCGTACCCTCTCCAAAGCCTTTAAAAAGGCTCTTCATGGGTCGGGGGGGCGCTTAAGGTGCCCGCCGAGTCACCAAGTCCGCAGGCTTCAGCGCCTGTGGTTTCTAAGGGTCCCCGCGTCGCCGCCGCGGCAAGACCCGTCTTCAGTAGAGCCGATTCCCTCCGGAGCTCGGAGGGAATCCGCCATTACCCGATTGCGCTAACCCGGAAGTCCCCACTTTGGGAGAAGTCTTGAAGAACAAGTCTTTAAAATATGAATCTGCTTAGGTATTCCAACGTATGTATAACTTATATATATTGGCTTTTCATAACACCTGGAATTTTATTTTCATTTTTTTTAAAAGTAATATTTATTTGAATTTTATTTTCATTCTGGGTGTTGTTTTTTTTTAAAAAGAACTGGGATAGTGGTGAAATCAATGCCTTCCGGGTTTTCCTCCCCATTGTTCCTCTGTTTTATTTTTTTCTATTTCTATATGCATTTTTCTTTGCTACACTTATCACTTTTACTGTCTTTTCTATGTGTCCATGTTAATAAAAATAAATAAGAAAGAAAGAAATCAATGAGGGGATGGATGATAGGAAGAGAGCACAGTAAGTGTGTTTTCAGAATTCATAACCATAAAGGGTAAATTCATTTACTTATACAAATTTTCCTCTCTAACAATAGTCCCAACCCTTTAACTACCCCCCCCCCTAAAACCCTGCCATTGATCTCATTAAAAGCCTGATGGAACAAAAACTCCTTATTCTTGTATCACATTTTTACAGTGGTGGCTTCCCATATCATGCTTGTAGACCAAATGCAGTCATGCAGAGCATGAGAGCTGAACTACACATCCAGAAATTTCACACTGCACAGCCCTCCTTGGACTGTATTAATTCAAGCTGCAGATGGAATGATTGCATGTCCAAGTGCTTTCCATGTAAAAACAGCATCAAGAACAACAAACTGACAACCAAAATGAAACAAACAAAACACTTCCTCCATGAAGAAAACCTGTATGTCGGAAAAGGATGGTTTGGCATAGCCTCACTTCTTCATCAAAAGCTCGTTTTCTATGTGCCAGAGAGAGCTTTTATGTGGATAGCATTCCAACATGTAGCACCCTCCCTCTCTGCATTCTGAATTTGTGCAAATTTAAGGAAGTCATATTTCAGGATATTTCTGAACATGTTGGCTGAGAGTGGTTCTCTTAATACTTCACACTTGTTTAGATGTATACAAAAACCATTTTTATTTTCCAATTAGATTGCATTTTGCTACACAAGGGAGAGTAATTGTTAGAGAGAATAGCAGCCATATGGATCGTTTGAGGCCCATTTTAAAGCCATTGTGCTGAACAAAATTCAAGGAGATAATTCAAAGTTAATTTGTTTTCGTCCCTTTTTCCTGGGTGTAAGTAACACATTGTGCGACAGGACATCCTTCTGTTGTAATTTGGCTTGTCTGCCCTTCCTTACAGCCCTTGTTCATTACAAAACACAAGATGTTTGTGCTCCTGGTGCCAATACCCACCCTTTCCTGCCCTGCCTAAATTTGAGAATTGGCCCCTTTTCTTGAGAGCAAGGGCTTTGCCAACTTCTCCCTGACACATGAGCAGCAGCTAAAGGGCCAATCACCCAAGGCAAAAGTTGAAAGGACTTGTGTTGTCGAAAACCACCAGCAAGGGTCCAATAGTATTTTCCTCATTTCCTGTCAGGGCAGGTGATGGGCGCTGGTCAGCAATAACTCACAAGGCATCAGTGAGCTCTTTATTCAAAGAAACAAAACAGTTTAGGCCTAGTGAGCACAGCAACTCTTCCCAGTAGATCTTGCCCCCATGAGGCAGTTGCAAGGAATGAAGGTCCCTGCCTTCCCACAGCTCTCTGTCTCCTCCCCGCATGGTCATTCACAAGCATTTAGAGGCTCCATGTTGTCTGTCTTTGCTCCACCCTCTTCATACCTCTGTGGGTTCTGGGAGAACAGTGGGAAGGTGAGTTGGTCACAGCAGGAGGGGGAGACTCCTTGGCTTCTTCAGCACCATGTCTCATCTGAGCCTCCCTCCTCTCCAGCCTCTGCTTCTGTGTCTGTTTCTGGACTGCTCTCTGCCATAGATCTTCCTGCTCACTAAACCCTGTTGCCTCTTCAGCTTCTGACACCTCCTTCTCCCAGTCTGCTCCCTCTTCTCCTTCTGACCACTCATCATCGTCCCACTACCAATTTCCTGGCTCTGAGCCTTCTTACCTTGGGGTTCGCTAGCTGGTGCCTCCCACCACTCCTCTGCATCCAGCTAGTCCATGACATTTCCTTGGCCAAAGATTGATCTAGACCTGCAAGCCAAGGGGAAGCTTGCTGGACTCCAGTTCCCTAAGCATGGCTGCTTCACCCAAATGTCAAAAAGCAAAATGAAGGACAGACATTTGTTTTTCTGCTAAAAGGTTAGGAACTGGCCTGTTGAAAGTATAGCAAGTAGCTAATAAGTGGAAGAGAAATAATCCATGAATTGTTCTTTTCATTGTTTAGTAACAATTCTTTATGCTTTCAGTCTCTCACATTCCTCTGTGCTCAGGAGTTAAGAGTCTCTTATCCAGCACTGTGAACTGGAACATATTCAAAACTACTATCACATTTAAAAAAAAATTTTTTTTTTACTGGCAGCAGTGCTTTTGTAGCGTACAAAGCAAATGAGAAATGTGGTTGCTAAATGCTGATCTAGAGATACTAGTAGTGTTTTGGTTTTCTGGATCCCACCTTTTGGTGTTGGCTACAGTTGTTGTAGCCCAGGGGTAGGCAACCTAAGGCCTGTGGTCCGGATGCGGCCCAATCACCTTCTCAATCTGGCCCATGGACTGGCTGGGAATCAGCATGTTTTTACGTGAGTAGAGTGTGTGCTTTTATTTAAAATGCATCTCTGGGTTATTCGTGGGGCATAGGAATTTGTTCAGTTCCCCCCCCCCCAAAAAAATATAGTCCGGCCCACCACTTGGTCTGAGGGACGGTGGACCGGCCCACGGCTGAAAAAGGCTGCTGACCCCTATTGTAGGCTTTCTTGCCTTTCTCTTATACACTTTTTATTATCATCATTCTATTTATTGTATTTTCAGTCTTTACAAATAGAAAGTACTTAAACAATAGTGATAGAAATGTATACACTTGTAAGATCCCCCCCCCACACAAATAAGACATTTTGACATCAACCATGAGAAGGGGATCGTATTACACATTTGCAAAAGATTTCAAGAGGAAGAAAACATGTTATTTTTAAATGTTCCACGCAAGGAGGATACATTTGTTTACTGTGAGGCCACTAATATTTTGTGGAGAAATAATGTTGGGGAAAGCAGGGGGATAACTGCACTTTCTTAATAACCAAATGTTGTGGTCTGAGTGTTTGGTGGGGGATGCAATAATCCACATGGTGCTGGTTTTGACCTTTAAAGCCCTATGTGGCCTAGGACCCTCGTACCTACGGAACCGCCTCTCCTGGTATGCCCCGAGGAGGACCTTAAGGTCCATAAATAGCAACACTTTGGAGGTTCCGAGCCTTAAGGAGGTTAGATTGGTTTCAACTAGGGCCAGGGCCTTTTCAGCACTGGCCCCGACTTGATGGAACACTCTGTCACAAGAGACCAGGGCCCTGCGGAATTTGACATCTTTCCACAAGGCCTGCAAGATGGAGCTGTTCCGCCTGGCCTTCGGCTTGGACTCACTCTGACCCCTTATATGGGATTTGGTATATAAATTTTCCCTTGGCTTTTTTGCGGGCCCATGTAGGACCAGCATGGATAGCTGGCTCAGGTGAATATCTAATGTTTCCTCCCTTTATGGTCTTGATTTATGGGCTATTACTAAAATGAGGCTGCATTTTAAGCTGTATTTTAATTAACTTTTTTCCCCTATTACATTTTATTGTAATTTATACTGGTGTTAGCTGCCCTGAGCCCGGCCCTGGGCGGGGAAGGCGGGGTATAAATAAAAATTTATTATTATTCAAATACATCAAAATAAACAGGTGCAGGCATCAGTCACAGTGGGCCCTCTGGGGAGCTTAGTCTTGGCACTTGCCTGAGGGCATAGGAGCCAACTCCTAGGAGCTGAGGTCCCTTTGCACCCCCAGTAAACTATTTGAGGGACCCCCTAATGTTGATGGACATTGCCATTCAAAGGGTGTGTGCGCTGTGTCTTATGATCAGTTATGCAGAGCAGGGCTTACCTGGGCGCCCCCAATATTTTATTCAAGATGGCACCCCTACCTGACTGAGGGTGCTGAGAATTGAGGCTAGCCCTGGCTTTTAACATAATATAGTCAGAACAACAGGCAAAATAACCACACAACAAAATAACAAAGACAAAACAGCTGATAAACCTAATCCAGATTAAAAAGTCAGGACAAATCAACAGATCGAATGCTTACCAGGAAAAGAAAAGCATTTGTATTGTAGTGGAAGGCCATTAAAGAGGGGGCCAGATGGGTCTGTCTGTGGAGGGAGTTCAACAAAGACGACCCTCTCTCTCCCTTCTCTGGTGGTTAGTCACTGCTATTTCAGGCTACTTCAGGCCCCATCGGTTAGGATTCTTTTGCCCCAGTGTGCATCTCACTGCTTACACCAAGCCTTATTCACAATTTTGTTTCCAGTTCACCAAACCTGGAGAGGCCCTTGTGAAACCCTTCGCTGCCTGCTTGGGTTTTTGCCACCCCAAATACTTTGGTGATGTTCACAGACTTAGCTGCTTTATTGCTGACTCCAGATCATGTAGGTTAGATAGCACTGGTCTGCAATACAGATCTCAGTATTTCACTCCATTGCAGAAATTATTTATACCACCACTTATATAGCTGCACTCATACTGTGGGTGAGGGATTGCTCCGAAATTACTGTGCCTATCTTTCACCCACAGGTAGAGTGAACTGCACGCAGTCATTTGCACAGCCCTGATGCCTGGCTACAGAGGGCTAGTTTTTTGTTCAGAAGTTTGAGGTAATGAATATATCTGAATCCCAACGAGAGTAAGAAAAGCTGTTCCAAGGCAGCCACATGGAGAAATGAGGCTGGGGAGAACCAAGGCAGTGGCTGATAATAAATGCTGTAAACAAAAGGGAGCCCATTAGGATGCACAGTGTTAAAGAAATAATTAGCCAACTTTGTCGAAGTGAGCTAATTAAAGCCCCAGAGGAAAGGAACACAATGCCCTCTGAAGGCATTATTAAGGAGACAACATAATAGCGCTGTGATTGTTTTAAAAAGGAAGAATTTCTTCCGCTGCTTTGGCATCTTAGCTGTTAACTATGCACAGAGTTTGTCTCAAGAAGCTGCTGAGTTTGAAGATGTGGGGAGGAGGGTGGACTTGCCACTGGGAGCCGCATTTGTGCTTGTTGAAAGGAGGGGTGTCTTGTTTCCCTCTTCCAGACATGGCATATTTTAACAGCTCCTCCCACTAGCATTGGGGGGAAGGGGGAGATGGCTGCACACATGCATAGCTTCTGTGGTACCAATCCCACAGGGCCAATCCTGACCCTTCACCAAGGGACCAGACGCAGCAACCTCAGGCTAGCAGTTCAAAAACCCTATTTCTCACAATCTGATTGGTACGCAGTTTGCAGCTGGGTCTCAAAATGTGGAGGATAGCACAGATTTGATAGAAGAAGCTGAATAAATTTACTTTTTTCACACTCACTCACTCACACATGCACACATACACACACATTCCCCCCCCCCTTTTTTTCCTTAGTGTGCCTGAAGCGGTGGCAGATTAAAGGGCCTCTGTGTTCTTCAGCAGAAAAGACCAAAAGGTTCTTCTCTTACAGCTGCCAAGAGAAATTTGGAGGTTGGGGGTGGGAGAAAGAGAGCACTCTATTGAAGGAGCTATGGCCAGTCCAGGCACTGTCTCCGTGCCACAGCTATTATAAATTTGTTTCTCACAAAGGCCCCTGCAAAGTAATGCATCACAGAATTTTGTAATGGTAGGGTAAAAGTTTCCATCTCTCTCTCTCTGACGTTGTATTTGTTTTGGACCCATGGAATAAATTTCAAGGTTTGCTTCTTGAAGCAGAGTGAACTTTCCCCACTTCCCGAATATATAGAGGAAGCTATTCAGAGCTAGGCTACTCTGATCCAAGTAAATTCTCAGGTTTTGTGGGAATCCAGTTTTGTTTGTTTAAGAAGGAGGGGCAAAGGCAAGGGGAATGGCTGCCGTTTGCTCTTGAATGCTGAGGTTTTCTGTCTTGGAACATAGTGCAGCCTTCCCTGACCTGGCGCCCTCCAGAGGTGTTGAACTACAATTCCCAGCAGTCTTACCTAGCACAATACTACTGGCTGGACTGGTGAAGCCATAGTTACAACCATTTGGAGGACATCAGGTTGGCATTAACAGGTTTGCTTGGCCCAGCTCAGCCTTCTCTTGTAGAGCTTGTCCATTCTGGCCTCAACTTTCCAGATACTGAGTGATAAATACACAGTTGTTACTCATTTGTTGCCAGAGATCCAAAGTTCCCCCTACTACCTTCTCAGCTTGTCCATCTGTTATGTGGACGCTGCAGTATATTGTCTTTGGAACAGTGCAAGGCTCTTTCTCTCCTCTTTCTCTCTCGCCTCTCTCTCCAGCTAGTATTTCCATACCTTATGGGTTCAGCTAGCTCATAGCATGTGACATCTGTACAGTGATTATGCAAATACTATGGGCACCTATTTGCAGATCTGATGAGTCACACACACACCACCACGACTTTGAAGGGGTGTGTGTGTGTGTGTTTATTCTCACAAGGATTCCCGGTCAGAAGAGAAACCCAAGCAAACATCAGCAGAACCACATCCCTGCAATGCATCTCATTTTTAAAAGACAATAGCAGCTTATCCTGTTTAAACTCTCTCTCTCTCTCTCTCTCTCTCTCTCTCTCTCTCTCTCTCTCTCTCTCCCCTGGTGGTCTTCTTTGCACCAAGGCTACCTTCCCCCTGCTTTGTTTCATGGAAACAGGATACTGAATTACACCAGTGCTGAATCCATGATGGCACTACTCCCCCACCCCCACCCTGTTGTCCTAAAGAAAGACACTTTAGATCTTTTCTCTTGTGCCAATAGCAAATGGGTTTCACAGGCATACTATAAGGCAGGAAAAGAGAAGGGACGCACAGATAGTTTAATTCCTGGAACTTCTCTGGCCTCTGGGAAGTGCCAGACAATTCACCCAGGCTTCACACTTTGTTCTTTGCCTGTGTGGTCTATAATGAAATGCGCTCCATAGGCCAATGGCTCAAGTCCCTGTCCCCACCGCAGACTATGAGGTGGACTGGAGAGAGCTGCTGTTGCTTTCAAAGATTTGCTGCAGTTGGCCTTCTTCATAGCTCTAAGAGTCACCCTTGCAGCAAGCAGCATAAACAGTTGATGGTCCTACAGCCCACACACCCAGTGAGCAAGGGCAAGAAGTCAGTTATTTTTATTAACTGATATAACCTGCAGCTGTAAGCTTGGTATGTGGGTTAAAGGGAAGGCATGAGTGGTTCCAGCACGGTTTTCTCTCTCTCTGTTAATTTGCTCCATGGCAGCATTGTAGCCCACTTTCCACTGGAACAACAGGGGCAATAAGGGCTTCCTTGACACAACTGGATTAGTCTGTTAATGGTACAAATGGCATCCTGGCAGTGTCTGCTGAAAGCCGATGTAGGAGTTCATAAAGCTTATTTTGCTTGGAGGTAGCCGTGTGTGGGAATCTACGATTGTGCTCCTTCCACTCCAGAGCATTTCTAAAGTCATCTAATGTACAGAGTGTCTCTGAAATAAAAATCAATAGAAACTTTTCATCCAAAAATGGGGCTGCTTTGTCCCCTGGAGGGTTTATTTCTGCACACTGCTCAAAAATGACAGGGCCTTCAACAAAAGAACCATTTCTGCTTCTCTTAACATTTCTGCTTATCGAATGACATGCTTTTAAGCTGGACCTACTTCTGCCTTGATATAATGTCAAAGACACCTTCTATCTAGGCCTCTGTATTTCTTCAGCCAGCAGGCCACTGAAATCATGGGCACCAAAAGCTCAGGAGGAGCAGAGGTCAAAGACAAGGTGTCAGTGCAAAGGACCCAGCCTGCGACCTTATCCATCAGTGGCTTCTTGCTGAGAGTTCAAAAGGTTTCAACATCAAGGGCAGGCCCATGGCTAATTTCAGCCACAAAGCATTTCTCCTAGCAGGAAGGGCTCATTGGTATTCACCTGTGGTGTAAGGAATAAGGATAGGCTATTGCTAGAAACTTGCTAGAACATACACCCTGAGGATACGGCTCACAATTGAGAGACACAGTCAGGATTAGAACTGCTCCTTGCAACATTAATGATGCATTGATTCAGAATGCCTTGCCTGGCAACCTCTTGTATGCTGGCTGTGAGTTCCTTGGCAGGAGAATAGAGTACAGCTTTAACAAATAGAAATATTGATATTAGCATGAAAATTACCTGACCTATGTCATTTTGAGTTTTGTCTCAATAATGTCTCAGAAAACTAAATTCTGCAGACTTCCGGGTCTATTTTTATCTTATTTTGATAGATACCAAGTTAACCAGGGTTTTACATATAGTCCTTTTGAGATTTTTGTACTACAGTTAATTCTAAACAGACCTTCCCCAACATGGTAATATTTTGTACTATAGCTCCCATCAGTCATAGACAGCATGGCCATGGTAGTTGGGGCTGATGGGAATTGTAGTCAAAAACTTCTGGAAAGCACTAGATATGGGGAAAGATGGTTGACAAAATCATATGAGATGTGCTCTAGTTGCAGAAAAATGAACTGCAAACATTTGAATTGGGCAGAATCTAACCACCAGAGGGCAGTAGTGTGCTCATGCTAGACTAAAAAAAGCAATAATTTTGTTTTGTTTTTTTAATTTTTTAAAAAGAAGAACACTGTGTAATTTTAAAAAGAAAATTCTGTCCAGCCAGTTTTATCAATGAGATGAGATTTGTAAAGAACCTGACACATGAAGGCTGCAGTTCTAGACATACTTTCTAGGGAGTCAGAGCTTACTGAGCACAGTGGCACTTGCTCTGAGTAAGATTACCCTGCAAGTATTAAAAAATACATACTAATTCCAGTCCCACCTTGTTTGAAAGCAGATGCCCTGCATACCACATACTGCATACTTGTTGAGGAAGGGAAAGGTGTAGGAGCTGCCAGAGAGATATTGAGCTGTATTCACAATAGCACTAAAGAGAACATTCTATCAGTGAAAGGATTTCTCCTTGTATGACCAAACATTCTCCGCTCCTCTCCCCTCGTGTGCCCCCCTAAACCTGTGGCCATTTCCCCAACCTTCTGGAGCAGATCTGGAGATGGCACAGGGCACACATGGTGTGGGGAGAAGAGAGGGAGACACCCTGCTGTGCTAGTGCTCATTCTTGTACAAATGCAACTGTTTAGCTTCATCCTGCCAAAATCACACCCACATGGGCAGAGCCAGTTGCCATAAGAGCTGTTACCTGCTGAAGCAAATGGCAAGGGGGTATATCTTCCACCCAGTTTTTGAATGTGTACACACATCAGTGTTTGGGTATCTGAGCTTCCCTCCTACCTCAAAGTGACTCAGAATGTCACAGTCTCTTTGGTGAGTGGCAATGCTTGCTTTGCGTTTGCAGGTGCTCCACAGTGCGTGTCTCCTTGACTATTTTCCTAGCAACGTTTGCATGCATCTGGGACAGGTCTGTAAAACATAATCATTCTAAAATGGAGAAAAGCTTCACTGTTTCTGTCATATGTGGAACATCCACTTGTCTGACCTAGTTGATAGCCTTGCACAGAATAGTTTTATGGAGAGAAAAAGCTACCTGCAAAGCTTCCTTTCTGCTGAGGGGAAATCTGGTTAGTTTTATAATCTGTTGGAGAAAGGGCCTACAACTGCTTGGAGGCTGAACCGAAGGAAGCCTCTTGCCTCTTTAAGCCCTTCTGAGGAAACAGAACTGGTTTTGCCACAAGAAGCCCCACAGACCCACATACTAATCTTGGCTGTTAATAAGCTTTTACTGTTTCATTTTTATTATTTCCCAGAGAGAGGCTTAGGAATTACTTCATCCTACTCCACAAGCAGCACAGTGAAATAATGTGTGTATTTCCCTCTTTCCTTATTTATTACATAAAGGTGAGCTGCAGACTAATCCATCTCTATTGTGAGAGACAAACCCAGAATTGGATTAATATAATCCTTTAAAAAAGAAGGGAGACCCAGGAGGGCATTTTGCCGCCCTACATGTGCCAATCTCTTTTAGTAAGTGGAGGGTTTTTTTTGGGGGGGGGAATTGCCCAAGGAGCTTGTGGGGCTCGGGAGGCTGCAAGCGCTTCCTGTGTTAATTCAATGAAGGCAGCTCACTTTTGACCACATTCTGCTATCTTTTTGTTACCAAATGATTAATGTTATTACAGCTTCTTTTCTTCGGCTCGCTAGAGCTGATTGCTGGATTCGTGAGGAAATGTCACATTCTTACTTCACCTTAACTCCTGTCAACTGCAGTTGTGTTGAATTCCCCTTGTTGAATTTCATAATCATCATCCTAAATAATTTTATTATTTTTACCCTGCCCATCTGGCTGGGTTTCCCCAGCTACTCTGGGCGGCTCCCAACAGAACACTAAAAACAGAATAAAACTTCAAACATTAAAAACTTCCCTAAATAGGGCTGCCTTCGGATGTCTTCTAAAAGTCAGATAGTTGTTTATTTCCTTGACATCTGATGGGAGGGCACTCCATGCTAATAGTCATCACCAACCACATTCTGTCTATACCGTGGCATCGTAGTCCTCATGACTGCAAATAACATGAATATGTGTTGGCCAAAACTTCTAGCAACAAACAAGTTGCCCAGCTTGCAGTTAACCAGCAAAATAGGAAGCCTTTTTATTTTAGAAATCTATGTCCATTTTTTTTTGTAAAAACCCCCAGTGGCTCACAGTAAAACATATTATTAATAGCAGGTGTTCGGTGTGTGACCTTGCAGTGAATCTCTGTGAGCAAGCTGTGTTTCTCCGCATTCATGAAGTAGGGTTATCAATATTTACTTGACGTTTAAGTTTTATAACAAACTGCTTAGAGTTCTATTGGCACAGAAAAATCCATAGAACGAAGTTTCTGAAAACTGAGCCCCCTGTGCCCAGAGTGGCTGATGCATCTCTTGAATACCCACCCACTAAAGAAAGCAGCGATGCTGCTAGTGACACAACAAAGTGGAATTCCACAAAGGATGTTTATGTGATTAGACAACTGCTGGGTGAGTGGGCAGAGGAAGCGCTGAATGGAAGGGATGGGTTACTAGGGCCCTTTACAAGCTGCTATCAATTATCACCCAAACAATCAATAAGCCACTCTTCAGAGCCCAATGGTTACTGAGCAAATCTGTTTTAAACACAAAGCTGAAAAGGGGAGATGGTGAAAGTGAGCAAAATATCGAACTATCCTGCTCTCCTGTTTGTTTTTTAAAGCTAGAATGAACGTCTGTAACACAGTTGGCTTCATCATGGCAGATGTCACAATTAGACGGCAGTGCTATTGCTAATTCTAAGCAGAGTATATCCACCCACCTTTTATTCTCTTCCTACTTGTGTGGAGTCGAGGTGGGCTGCAACTTGCTCTAATTTTTACGTTATCTCAGCTGTGCGGCAGGAACTGCAATAGCATTGCCCTCCTCCTTATGCCACTTAGGTTGTGTGAAAGTCCTGGATTATGCTGGAGGAGCCAAGTAGCTAGTGCCAGCTCTGGGTTTGAGTGTGTCCTGGACACACACTTATATTGATGAGCCGATGCATGAAAGAGCAGCAAACCTAACTTTTTAAAAATTACTTTATTTTTGTGTTATGTGTGTTTGGGAGGGGTGCTTGTGTGATTCTTTGCCTCAGGTACCAGAATAACTTGGCAAAATAACCTTGGTTTGTGTGTGGGAGGGGACACTTAACTGCGCCACCTCACCGCGGGCAGAATAATGGATCAGACCACCCTTGCAAATAGACCCAGGTAAGTTGGACTAGCATGGGTTGTGAAGGGCTTTGGTGTGTATATTATGAAGTAATGGGCCTGCTCAGCTTTGCTAAGTGAAGATCTATGACTAACTGGAGCCTCAAGTGTCTGACTGGCATGTTTGTGTATAATAAAAACATTAGGCACTAATTCTCCTCAGCATTTCCTTTGAGCTTCTGGGGAGAAGTTGTGGCAAGAGATCTTAGTAATCATGAATTCTGATATTGTCTTGAGCCATTGAGACCTAAATCTATATTACTTTGGGGGATCCCAGTGACTATGTCGTCTTGGTGGGCTCCTGCGCAAGGGTCCATGAGCCACAGTGTGCCAACTGCAGCTGGGTGTGAATGGCATTTGTGTCACAGTCAGCCACAGCCTCAGCACTCGAGAGGGGCAACTTGAGGTGCCCGTTTCCTCATAGCTCATCTTTCATACCAGATCACTTTTCCTTCCTGCCCTTTTTCATTTCCCCCAAATGTATAAATATTCAGGAGCATGTGCGTAGCTGCCATGCATGTTTGTCCTCAGACCTGTGATGGTATTCAGAATGCTGTTTTATTAAAGGCAAAGGGTTTTGTTGCCCTGGAACTCGGCCTGTCTCAGTGCCAAAGTGGAAATTGCAAAATGGGGCATTTCCATATTAATCCTCATCCCTACCCAAGACCTTTTGTCATATCAGTTCCCAGGCAGCATGTATTTGGCCTGCACATAAGAGGCGGGCAGTCCCTTGCTTGCTTCTGAAGAGATGTCTGAACTAAGTGGAAGTCGGCTCAGAAATAATAGTATTAGATGTGGCTGCCATCAAAGGCTTTTTGTTCCTTGTCCTGGCTGGATGATGCTATAATAATCTCTGCTGCTTGTGTGTGTGAAGATTTCTCTCTTAGAGGTTTGATCACACACTTTAAACAGAGAGGGAGGACACAGAGCAATATTTGGGAGAAGGCTCACGGCGTGTAGCCAAGAGCCATGCTGAGAAGCAGAGGCTATAGGAGCCATTTTGCTTCCAGATAAGTGCAGGGATGTGTCGTGTATCAAGAGACCTTGAGCTTGTGGCAAAGGGCATGGCAATACCGCTATTCCACCAGCATATGGGAACTGTCTCAGGGTGAGCTCATCATCTTCACAAAGTGGGGAGTGTGGCATTGTCTCTGTTATTCAGATGTCAGATCTGAGGAAAACGGAGTAAGATGCTTGATCAACGTCGTGCCACATGTTGGCATAAATTGGGTGGCAGCCACTGAGAATCTTGGTTCTGGCAGGCCCTTGATCATTCCAGTCTCTGGCTCATCCTAAGACAATAACATTCTTGTGCAGTTCATCCTCAGAAACAGCTGCTTTTATGTGGAATGCAGAAAACTGCCCTACACTAGGTCAGACCATTGGTCCATCTGGTTCTCCAGGGTTTCAAACAGGAGTCTTTCCCAGATTTACCTAGAAATGTGAGAGATTGAACCCATGGCCTCCTGTATGCAGTGTGTATGCTTCCACCTTGGAGCTAGCACTCCTCACCTCAGAGTTCTTCCACGTTCTTTGTGAGCAGCAGACCTCCGCCCTGCACACCCCATCTTCCCATGTTAGTAATACAGATCACCAGCTCTTTTACAATATATGCTCAAGGCTAACAGGAAGGTAGGAAGGCTTCGACAGAGATCTATTCCACGCTTAGCAGGTAAGTATGGTCCAACAGCCAGCAGATTGTTATAACTGCAGGTCTACCAGGAAACATTGCTGACTTTTGGACATGCTCAACCTTTCTGGGATAGTGAGAGAAGGCTCTATGGAGCCCTTCAATGGAGGGACAGAAGAAATTGTGTCTTTGCATGGGCTCACCACCCAAGCCCACAAAGCTCAAAATTTAGACTTGGAGTGAGATCAAATAGTCACTACTATGTGCTGGCTATGTCGAAACTTTCTTTGCTGCGGTTCTGTTCATATGGATATCCTGCTACCTTTAGCCTCTGACTGCATGATAAGCCGAACATCTCTATGTATACCCACACCCAGATTTTTTTTAGTAATTTAGGGACCATTCTCATGTTTGGGATGGAGATGAATGGCTGGCTAGTCAGAGCCAGTTGTAAAGTGCCCGGAATACAGATAAGTATTAATGTGCTTCCATTCTTAAGCTGGTGTGGGCTGCCCACAGGGAGGGTCTGGGGAAGAGGTGAGAGATACCCTGCTGATCTCAAGCCTCAGAGGTGGTTTATGCTTCCTCTACTCTTCACTAGTTGCAGCTGGCTGAGAATTAATTCTGCCAGACTAGGAGTTTGACAAGGAGTCATTTATCACAGGCTAAGGCTTTTGTTTCCTCCTTTGAGTACCCTGATCGGCTGAGTAATTCGTCTCTGTATAATGAGGACTGGATGGCACAACCTGATTGGGGCAGGCCTGAGTCATTTCCTGCCTGCCTCCGCATGCAAATGGGCCCCAAAGAGTCAGAGGGCACCCCATAATATCTCCTCTTCTCTTGCACACTTTCCACATACATTCTCCAAGTCTTTTTTCCTGAATATTTTTTATTTTTTCAATGGTGTCTTTTATGCATCAGTGCTACATGTGTGCACCTATATGTTGTCTCTTGTCTTCAGAATGGATATTGTTCATTTTCCACGGTGAGTCACATTCTGCCGTGTTATATTCTCTTTGCTCTTGTCCTGAAGCCACCCTGGGATCTCTTCACATTTTGAAGCACCTCCGCTCTGTTTGTCCCTGAAGTTCAGAAACTAGATTTTAAATTCTTTGTGAGATAGGATCAGGTATGAGCTGTGTCCTGGTGAGAAAGTGGAGACAGTCTTGCAAGATAGGAAGCAGCGCCAGACAGTTAACACCATCCCGCTTGTAGCACACCACTTGGGAGTGTTATTACATGCACTCAGTAAAGCGGAAGATATCCGGGGGGGGGGGGGTTAATCAAGGGTATATCCTAGCCAGCAATAGTCTACTCACTGGAAATGTAAGAACTCCATAAGAAATAGCTTTAAAACCCAACTATAAACATTTGGAAGTAAGTTCCATTGTTTCATGGAGACATTTACTTCCAAATAATTAAACTTAGGATCACAGATTTTGCATGTTCATTCAAAACACAAGGTTTTGCATGTTTATTCAAAAGCAAGTCCCATTGATTTTATGGAAATACTCTGTGTTGACTCTAAACATACCTTGCCTCTCCATGTAGTAGTAGTAGTAGTAGTAGTAGTAGTAGTAGTAGTAGTAATAATAATAATAATATACCCCGCACATCTGGCTGGGTTTCCCCAACCACTCTGGGCGGCTTCCAACAAAATATTAAAAATACAATAAAACATCAAACATTAAAAACTTCCCTAAACAGGGCTGTTGAATTTGGAGTGCGGAGGTGAGGTCAGTTTCATGTCATAGGCATAAAAAAGAAACTGCAAATACTACTTATCCTTTGATAAGTAGTGTGCGATTCCATTTGTTATATCTCACTCATCCTCCCAAGAAATTCCTTTGATGCAGAATCTGTGGGAGGTCCTGATAGGGTTCTAACCAAATGCACATGAGGTACTACTAACCTGGGTGGGCTACTAGCCACAATGGCTATGCTCCTCCTCTACTGTTAGAGGCAGTATGCCTCTTAAATACCACTTGCTGAGAATTATAGGTGGGCAGAGTGCTGTTGCACACAGGTCCTGCTTGGGTGCTTCCCAGCAGGCAGCTTGGTTGACCTCTGAGATCAGGTTGCTGGACTAGATGGGCCATTCTCCTGAGCCAACAGGGTTCTTCCTATATGTTCTTATGGTAAAGGTGCTCAAAATGATTTTTTCCTCCTCCTCTTTGTTTCTGGATATAATACCCCCCCACCCCTGCAACTTCCCTGTCCCTACACTGTGGACTGAGGTAATTTCAATTATTTGCAAGATTCTACTTTGGAGGAGAATGATGATTTCCGTATGACATTAATGCATGAACTCCTACACTGGGTGCTGAGGTGACTTCCATGAAGCCAAACAATTTAGTACTGCAGATAATTGATCCTGTCAAGCAGAGAGCATGTTGCGCTGGCAATAGCTAATAATAGAAATGACATTAGTACTTTCCGTTTTGTTCTCTCACCTGGGCCCTTTATGGGATTCATCCCACTTGGTGCTGAATTTGCTGTTGTTGCTTCTCCTCCTCCTCCTCCCTTCTTACAGACTGAAGAGCAAGGGGTTGATGGTTGGTTTTCAAAAAGACATGGCCTTGACAGAGCTGGAAGACCCCCAAAGCCAAACGTAACCAGACATGTTCTGCCGTGGAGCGAGCAGGTAAGCTGAACAAAGCACATTTTCAAGGAAGGGAGGTAATCTGGAGGGGCGGGGTGGTTTGCACAGGGGAAGTTTGGAAAATGATACTAATTGTGCAGTTACCAGCTGTGTGCAAAGGTGAAATCATTGGGCACAATTCTGATTAATAACCTTAATTAAGTCCCAGTGAAATGAATAACTGTGTAAGAGCAGTACTGACCCTCTTGCCCAGTTCCTGTTCATTTCAGTGATGCTTCAAGGAATAGTTTCACAATGGATTGTGGCCTTTCGCTTCACTCCTACTTTGTCCTCCGAAATAGTGCACCTACAAAGGATGCTTTAAGCAGAGGCCATCTGTCTCAGGCCAGGAGATGTGAGTAGATGACCCATAAGGTCTACTTGTGCCATATGATTTAATGAAATCTAATAATAAAGCTTGAGATACCAGCCAGCAATTCCTCTCTTACAGTATTTGAACCCTTCTTGAACTGCACACTAATAACAACTGAACGCAGTTTTTAGATATTGATGCAGAGAAAATTACAGACACACATAATTAGACCAGGCACCCAAGGCAGATCAGAGGCCAGTGTGCATTCACTCCATCCTGCTCCATCACATTTGGTCCAGCCCATTTCACACTGATTTCCCAGCACTGTTTTACTTTTGTCAGTTCAGGGTAAAGCCCACCCTGGATTGACTGACACCTGCGCCTGTGCATCTGCCTGCTTAATGCACTCATGCATTATTCAGCCATCATTCTGCCTGCCACCATGAAAAGCATCAGGAAGGTCCCGAAGAACTGTGGCAGGGAAGCTGTTGTTAGTGGGATGCACTGAGATGCCCGAGAGGGTAGGTGCTGAGCGATGCTTATGGGAGGAGGATGCAGTTTGATCACAGAGCCAGACCTGGGAGTTGCATCGCAAATGAGCAAATCCCACAGATCAGTAAGCACCATCAGCAGCCAGGCAAAAGAAGTCTGGGACATGCTGTGGCACATAATGGGCTTTGTTCGTTGATTTGTCAAGTGGTTAGGTCTCATTATCGGTGAGGTTTCACGGGAGGCTGGTCAGCATCCTCAGTAGCTTGGTGCAAAATAGCAACCCTGATGTACATGACACCTATTGAGTAGTCAATCCTAAAACGTTTAGCCTCTCTTTCCAAAGAAGGTTCCCTGATGGCTGTGGGGAAGATCGTTTACTACAGACTGGTGGTGCAATGCATACCAGTTGGGGGGCTGCGTGGTGCCTTCTTCAGCTGCCCCATTGGAAGGGAAATCCCTCCCCCTCTCATGATATCCTTCCCAGCAGCTTCTGTTTTCTTCAGCTCCTGTGGATTAGTTAAGCACCATTGACTTCACTAAAGTGGCACATCTGCACCAGCTGATGATCCAGCCCTCCATTTGAAGCGCACAACAATGCCCAGAGGGAGCAGCAGCTGAGATGTGCCAGATTTTGATCCACAGACTTGAATCTAGGAAGCAGGGGTGGTCATTAATCACTGTTTGAATGAGGACTCTGTTGTGATTATGGAGAGGAAGATTAAGAGAGTATTGCTATTAGAAGAGGAGCAGGCCCTTGTTAGCATCTCAGAAAGCTGTAGGCTCAGAAGTTACTATAGAGAAGTTTGCATCTTATCCTCATAATGACGAACTGTTTACTGTAGCCCCTCCCCCCCGTACCTCTCTGGTGTTGACACTGCATGAGATGCCAGAATTTTTGGAGTCCAGTGTTAGCAGTCCCTTGCTGCATAGGGAAAGTTTGTGGTTGCCGCAGAATTTCTTTGCCAGGAGTATAGAGCAAGGTTGGAAAAGGGCTCTCCGGCCATAGCTAGCTCTGTATACTGACTGGGCTTAGAATACCCGAGAAACTCCTATCCCATATGATGTTCCACGTTCACCACAGTCATCTAGAGAGAAAACACTTTGTTACCTTTGATTTCTACAAGAAAGAGGCTTTCTCCGAGTTGACACCAAACCTCTGGAACTTCTTCATTTACAGACTATAAGTGATGCTATGATTTTTTTTAGTTCAAGCCTAGGCTTCCCCAACCAGGTGCCCTCCAGATGCTGTTGGACTACTTTCTTGACCATTGGACATGCTGGCTTGGGCTGATGGGAGTTGTAGTCTTAACAACATCCGGAGGGCACCAGGTTGGGAAAGGCTGATCAAGACCTTTGTACTTCACCAGGCACATACTTGAGGAAACTGACTCATTTAAGATGACTTGATTATATTGTTCCATAAGTTAGAAATTTAAATGTTTTAGTTGTTGTGGGATTATGTATGCTTTATTGTTGTGAATTGCCATGGAAGGTTATTATGGGGTAGGATAGAAACTTACAATTTTAAAATGGTAGAACTATAGGCCTGTTACAGGAACTGAAGAGTTTTGGCTCACATAGTCCCTGCTTAAGAGGCTGGAGTATGACCTTGCTCTGTATCTCTCAGGTGGATATCTGTAAATGGATGCCTAAACAGTTACTGCTGGGTTACTGATACCTGCAGATGGTGCTGTGAAGTAGCCCATACCAAAATTGTGGCTTATCTGTGCCACCACAATTGTGCTAGATGGTTTGAAACATAGTCTACACAGCAAGGAGCCATTCCTGATCTCAGCATTTGCTATTCATGTCAGGCTTGAAACATCAAATGACACATGCATATGTGACTGTCTAGTCCTACTGGTAGAAAAGACTGAGCCACCTCAGAAGGCACACAAGAGATCATTTATTCGACAATGCCCCTGTATTAAATTCTCCTTGTGTTTGTAAAAACAGAGAAGGTTTCTAGCATTAGCCTTCCCCTGACATACTATTTATTATTTATTATTATATTTATTGAGTTTATATATCGCCCTATACCCAGAGGTCTCAGGGCGGTTCACAGGACAAAATCAAAATATAAAACCACAAAATAGATAATCAAAATAAAAACAACCCAATACCCCTCCATTGGATGCACACAAACATGTGTACCAACTTGCATTGTTGCTTGATCAGAGGCAGAGCAAAGTGTTTGGAGGAAGGGCCACAGCTCAATGGAAGAGCAACTGTTTTGAGTGCAGAAGGCCCTAGGTTTCATTCCTAGCATCTCCAGGTAGAGCTGGGAACTGCCTGAAACCCAGGAAGATCACCTGCCAGTTGGTGTAAACACTCCTGAGCTAGATGGACCAATGTTCTGACTCTGTATAAGACAGCTTCCAATGTTCCGTGAACATCTCAGAGCAATCTAGAAAGCCTGGCATCCAAGAGAGAACCTTTTCATTAAGAAATGGCTGCACTGCAAGTGTATTTCTATATATTCATTACACTACCATGTTCTGTGAACCAGTCCCACGTTATGCTTTGCCCTGCTGAAAGGGTGGCCAATAGTAATAATGGGGGGAAAATAAGTATATTGAGCGTATGAAGTCAATTAATTAGATGATTGTGCTTAACCACTAGAATAAGCCTCAGAGGGCTGGGAAAAAAATAATGAGAAAGAAATTAAGAAATAATGAGAGACAGATACAGGCAAAAGAAGAGCAGCCTGCCAGAACTGGGGCATCTCTTCACTACAAACTTAAGCCAATTAAAATGCCACAGATCTCCACCCCCAAGAAATCCTGGGAATCATAGATCTGTGGGTGGGTGGGGCTAATATTCTCTAACAGTGAATTCTCAACATCCTAACAAAGCTATGGTTCTCACAAGTCTTTGAGGATGCCATAAGAAAGAGCTTTAAAACCCGCTTAGACAGGAGTGCCTTGCGTGCTCTGGTCCATGGGGTCATGAAGAGTCGGACCCGACTAAACAACAACAACATGTTTATATTGGCCTCCTTCACACATGACACATGAGCCTTCTGAGGTGGCACAGCCCTTTGTAGCACTCCCATAAACGCATGCATCATGTGCAGGTGCACAGAGCGAAAATGGCAGTCACTTTGCCACAGAGCAAAGCCATGGTTTGGGTTACCATTAGGTAGAGACCTAGGTTCATGGTTTGTCTCGCTCCAAACAAACCATGAGCTGTAGCCACTGTTTGTCCTTAGCTTACTACTTGTGGTTTGTTGGGTAGAGACAGACCACAAGCCTGGGTTTGCCCATGGCTTGGCTGCAGGTAGCAAAGCAGCCAAAGAACTTGAAGAGAAGTGGCTGTGGTTTTCACTCTGCACACATGTATGCTTAGCCATGTTCTGGCTTAGCATTGCATGCAAAATGAGCCAGTGTGATATGGCAACATGTGGTGCATGCTGTTTTAAATACAAAAGCTTGGGGTGGGGGCCATTGGGAGATGGGCATCATCCCCGGGACAGTTATGTGGGCTGGATATAGCTAAATCTAGGAAAGTGTTTTCATAGAAAGGGGATATGGACTAATTAGCAATCATTGTTGAAAGAGCCACAGCTGATGCATTTGATATGACATGGCCATAAATTAAATTTTAGTACCTGTATTGTATTCCTGACACAGATATGGACAAGGCATGGCTACTGTCAGAGTGTGGCTGTTGTTTGTAGAATGAAGCAGTTATTGTTCCAAATTCTGGCTGATACTTGACTGTGAGGAATTAAGCACCTGAGTGGTTTGAAACAGGAGAGAAGTAATTCTGGAAAGGAGTTTTTACCTTCTGAAATTTCATCCCAATTGTGCCTACCCAGGAAACGCCTCCCTATCTTTTTAATTCAGTTAAGGTCCTCTGCATTGATCAGTGTGACTAAGCACCATCATTGAGCTGGCTTCTATTGTGCTGATTATGCCACAAGTATGTACACAACACAGGATGTTTAAGGAGTAATAGGTAACATCACCCCATGCTTGGGGTGCTTGGAGCAGAGACCTTGATGTCCTTCATTGCATTGAGCCAGATCTCCATACTGGCCCTAAATAAACAGCTGGTTCAATGGATGCTGCATATACTGTTCTACCAAATAGGAGACTCTTCATCCAGTTGCCTGAGCTGTCTAGTCTGAGTCCAAAATGGTAGCTGTAATTGAAGAGCTTGGGCTCACACTGCATGAGTTGGGCCTCTGGTTTTTCTTGAGGGTGGGGTGGGGGTAGGTGGGATAGCAATAGAAGTTGCTACTGAGGTATGTGATGTAAATTAGTATCAGAATCCACCATACATCACCTCCAGCTATGTTAAAAAGGGGTGTGTTAACTGCAGTGGGACAGCTCTGTGCAAAAATTGGAAGGCAACAGCCAAACACAAGGAAAGTAATGACTCAGAAAAGTAATGGAATTTGCTAACCTAGCCAGTACATTAACTACATAACAGGATTCTATTGTGTCTTACATTTCAGTGCTTGAAGAATAGAGATCTGTTGCTCATTATGTGTCAAATGTCCTCTCTATTGCTAACGTAAATCACAAGTATCAGAATGTCTTTTGAAAATGTTTTATTTTTATTTTTGATTACATTTTTGTTAGTGTTGTTAGCCTACATTATTTTACTTTTAATTTTGTGATAGCTATGTTTTGCTATATGCATGTTATGTTGTTAAAAATGGCGGGGAGCTAGAAATAGGAAAGAAGAAACTCGAGTAGCTTGAGCTCAGAGTGTATGATTTTGGGGTGAAGCAAAGATAAATTTATATTTTCACAAAGGCTTTGTAGATTCTTCCTATTCCTCTTGTTTAAGACAGGTTAAAGTATTTTTGCTCCCGGCACATCGCTTATGACACTGGTGTTCACTGCAGTAAACACATCCATGTGGATGATATATCCACACCTTTAGACAAGTTTGCATCATGGACTTGTTAGGGTTCCCAAGCTCTGGTACACAAATGTTGAAAGATGAAGATACATCTTTGCTGTGAGGAACACTGGTGCGCCTGCAGCAGTCAGCAGAGAAAGGACTAAAAGTCAGTGGCAGAGCAGGAGGTCCCATGCAAGAGGTCCCAGATTCAATCCCTGGCATCTCCAGGTAGGATTGGAAAGATTCCTGGACCCAGGGTTGCCATCTACGGGGGGGGTGGGCTGAGGGCCCCCCTAAAATTTTCAAGGGGGGAGCTAGTATTCCACGGGCTCACATGGCCTACCCATGTCTGCAGCAGGCTTAGGTGTACACCTGGCACCACCAGGAGAAGGAGGTATAGCAATACTGTGATAGTCTTTCAGGGCTCCTATCACCATTCAGGATTGTGTTGCACTATGTAATGTTTATATTCTCTCTCTGTCACACACGTACACGCACACAGGCATACACCCACCCACACAGAATTGCCTCGGAGAGCTTGTGTATAGCCTAAATGTTGTTCTTCTGCAGTACAAAGGGAAAGCAAACCTGCATGTATTTGAAGACTGGTGTGGAGGAGCTGTTGGGCACCTAAGGAAGAACCTGCATTTCCCCCTCTATCCACATGTAAGTACAAGTGATTCTGCAAGACGAAGAGGCCAGTTCCAGCATAACCTCCAGGAGGGGGGTTTCTGTTACTCTCTTTGTGTAGTAAATATCTGTAGCCACTGTTGCAGTAAATTTCCATTCTACTAGTAACTAGGGCATTTGACTTGATCTAAGTGCTAATGAAATCCACAAGTGTAGTTCCTTTGATTTCAGCAAGCCAGTATCAGGTATGGTAAGGTTTATCCAATGAGGTGTGCTCCTTATGTTGCTGCACTGCAACTCCCATCATCCCTGACGATTGGGCCATGCTGGGTGGGGCTGATGGGAACTGGAGTCCCAGCAAGATTTGGAGGGTGCCACATTGACTGCCTCTGGGCTATGGTATCCCATTCCCATGTTCACATCCTTGTGCCTGCTCCAGCTTTAAGACAGACAAAATCAAGGAGGCTGACTTACTTCCATGCAAGACACTGGCAATGCATTACTTCTGTGATGATCCATCTGCTAAGGGCTCATGTTACACATGGAATTTCTGAATGAATCTCCCCAAAAGACACTTGAGTGGGAGGAGTAATTTGAAGAGGAAGTTTGGCGAATATAAATTATTCTCTGTTTTCCAGTGTGTAAGCATGTTCACAAGATATTTTGATATCTTTTGAGCCAGGTTTTTGCAGGGAGCTGAGTAAATGCTGACTAGTGATGGGCCTACCAGCTTGTTATTGTATTGCTGTTTGATATATTTTAGCTGACATTTCAGTTATTTAAACTTTTATTGTAGACAACAACAAGAATCCACTGACAGCATACAAATCAATATGGCTAACTTCACCCAACAATCCCCCCCCCTTTCACACATGAAAAACAAATCTCACTGCAGCCACTAAAGATAACCAACCATTCCCTAGGCCCCCCTCCACCTCTCTCACTACCAAGGAAATATAATAAGTTAATAGAAAGAGAACCTACCCAAGGGATGTTGATACAAAACACTACACATACACTAAGTAAAAGAATATAAGTTTTACCACCCCAACCTTCCTCTCTCTCTCCCCTCTTCCCTAACCTTATACTGCATACAACACTAATGTCTCACAACAAATGTAATTGATCTATAAAAAAAACACAATCTGAAAAGAGAGACAATGCCCATACTTTTGTAAATCACCAAAATCTTTAATAAAAATTATTTTTTTATTTTTAAAAAACCTAAGTCTTATTGTATGGTTTGATAGTGTGTTGAGGTGTAACCTGCACTTGGAGGAATAGAACTGATAAGGGTATGATAAATATTGAACAAATGAATATAGCATACATTTGCTCAAGGCCTGTGTTGTGGAATATTACATTCAAACGCTCTCTTCCTCTTTTCTTCTGGCTCTTAGACCCGCACAACAGTGAAAAAGTTGGCTGTGTCACCCAAGTGGAAGAATTACGGCCTCCGTATATTTGGGTACATCCATCCCTTCAAAGATGGTGAGCTGAATTAGCAACCCTTAACTCTGTCTGCAAAGCTGTGCTTCATTGCTGAGATCTCACCTTCTTCCCACTCAGAGATACCTTTGCCCAGTGGCGTAGCGTGGGTTGTCAGCACCCGGGGCAAGGCAAGTAATTTGCACCCCGTAACCCGTGGATTTGCGCCCTCTAACCCGTGGATTTGCGCCCCCTAACCCTAACCCCCAGATGTTGCGCCCGGTGCGGCCGGCCCCCCCTGCACCCCCCATTCTACGCCACTGCCTTTGCCTTAAAGAAAACCATATGCATATTGTTGCCCCTGCACCTAATCTCTCACAGTGGGAGTTATGGGAAACTGCAGAGGGACCCGCTCTCCGTTGCTCCTTTCTAGGTCAAGAGGCTTCTTGCCATCAGAACGCCTCCAAATGTATCTCAGACTAGAGAAGTTCAGAAACTACCATCTCTCTGTCCCCCTTCCCCACATCCACCCATCAGTGACCAGCATCATTCCAGGGGCTCTTGAGTCCCAAACCACAGCATTCAGTAGACATTTGACACATTGACTTGAAAAGGCTTGTCTCAGCCACAACATGCCCAGCTCACCAGCACATGGAATCCTTATTGCTCAAGCCTCCTGCTCTCACCTGCTCCTGCAGCCCACCCTGCAGCTCAAATTTTCTTCTTTGCCTTGTAGGGGACTTCCAGTTTTCTGTAGCTTCAGATGACAACTCTGAATTTTGGCTCAGTCCTGACGAGACTCCAGCCAATGCCCGTCTGGTGGCATTTGTGGGCAAGGTGGGATCCATTTTTCGCTTTCTCTTAGCTTATCACATTGTAATAGGAAGGCCAATAGTGGCATTGTAGCATCTTTCCATGGAGAGATGTGCTTCTTGCTGCCTTCTTACAAGCAATGCCATCTGGCGTCATCTCCCTGGTTCCTTGCTGGGATAGTTAAATGTAAATGTAGCCAGTAGTATTGCCACTGGGAGCCATATAAACCTCGAGCCAACTCAGCTGTGATTCTTACATCTGGAGGCTGCATAATTAAAACCTGGACCTATTATAACACAAAACACAAATACGCGTGTATATGAGTCTGTTCTAAATGCTGTTGTGTTTCGATAGTAATGTTTTTCTGCAGCTGCGGCTCACAACCTGAGCCTTACACCTGGTTCGCTCAGTAACACTGATTTCAAGGTTAAGCCTGTGCACAGATATGGCAGATATTTCTCTGCTTTGTTCTGAATGGGAAGGTAAAGCTCTTATTTCCACGGTGGCTGCAGAGAGAGCCTGTTCCACAGCCACGTTAGCAAATGGAGAAATTATGGAAATAAAGAGCCCTTTTTGCCATATAAGGGGTGAGCAATGCACTTTGCCGTTTGATAGCTGGCAAAATGGTTTGGATTTAAAACATTAAACTTGGCTCAGACCGTGAAAGCTTTGCTATGTTGGGAAGAAACAGGCTAAGGAGCACAGCTAGGAACTAATGAAAGTATTGTCAGGTGGAGAGATCGGCAGTATTTCAAATTTCTGTTTAAGTCTTCCCTCCGGTGCAATGCCTTAAAAATGCTCGAAAGCAACTCAGCAAGTGTTTCTTCGCCCATGTTGTCAGAGTTTCCCTCTGGTTCTGCTCCGGAGCTTGAGATTTCCTGTGCCCAGGGAGAAACTGCATTCCTGTGCCATATATAACCAGAGAAATAGAGACCATGGATACAGAGATGATGCAGATACTCAGACGAGTCCCATTTCTAAGGCCATTCAGCAAAATCAATTTCTTTGACAGAGATAGCAAAGTATGATTGTGGCCTCAGGGCACCACTTGCTTAGTGTTGCTCTTGCCCTTGTGTTCAATGCTAACAGCATGCAGGAGGTGATAAGGAATTAGCGCAGATTTCAGATTAGCGGGGTTAGACCTTTGAATAGGGTGGTTGCAGTTGTATATATTGTATATGTCTCTGCGTGTCATGCAAGCAATGAATCTGATAGTAATGAATCTGTCCATTCTGCTGGTTTCCCAGACTCTGCCCCTAGTTTCACTCCATCACAAACAGGATTGTTTTCATCACTGAAGTGTTGGAGGATATCATTTTAGGGGTTTATAGCTAATAACTACTGGAATAATTGTGTTTCATATTATGATCTAAAGGTATATCACCACTCCAACAGGCCTGCCTGTGTTTTGACCTCTCACACACAACCTCTCACACACAACTTGAAAATGGTGGCCCCATTACTTATAGGTTTTAGGCCCAACCAATGCGCTGTGATCTAAACCACAGAACCTAGGGCTTGCCGATCGGAAGGTCTGCCGTTCGAATCCCTGCAACAGGATGAGCTCCCGTTGTTCGGTCCCAGCTCCTGCCAACCTAGCAGTTCAAAAGCACGTCAAGTGCAAGTAGATAAATAGGTACTGCTTCGGCAGGAAGGTAAATGGTGTTTCCGTGGTTTGCCAGAAGCGGCTTAGTCATGCTGGCCACATGACCCGGAAGCTGTCTGCGGACAAACGCTGGCTCCCTCAGCCTATAGAGCGAGATGAGCACATAACCCCAGAGTCATCTACGACTGGACCTAATGGTCAGGGGTACCTTTACCTTTCCCTAATGCATGACAGTTGCAGACCTATGTCTGCTCTAAAGCCTAGGGGTGGAATGCTAATTAAGTCTCAAAGTGGGTATCTCTGTTAAATGCTGTTCTCACAACTGCCACTTTCCCCTCTTTTCAACTAGTGTTTATATCCTAGCCAAGTTCATTTCCAGCATCAGCATGGGGGCAGGGAGGAGAAAATCCTGTCAGATGAACTGTAAGAATGAAGTGAGGAGGGAAGGAACCAATACCCCCCACTCCTATGTGCCCCTTTGGGCGTTTAAATCTCTCCCCGTCCCCTCTCTCTCACACACACTCTCACACATTTGAAGGCACAGGCCTGCAGCCCTGATCTGTCACCTCACCCATACAACTCCTCACTTTCATCACTGCCCCACTGCTATTGCCAGTTTCCCCTTCCCCCTTAAAAAATGCTTTTCTTCATATAAGTCAAACAACACATATGCAACAAAAGAAACACTCCCCCCTAGAAATTATGATGCAGCACAGAATATAGTCGTGTTACATACCGCATCAAAGAAAAGAAAAAATCCAAATTATCCAATGCAATAGAATTAAAAATAGCACGGTATCAGAAATCAAACCAGCCAAAAGATTTTATTTGTTTTGTCTTCAAGATGATGAGTGTCTAACCTTCCATTTGAAATTCTACCAGTTTCACAACTGCTCCCTTTTTCTCCGAACGTTTTAGCAGTGCCCATCCCAGTGTACTTCAAAGGCTGCCTCAGTATTTCTGAAAGGTTTGGCACTGTCAGGCTATTCCAAATAGATCTATAGTCTGCAGTGAGTCTCTCAAGCCACTGGTGGGTAAAGCTGTTGCCAAGCAAAGATTGGAAATTTGTTTCACCATTTGATTGTTCTGCTAACAAATAAAAGTAAACAAAATTAAATCTTCAGCATGCACAGTCAAGAAATTCAATGCTGCAGGTCCCAGGACAGCTGTAGCTCACTCCCTTTCGTGCATTTTTAATGAAAGCTTACAGGCCAGTGCTGAATCTTGTACATTTGCAATAGAAAGGTACAAGCCCTGCAGGACTGTGGCAACGCCTTTTAACCTACCCATTAAAGAGCTGTCTAGTCATGCAGACCACACTGTGAGACAAAGCTTGTTTTTCCTTATATCAATTAACTCAGAGGTGACCTGATGGAAGGGATTCTCATTTGATCTAGTGGCTCGGGTTTTGTGTGGCTGATATTAATTGTTTAGGAAAACCTTAGTGATTTGATTTTTATAAGCGCTTTGTAGCACTCGATATAAAACAGACCAGATTAGACACAAACTAGAAGATTGTAAATAAAATCACACAGTGACAGGAGAAACGTCTACCAGTTGAATTATGACAGCATTATATGAAGAGCTTTTCCCATTTATTTGCTTAGGAAATTAGGCATGGTTGCTGTGAATCAGCTTCAAGCTATTCCCCTGAAATGTACTCAAAAACCATGTGGATTGTGATGTTCTAATGGCCAGTGCCATTCCTAATTTTCTTCTAGTTTTTTGGTATTGGTTTTGGCCTTTGATCAAAGATTGAATTTGGCCCCATATTCACATTCTTTCTCCTTTTCTTCTTTAGCTGGGCTCTGAGTGGACTGCCCCAGGAGAGTTCACAAAATTCAGCTCACAAGTTTCCAAGCCAATCCGGTAGGTGTTGCTACCCTGTCCTTTTGCTCATTCTAGGCAGCTAAGGCTGCGCACACACGTGAAGGTACTTTGAATGTGCTTAAAAGGTATAGTGTGTACACAACCTACATATGCCTACACCATGTCCATATTTTATTGTAGACCTCTGTGTGTGTGTGTGTGTGAGATCCATCTGACTGGGTTCCCCCAGCCACTCTGGGCTGTGAGCATGTGAGATGTAATGCTAGCAAACGCTTGCCCATATCCCCCAGCATCTGATCTTAAATGTGGTGTGAGAATGCCCTCTCCAGAGCCATCCACGGTATACTGCTGAAGCAATAGATCACACACAACTCACATACGGAACTCACAGCCACAAGATGGAATGGTGGCCACTAGCTTAGATCACTTTTTAAAAATTTTTTGACCATCTCTCAATGGTTTTTAGCTATGAAATTCCATGTTCACAAATAGTATACCAGCTTCTGGGGAGGCCTATTGCCAGTTTGCTCCCAGAAGCAGCTGGCTCACCCATGCTGGAAACAGAATATTGAACCATATCTAGTAGGTATGATAATATATTTAAACAAAGAGGTGTTACTAATATTTTTATACAATTGCAAGTGTATCTTATGAAATTGTGCATGTTTTTCGAAAGTGGTGTTTTTTTCCATTTTAGCAAGTGAGCATATGTTACTTAGATCTCAACATCTTGTATATGCTTCATTGTTGGAAAGATATAAAAAGAAGAGAAGCTTATGTTCTGCTGGTGAAGCATGCAGGGTTGCCTTACTACACAGGGCACTTTGTCAAAAGCTTGGTACAGTTAACGCCAGTGGAAACTGGTCTAGCTATATTTTGTGTCTCATTCACTACAATGGTGCAGAAACAAAACATCCAGAGAGTATTGAAGGGCATGGAACAGTCAAGTCAGAAACCACCATTCTTCTCTTCTTTATCCTTTATATCAGAGTGGCTAACCTTCTGTGGCTCAAGGGCCCCTTTGAGTGCTTTCCCACTCCCTCAAAATCTGCATGCCCACCAAGCCCATTTCACACACATGCATACACTCATGCAGCGCAAAGGGTAGGACAATCAGTTTGCACACATAGACACACTCAGCAGTGTTTATGCTCTCTAGGGCAGTGCCCACCCTGGAATAATCTTCTGCCCTTGGGAGGAGGAACAAAGCCCCTTCTCTCTGTGATATGGCACTATTGGTAGAAGGTCCTTAGACAGGAAACTGGAAGGAATGCTTCTTCCTGTTTCTTTTCCTCTCTAAAGCCTTCCAACAATGGCAATAACTTTGTAAGAATGGTGCAGTACTGGACAGAGAAGGGGTCCTCTTCTAAAGGTAAAAAGACGTGACGCCTCCCATCCCTGCATATCGGATCAGCAGAGACCTCTCCCAATGGTGGGGCACAATAGTGCCACCTGCTGCCCAAAAACACTCAGTTGAAAATAGTGGAGGCAAATGATTGGGGTTTTGCAGGCCACCAGAAATCACGGGTTAGCTACTCCTGCTTCATATAGCACTTGCCACTTAGAACAACCCTGTGTGGTAGATACTTCTCCAGTTCTCAAATGGAAGCTGAGAGATGGTGACTTGTTCAAGGCCACACAGTGAGTTCTTGGCAGCAAGTGAGTCCAGATCTCCCAGTCCCAAGGCCAGCTCTCCCGCAGGGCAATCTAAGGTGGGAAGTGCATAATTGTTTCTGTAAACTTGCTTCTCCATGAGCCTTTTGCGCGCGCGCGCTCTCTCTCTCTCTCTCTCCTCATTTCCCATCTCTTTGCATCTTTCTTTTCCCATAACAACGCTCCTTTCCACTCCTCCTCCTCTTTGTCCTATTTCCAGGCTTGTTGGTCTGAAGGTACTTCCTGTCTAGATTTGGTGCCTGTCAGCTCCCAATTCCTGTTTCTTTGCCTCTCTCTCTTCGACACAGCCCTGGATGGAGCTGGCAGCTCTCGTCTGGGCCTCTCTTTGCCTGTGCTATCAGTCCGCTGCTGAGCAGGAACTTCCATGGCATTCTGCAGTTTTTCCTTGTCCACTCTGCATACCTCTTACTTGTTCTGTTTATTCACAACGAATGGCTGCAGAGACAGAGGCCCTTTTGCCCTACACCGGGAAAGAGGCTTTATTCAGCAGGCAGCTCCCATGTTGTGAGCAGAGCTTGCGATGGTGGTGCTGAAGGAGGCCGCTGGGAAAGGCTGCTCAAGGTTATGAACTGCTCCCTGGCCGGTGGTGGCCCAAGGGCTGTTGTCATGTGCCCTGTATAAATATATTTGCAAACATTTTGGCATCGCCTCTTGTTTCTCTGTGATGTATCCTGTGTGCCATGCCCTCAGATTGGCAGAAGGACAAATGTGAAGAGCGGGGCATGCAGAGTTTTCTTGCTAGGGTCAGGACATGAAGAGATCTGGAATAATAGTGGAGATGTGTGCTGAATGCTTATTGCTTCCCCCAGCTGCTGGAAGAAAGAAATGAGGGAAGCTGTCCAAATGCAAAAAAAAAGGGTGGGTGGGAGGAATATGAATGGACAAACACCTGCTCTGAGAACAGAGGGGCCCAAACCAAGCCTCAATACTGGGCACATTGGCAGATTTTTCCAGCTTAAGTGCCATGCCTGCCCCTTAGCAGAACTAGTCAATGTGATCTCTGTCACTACCGATCAGTGTGATAGTACTGCTTAGTGGGAGAAATTCAGTATAGCGCTAAGAGGATCATTCCATCGGTGCAAGCATTTTGATTGCATTGATACAACAATCTCCCCTTCCCTCCCCCCATGTGCTGTTCTAGGGATTCCCCCCCCCCCCTGCGCAAGCCAGTTCCAGGGGCACAGGGGAAGATAGGAGGGAAGCATCATTGCGTTAGCAGAATCCTTGCATGGGCTTCTGCTAACAGGACCAGTTAGTTGAAGCCTGCCCAGTGTTAAGGTCCAGTGCATGATGGGAAATGTGTCTTCTTAACCAGACATAAATAAATAAAACCAGGGATCTCTTGTCTCTTGAACCTCTGTGGGAGACGCATGGTGAATCTGCAGGTAGTTTCCCCATTTCAGCTTTAAAAGGCATTGAACTGAACTATTTTCCTCACTGATCTCTTTGAAATAGTCAGGATAAGCACCCGTATATGGTGCAGTGGATTTGCCATAAGAAAATACTCCCAATAGCAGTCCAGTAACATCTGGAGAACCACAGGTTCCCTGTTACTCCTCTAAACAATCAAGATGGGGAGAGCCCAAGGTTTCCCTGTAACCGCTGTCATAGACTGTTGCCTGCAAGGGTTGTGGTTGGCTCATGAATAAGACATGAATAGGCCTTGCAAGATTTCTGGCACCCCTGTGGGGCTACCATTTAAAAGCACTCAGTGTGGGGTGTGAATATACTTCAGATTCCCTTGCAGGTGATTAGCTGGGACCAATTCAGTGCTGTAATCTAATTAGGGAGCCGATGAAAGGAAGTGGGAGGGAAGGGTGGGGACTGGTGGTGGTGGCAAGAATAGTTTGGGCACATTTGCCACACACAGTTCCTTGCAGCAGCTGATTGGAGCTCGGCCAGCTTAGAAAGCAAGAGCCTGCCTGGTGCATGTCCTGGAGTTCCCAAGGGAAATTTTGAGATATTTTTTTCTCCTTTCCTCCTCTTCCTTCTCCTCCAATTGAACCACAGTTGTGGTGAGCAGGGCTTGGTGTTCTTGGTTTACACAGCCTGGTTACACAGAGCAGTGCTCTCACACACATGGCAAAAGAGATGGATTTGATTCTCTTTCCGTTACCTGATGGATAATGGGACATAATAAGATATGAAAGGGGTGACACAGACAGGATTGTTTGTTTGTTGGTTGGTTGGTTTTAAAAAGTGTTCCACAGCACTACTGCATCTGTCACACCTCATTCCTGTCCTGCAGCAGCGCTACACCTTTGCTCTTTTGGTATCAAGTCTTCACACAGCTCTGCTACTGCACTCAGAAGGCCAAAGAGAAGACTTCTCCGGTAGTCCCATTTGGGTAATTTCATCTCCCTTGTTTTTCACCCTTGTGAACTTTAGTGTTGTAAGTCCAAAGCTTAGGCATCTTGATGAAAAAAGGTTGAATGCATTTCCCGTTGTTTCACTTGAGTAAAGTCTGTGATCTGAAATCCAAACAACAGCAAGACCTGCTCACATCTGGCTAGGAATGGGTTTAATTAAGCAAACACACACCCCACACACCTCCCCATTGCCAAATCCAAACTGAGCAGTATTGTCTCTGTGTATGCAGAACTGAACCCTGTTTTTGTCTGAAGAGTTGGGCATGGCTTGGAGGTTTTGTTGTAATTGTCATTCTCAACAAGATATGCCACCTAGTATATTAAATAGGTTTTAAATATATATATGGTGTTGTTGTTTTTAAAAAATCCTACAATCCAAAGTCATCTCCAGGAAGAAGAAGAAAGTAAGGGACAAGACTATGTACATGTTCTGGAGCAGCACCATCAACTCAAACAACTTGTTACAAGAAGTTGATCATTTATTCATTTCCCTTGATATACAAACACATCAGTATTAAAAAGGAAGAGAAGAAGTAGGTAACTGTTAAGAAGTAATGGCTGGGGGGAAATGTTTCAAAGTTTGAAGAGTGAAATGCTAAATATTAACAGTGATAGCATTTCAGCTTGTGGAAAGACAGAAGAAAATGGATGCAGATCAGTCTTGGAACAAGAAATCTGAGGCCTAGCTAAAAGAGGGAGGAAGACAGAACCTGCTCCTGAACTAGCCTGGACTGAAGCAGCTGCTTTGAGCTGTGGAATCCCTCAGGGTGGCACTCTTCCCGCCACCAGTGCCAGGGTTGCGTGATGGCGATGACTTCTGGTGAGATTTTTCTGGAAGCCACTGTGTGACTGGTAAGCAAGGCAGGGGAGTCACCTTCCCATTCATGTCAGGTTGCAAAATGGGACTGGCCACCCCTGGAAGAAGAGTGAAGAAACTAAACCTGATCATAACAAGAGATCCCAAAGCAAGTTGGCAGCAAATACAAAGGGGACAGATAATTCAGAACAGTAACACTAGAAGTAAGAAGTGAGAGTTGAAAAAGAAAAAGATTTGTCAGTGGAGCAACACAATCAAACTGTGACATAACACAAAGACTGTAAATGGCAGCAATATTACCAGAAATTAGTGGTTTACCATGGGAAAGAGATTTTAATCAAGACGAGCAAATTCAAACCTGGAAATGTTCAGAAACCAAAACTATGAAGAAAACCACCACAGTCAATTTTATGCTTTCTACCCTTCAGTGTCTTCCCAAACATGGGCGCCCTACTCTCAGAAGCAATAGAAGTGTTTAGTGTTTCTAGGTAACTCCCTTCAGGTGCCATGCCTAATAATCTTCGGTGTGTCTGCACGTGCCTCTCTGTTTGCAGCCAGTAACTGAATTCCAGAGGTGGTGTGAAGCTTACAGTTCCTGAAGACGTGTGAGGCTGCTGCCTGGAGAACATAGGAACCAATCCATCAAGCCCAGTACTGTACTCTGACTGGCAGCAGGATCTCCAGGCAGAGCTCTTGCTTTCCTGCCAGAGGTGACTGTCAGGGAACTGCCATCAGTGCCGGAGGGAGAGAGCAAAATCCAGAGGGATTCCAGAGAGCGTCCTGGGATTGGGAGAGGCAGCCCCTCTTCTGGGGAAGAGAATCAGCGTAGCACCAGTGGAGAAGGGGGGCAGATGGGGGAAGCGGCGAGGCTCCTTGCCGGGGACCAGCGGGGAGAGTAGAGGTCCTCCGCTGCCCACGCCCTCCTTGCGCAGAAGGCTTTCGCGCAGAGAGAGTAGGAGGAGACTAGGCGTCAAAGAGCTTCTTTGCTGGAAGAAGTTTAAGAAACGCCCACTGACGGATTCTGCCAGCGATTGAGACAGCCACGGGTGAGTGGCTGTCCGGACAGAAAAGGTTCACTCAGGCAATACAGCCAGGTGTTTGCACCGGCTTACGCATGAGCAACCCCTAGAACCATCACAGTGACCTTGTCCATTCAAAGCACATGCTCTTCCAGTCCACTCTAGTCCCTCCCATTTTGGTGGCTGCTTGATGTTAGGGCAGTCCCTCTCCTTGCTATTTGTCTTTGAGGTGTACTGTGCAAGCCCATGTTTCCAGGAAGATTCCACCTGGCCCATTGCCTTTGCCACCAGCTCTATGGATCAGCTCCTCTCTCCGCCAGGCTTCTGAAGCACCACATCTCTGCTGAACCATGGCTGCAGCTGAGTTAGCAGGCACCAGCTGAAGTTGGCAGCCACCACCCCTCCATTCTCCCCATGGGGTTGGCCTGCACTTTCTTCCCAGCACTTGACAATCTCTTGCATGAAAAGTACCAAAGGTCTGTCAGCCCAGGGTGTTTGTGTGTGCTGTGAAATGAACCCAGCATCCCAAGTATCTGGTGTCTTGGGCAGCTTAAGGCAGAGAAGAGCCTTCTGTCTCGCTGTGTGAGAGATGGATATGGTTACCATGGCAGCAGTGGCATGCAGCACACCAAGCCAGCGAGAGCCTGTGTGAGAAGGATTTTAGGAGCCCTCTGCTCTCACTGATCAGGACTGACAGGCAGCAGTGATCGAACAGCGGGATCTCAGCTGCAACTGCGCATGCAGTGCCTTGCCTCTGTCAGCTGGGTGTGGGCATCTATTGCCTCCAGAACTGCTGGCAGCATTCTCTTCATATCTGTTCTTTAGTTCTATTCCTAAACCTTTTGCTCCACTCCTTTTCAATGTAGATGGTTGTTTCCTGAATGCTTCCTGAATCCTTCCTAGTTTGCTTTGTTCCTGTGCTGAGGTTCTGTGTTTGTGTCCTATATGAAATCCTGCTGCATGGTTTGGAATTTGGCTCACATCTGAAGGTATCCAGATTTCAGTTGGGAGGAAGAAGAAATGTCTTGAGTCTTGCCTAGTTGTACAGAAAATAACTGAACTTAAATGGGCAAAAAAACTGGACCTATGAGGACAACGCGTGATACAGATTGTATTGCCAAATGAGGCTGCAGGTGGGGCTTCCAGTAATCAGAAAGCAGAATTTCTTTGTGCTACGCATGCCTGTGTCCCATTCTCTCTCTGGTACCTCTTTTCTGTCCCCATATCAATCTCTTCTTCCCCATCCTGACTCTGCTGTCTGTACTGATAACACTCTTATGGGCGAGGAGAGCTGTAACTTCTCCATAGTCCATTGCATCAGGCACTTTTCTTTTATCCCAGTTCACTCCTAGTATCAGAGTTGATGTTGACAGCAGATTTCCCCCAACCCTATGCTTTATACATAAACGGGGAAGGCAAGTGATTTAAAGACCATGGCTTTGACTCTTAGCATTCAGTGATCCTTACAACCATGCTGCAAAACAGATTGTTGTTGTTGCCCTTACATTTCAGAAGGAAAGCAGGGAGAGAGCTGACTTTGAGGGACTGAGGGGAGGTGGGGCTGGAATGTTTGTGCCTGAGATGCTGTTTGAACCACTTGACTTTTCAGATTACAGCTCAAGTGCTTGGCCACTGCAACACCATCTTCTTCCTCTTTCCCTCACACCAGCCACTGCTAAATTGCTCCTAATTCTGTGAAAATGTGATTGATGCCATGATAAATACATTGTGGAACATTGGGTGATTTTGCACACTCATTCGCAATTCTTTCTGTGTTTGGAGCATTGATATGTGGTGGGTGAGCACACTTTTGGCCCAGATTCAGCTAAGTTATTGCACTATAAGAAGTTAGCATAAAAAGTCCTGCAATGGGACTTTCTCCACTCCCTCTGTGTCCTTCCCAGAGCTGCTCAGGAGGGTTGGAAGAACCCCTAGGACAGCCCATGGGGAAAGGAGAGGGGAGATCAGGCAAGCAGAAATGCTTGCAGAGATAGAACAATCGCCTTAGTGTGCTGTTGAATTCCACTCTTTGGTATGGAGTGCATTTTCCAGCTAGATCATGGTGTTTGAGAGATCCTGGAAAGAGGCAATACTTATTGCCGAAGAGTCAGTGTGGAAGAGTGTGGGTGGAAACTGGCTTCATTCACCAGTTTCATTCACCTAAGATTTCTGTTCCGCAGCCCTCCAGCATCTGCTGTAGCTGAGAGTTCCTCAGGGACAACAGCATGGCAGTCCTCGAATTCATGTAACCTTGGAAGTATGCTTGCTGTTTTCTAATGATCTCCTTTGCTTCCCACACAGTGTCCTTTCCTCTAGGCGCTATTACTTCGAGCTCCTCCACAAGCAGGATGACCGTGGCTCAGACCATGTGGAAGTTGGTGTGAGTAAATAAATCCCTCTCAAGCCTCCCCCCACTTTAAGGTACAGAGCACCTGGTAGGAATATTAAACTTGTTTTGAAAAATAGAAACAGACCTACACTTTATCTTAGCCAAAAAAAGGCCAAGAAGCCTTCTGTTTTGTGCTCTCTTGACTAAAAATCTTGACAGTAAATAAACCTTCCATCCCCGTCAAAGAAGCCTTTATAGTCAAAAAGACATCTTTAGCACAGCTTTCACTGGTCAATTTTGAAACGGCTCTTATTAACTCAGGACTAGTTTGCAGATTACCAGTTGAGGAAAAAGCATCTGGCCATGAGGCACCCAAAGGTACATATTTGCCCCCCAAAGCTAGCAGAATGAAACATGTTTTCCACCATTTAAACTTCCTGAATCTGCTTTACAGTAAAGCAGAGGGAGGGAGGAAGATTATTCCTTAGACCATTTTTCTCATTTTCCTCAGAGCTTGAGGAGAAAAGTCTTTTCTCCTTAAAATTAATTGTGTCCTTCTCTGGGGAAAGAGCCAGAAGGGAGTATGAGAGGGTCTTCCTAGCTGGTAATTTCTTAAACTCTTTTATTCTCAAGATAAAATGTCTCCCATCTCCTAGAAACTTTAAAATAGACTCATTTTCATGCCTCTCAGAGGAGCTGTGTTCCCTTTACAGAAGCCTTTGCTGCACAGCAGGCTGCTGGAGGTGAAATATTAGTCTTTTTAAAGAGGCTCCATTCATCCCACATCTAAATTAAAAGGAAGAAGAGCCACTCAGTGCAAATGCTCTTCCTTCCCAATGGCTGCCTGTCTCTGCTGTGGAGTCTCTGCCAAAAGGATTCTAGGTCACCCTGGCAGGTGTAACACCCAGAGAGCAGGGAATATGGAAAAAAAAATTACCAGATGGGATTTATCTTTGCTTTAAAGTATTATGCACCAATTGTCTGGTTGCTTTGATGGATATGAAGCACGTACGCATGCAAGGTTGTTCTTCCTGCTCATCAGCTATTTAGCATGTCTACGTAAGTACTAAATGTGCAGAATGAACAGCATATGGGCCTGTCTAAAAGCAAGTGTGTAAACTAGACAGATGAACATTGACACATTACTGCTTTTGCCACTTTACACGATGTTGGAAAGCTTGTCAGTCATTACAGAGGCCTTCCAGGCACCCCGATTAACAATAATAAATCTCCAGCCTGCTGCAGGAGAAAAGGAAGCAGCCTTTATTAAAACTACTTCGTGTTTCGACATTACAAACTGTTACGTAGCAAAACAGTATGTCTACTTAGCTACAGAAATATTAGCAGTGAGCCTGAATAGCAGCTGTTTGACTCTCCTCTGCTAAAATCCTGGGCTGTGTTCCTTACAATGATGGTACAGAAGCGCTTCCTCTCAGGGACATGCATAATTTGAATGGCGAGCCTGCTATGGAAGTGTGCGCACACTCTTTGGATTTGTTAAAAAAATAGCATCTTCCCTCCCAGTCCTGTGTGTGTTCACAGCAGAAGCTGGGTATGCACAGTTCTGATTGGCTGGTGCCAGTGACATTACAAAACAACTCTTGCTTACCCAGAACAGCTTTTCAGCTTTTTAACATAAAAATTGTGCTTTGCTTTTAAAAGAACCAAATGCACATGGGCAAGTGGGGGAAGGGCAGTTCAGTCAACTGAATCAGTGTTTGGTTCACTGATCCCATTGCTCCTACTCTGAATGAGAGAAGAGCTGGGTTCAGCCTTTTGGTGGAGTTGCCCTCCAACACCTTTTCTTTTCTTTTTTCTTTTACTACTTGTGTAGGTACCCTTTGCTTACCCTTTTAATAGAAAGCCACAGCATGTTACAGTTCCTCACTCAAAAGAAGGAACAAGGGTTCAGCTGAATGTCAGAGAGCTCAGAAGCATCTCCCAAACAGTTTGTAATTGTGCTTCATTGCTGGAGAGGGGAGGTATACCTCCCTGTGATGCTAAGGCAAAGGGCAGTATAGAAATAAAATTAATAAAATAAAGCATATGGCCTGCAAATAATTTATTAACACACAAACATGCTTGTAGAGGAGGCTCATTATGTGGTGAGGCTAAGAGGGTCCTTTTGTGTTGATGTTTTAAATGGCTGCATGTGTATCCTGCATGAGGACTGCTGGGTTTTCTAATATATATTTTTAAGGAAGAGTTAAAATATAATAGAACTTATTGAAAAAGTTCACCAAATGGCACATATTGGGCAGTGGAGGAGGCACCCATCATATTGATGACCCAGGCACTATCCAGACAGTGTGACACTTGGGCAACTTCATTCCACACAGCACTCACTTCTCACTTCCCCAGCAAAAGAAAGAAAGAAATTGGCTGAGTGCTCAGAAAATACAATGTTCCTGTAAAAAAAAATGGAAAGAAAAAGTGCTAATATGTTTTAAGATGACTGTGTTCCTGGCAGTTGTTGAGTAACAGCTGCCCAAGTTGTCTGCAGGTTAGAGAACAACCAAAAATAATACTGGGTGTTATTCAACCAAGTTTAACTAACTTAATCATGTTCAGTCATTTCATTGGGCCTGCTCCAAGTAAAATATAGTTGACTGTTGCCCATTATCAAGAAAAGGATCAGGACGATTCAGCAGAATTGCATGTTCTTGACCCAATGGCAGGGTGTGGCCAGGCCAGACTAGCTAGTAACACTAAAAAGCTGTTATCGGATCAGTGCAGTGACTCAGTTTGTTATCTCTGTAGTTGATTCACACCTGCTGGCTATGGTGGGCAGTGCCACCTGATTCTTGGGCTCAGCCCCAAAGTGCCACATTCCCAAGGAACAGCAGGCTTCTGGCTGGGTGTGGAGCACACACTTCTTCCATGCAACATGTTCTCCCAAGGTGTTGCGCCAGAGAGCAGATGAAGAGCCACATGGGGCAGAAACAGTCACCAGCCGGTGTGAAATAGGCATTGAATGGGAACTTTAGCAGCCTGCCTTCTGGACTCTCCTGAATTCCTCCCCACTCACATTCCTACCAGCTGGTCTTCCGCAAACTTCCTTTCCCCCACATGCAGGAGCACACACAATACATGCATATATAGACTGACCTTTCTTTATCACTCTCTTGTCTCTTTCAGTGGCGTGTTTTTCTGCCCAGCTTCAAGTTTGAGGTCATCGATTCACCCTACATTTCACTCTATACAGGTAGGCGCCCCTCCCCCCTGAGGCTTTGCAGCCTTAGCTTGATGCAGGATTCCTCCTGCAACCTGCAATGTGTGTAGTTGGTGCACGCGTAAAGAAAAGAGCGTGCCAGCACGATCCTGTAGAGTTCATTGGCTGTCCATGTATTGAGACCTCCCATTGTCATGCCAAAAAGCACCATTGTACTATCAGGCACCCTGTCTCCAGGCCACACTTTGCAAAGGTTCTGGCTTTGCACTTGAGTGTTTTTGCTTGGCTGGAATGTGTCATTGAACTCTGCTAAGGCTCCTTGCTTCTTTGTACTTTATGGAGGATAGAGAATTAGTGTGCACACCTTCTTGGGAGTAAATCCCATTGAACTGAGCTTTGGGCGTACTTTTGAGTAAATGTCTATATGATTGCACTGTAGGGCAGGAAACCTCTAAACTCGGGGGGGAGGGTTCTGAGTAGATACATCAGAGGTCTAAATGTGTGGGGTTTTTCTCCCCCCAAAAAGAGGGCAGAAATTGTAATGTGCGGGGCTGAAAATTCCCTTTGAAGTCATTTAGTCCAACGCCCTTTCACTAGACCAGTGGTTCTCAAAGGGTGTATTGTGCCACACTGCTGTGGCAGGAGTGAATGGCAAGTGTAGCAAGAAAATTCAAGGACAATCAAAGAAGCATTTGAACATTTAAGTGTAGTATAATATAGCATAGTATAGTGTAAAAATATTATGCATACATACATACAGCCAGAAACAATATGCATGCCTCTCTTCACGAGCATTGGCTATTCTTCTGCAGTTCTCCATGACATATGGTTGTGAATAGAGATTTGCATATGAAAAGATCAGAAAAGGCAAAGGCTTCTTTGTATTGATGAGGAGATGAGAGTGTGTTTGTCTCAAACTGGACCTAATATAAATGAGATTACCTGGCATAAGCAAGCTCACACATCTCATTGAGTTTGTATACATATTTAAGGTACATATGTAAGAGGCTTGTTTATAATTATATTTTGGGAATAATTAATGTTCTTACGGAGCTGCATTGTTTATACTTTCTGGATGTCCCATGATCATATTATAAAGTAGTTGTGTTCTATGTTATAAATCAAGCACTGTTAGGAGTTGCTTCTTTTTGTTTTCTGATGTATTTCTTATCATTTAAAAATAAATCGGTGTGGCACAAGCAAATTTTCATTCTGAAAATGTGGCCCAGAGAAAAAGAGTTTGAGAACCAGTGCACTAGATCTTCGGTATATAACTGCCTGCAACTGCTTAGCTCTCAGTATTCACTTTTTTTTAGTGCACAAGCCAAGAGCTGGTCCATTGCTCCACGTCTGTGGGGTGATAAATACACTTAGAAAAATAGTCCCAGATGAATCAAGCAACTGAGCCAGCAAAGAACTGTAATCACGACATGTACGTGTGTGTGTGTGTGTGTGTGTGTGTGTTGCAGGAAGGAAAAGCTAAAAATAAGAGAGCAGGCAGCTGTGATCCTTCATGAAAAGGCAAAGGGAGTTTGGGAGTGTGTATAGACTTTACCGGGCATGTGCATACTGGGCATATATATTGTATAAGCAGTCGCCGCCTTGCTCTTCTTTTCCCAGGGCTCTTGCTGCCCTTTCCCCCTTGTGTCTTGCTCCATCTCAGAGTGAAAAGCAAGAGGCCAGCAGAAGAGCACCCTTGGCAAATACCCGTCAGCTGGTGCTTCCAGAGCTGACTTATGAGCACCTGTCTTGTAAGCAGGGATGGATAGTGCCGAGTTTAATTAAATCCATAGATCTTCCGCTTCCCTCCTCATAACCTGGCCCGGCAGCAGGAGGCGCTTGATGAATAGATCCCTGCCTGGCACTCAATACACAAGGCGCCTGTAATTAAGTATCCCGTGGAAGGTGGAGATAAGGTGGAGGGGTTGGGCAAGTCAGCCTCCTTTGGTACAGAAGCACGAGGGCTCGATTGGCACGAGAGGAATAGTGGCAATTGGGCTATTGACAGAAGTGCCTGCAAGATGGATGTGCTGTGGGGGGATATTTCCTTCCAGATACATCAGTCACTGTGAGTTTTCTCCTCTACCCTCTGATCTGCAGCTTTGTGCCCCATGAGGAGTGATTTTCTTGTTATCTTGCTCTTTGGCTGCAAACTCCTTCCTTGGCTGCAGGACAGTTATTAAGAAGGAGTGATTGCACGTGGAGTTGGAAGAGACGGTGTCATCTTTTAGGGGGAAAGGCTACAATGTGATCTCTTTGTAGTGTATTCTTAGCTGCTGCACAGATAACCATCAACAATAATCTCTGCATATTCTTAGATGTCGGAAGGGGCTCCTAAGATGTGCCCATAAATGCACATAGCAGTTTCATTTTGGCGCATGCAGCTGACCCAGAGTGCCGTGTAGATGTTCTTGGACTCCTAAATCCCATCAGTCCCAGCCTGCATGGCCAATGGTCAGGGGATCTGCAATCCAGCAACTACATTGGAGGGCACTAATTGGCTAGACCCGAGCTAAGTCATAGTGTTAGTACAGTCTAACCTGGAAGTCACCATGGCATGAATGTCAGAGGCTATATCTTACCATGTGATTATGCTGCATCTTTCAGACTAGCAGACTGACACTGCTGGTGCTACAACAGTCATAGGTACTATACACCTTTCAGGATGCTGTCTGCATAGGATTGTAGGAGTAACTAGAATCTCTTCCACTGATGGAAGTGATTCATCCTCAGCCCTGGCCAGAGCTATCCAGCCTCTCCTACTTTTCCTTACCCCATTTACCTTTCTATACTCTGTATGAAGAGACTCTGAACAGCTGACCTACACTCACTCACCAAACAGCCTGTCATTTCTGTGTGTAGCACACTTTTCCCAAAAGGGATGTTTGAAAGCTGTGGTGAAGAATTTTTGACAGAGACAGGCCTTTAATGGTAGATGCAAAGAGCTCTCCTAGATCCAAATGGCTTGCGTATTTGACAGAAGAGGTGCCCATCCAGTCTCCCCCCACAAAAAGTGAACGGCCTGCCCCGCTTCTTTGTTAAAATAAAAAACGTATTGTGTTTTCTTTTAAGAACGCATATGCACACATGCAGGCAACATAAAACATTATGATAATCAGCAATGATCAGTAGAATATATTACAGCATTAGCTTCATTCATGTATTTTTATAGTCTATATAATTCAATGTATCCACAGTCCTCCCGAGTCAAATTAATTCACTTAGCATACACATATCATGCCCTTTATCTTATATATTGTTGTTTCTTCTAGTAATTAGCTGGTTCTGCAAACTCTACCTTCTGCTACCCATTGAAAATAAGTCACTTTAGGGCTTCTTCACACTTACCTTTTGCCCTGCTCTTTAGCTAAGCAGCTGGGTTTTTTGTTTTTTGTTTGCCCCAAACTTCCTCCACAAAAGCCTGCTCTTTAAAGCTAAATCAAAGGAAACATCAACTTGAGTTTTCCACAGATTGATGCTTGCTCCAATTGAGCTTTAAAGAGCAGGTTTTTGCAGGGAAAGCTCTGGAGCAAAAAGCAAAAAAGGACACGGGCATGAAACTTTAAATGGTGGACCATGCCTGCAAAATGCAGAGGAAAGATAAGTATGGCTAAGTCCTTATTCAAATGCTTGCCAAGTCCTTTGCCTGTCCCTTGTTCTGACGTGTTCTCTCAGGCCACCTCAGATAATGTCATCTTGAATTTCCACCAGCTTGGGTCCATTTTCTACCTTGTGTCATATTGGGAAATGCTTCCAGAGTCTGGATTTGAGCACTGACCAATTGAGTAAATTCTTGCTTTTCTGCCACTTCTTGCTTTCCTGCAACTGTATCAGCTCCAGTCAGGTGGCATGAGTGGAAATCCTGCCATGTCAGTGAACTAAACAGATGTGACTTGAAAATCCAGGAGGCGTATTTTTGTAAGTAAGAGTGAGGCGACTTTTATGGTTGCCTTTTGCATGCTTTAGAGCATGAAGGCTTGGTTGGCTCTTGTGTTACAGCACAAATGTTCTTATATCATACTTCTTATTTTTGTGTCATTAAGTGCTTGTGTGCTACTGTCTAGTAAATTTTAGGGCAAATGCCCAAAAGGGGGAAATGAAAATAAGTATGTTTTATATTTGTGTCTTATTTACTGTAGACTGCCTGGGGAAAGGAATGGAAGCTGGAAATATATATTAAGCATTGTTGAAAGCATCAATTTTAGCATTCAACCTGGGGAATTAGAGACTGGGGTTGCTTTCATTGTGTCAAAAGCATCTTTTCTCTTGCCATAGCCGGGAAAACTTTAATCACAGCATAGGTTGAAAGCTTTCAGAATTGTTGCTCTGGTTTATTAGGATGCTTATTTGATTTTTTGTTTTTTGCTACCAAGGCTTACCTTGAAGGACTCTTGTTATTAGCATTATAGGAACAATACTGAGGGAGGAAACATTTGCCAAATCAAGCAGAGATGGTTTATCTGGATAATTTGGGTTTATACAAGGACCTGCTTGAAGGTCCCACCCCTTACTCCTAGAGTTGCTCATTTGTTAGCTCTTGCGTCTCCGACATCCACTATTAGTAACCAAGCCTTCCACATTTCCAGTCTGTGTCACTTAATGAATCTATCCACCCACCCAGATGTTCGTTCTGGCCCTGTTTCTGTATTAAAGTGTGTGTGTGTGTGTGTGTGTGTGTGTGTAAGATATGCAAGAAAATTCACATTTAAATATGCATTTTAAAATATATTTCCCCCTCAAAATATTCTAAGCCTATTTTCTATCAAAATATGCATTTTATATGTGTTTTGGTTTGAGCCAATAACTGCACCAGACCATTCAGAAAGTGCAAAAGCTGCCGGCTAGCTTAACTTGCACCCTGCACGTTAGTCTGGGAGGTGTGGATCAAGACAGTTATATTGGGCTTTGCAAATATTGAATTCCTCAAGTTCCTGCTCATCATTTTGGAATATCTGGTCAACATCATAAGCTAGTTTTACATCAGCAGAACCCTTTTGTCTGCAGTTAACCTAGGCAACAGGGAACTTTCCAGGCTTTTGTCAGCTGAGGCTTGCATTGAAATTCCTCACTCTGCCCTCTTCTGCTGTTCATCCGGTTGGGAGGAGGTGTTCTTCTTTACTTTTTCTCTAGTCTCAGTGGGACCACAGAATACAAAAACATGCCAGTATAGCAACCCCCACCAGTGCCTGGAGTGGTGGTGTGTGCGTGCGTGCGCCATGCCATGGGGTGGGGCATCCCAAGTGGGTAGGGCAAGCAGCACAGGGCATGCTGCCCCAGCAAATATATCCCTCCCAGGAGGGACGCAGCTGGCATGTGCCAGTCCATCGCCGTCGGGAAAAGTGTGGGGTGTGCCGCCGGGAGGGCACCCCGGAGGACCCTTTGTGAGCACTATGTAGAAAGCACTGCTCAGTCTCTGAATGTAACGTAACTTCCTTGACCAAGGCTGTCATGAGAGCACTAGGTAGGTAAATTATGTACAAATAGGGAATGGCCGCAATAATAAAATCATTTATGTTTGTTTCCCCTTCCTCAGGGGACAATCAGAAATGCCTGATGTAGATTTTACCCTGTCCCCAAACACAAGTTATCTTGACAGCAAAAAAATCGCAAGCAAGTGAGAACCACCTGTACTTAGTGATGGGTACATCTGCCTTTCTTCCAGCAGACCATGCACAGGCTGTGCTGACACAAGAAAAGAGAGTTAATGTTGCCATTCCTCTCCCTTGTCCCAGGCAACCGGGCTGTGTGAGCAAGCCATTGCTCTTTTCAATAGAATGATACACAGTGCAATTAACTTCTCCAGTATGTGCTACATAGTTCTTCCCTTTTATATTTTCCTCTCCCTTCCCTTTCTGTTTTAAAAGAGGCTTGTCTTATTTACTGATTGAACAGAGAACTCGGGAGAGTTGAGTGCGAATGTCTGCTGCTCTGGCGTTGCAGTGTGAAGCCACAATTTGAGCCTCCCCTGCCCTTTTCCCCTCCCCACCCCCACATTTGAACCCTCCAGTTTTCGCCAGGTGAAGAGTCAACCTGATTGCTAAGCTGACTTTTTGCTGTGCTAAGCACTTTGGCTGAAACCTGCACCCCTTGCTTAGGAGGAATCGAAATGGCATTAGGTGCTGCCGGTTGCTCTCAGGGCAGGCAGTTTTCCGCCTGATCGCCTTCAGAGCAGCACACAAGGAAATGGTGTTGTCTGCTGTGACTTCACGATCTAATAGTGTTTAGCACTCTGCCGCTGAGGGTTGTTGTTTTTTCACACCGAAGGTTATGCCTCATTCAAAAGGCACAAACTGGTCTTGACAGAAACCCCCTTGCTAAGGAGAGAGAAGAGAAGTTCTGTCCCACAGGCAGAAGCCCTTCGTGTGAACAGGATGATGTCATTGGATACAATCCTAAAGCCTTTGATCCTCCTAAGATAAATGATCAAGGAACCTAATGGAAGGGAAAGTCCCCATCCTTTTTTTCTCTGTCGTTTTCACTGTGCCTCCTCAAAATGCCCCTCTGGGAGGTTGGGAGGCCCTGCCGAACAATTAGGGATGGAGCTGCTGCAGGAAGGAGGAATTGCTTCACAAGTTAGCTTAAGGGAGGAAACTTTACCAGCCTCTCTCCACCAGAGTCCCCACCCCCACCCCCACCCCCACCCCCACCCCCACCATCCCATCCCCCATGGATCAGGAGACTTTGCAGAGGGGTAAGGGGAGAAGAGACGCAGGAAACTCCTTCCATGAACTTGCTTAACTTAGAATCTACATCAAAGTCTTTCCCCCCTTTTTCCTTTTCTTTTAAAAGTAATTGGTGCTTTTTTATGCAGTCTTCACAAGCTCCTTTCTACTAATGCCTTCTGCTTAAGGCTAATAGCAGAAGCTAGCCCTGGCTGTTGCACAATCCCAGCTGATGGTGTGTGTCTCTGCCCCCAGCTTTTTTCAAGCTGCATTGCGAGTGAAGTGTGTCTGGGCGCAGTGGTGCAATTCAGAGTTTATTACGTAAAAAGAGCTTGCCATTTCAGAAGAGAGCACAGTGCTGGAATACTGGAGGTGGCGGCAGAGTTAAATAAAAGGAATTGCCATAAAATTTTATCAAAAGAGCTGCCCTTTGAAAATTAGCTCCTTGATAATTAGCCGAATAGCCCTCTTAGGAATATTCTGCTTGGCTTTTTAGTTTTTTGCGAGCACAGTATGTCTTCTGGCCTTATTCACCAGCCCAGTTTAACAGATCATTTAGTCTGTCAGTTGATGTGTGAGTTCTGAGGTGCCTTTAGCTCTCTTGCTTTACCAGTTCTGAAAGTTTATCCAGGAAGGCTTTGGCTAGAACTGAGAACAACCACCCTGTATTACAGCTGTGAGCCATAGAGCCACAAAAGTGCCTCCCCTCATGTAACCGCAGCGCTGATGTTTTCCCCATGAGCGCCATATCATTATAGCTAGGCTTGTGGAGTCTTTGGCCAGCTCTGTTTTTCTGTACTGTGACTCTGCCGTATCAGGTGACTGTGTTTTCCCCTCTGCTTACTAGGATTGAGTGGGAAGACAGATGAAGAGATAGCAGCGGAGGGCAGCCCTTCTAATTTCTTGCACTTCTGTGCTCGCCTTGCTTTAGTTACCTAGTACGGATCTGTGCAAACAGACAGCCTCATCTAATAAACATGACATTAGAGGCAGCCAGCACTTAATTGATATGGCATTTCGTTCCTCCCAGACACCGATGATGTCGTTCCTGGCAGTCTTGTCGTTTCTTGCAGGAGGCAGGGCTGTGCTTTGCCTTTCTGAACACTTGTATCCCTGGAGAAATTACTCCTTGCTTTGCTTTCTGTTTGTTCAGAGGCTCAAATATTTTCAGACTAACCCTGGTGGCGTATTTAGAAGTGGGTAAATGAGAGGCATCTGGAGATCTGTGAGCTGCCAGGCCTGGGATGGCATGAGCTGCTTTTGACCTTTGCTCGGTTGAGATTAGGTGGTTGTCTAACTGACACAGTTGGCACAGGGTTCTCTTTAAGGAAACGGAGGGTGCTAATTCCCTCTGGAGCAGAGGCAAGACTGGGAGGCTGGATAGAGATTTTATGCTGCTTCCGACAGTTGGAGCCTATGACGGAAGGTCTCTGTGTAGAGCATATAATGGCCTTGATGTGGCCGCTACGTATTAGATATAGCTTTCCATCTCAGAAGCCTTATAACTGTTTTGCTCCAGACTTGGCTCTTGAGAGAAGCCATATCGGTGCCTAATCCAAAACACAGTCATGATGCTCCAAAAAAGCCATGTATTCCTCTTGAAGAATTGAGATATTTAAAGCAGCGTTTTTCCTTCCTACCTTCTTCTTGGGTTTAATAACATAGCAAGGCCTCCAGGGGTCTTGGGCATACGTATATCTTGCACCCAGAAACATAACCAACCACACACACACACACCCTAATTCACCCAAGATGTGCTTTCTTCCTTCCTTGATAGCTACACCTGACATTTGTGGGAAATCCTGGAGACAAAAATCCAGCGCTGCTGCTATAACTATAGATGTGAATTTGCCCTTCACTAGTCACCCACCCTCTCTGACCCCTCTCTTCCTTCTCCTCTCCTCCCCTTCAGATGAATCCAGCCTGAAAATGAATGAGGTGGGGCATGTGCCTCAGTCCCTCGCCAGCCACTCTGGCAGCTACCTCTGGGGTGCGCAGAGAGATGAGCATGGAGCAGATATGCTGAAGCCTGACCCTCGGGACACTTTCTTCCTCAGTAAGTGAGAAAGGTCTTCCAGTGAAGTCTGTTTGCTTGCCATTGCAGTAGAGGAAGAGGAATGGAGGTGGGCAGGGAGGGAAGAATGAAGAGGCACTTGTGGCGTTGCCTATATTAGCAGGGGCGTGGGGGTTTATGCTTATGCATGCATAAGTGGTCTCAGTTTGGGCAAGAGCTTTGGCATTGGGTCAAGATGCCTCCTTCTAGCTTTTGCTAACACTGCCCTCCCGTCCCAAACTCTAATGACAGCGATGGACAACATGGTGTCCTCCAGGTGTTGTTGGACTACAGTGCCCCCAGCCTAAGCCAAAAGGGCCAGTGATCATTCATTCATTCATTCATTCATTTTATTTGTCTGCCGCTTTCCCACTCGAAGCAGGTTACAACAAAGAAACAGGGATGCATTTCAAAGAAACACTACAAAAACAATGTTATAATATTGTTGCAAAGCAATTGCATAGTAGCAATTTCATCATAACATAGGAAAACCAAAATATAACAACATACCAGAAAAATCACATTTCTATAAACGTAACAAAATTACTTGAACAACCTGCAGCACCAACCAGTAGCAGAAATAACAAGGGAGCTTCACAGTTTCACCTTACTCCTAGAAACACCTCTGCCATGATGTTGCTCACGATCCTTCTCCTGCAACAACACCTTCCAAGAACGAAGGGTGGAGTAGCTGGAAAAGGGAACATGTTGGGGAGTTGTAGTCCAACAACATCTTCAGCATATTGTCATAGAATCAGAACTGTAGAGTTGCAAGGGACCCCGAAAGTCATCTAGTCCAGCCCCCTGTGTTGGCTCCCTTCGCTGTAAGGAGGGGAAATTGGTGGAGCTCAAGAAAGAGCATATTTGTTTGGAAGCAGCCTACCCATGAAAGAAACATGTTTGGGGAGCATTGTATCTCCCTTACTGTGTTTTGATGCAGGATAGAAAGAGCAGTCAGTCAGTGGAGAGCTAGCTAAATATCAGTGTCTGCAGCAATAGGATGAAGGAGGCATTCATACAGGATATTTATTGATCTGAAACTATGAGACAAGATGATCACCTTTGCATTTGCCAAAAGTGAGACTTTTGAGATGGGGAAGGGAGTCGATTTTTCCAACAAGACTGGATTAATCCTGGTCTCAAAAGAAGGTATGTTGACAGAAGATGGTTCTCAGTCTCCAGGAATGTTGAGTAACACTATAATGACCTCTTGGGGAGATGGTGGCTTACAGTCTAGATCAAAAGCAGAAGACCTCCAAGATATAACAGTCATTGTGAATTAATTCAGCCCAGGCTATCTACAGTGCCTGTGCCTAGCAACATAAAATTATGTGCTAGTGCTGAGAATGGATACTTTTAACAAGTATAAAATTAGCATTTAAAAAAAATCATGCAAATTAGCTTATTTTTAATAATTTGTTCTACAAGTTTTACTACTTAACATTAATTCTGATTTTCTAGCAGTGATGAGAATTGAGCTATGCAGGACACTGAACCTCCTCACACTCACACGCACTCCTAGCAGAAATCCTAGGCCTATCTGCCTCGCCCTTAAGCTTGTTCTGGACTCTTCCACTAAAAAAACAAATCAGGAGATCACATGAATGAGTGTTACAAACAACAAAAACAAAACAAACCCTCTTCATGGAATACTAGATGCCAGGGAGAAGAATGTCTGGTATTTATGTAGCAGTCCAGAGAGTAACAGTCTAGGCAGGTGGACTCAGGAACCTCTGGGTTTGATCCTGTGGCTTCTTCCTCTTGCTTAACTGCCTTTATCTCAGCTCCCCAGATCGAGCCGTCCCACGTGGAGAATGTGCTGGTGCCCTGTGCTTACAGCCCCACGTACGTGGTGAAGGATTTCCCTATTGCCCGCTATCAGGGCCTGCAGTTTGTAAGTGTCCCCATATGGGCTTTATAGCCTAGCTTTCTCTCTGTCCATGGAGAAGTATCTCCACTACTTTTGCCATTGCTCATTCCTATGCACCTGTAACACAGCACATTGCCCTGCAGTGGGGGGTGGGGGGCAGGCTATGCCTGCAGTGCTCTGGGAACCAAATTCAAAAGACATTATTGCTGGGTCATTTTGGCCAGCAGCATTAGCAGATTTTTTTTTTTAATAACAGGGACTGAACTTGAAGCTAGTGCACCATAAAAGATGGGGAGTTGGGGGCAAGATAGAAGGATGGGGCAGGGACAAAGAAGGGAATGGGTAAATAACTGTGCTGGCTGCCAGCTGAGCACTTGTAACCCGACCAAAAGCTTCTTTGATTCCTATCAAGCACAGAATGCAGTGGTGGGAGCTTGATTCTGAATAAATAAAAAAACCACAAAGGCAGATTTCAGAATCTACGTCACAATGTTTAGGCGTGTGCAATTCTCACCGCTCCTGGGTCCAGCTGGTTGTGTTCGTGCCCACGGCCTGCCGCCATGTGTTTTCTGGGATGGGCCCCAGGAGCAGCTTCTCCTTCCTGCCCAGTATAATTCACCCCTTTCCTCCTCCACCTGTAGGAAGTGGAAACATACCTACTTTGCTGTGACTCTTCTCACCAGGTTGCCCCTCCCACAGGTCTACCTCTCATTTGTTTACCCCAATGATTTCACCCGGCTTACGCACATGGAGACGGAGAACAAATGCTTCTACAGGGAGTCTCCGCTCTACTTGGAAAAGTAAGTGTGAACCAGGAAGGGCAGTAAGGAAGCTGACTGGCAAGAGCTATCAGAAACCCATCAGATGTACTTTGTTGGGGGTGGAGAGATTGCAATCTCCTGGCAGATTAAGTGTTAAATGTGAAATCTAAGGTGCAGCAAACATGAATGGGGACCCTAGGACCATAGAAGGGTTGGTGGTGAACCTGACCCTCTGTGAGTTGGTCACTGTTGTTTGCCATTGGGGATGAGAAATTTTACAGCAACTACAAAGTAGTCAACCTAGGGAAGGAACTTTCTGTTGCGGCTCAATTGGAATTGGCAAGAGGGGAAGAGAACTCAGTTCACATTTATTGGCCCTCTTTCCCTGACATCCATAACTGCTCTGAGTCATAATGGCATAATCCATTGATCTTGATGCTGTTCGGGATATTTCAAAGTCAAGTCTCTGGCTTTAGTGTTACCTCCCACCTTCCATTTTGTAATCTGTTTCAACTGCATGCAACTCTGTGGCAAACATGGCCAATTTGTGGTCTCTTCTACGAAGGGGCTCTGAAGCTCAACTTCAAGAAGAGACTCTTGCCATCAATATTATGTATATGTCTGCCGCTGTCTACCTCCATAAGAGACTACTTCATGCATCTAACAGGGCCCCAAAAAGCTTATACTACAATGCACTGGTAGTCTTCAAAGTGCCACCAGACTGTTGTTTTTACCACAACTGACTACAGTAGTATGTCCCTTTGGAATCTGCAAAAAAGTAGGCTGGGTGCCTCTTACAAGGATTCCCTGCTAAGCAAAAGCCCCCAGGCTTATCCTTGAGCAACACAGGTGTGTGTGTGTGTCTGTGTGTTATCTGAGACTTGTTGCTTGGCCCTCCAGATTTGGCTTTTACAAATACATGAAGATGGACGAAGAGGAAGAGGAGGAGGAAGATCCACACCAGAGAGCCTTTCTCTTCCTGAATCCTGAGAGTAAGTAGTCTTTGGGAAATACAGCTTCCTCCAATCGGGCAGGAACCACACTCTGATCTCTGTCCATTTTATGAGCAGCTTCTGAAGTGTGTGTGTGTTTATGAGGCTAGAATCCGTCAGGGATTCTCTAGCTGTGATTTCTGCATTGCCGGGGGTTAGATTAGATGACCCCCGGGGTCCCTTGCAACTCCACAATTCTGTGATTCTGTGTGTTTCGGTGGTGTTAGAACAAGCAAGTCTGTTGTGCCACCCACTTACAGGGACTGGAGTCCCAGGCAGGTTGTGTCACGGCAACAGATTGCTTGGTGAGGGTGGGAGAGTAACTGCGGGCAGCTATTCACTAGCCTGGCTCCTGAATGCATTTACAAAGATTCTTTATTTTTTGTCGCTTTGATTTCCCTTGTGGCTCCCATGCAAGAAAGCTGCCATGAGATATACTGTATTTTTTGTGTATAAGACTATATCCCCCCCTATTTTTTCAAGTTTAAAATTGGGGGTCGTCTTATACACGGAGAGTGCATATGGGGGATTTCTTTATTTGGAGTCCCAAAAAATAGGGGTCAAGTTATACACCGAAAAATACGGTACCTATTGCCAAAGACTGGAATTCTTGGGGTTTATGCCCTGGCTACCTCCATTAAAAGGGGCATGGAGAAAGTCACTGCCACCACTGAACACCTGGGAAGAAGAGTATCTGGTTCTTGCCATGTTCTGTGGGGAGTTTTCTGGTATCTTTAGCAGCTTCCTAATCTCTGCTGACAAAATGCCTCTCTCCCACCTCGACCTCTGCAGGCGACCTCTGCAATCCAGAGGCAAGCTGTCCAAGGGCCCATCTGTGCTGAGACCAAGCTAGTGAATACCTTGAAATGCAATCAGTACTCCCCCCGCCCACTCCAAATCTTGTTTGTAGCAGCAAGAATATTAGACCTTTGCCATCCCTTTGATATGCAGCCTTGACTCTCCTCAGTTAATTTATGTGATTTTTACTACTTAGTATGGAGGAAATTCTCTCTCGATTCATCTGGTTGAAATGTACAAAGGATGAGGGCAGGGCTATGCCATCCAAATGCCTTGTTAAGTCCCAAAGAGACCCAAATTATGCGTTTAAAATTAATTATTCAAATCCGCACGGCGTGTACACATTTTCCCATTTTGCATGAAGTCATTTAGTTAATTTTGATCCTACAGACTGTGCTGACCAGCACCAGGGGTAGGGAAAGAAAGGTCATTAGGGATGTGTAGGCCAGAGAACATAACAGGAGGCCCTGAGGAAAGGGCAGCTAGACATGGAGGAACCATGCATGCTCAGACAAAGCATCACTCCCTCAATACTAGAGACATTCACAGACACAGCCTGCACTTTTCCCAATCTATTTCAGGGTCTGACCTCATGCCATGGTGGTACACAGAGACTTTGCTTACCAGTACCCAATACTCACCCTCCCCTGCTTTCTGTTCCAGGCCTTCCCCCAACCCCTTCCTTCCTCAGCTGCCTCTTGCCTTAGAGTCCTCCAAACCCTTCTTGCCTTCGAGTTTCCCCTGCACTTGGGCCTGTTACCCATGAGACTTTATCTGCTCTGCTGCTGGTTATTTTCTAGATTTTCTTGAAGAGGAGGAAGAAGGAGCCGACAGTCCTGAGCCCACCAACCCACTCCCTGAGGACAAGGACAAGAGCCCGGGTGTTCTGGATCCAAATGTGTTCACAGGGCTTCAGAGGAAAGAGAAGCCCCTTGTCACAAAGGATTATGGGAATGACATGGACTACTATGCCTTCAACCAGAAGCAAAAGAGGTTTAATGAAGAGGGGACCCTGACTGGGCAGCCTGTTTCTACAGGTACAAACACTGGACCAAGCCAGAGTCCTGTGACTCAGTCAAAGGCATCCCAGGCCTACGAGAAGGCAGCCCCTTTTGGGGAGCAGGTGGTTCTCTATGGCCGGTCCCTCAGCTGGGCGCAGAATGAGGAGGACAAAGAGGCCGGAAGGAAGGAGGGCGAGCTGGGGCTGCTGTTGCCACCTAAGCGAGGCAGCTCCCTCGGCCTCCAGCCTCGCCTCTCTATGCCTTTCTTTGCTGGGAAGGCCAAACAGCAGAGCCCGAAGGAGGAGGGGCAGCCCAAGAAAGAGACCAAGAAGCCCCCAGACAAGGTGTACGTGACGCGGCTGCAGCCCAGCAAGAAGAAGGCCCCGTCCCAAAAGGAGGCTTTCCCCGGAGTCTTTCTCTACCCCAAACTGCCCAGGAAGGTGCAATTGAACTCCAGGCTCCCTCAGCGGCGGCCTGCTCCCTCCAGCAAGCTGCACACCATCCCTGGCCATAGGACCCCTTGGCTCACTGGCAATGCCTCCAAAGAAACAGACCCTTCCAAAAGGAAAAGCCAGCGGGCCAGCAGGAAATGGGAGCAGCTGTATGACCAAGAGGCCCCCAAGGCCCGAAGGAAGCAGAGGGTGCGGCCCAGTGCCTTGAGCCTGCCTGCAGAAGGGCTCTTCAGCCAAGAAACCTTTGAGGTCACCACTGCGGCGAGGACCACCCTGGATTACAATTCCTCTGAGGTGGTGCTGCCTGAAGGCGTGCGAGTGACTTCCTTCCTGCGGATGTCTGAGATGACGGAGTCCCAGCAGGAGGAGGGCCCAGAGAAGGCCCTGGGGGAGGAGGCTGAGGAGGAGCTGTCCGATTACAGCTACGAGAACTCTGAGCTGCAGCAGAGCTGGCTGGAGGACTCCATCAATTGGCAGAGGACGTTCAGCGTCAGCCCCGTGGATTTCGAGCTGCTGCGCTCGGACTGGAACGACCTCCGGTGCAACGTCTCGGGAAACCTGCAGCTGAGCGAGAGCGAGGTGGTGGACGTGGTGGCTCAGTATATGGAGAAGCTCAACGAGAAGAATGGCGGGTAGGAAGGGAGAACTGGGGTGTGGAGGGGACAGTGTCTATACAATAGGCAAGGGCTGAAATGCGGACCCCATGCCCACCCCTTCCGCTCAGGAGACATACAGAGAGTAAAAGAGCTTACTCTTTGGGAAGATGTTGCATTCACTTAGGACAGCTGGAAGCTCTCCTCTGATCAGTGGGCAAGGGGGTAAATCAGCAGATATAACTGAATTGAATAGTAGCTGAGGCCTAACACTACCCCTGGGAAACGGAGGGGCAGATGAACTCTTGGGGTAATTGTGACAAAACAGATAAGGTTTGCACAGAAGGACTCTGAGAAATCAGGCTTCTACTTAGTCTTTCTGCTTGCTGTAAAGCAGAAGTCGGCCTCTAGTTCGATCCAGCCAGAACTACTACTTCTCAACTACCAGCAGATTCTCCTAAGTCCCACTTCTCACAAACGTATGCCCTTGTTCCTCCTACCTCTGTTAAGTTGTGAGGCACACAAACAACCTGCTGCTTTATTGAAGGCCTCCCCATTTATGGAAATGCCTAAAGAATCCCCCTCTGAGAGAGCTGTGGAACTCCTGCTTTCATAGACCCTGTTTCTGCTGATTAGGCCTGTTTGGAGCAGGGTTAGCCTATGCAAAAAGATTATTGTTCCTGTATTCCCTGTAGCTGCTAGGGCAGCATTCTGTGTGCATCGGGGCGTCTCCTAATCTGCCCCTACAGATCCTAAAACAAGGAGAAGCGTTCCTGGAGTGGGGAAGGGCCCCAGTGAGAGCACATACCGTGCACGCAGTACCTCAGGTTCAGTCCCTGGTGTCTCCCATTCAAAGTGGCAGTTCAGGGAGCAGATGATGGGAAAAGACCCTTCCCTGCCTGAAACCCTAGAGAGCCACAGCCAGTCAAGACTAGACAGTTCCCAAAGAATCCTGGGAACTGTAGTTTGCTAAGGCTAGCTCTGTGAGGCTGGGGAAACCCAGGCAGATGGGGGGGGGTTATAAATAATAAATTTATTCTTGTTGTATTGGGGATCCTATATACTTTAAATGTACGGTCTGAATGTGATCCTGGTGCAAGGTAGCTTCTTGCGATGAGGGTATTTGGTCTAGGCCGGGACTGCGTCAGCTTTCCATTCTCCCACTCACAGCATCTACACCCTCTTGAGGATCATCAATGTGGAGAAGAGGCGAGACACGGCCCGGGGCAACAGATACCTGATAGAGCTGGAGCTGATGGAGAGAGGCCAGAGGACTGTGCGGCTCTCAGAGTACATCTATGTCCTGCTGCACCAGGGAAAATCAGAGGACAGCACTGAAGTGAACCCCGAGGGGCCTGCGACGGTGTCCACTGAATCTCAGCCATCACCTAGTGCCTGGAGCCTGCTCTATGGGAAGCCCATCCTGTGCCGACCTCTGCGGCTTAGCTGGAGGCACAATGTTATGGTGCATTTTGTGGTGCCAGGTAAGGGACTGTCCCATAAATAAATGGCTGCTTTTTTAGGGACTAGTGGAATGAAGGGCGGGTGGCAAAACAAGACTGGCAACCACCAACAGTGGCTTTTTTAAAAAAAGTGTGCTGAAAGTGGTTTGAGAGATGCCTTCCTTTCCCCTGCTGTATACATATATTCCTTTTGTTTTACCGTCACCCCTGCTCAGACATGTTTTGCAGTTTCTTTATAACAATGCAGCCGCCTGCAAAACTTGTTTTACCAGAGGGGAAATTGGGTTGAGTCTGCATATTGCAGGCAGCGATCCTTCATTCATTCTGCCTTCATTTCTCAGGGCAGGGGGTAAGGGCATGTCTTTAGACCAAGAAAGATTTGCTTGGGACCTTGGCCCAATTTATGGGTTACTCAAGGGACAGCGTTGCTGCCTCTCCACTGTTGTTCCCTGGGGCACTCGGGTGACAGATGAAATGAGAAGATGTTTTGTGTGTGTGTGTTGTTGTTTTTTTACAATATATCTGAGCTGCCATTCATCCTGTTGATTCTGTGTACCATACACATTTCATACAAAATATAACAAAAACAACTTCCTTTATGACAGTGGACAAATGGACAGGCTATAAGACTATAGAAACTAAAAACAGGGTGAGGCAACGTAACCCTTTAGAATCCCTTGATAAATAAAAACATCTTAACCTGACACTACAAAGACTGTATTATCAGCACCAGGTGTACCTCTTTGGGAAAATCACATGGGAAATATCTTTATCCATACCCCAGTTGGGAAGCTAGTTCAGGAACTGAACTTCCCATAAGATCCCTCCCTCCCACAAGATTTCCTCATTTTGTAAACTATAAGACTACTACAGAATACAGATGTGAGGCATTCTGGCTTTCCCCCAACAAATAGACAGTGAAGAGGCCATGGTGTTTCACTTACTTATAGTCAGACAGCTCTGTGTACCATGTCCCCCCCCCCCCCCAAAAAAAAAGCAACAAGGCAAGTCCTGTACCGCTGGGAGAAAGATAAAACCTGTGGCAAATTAATTAAAATTTGTGACTGTTTACACATACAAAAACCATATTCTGTGATGAGAATGTGGATGTGCCAAATATATGCCATGATCTGGAGTTAAGGGTGAGCAGCGAGGTGGCTACGTTTGGGGGTAATACCCAATGTTTCAGGATGCTAAAGACAAAAAGGAATTGCAAAGAGCTCCTAGAGATGCTCTCCAAACTAGGGGGATGGGCATTAACCTGACAAATTCTGTGTAAGTGTAAGTGTTGGGAGGATATCCTCATGCTGGAGGATAAAGCTGTCACGGCTATCATGATGGATGTATACTACATCCGAGTCCAGGATCAGAGACAGCATGTCTCTGAGAACCATTTGCTGGGGAACAGCTGTGGGAGAATGCTAATGTACTCAGGTTCTGCTTGTGGACTTTGCAGAGGCATCTGGTTAGCCCCTGTGGGAAACAGCAGGTTGCTGGACTGACTGGGCCTTTGGTCTGACCCAGCAGGGCTGCTCTTAACTATATATTTGTATTCACTCACTATGTAATTATTCCCTTCTTCTGCTCGCTGAATGCTGAATTGCCACAGGCTGAATGCCACTGAAGTCTTGGCTATGCTTGAAACACATGCTGAGAGTGTTATTCTCTTGCCACTGCTGATATGTGTCCACATAGATCATACGAGTCTTTTGTCATGAAGATGCTCCCCCATCAACATGGACTGAGCATGCTTACAAATGCTAACGGCCTGTTTTCATAACTTGCACAGTTAAAAACCAAGCACGCTGGGTACAGCAGTTCATCTCAGACATGTCTAACCTATACTTGAACACCAAGGATGCCAACTTCAACGTTATCCTGGTAGACTTTGATAGTGACGACATGGATGTGGAGAAGGCACTTCAGGAAGCTCACCTGCCCAGGTAATGCAAGGAACATTGGAAGCTCTGGAGCCTGTCTCATTAAGTTTCTGTGCTTGCACAACTCAAGTCTTGAAGCCACCGCTGCTTGATTTCTGAGCTGGACCAATAATGATATCCAAGCGCATTACTTTGGATGATACAGTGGGTACAGTTGGCCGCTAGGTAGATAAATAAAGCCATGTAAATTATCTACAGCTTTATTTCCTCTCCAGACTTTTCAGTACTGTGCATGACTAGCCTGCTTTTTAGCTGTCTGTAAACATGAGGCTTGAAGAGCAAATGGCAAAAGCAGAAATGCCCTAGATCATGTGTGTATGGACAGAGGGGGCAACGATAGAACCATGCCTGCTGAAATCCGATGCCCTATTAAGCATGTTGTGTCTGTGTACACACTGCCCTTGCTACATCCATTTCTCCATTCAGTCTGTGTTATGATGATGTCTTTGCTTTATGAGTTGTGACCAAATACCAACCTGATTACTTAATCTGCAAATAATATCCTTATGGCTTCAAGTTTCAATCAGTTTCATTGGTAAATTAAGACTGCAACTCTTAGCACACTAGAGAGTGCACCCCACTGAAAAGAATGGCATTACTTCTGAATTGGCATACATAGATTTGCACTGTAATGGACTTTAAACTTTGCATTTTAAACGAGATCCTTTGCATGTTTGCCTGTAAGTAATCCCTCTGAATTTCATGGTACTTCTTCCCAATTAGGTGTGCAAGCATAGTTGATTAATCAGTGACAGACCACTTTAACTAGTGGGCCTCAAAGTTAAAGGACAGTTATTCATTTGCTGAGTCTCTTTTCATTCAAGCATGTTACTAATAAAGAACAAGAAAATATTGATGTTCCCTTCTAAAAAAGAAGGAATAATCTATTTCCCCCCATTAAATTGCAAAGTATTGCAACCCTTTCAACAGCTCTAAAATGTATCCACGTTGAGGCTAGGGTAGCATGCAAATTTATTTAAATATACTTAATTCAGTTGAGTTAAAGGTATATCATTTAATCAACTAAAAATATGTAACTTTCTCTAGCCTGCCTTGATTGTAGTTTGGTGTTTTCCTTCAGCTGGTGGGACTCATATCTGTTTTCATCTTTCTGGTATTTGGAAGTCCCTGGTGGTTAGAACCAGGTTTCAAAAGATGCAAAAACAACCCCACAACTTTGGGCTTACACACACAAAGAGAGAGAGACAGAGAGACACACACAAGAGAGAATCTCTGCACCTATTTCACTGGTGTGCATCTTCTTCACAGATACCAATACTTGAAGCGCACAGGAAACTTTGAGCGCTCAGCAGGACTGCAGGCCGGGGTTGACGCCATAGAGGTGAGGACCGAGGGCAAAGGGGATAGCTGTTCCCAAGACTGCTTCATACCTGATTGTCATGGCTTGTCTGTGCCACTCTTTGATCCCTCAGGATGGCAGCAGTATTGTGTTCCTGTGTGACCTGCACATCCACTTCCCCCTCAACATTCTCGACAGCATCCGGAAGCACTGCGTGGAGGGAAAGCTGGCTTATGCGCCCATTGTCATGCGGCTGGGGTGCGGGAGCTCACCGCGAGAGCCCAATGGTAAGTGAAATACGTCTGGCTGCTGAGGAAGTGGAGGAGGCTGGACTGACTGACTGACTGAATGAATGAATGAATGAATGAGGCTGCTTACGTGAGAGGCAGCATGATTACATTCCTCACATAGCCAGCTTAGTGTTGGGCAGCAAAAATTTGTTAAATAGCCAAACTGCTGGCACAATAATTGTGCCCTTGTTCCCATCTAGCCCTCTTACAGGATGCCTACAGACACACAACACAGATCACTGAGATCACCTGGAGGAGTGCTGTTAATTGTCCCCCAATTGGCCCCAACTAGATGTTGGGCATTTAGTGTCGCCTGTCCAATGCTGTGGAGCCCTCTTCAAGCACAGATTTGGCAAGCCACCTTCACTTTTAATTTTCATGGAAGTCTCCTGAAGAATTTTTATGCCAACAGGCCTATACAGCTGCTTAAAACTTTCTTGTGTAGCCAGTTGTTTTAATGATTGTTCTGCACTGCTTTTGGTGCTTTTTAATTTTTTAAAATTTTAAAACATGTTTTTATATTGCTGTGTACCACCCTGTGTGAGGGCGGGATGTATGTTTCATAAATAAATAAATAGAAATAAATAAAAACCTCTTATGTGAAACTCTCCTTAAAACTTCACTCTCATTGCAAGAACAGAAATAACATGCAGGTTGACAGCTGCTCTGTAGGCTTCAGCTCAAACCTCTTGTGGCTCCGTCAGGGAAGTTTTGTATCCCCTTTGCAACCCAGCAGAGAAAAGCCAGACCATTTGCCTGAGGGGCGCACCACAAGTTCAGAAAAGAACCCAGGAGTCTTGGGTTCTTGGGAAACCTAACTTGGCTGCTCTTCTCTAAATGGTTTTGACAAGAAAAGCCCTGAATAGTCATGCTGCCAAGTGAGACTGTGGAGAGAGATTCAGCATGTGTGGGGATGTTTTAGCAGTAGAAAGCAGCTGGGAAGTGTGTGTGTGTGTGTGTGTGTGTGTGTGTGTGTGTGTGTGTGTGTGTTAGAGAGAAAGCATACACCAAAGTTATGATTTTTAATACCTGGTGTTATTAAATTATTTATTATTGTGTCAATGGGTCCATATATTTTATCTGAAATCTTCAGGCTATCTGGACTTTGTGCAGTAGGCATTCCTTTTTTGCCAAGTACTTGTCACTTGAAATCTGTTTCATATTTTTGACCACTGTGTTGAAAATCTGGGGCAGAAGAGCCCTGGAACAGATTGGGCAGCAGAGTGAATATGCTTGCCTTCTCCCAGGGCTCTGACTTTGTTAAGAACTGCTGCCAGTCAGCACGGACAAGGCTGTCTGTGTCAAGTGAAGCTGGGCAGGTACTGGAACAATGTGTGGAGGCACTAATGGGTTGGATGAGGGACAGTAAATGGAAGCTAAACCATGGTGAGATTGAGCTGCTATGGATTGGTGGTTCCTGGGACCAGGAAATAGGAATGTCTGTTCTGTACAAGGGTGCACTGCATCACTGGGACAGGTGCATAGTCTGGGGTGGGGGGGGGGGGACTCCTGGATTTTACTTTACCTGGACAGGAATAACCCAGCTGCAGCAATCCAGGTACTAGTAAGCTCCTGCAATCAGCTCTATGTGAAACTGCCCTTGAGGATGGTCTGGAAACTGCATTTGGGGCAAAATAACAGCAGTCAGAGTAATGGATATGTCTGCACAAGACCATATAACACTGGTTCTCAAAGACCTGCGCTGGCTGACTGCATGTCACTGGGCCTTGTTTAAAGTTTTAGGTGTAAGTCCTAAATGGCTCAGGACCTGGAGATCTGAAGGAGCGCTTGGGGTTGGCTGTGGAAGGTTCTTCTGCAGTCCCCTTGTTAACTGGAATCAGGCAATCTGGGACTTGCCAGAGGACCTTCTTGGCAATTTGCACCCTAGTGGTGGAATCATCTCCCCACTGAGCATGTTGGGGGGGGGGACAACATGGCCCTGTTGTTTGTAACAATAGATAGATCAACGCTTTTTCTTTGTATTTTCCTTTTTTGTTTTAATTGATGCTTGTATTTTAAATTGTTGTACCTTGCCCTGAAATCACTACTGAAGGTGGGGGCACAATATAATTTGTATAAACAATGAATAAAGAAGAATAGAAACAAGTCCTGGTTTCGCAGAAGTTCATCTAATTAAAGTTATCTCTATAAGTGTTTTGAATCCACATGAGATAATATTTGCTGCCAGCAGAGGACAGAGTGGCTTCTTTGGGTAGCAAAATGGATGGGAGACCAGAACTGTCTAGGCTCTCAAGCATAGCCTTGCTTCCATGTCAAGATCCCGGCAACATTCTTGGTTCATTTTTCTCAGGCTACTGGGAGGTGAATGGCTTTGGTCTCTTTGGGATCTACAAATCTGACTTTGACCGAATTGGTGGGATGAACACAGAAGAGTTCCGGGACCGCTGGGGTGGAGAGGACTGGGAGCTGTTGGACAGGTGAGATTTCTGGGATGGCCCAGAGCCCCAAAATCCCCCAGTGCTGGGTAAAGATCTGGTGCAGGACAAGGCAGGTTTATTGACTCTGGGTACATAGCTGGCAACATTTGGTGTAGAGATGAGGATCTTGAGGTCTACTGCACTTTGCAGAGGCGTCTGTCACAAGTCAATGATGTCATATGTGCAGGCCTCAACATATGTAGCATGGTTCAAGATCCCTGTTGCCATCCCTGAGCAGGGTGGGCATAATCAGCACCACTTAGACAAATTTAATGCCCTAAAATACTATTATGTTTATGTTAAGGAAGAAGGTGATATTCTCTAGCATTCTAGCCTCTCCCCCCACTTTTGGTCTTTCCTCTCTTTTTTGAAGGACAACAAAATTAACCCTTTCCTTCCCCAACAGCAATGTTCTAACCTTTTTTAATGAAATTCTTTGGAGGTTGTGTTTTCTGTTGCTGCACACACACCTACCTACATTTTTAATTGAGAAGGGGCAAACTGCAGCACAGCCTCTCTCTCACCTGTCAACGCAAAGCTGTACCGCCCCTCCATCTATTGGATGTTGTTCAATTGACTTTGAAAAGGGCCTGGGGCTTTCATGCCAAATCTGAAATGTGATTGGAGCCTCTGCTGTGACTTTGCAGAAATGCCCCGAGGCTGTTGGTCTACTTGAAGATTTTTTCATTTCAAGATGTGCCACCAATTCCCAGTTCCTTGTTGTAGTGTTCAGAAGGCCGGGATGCTGCATTCACCCTTGATTTTAACCTCTGCTAACAAAGGGGAAGCCATTCACCCCAAGGTTTGCACAGGAAACCTGCAAGGTCTCCCTGTCCCTGACGTACACTGGGAGAAGTGAAACCCTATCCCCTTAGTTGTTAGATGAATATTCTTCAAAGAATAATGAAAGAGCCAAAACCGGGATTTCCTCATACTTATCGTTTATTTCTTACATTTATAGGCTTCCTTTCAACCAATCTGGTAGAGCTATCAAATTATCAAAATGTCTTTAGAAATTTAACCATGTAAATTGATTTTAAAACTTGCATGCCAACATTGCAGGGTCACATAACTCAACTGAGGGCCCTTCGATTGCTGCAGTCTTAGAACAACCTCCTAATTTTCTTTGGGGTGCTGCCAGCACACAGCAGAGGCAGGGACCTTTGCCCCCACCAGTGAATTTTGGCCCCTTCTGCTCTTCCACCGAGAGAGTCATAAAAGAAAAAGCATTGTTTATCTGTCCTGCAGAACTGGCCCCAGTGAACTGTATCCCTAGCACCAGGTAGTGTTAGAAAAGCAAAAAGCAACACTTTCAAGGCTTGTCTGTATGACCATGTCTTTCATGAGTGGCTCAGCCTGGAAACATGGTGAGGGAGATGCCACCATGCCATAGTTGCAGTTTTGGATTTGGCCAACCACAGTGATCCTGTTTCTTGATAGCCTTTGGATTAATATGGACCAGCACAGTAACTTTCATGTCACTGTGAGATCTGTCATTGTGAGGTTACTTTTGAGATCTGGTGCAGATGGCACTACAAGTGGCTGACTCCCCACAAACTTACCATTCACATGAGTGGTCTGCTCATATACTGTATTTTTCGCTCTATAGGACACACTTTTCCCCCTTCAAAAATGAAGGGGAAATGTGTGTGCGTCCTATGGAGCGAAGGCGCCATAGCCCCACGACCCTCTCCCGGCTGGAGAGATGACGTGCGGCTATGGCAGCAGCCTCTTTAGCTGCGCGCCACCTCTCCAGCCGGGAGAGCCGCGTGGGGCTAAAGAAGCCCCGCTTACTCTCTCCCAGCTGGAGAAGTGACGCGTGACTATGGCAGGAGCCTCTCCGCTGCGCCTTTCCGCTGCTCCCTGACCTGCTCTTTGGGGCTAGTGGTGGGCTTCCCCCCGCCATCCCCAAAGAGCAGGTCGAAAGGAACCTGAAGCCTGGAGAGCGAGAGGGGTCGTTGCGCACCGAACCCTCTCGCTCTCCAGGCTTCCAAGGTAGCCGTTTGAACGCACCTTAAACAGCGCCTTGTTTTAGAGCGGGAAAACAAGAAGGGGAAAATTCTCCCCCTCTCTGCCCAGCACCTCCTGCCACTTTGCTGAAGGGGTGCTGGGCAGAGAGGGGGAGAATTTTCCCCTTCTTGTTTTCCCGCTCTAAAACAAGGCGCGTCCTATTGTCCGGTGCGTCCTATGGTGCGAAAAATACGGTAATCATGATGCCAGAAGAGATCACTTTTTTTTCCTTCTGTGACCAGAAAAAAACTGCAGGTTCCCAATTTTTGTATTCACAAAACAGCCATGATATTGTGTGTTTGCTCTTCTAACATTATGCTGCTTATGAATATGGACCACTTACTTAGCATTTATTTTCAAGGAGTAACAGGCAGCAATACCAGTTCTATCCTCTCTTATGTCAGCATGTTTGACACCCAAAAAGGTCGCCATCTGGAAGCAGTCAGATCCTAGCAATGAAGGATGAAGAAGACAAGAATTACTTGTCAATCTGAGGCCTTTATTTTTGCAGTCGGTGGTCAAAGCAATTTATATATACTCACAATAATAAACAGAATATAAATAAAATATGCAACTAACAACAAATCCCTGCATGCATATCCTTAGGCACTAAGTTCTACCCTTTGGAAGTTCAAGCTTTGGCAGAGCTTAAGAGAGAAATTTCAGAAATCTGGATTAGCTGATGAGAATCTCTCCCTAAATGCCATGCAGCCCAGCAGGTTTGTTCAGGTTTGCTGTATGGGTTTACTCAGGAGTAAGTCGCAGGGAGATGAATAAGACTTCTTTGAGTAAGGGTGTTACAGCTTTGGTTTGCAAATGACACACTGAACATGCTCTCAAATGTGTATGCTAAAGAGGTGTGAAGGGGGTATAGTTTAGGAGGCAGTCTCTAAAAGGTGTTTTCACGCATGACATTTAAAAGTAGTTTGTTCTTCAGTTACCACACAATGATAACTTAAAATCTCCATTGGCAAAATGTACGTTCCGTTTCTTTCCCACATTATACCCTGTGTTAGCAAGGGTGAGAGAGTCTCAGCATGTGTTTTAGTGGCATAGTTGAAAGTGGTTTAAGTCCTTAACAGATGTTTAGTTGGGGGACTAAATGACCTTTCTGTCTCTTGATTTGCTTCTGTTTGGCGTGCTCACAGGGTGCTTCAGAGTGGGCTGGAGGTGGAACGTTTGCGACTCAGGAACTTTTACCATTACTACCATTCCAAACGTGGCATGTGGAATTCACGCAGCAAGAAGACACCCAAAGACTAAACACCAGCCCTGCCCTCAGCTGATCCCCACTCCTGGTCCTCTTCGGGAGGCGAAGAGGAAGCAGCAGCTGCCATCTTGGCTTTGCTACCTGTGACTTGGCACACCTTCCACACTGCTGCAGGTGGCCTTCTGGATGCAGCATCAGTCAGAGGCCCTGTACAAGGGCTCTCGGCAGTCGAGGGTTTCTACTGAACTATTTAAAGCAAACCATGTTTACTTTGGGATTTTTTTGTGACTTTTCTTAAGGGATCTAATTTCTTAGTCAGAAATTGCATTTATTAACTCAGTAGTACTGAAAGGTCGGGATTCCTGCTGAAAGGGAGAATGGGATGTGCCTTCCAGTATTACTACAGCCAGGAAGGAAGGTGCTGGGACCGCTACACAAAGCTCATGCAGCTGCCAGGGGAGAATCACAGTTGTTACTTGGCTCATAGATTTGGCACCTGAAAGCAAAGGAAGAATCTTTAGTGTGACAAGTGCTGTTCACTCCTGAGGTGACTGGGCCTCAACACTATATCATGGTCAAAGTGGGCCCTCAGGAGAGTTCAATGTCCTAAGAGGATTTTTGAGGGAAAGGCTCATGTCAGGTTTTTTGGGGGGGGGGTGTTTCAGTCTTTCTAAGTGAATGTTGGGTTTCTGGCCCATCTGCATATTTTCTGGACCTGTCTTAGGTAGAGGCAGCCCCAAATCTAGCCCCCTGTGATCTTCCTACACATACCTGCTGCTTCTGTGACTGATGAAGATCATGCTAGGATGGAGTTGGGGAAAAGAGTTTCAAGAGAGAGAGGGCACGATCATGAGAGTGCCCTTCACTACTCTCAGAGCCACTTCAGATGCAATAATCTTGCTAAGGGGGCTGGGGGTATAGGCACTTTGTGCTTCCTGTTCTTCCACATTTCAGTCTTATCAGAAAGAGAACTTGCACATCTTCCCTGCGCTGGGGGTGCAGAGACTCCCAATGTGAGCACATATTCCAGATAGGAACAGTACAGTTCTCTTTCACACTTCAATGAAATGGCAATGGAACAGAAAAGTATTGAGGCCCTTCCACTTTCTTTTCCCATCACAACAAATTCGCATCAGAATTGGCTTGCACCCTTCTCATTCTTCCCTTTCATCCTTCATCTGTTGTTTGAATGTACAAGGAAAGTATCGAGTAGCTCTCTGTGCCATTTGAATGGCCACAGAGAGAGTAGGTGAGTTTCTGTATAACCGTCAGCATTGGCGCAGCCAGGAATTAAGGAGAAACCCTGGGAACCCATGAGTGCTGAGTTGCTCAGTGAGCCTAAGCTTCCAGTTACTGCCCACTCTTCTCCAGTCACCCAACCAAGCTAATGAAAGAAAGCTGGGTACCACCCTCATGCTATGAGGTGTGAACACCCACCACCATAAAAACCCTCATTTTGGGGAGGGGATTGGATAGCTAGGAAAATCAGGATGGGCTGAAAGAGTGGACTGGAGGCCCATGTTTTCCTCTAGTCAACATTACTTCCAGAGGAACCCCCCTCCTTTTCCACACACAGTTGGAGAAGTAGGTGAGGTTTCACTATCCTCAGGTTCATCTTCACAGGCTGCTGTGGTTGGGGTAACAGAAAGGGATGGTGCAGGAATCAAAGGAGGGGAGGGCACAACAATATTTCCAAGCTAATTTCTGTGAAATTATGAGGTAGAAAGCTGTTTTCAGAAAGTTATGTCTGGTTTTGTTTTGTTTTTTTATTGATATTGTTATTAAAAATAAAGTAAATGTCTTGGTTCTGATTATCTCCCAGGTTTCAGTTTTGGTGCTTTGCAAATGCCATCTGAAAAAAGATTGATTTCCACTGCAAAGATCCTTCCCCTCCCAGCCATGCAATGGTATAGGAAGAGTATTGTGTTGTGACACTACTGGTGCACTCAACCTTTGCCTCACCTAGACTATCCCCAAGAGGGTCTGACACTGCAATTGGTGCTGTGCTGAAAACTTCTCCCACTTTTTCCCAAGCAATCTCTATCATAAATGAGAAATTATCAAAGTCATCTCCCTGGTGCTCTGCATTCTGCAGCCCCTCCAAGCATGAAAAGCCTGTGACATCCCAGGGTGGGCTTTGCTGTAAGCACAGGAAGCTGGGAGGGTTGTCTACCATGCTCTAAGCTTTTAAGTTATTTTTACTTTTAAATAAATCAGTACACTTTTAAAAAAATGTATTAGGAAGCACTTCCCTTAGAAACAAAGGGAAGAGCGCTTAAATCCAGGAGCTAGGTTGCCAGTCGCCCCAGCCTCAGGTAACTCCAGGAGAGGAGACCATGGAGGAAATTCATCCCATGGGCCTTTTCAGATCAGGAAGGCTGCAGAGTGCCAGGGAAATACTTAATAGAAATAAAAACACACCATATTCTTCTTTGCAAAATTACAAATGCCTTTTAAATCACATTGTGAATGAAGCAGAAAAACAGAAGTCTCTTTTTACAAGGGAAGAAATCTAAAGAAACTGGAAGGCATGTTTGAGCATGCACTACCCAAAACACCTTTACGCTTCAGCCTGGATTTGCCAGCATGGTCACAATGGCATCCGTGAGAACTTCTGCTGGTGCCCTCTCCCTTTGCCATGCTGTGGATGGTGAACTGCCCCCGCCCCACCTGTGGAAAGTGCAGTGGGGGAAAAGAACGCCACTCATGCTGAGCGCCTGGTTGCGTTAAATGGGGGCAAGAGAAAGGCACATTGTATTTGTTTCTCTAAGAGAAAAACAACTTTCTGAATTTTAGAAAAGGCATTAAGGATGTGAAAGAAATGCCTTAAAACTGACACTCACATCCAGATTTCATCAACGCTGCTCTGCCCTGCCATACAGGTATCACCCTGGCCGGCCACAGCTGGGTGTGGTCACACTGACATGCTTTTGGGCTATATTTAGCTCTAAAGAGAAGGGGAAAAATAGAAGGAAGGCAGGCAGTGCCACTAAGAAAAGGACACGAGAGGCAGGAGGAACTCGGCAGGTGCTAGGAAATTTGTTCATTAAGAAAATGTGGCTAAATGCATTTTGGTTTTTTGAACAAAACACACTTTGGGGTGGGGCAACACTATTAGTCTGATTCTGCCTTGATAGAATGTTCCTTTTTGCTAGCTCTGGAGATTCAGCTAAGGCTGTTTGCAATGCAGACTCTTTCAAGCGTCAAATACATGGATACAGAGCTGATGGCAAGTTACTACAGCCTGCTAATCCCTGCAAAGGCATAAGCAGTAGCACAAACTCATGAAAGATGGCACCTCATCTTCTCTGAATAATCGTGTCCCTGATTAGTGCTCCCTTTGCATTTTGTTCCAGGAAAGCCAGGATCTCATTATAGAGGAGCTGACTTCCCTGCATTAATCTTTTCCCATTCTGGCCAGACCTCATAAGGAACGCTGTCTCTGCCACAATAGCCTCACTTAAGGCAAGCCATGAACAAGCAAGCCTGCTGGTGCACAGAACTGATTAACAGCAGGGCAGCTAGAAAAGAACGATTAAAAAAAGTTGGTCCCCTTTTGTAACGTACATAACACCAGCTTAATGTTAAAATATTTTTTGCTGCTGGAATAAAAAGATATAAAGCTTATAATTTCTTGAGAAACAACATGTGAATAATTGAATGATAGTGTTTAAATAATGAGTTTTTTATATATTTGATAATAGGTTTTTATAGATTATTATATATTATCAGTGTTGTGTTTTGTATCAGGGTATGTGTATATTAAAGAGGGGGGAAATCACAACATTTTTGCTCCTTACCCACAGCTAAGTCATGGTTTTCAGAAGCTGGGTCTCAACCTCATCACCCCTTGGAGAAGATCGGGTTCAGCTTATACACAAGTTAGCAGGCCTCAAGACTTCCCTCTTGTAATTCATTAGGTCTACAACTATAACAGAAAGAAACTTCCACCTCTCACATATCACCTCTAGGCACCACATTTATGCAGTCTCCATGAATCCATTCTTAGTCTCTGGGCAAGGAGGAGTCATAGAGCCCATGCAGTAAATATCATCTTAATAACTCATCAGTATATATAAAAAAAAATTCCTTCCAGTAGCACCTTAAAGATACACACTGTGTGTATCTGAAGAAGTGTGCATGCACACGAAAGCTCATACCAAGAACTGACTTAGTTGGTCTTTAAGGTGCTACTGGAAGGAATTTTTTTTGTTTTGACTATGGCAGACCAACACGGCTACCTATCTGTCATCAGTATATACCTAGCCCAGCAAGGTTAGAGGCCCATTACACACTGACCCATGCAATTGCATTATACTGGTGGCCAGCTGTGCATCAGACAAACTGGAGTGGGTGCTTATGCTGCTGGTTCCAGATTTTGCATAGTATTGGGATCAGGCTGTTTCACCTGATACTATTCCTGACTTCAGTGGTACAATTAAGGAACTCAGACCTTCCATATCTACTCCATTGGACTGAGTTGGGCTAAGCTGAAAAGTCAATGAAACCTGTTGGTTTTCGTTATGGATTTGTTCTGTCATTAAAGCTCCATGGGTATGGGCCCAGGGTAGTGGAAGGCATGTCTCGTCTCATCACATTTGTTCCTCTGAAGACTCTTAAATAATCAGAAGAAGGCATGATATGAGAACCCCACCCTCCTAGGCTAGACAAAGGCATCAGGGAAAAAGGGTTTCTTGACAGGAGCATCTTCCCTATGGGAATTCCTTACCTAAAGAGTTCCATCAGACCCACTCACTTGTTATTTTTCATAGGCTGGCCTTTTAAAGCTATCAGTTTTATTTCTGGTTTTATCTTGGCTGTTTGAATACAGGGATAGTTGCTTAAATTGTTTTAATTTAACTATTAATTTTTATTTTTGTTGTAAACCTTGGCATGACTACTAAGTGTGCTCTGTGTTTTTTACACAAAAGAACAACAGGAGTAGTCTGTCACCTGGACTTCTCTAGCTGAGCACCTTCGACTGCAGCACAAAAACAGCTCACCTTGCTTTGCTTACAAAACACAGGTGGATGACCCAGAAGAAAATGAGGAGAGATGCAAAGAAGATATCAGCACTGCCAATATGTGTTGTCATATACAAAGTATTTCCCCATGCGATCAAGATCAGAGGTGGGGCAGGAGATAGATGGGCATCCACCCCTTGATATTTGGGACACCAAGGATTTCTGATTCCCAACTGTTCAACAATAGCAACACCAACAACAAAAGCTTTGCCTACCTCCTCCTAAATCAGGCTGCTGAGATAGCTTGGGAGCTGGGGACAATCAGTTCTGAAAGGGGGGGGGGATAAGGAATTATTTAATCATGCACATCACAGCAACTGCTACCTACAAATTCCTGGGCTGAAGCAATCCCAAAAGGCAAGGGAGCAGCTAAGCAAGAGATATGTATGGAGTTTCTTTCCCACCTATCAACTTGACAAGCTGGAGGCATCAGCATAATGGAAAGTGAACTTTTTTCCTTTTTTTAAAAAGGGTATTTGGCTTCTCATTGGTTGTGCTTATTTTCCAAACAAAAATATTAATTGGGTACTGCTTCCAATGTCAATTAGCAAGTCACTGCTAGCTTGCACAGCCTCAACAGGCAGATAAGGATTCATTTTCTTCCCCCTTCATTGCACAAACACTTCTTCTACGTTCTGCCTCACCCACCAACCCATCACTGCCATAGGTGACTTAGAAAGTGTGAACCCAAAGTCAAAGCATTTCTTTGTTAAAAAACCAACCTAGTACAGAAATTCACCCTAACATACCCAGTCACACCATCCGTTTCTGTAAAACCTTGGACCCTGCACATTTTCCTGATAATTGAGTTGTCATGATTGTTATATGAATTATGATACTGTTCAAACTCAATTTAACTAGCAGAGTTGAGCCTCACACCTCAGTCGGTGAGATCACTGCCTAACACTTACAGTGGCACCTTCAGGCAGCATCACATCAGGCAACCATTAAATACCGTAATATTCCCACTAGCGTCTGTCCTCTCTTGTAGTACCACTCTGGTTGTTCTCCCTTAAAAAGGTGCCCTGCAGTTGCATAGCAGGACATGAGGACAACATGAGTAACATAGTTTGCACATCATGGTAAGTCAAACCATGGCTGATGAGGACCACACAAATATGCTTGTTCCCATCTGCTTTGCACCTTTGAGCTCATGGAAGCATGGCAGCTAAAGCAAGCCTTGGACTTAGTGTGTCATCTGAACCCAAGATTGTGATTAAACTTTCTCCTCCTTAACCACAATCAACAACCAAGAAAAAACCTTGGCTACACACCACAGTTAAAGAGGGAAAAGCTCAGCCACAATCTCCAGTTCAGATAACTGTGCTAAGCCAAGGCTTGCCTTAGCAGCTGTGCTGCACCGCCTAAAAAGACTGGGGAGCAGCAAAGCAGGTGTGATCTCCCCAGGAGCCAATATGTGCAAACATGGCCACTGAGACAACCCAACCTGAAGGGAGGGACAAGTGAGCTAATGTGGGAATTCTATCATTTATTTCAATAAACGTACCTTTTGGGGCAAAGCAACACAAAAGGTGGCTTACATTTCATTAAAAAAATTAAGAATGCTACAAAACTAGACTATTTACATTACAGAGGTACAAAATTATTTCAAACAGGCAAGCCCAAAATAAACAGAAATACATGGACTGGTGGTATCTCCACAGTAAAGCATTTGCTTTGAATGCAGAAGGTCCCTTGTTCAGCCCTGGGGCTGCCAGCTTGGTGCTGACCCATGACATTGCCTTGTTCATAGGTGCTTCTCCAGCTGTGGAATGCCCTTGCTAGCAGGGTGCACCTGTCGCCACCATTAATAACTTCTGGGAGGAATTTGAAAATGTTCCGGTTTACCCAGGCATTTGGTGGTTGAAGAATATTGTTCCTGGCAAGCACAAGAACACTGGCTGGAATAGTGCTTTGAACTGTACCTGCTTTTAGAATGCTTTTAACCGTAATTGCTTCCAGAATGGTTTAACTGTGTTTGTGTGTGTGTGTTTTAAGAAATGTGGACCTCTTTACTGCACTAGGCTCTTTCAGGAGGTAGGGCAGGATACACCATAAATTGAATAAATAGCAATAAAATCCCTGATACCTCTAGATAGGGCAGAGAACACTCCCGCCCGAAATCCTGGAGAGCTGCTACCAGTAAGTGAACCAATGATCTGATTCAATATAAGGCACCGTTTCCTGTGCTGAAAAGCCAAATTTAGATTTTTGGAGGCCATGGACAACTACACCTCTTTAATTTGCTTTTTGGTTTCCCCACCTCTGTTAAAAACAGCAATGCGTAGGGTGTTGCTGAGTTACAGCTTTAATTTTTTGGGGGTATGACTGTTCTTTTCATCTTTTGTTGTTTTTAACTGCTGTTTTGGAAGGGCATTTGCCTAGGAATTTTAAAAATCCTTTTCTTTCTGTGGAAGCCAGAGTGAAACAACACCCCCCATATATACATACATATTTGCCTGCTGATGAACAAGCACAGGCCCTAGCTTGACTAAGAGAATCCGAGCATCTCCCTGGGGCCATGAGCACCACCCAGTCAGCCACACCCAGCTAGCACACTCTTTCTGGCACACCCAGCCAGCAGTTTCACCATCAAGAACACCTTCCTGAGGTTGTCCAACTCACCACCATCATAGGATCCAGTTCTGATAAAGAACCTGGAATCTGAACCAGTCCTGAGCCTGTGAGTAAGCATCCTATGCATGTCTGCTCTGAAGTTAAGTCCCACTGAGTTCTCTTTGCCCCCAGATGAGTGTGCATTGCAGCTTCAGTTCCCTAACTGAGAGGGATGGTCTGCAGAAGATTTTTCACTTTGGGTCAGGAACTTTTCATTCCCTAATACTATACTTGTTCACTCTCCACGCTCTCTAAGATGTGTTCCCCATCTTTTCAGTCAGGTATTTAAGGTAGCTTGCCTTAACGATAACGATACAGTAAATTCACATAGTTTAAAATTAGAAAACCCATGAACGTAACAGTAAAGCAGCAAACGAGAGAAACAACAGCCAGCACCAACCCTAACGCCAATTAAACACAGCTGTTTTTAATTGCTGTTTTGGATGACCATGTTAGTATGTTTCATGCATTTCCTCTTTTAATGTGTGTGTGTTTAATCCATCTTTTATGGTTAACCTCTTTAGGAACTTGGATCCAAATGGCAAGCCGTACATGAAGAAAACAAAATGAATAATTGGTGAAACATAAAGCGTTTTAATGCCCAAGAGGGATTTTACCTTTTGTGTGGAGGACACAGAAAGCAGTGCTACATTAGATAACCTCAGAGGACAGAGAAGCTCACATGCTAAAGGGTGTTTCTTCAAGACAGGCTGCTAGATTATGCACCTAGTTGCTAAGAGCAGTCCCATGTAAAGTAAATTGCAGTAATCTAGCCAGAAGTTTACCAAGGCATGAATAATGGATGCAACATTCCTCCTGCAGTGAGCCTATATTTGAGGTATCAGATGTAAGTGGTAAAAATCTGTCATAGATCTGGCCCAGTGAAATCTGGACTTTATTTGAGCCAGTGCTCACCAACAGAGAAGCTGCTTTAAAAGCCAGGGTTAGTCCTAGAATTGGGGGGGAGGAGAGAGAACCTTGAAGCACTTTTAATTAACTGTTTTATCAGTTAATGTATTACAACTGGAGTCTGATAAAGTATGCTTGGCCCTCAACACCAACTTCGTTGGACTGGTCATGTTGTCTGGATGCCCGATTATCGTCTTCCAAAGCAACTACTCTATTCCGAACTTAAAAATGGAAAGCGTAATGCTGGTGGTCAACAAAAGAGGTTTAAAGACTCTCTCAAGGCAAATCTAAAACACATGTAGTAAACACCAACAACTGGGAAACACTGGCCTGCGAGTGCTCCAGTTCGAGAACAGCCTTTACCAAAGGTGTCATGGACTTTGAAGACACTTGAACTCAGGATGCAAGGGAGAAACATGCTAAGAGGAAGGCCCGCTTGGCAAATCCACACTGTGATCAACTTCCACCCAGAAACCTATGCCCCCACTGTGGAAGGACATGTGGATTCAGAATTGGCCTCCACAGTCACTTACAGACTCATTGTTAAAACCGTGCTTATGGAAGAAAATCTTACTCGGCTACGAGTGATCACCAAAGAAGAAAGAAGAAGGAAGTTAAATAAAACATTCAATGCTCGGTTCCTGAATTAAGATGTACCAGGGCTCAAGCCTACCAAGGAATCACAGATTCTGTCTTGGCAGATCTCCCACTAAACCCAAATGTGTGAGAACTACGTCATAATCTAATGGGAAAAGAAAAACACTCTGTGCATGGTCAGAGGCAGTACTCCCTCCCAAGTGCCAAGTCTGGGTTGTAGAAAACAAAACAAGCTTTGTAGTTAAATTCTGTTTCTCTGGGCAAAAACTAGAGTACTGACAGATATAATGACTTGCCTAAAACTGCCGTATGGGGGAAATGGGATGCAGAGAATCAAATTCATGACTCCTAAATCCATATACTTCCCATTCTCTTCTGCTGCCATGTGGCAGGTTTATTCTTGCTTTCAATCCTGCACTTTGCATTTTACAGCTAGGCTAATCTCATCTCAACAAATTGCTGTAAACCTGATTTATGGCAAGCTGACCTGCAACCCGCTCCTGCCCCCTTCTGCATATACAACTGATTCCATGTTCTTCTACTTGGCCTTTTCCACCTCTCTGTAACGCAGAGCTGAGGGAGACACTGGAGTCTTCCCATTAGACAATGAATAAACATTTCCAAAGGAGCACTCCTGACCTCCATCTCTCTTTCATGCCAGGACATCGATAAGGTATTAGAAACCACACCAAAACTGGCCATATTGAGTATTTTTTTCCAAGACAACAGCGCACACTCACACTGCAAATAATTCGTAAGTCACCTACTCTCAGCAGCCAGGAGCATCATGACACTGGAGGGACCTGTCAGGAGTGAACATGGACCATGGGTACCAAACCATATGGGAAACAGCCCTACAAGAAAAACTTGACAACAAATTGAAATTAGCACAGGAACAAACAAAAGAGGATGCCTTCACCCCGGTGTGGCTTCCCTTCATTACATACACAGCCCAACAACAATCCACTGAAAACATGCAAATTGTTGTGGCTAACTGGATCCAAAAACCCGTCTTCCTCACACATGGAAATAAAACTCACTGCAGCCAACTAATGTCAACCAACCATGCCCTGGGCCCCCCAACCTCTCTCACCACCAATGAAAAGTAATAAATGAATAGAAAGAGAACCTACCCACAAGATGCTGACACAGAAACCTTGCACATAAAAGAATGAAAGTTTACTACCCCCTCTTCTCCTCCCCTCTCTTATTCTGCAACCCTATACAGTGGTACCTCCAGTTACAGACTCCGCTAACCCAGAAATATTACCTCAGGTTAAGAACTTTGCTTCAGGATGAGAACAGAAATTGTGTGGCGGCAGCAGCACAGCAGCAGCAGCAGGAGGCCCCATTAGCTAAAGTGGTACCTCAGGTTAAGAACGGACCTCTGGAACGAATTAAGTTCTTAACCCAAGGTACTGTCCATAACATTAGTGTCTCACATCACATATAACTGATCTGTAGAAAGGATTCTATGAATGGAAAACAGAGATGCTGTATGTACTTTCATAAGCCAATAATTTCTGTATAAAAACATTTTTAAAAAAAAAGGTTGCAGTGCTTCAGCCAGGCCACTAGGTGCCAATGAACAAGCAAGGTGAGAATTGTAGCTGGAAAAAATAATAACAAACTCCCTCAGGCTCTCTGTGAGAGTACGAAACAATACTCAATGTGAGCTTGTATCCTAGCCCACTTGAGATACAGGCAAGGAGCCTGGGGAAAGAGTCTTCACAACCATTTCCTAAAGCCAACTTTTAGCCTTTGGAAATGCTATGGGGCCGACTTTTCAGTGCTATCAATGCTGACCAGGACTGGTTGCTTTTCTGAGAGTGCATTCTGCAACATGTCATTTACACAGTAATAGAGCATTAGTAGAGGATTTATACTGGACCGCCACAGTTTTGTTTGTGATACAACCTCGATGTCACTGCATTATTGCCCTTCAGAGAGGCAACTCTTGCAAAACATTGTGCAACAACACTTAACAGCGATCAGAAATTCATGTAAGTAGTATGCAAGAGGTTCAAAGGCAATTTGAGCTCTACTTATGAAAAGGCTTTCCCCCAAACCCTTGCTAATCATGCAATAATAATAACAGGGCTAAACAGCGAGCCTCCAAACTCAAGGTCCTCCTTGTGTTATAATTAGCCAAGAACGTCTCTGTCTGGAGAAGGTGTTTGTCCTTCTGCCAGCATGTGGAGTGGGGCGATTTCTGCATCTCCAAGCACAGTACTGTACCGCTCTGTCAACATCAGAGGAGCAAGCAGAGCCATGTTTGTGGAAGGATTTAGAATACAAAGCACTAGACATGGCCTGGAAGCTTGAAGTTGGTCAGGGAGTTAGGACCTAAACAACAGCATAATCGGAATGAAAGGTGAGGGCCAAACTAGGAGTGTTTGGAAAGGTTTGGGGAGAGAGGTTTAGGACTGATTGATTCCACTCCCTCCCAGCTACAAGATAGGATCCTGAGGTGCTTTAAATTGAAGTTGGATGTCAGTTGTAGAAGGCTGGGAAAGAAGAATGATCTTAATTTACAGAAAGCTACATACACAGAGCACCAAGAATCCCCAATTTGCTGTTATTATGACAGATCTTGTACAATTCTATTAAATCAGAATAGTACCAAAAGAAAGAAAGAACAAGTGAACTACAATTTAATCCTGTAAATTAACAGGGTGTGTGTATGTGCACAGAGGAGTGATTGAGGGACAAAAACAAACAAGCTACCCACACCCAATATATTTTCTGCCAAGTTTATGTCGTGAGGTGGCCAACAAGCAGCAGAATAGCCATTCATATGGTGAGTGAAAAAATAGGAGTTTGTTAGAAAATAAAAAAGACATTAAAAAAGAAAAAATGGCCATGTGTTGACCCTCATATGCCAACTGTGTACACAGAAAAAAAATCTGATCTTAACGACCCATTTGTGAGATAATACTCCTGTCTGGACATGGCCTAGACAAGATATTGGTGATCTTTGATCAAATCTCCTGTTTAACTCAATTTCTTTTAAAATCAGGCATAGGATGAGGGAGGCAAATTGAGTTGGGACTTCAGAGAGGTCTATTGCTTCCACCCCATTCCACTGGGAAGTGGGGAACAGTTGTTACCCAAAGAGTTGGGTTAGGTGGACTGCACATCAGAATAACAGAAATTGGGGAGGGGGATAACAAACATAGCTCTATCTGTATGGAATATGTGTAACCATCTGTTATAGTAACCATATCTATAGTGTACCGGTACTCCTCCCACAGCAGGGAATTCTTGTTTCTGTGTACGTTTGTTTATATTAGTTTTGGATTTATATTCCACCATTCACCTCCAAAGGGCCCTCAGAGGAGCTGCCAACATATTGTAACTTATCAGCCCATAAGGCAACCATAAAAGCATAATAAAATTAATCATCCTAAAATCCTACAGTTAAAGCAAAACCCTAAAATATCTTCCAAACTTATGAACAGTAGTCATTACAACAGTTAAAATGAGTCACTACCCACAAAATGCTTGCTGAAATTTAAACAACAATTTTACAGTTTTTCTGGACATCCCTGGGAAGGAGTTTTTTGGGGAGTTCTATAGTGTAAGGTGACACTGTTGAGAAGACCCTGTTCCTCAGGTCCATGTTTCAAATTCCAGACAATGTGATTTGGAGCAAGGTATCACCTCCTTCTGCCTCTTGTGCATGTATCGAAACCTCTACATCTGCCCTGTGCTTAGCTCGGAATGTATCAGATTAAACTTAACCAACCGTGCACCATCATAATTGTTAATACTGACTTCTGCCACCTAATACCGTGTATAATACCAGTGATAAAACACAGACAGCATGTACCCAACCATGTAACACCATGTATCGGTGGTGTTATTTGACCTTGCACAGCTTTGGAGGCTGATGGTTTTGTCACAGCCAAGTCCTCAGCAGAACAATACATTTGCAGGCAAACAGTATGATAGATAACAGGAGAATGAGGATCCTTCAACACAAAGGCAACTTCCTTCAAGTATAGCAGGCCTTCCAAGCTCTTGGTACTCTCCCTGCGTCACAATCATCAACAGCCCTGCTCTGCATCTTCCTTAGGGCTTTTGCCTGGCTATAATTTGAGTACTGATATGTTTTTTGCTTGCCTGGACAGAGGGTAGAAAGAAGTGTGTGTGTGTAGAGACTAGCCTACACTACAAAGATAAAATTCACACTTGCTGCTGTACGCACTTGTCTCTGGCCCTACCCACCACTGGTATTTGACGCTCAGAAGGTTGCCCAGAAAAGAATGCAACCCTCAGGCTAAAAAAGGGTTCCCTATCCCTAATCCAAGGAAATTTATGGAAAAGGAGTAACAAAGGAGGAACCCCAGGAAATACATATAAGGGAATTCTCATTTTCAAAGACACTCCATTGTTCCCAAAATGAGTAACTATTACTAAATTAAAGTCTGGTTTGTAACCCAGAACTGTCCCTAACCTTCAACCAAGGACTTGGTTCCTTGGGTAGGCAGAGAGCAGAAGTAAAAAAGAAACATGGTAGTCTTTCATTTAGCAAAGCCAGGGATTGATTAAGGATGGTGCCTTAGGTAAAGAGAGTTACTTGTATAGTATTACTAAGTTGCTGGAGGGGAATTTAACCCTTAAAATGCAAAGCCAATCATCGTTCCCTGGTTGTAGATTCCACCCAACATGGCTACCTTTGGTTTTCAAATGCTTGAATACTACCAAATCTTGCCATTCAAGGCAGATGTGAACTGAACCAAATTTCTCCTACATCCCTATTAGAACAACTTTAATTATCCCAGGTCACTTCACTCAGGACAGGATGCAAAGTACCTTTCAAGTCTATGGAACTCTCAGCCTGTGTATTTGTAGGCATTTGTTAAAGGATTTTGTGAGGGAACAGGGTTGTTGTTCCACTTTGCTTTGAAACTGGTTTTAAATGTGTTGCCTTTGAACTTGCATCATGGTCTGCTTATATTGGTCAGCTTTTACTGCCCGATTTGTCTTTTTGTGTTTTATTACCTCATGAAGAAATTAAAGAAAACCAAACCAAACTAAAACTGACTCAGATAAAGCCCTGGTGCCAGTGTCCCATCTCTACAAAGGCATATTTCTTAATCCCCATTTCAGAGTTGCCAGATTATCAGTTTGCAGTGGTCATCTCAGAATCTCAACATTATCAGGTTTAGCTCAGACTTCTTGTACTGAGGTGGGGATAGACAAGGCCTACCTTATTCTCCTTGAATACCATTGCCTGTCTTTCACTTCCAGCAGCACCATCCAGCTTCCAAGGAAATTATGCAGGCCCAACTGCTCCTAATGGCTTCTTCCCCAAAGTTGAAAACTGTTTCTCCCAATTCATTCACATGGCCTGCAGGTGCTGCTGAGGCTTTCTGGGCCTCACTCTTAAAGAGACAGTACAAAAGGTGAGCGGTGACCAGAACTTCCCCTTCACACAGCACATCATCCCTGGTTCCAGTGAGGCACTGGAAAATCCACTCTTTTTCCATCTAGCACATTCTCTCACTCCCATGTTCTTGCTTGAGGCCTGCTGGCCACAAGATAAGCTTCTACTAATAAAGCTGAAGGTTGTGCATCACAAGTAGTCCTTGAATTCTCATGTATTTGCAAATTCTTGGACATATGGCAAAGGTACATGCAATGTTGGGGGCAGTGCAACATCACTCTTAGACATGTCAGTGGTTCAACCACAGTGCTGGCTTCTAAATTACTGAAACTGTGAAGAAACAGCTAGATAATTCATGGTGGAATTAAAGTACATCTTAGTTGCAGAAACGAAGCCCTGGGTCTGCAAGCTGAGGTGGGGATCCTCAAAGTATCCAGTTCTTCATTAGTATATCCAGTGGCAGCTGGTGAAGTGGTGAACTTGGAAGTCATGGTGGCTGAGCAGCATATCTCTGAATAACAGTTGCTCTGAGGAGCATTTGCAGGAGAAAGATTGGCCAGTGACTAAAAGGGCAAATAGCAAATAGCAAAGCTATTCTCAGTGCTTTTTCTCCTGGGGGGACACAGGGGTACACATACCCCTAAACGTTTTTTATCTTTGTACTTTTGTCCATTTACTGTATTTGAGAGTACCCCTAAACATTTTTAATAGAAAAAAAGCACTGGCTATTCTCATATTCTTAATGGTGGCCACTGCTGGGCCACCATACTCAGCACCATTACCCGTGGGATTGAGAGGAGATGATGACAGAGGCCAGATTAATCCTGTGCAGCCACACCGGCATCAATGGAGACTGCAAGTCAGCCAGCAGCAGCTAAGAACCCACACAGTGTGACTCTAACAGTTTTCATGTGTTTGCCTTGTCAAGTCCTCTGGCAAGATTACAGGGTTTCCTCCTTCCTCAGTTGCTGCACAGTGGCAGCACAGCACAGCACCTCACCCTGCTGAATAGGCTATAAACCTTTTGTGCATTTAACTCATTGCTGGCCCTTTTCCAGAGGTGCTTCACCATATAGTGACAGATTATTTACAAAGAAAACAGAAATGTTTCAACTGTACCTGTGCCTTCCTTTCTTTTCCTCATCAAACCAACATGAGCAGCAGGTGCCAGGTTGACAGCCGTGAGGTAGAAGTCTTCTTATTTCAGTTGCAAAACATAGAGGAAAAACAACCAGCCCTCTCACCTACCCAGAATGCTGTGCTAACAGACCTCCACCAGCAGGACTTGGGAGGCTCTGCCTGGGAAAAATGAGTTTAAGCACATGCTTGGCCTAGTGAAGGGATTTTGTGCTGCAAACCCCTCAGCTGAAGAGATCAGCACTCTGATTTCACAAAAACGTGTGCTGGTGTTTGGTAAATACAATGGTACCTCAGGTTACATACACTTCAGGTTACATACGCTTCAGGTTACAGACTCCGCTAACCAAGAAATATTACCTTGGGTTAAGTACTTTGCTTCAGGATGAGAACAGAAATCGTGCTCCGGCGGTGCTTCAGGTTAAGAACAGTTTCAGGTTAAGTACGGACCTCCGGAACGAATTAAGTACTTAACCTGAGGTACCACTGTACGTTGCAGCAGTGTGCAGAAACAAAGAGCCTGGCAAGACTGATGGTTGAAAGGATAAAGAAAGATTAAGGTTTATTACTCTTGGCAAAGAATGCCATTCTAGGTGTAGGTTATACAAGTGGACAATATGCAGCCAAGACTATCACATGCTTTTAAACATTTTTCCTTTGCTGAGCACCCTGCAAAGAGCAGCACAGGAGAGACCCCACCCCAACCACAGTGATATATTTTGTTTGAAGAAATGCTTGAATGTAAATTTCAACTGCTCATTTGCTCCAGTTCTTTAACTCAACAACCAATAGAGGGGAACAACATGGCTTCAGGTTCTGTAGCTTTTACTTAAAATTACCAAGAAAGTTTGAACTTAGCCTTGGATTCAGGAGGAAGTAGGGCAAGGGTAGGCAAACTAAGACCCAGGGGCCGGATCCGGCCTAATCACCTTCTAAATCCGGCCCACGGACGGTCCAGGAATCAGCGTGGTTTTACATGAGTAGAATGTGTCCTTTTATTTAAAAGGCATCTCTGAGTTATTTGTGGGGCCTGCCTGGTGTTTTTATATGTGTAGAATGTTTGCTTTTATTTAAAATGCATCTCTGGGCTATTTGTGGGGCATAGGAGTTCGTTCATTATTTTTTTCAAAATATAGTCCAGCCCCCCACAAGGTCTGAGGGACAGTGGACTGTCCCCCTGCTGAAAAATATTGCTGACCCCTGAAGTAGGGTGATAGCAGTAGCCTAGGGTAGGCTATCTATCCAGATGTTGTTGGACTACAATTCCCATCACCACTAACCATTGGCCATGCTAGCTGGGGGTTGATGGCAGTTGGGAGTCCAACAACCACATTGGCTCCCACGCCATATCTTGTATTATATGGAATGTCAGGTTTTGTGAGAACCTTCCATCCTCCCATGTTTCAGAAGTTATGGGATAAAATACTGTCAGAGAAAATGTTTTTTTGTATCAGGGATTCATGCAACAATGACCCTCTCTCTTAGGCTACTGCAGGAATAGGTATTCCTGATCCTTAGTTCAGTGGCAAGAAGCAATTCAGCCCCCTCGCCTATCGTACAGCTGAAGCCATTTCCCTCATTCTCGCTGAACCTCAACCTGACATCCAGCTGATTAAAGGTGCCCTTCATGAGATGGCAAGCCCAGATGAAGGAGACAGCTATTGTTTCATGAGGCACTTTTTGTGTGCCTGGATGGTAAACGTTATAAATAGCAACACAGAACGAAAGGTGGGCCTCCAGCTGGTACCCATAAGATGATTTGTTTCTGAAGTATAGAAGATATAAAAAGCCCAAAGTGTTTTGATAAGAATCTTCCTTAGGGGCAAAAGAAGAAGAATGTATCAGATGTAATTTTTCTTATAAAGGGAAGTCTTACAAAGAGAGACAACATTCTAGAAAAAAGATAAATGAATTGATTTTATTTGTTTCTTCTACCCTTCAGGAACATACCTCCTAATGTGGTATTAGCTTGATGAGGCCTTTCACTTTTTTGCCTTTGGGTACCTCACAACTCTCCCACCCTTCACTTAGGTTATTTTCAATAAGGTATTTTTAAGCTGCCACCCACAATGTTACCAACCCCTGGTCTCAGAACACATTCCTGTGTCTACATCCTTCCTTGTGCCAAGGGCAAATGGATAGTATGAGCTATGGCAAACAAGGCTTTCCCTTCAGTTTAATGATCCTGGCTTGTGTCAATTAATCTCATATTCTCTGATTTTAAACTGTGGCTACATTCACACCATACATTTAAAGCACTATAATACATCTTTAAACATCCACTTCCCAAAGTGGCTAGTTTACTCCTCACCTCAGGAGAAAGGTAATCAAGGCCTTTGTTCACCTTCAGTCTACCTAAGAAGCTCAACATGGCTTTTACAAGGCATTCTTGTATCCCTATACCAACAATTTAGAAACTTTCACCGAAGTAATTAAACCAAGTTGTATTGCCTGTGTTTTCTGACTAATGTATGGAAAAGCATATGAATCTGACCTTTGGAGTGTTTGTAAGTAAAACATTTTTTCACTTGCTAAACACATGGTCTTTTCCTGTGCTGGGGAAAGAAGAGACTATTTTGGAATAAACTTAGAAAAGCATATTGTAAAGGTCTAACAGCATATATTTCCACACTTAATTCCGCTGCATTTAAAAAAAAAAATTAAATCTCACCAAAGAGTACTTGCCCCAAATTTGGATCTTGGCATCCAGGTATTCTCCTTTTATATACCTATTTTTTCCTGGCCACCAAATAATGTATGGTGTGAATGTGGTCTGTTTCTGCCCTAGAAGAACACATATTTCCCTCAGCCAAAAAGTCAACCGCAACAACAAAATGTCAATAGAAAACAACACAGCAGCAATAACACAATATAGGGGGACAATAGTGGAACCAACGAACATTATGTGGTGTTGGTAAAAGATAAGATGGGAAGCCATCACCAACTGCACTGTAGGGTGCAACACTGCTGCAAGCATAGGCCAAGGCAAATTGTATAGTTATGCCATATAAGCAAATCAACACCTGAAGCATTGAGCATGGCATCCACGTGCTCGACTCTTGAAGTCAGACAGAATGAGTACAGCTGCTGAACTGGTGTTGACCCGGTTACTAACACCTAAATAGTCAGCCATAGGTAATTATTCAGATATAGAGCAGATCTCAGTGGTGTACCACATTAGCATTTGATTATCCTCCCTAAACACAGCTCTCCTCTCCATCATAGGGCCTTTACACCTGCCAGTGTATGACAAATAGCTCCAGAGTAATACACATGCCTTAATTTTTCCTGACCTACGTTTCACTCTAATTCACAGGAAACAGCATTTTGTAAAACAGAACACTGGAGAGTATTTCCTCACAGTGCAGAGATAATACACAGATTTCACAAATATGCCAGAGGAGAGAGAAGTTGGAGAGTCTTCCAAAGAGAAGGGTGGGGAAAGAATTCTTCCTAATGTCCTTTTGTCTACATTAATTAATGTAAATGTATGCAAATAGAATCTGTCCATTGGCTAACGGTGATGCTAAACTTGCATTAAAAACAGAAACTGGCTGAGAGCATGAATATTTGTGAAAAGAGAGACACTAACTGAAAATGGCAGAAATGCTAAGTAAAAGTCAAGGAATATAGAGGAGGTCACTTGTGGTGACCTCCCAGACAGGGCAGCATTGTAACGAAGGTTGTGAAAGGGCCATGTTGGCACTGAAATAAGAAAGCTGGATAGGGTCTAAAAGACTCCTTATGCAGTGTCACACGCACACACACCACCACCCATGGATGTGTCAAGTGTCATACATGTGACTTGCACACCAACGCATAACTATTAAGAGGAAAAGTACACTGAATTCTATGCTCAAAAAAACCTTATCCAGAGCAGCAGCATTCACATCACCTGCTAGTGGGCCAGGATAATTGGTGGACCCTCCTTAACTAGCACAGAACTGGGGAACGTTTGGGCCCTTCAGGTGTTGCTGAACTACAGTTCCCATCATTTCTAATCATTGACCACCACCTTGCCCCCATGACTGAGCGGGCTCAGGAGCCACATGACAACAGTGCACCATGCGCACATGCCCCATGGCGTGCTGAAGTCGCACACACATGGCTCAGGTTGTAAGCGCACGGCTACTACAGAGGTTGGGGGCCCCGGCTCTCTGATTTAGAATTTTGTGAGGGCCTTGGCCTCCCCCCATACTTGGCGCCCTGATTGATCATGCTCTCTGGGCCTTATAGGAGTTGAAGTCCAACAGCATCTGGAGGGCCAAAAGTCCACTGACTCCTGCTCTAGCAAGTGAATTAGGTGGTAACAAGTTCTTTCTTTCTTTCTTTCTTTCTTTCTTTCTTTCTTTCTTGTTTTTTTTTATCATATAAGATGTTAATTTAAACTTCAAATTCCACTTAGATTTCCGCTAAGCCAAGATCAAATAATATTACATAAAATAAAATAGCATATATCAAAGTAAAATAAAATAATAAATAATTGTGGCCTTCCAATCATTTCCTGATATAGTTGACATTTATGATTTTGAATGTACTTATAATTATTACCTTACTTTTAACATACTTTCTAATACTTTCTTACAACATATCGTACCAATCTTTCTTTGTTTCTTAATATTTTACTTACACAAGGGTCATTCAAACACTCCCATAGATAGCATGTCACTGTTTTTTTTTTGTAGGTATCTATTAAACATTTCCCACTTTTGAGAAAATGATTGCTTTGTGTTACCTCTTAACCTATTTGTTAACTGAGCCATTTCCACATAGTCTAATAATTTATTTTGCCATTCCGTTAACATTGGTATCTTTCCCCCCTTCCAATTAGATGCTATTAATAAACGGGCGGCAGCTATTGCATATAGAAAGATTTCTCTTATATTTTTCGGAATATCTCTGCCCAAGATTCCGAACAGAAAAGCTTTAAAGATTATTTTTTTTTCATCTCATCATAAATAATAATCCCAAACCCCTTAGCTTTACTGCATGTCCATCACATGTGATAAAAATCCCCTACTTTTTCTCCACACTTCCAACACTTATTCGAATTGCTTTTATACATTTTGGAGAGTTTTGATGGTGTAAAGTACCACCAAACCGGCATCTTCATCATGTTTTCTTTAATGCTGTAGCATGCAGTAAAGTTCATGTTTTTCAATGTGCTTTGCAAACTGAATTTCCTCTTTAGACATCTATTCTAGCTGGCTGTTGCTGCCATCTTTGGGATTGTACTGCGCATATACCCAGCTGTCATTGTTGCCATACTTCTTACGTTGCACCATTTTCATAGACAGCTGAATGTGTGAAGACAACGGAATCCCCAAGGCTCCAGTAACATTCAGTGAAGGCGAAGGCATGAGATGCAGATACTTGGTGGAACAAGGTGAATGCGTAGGATAGATAGGAATGCATAGAGACAGGTCTTCCTATGACTATTTATTTACTTGTTTATTTTCAATATTTATACCTTTATTTTTAGGGCAACATCCTCACACAAGATAGCTTCTAGCAGTAGATAGAGATAATGCAAACAAAAAGAATAAATGAAATTTAAACCAACCACCAAGTATTAGTGCCCAGGGTGCAGGCAGGTTGCCACATATTACAGAATTTTGCTTTCAAAACTGTCAACATGCTTCTCTGCAAAATCAGGCTTTAGCCAGGAGTTGTCACCACAGTTATCTGCAATATTGCCTTCTTTCCATTTTCCTCCAAAAATTAAAGGCAAGTTACACATTCACTTTCTTTCTATCATTTCAGCCTTTTTGTGTTGCTTTAACAGTGCTTTCTTGTATATCACCCAAGTATATTTTCACATAATATATGAGTGCTGTTTCCCAGACAGACATCAGATTGCACGTTTTTACAACAATGGGTAGGACAGTACATACACCGTGATTCTGCAGAAGCACAAAGCTTCCTCACAATCTCATTGTTAATGTTTAAAAAGAACAAGTTTCTGGACCCCTAAACTTGGATGCTTGAAGGACAATAACCGTATAAGGTTTTAGAGACTGGGGTTCTTCTTATCAGTACCATGTGCAATCTTTTCCCTTCCGATGACCAGCAAAACCAGAATAAATCATGCAAAGTACTAAACACTGCAGAAACAATACTGGAAAATATTGGGAGTTGTGTTCAATTTGCATAATCTATACAGATTGCAGAATTCATCTTTTATTGGCTCAAGATAGGAATACCTTGAGAAAATTAGATTTGCTTGTTGTTTATGGTGAGCAAGACACTCAGCAAGACAGCTGGGAGTGGACACACAGACGAATGTCCTCTATTACAAATATCCAGACTTCTCTACACACAATTACAGTCAGGCCTAGGTTACACTCATAACTTGTAAAGTGGCTATCAGTCTCCTCAGGCAGACCAATAAATGGCTTGGTTTTCAAAACAACATAATACCTTATTAGAAAATCATTCTGCAAGAGTCACTTTTGAAAGGTGAGCAATTGCCCTAAAGCACTTTTGAAAATCTTGCCTCACTGGTTTGATGCAAGTTTTAATACGCCTTTTGCTTAAAGCCCCGCCCTCCTCACAAAGCAACGAGAAGCAATGACTCCTCAGGTTAGGTAAACCTTAGCTCCTACTTGCCAAGGCACCTATAAGGAATCTCACCCAGCAGAACATACTCTCACTTGTAGCAATATTGCCACACTTTGTGAAGCTGTGTCATCTTTTTCTGACCCTGTGTGACAGTAGCGATAAGCCTAAGAGCTATCAGAGAGATAAAAGAAGTGTCATCACATCAAGTGTGGTGGCTGGAACATTTGGGTTTGGATGTTGAGGAAAACCCAGGCTCTAATCCCCACTTCAGACACAAAGCTAGTGTTGCTCATGAAAAGTTAAATATATTCATCCCCAGCCCATATGCAAACCTTGCTTCAGCCTCTCCCCATCAACAGACTGCACTCTCAGGGAGCCCCACCTGGTAATATATTGTGTCTCGGCTCACTCCACCTATCCACCAGGATAGCTTATGATAACAAGGGCCCATCTACATGGCACCAACACCAGCTGGTTTGCCCAGGGCCTCGGGCTGCTTCGTCTCCTGCTTCTTCCTTGAGTTCCCTCCTCTCATGGGCAGCTCAGGAGATTTTGTATTGGAAGTCCTTATGCACCTGGAAGTCCTGCATGTCTCAAGGCCATTCATTCCTAAGCCCTGCCATTTGGCCACATTGCCCTTTGTGAGCCATGCAAAGGTTCTGATGGCAGCAATCCACAATGGAGCCTTGAGGGAAGCCGCAGGGGCAAACAGCTAAAGGAGAAAGTTCCTCCACTCTCAATATGCAAGAGTAAGTGGCATAAATTCAATGACTTGGCCTCTATTTATTTACTTAACAATCTTCCTATGCCATTTTTCATAAGGAAAATCACAAAGGCAGTTTGTAATAATGGAGAAAATTAAAATCACAACCAACAAATATTATTTATTTATAAAAATATTTCTATACTGTTATTTCTTAAAAATATATTACAGTGATATAAAAACATAAAACCAAACAATAAAACAAGTCAAACAAGTCAAAAGAAAGTTAAGACGAAAAGAAATTTTAAAAACACACCAATATGTAGAATAACAACTCTTGCAAAACACATATAAAACTAACACAATAATAACCACAACAGGTATCAGTGGCTGCCACCATAAGACCAAACCTGACCATGATAACAGAGTTGTCTTAATCCCACTTGTTTCCAGACTAGCCCTCCCATACCCTGAGGCAAGGATGAAATTGAGGGAAGTGTCCTGCTCTGTGCATTGAGCAGATGACACACTGAGACATCCCCGTGGTTTTCATGGAGGTCATGAAGAACCACTGAGGGCAGCTTCAGAATTTTGAAGTTCATCAGCAACACATTCGAGATTGCCAGAGAGGCTGCCAAACAGCAGGTGGGCAGCAAACTAGAAGGATCTCTAGTTTGTTTGGTCCAAAGTCAGGCACAGACTGTGTTCCAGGGCAGGAATGTCTCTGACAAGAAATATGGCATTATTTTGGACCATAGCAAACCCCCTCCAAACCCTCAAGTCTATGTTGGTGCTGTGCTGAGTACCAAGACAGACACAGCTGGGTCGGACTAACCCCAACCAGGTCTCAATTATACATGCTAGTCTGGCTCCCAGCAGACGGAACTCCTTAGCAGAGCATCCAGAATAGGAAATGGTCCTGCAAATATCCACAGCCTTCTCCCTTGCATCATATCTCCCATTCCCATAATAATTATGGTGGGGTTCTCCTACCATCCCACCCTTTGCCAAATTCATCCAGACACACACTGAACCAAATGTAGCTTAATTATTAACGTGCACCATACAAAAATGCAAACATAGACAACTGGGTAGCAGCATAAACTAGTAAAATGCTTACAGTTGCACAAAGCTATTTAAAGATATATTGCAGCTACTGCTACTACTCTGCAGATGTTTCCAGTTAGTGTTGTGTTGGGCTTCTGAGAAGAAGAAAAGGCAGAGGGAGACAGCTGTGCAGTGTGAAGGATTTCCACATGTCAAAACTCCATTCGTTAATGGTGTCATGAGACACCATTTGAGAAATACATGAGCTCAATGCTTCTGCCTAGGCAAGCCCATTGGCACTCTGCCACACCTCATCCCAGGTAAACCAGTCCAGAGGCACATTGTCCTTAAACAAAGGGTGCAGCTTGTCTTATACCAGGTCAAGCTGTTTGTCTGCTCTGTGTTGTCTACTCTGACTGGCAGCTGCTGCCCAGGGTCTCTAGCAGAGAAAGAAGAGTAGTAGTAGTAGTAGTAGTAGTAGTAGTAGTAGTAGTAGTTTGGATTTGATATCCCGCTTTATCACTACCCGAAGGAGTCTCAAAGCAGCTAACAATCTCCTTTCCCTTCCTCCCCCACAACAAACACTCTGTGAGGTGAGTGGGGCTGAGAGACTTCAAAGAAGTGTGACTGGCCCAAGGTCACCCAGCAGCTGCATGTGGAGGAGCGGAGACGCGAACCTGGTTCCCCAGATTACAAGTCTACCACTCTTAATCACTACACCACACTTTCCCATTGTTTACTACCTGATTCTTTAAGCCGGGGTGCAATCCACACCAAGGCCCCTTTTAACTTTATGAGATTTCATGCAACCACATTTGCTGCTCGTTTGGGGCAAACTGTGTGGAATACAAAGCCACTTCTCTCTCTTGTTTTTAACATTCTGGGTTATAAGGTGCTGTGAAAAACTATAAAAAGAGGGAGGTGTGTCAAAGTTATTTGCGCTGCGTCCTTGTTCTTCATCTCACAATGTGGGCGTTGCCTAAAAGGTGACCTATTTTTAAAGAAACCTCAAGTACATGCACATATCTGCAACTGTGCAAACAGTTAATACAAGCTACACAGCTGGGAGGGAGAAAGAATGTTGCCACCCGCAACAAGGATTCTGGTGACCTTTCTTTTCCCTCATCGCCCCCCCCCCCAGCTGCCTTTTCTGGACATTCACACTCTTCTTTCCACCCATGCAATTTATTGCAGGTATTGCTCTCATAATTAACTTGTACAAGGAGAATTTGTACAACTGGAGGTCGGGCAACCTGCTCCCACAAACACATTTAAAATGACATAGGCTACCCATATGATATTTTTTTTCTACAGCTGCTCCCAAATATTTCAGAAGCTGGGTCTCTAGCTCACTGGAAAAGCAGTTAGCTACAAAAGATATGTAGTATCTCACCCAGGTTACAACGTTTTACAAGAGGTCAATAAAAAATTACTAACCAAATGCAATTAAGTGTTAATTGTATGGCTGAGAGAGAACCAAACAGATTGCTGCTGCCAACTCCCTCCTTCTCCTTTCAGTTTGACCATGTGTTTCATCAATGACTTGCACCTCTTTGCCCACATAGCAGGCATTTAATATTTGCTCCTGTGATCCCCGAGGGCATCTGGCTGATGATACCTCAGCCCTTATCCCCTTCCACATCATTTTCACCTCCTTCCTTCACTCCCAAAATAACAGGCACTCCATGGATGGTATTCAAGTAAGTTTTACTCAGAGTAGATATATTGATATATATCTCTTTTCCTATCTTGGGCTGCTGCTCCATCTTGGCATCATTTATTCTGTTATCACTGGTTGGGCACTGCTTTACTTTTGGGTAAAACAGAGGCAAAGTAGATGTTGAGCATTTCTGCCTTCTCTCTGTCACCCAATACCATTTCTTTGTCTTCTCCATGCAAAGGACCTACTACTTGCTTGTTCTTCCTCTTGTTTCAAACATAGCCAAAGAAAGATTTCTTTTTATTCTTAACCTCTCTGCAAGCCTGAGCTCATTCTGAGCTTGAGCCAGTCCGACTTTCCCCTTGCAACTGTTGGTTATTTGTGTATACTCCTCCTTTGTTATTTCCCCGATCTTCCATTTCTTATACTGTACAGTACATGCCCTTCTTAAATCTCAGCTCATCTGGAGACCTGGGAGAAGAACTGGTGGAGGAGGACTGGAAGAAATTTAAGGACTATCTACAAAAACATTGTAAATTGTATGAATGTTAAGAAAGATGTAAGATCGGTAATAAGATGGCTCCAACAAATTAGTTATAATGAAAATAAATCTATATGTAATTGAAAGAAAAGATAAATTTTGGATAAATACTATGTTAAAATTAAAGTTCTAAAAAAGTGAGTTAAATTCTAAAATTTGAGATTCAAGACTGGAAAACTACACTATATGAATTGAAACAAGTTAGCAATTTGCTAGCAAATATATGAGTTTAGAAGGCAGGAACAAGAGATGTGAGGAAGTCCAAAGATGAGAATGAAATGTGGATAATGGAAAATACTATGTTACTATGTATGTCTTTTATTGTCTAAACAAAAATTTTAATAATTATTATTATAAAAAAAAAAATCTCAGCTCATCTGTAAGCTCCTTATGCAGCCACACTGATTTCCTTAGATACATCCCACTTTTCCTCCTTGTTGGCATTGTCTGCATTTGTGCCTTCAATATTTCACCTTTAAGAAACTCCCAGGCACTTTGGACTCCTGTCTCTTTGAGTATTTCTGACCACATCTTATCCAGTAGTTCCTTAAGCTTTTTCAAATCACCCTTCTTAAAGTCTGACTATACTTAGTCAGTATAGTATATGCGATGGCAAACCTGGACAGCATCTTAAAAAGCAGAGACATCACTTTGCCGACAAAGGTCCGTATAGTTAAAGCCATGGTTTTCCCAGTAGTGATGTATGGAAGTGAGAGCTGGACCATAAAGAAGGCTGATTGCCGAAGAATTGATGCTTTTGAATTATGGTGCTGGAGGAGACTCTTGAGAGTCCCATGGACTGCAAGAAGATCAAACCTATCCATTCTTAAGGAAATCAGCCCTGAGTGCTCACTGGAAGGACAGATCGTGAAGCTGAGGCTCCAATACTTTGGCCACCACATGAGAAGAGAAGACTCCCTGGAAAAGACCCTGATGTTGGGAAAGATGGAGGGCACAAGGAAAAGGGGACGACAGACGACGAGATGGTTGGATAGTGTCTTCGAAGCTACCAGCATGAGTTTGACTAAACTGTGGGAGGCAGTGGAAGACAGGAGTGCCTGGCGTGCTCTGGTCCATGGGGTCACGAAGAGTCGGACACGACTAAACGACTAAACAACAATACTTAGCTTTCCTTTGTCTCTGTATAATGAAATCCAAGAGGACACGATCACTTCCTCCCAAGGTTCCCAGTAAAGAAAGAAGGGACAGGGACCCAGAAGGCTCTTCCATACAACCTGTTTGTTGAGGATTCATCCTCATTTGTTTGCAAGGAAATTAGATGACCTAAGCAAGTATTATCTTGCACTTTCCATCACTGTCCTTATCGTGAAAAGGCTGTGCTTTTGGGAAAGCAGATTTGTTGCAAAAGAACTCCCAATCAGTTTGAATGGTGCAACCTGGATGTGTTTGTGTGCGACAGAAGCCCACCTGAATATAGCAACTGGAAGCGTCCTCAAAAGTATGGGAAGAAGGCCAGGCAATGCCAGGCAGGCACCCAGCTCAGCATGGGAAATGAATGGGAAAAGTATAAAGAAACAAAAGCAAGGTTCTGATGATGTGGTAATGATTCATCTCCTTTTTAATCCAGTACTGTATGGTGTTTGTTTATCTGAAGCTCAGCCCTGCCCTGCCAAAGTGCCAAGAGATTACTGGAACCTGAGCTGTAGGTCAAGGTAGCTTTGAATGGAAAGGCTGGGATAGGTTGAAGAGGGCTTGTGTTCCCTCCTTCTGCTTTTTCCTTCTGCCAGGAGCTCAGACCATAGCAAAGTCTCACCCAGCAGCCAGCTGTTGTTGCTGATCTGCAAGATGAGCACCACTGCCACAGAGAGAACAAACTTGTCTTAGGGCGTTTTAAACTTGTGTGAGTGTGTGTTTAAAGCAACAACAAAAGAAAATTAACTGGTTGGGTAACATCAGTGGGTGGGGCTATTTTTTTTGCTTTCAGCCCATCTTAGCTCAGCCTGACACTGCACTGATGGTTACGGTTAAAGAGTGAGAGTTTAATTCACCCAAGTGCTTGCAGAAGGAAGTATCTGCCCAGTCGGCAGCCTCTGGGACCTCAACAGCCCTGGGCTAAGAAGGCACGTGGGGAAATTGTCTCCATCGTCACTGAGAGGATGCTGCAGCAGGGGAACAAACTGCCTAGGATGCCAAACACTGTAGGTCTCCAGCTTTCTCTTTCTGATTTCATGCTTTCATTCAGTCTACACAGGTGGAGAGGTGGATGAGGAGAACTTGGGGATGCTAGTGTTGGGATATTGTGCAAGCAAGTGCTGGGCTGCTGGGTGTAAAATCTCATAGACTCTGGCACAGCATGTGGTAGGACGTTGGTGGGTCATGTAAATATATGGTGGAATGGCACCAGAGCTGCAATCCAGCACCCACTTCACTGGGACCAAACCACCTTGAACTTCGGGGTATTTGCATTTGAGTAAAATTGCCTAGGACTGAGCTGCACAGGACTCTGTCATGAGCAAATCATCCTTTGGATCCTGAAATGGCTTACATCCTGCAAACCAGAGAGAGAGGGACTTGTGATCTGCCATTGTGATTTTCTCTATAGATAGGCAGAATAGGCACAATGAGAGGGTCATCCCACTAGAAAGGATAGCATTTCCATGTCCTCTGCGAACCTTCTGGATGATATTGTTTGGAGGCTCTCAGCTATAAATGTAAAGGGTGGTTGCATGTGAGTCTCCACTTCCCAGCCCCAGTTCCTCTCCTGTCAAAAAGGGGGGATGCCTCTTCTTCAAACAATGGCTAATTACCTTATAATGGAATTCAGCGTCATGAAATGTGTTGAAGGCCTTAAAAAAGATTTGATGGGAGAGATGACTATCAATGGCTATTAGCTGCGAGAGCTCAATGGAACCTACATAACCAGAAGCAAATAACAGAGAATGTCATCACCTTACATGCTCTGCTTGTGCATTATCCAGAGGTGGATATTAGAATTTGGGACTAGAAGGGCCAAAATTTGATCCAGCAGGCCAATTCTTACACTCTTAACAGTAAGCCTCAGATGGGATGTTGAGTGACCGTTTGAAATGAGAGTGGCAATGTACCGGTATTTTGTACATCTGCACATGTTGAGTAAGTGAATAATAGCTTCTGCCACAGAGCTATAGTGGAGCATAAAGTATCATGCTTATAGATTTTAGCAAAACCATTTCACTTGATCTTAAAGGATGTTACTGTAAACCCCTTAATTGGTCAAGCAAGCCATTTCTACAAAATACATGCCATGCTTAAATTTGTAAATTTATGCATGGCATGAAGAAAGTGGATATCTCCAGCAGATAACCTGTGTAGATAAAAATGCTTTAAAACTTGGCTCAGGAGGTTAGATTTTATTTTATTTTTAAAAAAAGAAAAAGTAGAGTAGGAGCATACACCCAACTTGTCTGATCTGAGAAGACAGACCTGGGCTTGTCTCACTGCTTGACTTCAAACCTTCTCAGCAGCCCCCTGTGGGCCTCAGTTCCCCACCTATAAAATGAGAGTTAGCAACATATTTCACAAGTCTGTTGTGAAGATGAATAAAAAAATACCATAAAATCAAAGGAAGAGGAGCAAGAAGGAAGAGAGAGCAGAGGTGTAGCATGTGGGAGTTTCACAAACATGGTTGCCAACATGTCTATTCAATAAGGACAACTTTATTAGGAGCAGTTGATCCAAGATCACACATCACATTCACTCTCAATGGGCAAGAGTGGAGGAAAAATGGTCAAAGAAGAAAGGGAACTCCTGCCCGCGAAATGAGTGATAGCTTATGCTTATGCTCAGCTACAGACTGAATATTCATTAGTGAGAAACTATTTCATTACAAGTTGGTGCTCATCAATTTGGTTTGCTGTTGCATATTCTGCAACTTACATGTGCCAGAGGCAGTGGTGGTGGGTGTGGGACTGAAGGAATTGCTCACTCTGTGCATTCCTTCCACACCCTGGCAGCAAAGCCCTCCTCTGGGGAAGAGCAGATTTAGTGGAATCTGGAGAGGGTGGGATGAAATGCAGATCTTGATGTAGCAGAGAGATGGCAATTTTTGCAAGCTGAAGATGTTTATCAACCCTACTTGAGAGCCTTTCCAAGAGGCTCAGGCTCTTCTCTTAGGAATTCTTCTGTTCATGCTAAAACATGTGTGTAGGCACCTGCGAGGACCCCTCCCTATAATTTTGCATATACATGTCCAGCATCCTTTGTATTGGCTTCTGTTTGCAGGCAACGCCCACTCCTACCCTGGGATGCTGAAGGTGCAGGCCATGTGGCAGAGTTTACACTGTTCAGGAATCTGGGTGGCATCCAGTGCTCTGGTACTTCATCAATTGACTCAGATTGTAAATCTTTCATTAAAAAAAGAAGAGGTGTGTCTCTAATCCTCATCATAGCAGTAGTAGTACGGGGGGGGGAACAGGAATATGTACAAAAAATGTGCAACTCAGTGAAAAGTAATGCTCTGCTCACATGCTGTTGTTGTTCTGGCCTCTGAAAAGGGAATGCCTCTGGCCAAAGGAAGCAAGAATGCCTCTTGGTTGTGTCGCAACCTCCAAATGTCAGATAACACACAAATGAGGCATGCTAATTTAGTTCATCTCATTTGCACATACATAATTTGCACAACTATCTCCAGATCGCCTTCCCTTAGTGTTGCCCTTTATTCTGAACATCCTTCAGTTGTAACTCTGTTAGTTAATTTCCAACATTTGTAGACTGCTTTTCTTCATAAATGGGCTCAAAGCGGTTTATAGAACAATCAATAAGACATCCATCAAATAAAATCAGGATTGGAACAATAAAAAAGGTCAAAACATGAAATAGGTCTAATGGAACGTATTGAAGATGCCTGCTGGAATAGACAGGTCTTTGTCAAGTGCTTGAAGTTCAACAGGAAAGAGGCCTGTCTGATCTCAAGTCGCACAAGTCTTGGTGAACATCAGAGGTGCATCTGAGCCATGGGGGACCACTAACAGAGGCAATATTTTTCACAGGAAATATTGCTCCCAGAAGAAAAGAATAACAAGAAAGTTTAAAGCAGAGGTGGTCATGTAACTGATGTTGGACGTCAACTCCAGCCAGCATGGCCACTGGTCAGGAACGATGGGAGCTGTAGTCCAACAACATCTGGTTGGCCACAGGTTCCCTTTCCTTAGTTTAAAAGGGCCAAGGCAGGGGCCTAACCAAATCCCTCTTGGCCTCTGATCTGCTATCCAGTACTATGGAATATGGCTAATTCAAACAGTATGCAAGGCTGGAATTCTGCAGTGAAATTGTGGTTCTGGAACTGCTCTAGAATGGTCTTGAGCACATCCTAAAACCTGTTGGATCCTGCCAAAGTTTTGGAGACTCTACTGGATGAAGACGATTGACCATTTGCCAACTGACATCTTACAACACTGGACATAGAACTACTTGGTAAAGTGGTCATCTGTTGCCCTGCCAAGTAGTATGGAAACTCTTGCCACACTCTGCACCTCTTCAGAAATCCAGGGAAGCAGGGGGAGGCTGATAAAATTCTACTCGACAATACAAATGACCTGTTTACCAGATCTGTAGTCACCCAAAGTCATGTGTGCCATATGGCACACATGGTGAAATCTCCAGACCTGTGTTGTCCATTTAAAGTGAACTACTACATTCAGGATCCACATAGGAAATAAACCTGATAAGTTTATTAAGAGGCTTATGTAGAACTGCAGAATTCTTTCTCCATATTTGGCTCATCAGGCTGTTGGGACCAAGCCATACCCACTTCCTTTACACCTGAAGGGAGATAAAACATGGCCAGGCCAATGGGGGTTTTATGGTTTGTACAGTGGTACCTCGGTTTAAGAACAGCCCTGTTTACGAATTATTCGGTATAAGAACTCTGCAAAACCGAAAGTAGTATTCTGGTTAGCGAACTTTACCTCAGTCTACGAATGGAAACCGAATGGTGGAAGGGCACCAGTGGCGGAAGGCCTCATTAGGGAAAGCACATCTCGATTTAAGAACGGCTTTGGTTTAAGAATGGACTTCCGGAACGGATTAAGTTTGTAAACTGAAATATACCACTGTACTGGCAAAAATTTTATGATGTCAGGTGGTTGCCAGGTGGGTGGGTAGCTAACTCATAGAACTACCATGCCCAGAGTTCCTTGGGGGAAGATTTGTCAGGTAATCCATTTCATTTTTGTGGAATAGCAAGCACTGGAGTATATCACTTAGTAAGTGCTTGCTTGAGTTGATGAGATAATAATTTGTAACAGCAGTTTCACCTATACAAATTACCACAAGATGGCTGCAATGATTGCATGGGAAATCTACCTTGTAAACCTCACCCTGATGTGCATTGTCAGAGGAGTAGCGCTGAGTGGAATAGCTGAAGATCGTCTTGCTCTGGAAACAAAACTAACCCAACAGTAGGCTTGACCAAGTAATCTGCATTCCTCTCCACACACCTCTTTGCCAGGGCACACAAGCCATAGCTTTTATGAGCTCTATAAATCTTCTGCAAATTTAAACTGTAACATAAAAATGTCTCTAATTGGCCTTTTACCCTCATGCGGTAACAGTTCTAGTGCTCTCCCATTGCCTCCATTGTGACACATGCATTTCCCCCTCACCCCTGGCTCAGTTGCCTTTGGACATTCTAAATGTGATTTCATAACCTCAAATTATGCACACATCAAACTGCCCTTCAATGACTGCCCTTCCCCTTCAAACATTAAAAACAATATATGGGAAGATTGTATTGATCTCCTATCAAAACTATTTGCATTCTGACTCTACTACTAGAATAATTCACAATGTTGCTGTTTCAGTGGATAGGGTTGTTGTTTTTAACCAACCAACCTTTCATTGGGTTTCACAAACAGGGATCATAGGAATAATAAATTATACAAATAAACAGACCAAGCCTTCTCATGCCACATCACAAAAACAGCACAATAAATATGCAGTGATATCTACAACATATGGTTCATTATTAGTGGTCAATGTACAAGTTCTAGGTTCATAAAGGTACCCCTGCCCGTACGGGCCAGTCGTGTCCGACTCTAGGGTTGTGCGCCCGTCTCACTTAAGAGGCCGGGGGGCCAGCGTTGTCCGGAGACACTTCCGGGTCACGTGGCCAGGTTCATAGAGTGTTTAAATAGAAACAAAAATGAAAACAAAGGGGAAATGTGATAGAACGGAGCTAACATTCATCATTTTATAACTAAAACACTTAATCAGCAGCTCTGGGGGTTGTGCTTAGATTAAGTATGAGTAATACTCATTTTTCCTCTTACGTTACCAATGAAACAATACAAAGTGTTGGTATATTGATGAAAGTGGTAGGTGGGGGTTCAAAGTGATGATGATAATTTATGTTTAAATTTAAATTTAGATCAGCCAGATTGAGCCAAATGCTGTTGGTGGTAATTGTTCATTTTCTGGAATACTGGCATGTGTTATGAAATTAAACCACACCAGGGTAAAAACCATCTTTCTCGATCTGTCCACATGTTAATCTCGCAAGGAGAGCTGTTTCGCAAACTGTTCAGTATCCATTGTCTATTGTTGTGCTGGAAAGGTACTTCCAGTGTCTGGCTATGTTGTGCTTCGCCACTTGTGATAAATGGCATATTAATTCTTTCTCTATTTTGTAAATCCAGTTAAGTTTATGAGCCCACCATTGTTTTGGAGGGAGAGGCTGCACTTTATATTGGTTGGAAAACACTTAGGCTATTGTGCAATTGTGTGTGTGTGTGTGTGTGTGTGTGTGTGTGTGTGTGAACTTTTCAATTTTACATCTCAAAATAATCATCTTTCATTATACCATACATTCAATGACTTCCCTCCTTCCCCTTCCATGGTTCATTTAGTTTATCCACCATTCCTGCATATTTTGCTATAACCATCTAATTCAGTTACCCTATCTTACATCACTCTAATATTTATTATACTGTTGAATTTACCTTAATGCTGCCAGCATTTTCAACTATGCACAATTGTTTTCCATATACTCAGTGAAATTCTTCCACTCCTCTTTAAATACCTGTTCTTCTTGCTCTCATTCTTAGACCAGCTAGTTCCACATATTCTATCATCTTAAGTTGCCAGTCCTTCTTACCTGGGACCACTCTCACTTTCCATTTTGGGGCTAACAAAATCCAAGCTGCCATATAAATAATATATATAAATAAGTTTTTCTGGCAACTGGAGACCTCTGAACAATTCCTAGCAGAAATGCCTCCGGTCTTTTTGAGAAGGTTGTTTTAAACATTTTTTTCATCTCATAAATCATTTCCCAATGTTCTTTAAGCTTTTTACATGCCCACCATGCAATAGGTTCTAATGTGTAATGTTTCATTTGAGGCTTCCTTAGCTCTGAAATAATTTACATCTTCTCTCTTTATTCCTTCCTTCCTTCCTGTCCCTCTTTTCACTTCCTAGTGAGGCCTCAGAGGTAGCTCAGTCAAGGAGGGAGAATAAGATGAGTTAGTTAGACCTATGGAAATGTTATCATGGGCACTTCTAATTTGTCACTATTTTGGGGTGTGATTCAATCATATACTGGCAAATTCAGGTTGTGCAAATACAGCTTATTGCGAGCTTTTGTGCAAGAAACCCACTTCCTTAAAAAAAAAAAAAGAGGACTTTTCTGATGAGGAAAGTGATGGGGCAACACGGTAGAATGTGTGAGATAACACTTGCTTTGATACAATGAATGCTCATTCAACAATCAAAGTAATCTAATCCCCCTGCAAACAAATCAGGATGAAGGCTCAACAAACGTAGCCATTTGATTCATGACTGGCTTTGACATGGTTGGCACTGTTTGCTCAATGCGTCCTTTAGGAGGCAGCCACACTTCCTGTTTCCCTCTCTGTATTTTATAAAAATGATTGTCACTTGCCTTATAAAATGATGTTGTTAAGCAGTACATTAAATCCCCCTCAAAACCCCCATGATGTGCTACTTCTAGCTTTGTGTCAAAGATCCTGCTCAGAACTGTGCAGAAATGCATGTACCCCACATACACTATATCAATATAATGTGATATTTTACATTTCTGAGCATGCAAGCAGTATGCATGGGCAATTGATGGACATACCTGTTGTTTACAAGAGGCCATTTTAATGCATACACCAACAGGGCATTTTACACATGAAGCTTAAAGAGGCTTTTGCCTTAGTTAGGTTTGTAATTGAATTGAATCACAAAAGCTTCTGTTCTCATGAGCAATAACCAGCCATTAACAGAACTAGCACAAGAGAGGCTCAAAGGCAATTTAAGTCGCATGTGCTAACATCATTAGCATTTATTTCTATATAGCACATTTAAATTCTTCCCAGTAATTTTTACAACAGCCTTGTTGTTTTTGCAAGTCTAACACAACTATTCATCTGGAAATGATCGCTTTTGTTGTTTATATTGCACCACTAAGGTACACACACTTTACACAGTAGAAGAGGACATCTCTCTGTTCTGCGGAGCTAACAATCTAAAATTCACCACAGTGGAAACAACACATGAAGGGGAGGAACACAGAGGCTGGATCAACATAGAAGCAGTATGCAATTGCATGCACCTAGGCAAAGGCTGACCTATAGCAGGGCATGAGAACTGGGAGATGGAACCAAAGGTGCCACTGAAAGGGATTTGAAGGAATCAAGAGAAGTGGCATCCTGCAGCAGTTCTGGGAGGTAATTTCAAGCATGTGGGGCAGAAAGAACTCATAACCCACCTACTTTCAGCAGCCAGAAACACCATAACCAGACACTGGAGAGACCTGTCAGGAGTAAGCATGGACCAATGGTACCAAATAGTATGGGAAACAGCCCTACTGGAAAAATTAACTAATAAACTGAAACTGACACGGGGACAAACAGAAGAAGACACCTTCACCCCGGTATGGCTCCCCTTTATCACATACACAGCCCAACAGGACAATGACAATAATCCACCAACAGCATACAAATCAATATGGCTAACTTGACCCAAAACACCCACCCACCTCACTCACACACGAAAACAAAGATCACCACAGCCAATCACAAACAAACAATCACATCCTAGGCCAACCCCAACCTCTCTCACCACCAAAGGAACACAAGTGAACAACACAAGCATGCTGACACCAAACTACATACATTAAGCATAATAGAAACACCGCTACCCCACCCCACCCCATCCATCTCCCCTCCTTCCACCCTCCTTTCTTCTTCTTCTTCTTTCTTTTTTCTTCTCCTCCTAATGCCTCAACAAATGAAATGGATTTGTAAAAATGTTACACGGGAAAAAAAAAAATACACGAGGCATTACACTTACACTGTAAAACAAGAAAACCCTTAATAAAATATATTAAAAAAAAAAAAAAAGCATGTGGGGCAGTAAGAGAGAAAGGTTGGAGTCTTTTCAGGGAACAGAACTTCACAAGGCTCAGGACAGAGGGGGGAAGATCACAAATGGACAGGGATATATGTGAGAGATAGGGGATGGAGGGTTTCAGAAGTAAGGGTAATAATAATTTGTGCTGAACTGATAGCATTGAAAGCTGCCTTATACCAAGTCAGATAATTGGTCCATCAAGATTATTGTTATTATTATTATTAATAATACCCCACCCTCCCTCACAAAGGAGTCCAGTATTATCCACACTGACCGGCAGAAGCTCTCCACGGTTTCTGACAGGGTCCCTCCCAATTGTACCTGGAAATTTTCAGGACTGAATCTGGAACCATGCAAAACAGATGCTCAACCACTGAGCTATGCTTTTTTTTCTAGGACAGGAAGTCAAAGGAGGGTTTTAGGGAGGCATTTCATGTGATCAGAATGCTGAGAAAGGTGTATTATTTTGGCAGAAGAATGCCTGGTAGATGCAAGGGGATTAAGAGGAAGCAATGGAAGACCAAGGAGGAGAAGATTGTAGCTGCCTAGCAAGAGAGGACAAAGAGGAAGAGCCACATTTTTACAATGATATAAAGGGAGAAGTGACATGACTTGACCACAGACTCAATATGGGGAATAAGGGAGAGAGAGAAGTCAATAATAAAGTCAAAGCTATGTGCCTGATCAATGGGGGGTGGGGTAGTAACATTGCCAAGGGATAAGGAAAGCATGAGTGGAAAGGAGGGCTTGGAAGGATGAGGTGGTCAGTCTTGGACATAATGAGTTTAAGATGTTGGCAAGCAGAGATATTGGAAAGGAAGCTGGAGATGTGGGACTGAATTACAGGGGAGGCAGAGATGGGTGTCATCTGAGTACAAGTAGTACTAAAAACAATGGCTATGATGAGGTCACCCAGGGATAGTGTGTATGAAAAAGAAGATCAGGGAGCTGAGGATAGATGGTGATGAGAAGCTGGTAGAGATCAAGGCAGAACTAGCTGGTCTGGTGCTAACAGTGGGAGGAGATTTAAATCAGAAGCAGCTTCTGCCAGAATCTTTCCTGTACTGGAAAAAAGGAGGAACTGCTGCAGACACAGCATTAAAGAAATAGGAATGACAAGGAAAAGGGGAGTCAACTGCCCTAGTTGCGGAATAAGCACTGCCAAAGGTACATGGGTATGGCAGGTGTGTTGTATGTATTCATAAGGTTCAGTGGTATAGTGAAAGTACCGCGATAAGCTATTAACTTTGAACATTCAACTTTTATTTATGTGTGTTGTAATGTGTTGTAATGTGTTGTAAATGTTGATGTAATCTTCTATCAGAGATGGGCCGGGAGCAGGAAGAATTAAAGCAGCAGAGTAGGGAGGTGCATATCCCCTTTGGTGATGGAAGCAGACCTCTCTCACACACCATAGTTCTGTGGGGGCATGGCAGACCCATTTTTAGATCTCCTGTGGACAGAATCTTCCTCTGCGCTCACATTCTGAGTGTGCTGCTGCTGCTGGTGCTGCTGCTGCACAATTTAATACTTGGTCCTGTAGCTCATAAGTTTGGATGTTGTGTTAGTGACACAGGGTTTATAATAATGGTTTTATTACATTTTTATGTTTTATATTGCACACAGCTTTGAGATTTATTATCACGGCAATTAGTTTATAAGTGTTCCTCAATAAAGTAAATGAAATAGTTGCTATCATTACCACATTGACCTCTCCCATCCCCTATGGGGAAAGTTGGTCAATGGTACAATGAGCACAATTTTCTCTGTAGTCTGGGCAAAGTATGGGATTTTCTTTCTGGAGTTCTTGACAGAAGAGTACTAGTGTCAAGTGCTCAACATTGCTCAGGAAATGTAAGAAATGAAACCAAAGAAAACCCCAGTGAAGTTTTGAAATCGGTGGTTGAAAGGTTGACTGCAATTTTGAAAGGCATCTATTTTTTCCCCAAACAGACAAAAACCTGCTTCTTAATTTCAAGAACCATCCTGCAAAATTGGGTTACAATGTCTTAAGAGGTGTTCAAGTGCATAGAGAACAGACAAACCATTTTCCAAAATATATAGTAGTTCTATATTAATGTTAAAGGTGAGGCACAGATAAACTCGGAAAGGAGAGTTCTAAATGGCTGTGGTTAATGGAGGTTGGACGAGGCTACAAGCCCAACAGTAGTAGCAAGAGAATCATACTACTCACACCACTAAGAATACTGGTCAGTGTTTCCTAGGCAGCCACCTACTGCTTTTCAGCTATCAGTTTTCTTAGGCTGTATACACATTATTAACTAGGAAAGCATCTAAGTTGTTCTTTTTCTCAATGCACCAGAACACAGTATTGGCCAAGAAACAACAGGACAGATATGGATTGTGGAGAACATTGTATGTACACCCAAACCAGCAGTGGCAGCACACTGAACGCAGAGCAATCAGGAGTGTATACACAGATATTGGGATGGCTAGAGGGGGGTTCCCAGGCCTGTGGCTGGGTGTGGTCAACCACAGGCTTTGTATGCGAGACCTAACTTGCACATGGAAAGGTAGCATACTTTAGAAATTGCTGAAGTTGGCTGCATTTCACATTGGAGGGCAGAGCTGCCATTTAAATTCAGTCCTGCCTGTTTTATTAGTCAATCTGCTGCTGCCTCCAAGCCACACCGGAGGAGAATGGTTTGGGGATTCATTGCACTTGACATACACACTGTGTGTTTCCTACAAAGGAAAACATGGGCAGGTAGTGCTGGAAGAGATCCCTGAGCTGTGGGGAGCCAGTGATCCGAATCAGAGCCAAGCTCAGATGCAGGGTGTTTGTTAAACACATGCTCTTCTATTTGGCTATAAAGTGAAAGCGGGTGCTCTGCCTTTATCACTAAACTGACAGCAGGGGGGAAACTGCCCTCTCCTCTGCCTTCCTTCTCTGTGCTTTGTTGCTTTAATTCCACCCCTAGCCCAGCTGCAATACCAAGGAAATTACTGGGGTATTATTGGGGTATGGTGGGGTGATCTTCCAGCAGGTGAATGCAGGACAGCAAAGCTGGGGAGGAGGCAGTTTTTGCTCCCATTGCCCCCCATGGTCCATTTAGTGATAAAGGTAGATACCTTCCTGCTCTATAGCCAAACCAGCAAGTACGCATTTCAAAACAAATGCATCTGGTTCGGCCCTTGCTTTTTTCACCTGAGGAGGAATCCAGTTGATTACCAGACAGTCAAGGCAGCTGGGATAGTAATGTCTGTTTCCAGCAGCGGCAGCAGCAAGCAGTACCGGGCAAGTGCTGACTTGTGCTGTGACGGTTTTCCTCCACCAGGCCAACTCACATCACCACCCTCTCCTGAGGGGGAGGCTAAGACTAGAGTTACACGCACACCCCATCGTAGGCCTTGTAAGAGCTAGGCCAGGATAAGAGACACAAACGTGTTGCCTGCTTTCTACTAAAACTGGCAAACTCGCCCTTTATTTGGCAGGCAGTCGCTTTTCTCTCAGCACAAGCTATTTTGTTTTGTTCACCTGGAGCATGGAACTGTGTGTGAAGGAGTGAGTCTGTCAAACAAAGTGAGAACTAGAAAAGATGTTCAGAACACAGAGCTCCTCCTTTCCTTACTGCCTCACTGCTGCTTTATTCCACCATCTCTCCCTGAAAAAAGGCAGATTCCTTTCATCCTTCTCTCACACACAAGAATTTGTGTGACTTGCCTAGGTATGGAGAATGGGTGATGGGCTTGGCCCTACTTACTGCTGACCCTTCTGGCTTTGTCCTTCTAACTATCTTTGAGTTGAGGGCACCACCCATGTGCCGTCTCACACAGAGCCCCTTTCATTTGTTTCCCTTAATGGCCCATCACCCAGGCTATCATCTCAACACAGAAAGCTAGCCTGACTCATATTTTAACACTAGAAGAATCTTACATACAGCCTACTTCCTCCCCGCAAAACTCATAACAACATTTCTACGTGCCAGAAGAAGATGACTTTTAATTTGTAAGTTATGCAATGACTTCAAAATGGCTGCCCTCGTATGAGAAAAAATGGTAGACCTCAAAAAAGAAGCAAACCAGAATGGTGGCTCTCAGTTAAGCATTTCAAGAAGTGTTTCAGTAGAGGAGCTCTGGGATATCCCAGAGGCAGCCTTGTCAATTATTTTCCTTGAGGATTAACCACCTGCTCAAGGATGCGTGCAGCTGTTGGCATTTATTTAGGGATTAATCTGAAGAATAAAAGCACATTTTTGTCCAAGGATTTTTGTGGAGTAAACATATATGTATGGGGGAAGGAGCTGTCAACTGCACTGGGAAACAATTATGTAAAAATTAAAAGACAATTTGAACAGAGGCATGTAAGTTCCTGGGTGAGGTTTTCTATCCTGCAGAGGAAGGCATTTGATCATAGGGCTAGCCTTCCTGCCTCCTTTATTCCCTCATTATCAAAATTTATGAGTGGCTCCATGATAGCAATGGAGAAAATAAATAAATAAATGCTTTACAGTACTTATTTCATTTGTTTTGTAACCTATGACAACAACTATTGCTGGTCAGTTAAGACAGTTTTATTTGCTACCATCTAACCCAGTGGTTCTCAAAGTTTTCTCTCTGGGCCAAACTTTCAGAATAAAAATTTGCTTGCACCATACTGAAGTTGTTACTGATAAGAAATACATTGGGGGGGGGGAGAAACAACTCATAACAGTGCTTGATTGATTATACAGAAACACAACTACTTTATAATATGATCATGAGACATTCGAAAAGAATAAAACAATGCAGCTACATAAGTACATGAATCATTCCCAAAATATAAAAGAGCCTCTTATATATGTAGTATGTATACAAACTCAGTGAAAGGTATGAGCTTACTTTTGCCAGGTAATCTCATTTATATTAGGTCTAATTTGAGACAGACAAACTCTCATATCCTCATCAACACCAAAAAGCCTTTCTCTTTTCTGGTCTTTCACATTTGTCACAGTTGAAAATCCCTGTTCCATATACATATCTATCCATAAAAATATTATATTGATACTCTATGCTACACTACTCAATTGTACTACATTGAAATATTTAAATGTTTCTTTGATTGTTCTTGAATCTTCCCAGCACGCCACACCATTTGAGAACAACTGATCTAAGAATAAAAATGAGAGCTTCTTTTGGGATTAGTTCCTTAAGATCCAGGTAAACGCCCCATAAGGTTACTCATACATCTACTCTCTGACAAAGTCATTCGTAATCTAATGAGATGCTGGAGTTTTGTTCTACGTTCAAATTTTCTGGGAAACGGATGCACAATGTATTGTTGTTGTTCAGTCGTTTAGTCGTGTCCGACTCTTCGTGACCCCATGGACCAGAGCACACCAGGCACTCCTGTCTTCCACTGCCTCCCACAGTTTGGTCAAACTCATGCTGGTAGCTTAAGAACACTATCCAACCATCTCATCCTCTGTCGTCCCCTTCTCCTTGTGCCCTCCATCTTTTCCAACATCAGGGTCTTTTCTAGGGAGTCCTCTCTTCTCATGAGGTGGCCAAAGTATTGGAGCCTCAGCTTCAGGATCTCTCCTTCTAGTGAGCACTCAGGGCTGATTTTCTTAAGGTTAGGTTTGGTTAGGTTTGATCTTCTTGCAGTCCGTGGGACTCTCAATATATATTTCCCTACAAAATGATAGGTTGTATCTTATGTGGTAAGAGTAAAAAATCTTCTGTGTCTTATAAAGTAATGTTCGAAGCAGGCCTATATCATTTCAAATATCTACTAAACCATCTGTTCAGGCGAAATTAAGAAATGGAAGGAACTTTTCAAAGTAAAGAGCATATGATTACATGACATGTTCTAGTGTTTTATAAAGTTGTTGTCTATATTTTCCTCCACAAGTCTAAACACAGGAGTAACTGCAAAAGATTTGCTGCTAGGGACAACTTACTTGTGATGATGCCTGGTGATCACATAAAGAAATCCGGGGGCGGGGAGGACAAGCAGTAGTTCCTGAAATATGAAGAAAGCATTATGTGCAAAGCTGCTATATTCTGGAACAAAACATAAAGGAGATCCGCTTATTATAAGCAATATTGCATTCACCTGGCAACCGGGATGGAATTAAACTACTATTTGGGCTTGCAGAACTCATTTTCCGCCCCTGATTTCTCTGGGCATGACTGGCGATTCATGAAATAAGGGGAGATGCTGTGCTCCCGGGACTCAGTACAGAGATCTACATTCACTTCCTGATGGGTGTAAACCCTGGAAACAATTCAGTAGCTGCAGTTCCTCCACCTCCAGGAGGCTACCTATAAAACTTAGGCAATCATCACTGAATTGTTACATTTGTTTTGGGTTTTTTTGCTAGTTATCACTGTCCCTGCAGCTTGACCCCATCATATAACCCTGGGAAGCATGGGTCTCAGAACAGTACACCTTTGTCTCATATCTGTGCCTTAAGCCAGTCGTGAGGATATAGTCAGTCAAAAGCATCTTCTTAATGGCATATTGGGTAGATGTCGATAGCACAGTATGCACTTGATTAACTGTGCAAGGTCGTTAAGATTCATGCTCCAAAGAGCTTATGACAGAAGAAATCAATGTGTAAGGAAGGTTTGATTAAAATTCTTCTCTGGAAGGATTTGAAGTGGCTGGATAGTCAGCGTACATTGTTTATGAGGAAATGAAGCAGTGATAATCAGAGTGATGGATGAATGGAATAGGCAGCAGAGTTAGGCTAGGAGCTGAGGTGGAGTAAAGTGCACAGAGCAAGATAGGGAGAAATAACAAAACTAATAACTCTCTCCCTGTATCTGGCAACTTTCATCTGCAGGTCTCAAAGCAGTTTGCAGAGGTGGGTCGACACCATTCCTTTAATTTACACATGTGATTGAGAGATTAGGACTTGCTTATTACAGCTGCATATCAGATAGTTGATGAGATAGGGCTACATTAACTTGCCAGGCAGCTTGATCCTACAGACATCATACCTCGGGCAGTAAAGCAGTTGGCTCACGCCTGCTTCAGCTATTACATCATCCTGCACTTAATGAGCGAGGAAGAACCTTTGGGGTTGCACTGGTCTTCCAGCAAGTGTTGGAGCTCTTAGTATGCCACAGAGAATGGGCCCCTCACCTCAAATTCAGCATTACTGAGGTAGGGGGTGAGTGGTAGTATGTGGCTTCTAGTTTTGTAGGTAGCAAATAATTGTGCAGACCCTGTAGACTGCCCTTACAGCTCACTCCATCATTATGATGTGAATATTTAAAAGGACATGCATCGGCACTACATGGAGCTATACACATCTTTTTGATGTTATAGCCCAAGCTGCAGATGTTGCTGGACTACAACACCTATCATCCCTGACCATTGACCATTCTGGCCAGGGCTGATGGGAGTTGTGACCTTCCAGATCCTGCTAGACTCCCATCAGCCCTGGCCAGCATGGTGATGAGAGTTGAGTTGAACAGTTTCTTCACAGTCAAAGGTTCTCTGTCCCTGATCTATGTTCTCTCCTTCCACTCATTCCCTAGTTTCCTCTCTGTTCCCAACCTATCTCATCTTTTTGTTCTTCCAAATTTTCCTCTCTCCTTCTCTTTATCTCATGTTATAACTTACACTGCTGAATTATGCTCATCCTGCTAGGTTGTCTTATTATAATAAATTTTCATATATTCTATATATAGCATCCAATCCTCTTCAAGTTCTTTTTCATCACTGTTTCTTAATTCTATTAGTCATACCCACTAGTTCCATGTATTCCAGCAGTTTATGATGCCACTCCTCTTTTGTTGGAACTACGTCTGTTCTCCACGTTAGTGCAAGTAAAATCCACGTAGCCGTGGTCGCATACATCAACACTTGTTTTTCGAAAAGCTTCTGGGTTTTTAGGAAAGGATCTTTTATACCTAGATGCATTTTAAGCCGGTAATGTGTACACAGTCGAAGCATCTCATTCATTACCTACTTTCCTGATACCTTGTGAACATGATCTAGCTAAAACTTACTTTATATGTTGTAAGTGCTATAAAAACATTTAACAACCAGTCCTCAACATGCATAATATTTGTTCAAAAAGTCTTCCACCTGCAGCTTCAGTTACCTCCTGGTAATTTTTATTTTTATTTTTTGGCACTTATGCATTAAGCCTTCTCTGTTGCTGACGGCTCACAGCTTTTCATTGGAAGCAGCTCTTACGCTTTCCCTCCTTCTCTTTCCCTTTCATGACAAGGCTGATTTGGTCCTTAGGTGGGGACAAAAGTTTATTGATTGCTCTGCAAGGGTAGATTTCAATGCTTTTGTGACTGACTGTGGGAGAGAAATTTGAGTCGAGAGGGAACTTAAACCACAGCAGCTGGAAAGGCTGGCAGGTGGGTTTCAAGAAGTTGCCATTGACTTATGGTGGCATGGGCACTTTTATGTGGAGGGTCTGGCTGCTTGCCTCAATGTCTCCAGTTTAACCAGTTGTCTGGAGCTGCCCTGCAGTTCTCTTTCATCACCTAAGAGCAAGATACAGGTATTTTGCATGTACAGTACCTTTGCTACACAGATGTCAGCGTTGTATGGTATGTTTGATGCTATCTGTGCATGGACATATTGAAAGAGGTCATTTCTGGGCCATTCCACTGAAAAGCAGAAATCAACCCTGAGTGCATTTTGGGGAGCCCCATGTATATAAAAATATGGAATTCTTCATGACAACAGCTTGTACAAATCCATCATCAACATACTGGACAGCAGAGATACAATTTCTACAGTAGGCTAGCTTCCACACAAACACACTCCTCCATCCAACAGTAATTATCACAAGTCACATTCAGATGACCTGTGTATTGAACATTCATCCTAATTAGTTTGCAGGAAGTATGCAGGGAGGTCAGCTTTCCTTATTGCAAAATGTCTGGGTTTTGTTCTGGGGGGAAGGTAAGTTTGTTGCGCAAGAGCTCTAATTCACTTTAATTGTGCAACCTGAATTTGTTGAAATGTGATTGAATGCTGCCTGAAATTAATGACAGCCTGAAAGTGCCCAGAGATCAAGGAGACATTCCAGCCAGGCAGAAACACTCAAGGAGGGTATTAAGCAAGGCTGGCGAGAGCTGTGACCTAGGGAGAAGGGATATGTCTGGAGAGTGGGTGTGGCTGAAGGGTGAGATGGGCTGGAGGGCGACATTTGGCCGCTAGGCCTGATGCTCTGGATTTCTGCTCCGGAACACACAAGATTCCATAGTAGATGTGCAGAAAAGGTTTTTGGCAGAAAAGTCAAAGTGGAAATGGTTTCTTGTAGGCAGAAACTAGCATAGTGCAATTAATTATCTGAGAATGCCTGTGTGCGCTGCCCATGCCAGACTCTTTAAATTCACAGCTCAAACTGTGGGAACAGTTTCCAATTATATGAGAACTTTGTCATCTTCTCCTATTGTAGAGATATGTAAAATATCGGTGGCCTCCCTTGTGCATGGGGCTAACGGTCATGCAGTCTCTGTGTCTGATACCAAAGTCAGGTAAGGGATTATTAGGGTAGGGATGGAGCACCTTCTCTGTGAAAGGGCCAGTTCTCATGACAGTTTTACTTTGGGTGACTGAATGCAAAGGACAACAGGTGAGGTGGACTCCTCTCCCTTTATGGTTGCACAGGAGAGAGAATATTGGAAAGCTTTCAATCATAGGTGAAAATTAATCAAAACCTATCAGAATTAATTCCCCTGCAAAACTGCCCAAGGAACAGGAGCCCTGTCCTCCTTTCATCTGGTCTCCCATGACTCACCCTAAGGCAGCTGTGGTTTTCAGTGAAACAGGACTGTCAATCAGCTACATCAGTGCTGGCAAGGGGGTTCTGTGTGTACTGTGAGTTCAGTAAGTTGAACTCACACCTGGCATCACTGCAGGTGTAGTTTTCAAACATTTTCAGTGTGTGTGTGTGTGTGTGTGGTATATTCTCTTGAGATTGCAGGATTTTCTAAAATAATGCTGTGTTGTGCAATACAACATGTGAAGCTTCTGAGAAAAGAGATTTTTGCTTTGCTGTGCAAAATATAAAAAATTGGGAGGGGGGGAGAGAACTTGTGACGAGACTATTCAACAGCCATGGTAGCGCACAAAGTCAGAAATTACATTTTCCAGAAGAAATTAGTGAGGTAGATAGATGGGCTAGACCAAATCAGTATATGAGTGAGGGTTGGGGTAGAGCAATAACCAGGAAGATGCACATTGTGAAGCATTTGTGCAGATTAATTGTGGGAAAGGTGTCTTTCGCCTACTAAGGGCACTCTCAGATCAAGAGTTTTATGAGTTTCAGGTGCAATGATTCCAGGACTGATGGCGATCCCTGTGCTGATTGTTGCTAACCCAAATGGACTAGCAGGATCAGTGCCAGTGGCACAAACCAAATTAGTGCCTATACCACTATGCCCTCACACTAATTAGTACAGACTCTATAATTAGTTCGGCTGAGTTACATTTTCCAGGGATTCTGGTTTGGCATTACAACCAGGAAGAGGAATGGCAGCAATAAGTTACAGAAAAACAACAGGACCTCCTCATGTTATTTTCAATGATAGATCACACAAAATGCCTTGCACAGACATTGTCTTAATTCATGCATCTGGTAAAGTAGACTAACTCCTTGAAAGCTTATGCCATAGTGTTAGTCTTTAAGCTGCCACAAGATTCTTTGTTTCAACCTTCCCCAGCTTGGTGCCCTTCAGAAGTGTTGGACTACAGCTCCCATTAACCCTGACTGGGGTAGATGGGTGTTGTAGTCCAGTAATATATGGAGAGGGCACCAAGTTGAGGAAGGCTGTCTGGTTTTATACTTCATTTAAAGGCTGGCAGTCTCACATTTTCTAATGTCAAGAGCATCAGTACATAAAGGGAAGTTCATACTGAAGTATTCACACAATGGGAAGTGGAGAGAGAGAGAATAAATGCCATCCTTGTATTTCCTTTGTGCCCAAAATCACATCCAGAAGTATCTTTAGTCTTGTAGCCAGCTGACATGGGAAAGATAAGTCCAGGCCCATCTCTATCCAGATGACCCACCCTTGACCCACACACCTCCTGCTTCCTGATGCTATCTTGGAGATTTCATCAGAGAAGGAAAAGAGCAAAGGCCACAATATGGATGGCAGAAGGGGAAAGGATTTTCTGCCACTTTACTAAAATTCACTGCTTCAGGTTGGGCCCGTTCTGCTCTGTCTCCCCATCACCTCTAAAGGAAACAGAATGTGTTGGGGAAATGTCCTCAAAGCACCTTCCCTGGTGGCTTGTTCAGTGCTACAGGGTTAAGTCAGAAGTGTGGACAAAGGTGGCCCAATACAAGGTGGACTGTGATGCCTCCACTGATCCAATGAGGTCTACCAATTGATCAGGGGAAAACCATCACAAGAATCATCACAATCTGTGTGTAGCTTGGATTTGTAAGGTACCCTGAACATGACGGCACCACAATTGGGTTTTGTTTGGAAACAGCCTGACATGAGTCACAGATGAAATTTATACTCTGAGATTAATGCTTGATATATGCAAGGATAAGCAACCTGCGACCCTTCAGAAGTTACTGGAGTCCAACTCCCATCAGTCTCAGTCAGTGGTCAGGGATGATGGGAATTGTAGTTCAGCAGTATTTGGAGGGCCACAGGTTGCCCACTCAGGGATGCTCATGCAGTGGTCCCCGTAGGATGACCTTCTATGACCTTCTCCCCATGTCAATTTTTTGTGACCGGTCAAAAGCAAATTACTTCATAGGATTCCTTTACTCCAGGTCAGTGAGGTAGGTACACTGTTAGCCCTCAGGCTGTTAAAAAGCATTGTATCACTAGTTTCCCCAAAATCTGACAACTGCCAGGAATTTTGAACTTCTAGCACGAATAATCTTCTTGGCCAAACATCATAAGAAATAATAAAAATACACACTCCTGCCCCTCCCCCAGATTCCTCTACCTGGGGCATTGTTGCTGCTGAACATCAATGGGGATATCAGTGGCAATTAATGTTCTCATGAAAGTGCATAAGAAGGGAAATGCCCAATTAGCCTTTAGCACAGTCCTGGGAACTGCTGAGTATTAATCCTTGCTCTGCTTCCGACTGATGAATTGCTCCACATTGCGTGCCTCAGTTTCCCACTAGTTAAGAGAGGGACACTTCTTATTAATGAGGTCTCCTTAATTTGGGAGTGCTTTTTTAACTCAGAGGATTATTCATACTTTAGTCACAGAGCATTTATTAGCTGGAAACTCAGCATCGCCTATGCTGGGCTGTGCAGAATTTTAAAAGCTAAGCTGGGCTGGGCTGGGCTATTACAATGATTAACGCTACACACGTCCAGAGAGTCTTTCATCTGGACATCTGACAGAGCTTCACAAACGCTAGTTAATTATTATTTGGTAAGAGACCACCCAAAGGAAAACCATCATATGGAACGCTGTGTGTCTTGATTATTGTCCCCTGCAAGCCTCAAGGCAAGCGTACTTACAAGAGGAATATGCTGCTTCCCTGAGAGATAAATAAGCCAGCTGAGGACTGTGCAAGAGGAGAGTGAATGGTTTGTTTCTATTAACTGGTAGTCAGATAGTATTGTTAGCATTTGGGCCATCCGAATGTCCGAATGTCTCACTGCATTTGCTGTCATTCATATGCAAAATAAAGGCAGTCTCTTTAGTTCCTGGTGCATCTAGCTCAAGCATAGGCAAACTTGGCCCTCCAGATGTTTTGGGACTACAACTCCCATAATCCATAGCTAACAGGACAAGTGGTCAGGGATGATGAAAATTGTAGTCCCAAAACATCTGGAGGGCCAAGGTTGCCTAAGCCTGATCTAGCCCACAAGAAAGAAGATTCCACCTAAACATTAGGAAGAACTTCCTGACAGTAAGAGTTGTTCGACAGTGGAATTTGCTGCCAAGGAGTGTGGTGGAGTCTCCTTCTTTGGAGGTCTTTAAGCAGAGGCTTGACAATCATATGTCAGGAGTGCTCTGATGGTGTTTCCTGCTTGGCAGGGGGTTGGACTCGATGGCCCTTGTGGTCTCTTCCAACTCTATGATTCTATGATTCCATGATTCTATGAAAATGATGTAATAATAAGCCGAAAGTCTTTTTCAAGTCTACCAAGCCTATGGAAGTGCTGATGCTAGCAATGACCGATTACCTTGATTGATTGACATATACAGAGAGTAAATGTATGGGCTATACTTAGGCCCATTTGCTCTCACATGGTATATTCTGTGTACTGCTAAGGTCTATAGAGCATTCTTTTTTAAAGAGTTAGGCATCTTTTTTCTTAAGGGTTCAAGTTTTGAAGAATGGACAAGACTTTCCCTTGTGAGCACGGTCACAGTCTGCATCTATTTCACTTGCTATCCTGTTAAAGTAGAAGGGAACAGACATAATGCTATACAGATGGTAGACAGGGCGCAACAGGTCCAGTAACAGAAAAAGAATCCCACCAACAGTAGTAGAGGGATAAGGAAAGAGTCTAGGGGGCTTGGAGTTGTAAAGCAAGAAGTAACAACCTAATGGTGGGAAGAACAGGAATCAATAACCCATTATGGGGTGGTTATGGAAGGGTACATGGATCTGTATGAAGGACATACTGGGATTTGGCAGATGACAAGCCCACAGTGGAACGGTGATGAGAGCAGTGTGTGTGCAGTTTTAGGATTCTGCCCAGTGTAGAACACCATTTCTGCCACAATGGCGTTGTTTCTCTCTACACTTGCTTTGCCCCAGAGTCTTCCAACACTGAGCAAGTGCTGTATACCCTCCTAAGATGCAAGGAAATGGCTCTTCCCCCTTCATTAGTATTGCAGTCTACAAGGCTAGTCCAAATGTATTTTGCAGCACAGCATCCAAAGCTGACTACATTGTTTTTGCGCCTGAGACATAAAATCACCAAATGCCTCTCCCTGAAAGTAAAAATATTATACTAGTAATACTGTAATTTAAGGAACTGGCTATTTGCTGCCATTTGACAACACCTTAAATTAGCTGCCTGAAGCAGGTGCCACACCCTGCCTAATAGTAGGGCGAGCAGCCCTGGAACTGTATGATTCAGCAGTGATCTATGACCCCAAGTGGTGAATGGGGAACCCCTGCCACATTCCTTCCAGCCCAGCCACCACCTCCTCTAGTCAGCAATGTCCAAGCTCAGTGGTACAGCTTCTGCTTTTACAAAGAAAGTCCTAGTTTTGATCTACAGGTAGGACTGGGAAGACTTGCCCAAAACCCTGGAGAGCTGCTGCCAGTCAGTGTAGACAATACTGAGCTAGATGGACCAGTGGTCTGACTCTGTATAAGGCAGCTACCTATATACTCTGGTGAAGAAATTGACGGGGGAGGAAAGGCCACAGCTGGCATGACTTGCTCACCCACTGTCTCTCCCTGGCTGCAGCCATGGCACAGAATGTGCCTGTGTAGCTGAGCCTCACACTCTGCATGCTCTAGAGGTACCTCCTGGGACTCTGGGTGAGCAGGAGGAGGAGGAGCCTGGATTGAGCTCCTGGACTTTGGCCTGCCTCTATCCCTTCTCCCGCTCAGCTCCCAAGGCAGCAGCTCAGTGTTTGGAATGTACAGGCTGTTAAGTTACTTCACAAGCTGGGAGGGAACAAAGCTGGGTTCGGCCGAGGCGTGTTCGCTCCTTGTTTTGCTGCACTTTTGTTGACACGGGGCTCTGCCAGAACTGGGGGAGCTCTGTTTCGCGGAATGGAGAAGGTGTAACAAAAAGAGAGGCGAGCGGGATGGCACCACGGCCTACAGCTCTCTATCTCTAGGCACACAAACGCACACCCTTCAAGAACCCTGGAGGCACCGCACCCATAACCGCTTTTGCCAGTTTACACAGCTGAGGGCGAGGTGTGGGGCAGGGCAGGGCCAAGGCCAGGCCAGTTCGTGCATCTTTGGAATTCCACCTTAAAGGCACCGCTTTGCCCAACGCCTCACCTGCTTAAGGTGGAAGCGGCCGACCTGCTGCTCTGCCTCCCGGCTGATCTCAGTTGCTAGGGAGAGAGAGGGGTGGAATCACGTAGGTGTGTCACCACCAGCGCAGAGAAGGAAAGGAAAGTCCCAGGAAACCAAACGACGCTTGCAAGAAGACCGGGGATGGCGTGGAGGAGGAGGCGGGTGTATGTGTGGGCGCGCTCTCTGAATGAAGGAACTTTTTTTTTTGTATACTAACTAAGGAAGTCAGAGGGAGGGCCCGACAGACTCACCTGTGAATAAGCGCGCAACTTACCTGGCGCGTCAACGCGCCATTTGGGCGCAGAGAAGAGGGCGCAGGAGGAGCGGAAGGGCTGCTCCAAGCCCTCGCGAGGAACTTCCCCTCAGCCCACACCGAGTTCCTGGCAGGCGCGGGGAAGGGGCGGGTTGACCCGGAGGAAGAGCCGGGCTGTTTTTCACGTGCGCTCCTGGCCCAGCAGCCAGCATGCAGGAGAATAACTTCTTCTTGTCGGCTCTGCAGCCGGAGGATGGCGTGTGCTCCTTGGCGCTGCCCTCGGACAAGCAGCTGGACAGGAAGAGCGAGGCCCCCGACGCCGCCGAGGGGTTCAAGAGCGCCCGGGTACAGGAGCAGGTCCGCATGAGGATGCTGCAGAAGAGCCACTCGACCCCCAGGACCAACGGAGCAATGCTGGACTACGCGGAGCTGAAAGGTAGGCGAGGGGAGAAATGAAACTGGGCACAGGTTGTTCGCTGCAGAGGGGCGTCAGGTGGTAGAGAGAAACCTTTGGGTCGATTGTGTGGGAATTGGGAAGGGTCGGTATTGAACTACGTTTGACTCAGAGTAGACCCACAGAAATGAGTGCACGTGACTCAGGCTCACTGATTCCAGTAGGTCTGCTGTGAGTAAAAGTTAGTTGGATGCCACCCATTAATCTAGGAAATTGTTGCAGTGTTCTGGCGAGGTAAGTCAGCGTTGCTACTCTCATTAGGCTGAGAAAACAGTTGCTTGGTGGAAGCCAGCCCTGGGGAGTTCAAGGGTGAGGTGAGATGGGAACTTCAGGGCCTCCCAGATCAAAGCTCACCACTCCTAACCCTCTCTCCTGTTTGTTGTGCGAACTCTTCTAACTCTTGGGGGTGCAGCTGCATTAATCAAACCGTGTGATAAAATGGCTCCGGGCAAAAAAGTGCAGTGGAGGAGTTAGCCCAGCTGTGTTGTTGATTCAGATGCTTCAACCAGGAATATGCCCTTGTTGGGGTGGTTGCGGGCTTAGTCAGGCCAGCCAGTGCCGTAGGTTTATATGCTAACTATCGTAGACAGAAGGAGAAACTGTTGCCAATAGTTTTTATGATAATAATAGGGCTGTGTTACCAAGACAGCGTCCTCTCTGGGAAGGTGGCGTGGACCTGCTCAAAGGTTTCGTCTGGGTCACACTCAAGATACGCAGGCCAGACAAAGGTTAGTCAGAACTGAGAATGACTAAGTGAGATAGCAGACGAATTCTCCTCTCCAGCAATTTGCCTTGCCCCATAGATTTAATCAAGCATGAGATTCAGTCAAATATCCCCCATACCTTGCGCTTAAACTGCTCTCGGTTTCTCCAGCTGTTTACTATGTAAGTAATTTCTACTAGTTCTTTGCCTCCTGCTGCTGTCTGCAAAACAATCATTCTTCCTGGAGCCACTATACCTATGGTAACATTATGCTAACCTTACCAACCTAGTCTGGACTACTCCTTCGCAGCTTTTATGTTGTTTATTTTACATTTATATTCCAGCCAAGGATCTCAAGGTGGGTGGTGTGGTTCTCATCTTCCCCATCTTACCTCGCAACAACCCTGTTGGGTAGGTTAGGCTGAGAGATAGTGACTGGCCTATGGTTACACAGTGAGCTTCGTGGCTGAGTGGGGATTTGAACTCTGGCCTCCCAGGTCCTCGTCCAACACTCTAACCACTGCACCACACAGGGAAGCAACCCTGGTTCTGTGGACAATTGTCTCACTTAAATAATTGGCTTAACCTGAGGGAATAAAACACCCTCACCTCTCCCAAGCTGCCCCATAGGGCATAATACTGTCAGGGACAATAGTAGGTGAACCTTCTTTAGTTCTCCCATCCACACAATTTATGTACAGCAGGGCTAGGGAATCTGTGGCCCAGCAGACTCCCAACTCCCATCTGCCCCAGTCAGCATGACCAGTGATCAGGAATGATAGCAGCTGGAGTCCAGCAGCATCTAGGGAGCCACTGGTTTCTCAGCCCTGATCAAAACCTAGCACTATGTTGAGGAAGCAGGAGGGATTGCTTAAATGTTAACACTGTTGGTTTTATTTGCCACTCTGTCCTAGCTACTCAGTTATTATGGGACAAAGGGAAGTTGTGGATGAGTCCTCGGTGTCGTGGGATTTACACCCAGGTGCATAGGAGTAGCTCACTGGCAGCCCTAGTGAGCTTGATGGCTGAGCAGGATATGGATTTGAACTTGAGCTTTCCATGCTCTACTGATAACTATCCATTTCCCCATATTGAGTTAGAGGAGAGATGGAGCAAGCATCTTTCAACAGCAGGGTTCACACTCTGCATTTCCTGAGTCATCCTGAGAAAGGTGCTGCACCTACAACAGCTGTGTGACAGGCAAAAAAATCATCTGATGCAGTTTTCACCACCCACAGTACCACTGAACTAAAGACGCTTGCGCTGCTGTAATGCCTGCTAGTCGAGTAGCTAACAGAAGGCCTCTGTTGGAGATGGGAAGATGTCACCTCTCTTCAGTAGAATTATAGTCTTGAAATCCTTCCAGTTTCCTTGATGGCACCAGTGACAATTATGCTGCATTTAATTACTAGGCTCTCCTTTGCCACACCCACAAAAGTGTTTTGGAAGGAACCAAGTGGGTCTCTTTACATGGAAGTTGGACATATTTTAGTGCTGCTCCCACTGCTTGTTTTTCACCTCTGCATTTGGAGACCTAGATTGCAATTCAGAGATTAGGAGAGGTGGCTTGTAATTTATGACCCCCTATCAGGTTGACATATTCCATTCATGTAAACACCCTGCCACAAACGCCAGGGCAAGGTTCCAGTACGGTACAAAGTTTCCTTTGCTTGCAGAGTCAGACTGTTTCCTCTTTCAGGTGCTGGCTAAACAATAGAGGTAGAAAGTTTCTCACAAGAACCTGAGACTAGTTTGGGATTTTCTTCCTTACGTTTCTTGTGATTCTGCCTCAACGGACTCGGCGTATTTTACCAGTTGGAAATAATTATCAGTTCATTACCCATGTCAAAATGCAGCTAAATGCAACTGGGAGGCCAGAGTTTAAACCTCCACTCAGTCATAAAGCTCACTGGGCGGCTTAAGGCCAATTGCTGTCTCTTAGCCTAATCTAACTCGTAGGGATGTTGTGAGGATTAAATTGTGCAGAGTAGAACCATGTGCACCAATAGTAATAATTTAACTTCTCAGTATATAGTGCATCTACGCAGAGACAGGTGCATTGTATACACCTGGAGAACCCGTGGCCTTCCAGGTGTTGCTGGACTACAACTCCCATCACCCCTGACCATTGGCCATGCTGATGGGGTTAGAGTCCAGTAATGCCTGGAGGGTCACAGGTTAGCCACCCCTGCATTATCAGGGTGTGATGGTGGATCCCAAATGTAAAGTCAAAGGCACCGTTTACTGTTCTCCAACCTTGGAAGTGCTGCAGTGAAGAGCGGGATGGAAGTGTTCAGTTAAGACCTTGGGATACATTTGGTGCTGGTCCCAATGGTTTCTCCCTCATGAGCTAGTTTCAGTCTTGTCATTGTTTGACATCCCGTGAAATGGGAACAAGGACAGTTCCTGGAATCAAAGGCGCAATTAGCAGCTAACCTGCTTGACTATCTCTGCAATACTCAGAGATTACTATCTCTGGAATATGAGATTGCTGAATAGTGGCAGATCCACAACACTGGATGGTGTTGCCATATAGCCTTTGAACTACACTGAGATTAACGATAGAACACCAGAGGTTAGGAAGCTCTTGGACACACCTGGAGCTCGCTTTCTTGATGACTGCACCCACCCTTTGATCTGTCACTCTAGTTCTAATTGTGGAGTCTAGTCCCACACCCTGCACTGGTATGTCTGTCCTGTCCTATGCAATGCTGTCCTTTGGGCTGACAGGAGAAGGATGGGCCTACCTGAAAGGAGATCCCAGTTCCTGCCTGTATTCCCACAATCCTACATGTCTCAGTGCAAACCATTGATCCTAAACAGGTTTGAAACCTTGTTAATTCAATGAAGGCATGAAACACTTCTATTTTGAGTTTGGGGAATGATACTGCTAAAGTCCTCCATTCCACCCTCCCTTTGTTAGGATTCTGTTGGACCTAAAATAGATATTCAAGGTGGCAGACACTGGTTCCTGTATCCAGACAAGGCTTCTTCATCATGTGCTTTTAGTCACTGCCCTGAGCCTGACAGCGTGGTGTGTCTTTAAGAGCTACAGGACAGGCAGAAATCCAATAGGAGCAGCTTTATTTTGTGTGGTGGGGAGTTAATTTAGGTCAACAATGTAACTTCCTAGTGGTTGGAATATTGTGCTGAGGCTTCTGAAAACTTGCTTTTCACAGCTTGAATGACGCACATGCTTTACCGTGTGATGTGGTCTTATATCCAAGAGAAGGAAAGCCGCCATTCAGAGCGTACATACCTGCAGGTGAATCCCATTCAAATCATGGGGACTTCCTTCTGAGTAAACCTGGTTAAACTTGTGCTGTAAGGGTGTGTTCACATTAAAAGGTGCTCACACCTTGGCTAGAAACAAATTAGGGACAGCTTAAGGACCCCAATCAGTGTGGAGCTGGTTTGAGAAACAATAGAAGTACCTTAAAACAAGGTGCAGGGTGCATGTGCAATTCTTGTGGACACAGTAAACTGAAGTGATCTTAGACATCCAATCTGGGTATGGTGAAATTTGCAGTGTCTCATCCAGATCTATAGGATCTTTGTAACTTGAGCACAGATGTGCCCTCAGTTACACCGATCCTACAGTTCTGAATGAGCTATTGCAAATTTTACCATACCCAGAATGGAAAGTCGAAGTCCTGCAAAACATCCTCTTCCCTCCTCTCATAAGTGATGGAGTTGAGGTGCCCTGATTCTGGTGCAGAAGATGTAGGGTAACTGGGGGCGGTTTCTCTCCCCTCCTCTCCTCTGCCCTTTCCCATCTCTTCCCCTCCTTCAGGTAGAAGGTGGCACTGGCACTCTCTAGAGCTGATCCAATCTATTTAGGGAGAAGCACAGTCTAACCAAGGTGTGCCTGCCCTAGGGAAGTGAGAGCAGATGTTGAAGCCTGGCGGTGGTGGCAACAGTGATAGAGACAGGAGAAGGGGCTGAGCAAAGTGGGGTAGAAGCTGCTGCAGGGGAGATGATGAGAGGTGCAGTAGAAGAGGCATGACTGTAATCAGAGCTGGAACATCCTGCTAGCTCTCCCAGCCATGCCTATCAAATTTCACAGGCAAGAAGCTACTGAATAACAATGGCCAAAACATGCCTCATCCTAGGGCAGCCTGTGCCAATCTGACGCCCTCCAGATTTTGTCAGACTCCAATTCCCAGCTGTGCCGGCTGGGGCTGATGGGAGTTGTGGTCCCAACATCATTCACTGGCAAAAAGCTACCCTAGGGGGCTCATATGGACAAAGGGAAGTGAACTCTCCTGTCCTTCTCCCTTTGTTCAAATATGGCACCTTGTTATTCATGGTGGCGTTTTTCTTCTTCAGCACATATGCCTCTGGTTACTTCATAATCTAGCACAATTTTAGAGATGTGGAATATATAAAAGTTAATAATAGGCACTTACATTTTTACCACATAAGTCTTTCCTCAGCAATCTTCAGATCTTTGCAATGGCAAAATAAAATTGGCAGTCCCTTTTTAAAAATTGCTTTTAGGACAGATTATGATCGTCCCTCCTGCTGTGACTCTTTTCATTGTGTGCTGTCTCATGTGCGTGCTGCCGCCTCTCCTCCTGCAACAGCGGGGCCTCGCCCTGGTCACAGCGATCATTATTCTGAGTCTGCTACTTTTTTTTTCAAGTGTCTGCTTCTTGGGCTGATTGACTTTGTTGCTGTCTTCCCTTAGCCTTTATAGACTGAACGCTCCCTTGCCCTGCAATGCCTGTACAAAAGCACACCTCTAGTCAGTTTTTTAAAAAACTCAGATAATAAGTGGCAAACAGCTCATTTTTTTTCACATCAAAGCCTATGCCCTTTTATATGAAGCTTTTGCTTTATTATTGGGTTTTTAAAAAATGTTTAGAAGCTCTGCAGAATGAACACATAGCCAAACTTCTGGGTTTTTTAAGACTGAGAAATATAACCAATTTGGTGTGCATAACATCCAGAAATTCATTTCTATCATCTGTGCCTGAATGTAGTCTTAACACATGTAGGTGGATAATTGACTTACCAATGCTAGCATGTTTGTATATCATTAACACTACTTGTTGAATTGTCACTGTTGTTATTTTAGATTCATTTAAAACAGGCATAGGCAAACTCGGCCCTCCAGATGTTTTGAACTATAATTCCCATCATCCCTGACCACTGGTCCTGGAAAGCCGAGTTTGCCTATGACTGATTTAAAACTTTAATGCAGTTCTCACAGTCTCTATATATTGCATTTCATTTTCATGTGATCTCATTTTCCTCCCTCTTTTCAGTGTAACAAAACAATGTATTTCCAACTCTTTGTTTCTTTCCTTGAGGCATTCTACAAGGATTTAGTGGGCACCATTAAATGGCCGGAAAATGTTTTGAACCTGGAATAAAATGTTGCAGTATGGAGTGCTCCTCCTTCAGTGTTCTAGGCAACCAGCCATGCTCTTTGAAATACTTGACTTAATTCCCCACCCACAGGCTTTCCCATCCTGTCCCCCAGCCCCGTCCAACAGCATTCCATGCCCAATGAAAAACAATCAAAGAGTCTTGGCAGAGGCTTCCACTGACCCAAGGCCACTTCATTAAATGCATCTGAAGATGCAAGCTTAAGTCTACGAAAGCCATTATAAATGTTACTCATCTTTAAGGTGCCTCAATATTATTTGATTGTTTTCACTGCAAGAGACTTAACACGGCAACCCCTTTGACTTTTTTATAATAAGAAAAAAATCTCCCATTGGTGCCAATTCTTTATCTATTGGAAATAGCCTGAGCAAAAAGTGACACCTTCACCTCACTTTCCCCATGGCAACAACCACCTTTGTGAGTGGAGGTTCCATTGGCAGCTCTCGGGATGGGATAATTATACAATTCACTGAATGTTACAAATTTTAACTTGGGAAGAAAACTTTGGGGTTTTTCTGTGATGGTGGCCTGCAACGGTGTCGTAAATTGTAGGCAAGTGACAGAGGGGACCCTACCTCTTACTTTTGGGTACCTCTCTCCACCCCTGTGCAACATTCCAAAGCTCCCTTTTCATGCATTCAGGAGTTCAAATGTAGGCCTGCCAGTGGTTAGTTTCTGGATTGTGGTGGTGGTTAAGGCATTGGAGGCTATAAGAGGGTATGTCAGGTGAAGGTCCAAGCGCTGTTTGCTTGCAAAGTCAACCACTCGAGCTTGTTGAGAACTGCTTCAGCCTGTTTCTGAGCTGGAGAAACTAGGAGGGGCAATGGTGGGATGCATTCCAGACAGAGGAAGAGTGACAGCTGTACATAATTCATACTTCCTTTTTAGTCAGACACCATACATGATAAAGAAAGCAGCAGAATAGGAAAGGGAGGGAGAGAACTGCATACAGATATGCATCATTATGGTTGCTGGAATGCTCATAAAAATGTCTGCTATAGCCAGAGGCAGATATAACACAGATTTGTATTTCTCCTATGTACATATCAGCCCCTCTGACCTACAACATCCATGTTCTGTTAGCTCTAGGGTTCCCCCTGCCAACACATTTGACAATGCATCTGAGTACTGTCTTGGGCAAGCTGCTGTAAGTGTCCAATTGACTGGGACAATGGGGACCACAATGTACAAGGCTGAACTGAAACTGGCTGTGGAGACATCTGCACCCAAGTTACTCATAACGGATGGATTGCAGGGCTGTGTGTACACACAGATATGAGAGCTGGGATAGCGTTGCAGACCGAAGAAGTCTACATTGTAGACTCTGCAGTTAAATCTAATCTTTGCCTCAAACTCATTAGGTGACCTTAGACAAGCCACTTGCTTTTAGCCAGAGCACCCTCATCCCAAACATCTGTAATGTGTGGGCTTTTTTTCAGCCGGAGCTGACCATGACACCCATCCCCAATTCTAAAATTTATGATTGGTGGCCTCTTCTTCAGTACTTCCTAACACCTGACATTTTATTTTCCAAAGTGATAGCATGCATGGTGGCATAGTAGCTGCTACAAGGAGAGGGGCAGTAGTGGCATTTGAATGTTTACATTACACCTGCTTCATTTAACAGCTGAGATCAGAAGAAGTCTAGTTTTGTGCTGCCTCAAGTCTCCCTCGAAACAATGAGGAGAACCCTAGCAGGAGATTCATCCAGGGTTAATTATCTGAATCTACCAATGACTCCTCCCCAAGAGGGAAAAGGGCTTGGCTTTTGCTAGTGCTGCTATTGTTAGCCTTACAAATGTATAAAATATGTAATGCTTCTACATCCTGATCCAATGCATCATTCAAAAACTAAGCTGTGTTGATTTCAGTACAATTTACCTCTTAAGAGGCATATCTTGCCTTTCGAAGTGCATAATAAATAAATAAAACATCCGGGGGTGATTACATGTGTAAGAACCCTTGGCTCCTGTCCTTGTACTCCCAACACAGAAGAACTCTTTTTGCATTAAAGCACAAGTAGCTCTAGAAGTCTTAAAAGGAATAAGAAAGAGAGGGGTGTACAGCATAGCAACCACTTTTCACACAGTTCAACACTTGTTGTAACGTGGCAATGCCTGGAAGCAATTATAATCTGTGCCAATTTTAGCTCTGTTGTTGCTTTGCCCTCACAACAGTCCTAAAGGGTAGGTACTTACGTACTGTGGCCTTGTTGCAGATGGGGGAACTGAAGCTTGAAAAACAGTGATTTGCTCAAGTATATACTGAGCAGAGATTTTTGGCTGTGTACATACTCCCTTTTGCTCTGAATCCAGTGTGCTCCCACCGCTGGTTTGAGAAACAGTGGACACACGATATTAGCCACAATCCAGATCTCTCCTGTATCTCTCCTATGAAGTATTCCATGTATTCTGTGCCCGCCCCCTGGAACTGGCTCCAATCTTAATTGAGGAAAAATAACACCCTAGTTGTGTTTTAAGCCTGTAATATGTGCACAGTCTTAGATTCAGTTCCAAAATAAGAATTCTATCCATAGTTAGCAATAAGTGGTGAGCGAGTTCAAAGCTCCACACACTCACTGCGTGCGCGCGCGCGCGCACACACACACACACACACGAATAAGTGCTCTCTTCTCCTCTGCAACAGATTAAGTCTGCAGATCAAAGGCAGACACTTCAAGAACAATTTACCTCTGTTATCTGAATCTTTGGCTGGCTGAAAGAAATGGGGAGGGATGAACACAAGACCATATCTCAACGTGTCCAACTGCTTAACAAGTGGGTCAGTTTAAAACCCATATAGCTGCAACTCCTGGGGGATTCAGAGCTAGGGCTGTATATTCATAAGGTATATTAAATAAAGCAGCTTATTTAATTGTTAAGTAACTACTTCATAGTCATTCATTCTGGAACGGCTATCCATTGTGTGAAAGCAATGCAGCAGGCTCTCACTTCAGTTGGAGTGGGGCACTTTACCCAGTAGGACTGATTTTTACACCACTGTTACAGGGCAAAGGAAGTGCTGGGCATCATGTATAGACAGCAGGGTAACTAAAGGCTGACACTGAAGTGGAAGGTGGGTGCTTTATTAAAACAGGTTTCACAGTGGATCACATGGACAGGTTCCTCCGCCAAAGGACGAGTCCAGTGTCTCCTGGCTTTGCTACTGAAATGGCTGGTGGGTAAACTTACAACATCAAGTGCTGTCTTAGTTCTCGGTTTTGTCCCTTTCCTCCTCTGTGTGTCATCTGGACTCTCCCCTTTTTTCTAATTTTCAAAGCCTCCTACATGTATGTTTATCCATTAACCATTGATGTATTAAAAGAAGAAAGGAAACTTTAAAAGAAGATGCATAATGCTGCTCTGGGGATAGGGTTTTGTTTTGCTTTTCGTGTTGTCATGGGTGCTGTCCGCTTAACACTATATGCTGTTGGCTTCTGCTGCAAACTAGCAGAACTAGTTTTTTTCCCCCCCATAAAGTGCTTGACCTTGGAGAGGAGAGAGATGGGGCTGAGAGCAGTGAGGGCATTTCCAAACTAACCCAACTACTCTAAAAATGTTTCTTCTATCTCCACTCCTAGTTAATTTAGCATGTGTGTGCTTTGTGCAAGCTGATCCAAACAGGCTTTTTGCAGTACGGCAAGATGAGGCAATGCCTAGGCTTTGTTGCACGATGGAGCTAAAATTAAAATCTCAGGGAACTTGGACCCAGCAGATGGATGGATAGAGTTTATTTACGTATTCTGAAAAATATATATATACCACCCACACATATAAAATGTCAAGGTGGCATGCAACACTATATGCAAATACAGTGAAACATATGATAAATAAAAAAAATTCAAAATAATAAAAAATTACAAGCTCGTTTATCACATCACCGCAAAATTCCTTGCATCCTGCCAAATTCTACTAATAACAATACTGGTCATGTGCTGATGCTGTGGTACATTTTGGGGTGATGATAATTTTAAGTGCATGACACAAGTACTTGTTGGCAGCTGGAGCTGTTCTTTGCCTGGGGGTTGTCGGAGAATAGGACAGAGGAAGAATACAGAGGCAGACTCTCTGAACCAATTGCAGAACCCTCAGCGGGAATATCGGATTTGACCCAGAACGCTATCTCGCTATCTCTGAGTATTTGTGTTTTTGTCTTGATACTGGTAATTGACCATAATAAAATGACTTGTACTTGTTGAAGTAAACAAAGAATTGCAAAGGTATTCAGAATTCTGCACCACCCCACGACTATACTTCCACTGCAAGGCAGTCACAAACTAGCCTTGCTCTCCATTCATGCTTAGTGAAAGGCATGGAAAAGTTGCAGGTGATGGGCACCATCATCCAACAAATGCCATAAACTCACTTGGGGCTTTTCAGTGACTGTGGAATGACTTGTTTGGATGGATTCAACCTTCCAAATCCTTTACTACATGGCAGTTGATTTATTTTCAAGGTCACTTGTTTGAGCAATAAAAATGACCATGAGAGCTGGGGAAAATAACATACCGTATATGAATGGCCTCTAAGGGAATGCAGCTTCTGTGTTGGGATTTGCTCTCTCAGTCTCTTCAGGCAGCTGGACACACCAAATAGCACTAGCAAGAGTGGGCTGAAACTCAAACTCTCCCTCTGAGGGCTGTGTAAATTATACTTTGCCCCTGGTGTTATCATTTGTGTGACAGTGCGTACTTACTGATGATAAGTGGGAATTCCACCTGTTTTGGCCCGAATGAATTATCTCCTCACATCTCCACATTAACTTTTCATTAGGAACAGTGGCGTAGGGGGTGCAGGGGGGGCCGGCTGCACCGGGCGCAACATCTGGGGGTTAGGGTTAGGGGGCGCAAATCCACAGGTTAGGGGACGCAAATCCACGGGTTAGGGGGCACAAATTACTTGCCTTGCCCCGGGTGCTGACAACCCACGCTACGCCACTGATTAGGAAGTCACTTACAACAAGGGTGACAGGATTGTAAAGGATACCTGAGCACCAGGGACACAGTGTTGCTAAATACTTGTTGTCATTGTTATTTCTATGAGTATGCTACGGAAGTAAATAAATGTGTAAAAACAAAATCTGTGAAAGCAGCTGCTCCACTATCCAGTACAGGATTTCAGAATGCAAAGTGTGGATACTACATTTAAAGCACATCCCCACCCACTGCCAGCTCAAATAATTCTGTGCACTGTGGGTTTTAAGGGCTGCTGGGACTTGTAATTCTGTGATTTTGTGAGGGGTAGACTACAGTGCCCAGAATTGTTTGAGAGAAAGAATGTGCTTTGAATGTGCTTTAAAGTTATCACGTATGTTCAAGAATAATAGGTAATACGTTTACTGGAAACTGAGTCGAATACGTCTGCCGGATTGTTTTTTCAGCTACCCTGTTCGTGGGATCCACAAACACACCATGCAGTGAAGCCATAATGTGATACACACAACATCTTCTCTTCTTCCCACCTCCCACAAGCTAGGAGACTCTCTTCCATATAGTAGTTTCTGACCTGTCATCCCATGCTGCTTCTCCTTTGTCAGCCGAAAGTTTCACAACATGTTGAATCCTGCTTGGGCCTGCAAGTGTATCTGATTTCCCCCCTGTTGTACTAAATTCCCTTTAGTTTTTGGTAGCACAAATTGTTGGCTTATCCAAATGGCGCTTAGCCTGCTCTAATCAATCATATAGTGAGTTCTACACTAACTTGTAGGTGGAATATTTGTTTACATAATTAGTTCGCCCTCCCCACTGCCAAGCATACATATGCTTACAAGGGCTCTTTTGTTCATTTGTTTATTAACTTTCCCCCTATCTATTCCCTACTTTTATATAAGTTATACAACGTGGTTTATAAACTAAAATATTGTGTTGCAACAAATCCTTTTAAAATCACGATAACATAAAAAATAGTAAACATACTCCATGATTTCTTACAGATTTCTAAAATAAAATTTTCAGATTTGCGGGGAAACACAAGCCTGCATTGTGCTATGTCAGTTCTGGGCTCCTTCATAACTCTGTAAATCTGCCCTCATGTTGATCCATAGCACTCTCTACTACCTCCATCTCTGCTGTATCTGTATCTTGTATATTAGGCATAAGACAACTTCTTCAGTGCAGAAGGTTGCTTTGGAAAGGATGTTCATTGAGAAGAAAAAAGGCTGTTAACACCAGTCAGAACCAGTGTGGTGTAGTGTGGCTAGATCGATCTCTAGGCTTGGAGCCAGCTATCATGATCTCCCAATTTTTTTAAATGGGGGCACAGGAACAAGGGGTGTGGGTGGGGAAGGTTGCCTATTTCTTTGGAGCAGTACATGAGATGTGTATTTTTATACGTCTCTCCTTGCACTTTTTTCCTGATCAAAATCTTTCACACAGCTGCATTTGCCCTGCATGGGGGAAAATATAGGCACTTTCCCTCTTGCTTGGGGAGATAATTTTAGGAAAACAGTGCAGGAGGAAAGTTGTATGCATATACTCTGCTTCAAATAAATTGGCAGCCCTCCCCCATCTACATTTTGTCTTTTAAATAACAAGTGATCCAATAGCAGATTATGCACATAATATGTAGCTGACCTTTGTGACTGGGGAGATCTGGGTTTACATCACTGCTTAGCTATTATGCATGGACTTAAACTTCCTCACGGTGGTGATGCAAGGAGAAACCAGACAACCTCCCAAGTATACTTCCTTGAGCAGCTTGGAGGAAGAATGAGACACAGACATAACAAATAAAAATATTCATGTAAAACCAGAAAGATATGGTAGTTACTGAGGAATAAGCCATCCCATTTTCCTGCAACTGGAAAACTACATTTCTGATTGGCATATAGGGCAGAATTTATTGGTCACTTATTGGATGGGGAAAGTGGGCTGATGAGGAGGGAGGGATTTAATGAATCAAATCTGATTCATTGAAGAATAGGCTGGCTGGGAAATAAATAGGTCTATTCTACTACTGTTGAAGCTGACAAATGATGAGGGGTGAAGAACAGGGGGCAAAGATGAAGGGGGGGGAGTTGAAGCAGGTGGAAGACAGGCTAGAGGCTATCCAAGCTGGAAAGATAGTCTGCCCCCAAAGAACTGGATCAGTACATAAACTGAAGATTGGCAATGAGGCCATATAAGGGCATTAAGGAATGAGGGGAATTCAGCAAGGAGCTTCTGGAGCTGTCCAGAGTGAGAACTGCCTGCAAGCCTGTCTCAAAGGACTTGGTAGTGAGATTGACTGGGAAGACAGACTAAGCAGTATTAAGTTAAATAGGGTTAGGAACTAAGTTTTACCAGTCAGCCTTATGTAAACCTTTATAACTGTTATGTAAAGATACAGGAACCTTATTAGAGCAAATATAAGTATGTCTTAAAGCAATAGTAACAAACTGAATTATAAAACTCATCTTATTATACCTCTATATTTATAATAAATAAATATATTTAATTATAAAAGAGTGTCTAGATGGTTTTGTACCACATCTATCATACCATAGCTTCTGGGATACAGTTATCAGAACTATACAGTTTACTAATGCTAATATTTGGTGGTTAGAAAGTGAATAAGTGAGAAATAAAATCTGGTCCTCCATATATAAAGTATACAGTGGGGTGTCTTGCTACACAGTCAAACAATATCCGGAGGGCCACAGGTTTCCCATCCTGCTCTAAGCCAGCCCCTTGAGCTAAAAAGTAGCTGCAAAACAAAGAATGCCACAGAGAAGGAAGGAGATACAGATGTACCGCGGAGATATTATGGATTTGGTTCTAGGCCAGCACAATAAAGCAAATATTGCATTAAAGCAATATTTTTTCATTTTGTTTCCTAGTGCATATAAAAGTTCTGTTTTCTCTGTGCTGTAGGCTACTAAGCCGGGTCGTCGTCTGTCCCCCCCGCCCCCGTCATCAGGGGCAGGAGGGGGAAAGCCCAAGTCCAGCACTAGCCAGTTCCACTCCTGTAGCCAGAAGAATTGTGGTAGCAGGGCGCTTCCTTCCCTGGGATGTGGCTGGGCTGCTTGCAAGTGCACCTGCATCCTTGTAAGGAGCAAGATCTGTGAAACACAATTAAAGCAAAGCACAATAAATGAGGTGTGCCTGCATTAATGAGAAATGCTCAGATTTTATTTGCGGTTTTGAGCCTGGTTTGTGTCTCCTCCACTGCTGGGAAATCAGCCTCATCTGTCATTGGATTTATTTGGCAAACAGCTCCTAAATGATTATTCTTTTAACTTAGGGTCATGTTTGATAACTACACATGCAGCTGTTCAGTAAAATGGGAGGAATTTTCACTCTGAGCACCGCATTTCCTCTATAAAGCTTATCTTGTTTAGCTTAATAAGTTGAAAGCCTCTGCAGAAACAGACCTAGTTTCCTAATCTTCAGGTATGAAGAGAGATTCCCCCACTTTACTTACATTTTACGGTAAGAGGACAATTTCTTTCAGAGGAGGAAAAACTGACGGTGTCTTTATTGTGGTGCAACACTTAGGAAGGTTCACACATTCTTTAAGCGCTGACCTCATATGTTTCTAAGTAATGAATTAATTAGTATAACATGGAGACATGCAAGGTTAGTTTGCACAACCCTCTTTTCACTCCCATAGCAACTCCTTTGGTTTGGTTTCGTCTTTGCACATAATAATTAGTTTTGATTTGTATAAGCATTATTCTAAATAGATTTGTTATCACATGTCATGGAAGGCTTAGAGGGCTTCCCAGTCAGGCAGCTAGATAAGAACATCATTGTCTCCAACAAGAACAGAACCAACAAAGGAAACTCTTGAAGATTTAACTAAGTACAATGCCACCTATTGACCAAACCAGAGAATGACACTATCCACACAACATCTCTTCCTTATTTAAATAAACAACCAGTACATCAGTGCTGTTAAACTACTTGATAGTTCAGGTCTTTGGTCATTTACCTTGACAGCTTCCAAATAACTCAGAGTAAGTAGTAGTCGTGACAGTAACATTGCTGTTAGTTCTACTATGCAAGCCCCAGAGTTTGCTTTTGGTGATTGCACCTTCTCAGTGATAGGAAGAAGATATCATCAGTTTCTGTTAAGTATTCCATGTTCACTCTCAGCAGAATATAATCAGGCTCTTGTGGGACTTTGTGACAAGGTGTCTGCTATGATCAATTGTTTTCTTGTAATATATTCTGCTACATGTTTTTTTCTTTAATCAAGGTCACAAAGGGATTATGGTCTGCGAATCTGAAATAAGGCAGATCACATAGGTATCTGTAAAAGTTTTTGCATGCAGAAACACTAGCAAAAAAAAATTTTGATAATATTTTTTCCTGCTCTGGTTAGAGTTCTAGAGCAGAATGTGACTGGCATCCATTCTGAACCATGCAATTGTAATAGCACACCTTCTAAATCTGTACTTTCTTGCATCAGTGCTACCCATTGTAGGCTTGTTGGAGATAATCTCATTTATATTTTTAAAGGCAGCCCACAGAACTGATCCACAAAACCAGGAAGTAGTGGGTTTCAATAATTGGTGTAGTGGTTGTTTCTCTTTTGAAGTATTGTACAAATATCAACCTAGATAGTTCAGCATTCCCAGAAATTGTCTCAGTTCTGTAGCCTTCAGTGCTTTCAGTTCTTTGATGGCATTTACCATCTCTAGGCATGGCTTTGCCCCATGTTGTGTGATTAGTTGTCTAAGTAATTCAACTTCACCTTGATGAAAAATGCATTTCTCCTTGTTTATATTGAGTCAGGATTAATGGATCTTATTCCTGACAGTGACCAGTGTTTTGTCATGGTCTTTCTTCCACTGATGTACTCTGTATTAGAATGTCATTCAGGAAGACAATTACTCCTTTTATCTCTCTCAGGACTTCTGTCATCTTTGTTTAAAAAATCTAGGAAGCACTCGCAATTCCAAATGGTAAGCGCTGAAAACAAAATCTCCCAAAGGGTGTGATAAATCTAGTCAATGTAGCAGTCTAGTTTGTCAAAGGTATTTGCTAGATACTAAAGTATCCTATTTGGAAAATACTTTGGTTCCTGTCTCTTTCGGGAGAAGGTCCTCTAGTGTTGCAGGTACATATTTTTCTCTCACTACAGCTTCAGTAAGCTTTTACAAAATATACACCTTTAATCATTGGTCCATTACACAAGATAGGCATAGTAGTTTCCTTAATTATGCAGTGTTTCTTTATCCTTTCCAGCTCCATTTCCCCTTTGTAGTCTAAATAAATGGTGATTCTTTGTGGTGTTTTGTATGCTATATGATATGACACCTGAATTCTAGACACCCCTTTTGTTTCTCCCACTGGTTTTAGGAGTCCCATTCTAGCACCTGTTCCTTGGTTGAGGAAATTGTCCATATTATGATCTCATATACACTAAACATAAACTCTCTCTGTGCGTGTGTGTGTGAGAGAGAGAGAGTTGCAGAACACAGAGAGAAAGGAAAGCGTAATAAGGGATTAATGTATGAAAATGGTATTCTTTAAAAAGAAGAAAGGGTTTAAGGCTGCGGGTTCCAGTCACAAAATGGCTGCCATGGGGGTGTGACAGAACATAAAATGGCTCCTGTGGGAGAATACAGGACAGACCAAGCTGCTGCAATCAGGAAGTGAGCAATAAGAGCAAATAGTCCCTCATACATTATGGGTTTTTGAGGGGATATTTACTGATACCTTTTAAGGGTGTCATAGAAGGAACTGGTGGGCATATTGGTTCTCATGGGCATTGTGTTTGTGACCCCTGAGTTAAGTGACAAGCTTCACATAAATTGTGTTTCTTGCTTGGTAGTAGCAACTTTTTCCTCCCTCTTCTGAGCTGTGCATAGTGACCATTTGTATAGATTTTCTTTTGATGTTTTGAACTACCATAGATCTTTTAAACCAGTACATGGTGCTGTTTTTAAGCATTAAATAATGCTACTTCTCTAAGCTTGTGCACTAGCATATTTGCTATGTCAGTATAACTTGATGTTGCAATAGTATAGCTAGCTAGTTAGCGTGTTCTGTGCCAAGCACTTAAGAGTACAGCATGTCTTAAGAGCAAAATCTGTTCCCCAGCTTTAAAACACATGTGCGCGTGCACACACACACACACAAACACACACACACAAACAAAACCAGGCACACCAATGGTGTTCTGTCTCTGGGGAATGCACAATATTTCCAGTCTTAGGGGTGCATTTCATATGGTAACATCCAAAAAACTGCTAGTGTAAACTTGCCTTTAGGGATTAAGACTTGTTTCTTGGTCTGGTTTGAACATCAAAGTAAGGTTTTGTTCATTCAAGTTTAGTGGTAAACCATGTTTTACACTTCTTCTGAGTTAAGTTGTTATCTTCTACAGATTCTTCTAAAATGGATATGGGATACTGCTGTACGTATCTCCTCCCTCACAGCCGCAAAAGCAGTCAGATGGTTCTGAGAAAAAACATTAAACGTTGGCTCAGAACAAAATCTGAGCCCACCAAAAACATTCTACTTGCTGGATTTTGGCTCAGGTCTCTCCCGATGACTCTGCAGCTTCTGAAATACAATCACTCAGCAGCATTATGGCTGTGCTGATAGCTGGTCAACTCCCTTCAGCTATCCAGGAACTGTGCCAGGTTACAGCTTTCTAAAAAGGGCCTTTGTTAAGCAACCATTTAAAAAGTGTTTTAATATTTATACAAAATGAAAGGATGCCTGGGAAAGAAGGAGTGGAGAAAGTTAATGGAGAGGGAACACAAGGAGCTGAAGCTTATTAGCTAGCCCCTCTGTGGGATTGTCTTGCATTTCTGTTTGTCGGAAAGGAGAACCAGTGCAGCCAAGCAAGAAGAAAACCAAGCATTTTGCAGATAAGAAAGTGAGAGGACAGCTCCAAAGCCATTTCCCACACTGTTCTTTGACACTTGAGTTGTAAACTATGACTATAAGGTCTCTTTTGTGAAGGGCACAGGAAGCTAGTGCCTTTGCTTTGGAGGTTTCCTCTACTAACATTGCTCAGCTCACAGCAGCATGGCAGCAGCAGGACCAGAGAAAAAGCAAAGTGGCCAGTCTTCTCTTTGGGAACCTGCACATTTGCTTATTCACTCTAAGTCAGGCATCCCCAACCTGCGGCCCTCCAGATGTTTTGGCCTACAACTCCCATGATCCCTGCCTAACAGGACCAGTGGTCAGGGATGATGGGAATTGTAGTCCAAAACATCTGGACGGCCAAAGGTTGGGGACACCTGCTCTAAGTCATGGTTTGGCTTAGTGTTATGTCGCATCTGGGCCTCTGACAAGTGCAAAGCCAGTACAATTCCCTGCCATTTTCATTTCCCCCTTCTACCTTGCAGTAACCCTAGGAGGCATGCACCTCTGAACAAGGGCACCTTTAATAATCACCACGCTAATGATTTTTAATCATAATGGATGAATAGATCATCTTTCCAAAATGTGTAGCCATTTCCACTTTCTTCCCAAAAAGTGAATGGAGGTGTCATTACCCAGAAGGCACTGTGCCAGATCTCAGTACAGTGTGTTCTGGGATATTATCCAGGAATTCATGCGTAGGTGGAATGTGAACCACCATGCTATTACAATCTGATTAAAAGAGCATCAGAAAACCACCACAAATAAATGGATGACAGGAAAGGGAAGAGCCAAATGCAGTAAGATGGAGGATAACTCATATCTCAGTCTTATGAATTTAAAATGGAAGATGGAAGCCTCTAAATGAGGGTCAAGCAAAGACAAAACAACCTGACATGAGAGAGCTAATTGGGGATGTCAAGAGTCCTATAAAAATGAAATAATACTTTACTTGGCTTAGAAAATAGACAACTCAGAGGGCACAAGCTAAAGTTTATACAATCATGAATGATGTGAAGAGAATGGAGAGAGAGAAATTGTCCACCTTCTCCCATAATAACAGAACACAAAGTTGCTCAAGGAAGTATTTGGTCTAGGATGAAGAAAAAATACTTATTCATAGAGTGGTTCATTAACTAATGATATGAATTACCACGAGTATGGTGATGAGTTCAAGCTTAGCTTACTTTTGATAGCTGTTACCCATGATTGCAAAACTGATTCCAATGTTTTGAGCCTGCATCCCTAGTTTAAGTGAATACCAGCTGTTTGGAAACGAACTGAAGGGTATGATTGTTGCCAATTTTTTTTGTCTAGTGAGTTTGTCAGAGACACCTGGCTGCCCACATTCTGAGGCAGAATGATGGACTGGCTAGGTAGACCTTTGATTTGAACCAGCAAGGTACTTATTATGCCCTTGTGTTCTTTGTGAAAAGCTTTGAGCCTTTGTAGAGGATGAAGGTGTCTTTGGAAGAAATGACAAGCTTAAAGAGTGGAAGCTAGACAGTTGTCTTGTGGAAAACAAGGAGGTTCTGAAATAAAGGACATTTTTGTAACAGTAATTTATGTTCCAGAAAGTGTGGGACACCTCAATGTGTTTGCGAGCTTTTTGTATGGTTTTGGCAGGCCCTACAATGGCCTCTCCGAGCTATATAAGGCTTGGCTGCAGGCAAATCCAAATGACTAGGAACATATGGTGGACAAGAGGGACATTGCAAGGGCAATGAGGGATAGCTTTGAAAATTAGGTTCAGGTCAGAGACCCTTGACAAGATATTGGATAATTGGCTATGCAGTCATGATGCCAACAAGCATTTAAGGGTGATAATAGATAACCAACTGAGCCAACAGTTTCATGCAGTGGAGTCAAATGGAGGCCAGTGTAATTTTAGACTGAATTAACAGAAGCTTTCATATCCAGGAATCTATCAAGCAGTAAATAGCCCTGTGCTACTCAGCATTTATCAATGCTCAAGTTAGTGCTAGGATTTAATTTCTGCAAGTTAGTGCTAGGATTTAATTTCTGCAAGTTAGTGCTAGGATTTAATTTCTGCCAGGGTTCATTCCTAGGATCTGTTTCTAATGACAGGGTTCATCCCTGAGATATACAAAGTTAGGTAAAGTAAAGGTAAAGGTACCCCTGCCCGTACGGGCCAGTCTTGACAGACTCTGGGGTTGTGCGCCCATCTCACTTAAGAGGCCAGGGGCCAGCGCTGTCCGGAGACACTTCCGGGTCACGTGGCCAGCGTGACATCGCTGCTCTGGCGAGCCAGAGCCACACACGGAAACGCCGTTTACCTTCCCGCTGGTAAGCGGTCCCTATTTATCTACTTGCACCCGGAGGTGCTTTCGAACTGCTAGGTTGGCAGGCGCTGGGACTGAGCAGCGGGAGCGCACCCCGCCGCAGGGATTCGAACCGCCGACCTTTCGATCAGCAAGTCCTAGGCGCTGAGGCTTTAACCCACAGCGCCACCTGCGTCCCGTTAGGTTGGCCCAAAGTTAGATACAAAGTTAGATACAAAGTTAGATACAAAGTTAGATACAAAGTTAGGTTGGCCCAAAGTTCCTCTGTGTAACTGCAGAAAACATATTCCACACTTCTGAGTAACTGTAGTGTCCCCAGAAATGAGTTATCAATAGGAATGAAATATAGATCATAGTGAGAGTAAGGTCCTTAAAGGACATTGGTTAGATAAACGAAGGATGAAATCCCAAAAGCACCCAGGAAAGAACAATTTGGTGCATATAACGTCACTTGGCAAAGGCCTGGGTAAGTGAGAAAAAAGATAAGGTAATCCAGACACATAAGCAACTGTTTCCCAACTAGAATGCCTAGGACTAAAGAGGTGACATTGCTTAAGAAGTTAGTACAGGGTTCTGAAGGCAAATAAAATCCTGAGTAAGGCCAATCCCCGTGTGGTGGAGGATTCATAAGGTCAAAGGTCTGGTGACGTCCACTTCTCTGAATTCCCTGGGCTGCCATAAGGTGTGGAACTGTGTCATAGACAGCCACCATGGTCTTTCATCACACAGGCTGCATGGTCTAAGATATATATTGCAGGAAGCCATAACAGTGAAATTGAATCTCCCAAGTATAGATGGAGGATAGTGGTTTCTGGTGGACAAATAGCATAGACATCATGCTATGTCTTGCTTACAGGTTTTCAGCTAGAAAAAGAGTTCTGGATTAGGTGGATTCTTCTTGATATACCTCTGCCTTTATTTCCAGGAACCACAACTTCTATGTGCAGTGTCCACTAGTGTCCTCTTCTGATCCCATGGAGGAGCCTATGTAGCAAGAAGAGCTCTTAGTTGAGCAACTTGCTCAAACCAGAGCTGGAATTGAAAATTTGAGCCTCTGCCTCCAGTCACCTCTCCTAGGCTTCTCCTGCTAGAGACTCTTGAAGGCCCACCCCCTGGCCTGAGGACTGGGACTTCTCCTGCGCTCTATTGCTTCCTACCTGGCACACACTCTTTGCCATTAGACTGGCAAGCTAGTATGAGAGGCACTCAGTTCCATGGGCCCTGGGAAAGATTCCATTTGTGGCTCCATCTCATGTTGTATGAGATGGGCTTCAGTGGTTCCATGAACCAGCATTGAAGACAGAGTCAGGAACCTGATGTAGCTCCTAGGCCAGTGACGCTATAGTCTCTATTTTGGTGTCCTGGTCACTCTGGAATCATGACACCTAGGGTCAGCCTGTGGCATTTCCAGTTAACAGGATCTCTCATTGCAGGGCTGAGAAGGACCAGTGCCTGGGACCCTGGAGAACTGTTTCCAGTCTGAGGGGACAATATTAGGCTAGAACAACCAACCGTGTAACAGTATAAACTAGTTTCCAGGATTAACTGGGAAACATAACATGGGAGTAATTGAAGCCAAGACACTTGTTTTGATTAACATAGAAACTGAGGTCTGCCCTGGACCCAGAATCCAGACCTCTAGAATTTGAAGGGTAAAGTCTGATATTTTCATGCATATTATATTTCTCCTTCCAAGTTTAGTCAACTCCAGCCAGTTGCTGTCCTGCTGCCCCAACTGTTGGACTGTTTGCCAAACAAAGTGATACTGTCCTTGCTAAGTGAGCTCAATGTATTCTTGTCCTGCAGGCGGAAACTCCACCAATGGCCAATGCAGCACTCTGCAGCAGCACTACAGCTCCAGATCCCAGACAAATGGCACAGCCCCCCAAAGCTCTGTAAGTTCAAAAACCCAGCTCTTTCTGCTGCCTATTGATTGCTAATGAACTGCGATTGTGGGTGATGATGACTGTAGTGATGATTACCACCAGTGTTAAAGGAATCTAATTCCCACTTTTGGCCTCCCTGCTTTTGTAAAACTAGTCCCCATGGTACTATGCAATCTTGCAGCAATTGTTTCAGTAAAATATCCCAGTGACGGTGTCAGAGCCAGCTTTTAAGATTCTGTGCAGAGCAGCATGGCTGTTAACTGAGAGCAGAATGTGGCCTGCCAGTTCACTGAGGATGGTGCCCATCAAGGGCAAATAAATGGGTGGTATGGAAAGACCCCACTTGACCTTGCCGCTGGGGTGTGGCATTTGCAGGACAAACCAAATACTCTGCATTATTTCATTTGATAGAAGAGTCTATCTACTTTTGAAAATAAACACTGCACTCCCTTCTTTCATCCCATTGCAGCTGTACCAACCACCAGCTGGAAAGAAAGGTTACAGCACCATGAAAACTACTAGCTGGTCCTCTCGCTCAGCGGTGGACCTCAGACCCAACAAGAGAATGGCCTCTATCAGCAATGGCGTTGGGCCCAAGGGCCTGGCTTATAGCCCAAATTACACAATGTCTCAGTCTGCCGGCACTGCCCCCCGCCCCAGGTCTTTTCACGAGCGGAACTACCGAGGCCATCAGAACTATGACACCATGTCCCTGCGCTCCCTGCGCCTGGCGGATGGGCCAGGCAGTCCTGGGGGTGTGGATGACCACTACAGCATTGTGTCTGAGCAGCTGGATCCACTGGCCCAGGCAGCTCTCTACAAAAACCGGGCAGGTGGCGGCTTCAGCAGATCCTACACCTTTGAAAGGCAGATGAGCGCCGGCTCCAATGCCGGCATGAAGGGGCCCATCGACTGGATGGATGGCGTGGAGGCACCGCAGAACAGGCCTGTCATCCGCGCGCCAGCCATGCGCACCTTGCAGCGCTTCCAGAGCAACAACCGCTCCCGCCTTAGCACGGGCAACTATGGCACGGTCCAGGCTTCTCAGGCCGGGAACTCCTATGCAGGAATGATGGAACGCAGTTCCCGTGCCCCCTCTGTGCGCAGCTTGGCTGACTCCAACCACCATTTGCAAGACCTGCGTGCCATTGACATGTACGACGGTCAAAACACACTGATGTCTCAGCAGTCCTTCTCTGGAGGGTGAGTGTCCTGTGGTTTACTTGCAGGGTGTGGGGCACTCTGTTCCCACGGAGGTGGTCTAAAGAAAGAGGAACAATCAGGGACACAGAGCATAGTGTTCTTCCTGCCTTGGTGATTTTTTTTTTATTGAAGTAGTTGATCATCACTTGTATAATGCTGCTCAGTGAGTCATGTGAATGTTGTCCCTCTCTGGAAATATGCCTTTACTCTAGCAGCAAAGTACAACTGATGGTGCGTCAAGGAAGATGATAGGACTTCTACTCTTCTTTCTCCCATAATTCCCAGACTTCATGTTAGGGTGCTTTGAATGTAACAACCTGAATCCAAAGCCAAGGCCAGGGGTCAGCAACCTTTTTCAGTCATGGGCCAGTACACCGCCCCTCAGACCATGTGGTGGGCCAGAATATATTTTTTGGGGAAAAAATGAACAAATTCCTATGCCCCACAAATAACCCAGAGATGCATTTTACATAAAAGCACACATTCTACTCATATAAAAACACCAAGTAGGCCCCACAAATAGCCCAGAGATGCATTTTAAATAAAAGGACACATTCTACTCATGTAAAAACACGTTGATTCCCAGACTGTCCGCGGGCCGAATTGAGAAGGCGATTGGGACGCAAATGGCCCACGGGCCTTAGGCAATGTGGCAGCCTCTGTCCATCCACTTGTTTATGGCTAGTAGGGTGTTGACTTACAATGAGGGGGGGGGAAGTATTTGATCCCCTGATAAGTTTGCCCATTTGCCCTCTGACGAGGAAATGACCAGTCCATAATTTTAATGGTAGATTTATTGTAGCTGTGAGAGACAGAATAATAACAGGGAAAAACCCAGAAACCCATTCTGTAATTCCCTTAGTGGGTGTGGGGCGGAATACTATGCTTTGCTTTCTGTTTTCAGCATATCCATTGTGGAAGCACAGAACCTGGAATCCATTCTGGTATCTTTCATTCTGAGACTCTCCAGTCTCATAATTTGAACAACAAAGCATGCTTCTAGCCATTTCAGTTAGGGAAGAAAGGCACAGAACTGCAAGAACTGAATAGTAAGGGTTCAGAAAACAGAGTAAGCCTGACCAAAGGTTGCAGTTGTTACTCAGTGTGCTTTTCTGCTGTGCTGGACCCTCCTGTCCTTCATGCATGTTTGCAGTCTTCTCCTTTGCCATCTAATTCTCAATTCCAAACCCCTCTATCCCTCCCCCTTTTTTACAAAATACTTTTGGTTTTGCAAAAAAGAAAAGAAAAGCAAAACCCTTTGTATGCCTCCAATCTGCAAACATGATAAAATAAAGATATTAAGATTTGCTTAATATATATTTGTGTGTGTGTGTGTGTGTGTGTGTGTGTGTGTGTGTGTATATATATATATATTTAAGCACAGCATTCAGGGGACATTTATTAGAGCTCTATGTGAATGAGGTGAAGATGGGAAAATGCACACTATCCCCTCTAACTAGGCCTTGGTTTTCAGGTTTGATGACATTGATCTCCCTTCTGCGGTGAAATACCTGATGGCCAGTGACCCCAACCTACAGGTGCTTGGAGCTGCCTACATCCAGCACAAATGCTATAGCGACAATGATGCCAAGAAACAGGTGAGGCAGCAGAGGCATATCGCAAGGCGATACTAGGAACGGGCCATGCCCAGGGCCTGAGCTTGTTTCCCAGGGGGACCAATGTGGCTTGCAGGTTTAGTCACTGATACGTCTCATTGAAAAGCCTGCAACAGCGTTCATTCTGATGCATTGGGCTCTTTTCTGTGGGGATGAGTAAGTTATCTGGAATGAGAACAGAGCAGGCAGCCTTAGGTGGCATGGCATACTGAAAAGTTCCACGCAGAGACCTGCTTTCTTGTTTCTCTCTGACAAGTGTATTACTCTTTCTGTCCCTGTCTCTCTGCCTCAACAGGCTCGCAGCCTCCAAGCCGTGCCCAAACTAGTGAAGCTCTTCAACAACTCCAACCATGAGGTGCAGCGCCATGCCACTGGAGCCATGCGCAACCTCATCTATGACAATGCTGAAAACAAGCTGGCCCTGGTGGAAGAAAACGGGATCTATGAGCTGATGCGCACTTTATGCGAGCAAGATGATGAGTTGCGCAAGAATGTCACAGGTGAGAGAGGTTTGCATGGGGTAAGCTCTCCAGTGCTTAGAGCTGCACATTATATTTGCCACAGAGCTGCTGCCCCAAATAGTCTCCCCATGAGCAGCCCCCTGCCCTACTGTCACTCCTAGGAGTGCTTGCTGCAGCTTGGATTCTGCCTGCCTGCACTCCATGGGTTTGGCTACCACTGTTAGGATAGCAGAAACATGATGGCCCTGATCCTTGTGGTAGTGGTCAGGTATTCCAGCAGGAGGGAGACAACATTTCTTGGGGAAACTATTTTTGGTGGCATCCCCAAGCATGGACCATAGAACCAGGCTCTTAACTCCTGTGTCCAAAAAGGTCGCCATTACTAACACATGCAACTGACTTTGAACCAGGGCCAAAAACTGCAAGAACATGGAAATACTGTGAACTTCCCTGAGACCTGCGGGTATAGGGCAGTATATAAATTAAATAAAGAAATAAATAAAATAATTTCCCAGCTCTTCTGGAGGTGCCAGGAATTGAACCTGGGACCTTCTGCATGCAAAGTAAGGGCTTGCCTACATTTGAGCAGTATTTTGCTGCTAATAAATCCACGCCCCACCCCACCTTCAAATAAGACTAGATTAGCCCACACCTGCATTTGTATATGAAGACCAACTTTGGTCTTTTCCCATGCACCTTAATTGCATTTGGCCCATGAATCACCTTGCCTGCACCTGCATCATCTTTTGCACTGCACACGATACATTCACACCCAGAGCTTTTTTCTCTATGCTGCTCCCCTCCCTTTTGTCCCAGGTCCCCTTCAGAACTAGCCGCTCTCCTACCCCCCACCCCCTGCAACTCAGCCCAAATTTTCCAGGTGTCTCATTTCTCAATTCACAAAAAGCTTGAAGGCACACTAATCTGTGAACAGAAGAAATCAGCAGGACACTAGCAACTCCCAGTTTATTGAAACACTCTCTGAGCTCAGATTGGCATCCGTGCCCATTCACAAAGAGAACTGGGATAAGCACCAGCAAATCCTCATAGAGGAAAACATAAAACCTGGCAGAATCCGGAGAGCTTCATGGGCTGGGGGAGGGAGTTCCAAATCCTCAGATTACGCACTCTAGTTGCTCTGTATGTCATGGTGTGCAAAGGAAGGTGATAAATATAGGTGGTAGGGAGGGCCAGGGTGTGGGTCGGGACCTGACTCCAGCCTGTCTGCAACTGTCTTTTGCGCTGGGAGAGAGCAAGGGCACTGAATATAGAGGTCCAGCCAACAGGAGAGATTACATTTGCTTCTGTTACAAAAGGGCCTTCCTAATCCTGCCCAACAGGCTCTGATTGTCTAATCTAATACCAGGCTAATGGGAAAGTTAGGTCTAGGAGCTATGATGCAATGAGCTTTAACGCTTATTACAAGCATGGTGGAGTCTGTGAAAGTGGCTTTAGCTGAATACAATCAGAGGATGGAAAGAGTAATCCCCAGATATCACAGCCCAGGGCATACCTCATTCTGTGCATGAGATTAGCCTTTTGCTGCTGGTATATATGGATTGGGGGTGGGGAGGAGACAAGACAACTGCATTCTTGCCTGCCTGTAGCTGTGTGTGTGTGCGCGCACACGCTGATCTCCCACTTTTTGCAACCCACATGACAAAATTTATAATATGTTTTGTGGGCATGTTTCCTTACCTCTCCTGTATACAGGGTATCCTACTGAGACATGTCATAGGCAAATCAGTAATCTGAAAACATTTAAAGCAAACATTGCACTGATGCATTTATTGATTTGTTGTTCCACTTGTCCCAGTCGGACAGGGTGAATTGCTGTGATGTGCAAGGCTCACTTTCTAAATCAGACAAACTTGTTCACTTTGCTAGCTTTTATGTAATAGTTCCCTTCCCTATAATCCAAATCCTTCATCATCACCAGTGCCCAATCTCAGTCTGGATAAATCCCATCCAAATCTGCACCATGCCTTTAGTTTTCTCCTGAAGCACGTTAAAACTCACTCCTTTTATCATGCCTGCCACTCACTCTTTTATGGGAATTTCCTCCCTCGTCTTCTTTATCTTCTCTCACCCAATTACTTGCCTAGCCCTTTCATACTAAAATCTGTATAAATACAGATTTCTTCCTCCAGAACTGCAACATCTTTTCCCCTGGTTTATGTCTTAGTGCTCCCAATCCAATCTCAACATGAGGTGTATACAGTTAGCTTTGTTTCATGTGTGAATGAATATTGGCTCTTGGAAGCACTCTTGTGGGCTGAACTCTCATTCCTTCTCTGCCTCCACAGTAATGCAAACTCTGTGAGAACCAAGCACTCACTTACCCTGATTTATCTCATTTCTCCATTAAATAGAGCTTCCCCAGTAAAATTTTGATTTCTCCCCATTGCCTATTGTGTTACTCTGTTTCTCAAAATGACTATGCATTTTTTTCTCTGGGGCATATTTTAATAGCAGTGTGTGTGTGTGTGTGTGTGTGTGTGTGTGTGTGTGTGTGTGTTCGTGTTTTCTGCTTCCTTGAAAATTGTATCTAGAATATCTGTTGATCCTACTAACATAGTGGAACCAGGGGTCCATGCACACCAGCACTGACACTTTTCTCGCCCTGCCCCTTACCTCAGCAGCACCTTACTGTGCTGGGAGCCTGGTGGATGCTCTGATTCCAGCCCTTTACAGCCTTCCTGCCAGTGCTGGCATAGAGTAACCCTACTCACCTGTGAATTCAAGGGGGGGCTCATGGTTGCATTTGCCATTCAGCTTACCCGATCGGAGCAGTGCCCTATGAGCCCATGTCAGAGCTAGGGGAAGAGGGAGCCCAGTGGTTGTAGCCCAAGGAACTAAGTGATGGTGGGTATTGGGGGGCTGGTTTGTGCTGGGGGACACTGCGGGCAGATGGCCCAGCACTCCCCTCCAAAAGATGGTGCTGGGCCTGGCTGAGGATCTGGTCTGTTTGTTGATGTAGAGCATCCCAGTAGAGGTAAAGAAAAAAGAGCAAGCTGGTCAGGACAAAGCTGAGCAAGTCAGACATTATCCTGTCAGCACTGCAGGAAAGATCTCAGGTTTGAGGAACTGCAACAGGGAAGAGGTTAGATGAGTTCCTGGAAGAACACGGTTGACACATGGCAGAGCCTGCAGGGCTGTCTTGCTCCAACAAGTTTGTGTGACTCAACCATTCTTGTCTTTGTAGTAAAGCATCCCAGTAATGTTGACAGTCTTACAGGGCTTGGATCCATACAAGTTTCTACATGGTGTCTGTCTGCATCTTTCTCTTGCTGTCATTTCTTGGAGGAGTTGCTGGGGCTGCTGTTTGGTCTCATCCTGTCACTCAGGCTGATTTGCGTGGTTAGCAGATAACAGCTCAACATTCTAATATTTTCATCTATGGAGGGCCCACTGAAATTAGCAGTTATCTTACACACACACACATGTTGATATTTGTACTGGGATGGAACCTTCAAATGATCCATTCGCCACAAGGAATCAACACTTCAAGCACCTGTTCCAAAATAGCTAAGTATACCCTTGGAAACCATATGAATAGAAGGAAGTGCTGCCACCACAAGGAGATCAGAATATGTCCCCCTTTTTGAATGGTGCATTTTTGTTCATTTTGAAATTTCTGTAGTTGTGGATTTGAGCTTTGAAAATGTGCCAGAACAAATAGATCTACTCTCTTAAAAAGAACAAAAAACAACCCGCCCAGTATTTTATATATTTAAATAACCACAGCATCATGTGGTGCATCATTTTCACAATACTAATGTAGATAGAAAATTGTCTTTGTTTCATTTGATAAGTAGGAAAGTACTGTAATGTCTTCTTCCTTATCCCAGGATATCAGTCCAAAGAGTTTCGTGTTTGTATATTGGAATCCTGAGGCCACCTTGCCCATTGAACAAAAGCATACAACTGAGTGGCAAATATAGCTATTCTTTTGAAATTGCTTCTTGCAAAATTTGCAGAGCAGATACTTGGATTTTCAGTGCTTTGTTATTTTATCCCTTTGGAACTGGTTAATTGCTTTGCAGGGTTTATAAGAAGGTTTTGAACATGGTTGATTGATATTTGCTTTTTTACATTGATTTTCCAATTCACTTCAGCTCTACTTTAAATAGCATAGTGTGGGAGGCTGCTTGCTAGCTACTCTTAATGTTTAAAGGGATGGCTGTCTGGAGATGTCAAGACCAACTTCAAGGAAACACCCTATACAGTACATAGAACCCCAAATCAAATGAAGTATGATGAGTTCCAGTAAAACCATTCAGCAGATAGCAAGCATGTGCTATTCAGAAATTCATAGGAAAGGAACATATAGCAAGCTGCCTTATATCAAGTCAGAACACTGGTCTGTATAGCTCAGTGTTGTCTTCACTGACTGGCAGCAGCTCCCAAGGGTTTCATATGGGAGAGATTTCCAGCCCTACCTGGAGATGCTGGGGATTTAACCCTGGGACCTTTCTGCATGCAAACCAGATGCTCTGCCACTGAGGTACAGTTCTTCCCTTTATGAAGAACTGAAGAAAATAAGGGCCTGGGGCTTGAGGTACCTTGTTTCACAGCTCTGCTCAGAGAATAGGTGCGCTGGGTGACCTTGAGAAAGTTGCCCTGTGCCAGCCTGGTGACATGGGGAAGCCACTGTGGCAGATTGCCATGTTTCCACACGACAAGTATTTGTGGGAATGCTTTGAAACACCTTTTAGGCCTGGGTTGTCCCAGGAAGTGGCAGGCCAAGTCAAGGGATGTCAGAGCCTTCATAGGACTGATCTCCACAACCTGCTGTTTTGCTGGCACATGTCAGGAAATGTTCCTGTAAACTGGGCCTCAGTTGTCTATCTGTGAAGCTAAAGTATGTGTGGGCTAACTTGCAGGTTTATTCTGACGACAAGTGCGTAAAGACTGTGAAGCATTTTGCACAGTGATGATGATTTAATAGGACATGGGAGCCACCTAGGCATGAAAAAAACACACTACTTCCTGCTTAGTTCCTCAGAAAGCTGTGAGTTTCCCCAACTTGTGTAGTAGTGGTTTCTGTAGTGAAGTTTCCTTACACATCCTTGTCTCATTGTTCTGCAGGCATCCTCTGGAATCTGTCTTCCAGCGATAACCTCAAGGACCGCCTGGCCCGTGACACGCTGGAGAAGCTCACAGACCTGGTCTTGATTCCCCTCTCTGGGACAGGCAATGCTGCTCTTATCCAGCAAAATGCCTCAGAGGCAGAAATCTTCTACAATGCTACTGGCTTCCTCAGGTATTTCTCATTCCTAATTAAAGACATATTCCATGGCTATTGGATCCTTATAATACCTTATAGCTTGGGAAAGCTATGCATGATGTGGCAATGTTTCAATATCCTCGGTGAAGCAATATTAAAGAAACAGAGGCAGTGCTGCTTTTACACTGTGAAAGCTTCCATGGCAGGTCAAAGTGGTCCATAGTGTAAGCTGGCACCAATGTTGTCATTCGCACTCTGTCCTTCTCTTAGTACATTGCTGCTGACTAAGATGGCATGAACAATGAATTGGTGCGCCATCCAGGACAGAAGCAAGGGGTTGGGAGGGGACTGTTAAACAATGCACTTTGGTTAAGCAATGTTTAACTGTTAAACAATGCACACAATGAAACGGCACTTTTGATTTTTAAAGCCAAGAACGTCACACTTATTAGCGGTGTCTATGAATGGGGCTGTGTCGTGGATTGTAAAATGGGCCAGTTTGACTGACAATGCAGCCCTGCCCATTTCTCTTTGCATGGATCTCATTTGGCTGCCCCTGACAGTGAGACTCAAAGTGCAGTCCTAACTATGTTTACTCAGAGATAATTTCTATTGAATTCAACAGGCCTTGCTCTCAGGTAAGTAGGGTTAGGTCTGCAGCCTACTTTTGGGGTTCCATTGTCAAGATCATGTTCTTTCTCTGCCTGATACATATACAGCTGCCAGGTCAAGCAGAATAATTTACCCGAGAGATGCTGCTTCCCTCTGATATGTACCTGGCAAAATCTCCTGCTTTCTGTATTTAGTATATTAATTAGTTTGACCTTTTTAAGATGTGATGGCAGGTCTCAGGTGACAGGAATATTATTCCCTGTGATGACATGCTTTTGTGTTTCCCTTCTAGGAATCTTAGCTCTGCCAGCCAGCAAACTCGTCAGAAAATGCGTGAATGCCATGGGCTGGTAGACTCCATGGTCAATTACATTAATAGCTCATTAGAAGTAGGGAAGTCAGAGGACAAGGTGAGTCCTCCCCTTGTTAGCTGGTTGTCTTGTAATGTCCTGTGGCTGTGGCTGAACCATTATCTACACAAGGCCAAGAGATCTTTATTCCAAGGCCAAGTTCTCTGTGGTTATTCTTGTACATGTAAACAATTGTGATGTGGAATGATTTCTCCCTAAATCATTGATTTCTCCCTAAATCATTCTTAAGCCGAGGTTGTGGTTTCATTCTTCTGTACCAAGCTGGGCGATGCTGTTATTCCTTACATCCACCAGATCTGTTCTTGTCAGGTGGTGGCAGAGAAGCAGTAGACTTCTAGATCCTGGCTCATGTTCTAATCAAGAGTAATTCTGCTTTGGAAATTACTGTGTTTTTAAAGAGAGCATGCAGAAGGCATCTGTTTCTTAAGCCATATTAATCATAATATAGGAAGGGCAAAACATACATCAATTATCCATGGATGCTGCTGGCTTTCAGAGTATTATTCTCTGGTATGACTGCCTCATGCATGTGTAGTGTAGTGGTTAAGAGCGGTAGTCTCATAATCTGGGGAACCGGGTTCGCGTCTCCGCTCCTCCACATGCAGCTGCTGGGTGACCTTGGGCCAATCAACTTCTTTGAAGTCTCTCAGCCCCACTCACCTCACAGAGTGTTTGTTGTGGGGGAGGAAGGGAAAGGAGAATGTTAGCCGCTTTGAGACTCCTTAAAGGGAGTGAAAGGCGGGATATCAAATCCAAACTACTCCTCCTCCTCCTCCTCCTCCTCTTCTTCTTCTTCTTCTTCTTCTTCTTCTTCTTCTTCTTCTTCTTCTTCTTCTTCTCTGAGAGAGCCAAGAGTAGGTTGATAGTCTGCCTCAAGTAGGAGACCTCCCCCTAAATCGGTGGGGAGAACCTTTGCCCCCTCCCCCCATATATTACTGTATAACAGATGTCATCATCACTGGCCCACTGGCCTTGCTTGCTAGGGCTGATGGGAGTTGTAGTTCAGCAACGTCTGGAGGACCGAAGATTCTCCACCCTTGCCATAAGTCAAAACTTCCTTTGTTACTTTTCCTGACATGAGCTCTTCACACACTTTGGGAAGCAGTCCAAAGACACGGCAAGCCACTTCACACATTACACGTAGACAAAGCAAGGTCTGCCAACAAGTGTACACTCAGATTGGTGCTACAGCCAATCAAAAGGCGTGTGTGTGTTAAATGTGTTTTTTACACTTTTCAGTTTAGACATACATATGGAATTTTTGGTGTACACCCAAAAATGGAAAGTGTAAAGCAACCCTTATTCATGTAGTGTAGTGAACAGAGCATCAGACTAGGGCTCGAATGTCCTTGGTTCAGATTTGCCCTTAGCAATGAAACTCGCAGGATGATCTTCAGCCAAGCACTGATACTTGGCTAACCTACATCACAGAAGACCATGTATGCTATAATGGGGACCTTGGAGGAAGGGCAACATAAAATACAAGAAAGAATAAAAGTCGTATTAGCTTGTAAGTGGTCAGATAAGAGTATATTGAATTCTTCCATTAAAATTCAGGGTATCTGCAGCAACAAGTCAGTTAAAATGTGATGTGTGGGTTTAAAAAGACTTGAATTTGACTTTCTATACATCTAAGTAAAATAATCTAAGTTTTCTGTAGACCATGAAATAATGCATTTTTCTGTGCCTGGGCTGCACTGGTCCAATACAATCAAATATGCTTGGTTGCTCCTTGGGTCAGAGCTGCCTGGGAATCTCCATTCCTAGCCTTTCTCATTCTTGGCAGAAGTGTAGTGCAGATGTCTCCAAGCACAGATGTAGCCCATATCCCTTATCCTGACTCCAAAGCCAGTGAGGAGTCTTCTTGTAAGCTGCTTCCAGTAAAAAACTGGAAAGGCAAAATATAAATTATGTGTGTGTACGCATAATATTTTACATTTGGGGCTTCTCCAAATTTTTGCCTGAGGCAGCTGACGAGAAGAATCAAACACAAACAAAAATACATAAAATACTGAAATCTACATAGAACAGCATCTTATAATACAATCCACGGCAACCACTTAAAAACATAATTCCTTAAGGGCTTGCTAAAAGAAAGAAAAGGAAATACTTTGCATTAGACAATTTGCTGTAAATAGTTCGTTTAAAAGCACACCCCGCTTTTGTTGTCCCTACAGAGTGTAGAGAATGCCGTCTGTGTACTGCGCAACCTCTCCTACCGTCTCTATGATGAGATGCCTCCTTCTGCACTCCAGAGACTGGAAGGCCAAAGGAGGGGCGAGGGGCCAACCATGACTAGCGAGCTGGTTGGATGCTTCAGCCCACAGGGCAGGAGAGCTCGAGAGGTGAGAGGGCAAATGGTGTTATTATGGGGGATAGAAAGAAGGGCCTGGAAGGAAATGTTGCTTAAGGTAAGGAATTGCTGCATTGTGTTTTTAATATTGGGTTGGGAGCTGCTCAGAGTGGCTGAGGAAACCCAGCCAGATGGGCAGGGTATAAATAATAAATTGTTATTGTTATTATGTTAAGAGATGGTGAAGTGAGCCTATGAAGGGGTCTGTTCATCTGAAGTCTGCATAGCTTAATTTGTGCCCGGGCTCTGCCCAAACATGTGTTTTTATTGTTGGCGCTCATCCCCCACCCTCAGAATATGAAGTAAGAGTTTGTTAAAGTATCCCTGAAAATGTGAAGACATTTTCCTTGGTTCTGAGTAACTACAATGAAACCCCCAATTTCAGAGATGAGTGGGAAGAACTTTCAGATCAGTAGTTGTTGCCTTGATCCTCATCATGCCTGTTGCTCGATCTAAGCACTAGGATAGAAGTTGCTTTTCAGGGTGTGAGGGTGGCATCCCCCAAGGAGATCCAGAGCGTTATCAGTGGAGGTGTAAGCTCCTTCCAGTATTTTCACATTGAATGCTGGGAATTAATGATACAGTGAAGTGAACACATGCAAAGCAATTATGAAGCGAGTAAGATCCTGAAATAGATTGAAGTGGATTTAAGGCGTGAGAAGCTGTGTCCATAGAAACGGATGACAGCCATGGTAGAAACAGTGCATGAGCTGAGGTCTGGGCGAGGTATGAAGGGGGTGATATGGTAGAAAACGGTTCTCTAGACCCCCATAGAATGGTCATTGAACATTCTCTCTCTTTCCCTCCAAAGCTCCACATGAACTCAGACATTGTGACTTTCACAGAGGTCTCTAAGGATCCCAAAGGGATGGAGTGGCTGTGGAACCCTCAAATTATAGGAGTGTACAACAGGCTGCTACAGAGATGTGAGCTAAACAAGCACACCACGGAGGCAGCCTCTGGGGCTCTTCAGAACATCACAGCAGGAGACCGGAGGGTAAGGTTAACAGCTTGAAACATCCCACCAAGAGTCTTGTTGGGTACACTGGGATAAAATGGTGTGAAATTAAGCAGGATGAATGCGGCTCAAGAATGTGTTCTCAGTCTATCACTTAGAGGGTTGTTTTTTTAAGATGGCAAACTTTGAAGACTAGCAAGAAACTAAAAACTGTTGAACTGATAGGACTTTTCTACCCATTGGTGGAATATTGTATATATTCTATTGACTTATACACTCAAGGGGAAGGCTCTGAGCATTTCCCCAGCTTCTGTTTCGTAATACTGACACCGCCACAGCCTAAAGGTTTCCTAAACAACATGGAGAGAAGGTGCCTGTGAAGGAACTTCCCTTGCAGGCTGTGCCTGCCTTACCTTCCTTAGACCTGAACAGGCACTGCTGTGAGAATTCACTCTCCATGTCACAGATGATGAGAAGAAAGGCATTCATAGGTGGCTTGTGCAAAATTTGAAAAGAGATGACAAGGCCTCCCTTACCTACTTGAATCCAAAACGTAGCTAGGACAGAAAAGACTAAGAACCAATAGATCATACAGCACTGGGAGTAGATGAAGGGGAAGGCCAGACGGACTTCTCTGTTTGCAGTGTCCCAATACTTCTTGTAGGTATATAGGTCAATAGTTCTTAACCGTTTTGGCCCACAGACCCTTTTGAGGATTTGATGAAAGCTATAGAATTCCTTCCCAGAAAAATGCACATAAACACACACACATGCACACAAACGTTTGTTGCAATGGAGGGGTGGGGTTTTTTTTGCACTTGGTTCACAGACTTCCTGAAGCCCATCCATGGACCTTTGGTTAAGAATCCCTAATGTAGGCCAATGAAAATATTTAAATAGTTTTGGAAGTGTACTTTAAGGAGAAGGAATAGCCAAATATCAGTGCCAGTTCTGTCATTTGTCATAACCGGCTCTCCCCAATTCACAGTTGGGAGGAAAGCTTCCCGTTCTCTTTTCCCCTTACCCCTGAAGAATAACCTGATGCTTTCTGTGCTGTAGCACTAAATTGCTGTGGAAACCTGCCATGGAGGCATCTTAAACACAAGGGTTTTTGATAAACAACGTTGCAGCAATAAGCAGAGGAAATGTGGGAATCTCTCTCCCCACATCTGCAACTTGAGCTCAGATGCTTTATTGACTTGGCTAACAACTCATCCTCTTGCTGACTCCTGTTTCATTGTAGTGGGCTGGTGTCCTCAGCAGAGTGGCTTTGGAGCAAGAGAGGATCCTGAACCCAGTGCTGGACAGAGTCCGCACAGCTGACCATCACCAACTTCGTTCACTGACGGGACTGATTCGGAATCTCTCCCGGAATGCGCGCAATAAGGATGAGATGTGTGAGTGTCATTCCAATTGGAAAATATAGCAAAGGTCACCATCCCAGGACCTGGAAGAAAGCTGGGAGGCACTGTCCTCCATGCAGAATGACCTTGCCTACTCCATGCACACAGTGTTTCTGGTGCGTGTCCCATTCCTTGGGGCTTCACCTATAGTCACCTACATCACTGATCAGTTTTGTTTTTGATTTGCAGCAACCAAGGTGGTGAGTCATTTGATCGAGAAGCTCCCAGGCAGCTCTGGAGAGAAGTGGCCTCCAACAGACGTGGTTGTCAACATTATTGCTGTGCTGAACAACTTGGTTGTGGAAAGCCCTGTTGCTGCACGTGACATTGTCTACTTTGATGGCCTGCGGAAGCTATTCTACATCAAGAAGAAAAGGGACAGGTGGGGAAGACCTGGGGATTCCTCCTCCAATTCCATATGCTGAAACCACCAGTTGAATTCCCAGAACTCCATATTCAGTCACATTTTAGGCCATCTGGCTGCTTTATACCAATTGCAAGGGTGTGAAATTAGTCCACCTGCTGCTAAACAGTACGTCCTCCTGTCTAAATTTCTATTAAGGGGAGTGTTTGTGGATTTGCAAAGCTGTGAGTCTGTTCCTACAGCCCATGCCCATTTGTTAAGACAGACCCATTTTCTTCCAGAAGTATAGCCCAAGCCTATTGGATGTATTACCGAATTTAGTAGGGCTTAGTCCTAAGTACGTGGGAGGAATTCAGCTGAGTTGTCCCCCCTCTCTTCCTCTATGCACTTAAATTTGCTCTGGAAGATGGGGGGAGCCCCCCAGAACAGGTTTAGGGGGCACAAGGGGAAGGAGAGTAGCTAAATCCCACTGCACAAGCAGACCTTGTTCCTTGTGTCCATACCCCACTTAGCGTTATGTGGAATTCCTCACTATGTGTCTAAGGGTTGCTACCTTAATTCTCAGTGGTTCACTAATAGACATGATGTAACCTAGTATAAAATCCACCAATAGTTTATGAAGGAAGAGAGTCTATGTCTTAAAGTGCACTTGCAATGTGTTGTGACTGTTTTTATTCTCCAGCTCAGACAGTGAGAAGTCGTCGAGAGCTGCTTCCAGCCTCCTGACCAACATGTGGCAGTACAGCAAGCTTCATCGGGACTATAAGACGGTATGTTCCTTCCTCCCAATTACGTAGTGAACTTACAGGGGAAGAACTGACTTCCTGCCCAGTCTAGAGGGGGAAGTATGGTTGCCCCTTGAAGTCCTGCAGTGTGAAAGCTTGCACTCCTGGACATCCACATCACAAGAGAAATGACTTCATAGGGTGCCTGTGCTGCAATATGCATGAGTAGATTTCTGATTCTAGAAGAGGGAGAATAGGTATCTTCTAGATATGATCAGCTACAAAGGCCAGCACACCTATATTAGTAGTAGTTTTCTGGAAGAATGAATTTCAGTATAGTATAGTTTGTCATGGAGGCATAAGAAAACATATACCTGCTCTACGCCCCTATTTTGAATCACTATTAACAGTATGGGAGCCCACCCTATACCCGGCTGTGCTTTGGGTTTAGCCCTATAGTACTGAATAGGAAAGTGACAGAGATGTGCTGTTTGTTCAGCTGCCATTTTGGCCTTAGCTGAGGATATTGCCCCAAATAGATCAATAACCTATAGTTTTAGTCCAGGAATCATGGCACTTATCTAAGGTGTCGGGAATGTGTGTCCTCCAAGGGCTTGGCAAGTGCCACTTGTTTTTAGGGCTCCCCCTTATTTTAAATGTTTGAGCATTTTAGCACACTATTAGAACATAACACATCACCCTTATTTCTCATAGTGGGGGGCTTCCATTTCAGACATCAGGCACAATAAACTTCTCTTATGAGGGAGGAAGGGGCACCCCCTGCTGCAGGTCATTCTCTTCTGCAGTATCACAGATATGAATTCTAGATTGGCAGTTCTTTTGAGAATCTGTGCCATCTTGGGTTTTCTATCAATAGGGCACTGGGTGGGTGGAATGATGTGCCCTTATGATATTTTTCTTCTGTGTTTTACAGAAGGGCTATCGAAAAGAAGACTTTGTTGGCCTGTAAAGAAAAGGGAATGCAGAAATGGACTGTCCAGCCCTAACCCTTCATGAAATTTGTACGTGAATCACCATCATGGACTGTGCCGCCGCTGCATGAAGCTTACCCTCTGCAGCTTCCCTCCTTTTTATAGATCTCAGGCCAATTTGGCTGGTGTGCCTTATTTTTTAATTATTCATTAGTGTTTATTTTTCAAGCCTGCTGGAAACTCATCATCTTCTCCTGGCCATCTTATCTTCATAAAAACAAATCTTAACTGTAAAGACGTGAGTCAGCATCCAGGCCAATTCTCAGGACTCTACTTCTCCTTCACATCTTGTACTGGATGCCCTTGGACCCCCAGTCATTATTTGAAATTCACAAACACTCATGTCATGGCGGGACTTCCAGTCTTGGGAAGAATGCTGAGGGGCCTTCCTTCTCCCTCCTAAAAGTCCTGCTGTTCATAGGTCACTCCCCACCATCCTCTCTGAACCCCTAAAATGATGGGCTTCCTTTTCACTTTTAAAGATCTAGGAGATCTTCTTTTCTTGAGGCATGGATCAATTTTAATGAGAACTATAAGCTCTACATATATGACACCAGAAAACCACTTGTTTCTGGTGGTATTGAACCTGTTAATGGAATTTTGAGGGATAAATGCAATGTTTAAAGTTAGCACTGCCCAAAAAGTAGGGCAAGAATGCTTTGGCATATAGTTTTATGGTGGAATCGGGTGACGGATTCTTTCATTTTAATTAGTTTGTATGGTCAATAGCAGGTATCCTGAAGATGGGATTTTCTGGAGCTACACACACTGTATATGTGTACTGTTTCTGTTTGGGTGATAACACTGGTGAAGTAAGGGGTGGGTGGGATTATGCAAAAAGGGTGCTGGCTGGGGGAAAAGAGGTCCTTGGGCTGGTCTCAGGCCAGCTTTGCGCAAAATGTTACTTTGGCTCTATGCTGGCAGGAATGCCTTGGTGGCTATAAAGTGCCAGGTACTGGTTCACTGAACTGTATTTGATTAGATCAAGGCTGTTGGTTTTACCCTATAAAGTGCTAGGACCCTGTCAAATGAGCCAACACTGGCTGGGATAGAATATGTTAAGGCACAAGATGACCGGATTAAAGTTTTAGTAAAATTAAGCTGTCTTTTGTGTGCCAGTATTCTACATGAAGGAAGTTACATAACGACTAATTCACAGTAGCTTTCACTCAGGGGTACATCCTTCGTGCAGTCGAATGGCAGATTATTGGAATGTCCTATCAGAATGTTGACTAAAGGGGAAGTTACTACAGAGGCTGTGATGGCAGACAAACATTGGTTATGGCTGTCATCTGGTACCTGTTCAGGCCAATGGGGAAGCTGGAGGCTGTAGGATCTGGTACTAGTCCCACTACATGCTATGTCCACCGATCTGACAGGCTTTTTTCACTGCCTAGCCATTGATTGAGAAGGTTTCTCTTACTGGAGTAGTTGCGCTGTTAACTGCACTACCTTTCACATAAATCAGCAGCAGCTCTCAATAGCTGTCATTATCAAAGTGAGTCATGCAACTACTATGAGTGGTATCAACTAATTTTTACTCAAGAGTAGCCCTATTAAAATACTCAGCCAAATTTAGCCATGTTCATTTACTTTAAGAGACAAGCTGCTGTTGGAATGGCAGCTGATTTCAGTATTTGGGAGGAAAATAACTACCCCAGCATCCTCTCTCTGACGTTCTTGCTGTAATTGTTAAAATTTTACCCGGCATAGATATGAGACCAGACTCTGCTCAGCCACAACAGGAAGCCAAGATGGACTCGAGGGGCAATAAGAGGGAATAGGTTTTTTCTGTACATACTGTATATAGAATGCTTTTGTTTTTACTCAGTATAGTGGATAGGCTATTATCTTGTAAAATTGCTGCTTTTAACAACTCATTAACTTTGACAGCATTATGTATGCTTCCTTGGAAATCACAACTGTGCAACTGAAAAGCTGAAGTCACCTTAAGAAAGTGAATTAAGCAGCTGGCATCTTGTTTTAGTAAAATAGCTACCTTTGCATGGTGCATAGTGATGCACCACTCACCAGTTCCTCCAACATCTGACACTCTTCCTATTTTCAGAGGTGATCATCTGTATATAAAAATTGAGGAAACAGCTCCCCTAATTTCCAAGTAAGGATGGATGTTATTGTAGAGCTATCTCAATGGAACATGCACACTCAAGCATCAGATAGGCTGCCTGGAAGTAGAGCTGTTATCTCTTAACAACTGTCTGGGAGAGGGGAGGAGCCAAAAGTATCAACAAATGCACATGGCTCAGCAAGTTAAGCAGGTAATTAAAACTTGCTAATTTGCCAGTCTGCTGCTTCTACTAATGTTGTTCGCCAAAGACCTGCCTCTGCTCCCCACAAAGAGGCACAATCATCCCTATTTTGTTTGTCAAATGAGAAGCCTGGATGCAGGATTGAAAGCCTTAGCCATGAACACAAGGAGAAAAGTGGGAAGACAAGTCATTTTGTGAAGATGGCCACAGCCTTTGGCCCATTTGCTGGTAAAATACACCTGGTTAAAGTTTAAATTGTAATGAACATGGCAAGTAATAACAATACCCTTGGATTATCTCTTAGGAACTAAATGAGCTCTTAAGAGCATATCTACCTTTGTTCGTTAGGCTCTTTTCTAACTTCTGAAATAAAAATATTTCAATATTATATATTTCTGTTTGTTTTATGAGAACCTGAAGCACTGAAAGATAGGCATGTTAAATGCTACATCAAAGAACATGTGGGTGAAAGGACTAGGTCTTCTTCAGTGCTTCTGCTAGAGAGAAATATACCACAACTGGCAAGACAGCTTACTGACCCATCAGGTGATCAGCCTCAGTGGTGCAGTATGGAAGGAATTCCATCCAGTACAGCATTTCTCACCCCTGTATGACATGTTGCACCTGCAAAAATTCTGTTTCCTGTACAACTATTAAGAACCTTGTCTTCCTCTGAATTTGGAAATCTTTTGCACACTTTTGAGCATGCTCAGTGCATGCTCTCTAATTCTGAGCAGACTCATTGATGTTGCTAAATAAAGGCTTTGACCATTTATTGCTGTTACTTTTTCTTGTTATGCTATAGTCTACATGTGTCAGTGGCATGTATACTTTGAGTTTACCACTCGGGCTTACCATTCTGTCTCCGGAGAACTCTGGGAACTGTGATTCCATGAACTGGGGAAAGGCTCTAGAACAGAATCCTCAACACCATCACCAAAATACAATTCCCAGGATTCTTTGAGGGAAGGCACAACTGTAATGAATATCTATCATGGAGAGAATATGTAACACCTTGAAAAACTGAAAATGCCCTGTATCCACATAGAAAATGGCAGCTGGCATGCTCAAACAACTACAAAAGACTTATGATACAGGACTTTTTTGCATTCAGAAACCATGTTGACTATTCCTCAAAAAGGCTTGTCTTCAGTAGCTGTAACAATTCTCTCTTTAACATCCTTTTCATGATTTTACTGGAAGATATCTTTTAAAAGGGCTTCCCTACAAAAAAACAAACACACACAGACTAGCTATCCTTTATTTAGCCCAGTTACAGTGATAGATTGCATATTTTTATTATTTAATGAATCTTGGGTGCATTTCAACTGTATATGAGGGATTGTTAATTTTAGCCCTCATACCTTACGCGCATGAACTAAAAAAGTAGTTTAGTTCAATGCAAAGAATTATACTTTTCTGCAATTTCTCTCTCCCCCTCTTTAGCAATCTTAACCACTCCATGGTTGTCTACAGATACAACTGCCTCATTGGCTGGTTTCCTGCTTCTTATGTATTTAAGTTTTAGATTTTTAAAATGCTCTTCAAATTCTTTTGACACTTGCTTTGTTGTCAACTTATAACTATAAAAACACTATGAAATAGTGCTGCCTCTTTGCCAGCTTTCACATTGGTAACTAATGCTTTTAACAGCATTAAGTTATCTAATGCATTATTATTATTAGGCAACGTACACCAAAAGCCCCAGGCCTCAAAAATACCATTTTATTTTATTTTTTGCATGCAAACAAAATATCATGCTTCTGGTACTAAATTGGGACTAGCACAAATATAGCAAAATGAAAAAACCTTTAAAAAACTAACCTCAGAAAAGCCCTTAAAAATGAAAGCAGTATTTCAGAAGTATGCTGATTAGAGTGTAACTGAAGAGGTTTCCTCTCCTGCTAGCTAATGATTTTGAAAGGAATAAGGCTGCCTCCTGTCTCCTAGTTACTATCCCCATTATTAAAGATGACTAGTGCATATGCCTTTCTTCCGTGATGAAACACATTCATAAATATATCTAATGCCTTCAGTAGATATGCTTATGAGCCTTCAACCTATGTGGGGCAGTCCTGCTCATCTGTGTAAACAGTGCAAACATAAAGTGTTATCAGTAGCCTTACGGTGCATTGTATTTCTTTTCTCAGGACACAACTACCACTTTCACTGTGACCTAAAGAGCTAAACTGGAAGCAAGAGGAGTCCCCATGCAGACATTCACTAAACTAGACCTCTTTGTGGCTGGAGGAAAGCGAGGGGCAAAAGTCATTAGCATATTCAGAGGAATTGTATCCAGATAAAGTGATATTTCCAGTTTGGCCTCAAGATTAAGCACCAATGGACTAGACAGTGCTAGTGTTCATGGTTGGGAAGAAATTTTAGTGCGTATAAAGACCATGAGAATGTCAATTCCATTTTCATTGTTTTTAGCTGCTGGACCAAGTTAGTAGTGCCCATTTAGTCCTGACACAACTCAACCATGATATGCAGAAGCTCCAGTTTTTCCCCAAGTCAAGGCTTAACCCTTTAGATGCCAGTTAACATGAAGACATCGGCTTTCTAGAGGCTGAAGTTGGCAGCCCAGTGACTACTTATGCCACAAAACAACTAGCTTAAAATATTTATTTATTTAGCCACTTTCTGGTGTGCATACAATATTTTTAAAGCAAGAACACCTGCCCAGTGAACTGTTTAGGCAGCAAACAACATTAGTAGCTAAACACAGCCTAAGAAACACTTTTTGAGGTGCCATTATTGCAATTAGGCCTTTTGGTGGGCTACTTACTCAGAGCCTTGCCAGAAGAAAACAAAGAAGCAGAGGACAAAGGACCATGTGCCAACCTTTTCTAAGACTTGCTGTGACAATTTTGTTAGCTGGAACGTAAGTAAAACTTGACCTTTTCATTCTGAACTTTCAGTGTCATTACTTTTCAAATCCTCCCTCCCCGAAAAGCTATGCTTTTCCTGAAGTTCAGGCAGATGTTCCATCAACATTATAGCCCTTCTCTTTCCATCCTAGGCATTGATCTGCACTTAGTGGCAACAATGTATTGCTAAGGCTGTACTCACAAACTACTGTAACTAACTTAAGGCAAGTTTTCCAAGTAAATGTGGCTAGGATCAGGCTGTAAAGCTCTTAGAAAGTGCTACTTACCCAAGGGCTGCAGCTGTCAATGTGATTTTCATTCGGAAACCAAATGTCTAATCTGTTTTGTCCAAGGCATTGCCTCCATTACACTGCTTTTGACTGATACGTTTCCAGCCACAACAGGGTCTCAGCAGTGCCAGGCCAAATTGCTGTTATTTTCCTTTGTTCTATTACCTTAATGTTGGCCAGTCATCAGTGCCCATTTCTGAAATAGCAAGGGCTATCCAGAGATGTTAGCAAAAACAAAGGAGTCTGACAGACGTTGTTGGGGTCTCAGCATAGTGACCTAGTGCAAGATCTTCACCCAAGAACATACAATAGGGTCATTCGTTCCTAACAACTTCCCTTGATCCTGAGTAGTTATACAAACTAAAGATAATCAAAATATAAGGCACTAACAAAGTCCTGCACATTTCAGGATTAACAGAACTCCCCCCCCCCAACAATTACTGTGCTGAAGTGATATAAAACCAAAGAGTTGGAAGGGATACTGTAGACAAGGAGTGGCTAACATTTTGGGCCCAAAGGCTGCATTTACTCTTGACTAACCTTAACTCCTGCATGTATGCACATGCGTGCGCGCACACACACACTGCATGCACAGGTATGCAGCTGGTCGCGTTCAAACACTGTCAATTTTGATTTTGTTTCTTCTTGCTGCTGCCACCAAAGTGCTGAGGTGTTGCGGGATGCGACAAAGTTAGGTGGGGGCCCACATGAACTCAGGTTAGATACCTATATTGTGGACTATATCAATTCAGGTCCAGCCTCTTTGTGTAGACTTCCAGAGCAGGAAACCACCTGCCCTCTAGGTAACTGGGTCCACTGCCACAGTTCCACTTCTGGTGACTTGGAAACCATGGTTCTATTAATGCTGCAAAAAAATCTTATTAGTCTGTTTTTGCAGTCAACTAACACCACTGACTCATACATAGTCAGCTTGTGATCAAACACAATGCTAAAATCCTTCTCACGTATACTATTGCCATGCCAACCTAGGTATTCCCACCACCCAAACCTGTGCATTTGAATTTTGCATTGGTCTCCGTTGAACTTCATGTGTTAATCAGCCTAGTTTCCAACCCACTGAGATCATGTTGAATTTTATTCCTGTCTTCTGAGGTGTTAATGATCCCTCCCATTTCCATGTCCTCCATAGATGTGCTAAGGATTCCCCTCCACCCCTTCTGCTAAGTAATTGATTAATATTATGAAGAGTGTGGGGCCCAGGACAGAGCCCTACAGCACTCAATTTGGTTGTTATGGATCAAAGAAACTACCCAAGCCGATTGTCATTGTCAAGGCACATCGTGATAATCAGTTTCACCAAGGAAAATTCCAGCATCTCTTAGATATCATCCTCTGTCACCAGGCAGTAGAAATCTGTCCTTGCTCCATAGTTCCGAGATCCCAAATCAGAGATGTCAATCTCACTCCTTTGGTTTTCCCCAAGCTGTATTTCTTCCAAAGCACCAAGTGGAGGACCATCAGGGCCACTCATGGGAGGAGGTGGTGCGCCTTTGAAAATGGACCCCCTGGCACCTGTAGGATGGGAAGGAGAAGGTAGCAGTTATCAGAGAGGAAGGGATGGCAAGGCAGAATGAGACAAGTTGAAGTGCTTTAAAATGATCAGTGTCACTATACTTTCTGCTAGTACAGTGGTACCTCAGGTTACAGACGCTTCAGGTTACAGACTCCGCTAACCCAGAAATATTACCTCGGGTTAAGAACTTTGCTTCAGGATGAGAACAGAAATCGTGCTCCGGCGGTGTGGCAGCAGCAGGAGGCCCCATTAGCTAAAGTGGTGCTTCAGGTTAAGAACAGTTTCAGGTTAAGAACAGACCTCCAGAACGAATTAAGTACTTAACCTGAGGTACCACTGTATTCACAAGGAGGACATATATACAGTTCAAGCTCATTTAAACACCAGCTTAAGTATCATTGCTTCCCACCAACATTTCTGCGAATAGTACTTCAGTGAGATTGCTATCCTTCCTCAAAGAACTAGTTGCTAAGGCTAGCCGGAGAGAAGGAAGAACTATTAAACCAATTTAAGTATCAAGTTGCGTGAGATGCAGGAGATCTATAACTAGGAGACAGTACAGATTGGGGTAATGGCACAGTGAAAAGAGTTCAAAAATTTTTTCCTCAGGTCTGAGGCTCAGGGTCACTGCTCTAATCAAAGCTGGAGCCTCTGGCTACTTTTAACTAAAAGCAGAAATGTCAGGAGATCTAATTATAGACCTCCTGCATCTCATGCAGCTTGGGAGTCAGTTGGCAGTTTTAAACTTAATTTAAATGTTTTATTTTAGAGCATGCCTTGACATGTCAGACAAGAGTAAGGGGCTTGAATATTTCAACACCTAGGGAATCTGGAGGAGGCTTCAGTCCCACCTTTCGCCAATCCCCAGGGTCTGAGAGGAGCTGCTCTTCCCCTTAGCACTAACAGGCAGCATTTCAAAGACCTCAGGAGGGGAGCTGGGAAGAGAAACCGGTAACACCTTTGTAAGCCTCGTGAAATACATTTAATGTGCATCACTTTCTCTCAAGCAGGACAGAGGGTGTGTGTGTGTGTGTGTGTGTGTGTGTGTGTGTGTAAAAATCAGGCGCTCCTAGTGAGAATGAAATGTCTTCCAAGCAACTATTCCCTTTGCAAGCGAGAGAATGAGGAGCCTCAAGCATCCTGGCATGCTGTTGTATGGAGCAACTAGACTAATGAGGAAAGCTTCCAACAAGGTGCACAGCCGCGCCACACAAGAAACAAGGCCTATTATTGACAGTGAACGCAACACCCTCAGCAAAATAAGCCCAACGCTGCTGTCTCAACTAAAAGAAAAGCCCAGCCAAACCCATTATTTTCTCTGTTCTTCTCTTGACAATAAAATCACCGTGTACAAGCGAGCTGGGCTTGCTCTTGCCAGTCGCTCGTAAATCTTTTATGACCACTGAACTTATTTTGCTCCTGTTACTAAAATTAAAATGTATTGCTTTGCAAGTGCTCAGCCTGTGTTAACAAATCCCTAGGGCCAGAACTTGTTCTTCACAACCTCTGGAACCGATGCCTCAGGTGCGCTTCCTACTCATTGATCCATTGTACAGCCATAGTCCCACAGGCCTAGGAAAAAGGATGTCAGGACTAAACCATCAAACTCTCTGTAGTCTCAGGCTCAGAGAATGGAAAACTGCCCTTTGGTGGATATAAAACCCATTTCTTTTATGAACTCTTGGGTATGTCTGTACAAAAATGATAGATGGAGGTGGTAAATTACGTAAATTTCCACTCCTTGGTATTGCTACTCTAAGGAAGCATGTAGCAATAATGACACCATTATTTCCTTTCTTCCTCTACAAACACAAATGGATTCATAGCCAAAATAACATGTTCTCTATGAAAACATGTTGCCCTGCTCCCTATCCAATGCTAGAAGTGAATGGGAAAAACAGATGAATTCATTCTTCTGCTACAAAATGTGCCACAGTATGTATGTGTGGACTGCTGTATGACAGGGAAGATAATTTCATTTGGATTGAGGCAATGGTTGTTTGACTGATGAAGGATCAGCTAATTAGGTGTAACTCTGGAATGGCCATTGAAAGGAAGGAAGGAAGGAAGGAAGGAAGGAAGGAAGGAAGGAAGGAAGGAAAGAAAGAAAGAAAGAAAGAAAGAAAGAAAGAAAGAAAGAGGAAGACCTGTTATGCCATTTGGAAGCCACAGACACAGCATACAACGGTGACCAAGCCTGGTGATCAACCAAAGTAGACACATTCTGCCAAGTCAGATGGTATATAAAGGCCTTAAATAAATACTACTGCTTGTGACCTGACTACACTACACAGGCTTAAAGTGGAGAAAATAAATTTTAAGGAATCTGAAAGTGGGTGCAGAGGCTTCACTTCCATTGGTCTCCACTGTCACCTCTGGCTGAACAGGTTTTGATAATTCTGAAATAAAGAAGAAACCTATTTCCTAGAGGTGAAACTAAGATGAGAATACAATTTGATCACATATTCCAAAGCATCTTTAATTCGGGGGAGGGGGGCGATCACCATCTGACTAGCCTTAGCTTTTGTAATCAAAAGTGAGACCTGATCCTACACATATTCACTCTAAAGGAAGCTCCCTTGAGTTCAATGGAACTTACGTTAAAGTAAGTGTACATAGGGTTTTGGCATACCATACTAAAATAGCTGTAATAATACAGGCAGGAAGCACACAGTTAGCTCATGGCAGTGTGTAGAAAGGCACCTGGCTGACTGATTAATAAAGCTGCTGGGCTACACTTTTGCTAATTTTAGCAATTGCAGTGTTCTTCTATCAAGTGATTTTTTAATGGGGTTTTTTCTTTCAAACTTAATTGTGAGCCTCACTTAAGAATCTTTCTGGCTAACTGTGGACTAACACTCAAAAAAACAAAAAACATCAGAGCAGGATCAAAAGCAACTGTGTGTCTCCTGTTGGCATGCTATGGTGACAGAGTGAAGATTAAACAGTGCTGTTACCAGAGTCTCCTTCAGGGTGCGAATCCCCCCGGAAATCCAAGTAATTGCTGTTGAGGATCAGCATAGGGTCCTTGTCTTCCTGGAAACTGGTCTGGGGGTCTCCCCTGAGGCCTTGATAGGACACTTTTCGTGGCAGGGCGAGGCACAGTTCCTTCCAAAAATCAGATGAAGGCGCCTAGAAGCAGCAAAGAGGCAGCATCTTGTCACATGCTCATCAGTTATACACAAACCTTTGTGCGATATATCTGTAGGCAAGTCCCAGCAGCCCTGCCTTGAGGGCAGCGTTCTCACAGGCGCTCCTCGTCTATGAAGCACAGGAACCCTGTCTGGCTCCCAAAGGATTGAACAGAGGGAGATAAATATTCGCTACAACAGAGGGATCTACAGCTCCACCAACAGTTTTCCCATTCAGCTTTGTTTCATCTTCGAGATGAAACGCACTGCAAAATCTAAGAGGTATTAAGTGGCATTACTTCTGATGGAAGGCTTTCGTGACCAGATAAAGCAACAGATTTCGCCTTTCCATTAACCTAGGATTTCAGTGCAATTTTAAATTGAGTGAATTCTTTCCCCCCCTTCTTTTAAAGTAAGGCTTTTGGCTTTGTCCTCATGGATAAAAGGCAAGAGAACATGTGGCTGGTATCCAGCGAAAACTCAGAAACAGACTGCAATGCTTCAATGCCTTGCACAGATAGTTTTCCCAAGCTTGCTATTTCCTAACTTCATCTCACCTTAGTAGCCCAGTCTGTACATCACAGTAAACCATAGCTGCAAGCTACAGCTGCATGCAGTAAGCCAGGTTTCCTCAAACTTGGCCCTCCAGATGTTTTGAGACTACAATTCCCATCATCCCTGACCACTGGTCCTGCTAGCTAGGGATCATGGGAGTTGTAGGCCAAAAAATATCTGGAGGCCCGAGTTATGGAAGCCTGCAATAAGCCATAGCCCTAGAGGAGAAAGTGACCTATAGAGGTTACAAGAATTTGAGACAGATACTGGGAGCTGCCTGCACCCTTGAGGTAAAGGGGCATAGCTGACAGGGACCTCCAGCAATCCTTTACAGCCTTTTCAAGCAAAAGAAACCACAATATTTCTACGTAATCCATTCTACTTCCTTGTTGCTACTTCAGCCTAAATGATCTGATAGTGTGCTTCTCTGGGGAACAGCAAGGTGGGTAGATATACAAATTAAATAGAGAATTATTTTTATTGACCATTGGGCCATATCAAGTCAAAATGTACAGCTACACAGGACCAACACTGTAAATAAAACAGCAGGAATTCAAAAATGAAAACATTAAACAAAAAACATTGGCAGGAAATTAACAGCCACCAAAAACATTCAGCCTGCAGTCCTATTGCAAAGCATCCACAAACTTTTAACAGCATTTGGCCACAGCTAAGGAAAAGCTGGTCAATGTGTTGATAATACCCTTTTTTGAACTTGCCAGTAAAAAATAAATTATTTGAAAGCCTGATCAATGGCAACATTCCCCCAGAAACTGATGAAAAAATTACAAGCTTTCTCAGAAACTGAGCATCCAGTAAGTAATGGGTTATATCTTTCACAGAACGTTCTCCACATAAGCAGATTTGGGAAGCAAAAGAAATATTTTTGCATCTCCCATGACAGGAAGTTGCATACACTGCATTGTGAGCACAGGGAAAGTCTTATGCTGGTGAAATTTGATAGATCCATCAGATACAATTCAATATGTTTATATTTAAACTTAACCGCCATGGTGTGATTTTAGAGCTGGAAACAAAATGTAGGTATTTCTGAATAAAGAGGTCACAAACTCTATTCTTTAAATCAAGTTTTGCAACCGTACAATTCCTGCTGGAAAAATATTCAACGGGGGGAAAAAAATTGTTACCAAGCATCAGAGTTGAATAAACTATCCCTTGACTATTAATTACAACAACCTTTTGGTTATATTGATTCAAAAGAATTGCAGGAGTTAATTCCAATAATTAAAGCAAGCTAGCATTCACTTTTATTTTTAGAGCTAAAATGGCCCATTTTTTATTGGAGAAATGCTGTTAGCATATTTGATGGTGTTCTGAACCCAATCAAGTTGGATAAGAAGCAGACACACACACACACACCCTGAACCCCAAGATCTCAAATGCAAAGAGCAACTGCATAGTTAATTTGAACCCATTTTAGAATCGGCAATAGGCATGCCAATATTTCGAGGTACTATTCAGCTGTCATTCAGCTTTTAGTTTTATGGAATTTCAGGGGAGCTGCGAACCACCAGAGATGGACTATACAGAGCTCTTTCACCGTGTGTGCCTGTTTCCAGCAGGGCAGCAGGTATGTACAGCCAAACAGAGCACTATCAACCCCCCTGCTCATCAACTGGTGAGTGGAGAGTAGAGAGTATAATCTTGCCGGCTGAAGGGGTTTGCTTTGCCAGAATTAAGACTGGCTTGTGGGCCAGAGGTTGCCCACTCCTGTTGTATAACCTCCTTGCAAACCAATCAGGATGAACAATCTGGAAACCACCCTAAATATAGGAATATAGTTGGACACAGTCCACTTATGAGATAATTTAGCTTCGTTTTTAAGGGTAATGCTCTTACCAAATTAACACATGGCAAGCAATGCTGGTGTCTGAGGTTCTCCAAGAATGTATTTCTACTGATGTAATCAAAGGCAGTTTTAAAATCAACAAAAACTGCAAAGAGCTTATTTTTTTCTCTTAACACAGGAATTAAATGAGCAAGCACAGAATGGTTGTCAAGCATTAACTAGCCAGCTTTAAAGTCAGCTTGTTATTCAGCAATTACATTGTGCAACATCGGCCATTCTTCATACTCAAAACAGGAGGTATTTTACATGTAATTTTTAATGCTATCTATAAGACTGATTGGTATATAATTTGTGTGTCGCCTTTCTTGAAAACTGGGATCGCTGTGCTCAGATTCTACCCTGATGGAATACAGCCAATTGGGTTTTTTTGAACCAAATAATTTAGCAATGACAGGACCACTCCACTGGATGTTACTTTAAAACCTCTCTTGATATTAATTCCTCTCCTAATGCCTTATTTTGGAAAGAGTCAGATTTTTAATCTGACTAAGAAACAAGAAGCCAAAGATCGCACTTACAGAGCTCAAGACTGGCAGCCTGTTGCTCATGTACAGCAACAGTCTTATTAAAAATGTTAATGTGCTGTTCCCATTTTGTCTTAGAGATAGGAGTAAACAAAAAAATAGCGGACATATGGTGGCTTTGATCCACTCACTGCCAGAAGGAAGCAGTATCCTTACACCTAATGGCATTTTCCAGGCACCGTTAAAGCTGCTTTGAAATATTTTGGCTGTTGTAACTTCTTATTAGCTGGGGAGGGGAGTAGGTAGTTCCTTGAATGCTGTGTCTAAAAGGACTGTTTAACAAAGCTGCTTAGGATTCTTTACGTTGTAAGTAAAATCAAAAAGCCCCTTTCTTATGTCTTGAGGCATAGGTTGTGTGCACAGCAGAGCGTTAATTGCACAAGTGAGTTGCACAACTCTGATTTTTTCATGTGGCTTATGGTGCACATCTGTCCACAGGACCACCTTCAAATGAACTCTATTGTAGTGCTTCCTGTCTCCCAAGAGTGGGAGGTGCTTGATGGGATGTCTTTGCCAGTGGCGTAGCGTGGGGGGTGCAGGGGGGGCCGGCCGCACCGGGCACGACATCTGGGGGTGAGGGGGCGCAAATCCATGGGTTAGGGGGTGCAAATCCACGGGTTAGGGGGTGCAAATTACTTGCCTTGCCCCGGGTGCTGACAACCCACGCTACGCCACTGGTCTTTGCACTGTGTGCTGTTGTCCCCTCCCCTCCATTCCTCGCACTCCCTAAGTTCTGGAAACCTAAGGTCTATTGCAAGCATGCTTGCAGTTATTTGTTTACCTGTGTGTGCATCCTATTTATGTATTTAAATATTTATATGAGGTACAAGTTTTGCATTATACCAGACTTACAAAAAACGATGGGTCCAGTTCTTTAAAAATACACACACATGTGTCATGTCACTAGTTTTTCTAATTGTTGTAACCTGCCCTGGGACGGTGAGGTGAAGGGTGGGTGAAAAACCTAATAAAATAACTAAATATCCTGATGTGCAACTGCAAGGAATATTGTGAGTCACAAGCATGCTATTGTTCATTTAGCACAGATAAAGAAACAGCAATAACTGTAAACCGAAGTCTCTATCCTGCTAGAATGCTCCCCTGCAAATGCTCAATTTAGGGAAGGGTTTGTGCTTTTTTCCTTCTCCAGTCTCTAACTTCCCCCTCTCTTTTCATTTCTCTTTACACTGAGAGTACTCTGGGTGAAGCAAGTATATGTTTCCAATTCTTATTTCTCAGGTTCTGGTGCCTCCCTGTGGCTCTGTTTGCTTCTTTAAAGTGGGAGTTAAAATATAACTTATCTATATTTTCTGCAATGCTCATGGCCTCCAAGCATGAGCCATAGAGCAGTCAAGCCATGTTCATCCAAAAAGGTATTATTTGGCAAATCTCTGGAGCTGATGATTCCTAGTCAACAGGTAAATAGCTAAAATAATAACAGGAGATCATGATCAAAATAATGGACAGACAAAAATATATTCAGCCTACTTTCATGAAGGTGCTACTCGTTAGTTCCAAGAAAAGCAGGTAACAGTTATTACTCTGGTATACATCACAGCAAGGTCAAGTAATGGAGGATTGGCTCTCAACCCTTCTTGGAAGAGAAGCTACTCTACACTTCTATGCTTCTTGAATAGTTTCAAGTACTGCCTTGCCACTGATAAACATAACCACAGTGATGAAGTTATGGCCTTGCAGCCCACAACTTACCATGGAACCAGCACGCCACATCAGAAGGGTCACTGTGCTCTTCTGCTGCTTAAGCAAATTTATGGCTGGATGTGCTATTTCTCGGTACTGGCTCTCAAAGACAATGAAGATTGGCCTCCGGGATAATTCCAGCAGCCTCCAAAGACCTTCCCTGCAAAACCAGACAATTGGTTAGAGTCCTAAGCAAATCCACAACCAAACTATTGAAAAAGCTTTGAACCCAATCTAGTCACCCAAAATATTAATTCTAAGCACGACTAGTTTCAGTAGAATTCAAACAGTTCAATGAAAATTTCAGGAACTGGTTTGAGAGGCATTAACACTAAACTGCCGTGCTTCATTTCCAGATATATGAAAGAGATTCTGGGTGTTATGATTGGAGGTGTATACAGAAATTGGAAAAATTCAGAGGCCCTTCTAACCATAGATAGGAGAGCCAGGAACATACTCCCTCCTGCCTTCCTACTCCCTTCTACCTTCGCTCCTCCTCTTATGAGTACAACTTATTGGAACACTTGACTGGTTTGAAAAGCCATAGTTTACCAGGACAACTGTGGGAGTCATACAGCTTGTAAAAGGCAGAGGCTTGTAAAAACTGCAGGGGCCCCCTGACATTCCTCTGGGCAATGATTACCTTATACGAAGAGGGGAGTGTCAAGCCTTGACCGGATGAGGTAAGAGGAGACTTTGAAAAAACGGCCATGCGGCTGGGAGAACAAAGGAGATAATAAAAAGCTGCCGGAGGAGAAAGGCTGAAAGGACCAGCTCTCCAGCATTATGAAAATACTCGCTGCCTCATTGTGTCTTTTTTCTATGCTATGCTAAGCACCAATTGACTGGCTGGTTCCAACAGACAACCAAATAAGCAAACTGTGATTTTAGTGATCCCTCCAAATCAGAACTGCACATACTATTTGCCTGTTTGGTCAACTTGGTCAACTTTCTATTAAACAAGGTAGGCAATAGGAGGGAGTGCACACTTGAGTCATTCCTGATCCTCCAAAAATGAAAGGAGGATCAGATAACTTGTCTCACTATTGCTGACTCTCTAATTACCTGAAATTATTGTTGCACCATTCCTGTTCCAGATATGCATTAGAGAGAACCACAATGAGGCGGCGGCACCGGCTAACATTCATAATCAGATCTGCAGAAGGTTCTGAAAGAGAGGAGAAAAACTAAATCTCTTCTGAGAAGGGCCAGAACCAATCCATTGTTGTTTCAGCATTCATCCTTCACCTGTACAAGAAAGAAATACCCTAGGATCCAAATGCATATCCACTCTGCTCTACAGAAAAGAGAACCCCTGGGCAGTGGAATAAAAACTAACCAGCCTGTTTAGAACTTCCCTGTCCTTCAGACAGCACCATTGGTTTTGGAATGAGTGCCTCTGGTGGAACACTCAGGACATTTTTTTTAAAAAAAGAATATACTCAAACATTGCATTTTTTATTATTATTAGACACACCACAAAGAGCACAATACAGATGCCGTTTCCATAGCACTATACACTCAAAAAGGTAATACAACTGCTGAGAAATGCTGTTTTGTGGTGTATTCTTGTTTAACCAGAACTGTCCACGGTGGGCAGCATTATAGAGTATGGAGGAGCTGCATTTTGTACACAGCTTGTTTTGCATCCCCATGCAAATGGATGTTGCATACTTTTTATAGACGTTTTATTAAACAAAACAGTTGAAGATAAGAACAAATGGTCTGAAGGCACATGATTACAGTGATATTGCCGAAGCAAGAACAGGGGTGGCCCTGTAAACTGCCTGGATAGGAACTACACTTCATGCTCTTTGGAGGAAGATTAAACAAGCTGTGCCCAAAATAAAGAAACAACACATTGTCAAACATATGCAATAACAGCCTGGAAACGTGGAGGCACAGGGAGAGGCAGCGGGCCAACACAAAACTACCACCCATTTCTATGAAATGCATATCTGCAAGGTCATGCAAGTTAAGCAATGCATCATGTCACAGACTTTGAACAGGTGTAGAAAGCCCACCAGTTGTGCTGAGCATATACTGGGCAGACTGTGAATACATCCTACTTAATATGCAAATGGAACCTAACTGTGGACAACTGGGTGGTTAAGGAGAATACATTTTTCTTCATACAACAGAGAGCCTGTCTATAAAATATTCAGTTCCTACTTTGCACAGCTTTGCCATTATTGGTGTTTAGAATTAAAGGTATTTTAGGTTGCTTCAGATGCACAAAATAGTGTGCCAAAGGACAAAGTAATTTTTCAGAGCCATACATTTGCATCTATTAAGTAGCAAAGTGCAGCGTTCAACAGGCTTCATTTCAGATACTGTGGTACCTCGGGTTAAGTACTTAATTCGTTCTGGAGGTCCATTCTTAACCTGAAACTGTTCTTAACCTGAAGCACCACTTTAGCTAATGGGGCCTCCTGCTGCCGCCGCACGATTTCTGTTCTCATCCTGATGCAAAGTTGTTTACCCAAGGTACTATTTCTGGGTTAGCGGAGTCTGTAACCTGAAGCGTATGTAACCCGAGGTACCACTGTACTGCATTGCAATGTTTGTGGCCCTTTTCTTCACTCTGAAAAAGGATACAGATGTCAAGCTGGGATCATATATGAAATGCACAATGGTGTCCTGAATGTACACACCAGCCTGTATTCTAATATCTCAGTCAGATATAGCACTGCACTATGTTTTACATCTTTCCAATCTACCTTGGAAACAGAGACATGGATTAAGCTGTACTTGAAATGCAGAATGTTGCCCTGAAGTTGCATACCAACTTTCATCCTGCTGTCTCAGTGTCTAATAGAAATAGTGTTTTTTTGCATTCTCTTCCTCTTGTTTGAAAATGGATGCAAGAGTTAACCTGATATTCAGACTTAGCGTGTGTACCGATTTCAATTGGATATTTTAACACTTAATAAAGCTACCATATTAAACATAGGATGCCAAATGGGCAAATTAAACTGAAGGTTTCTCTTCATTTAGCCAACTAATCCATATCAGATAAGTTATTTGCAGCCTGAACTCAACAGCAAGTCTGAGTGCCCAGGTACATATTAAATGAGGTGTTGGACAAGGTTCTATACCTGAATTGGGCAGGATGTCTTTATCATCCAGGAAAATCTTGTAGCCATGACGATTCTCCAGCTGTGGCTTCACTATGAAGTTGACAAACTTTCTATCATCCGTTGAGTTAGAATAAGATACATAGGCATCATACAGCTTTCCATCTGTGGAAAAATACCAAGAGGAGAAATTTATTATATTTTTTTAAAAAACAACAACAACAAAACCTGTGCTGACTAGCTATAACACTGAGAGGATAATTCTTGTAGAAGTTCACACTTTGGGTTGGACTGTCACTGAAACTCAAATCTCACAAGGGGAAAAGCGACAGCCAACTCTCCAGCCCAATATTTACCATTGATCTCCACCTCTCCATGACGGTTTCTGTACCAGAGGAGCACATTCAGACGGCACTTCACATACATCACAGCCATTAGTAACAGCAGTGCCACAGTGACAAGTGCAGCTAGCACAGCCCCCAAGTGCCCAGCAGTCTCTGCTGTAATAGAAAGACATATTTTAAATAGCATTAAATGAGAAAACAGCCTTACAATTGATAGCATGGTAGAGAAAAGAGGAAGAGAAGAGTTGGGGTCTATGGTCTCAGAATATACCAAATTATAAAGAAAATGAGGGGTTATGTCATTCTTGAACAATTTTTAGTATCTTGATGACTGTTCTGACTATCAGAACATGCAACCATGATGAGGAAGAGATGAGGCAGAAGCTAAAAGACAGATTTATTCTAGCACCACATTGTTAGATCATCCTCCAAATTTTGCAAGTATCTCCATTCACAAGATGCTCATGCAGAAGTAAATCAAAGGTTTTCAGAGTAAAGATGTGTATGAACTAAATTATTCACATTCTCCAGTGCCAATTCAATTTCTTCCTGCAAGCACGCGGGCATGTTCATTTAGACTTTTTGTAAAACACTCTGGAATATACTGTTAACTGAGCCATTTGCTGAATGTTGCTTTAAAATACACTGAGGCTCTAATCTCAGAATTGCTCCATCAGCCTATGGAAACTTCCAGATGGAGGAATTTGAAAGTGTTCAAGCATGCCAAAACAGCTGAGTTGCTTGGGGGCAGCCTAATAGCACGTTTGTTTTGGTGTGCAGAACCATTTGAGGCTGTGACTGATCGAAAACCTCAGAAAAGTTTCTATTGTCTGCTGGTGCCATCATGTGGCAATTTTCTGCCATCAGATTCACTGATGACACCATCATAAAATTGCTCTTGTAAACTGAGCCCCTAAAGCCAGCATGGAGCAATACTGAGGGCACTAAAGGCTGTCTTTATATTAAACTCCTCTAGAGACATGGTAAGTCTGGTTCAAAGCCCTTTTTAGCAACCCTGCTACCAGTTAGAGCAAAAACATCTTCTAAAGTCTAAGAAGAGGATCAGGCAGGCTCAGCCGAGTTTCTTGAATTCCAAGATAAAACAGGGAAAACTTATTCAAAAGAAAAGGAAGGCATCTAGATACAGCATAAAAGCAAATAGTCTTATCACCCCAGCTAGACTTCAGTCTATCAGATGGCCATGCATGGGCTAAAGTAAATTACTCTATTTTTAAAATGAGAACAGTTAGTTCCTATATAGAAAATTAAGTCTTGCTTCTTCCTAAAAGAAGGAAAGCCAAGCTGAGATACCCAGTTCATAAATTCTCAGAGGATCATACAATACTTCAGAATTTTGAAGCCATCTTAGTTCAAAACTATGTTTCTTCCCCCCTCAAAACACATTTGCCTTTGCACACATGCCAAGAGTGATCTGAACAGTGGCACTACAAAGTGAAAAAGTGGACTGAATTATAAACTGAATGTATAGTGAAGCTGTCACACCTCTATAAACTCATTGTGGGTCAAACTCTGACCAGATACCATGCTACCCACATCCTCAATAGACCATACTGAATCCTGTACATTGGACCTAAGGATGTAGTTTCTTACACACACACACACACACACACACACACACACACACATACACACACAAACTGTTCCATTCCAAGACACACACATAATATGTGAAATGGCCCTTAGCATCTCACATACACCAATGGAGAAATGAAATAATGATGCTGAGCCATGGATCATTTCTAGACTGTAATTAGAAAATGTAATCCAAACACTTAGGCTACTTGAGTCTCAAGAGGTGGCAGACAGAATATAAATCACATTCAATTCCTCAGCTGCTGCACAATCTCAGATTTATCTAGTTCTGCCATTTTAATGACAAATGTACAAAGCAAATGCAAGCTCAGTTATCACACTTGCCCCTCCCCTCATGCTTCAGATAAGAAGCCCTTCTAAAGATAATTAAATTAAAAAGAGTTTAAAGTATTAAGTATTGCATTCATGTTTATTTGTCATCTTGTTAACCAAAGTGCAGAACTGCTCTGGGGTAGGGTCAAAGATGTGTGTGTGTGTGTGTGTGTGTGTGTGTGTGTGTGTGTGACACTTCAAAGGCATCAGCCAATCAATGCTGTACACAGCCATATTCTTATCTATTGGTTTTCAGAGGTCAACTCTGAAAGGGAAATTTACATTTGGATTGAATGCCCTAAGTGTGTTTTCAGAGTAGTCTGACAACTCTTTTAAAAAAAAGTATCTCCAATTCTCATTTCAGAAATACTAATGGGAATTCTACTATGGAATACAGTTAGTGAGTAGCAGAATCTTTTTTGAACAACTTAATGAAGATAACAACCTTCAAATAGAGAACCGGCCCACACCCAAATGCACATGGTATGAAGTACAAAGAAATGCTACCTGATTTTTGCAGTGTGAAAACTGCTGTACTGTTTCTAACCAAGCAGGCAAATGCTCCATAATTTTCATCTGTTGTTACATTCATATCCAAAATGCTGGAGATGAATATCTCTGATTTATTGTCATTGAACCTGGGGTGCAAATAGAAGATTTAGGTTAGCACTGATTGAAAACAAACACTAGGAAATTTTAGTCAGAACTGGAAGGGAAGGAAACTCAGAGGGCTCCACCCTATGAATCTTGGATTATACCAAACATTAAATTTGGACAAGGAAAATTGGCTTCCAGATGGAGAGATCCAAATTAGAAACAGAGCTGTTAGAACCCAATACTAAGAATTTATCAAGAATGTACAACTTGCTGTTGAAATGGAATACACTAGATGAGACTGTCAAATCAGCTATGATTAAGTGGGCACAAGACATTGGTCATGACATTATGTTTGCGGATTGGGAACAGTTATGGACCACCGGTATAAAATTTACGGCATGTAATGCCTTAAGAGAAAATATTATGAAAATGATTTACAGGTGGTACATGACCCCAACCAAGCTCGCAAAAATCTATCATTTGCCCAATAATAAATGCTGGAAATGTAATGAGACTGAAGGAACCTTTTATCACCTTTGGTGGACCTGCCCGAAGATTAAAGCCTTCTGGGAAATGATCTATAATGAAATTAAGAAGGTACTTAAATGTACCTTTCATAAGAAACCAGAGGCATTTCTCCTGGGTATGGTCGGCCAATTGGTGTTAAAGAAGGATAGGACGTTTTTTATGTACGCCACCACAGCAGCAAGGATCCTTTTAGCAAAGTATTGGAAGACACAAGAACTACCCACGCTGGAAGAATGGCAGACAAAGGTGATTGATTACATGGGACTGGCGGAGATGACTGGCAGAATCCGTGACCAAGAAAAAGAGACGGTGGAAGAAGATTGGAAGAAATTTAAAGTATACCTTAAAAATTGTTGTAAAATTGATGAGTGCTAAAATGTCAAGGGAAAGGAAAATATAGAATTACAGCTGTAATTGATTAAGTATGAGAAGAAGCTTAAAAAGAAAATAAGTAATTAATTAATTGGTATGAAGAGTTGTTGAAGAAATTTTAAAACAGGGATGCAGAAAAGGGGAGGTAAGGGGAAGTCCGAGAAGCAAGGTTTATGAAAAAGAGGTTTTGAAATTATACATGTTTCTATGTTTTTTTTTGTTTATGTGTGTGTGTTGTTTTGTTTTTAATTTGTGTTGGAAAACTAATAAAAAATTATTTAAAAAAAAAAAGGAATGAACTGTGAGTTGGTAACAAGAGTGTCCATTTGAGTATCTATGATCTGGAAATACTGTCACTATTTTATCATGTTGGCCTTTGAAAGCCTTTTCTGCCACAAAAACTAGAAGAAATTTGGGGACTTTCAAAATCATCTTTTTCCTTGTTCTTTTAAAGCAATGGATAAATTGTGGTTGCTTAGTTGTATGGGATCTCATTGTCTTACATAAAAGTACTTCTTTTGTGGAACTATAGTAGCAATGTCCTATTGCTTAAAGTGCATTTTTTTCTTACTAGTGAAATGTCAATTTTTCTTCTCCCAGCTACAGCCTCCATTCCATTATTGAGTGATGTACAAAATATTACATGAGTTCACAGTAACCTAGCAGAACATATCCATGACACCACTGATAACGTACAACACAAGTCCCCTGTAGTGGGAACACTAAAATAAAGGGGGTGTTCATGAAACCAGATTTGTTCTGAAGCCACAAACATCTGAAAGGGTCTTCTTCCTCTCCCTCTGCCTCCCCATTGAAGACTGATACATGCTGGAAATGTAATGAGACTGAAGGAACCTTTTATCACCTTTGGTGGACCTGCCCGAAGATTAAAGCCTTCTGGGAAATGATCTATAATGAAATTAAGAAGGTACTTAAATGTACCTTTCATAAGAAACCAGAGGCATTTCTCCTGGGTATGGTCGGCCAATTGGTGTTAAAGAAGGATAGGACGTTTTTTATGTACGCCACCACAGCAGCAAGGATCCTTTTAGCAAAGTATTGGAAGACACAAGAACTACCCACGCTGGAAGAATGGCAGACAAAGGTGATTGATTACATGGGACTGGCGGAGATGACTGGCAGAATCCGTGACCAAGAAAAAGAGACGGTGGAAGAAGATTGGAAGAAATTTAAAGTATACCTTAAAAATTGTTGTAAAATTGATGAGTGCTAAAATGTCAAGGGAAAGGAAAATATAGAATTACAGCTGTAATTGATTAAGTATGAGAAGAAGCTTAAAAAGAAAATAAGTAATTAATTAATTGGTATGAAGAGTTGTTGAAGAAATTTTAAAACAGGGATGCAGAAAAGGGGAGGTAAGGGGAAGTCCGAGAAGCAAGGTTTATGAAAAAGAGGTTTTGAAATTATACATGTTTCTATGTTTTTTTTTTGTTTATGTGTGTGTGTTGTTTTGTTTTTAATTTGTGTTGGAAAACTAATAAAAAATTATTTAAAAAAAAAAAGGAATGAACTGTGAGTTGGTAACAAGAGTGTCCATTTGAGTATCTATGATCTGGAAATACTGTCACTATTTTATCATGTTGGCCTTTGAAAGCCTTTTCTGCCACAAAAACTAGAAGAAATTTGGGGACTTTCAAAATCATCTTTTTCCTTGTTCTTTTAAAGCAATGGATAAATTGTGGTTGCTTAGTTGTATGGGATCTCATTGTCTTACATAAAAGTACTTCTTTTGTGGAACTATAGTAGCAATGTCCTATTGCTTAAAGTGCATTTTTTTCTTACTAGTGAAATGTCAATTTTTCTTCTCCCAGCTACAGCCTCCATTCCATTATTGAGTGATGTACAAAATATTACATGAGTTCACAGTAACCTAGCAGAACATATCCATGACACCACTGATAACGTACAACACAAGTCCCCTGTAGTGGGAACACTAAAATAAAGGGGGTGTTCATGAAACCAGATTTGTTCTGAAGCCACAAACATCTGAAAGGGTCTTCTTCCTCTCCCTCTGCCTCCCCATTGAAGACTGATACATAGAGCATTCTCTTAAGCTCTTCTCCAGGGCTTAAGTGTACAATTTTCTTTTTAACAGAAACACAATCTCCCACTACTACAGCAAAGATATTTCCTCCCATTGAAGTATATATATTACACTACTGAAGTATATATAATACACTACCTATTCCACAAACCTATAAGGCTAATAGTATACATAAGCCCTTAAAGATCCACCATTATCTTCAGAGTCTGGGAGACACTATTTTAATTTGTTTCTCTCTCTTTTGTTTCTAGTTTATACAGCCAATTTAGCTTTATTTTCCATTATACATAAAAGCCTTCTTACCAATGAGTAGAAGCAGCATAGGTCTCGTTGTTTAGCAACTGGTCATCTTTCATCCAGTGGAGGCCAAAATCACAGCTTTTCGTGTAGGGCAGCTGCACAGTGCAGTTCAGTGTAAACTGACTTCCCAAATCACGTTGCAAAGTCAGATTGCTGGAGGGGTAAAGGAAACGAGGAAGGACACTGCAAATATCTGTTGGGAAAACAAAAACAGTATACCGTAAGAGAGCTTTTCAATGAGAGCACTGAGCTTCCAGACTACATACTGCAAATCTTATATTGGCTATTTAGGTCTGGCTAACATAACAAAGAAAGTCAAGCTACTCTTGTCCCCGTAACCCTGCACCTAAGCACAATCTCTCTTGCACAGTGGGTTCACCGATGATTCCTGCCTCCATTCACCATGTTTAGGAAACCTAACTAAACAAATTGCTGAGTATAACCTTTCTCTCAAGGCTGGTTCTGCAGTTCTGATTTGACTTGAGAAAACAATGAGAAATTCAGTAAGGACTATAGTGGGAAAGACAGAATGTTCAGGTTATCTGGAAAGCATGTCATGTCCCATAATAGAGAAATGCCCAGGATAAAGGGGTATGCACATCACAGAAGTGCTGAATATGAGATATGGTATTAATTATTGACTTTTGAAGTCCTAGTGCCAGTACTTTAATTATTCTCACTGCCTGTTCAGAGTCCAGCACAGTGCTGTTCTTCCCCCTCTGTCTTTCATACTGTCAACTCATTCATCCATGCTAAATATTTTCAGCATATGTGACACATTTTCAGCATATGTGAGCATGCATTTTTTTAATGAAGAACTTTCTGAATCCTATTGCGGAAAATAGGGTGTTTAAGGTGCAAATGTCACATTGCATTAAAAACTAGAATATGTCACAGGCACTTGTCCCTAATTTTCCTTTCCCTTACAGTCCCTTAAATTCTGAAAAGGAGAACTAGGCCATCATGGCCATCATTTTTTAAAATGTAAAGGCTCTCCCTTCTGTAGGTACTGCTGTGTGTATTGGACTAATTTCCAATCTTTACCTTTATTTAAATGGGAGAACAATACAAAAAATATTATTTTTGGTGCCCATATCCAGTCCTTAGCCACTTCAGGAGAACTTCCTGAGAAACCAGCAACTACCATCCTTATCTTAATGAAGAAAAAAAACTGAAGAGTACAATCCTATACAAATCTTCTCAGCAATAAGACCTACAGTGCCTAGCAAGCCAGACTTCCAGGTCTCAGGATGTGTGTGCAGGATTTCAGCTCAAATGATGTATGATCTCCCTCTGACCATCTTTAGCTAATTTATGTTTCTAATAGCATAATGAAGTGCTCCAAAATGGTGATCCATCCTAGTTTAAGTGCACTATAAAAGATTAAGCAGAGACAAAAACACACTTATCTGTCCCAACAAGTCTGCTAATTTTTAAAATCTCAGCATATATTTTTTAAAAAACCTGTCTTTCCCCATTTCAACTCTGACAATACAACTAGCAAATGGGGGACGGAGTGAGCTTATCTTGGTAGCTTCAGGTACTTCTCACCACATTTCAGGTACTATCACTTGTTATCACAGCTTTAGAAAACTTAAGTCTTTTCTAGCTCTCCTAAATTGTGTCTCCACCACAGTGAAGTCTTTGTCAGGTTTATCTGTTTGCACAGTTCTATGGGCCAGTAAAGCGAGATGAGCACCACAACCCCAGAGTCGTCCATGACTGGACCTAACAGTCAAGGGTCCCTTTACCTTTAAATGTCATCTTAGATATAACATAAAATGCAGAGAGGGCTCAGAAAGAGCTCCGTGTCTGCCATTTTCTCCTAGGCAAAAGGAAGCCCTCTTCAGCAACAGCCACACATACAGTCACAGACATCAGCCCACCAACTTCTGGTTGACAATGCATAATTTGGATCATAGCACTTGATAAATTGGCTCACATCCCCAGGGCTTATCTAGTGGCATAACTTATTTGAGTATGATCAGTACCTTATGTTTAGGTGAAAGGGGACAAAATCATGCCATACCTAGTTAGATACTTCACAGCTGCTCTGTGTCTAATGAGCAACATAGGAGCCAGACTTAGGCAGACAAGTGGCCCATCTTGAAACAGTAGCAGTACTGCTTCTCCTGGGATGGGCCCAAGAGGAGACGTCAGTATTAGGTTTGGGATCCAAAGGCATGTTTGCGAATTCCCGCTTCTTTCACTCACCTGCCATGACCAGCCGGACAGTGAAGGAGCTGTTTCTCTGATCGTTCAAGTAGAGCGTGCAGGTATAGTTGCCTGCATCGCTGGCATTGGCGTGCTCAAAGGTGAGGTATGTTGTTGTGTTCTGCAGTGTGCTGTGCAGGTGGCTTAACGCAGTGAAGTTAAGCAGATGACAGTTTTTGCTCCACTGGATGCTAAAGTTAGAGGTAGACTGAAGAAGCTGGAGGCTCTGGTTATCCAAAGGGCAGAACAAATGATTAACCTGTTCTTGCTGGGTCCAAATGGTGTGATCATAGAAGTGATCTGGGTCCACACACGATAAATTAGATGAAACCGTCAGCGAAAAGAATTCTAAATAAAACAAAGCGGTTAAAATGCAACTACTTCTGTGATGCATAATCCAACCTACATTTCTACAGCAAGCACAGAATACGCAACTCCAACAGCAACCAAGTCATTCATGCCCAACCAGGTCATAGACACTGCCCCCCTGGTTGAACTTACTTTTAATATGCATACCATGGGATGGCTCCTGAAAGACTGTTTACAGTGAATTTACTATAGAGAAGAGAGATAAATATTTATCATCCTGATAACAAGATCAGTTAACTATGTGATTCTAACTAGAACTCTATCTATGCCATAGATTCCTTATTTATAATGAACAGAGAACAAATTGATAATAAGGGAATTAACACAATGATCATATTCTACAACCCTCCTCATAACATACACACCACACAAAAAATGCTAGGAGAGGCAATGCACTGAAGCAAGCACTATAGAAAAAGAGAAGAACGGGGGGAAACCTAGCCAACCAAATACTGCTAATGTATAAAAAAAACATTGGTGGTATTCACTGGTCATTTGCACACCTGGAAACTTTTTTTTAAAAGATACTATAATTATAATAAGTGCTTCAGAGCTACAAATTCAAAGGAAAAGCAATCAACCTTCAACAAAACCTGTACAACACAGTACATTTTGCTGAGCAAAAAGTTGCATGTCTGTATACTTGTTAGTATTTGATATGAACTGGAACTGGAACAATGAAGTAGATGAAATGGATGCACTTGTTTGTCCATGACAGTGAACCTCCACCTTATTTGATACCACTGAGAAATAGATAGAGGTTCTGTATCTTTTCCAGTGCTCAGACATATCCAGTTTAGCTGCTATAAACAAAAGTTGATAAGTCTTTGTAAGAATAATAATCATTTTCAGAAATGTCCAGAAGTACAAAACATAAATCATGTCATCATTTATGACTGATCAATACTATTTTGGTGTGGGGTGACTTCCATGTATAATTCATTTTGCACACATGACCATCACATATGATAGTTAAATGACCTAAGTACCATCTATGTACCAGTTCTAACATAGTCTCCCTCATGTTAGCAGATAAATTTAAATGGGAATTTATTCCACATTGTGTTCTACTTGCCAAGTGATGTAGCACATGGAACATAATTTTCTCATGCAGTTCTCAATTAAGAGTAACTTATGTATTTGAGACCTTTTTGTGTGTTGTTTGTATGCTATAAGCAACCAGAGATTCAAACCCAACCTCAAGGGCTCTGGTTGCCTGTTGATGGACTATCCTGGAAGAACCCAATGGTTCTTGACTACCACTGCTGGTGTAACAGTAGGCATAAATATGCAACTATAGGGAACAGGTGGCACTGTGGTCTAAACCACTGAGCCCCTTGGGCTTGTCAATCGGAAGCTCAGCGGTTTGAGTCCACGCGATGGGGTGAGCTCCCATTGCTCTGTTCCAGCTCCTGACAACCTAGCAGTTCGGAAGTATACCAGTGCAAGTAGACAATTAGGTACTGCTGTGGCAGGAAGGTAAATGGTGGTTCCCTGTGCTATGGCACTCGTCACGGTGTCCCATTGTGCCAGAAGCGGTTTAGTCATGCTGGTCTCATGACCTAGAAAGCTGTCTGTGGACAAATGCCGGTTCCCTAGGCCTGAAGCAAGATGAGCGCCGCACCCCAAAGTTGCCTTTGACTGAACTTAACCATCCAGGGGTCCTTAACCTTTACCTTACCTAAATATGCAACTCTACTAAAGTTAATGCCACTGCTGGCAGAACGTCAAGTGAGAACTCATATTCAAGTGAGCACTTCCATTATCAAAGGTTTTCACTGTTGGTGGGACAGCAGTCCTATATATACAATGAATTGTTCACTATTATGATGTTCTGGCAGAAATGGCAATAACTTTAGTAGATGCAAACACAATTGTTAAAGTGTCACTGACTACTGTGATGCTTTGTCCTGAAAACACTCCAAATAAGCATTACTGCATTATCATCATTGTTGCAGCTGTTGTTAAAGTTATGTGAATGAAATTTACCAGGTGGAAACTGAATGGCTTCTTATATGAATGGCTTCTTTTTCTGCTAACACAAAAGTTACATAGGACTGCAGTTCTATACCTTACAAGGGAGTAAAGCCCATTGCTCAGCATCTGAATACATGTAGCCTAATCCTTCACATCTTTTATTGCTCGTCTGTTCTATCATGACCATAATTATTCTACAAAGAACTGCCAAAGTAGTACTGCCACAGAATTTCATTTCATTATTTTGTCCTTCTATCCATAAACTATGAATAAAACAACAACACCCTACTGTGACTGGGCTGGGTCCCTTCAAGTATGCATAATATGTTGCCTTTGTCTGCTAGACAAACATTCCCATACCCGATCAGGGAGAATGAAGAAAGAAATGCTGCTCTTTTTGCTTACACACAGGAGCTGTTAGGCACACACCCAACCAACAGATAGTGGGAGGGAGTAAACGGCAGGTATGGATGCCAGCATTAAGATGCAACCAAAGACTTATCTCAGAGGGTGCCAATTCTCATAGGGTCCTTTCACAAATATTTCACATACTGAATGCTGATTTATAAATGGATTTTGTCACAACAGGATACACTTACCATGCAGCTTAATTCAGGGCCGTTTCCACTATCATCCCTCATGCTTTTTGCACAGGTAGTGCTTTTGGTACAAGAATATCACATTTTCTGAGAAGTTACTCAAGCCAGTGCACTGTTGTACTGGTCAAATACAGCATATTTCTGACTCCTGGTCAACAAAAGAGGTTTAAAGACTGTCTCGAGGTAAATCTAAAAAAAAGTAGTATAAACACTGACAACTGGGAAACACTGGCCTGTGAGCGCTCCAGTTGGAGAACAGCCTTTACCAAAGGTGTCTTGGGCTTTGAAGACACTCAAACTCAGGACGCAAGGGAGAAACGTGCTAAGAGGAAGGTATGCTTGGCAAATCCACACCGTGATCAACTCCCACCTGGAAACCAGTGTCCCCACTGTGGAAGGGCGTGTGGATCCAGAATTGGCCTCGACAGTCACTTACGGACTCATTGTTAAAACTGTGTTTATGGAAGACGATCTTACTCAGCTATGAGTGATCGCCAAAGATTTCTGACTCCACAATGTATTTATAAATGCAAAAGAGATTGAATCATTTGTGTCAGGGGCACTTTGTGGCTGTAGTTTGCTGCACAGTATCTCCTTCCTGCTTCAGCTCATGGTCTTATGCTGCATTATTTTTCAAGCAATGTTTGTGTGTTCCCTTCGCTCAAACATCCTACAATCTTCATTGTGTTTGCAGGAAATCTAGAGGAAGTGGATGGAATTCACTGGGACTGGAGAGCAAAAATTGGTTTGGAAGTAAGACAACTTACTCATTCCATTTTGACCTCTGGTAAACAGGTTTCTCTATTGACTAAAAAACCTGCCAAACATGTTTGACCAGCAAAACAGAAGAAGCACACACATAAGGAAAGCTAATTTCAACTCTCTTCAAAAATTATTATCGTTTCCAGTTTAAATTATCTGAAGTCTCTTTTTTACTTCTGTTTCATTCAGAGGGCAGAGCAGGAGGAGTAGCTCATGCTGAGGCCTGTATGGTATCAGCTTTCACTCATTCCTTGCTGAGAGGTCAGCCCTTTATTCTTACTCCTGTTACTACTGCCACTACTACTACCACTAGTCAGATCTTAGTCCTGGCATGCTTGGCCTGTGAGAAGGGATCTGTTCTAGAGAAATGTATACTCCAGTCCTCACTACACCATGAAAGCATCCATTTCACACTGTGTGCTCAAAATGCACATATACAGTGGTACCTCTGGATACGTACTTAATTCGTTCTGGAGGTCCATTCTTAACCTGAAACTGTTCTTAACCTGAAGCACCACTTTAGCTAATGGGGCCTCCTGCTGCTGCCATGCTACCGGAGCAACTATTTCTGGGTTAGCAGAGTGGTACCTCGGGTTAAGAACTTAATTCGTTCTGGAGGTCCGTTCTTAACCTGAAACTGTTCTTAACCTGAAGCACCACTTTAGCTAATGGGGACTCCTCCTGCTGCTGCTGCTGCTGCGCTGCTGCTGCTGCACAATTTCTGTTCTCATCCTGAAGCAAAGTTCTTAACCCGAGGTATTATTTCTGGGTTAGCGGAGTCTGTAACCTGAAGCGTATTAACCCGAGGTACCACTGTATTCCTTTAAATTGAGACTACCTGTCCAAGCATATACATGTATAATAGAGCACTGTATGTTCTGCATCCCAAGACTGGGATATTAGACTTAAAAATACAAAGGCAGTTCCTTCTATCTTCTAGTATGCAACTATGAGATTAAAAACCTGTCCCTTTTATTTTGTAAATGATTCTCAGATATCAATTTGGTATATCAGACAATGTGCAAGAAGCAAGATTCCATTATTCATACTGCTATTATGGTCCCAAAGTATATCAAAGATCATGACCACTATCCACTACACACATAAGCTCTTGTGCCCCATTTTAAGAAGACTTCAGCACATGTAACAGGTAGGGGCCCTTAAACCCATATTTATTCCTCTGCTCTTACATTTTGCCTATTTCAGCCAATACACAGATTTCCATTTCTTTTTTGGAATTTAGTATTCCTTGTATTTTGCACAAATCAATATTGACTACATAATTCTACATTTCAAAACAAAATGCAATTGTTTCATCCCTTTCATATGTTTAAATATAGCACTCCTTCAACACCAACCATCCCAAATCCTGGGATCAGTCCAAAGTATTGTACACTTTAGGCAGCAGTAGAGAATAGAACAATAGAGTTGGAAGACAGCACAAGAACAATCTACTCCAGGGGTAGGCAAACTAAGGCCCGGGGGCCAGATCCAGCCCAATCACCTTCTAAATCCAGCCCGCGGACGGTCTGGGAATCAGCGTGTTTTTACATGAGTAGAATGTGTCCTTTTATTTAAAATGCATCTCTGGATTATTTGTGGGGCATAGTAATTTGTTCTCCCCCCCCCCCCAAATACAGTCTGGCTCCCCACAAGGTCTCAGGGACAGTGGACCGGCCCCCTGCTGAAAAAGTTTGCTGACCCCTGACTCCAACCCACTGCAATGCAGGAATCTTTTTGCCCAGTGTGGGGCTTGAATCTATGACACTGAGATTAAAGAGTCTTCTGCTCTATCGACTATCTCCTCACATTTCTGATGAGTTAAAGGGCTTAATCAGATAATCAATACCCTACTGCACTGTAGTAGATATATATTAAATTTAAGGGGTAAGGAAACTCATCTGCTAGAACTGTAGTAATCTGGCACCTCACTTTTATGCATCTTATTACTTGGAAGCAAATCCTACCAATTTTGAAATGTACCTCCAAGAAACTGTGCTTAGGATCCAAGCCACAGGCAGCTAACTAAACAAATAATGATAGGGAGAGCTTTTGCTTTTTGCAGGGGCAACCCTATCATTACAGAATGAGGCAATTGTCTCAGGTGGTAACAACGCCACCCTGGATGTTCCCCCTAAGTCTCCTGGCTATTCCTAACCTCCTATGCCAGTGAGCCTGCTTGTTACTGGCCTGGTATGGCTATATGTCTCACCTAGTCACTTTCTTTCAACACGTCACAGTACAGGAAAGCCCCAGACTGAAGAAGTATGCATTGCAAAGAGTCAACCAGCATAAGCCACACAGTCCAGAAACTTTAGCACATGCTCACGCAACACATGCTGCTGCACAGCAGCATCTATCAGTGTTGGCAATGACCCAATTAGGGCAAGGAGTAGCAAAGTGTTGAAAGACAGAACTCTATGTGCCATATGGCCTGTCCTGGGCTTGCTGATGCCTTCAGGTGTGGTGAAGGATGCTGTCTCGTTGCCAGAGTCAGCTTCTGTACATGGAAGGGGAGTGGGGAAGTCATCCTTTCCCTTTCAGGCAGCAAAATGCCTCAGGGCAGTTATACCAACCCTAAACATCACCTATTTCATTAACAAATATGGCAGGCTTCAACTTACAAACAACAAAGCGTGCATCCCTGCAAGATGGTAAACTGGTTTCACATCATCATAAAAAGAGTCTGGAAGGGAGAATCAATTATCTACTTCATTATGTAATTGCCACAATAAACTTAAAACCAGTAACTGCTGTGCAAAATGCTTCCCTGCAAAACTGCACAGAATAACGTGGTTAAAGCAAAACTAAGGTGCAGTGTAAATGGCCTCAAAGAATTTTCATTTGTGGTCACACTCCTAGGACTGGTTCAGACATAATGCCCAAGCATGGGTTGGCAGCATAAGTATGAGCCACGCAGATCCATTTTCTTCCTCCTTTCTTTTTTTAAACAAACCACAATTTGGCATTTTGTCCAAACCAGGCTTGCACTGGGGTACACATTCAGTCCTGTTTCTATAAGTGAATGTCAGCATGGCTATCCCTTTGCAAAGGCTAACACAAATATAGCACTAAATGAGAAGAAAACTGTGTAAATATGTCTGTAAATGGTCTGGGAGGCACTCAAGGGTTCTCCCAGTATACAGAGAAGACACAAAGAAATGTCACAACAAACAGCATACTTTGAAGATACTGACACCTATTACTGGCTGAGCAAACTAGCTCCCAAGCTCACTCTCTCACTCCCCCCACCATGACACACACACTTTCTAGCCAGTTTGCTTCTTTGCAAGGTGTGGTCAATTTATACAAAAGCATATCAATAAAAGCAGATTAGGTTGGTCTGTTGCAACAGCAATAACTGAAAAGGCACCTCTATGTAAAACTCAAAGATTATGGCTTATTTATTGGTCCTACAGACAGGAATGTTATCGTATTGACTTTGCTAGTGCTTTTCCCAGGATCACAGCAGGCATACACAAACCCATATAACTGGGAGGGGCAGAGAAAGATAAGGGTTATCTCAATTTCTAACCAACTTATAGCTTTAAGACTCCTTCTATGAGACAGAAAATTTAAATAACCATTGTTTTAAGAGGTTAGACCAAGGCAATATTGTATCTTTTATCCTCTTGGGCAACATGTACAAAGATTTCTGCACTACTCATCATGGATACTCAGAGGAAATTTAAGAGACAAATCATATTTCAGAAGAAGAAAAAAGCCTCTAAGAAACATCAAAATGTAGCACCCCACATCATCTGTTTCAATTAGGCAAGCATAAATTGCCTAAGGGTGCCTCCAGACAGTCAGTATTTTGCACGTGGGATTCAAGAGCACATCGGAAACTTAGGTCTGAGCTGTTAAATTGGATTGAAAGGCTGTGTTACACTAGCTCAACAAATCCACTTTAAAAAAGAATCAGGCTTTCTGTGGTTTGGAAAGTCATGGGAAAATGCACTGGAAGTATGGGATAAATGAATGAATAACAGAAGGGGGTATTTTTATTATTATTATGCTGCTGTGTATTTTGTGTTTTTATGCTGTAAGCTGGCCTATTGTCTTTGGATGAAGGGTAGTATATAAATTTAAAAAATAATAATAAACTAGGTCCTTTTGGCAGACTGTGTTACAAAGATGTCTGCAAATGTGACATGAAGGCTGGCAACATTAACCCCCCCATGTGGGAACCCTTTGGAGGCAATCACAGTGTCTGGAGACAGTCAGTCAGTAACCAGAGGAATGACCACTGGTAGGAGTGCAGAGAGAAGAAACACCATGGTGTAACTTTAGCAGCAAAACCAGATGCCTTCTTCTGCTCCACCTGCAAGAAAACATATCTCTCCTGCATATGGCTCTGGAGCCATTGCAGACACTGTAACTCTCCAACAGCTTGACTGCACTCCCGAAGGCACACTCGTCTATTGTCTCCCAAGACAGATGGATACCAACACAACCCTACTTAAGCATACAGCTTAATAAGAGATGCAGGTTGTTTCCCTATTGTCAGCCAATGGAAATGGAAATGTTAGCATCCTTACCTTTGTAGTAGGATATGTTATGAAAGAGTACTTCATCTCTGTACTAACAAAGCTATTTTACCAATACATAGGGATAGCAAGTTAAATCTAGAAGGAGCACAGGAGAGTTTCTTCATCGTGCCCTGCCTGATCATTTTGTGAGCCACATCAAAAATAAATCATAAGGAAGTATGCAGATATCTGTGACACTCCAGAGATAAATCTGCTCACTTCCTAGAACGACAGTTCAACTATTTATTTATATGGTCATTTGAAAACACTAATTATGGGAATAAATGTGTCAGTTCCATGTATGGCTAATCTAGTGTTTCATTGCCCCACCACATACTAAATTTAACCCCATAGTATCCAGCTGTGGCACAAACATCACAGTGGCAAAGGCAGAATGAGTCTATGGCACTTCTGGACTAGAAGCTGAGGATTTATAGGCCCGACTAAGGCAAAATCAAATGTATATTCTTGCCTGTCTCTTCAGCACTGCAATGACACCTATTCCAGAGATTAGAAGACTAGAGGGAAAGCCACTGGTAGCCTAACATACACAGGTTTGCACAGGTACTGTAATGCAATATAGAGTAGCACACTCACATATTTTTAAGATCCTTACAAGTTGGTCACTACTAATTAATTTCTGTTTAAAAAACTGTATTCCACTTCCTTCTACATATGTCCAAGGCAGCCAACAGTAATGCAAATGAAAAACAGAAAACAAATAAACACCACATAGCTGGTCAGCAGATAAACTTAGGATTTGATCAGCCAATAGGATGACTATGTTGCTGTACTAAGCCACCCCTTAGAATGCAACTGACTAGCCAGCATCCTGTGTTCCCAGAGAAGAATAGCCCATTTTTTTCTCCAAAGTTCCTGTATGCTTTGCCACTGGCTGCAGGGCCAGCATGGGCAGAGGCCAGAGTAAGACTGGATTGTATAGATCAGAAGAACAGTGGATGCACTTTTCATTCTCTCCTAAAGCTCCATGCACCCCTACAGCAAATGTTAAGCAGAAGGCAAAGAGAATGATGGATAGACAAATGCTGACTACTGAAAAGCCCTCACAGGACAGAAGCCAGCCATATCAAGCATCAGTGAGCTAATGTGAAGCCTACAGGAACCTGGCAATGTGTGTCATGGGAGAATGGAATTCAATGAGGCCTCAAGAACAAATGGAAAACATAGGACACCCCTATGATCAGATAGCAATACAAACGCATGCACACAAATCTCACTGACCAAAAAACAACAATGGAAAACTAATCTCAAATTGGGAAGCAATGCCTAGGAAAGGCCACTGTGCCAAACAGAAACAACAATGGAAATAGGCCTGCCATGTAAGAAGCTTCAAAATACTCATATTGTCTCATAAATAAAGTGTGTCTCTTCCAAAAAGAGATATCCAAACACACAGAAGAGCGATTAGTGGTTGAAGCACAAGTGACTGCAAAGGCAGAAGGCCTGATCAGGTCAAGCAAGAAGGGCACAGAGAAGAAAAAAGAGTGGGTCAGACTGCCTTAATTGCTAAGCACCACAAGCCTAAATATATTCATAAAACACACAAACACCAGGAAAACTTTTTCTTTTCGTCTCACCTTGTAAAGCTGCTGTCCTTTCCTGCTCACTCCTTGTGGCAAGGCAGAAAGCCAAGAGCACAGATGGCACAGGCAGAAGAGAGAGCAATTTCACAGTCATTTTAGCTTATTCACAAGCAGCATCCTACAAAATGGAAAAGCACAGGGGAAATAATTACCTTTATGGACTTCCCTCTTTGAGATTCAGGCAGCCACCTTCAAATCCTGAGACTCCTTGTGTGTCCTTGCTGTGCACTCCCTGATCGTAGCCATATTAATCACATGACTGGCCAACAGACTGGCTTTGCCAGTTAAGTATCTCCCTCTGCTTTTTTTTTGTTGTTGTTCATTCCATGTCCTCCTTAAATGACTTGTTCTATTCTCCACCCCCAATCACAATCTTCCAGGCCTGCACTCGGGACAGCCAGTTCCTCCCACCTGCTATCATTGCTCCACCCACCTTTCCACCTGCATACAAGGAGAAAATGAAACCTGGACTCTTAAAATCAACAAACCCACCCAGCGTGTTGGCAGCAAAACAGCCGACCAAGAGTTTGCTCAGTAAAGAGCCAGGAGGCAGGTTGCTCAAAAGCTCTGCAGCTGTGAGGATTGTCGCTCTGTGGCACTAAGCCAGCCGGTTATCCTGGATCCTGGCAAAGACTGCTGTGGACTATAAACAAGAAAATGCCCCAAGGAGTAAACAAGACCCCCCCCAAGGAGTAAACAAGGAAAATACACCAAGGAGGCCTGCTTTCATGCAAAGGGAAAATGTTAGATCTCAAGACAAGACCAAACCTGACAGCTACACCATGTGTGTAAGTTCTGTTACTGAACTGAAAAACAATACTAGTAGAGCTGAATTCTCTTTTTTAATCTGTAAAAGATGTGCTCCTGTTTTCTTTTTAAATGTAGCATAAAATACACACTCAGGGCTACTCATAATTCTGATCGTGAAGTGCAGCTGATATACAGTTCTGTTGTGAAAGAAAATACATAAAAGAGGAACAACTCTCCGATTACAGAGAAGCTTTCAGAAACCTAAACATGAAACATGGAATAACCACTAGGCTCCCCAAAGTTGTATTCAGAATCATTACCTGATCAAAACTGCTGTCTCCTATAAGTTACAGATAGGTAGCCGTGTTGGTCTGCCATAGTCAAAACAAAACAAAATTCCTTCCAGTAGCACCTTAAAGACCAACTAAGTCAGTTCTTGGTATGAGCTTTCGTGTGCATGATCTGAAGAAGTGTGCATGCACACGAAAGCTCATACCAAGAACTGACTTAGTTGGTCTTTAAGGTGCTACTGGAAGGAATTTTCCTATAAGCAAGTAATCCTTAAGCACAATGACTATATGAATGGCAGGCAAGTTTTTAGTATGTAACAGTAAGAGGTACCTGATCTATGTCAAGTAACTTCCAAAAGAGACAAAAATGGCTTAATACATTTCCCAAGAACAGAAAATGCAAATGACAAATCCATACAATGGTGGTAACAATATAATACTAAACTAAATAGCTGACACATTATAGCCCTTTGTTTATGGCATTTGCATATCACCCTTCACACACAGGGCGAGAATGCTCACAAACAGGAAATACTGTACATCAAGTATTGCCACAGAAGTCTTGTCTTGCAGACACGTGGATTTTAGTACAAAATTCTACTCATGCACACATTTCTTTCACCATCCTCTCAGATACCACAGGCACTATCACCTGAGGCACACCAGCTCGCCCTGATAGATAGGGACAGGATTGCCCCTTGAACAGAATTGCTGTGCTCCAAGTCGAGCAACATTTACAAAGCAGACACCCACTGTTTGGGGTTCCATCCACTGCATTTCCTGTTCCCTTTCCTCTGTCCCATCTGTTCTGTGTTACCCATGGGCATGGGTACTAGTATGAGATGGAGCGTGTGGCAGTTGCCAGTTTTATCACTGCAAAACTGGTGTCTTTGCCTATGCCCTAGGAAGGCTCTGAATTACAGGCCCTGGCATCCAATATTCATTTTTAAATTAGTTATTTATAATTTACATAGTACTTTCAACATGCAAAGTGCTTTACAGTAATGGTCACATTTGGCCCATTTATATGGTTTGTGGTCACAACACTGGTAACAGTACTAAGGCGGGAGGTCTCCCAATTCAAGATTTTGCAGAGTGGCATCACACTCCTCCACACTCCACATATCTGACTTTCGTAAGACCTCACACAGAGCAACTGCAGTGTGTTGTGTTGGTATATCCTGAGTATTTTGCTGCACTGCACTGATGCTATAATTGCTGCACAATTATGACCTGGCATGGTACTCCTTGTGATTCCTATTTGCCTTCCACAGGAGACAACAAGATCAGGTTTTTGCTCTTAATACTGTGTTTCTCATTTAGTGCAATGGGAAGAGCAATATTCAGTCTAACTAACTACATCTGAAAAGCAGCTTGATGGTAGACTACAAGCCTTACAAGCTTGAGCAGAATGGGGAGATATTTTATTATGGTTTATACATTTTGGCCCAAATGTTTTGTAACCTAAGTATATTGGCCCATAAAATCTGGTTCTTCAAGTCACAAAAATTATTTTCCTCTGTTCTGTCCATGTGATGCTGTAGCATTGTCCCCAAGAAGCTCAAAATGATGCATTTCAGGGAACATCAGAGTTGCATAGCTTATTAGTTATAATGTATCTTGAATTCTTAACAAATGTTGCTTTAATTTGCCTGGACAGTCCAAAGCACTCATGAAATTAGGGTAGAATCTTACCAACAGATTATAGACTTCTCCCTTACGCATGGCTTCATTCTTTTCTGAACAGCTGCAGAGAAACCTGTTGCCCTAGAAACCAAGCCGTACAATTTCAGCTCCACACTATCCCCAGCAATCAATCATCTTCCAAACATGTCCACTTCCTTCCAGTTATTCATTTTGTAGCTAATAAATTAAAATTCAGTTTTACAACAACAGCTTCTGTATAAAATGTCCAAGATATCCAATATGATCTAGTAATCATATTCTATTTTAGGATTTTTTTAAAGCTCAGAAGCAACAGTATAGTCGTCTAACAAAAAACTAATCACACCCAGCCAAAGTTAAGCACTTCTGAGTCCCATTAGTTTCAATAAGGAACAAAGGGTTCATGTGGCAAGCCTAAATGTATACTCAGCACTGCCCCACCAAGTATAAGGAGGTCCTAGCTGCAATCATCTGTGCACTTACCAGGAATTAAGCCCCACTGAGCAAAGTTACTTGCTTCTGAGTATATGTGTAAGTTTGTGTTGTTAAAAATGTCTCAAACATTGGCTAGATTGTGTGCTTACACCTTTTTAATGAACACAAATTAAAATAAGAAAACTGAATCTGTGGCTGTAGTCGTAAATACTGTTGCCTGGATCACTAAAATCAATTTGACTTGCTTAAATGGTTTTAAGACGGAAATGTTAAGTTCCTGTTCCCCACCCCACCCTTTACCTTTGTAGATCTTCTGCCTGTTTACTCAAAAGCAGCAAGTCCTACTGTGCTCAATAGTAAGTATGCATACGATTTTATCCAAAGCCTATATTCCTATGTTGACTTCCTTAGGAGTAAGCCCCATTCAACTTTGCACTAATGACTTCTAGGTAAACAGGATCAAGCTACAGGTCTTTTAGTTAGGGGAGTTCATGTTCTGTTTAGGTGTCCCAAGCCTTTTTCAAATAAAAATATGGATTATCTCAACACAACGCTAGGCAAACCCTAAACCACACACTTTGCCCCAAGGTAAGATAACAGGGGACTACTTCTACACCAAACAATTTCAAGCTGCAAATTTAACTTCAACCTCAATTCCTAACATGGGCAAACATAATCACTGCTGAGGAATACCTGCAAAATAACGCTAAAATTGTGTTACAAAAAGGAAGAACGGATTACTCTTTACTAAAGGCAGCAATCCCATTTTCACTGTATGTCCCAAGGTACTGCTTTTGTACTGCACGAAGGCACAGCCCAAGGAACCAGAAGCTGTTACCTCTCCCACAGTAATAGTCTCGTGTTGCCTAAGCTCCAATCTTGGAGGCCTTAAGAAGAAGAAAGCCTTTTTTCTTATCACCATCATGACACGTGCGTGTTTCTCTCTTCCTGGCCTAGTACAGAGAAGAGCCAGCACGCGAGACTCCAACGAATAAAAGAAGCAACACCAACCTCTAACTCAAGAAGCCATGGCCCAGTTGCACCCCAAAAAACCCTCTTGCGCGAAGATAACAATTTTAGCAGCTGAGGGGACAAGGAGGCGTCTTCATAACTAACCCTCTTCCCTATTGCCATGGGAACCGACAACCTGCGCTCAGGTAGGCAAAGGGCGGTGCCTCACACCTCTCTTCGCAGAGGAATTCTGGGTAGTGTAGTGCGGCAGCGTCCTCGCTGCTAAGTTCCTTTCGTGAGAAAGTACTACGTCTCCCAGCATGCAACTGGCTGCCTCGGCCTTAGGCCCCACACACCTGTGCAGGCAAGTTGTTTACACTTTTCAGCGTAGACGGATCGAAGCAAGAGGGTAGATAGGTGGCGTGGAAAATATATAACTTCAACATGCTAACTTTTTTGCTTAGTCAGCAGGCTTGGAAAAAGTTGTTGTTCAGAGCCAGCACTTCAGGCGGTTGCACTAGGGCGGAATGGGTCGCTTTGCGGCTGTTCCTTTTCGTAGTCCATTAGGCGCCCGCTGGGAGTCCCAGGAATGCGGACAAAATGTCTTGCTTAAGTAAGTTAGTGTATCAGACCTGCATATTGGTAATGTTGTTGGCGACTTCCTTTCATAGGTCCATTAAAACTATCGATCTAGATAGATACTGTACTGATGTAAACCGTGCCGCAAACAAAAAACGGAGATAGAGCTGATTAATATATACCTGCTTTTCTCAACTTCTTGTTTTTAACAATATATACAGAGGAGAATGGAGAAAAGGACCGGCATCAGCTTCCCCCTGCTGTTACAGAATTTTCAGCCTTTTTTCTCCTAACTAAGATGCTGCTTGGGCTAAGTTTGGATGCTGCTGGTTCTCTTCCTTACCCAAGAGATGTGCAAGGAGTTGGAAGGCAGGGCTTTCTTGCAACCTTTTCTCTTATATAATCTTATGAAGACTGTGCTTTGAATCCTCAGTGTGGTTTACATGAAGCCCCATGAAACAAAGTGGATGTAGTTTGCTAAAAATAATATCCCCTGTTTCAGGGTACATTTAAGGAACATAGTGGGTTTCCAGACAGGGACCTTATATTGCAAACAGGTCATCAAGTCCAATTTTTCCTGTGTGCATTTTTGGCATGTTAGCCTCTACACATTTCCTTTATTCGTTGCTGTTCTGCTGCTTGCTGAGCTTTGTAGAATGAGTTGGTATGTTTCCGTTACGCTGCCTTGTCTATCTGTTTTCCTTATTAATTAATTTGAAGGTATTTGGGCTGTTTTCCTGTCCATTTCCTCAGTTTCCAGGACTTTTTTTTGTTCTGGGCACGTGTCCAGCTATTTCTATACCTGTTTGTGAACAACTTAAACAAAAAAAACCTTTATCCCAGAAGTGAACAGGAGTAAATATTACCAGCCCAGTAGAGCAAACTAAATTATAGGAATCTGCTATGTTGCATGGCTGCTGCAATCTGCTGGCATAAAAACTCTTGATCGAAATCCTACAGTGTTGGCTAGGAGGGACTACAGTAACTGCCCAAGCTCAGTGAAGATAATGGACACTCATTTCATCCATAGCAACACCACCACCCAATCCTGGCACACTTTCTGCCTCCGCATGCATGGCCAGTCACACACACACACACACACACACACACACACACATGAATGAGCTTGCCAAAACATGACACTGGAAACAAACACATGCTCACATTGCAGCCCCTTCCCCAACCTGCATACTTGCAGCCAGCACTTCCACAGCATTCATGCCAAGAAACCATGCCAATATACACAAGGCATAGAGTCACAGAATTGTAGAGTAGGAAGTGACCTTGAGTGTCATCTAGTCCAAGCTACTGTGATGCATGAATCTATGTTGGTGAGTGGAGGGAGCTTTATTACAAGCATGGAAGTGAGTACACAGTCCACATGAGCAAAACAGTGTCAGAGACCTCAAGTACCCCTCTAGTGCCCCCGCACCCGGTCATGTGAAGCAGTGGAAGCAAGAACATGAGTGATGGCAATAATTTTGAACCAAATGTCAGTGGTTTGCAATAGTGACTTGTTAATTTGAGCAAAGTACAAATAAGAGCCTCCTGCCAACCTAGCAGTTCGAAAGCACGTCAAAGTGCAAGTAGATAAATAGGTACCTCTCCGGCGGGAAGGTAAATGGCGTTTCCGTGTGCTGTTCTGGTTCGCCAGAAGTGGCTTAGTCATGCTGGCTACATGACCCGGAAGCTGTATGCCAGCTCCCTCGGCCAATAAAGCGAGATGAGCGCAGCAACCCCAGAGTCGGCCAAGACTGGACCTAATGGTGAGGGGTCTCTTTACCTTTACCTTTACAATTAAGAGCAACACAAATAAGCTTTAAGGTAATTTTAATTTTAAGTAGAAATTTCATTTCCTTATCTTTTATGTTTGTGTATCTCATTGTATTGGCAGTGGCCTATGGCTGCAGGCTGTAAATATTGTAATCACTCGGGGGGGGGGGAGTACTGGAGGGATACCAGCCTATATCCCCCCGTTACTACATCACTAGTAGTGACCACATTAACCAGAGTGTCAGATTAGCACTGGGGAGACCCATTTTCAAATTCTGCCAGCCAAGAAGCTCACTAGGTGATCTTGGGCTAGTCGTTAGTGTTACGTATGTCACAGGATTTTTGTGAGGTTAAAGGAGGGGGCTATTTATGCCACCTTCAGTTCCTTGAAGGAAAGATGAAAAATAAAATAAACATATGCATATTGTGCAGATTTATGTTAAAGATTCTGAACTGTGTATTAGGCAAATTGAGACTGAGGACAATATGCAGATCACTTCATATTTGGGAAGAAGAGACCCCATATAGCTAATGACTGAAAGGTAACCTACTTAATGGGATTATTAGTGCTCTCTGGCTGTCTTGAGAGAGAAAACATTGAGCAGCATTAAAGTAGAAAAGGAAGTAATAGCAGACATTAGACAAGCTTTGGAAAGTATTAATGATGTGTGTAATTTCACTTTCCTGCTTCTTCACTCCTGAGCATAAATAAATGACTGTAAGTTACAATAATGAGCCCATCAGACTAATCCTGTGTATGAGAATTTACTGCAACACTAAAAGCCTTGTCTTCTAAAATAAACCCCTTTTTATCATGTAAGCTTCCAGTACTATAAAGAGCATTAAGAGGCACAAAGTAGTGAGTGTCTCTCCATGGCAATTCAGATGCAGGTGCCAGGATGTTCCTTCTGCTGAACGTGCTATAATAAAATTCTGTCTGTAGTAGATGGATCCTTTAATAGGAATTGCCATACTAACCCGGACGTGATTAGGACAAACCTCCGCTCCATTCATTCCACACAGACTGGATGTCAAACTCTGAATATTAAACAGCACACTGTTTAATGCCAGGGTCTCACCCACTCGGCATAATAGCTTTAATTCAAATTGGAAAGCAAATGATGTGAAGGCAAAACACCCTGAGATCTATTATATCAGGACAGAAAAGAAAACACTTTTGACATATAATTATTTGCTATAATTCTTAACTTTTTTTTAAGGAAACACCTCAGCTCCTGGAATGTGAGTAAGAATAACAACACTTTCCAGTTTGAAACATTTTGACTTTTGTGTAATTTACTCCAGTTTCTGAGGTTTTATTCTCAGTAATAGAACTGAGATCTCATTATGTATTTCCAAATATTTTAAAATATTTGTGCCAATAAAATATAGGAAATTATATGTTTAAAAAATGGACAGCAATAAGATCTAGCAATGTTTATTAGCCTAGTTCCACTACCAGCTGCTTGTACAATAAGGGCTTTCCTTTCAAAAAGTTCAACCGAGAAGCATTGCTGCAATTCTTCTAGGTACATTTCTTATCACTGTCCCTATCCACAGATGCTGCTACTGGAAATTCAGAGCGGATGCATGTTCCTTACATCTCTGAAATTAGCATTATCACATATGCGGACAAGCATGATGGTTAACCTTTTAAAATAGGGGTGGCTAACCTGTAGTCCTGCCCGAAGTGGTGGACTCCACCTGTCATCAGCCCCAGCCAGCATAGATGATATGTGTAGGCTGGAGGACCACAGGCTAGCCACCACTGCTTTAAGTGTTCCTGTGTCACAATACCCAATTACAAGTTGCTAGGTAGCTAACGTATCTAGTAATAATGATTTACCCTTCTATAGTGATAGAACAAAGCATTAGCACTGAGTGTTCGATAATATCGAGGTGATCCACTAAAGTTTAGTGACTCAACAGAGATGTTAACAACGGGTTCAGCACTCCTTTAGTTATAGTTAATCCATGCCAGGTGACTTCCCAAGCATACACCTGTGCCTCCCAGAATATATCACTGAAGCAGCAGTAAGCTTAACCTGGTGTCCAAAATATGTTGATGTCAGCATCAGGTGAACCTCAGGCCACAGCTGGAAAGGATCTCCCCCTTTTTGCCAGCTTCAGAAATTCTCTTAGAGAGGGAGGACCTGGAGAAGGACCTCAAATAATGAACACAAGATGTGAGTATGTTCAAATCTGGAACACTAATATAGGGTTAAGGAAGGATAAAAAGTAGCAGGATTGATATTAGAAAAGTAGCAGTATGCATTATATTCTGGAATACAACCAAAATTATAGAGAATATAGGAAAAATTCATAGATTTGTAGTATTGAGAAAAAAAGGTTTCCTTTTGCCCACACAGATTTTACTTTTAAAATCTATTATTATAAGAAACAAAAAGCATTACAACACATATTCATCATAAACACATCTAAACAACATAGTCATATATAACAATGCATTATAGCATCAAATCCCATGTGCAGGCAAGAAGAAGGATGTCTATATTGTATTGTTGCACTTCTCTGACATCCCGTTGTGGGGACTGTCCATAAACGTAGTGCCTCCAAACTCTGGAGTGCACCAAAGTAGGTATTAAAAGTAATATCTAGACCAGGGGTCAGCAACCTTTTTCAGCCATGAGCCAGTCCACCGTCCCTCAGACCATGTGGTAGGCCGGACTATATTTTGAAAAGGGGAAAAAAGAACAAATTCCTATGCCCCACAAATAACCCAGAGATGCATTTTAAATAAAAGGACACATTCTACTCCTGTAAAAAACGCTGATTCCCAGACCGTCCGTGAGAAGGCGATTGGGCCTTAGGTTGCTTACCTCTGATATAGTTTTTTGTCATTCAGAAGGCACCTTGCCAAATTGAAGTTTTCAAAATTAATACATTGGGGCCAGGGTGGTGAAGGAAAGAAGGAGCAAAATAGGAGTTTATGGGAAAGCTGTAGTCTATACGTGCATGCTCTTAGAAAAATAAAAACAATAATGTAACGAGGGGACTTTCAAGGTGTAGTGTCCCACTTCATATTAGCACTGCCTATAGTCACTGAAGAATTATGTTTTTTAATATCCTTTTTATTTTATTTTTTAGAACTCGGTACAACTTAACAAAAACATCACACACATTTTACAAAAATAAGAGATCGGTTGTAGTTTGCTCCACTTTCAGGACTCAGTGGGAGAGCATCTGTCTTGCATACAGAAGGTCCCATGTTCAATCTTCATTTAGGGCTGGGAAAAACTCCATGTGTGAAATCCTGGAGAGCTGTTGCCAATCAGTGTAGACAATATTGAGCTACATGGACCAAATGTCTGACTCAATATAAGGCAGCTTGCTATGTTCTTATGTAAGGCAGCAGTGAAGACCAACAACTGCATGTTGCATTAGTGGCCTATCCAGGATTCTGTTTTTGAAACATATTGTTCCTAAGGTTTCCATGTGGATTGCAAGACTACCCTGGTTAGTTACATGTTTAATAAAGTTATCTAACATCAGTTAGAAGGTGTCCTCATTTCCAGTTTATTTTCAACTCCCCTTATGGCCTGCATTGCACATGGTTTTTTTTTATACCAGAGCTATACCCAGCACCCTTTGATACAAAACCTCAAAGATAGGTCTCTCTATAAATGTAAGATTTCTGACTACTCTGTCCAAACTAAAATAAAGCCAGTCCAGTCTTTATGCTTAAAAGTTTTAAAAAGTTTATTGTATAAAATTTCATTTGATAAAAATTACACATTGCACAGTATTTCAGAGTAACTGTGTTTTCTTTAAAAGTACAACTTTAAACATTATGACACAAGAGCAGAAAGCCTAAGGAATTACAAATTGAATTAAGTTCCCTAATTCAATATGTAAGGATTTGTGTTAAAGTAATCCAGAGCCAAAGCTTCATATTGCTATAAGGCACAATTTTAAAGGCATTCCTTGAGCAAGATGCTTCCAGAATTACAGCATTATAGAGCTTCTCAAACAGATATGTTTCAGCTAGAATCCAAGTCCCATTGGCTTTCAAGGAATGAACATGTGATTGCTGCTGAAGCTTAACTTGCAATTAAATTTAGAATTTGTCAGAGAAAGGGGGGGAAAGGAAAAATATAGGTATTAGGTACGTAATAGGAATTTTAACTTTGCATGATCTTTTCAGTCAAAAGTACAAATTGCAAAAATGACTTCAGGAGCAAGAGAGTATAACTGCAATCATTGATATCCACAAAGGATTTTGCTGCGGATAAAAACAGGATAGAAGAGCCCTTTAGCATGTTACATCTTTACATTCTCAGTGCTATGATTTAGTTCCAATACAAGTAACTTAACAATACATGTAAGATGTAACATTCGCAAACAAGAACAAAAGAGAATCCAAATGTCAAGTTGATAAGTTACATATGAATATCAACATTAATTCAGCAGTTCTACCTAATCCATATAATAAAAGGTGAAGGGACACAAGTCATTTTAACTTACATCTAAAAGACATCCTGAAGCCTTAACATTTTTTGGATCAGGATTTTTTTAAATTGTGCTTTATTTCTGTGTGTTATTAGATACTTGATTGGAAAGAAGGCACAAGGGGTATGAAACAAAACAGTTTTTGCGGAATACATAACTGTCCAATGAAGCACAGCCTCTGTGCCTTTAGTGCTTATGCAGAAAAGTAAAAGTAAATTTCGTCAAGAGCAGCTTTTCTAACACGTGTAGCTCTATGATGCAACAGGCTGAAACTGCTAACCGAAGCCCAGTGTTCTGCTGTGTCCAAGAATGATGTATATACACAGTTCTATGAACAGCTGGCCTCTTTAGGATGAGTGAATTAATAAAGGAACTACTGTATATAATCTTTGTAAATGCACACACATCTTTGGATTGGTCAGAAACTGGGTTCTAACAGTATCATGAATTAAGAATCCAAGGGAAAATATACCTATTCTTGTGAAGTTTATGTGTCGGTACATCTGACCCCAAGTTATATGTAAAAAAAGTTGAGTGAGGTAATACAAACATTGTCACCTTTGAGGGGTTTCATTCATAGTTTCAGTGAGGGCAACTATCCTAGTGGCTCGCTGGAATGATAGAATCAAGAGTGTTTACAATATAGGTAAAGGCCTTAAAGTGCTTTTCAGATCTGAATTAAACTTCCCATCAGCTTTATGAGGTAGACAGTTAACTGGGTCCCTGTTTATAAACCAGCACAAAAGAAACTTTTATCAAATGGTGTACCATTAAAAAGCTAAAGGGAGTAATCTCTAAAAGGATGTCAGCAGATAAAGAAATTATGGAAACTTCAAAATAACAGTTCTCTTGAACTTTAAACAGCAGTTTGGAGGCTTTGATGCAAAACAAACAAACAAACAAAAAAGCCCCTATAAAAATAACTTTGCACATGTGCTGTTCAATTATACAAAGGAAATATATGTTATACAAACAATATATTTCTTTCCACTCAAAGAGCACCATCAAGGTAATGAAGGAAATGAAAAGCTATTAATATATATTCCTATGAGCCATGAGAGTTAAGAGATTTCATGTTGATTTATACTGTGAGTCTGAGACAGCTGAGAGAGTTTCATGGGCGTTAAGTGTCAAATCTGTTATGAGTGGTGGCAGCAGAACATGGAAGTTTGGTGTAACCAAAATTATTTTAACTTTATAGCAATAGAGTTATTTTATTGACAGTGCAAACACTCCTGCTTACTTCTGCCTCATGCTCTGACATGTGACATTGTTCCTACCCTGTAGTCTCCTAGGAACACTTGAATATTCAAAACAATCTTACCATGCAAGGCAATGGCATAGTTTCCTTTCAGTGAAGAGGTAAAATCCAAGAGCAGTAAGCAAAGGATCAAGCGACGCCTGCAGAGTTCAGCTGACATCTTCAAAGCCTACAGCACCATTCTTCTAGGTGCTTGGCTCGAGGATTTCTTCTCTTGATCCCAGCACTCTCATATGACGTTTCACTATACTTCTGTGGAGTCATCCATTCTTCTAAAATATATAGAAACAACTATTCTCAATTTCAGTTGGAGGATGCAGCATTTTAATTGCAAGGGGAAAAATGGCAAAGCTAAAGAGGTGTGGGCTTAACTAACACCTGGAAGGGAAGCCAATGAGGGTCCTTCCTATGCCATTTAAGCATTTAAAATAGAAAGGAGAATACAAGAATATTTAATTTCATATAAGAGAGCATGAAACCATCTCAGCTGTGGGGATAAAACAGAATTCACTGCCACCTGCTGTTTGGAACCACATTACAGAATGATACATCAAGGATTTATTTGCACATTGAACAAAAATATTCCCACAGGTCACTTCCAGGAGACAAACTGATGTAGGCATGATATACAGCAGGGTATGTTTGTGTCTTAAGCAGAGGAATCACGTCCGCTGAAGCCCTGGGAGTGATGGGGCTTGATAACATTCCCTTGCTCTCAGCTATGTGGCTTTTAAAAGACATCTGAAGGCAGCCCTGTTAAGGGAAGTTTTTAGTATTTGAGGTTGTATTGTGTTTTTACTATTTTTTGCAGGGGCAACCCAATCAGGTGGGTGGCATATTAGATTATGATGATGATGATGCAAAAAACACAGCAGTCACATCCCCTGTGTGAGTGATGGAACATCAAAAAGCTCCATTGTTCCCAGGGAGACTTGCCCTATTCTGTTGAAGAAGACCCACTGTACTGGCCATTCCAGACTCTGATGTCTGGAAGACTACTTCTGAAACTTTTAAAAAGGGATAGAGGGAACCATATGAAATGAACAGAGGAAGACAGCCCTGGAGCCCTTGGCTCAGTACTGGGTTCTGCAGGACTGTGGGTTCTATAGTAATTTATTGATCTAATCCAGGTCATGATCTGCTCTGATCAGATTAGTCCATTGTGGAATCAGAGTTCTGTGGATTTTTTTCTCCATCCCCATTGTAAATGAATACCCTAATAGGGCTCAACTTGGAAGTACATACAGGCTTAAATTAAACTAAATTTAAATGATAACGGTACAACAAAAAAAGCAAGTAAAATTAATCTCTGCTGCCATAACATCTGCTGTAATGCTATCCACTTGGGACTATTCCAGGCATCATCATTTTATTTGTATGCTGCCTTTCCATAGTTAAAATCATGCTAAAGGTGGCTTACAGCATGAAATGATTTACATTACAAACATAAAAAGTAATTATAAACAATAAATAAAATGCATCAGAAAGTACACAACCAAGCTGAACAATTTCCATATAAATCACAATAAGATCTGAAAATAGATATACCAAAAATATATAAATAACAAGAATCCCCCTCCCCAAACAACACCGCAGTTCAAGAGCCTGCTCCCTGTAGCTTTATTGTCCATTGTTTGCCTCTCAAGAAAATCGTACTTGGATAAAACACACACCTGAGTCTTTTCAACAGCCTTTCACGTTTTTGTTGTAGATGCAGGTTCTTAATGCCCCTGGGGACATCAGGCACAAACCAGGCTGCAATCAGTTTGATGCAAAGGGCCACATGCTGCAAAGAGCCAACAGAATCAGATTTTATTCCTTACAGGAGACATACTGCAATCACCATCTAATTTGTTCATTTAAGCAATTTATATACTGCTTGATTACAATAGTCCCTATGCCATGTAAAAGTAACTCAACAATACAATTGTTCGTCTAGATAATGACCAACAGTAAGCGAAGCAACCTGCTGTTCTTAACTGCTTTACATTGGTTCTTTTGGACACTTGTGTGTTTTACTACATCATGGCAAGTAAGCGTCATGGATCGACATTAATCTAAGTCCCTCCACTGACTGTGAAAGGACTGAACAGTCAATTATAAACCCACTATTAGGCCGTGTCCAGAGGAAATCTAAAGCGATGCCCCAATTATCATTCAACACAGACTTTCTGTTTAGTCCTGGGAAAGACAGTCAAGTCCATGTATAGTTGCCCCTCGCTAACTGGCAGAGTTTCTGTTCCTGGACTCAGAACACACTGAAAGAGATATTTCATCTCCAAAGTTAAGACGGCTTATAATGTCCAGTACCTGGATGGCAAACAACATAGAAACCTTATTTGCATGGACATACAGAGCTCTGTGGACAAAGAGTGAAACACAAAACTTAAAATAATTTAACAGTTCTACAAAATAAAAAGTTTCTCCATTCCCTATTGCCTGCTGCTTTGCCAAGTCCAATATTCTACAGAATGTGATCTGGCTGTTAGCAAGGGAATCATCTCTAAAAGGAACAGAGTATATTTATTTCTTCTCATATATGAAAGCTTTTTCAGAGTGCATTACTTTGAGAATGAGAAGCGTGGCTGGTCATACTTGGCTGAATGTGACCCAAGATTATTCCACAAATGTTGCCCTAAGCTATGATCAATGAAGTTACACTCTTAAGGAGCCTAAATGTAAATGTTCCTTCACACTCACATTTATTTTCAGCTGAAAACTAACATACTAGAGCTTTTACAACAAAAATACTTACTTCAAACAAGATAAGGAAGGAAAGGCGTGCTGCAAGAATATGCCAAAACTCAACAGTATGGCTGTAGTCCTCATTGTTCCTGTAATCTCGGTACCTACAGGAAGGGCAAAAGCAACACATAAATGCTGCAGTATGTATTGCCTATTTCAGAAATCCGGTTATTTGTTTGAAACGTGTTGTTTTTACTGTCTTCTTTTGACAACAAAGGATTGTGGTTGTCTTTGCTGCAACAGACTAACAGCCAGTGCTTTTTTTTCTGGGGATACACAGGGTTATGCATACCTCTAAACATTTTGTGAATCTTTGTACATTTGTCCATTTACTATATTTATTTTTCCTGATTTGAACTATAAAATGGTGATTTTCTTGAGTCAAAATGAGAGTACCCCCCAAACATTTTTTTTTAGAAAAAAAAGCACTGCTAACAGCTATTTCTTTGGATGTTTGCCCAATGTTTGCTCTTATGGGGAATTTACTGATATTTGTTGTTTTTGACTTTTGTAAACTGCTTTGGGGGCTTTATGAAGCAGAAAAGTGAGGTTAAAAAAAAAGTACTGTACAGTTTTCAGAAGCTAAATCAGATGGGAGAACAATAATCAGTACTGTTCAGTCATAAACTAGTACTAAGAGAGTACTGTCCTATCTATCAGATAGTAGGGCATCTAATACTGGGCAATACATGCAAGACTTTGAGATGTTAAAAACAATCAAATGCTTCTTTCCCTGCTTGCCACTCCTTCTTTCTGTCCCTCCTTCAAGAAAGTCTTGCTGCTACTTATATGAATGATGATGAAGTCTGTCAGCAAGCAGGGCTCCAACATGTCACTTGAAGTGGAGCCCCTCCCAGTCAATGTAATCATAAAGGACAGGATCAGAAGTAGAGCACTGGCAGGTTGCTTTTCCCAGCTAGCAGGTTCTGTGTTTCTGCCATGTCTACTCTGACACTGCAGTGAATATTGCAGGCAAGCCATGTTCCTCCCTTAAAGTAGAATTCATTTTCCTGCAACCACATCTGGAATTGGATCAGTAAACTGTGACTCCACACAGCATTTGGTTCAAACAGCACTCACTTTTGAGAATTATGTATCTTGGGAAAATATTTGTTGCAAACACACCTCAGGTGATCTATGGCTAATACTGTCTTCCACAAATATAAACCAATATAAAGTGTTGACTTTCAGGATTCAAAAATAAGGCTTTAGTTACTTCCACAAAAATAACAGATTTTCCATCCCCCACCTCCCCTGGTCTTCATACATACACATCTGTGTGACTGCAAAGGGAAAAGAATATAATCTCCAGAGTAGCCCAATGCTAGATTGAGTTTCTCCTCGCACACACACACAAAAGCTCCAACAGATAATATAAGCTCTGTTGAAGGGATGGAGGACTGCACCAATAACAATTGGGCTGTGGAAGTTTCATTGCTAAAGCTGAGGGCATGGAAACATCACCATACATTTGCCAGTACCTGCAGTGTGTTATCACATTCCCCATGGGATCTTTACGTTCTGGCAGATTCTCATGGTTCGCAAAGTCCTGGACGTTGAACACCGAAAGACTGTAGTTGATGTAACCTGCCAAACAACTATGGACAACAAGAAAAAAGTGACAATCAGATGGGGTGCAGTAGAGTCCCAGTTAAATTGTGCAGCTTAAAAGACTTTGGCAGGAAAATAAAATAACAAAATGTCAGCAATTGCTTGAAATCTTTGGTTGCTGGGCCTTTTGTTATTCAACTTGTTAGAATTTATTTATTTGTATATATTTTAGCAAATTTTGTTTGACTAGTAAATGTAAATATGGAGAATATTTGTATTCTTAGTGCTAAATTTTACATATTAAGTAATAAATTGAGAAGTTGGTGCTTTGTTTATGCACCTTAACTATTTTGTTAACATTTCCAGTTCCTTGTGAAAATGTCTAATTTTGATTTGGTGCCTATCGGAAGAGCTTCATTTTATAAAAATAAAATATTTATTGAGTACCTATCCCTACAAAAAAGCTCTTTTAAGACATTGGATTCTTAGATGTTCTAATGGAGGAGGTACTCTTCTTCAGTGCAATACTTTCTGCCCACAATGCATTCAAGTAATATGATCCAATAAATTGAGTCTAAACATTTATGCAGCCTGTAAAGAAAGGAGGGGGGATAAGGTAGGGAAGATGGATACTTAATCCCCCTACAACTCCTGGGTACAAACATCTTGAGTTGCAACAGGATGTTGAATCACCAGGGTAAAAAACTATTCTGCCAGGTGGTATTGCCAGAGCCCCTGTTAATACTCCAACCCAAGCCAGGAGAAACTCAGGGGGTTTCTGGACAGACATCCTTGGGATTCACAAAAACAAGAGGCAAAAAGTCCACTTTTTGACTTTTGAGCCCCAAGCCCACAAACTGCTCAGTAGCATAGTACCAAACAGCGAAGTACCAGATTTAGAGCCAAGTTTACTCCAATAAGATACACCAGGATAAACACAAAGCTTTATTAAGGAGGTTATAAGCACACACATAAGAACTCATTTCCAATAAGAAAGGACAATTAAGAAAAAGGCTAACGGTGTAAGTACACATTTGGGAATTCAAGCACAGAACAGAAAACAACAGAGCTAGCTTGCCTCACCCTAATACCAACCATTGGAGTCATGGACCGCATTGGACCAGCAAGCTGAATCCAGACACATGTGGATGTTGCAATCCATGAACTCCATCAAAATGGGGTGCCAAAATTAAAAAAAAACAATTTTATACGAAAAAACCCTGTATACAGAACAGCAGATACTGCTTAGCCAAGGAACATACTTCTCAGCACTAGAGGGTGTACGTGCTGGTTGGCCATGCAGCCATTAGTTTAATTTTTGAACAGTCATGGTGACCTTGATGCCATCTTACATTAGACACTCACAGGCAGCAAGATGAAACTAATTAATGAAACTTTCTTCCTCGATGAATACTGTATCCAGAATGCTGAGTAAAATCCCATTTTAAAATGAGCCAAAGAAAGGAGGATTAAATTACACAGCCTATAATTGAATAGTCTTCTATTTTTCTGTAGGGGGGGATTCAAGAAACAGAATGAAATATATTTTCTCTTTCTCACACACAGTATTCATAATATATGTTACACTTTTAAAATTGCCTCCTCCCTGCTTATCTCTTTTTGTCGAAAACTAAATTCCTCCTTTGCCTTAACTTCCCCACCCCTTTCTCCCTCCACAACAATGCATCACATACTTTATGAATGGTCTCATACAGAAAGACCTTTAGCAACAGAAGCTGCTTGTGTTCCATAACAATAAATTAATCTCTGAAGTAACCCCACAGAGAAAAAATTGTTCTCGAGACATGGTCATATTCAGTATCTCTTATCCTGCTAGCCTTAGCAAACTTTGCTGTTTAGCATTTGTCACGTATAACAAGTGTACACACAAGAAGAAACTGACTAACTGAATATATGCTATACTTGAAAGCTTCCAAAAGGACTCAAATGACACTCACTCTTTGCCTGTGTAATTCTTCTGTATGCAGGGGCTAGATGTGTATTTGTACACCTGCATTGGGATGAAGTCTGAGGTGATGGCAATTACCATACCATTGCCAATGACAGCTAAAATACCAATTGCCTCCAGAATCAGCAACCAGGTACCTGCAACAGGGGAGAAAATAAGAGAAACACATTCCCTCAAGCAGATGGCATTTGCCTCAACTTTAATTAACTCTCCCTCCTCTCCACAATCTAACAATGTAATATCCTTGTGCAGAGGACTGGTCAACTTCTTGCTTTGGACAGGGTCGTTTTTCCCCTGAAGGAGCAGATTTGTAGTCTGGGGTTGTTCCTGAATTCTTCTCTGTCAGGAGAGGCCTAGGTAACCTCAGTGGCTAGGAGTGCTTTTCATCAGCTTTGGCTGGTAGTCTTACCATTTCTGGCCCAGGATACCCTGACCGCTGCCATCCATTTGCTTGTAAGTTCCAGAGTGAATTTCTGCAATGCACTCTAAGTGGGGCTGACCCTGAGGCAGGCCCAGAAGCTGCAGCTAGGGATAAGGTAAAGTAAAGGGACCCCTGACCATTAGGTCCAGTCATGACCGACTCTGGGGTTGTGGCGCTCATCTTGCTTTATTCCATCTCGTCAAGGGAGCCGACGTTTGTCCGCAGATGTGGCCAGCATGACTAAGCCGCTTCTGGCGAACCAGAGCAGCGCACGGAAACACCGTTTACCTTCCCGCCGGAGCAGTACCTATTTATCTACTTGCACTTTGACATGCTTTTGAACTGCTAGGTTGGCAGGAGCAGCTAGGGATACAAGAAGGCAATTGTTTCTGTTCCAACTTGTCATCACAATGAGCACCATTTCCATTCCACTGCAGTTCAGTTTCTCCAAATACTATGTTATTCATCTTGCTGTCCGTAATTTATGTAATTATTTACAAAAGTTACACAAGTTATAAATTTACCATAATCAGTGATGTAATTATTTCCATACCATTCATTTCCATGAAAGGAAACAGAATTTAAAAGGACAGGGGGAGAATGATGATCAATTATGTATAATTTTTGAACTGAAAACAAAAACAACACGATTTGCTAGATTGATATATTTCCATTTCTGGTTTTTTTTGTTGGGTTTTGTTGGGATTTCCTAGCTGCAACCACTGCAAAAGCTGCAACCACTGCAAAAGCAGCAGCTCAATTGCTTATTGGAACAGAATACTGCCACCATGTTAGTCCACTGCTGAAAAAACTGCATTGCTTTTCAATTTGCTACGTTCAAGTTTCTGGTACAGGTATATAAAACCCTATACGGCATGGGAGCGTGATACCTAGAAGACTGACATACCCATTTTATACTCAACTGATGGCTGCACTCTGTAGGAGAGGGTATCATCTCATCAGGAGGTCTGTTCCATACAACATAGAAATTGGGCCTTTAGTGTGGAAGCACCTAACCCTTGGAACTCCTTACCATTATGTATCAGAAAAGTACAATCTCTCCTGATTTTTGGCCCCTATTGAAGATGTCCTTTTTTCAACAAATCTCTTAAGTGAAGATTTATGTCCCAGTCTAGATCCAACATGTATTTTTTTCTGTTCTTTTAATTATTAAATCACTTTGGACTAGTTCACAGAAAGCAATTCATAAACAAAATGAAATAAATAAGATTAAATTAAATGGTAGCTCAGTAGGTTAGGTTCCAGCCCCAGGCTCTAAAATTTCCAATTCAAGCCCCAGAGTCCCTTACACTGGGCTTCTCTCTTTGGCTCCTTTCCCCATTTTCATTGAGTGTTGAATCCAGCAACTCACAGAACTCCTATGGGAACTGCCTCCTTTACATTTCTGTCACAGGTTTCTGTACAAGCTACACTGACCCACAGTGACGGTTTCTTAACATCTTCTTCCCCCTAGAGTTTTGTGGTCCAAGTATAGCTTGAGTGGTAGAATACACTTCATCTACCCCAGTGCCCCTGAAACCTGTACATACTCTTTCCATTCCCCATCCCCTGAGTAAGCTCTTAATTCAGCTCCTTCCATAAGTAATCTACCACTTTGAAAAGAGTTAAGTATGACCACTAATAATATTGGGGTAAAATGAAAGCCTCTCCTCAGAGGTCTGAAGTAGAAGCCCCTTTCCCTAATCCTCAGCTTACCAATATCATTTGCTGTCCTGGGAACCATGCGCCTCTGCAATCTCACCATCTTGATAGCATCTAGTCGAATTTCGATGAGATTGTTGATAAAGGCCAGGAGTGGAGCAAGGGGAAAGGCAGCCACAAAAATAGTGGTGAAGCTGTACTGGATCACTGAGGATTTAAAAAGAGAACACTGAAAAGAGGCAGTAAACAAAAGGAGAATGTTTAAGTCATTATTACATTTGCTGGGCCAGAGTTTGCACATGGCTTCTAAAACAATATAAGTAGTTAAGAGACATTTAAGGAAATGGAAATTTCAGAACAGCAAGAATTGGGTGTCCTAAGTATCTTAAAAAGCTAAGAAAAACTACTCAAATCAGCAAAAGTGAATAGAATATATGAAGGATGCTAATAGGCCAGTGTCAGGAATTTTTCAGTGTTTGTTTTTAATTGCATAGAGGAAACAGAGTCATGTTGCAGGCCCTAACATTCTCTTTGTAATCTAGATAAAACAAGCATATACATTTTTCAGTGAGCTGAAGTTTTGATAGAAGAAGTGTTCATTTTTTGTGCACATACATCAAAACTATCATCTCTATTCAAAGATTTCAGAAACCTGTTTGACCCAAGGCAATAGAGGGAAAGGAAAAAAATGACTGTACAACTGTTATAACACTCCACTTCAATCTGTTTGAAAACCATCAGCCAATCTAGTTTGGCCAAATACCTAGCTAGCTTACTAATGTAATGGGAGTGCCAATGACAGAATGTTGAGTCCTGTCCCAATTTAGCCTAGCATTTCACCCTTACCAAAAGCTTTCAGTTGAATTTCACTTACTCATTTCCAGAAATTCATCAAACAAACTGAAGACATTGACTTCATTAAGGTTATAGTTCCACAGCCATTCCTCCTTGCATGGGTCCCGAGCACTCTCCTCCATATGAACCCTGTTGTTGCTTTTGGGATTTCTGAACAGCAGTTTGTACTTGTAGCGTATCCAGCTGCAGGGGTAAACACAAGTGTAAGCGAGATAAAACAAGTTTCTAAGTACAAGACCTGCAAGCTGTCAAAGACCTATAAGAGGACAATAATGTAGTCCATGCTGGAGCTCCCTTTATAACAGGGCAAATTGCCCTGGGTCTTCAACTTATTAGTACATATTGCCCAAAGTCAGTGCAACAAACAATGTTGCATATGTAAATATTCCTCAAGTCTTCATAGGCGAGTCTTGGCCACACACCACCCTGCCTTACTCTGGTCCCATATCCTGTTCCTACTTCTTATTCCCCCAAGTACATGACTGAGTGAAAAATTCCTGTTTCCAGCATGGTAAGCATTGTTCCCTGGGAAGAGGGACTGCTTATTAAGCAGTTCCGGAAATTGTAGCTCTTTGAAGGGGATAAGAATCTCTTAACAACTCTTAGCATCCTTAAACTACACTTCCCAGGATTCTTTGGGGGAAGACATGACTGTTTAAAGTGGTATGAAACATGGTCTAAGAGAAAATTATATGAAAATGATATACCGATGGTATCTAACATCAAGTAAATTGGCAAAAATGTATAAATCTAAATTAAATAAGTGTTGGAAATGTAAAAAGAAAGAAGGTTGTTTTTATCATATGTAGTGGTCTTGGAGTAAGGTTAAAGCTTACTGGGAAATGATATATAATGAAATGAAAAGGATGTTTAAAATAACGTTTGTAAAAAAAAAACAGAAGCCTTTCTTTTGGGAATTATAGGGACAGAACTACCTAAACTACAGAAATTTATTCATGTATGCTACTACAGCGGCAAGAATGTTACTTGCCCCAAAATGGAAATAAGCAGAAGTTCCAGCAAAGGAAGAATGGATACAAAAACTTAAGGAATATGAAGAAATGGCGAAACTTAACGGAAGAATAAGAAATCAAGATAACAAACTTTTAATAAAAGAATGGGAATGGTTTATTGAATATTTACAGATAAATTGTAAACAAATAAGAACATTAGCAGGATTATTGTAATAACCTGCATTTTCATAAAAGTATATATTTAAAGAAGATGAACAAATGAGCAAATAAGTTAATTTGGATATGCAGAAGATATTAAAAATAAATTTAAGGAACTGCAGAAAGAGGGGGAAGGAAGTCAAGCTTTGAAATGTCAAAATGATTGTAAAATCAGTGAAATGTATAAACCTGAAAAGTATAAATAAAAAATTAAAATAAATAAAGTGGTATGAAACACCTTTAAATGTATAGTGCTGATACAACCTATCTGGCTCTTAGGCCTCTCCCCAAGCCACATACAAGTCACACCCTTCTCTAGTCCTGCTCCACACCCTCTTCAAGTGCTTATGTAGGTGGGTGTAGAAATCTGTGACTCTTAGCATCACACAGCAGGTTATATTCCACTCAAGAATCACATCCGCTGCTCTACCACTTTTGCTTCTATAGCCCCTTCACACTACTTGCATGTGGCCCCCCTAAAGATTATCCACAAGAGAATGTGATCTTTGGACTGAAAAGGATTCTTCACCATTTCTCTGTCCTAAATTAGATGATTCAGACAAAAGCCAGGCCACATCTTGCCAGAGAACAGAATTCCCAACACTCCAAGCCATTAGCCAACCTGATCTGAAGAAACAGAACTGCTCCCTAGTCCCAAGTGCAGCAAGCTCTGACTTTCCACAAGGGCGAAACACAATTTGCCAAATATTTCCCACAAAAGGAATTGTTATACTGGCACGCAAGCCAACCCCTTACTATATTCTCACTCCAGCTGTGACAGTCTGTGATGCTCCAGGGGGAAAGAGGGTCTGGATCTAACCCCAAGGACCAGATCATGCTAACTATGCTGACTTACGGCAACATGAACTCCACAAAGTTACTCAGTGTTTGCTTTAATGTCATGATTACGGCCATCTGGATGAAGAGATCTACAAGGCAGCCGCTGGGGTGGCACTGGAAAGAACAAGAGAAAGATAGTTTGCATCTGAAGGTCACAGATTCCAAAGTCATTTTTAGGTATTTGCATTTTAAAAATTATCACAGAGGAACTGCCAGGAAAGGCTGCATGCCTGCATCATTGTAATGTGATGCAATACATCAACAGTAATGCAAAGCTCTAGGGAATTTCCACTATTCATTTCATGTATATGTATATTGAGCTCATACAGGCTTGCTACCATTTTTTTGGATGTATTTTTTGTAATGATAAGACTTTTAAAAACTGTTTTTGAGGCTGTATTTTAAATGGTTGTAACTTGCGCTGGGACTTTGGGGCAAAGGACAGGCAATAAATTAAATAATAATAATAAATTTGTATCATATAGGAATCTCTGGATGCAAACAGAATGAAGTAAGTGTGAGCTATGAGAACCAGAATGGTGGTCTGCTTGCACTGAATATAATAATGCCCCACAAACTTATTAGTCATAATATTTTTAAACTGTCTTCAACCTGGGGATTCCCAGGAAGATGGATTAGAAAATATTTGGGGAAGATGAAAGAGAAGGCCTGGGCAATTATTTTAATGAACAGGATACCAGGTGGGGAGGTAGGGGAAGACATCATTGCAACAAAGGAACTTACTTCTTCCAGTCTCCACTTGCCGCCCACACGTACATAGTCCCCTGGACGACCATTAATCCTAACAAGAAAATACAATTGAGATACAGTCAGTTGCTATTTATAGTTTTGATAACCACACAGTTTGGAAGATAATAGTCACAATGAGTAATGAAGATGCAGTAGAGCAGTAGATGCAGTAGCGCCGAGGGCCTTCTGGCGGTTCTGGCGGTTCCCTCATTGCGAGAAGCAAAGCTACAGGGAACCAGGCAGAGGGCCTTCTCGGTAGTGGCGCCTGCCCTGTGGAACGTCCTCCCATCAGATGTCAAAGTGATAAATAACTACCTGACATTCAGAAGACATCTTAAGGCAGCCCTGTTCAGGGAAGTTTTTAATCTGTGATATTTTAGTGTATTTTTGGTTTTTATGGAAGCCGCCCAGAGTGGCTGGGGAAACCCAGCCAGATGGGCGGGGTACAGATAATAAATTATTATTATTATTATTATTATTATAGAGCTAAAAAGCAGCATCTCAACCAACAGAAACTAAAGTAGTAAGAAGGACAGAGAGCAAGGGTGGCTGTTAGAGTTACGGATAAACACTCTGTTTTTAGAACACAGGCCTTCAGTTTTGTCAGAGATGCACTACAGCAAGCAAAAAATGCAGGACTAACGCATTGCCTCTGTATCCCCCTTCTTGCAGCATAATTCATATAGGAATTTTAAAATAAATAAAATGCCCTATTAGCCCTCACACAAACTATGGGAAGAAAGCCACCATTGTTCCCTTTTTATAGCTGCACATCTAAAGCAGGAAGAAAGTGGTAAAGATTTAATTCAAATCCAAGTCACCTGATCCAAATTTAACACCCTCACCAGTGGGATACACTGAACTCTCCATTCTTTGCTATTTGAGTTTACCTCCCAAGGAAGAAAGCAACGTAGATCACAGAAGAGAAGTGGGTGAAGAACTGGAAGGTGAAGAGTTTGACGGTGAAGTTTTTCTCACGCTCAGTGAATGTTCTTGGCTTCTCTGGAAATAAGATCATGGACACCAAATTTAGCTGTGGCACCTGGCATTCCCGTTCTTATTTTTATGTATGCCTTATTCTATGCACCAAGTCACAAAATGCATTCATGATAGGGCAACCTTTTACTTATCAAGTCAAACATATTTCATATAGATGAAATAATGTATATAGCATGGATATTTTCTTACCCATATCGCAGAGGTACAGCGCTACATGTCTGTTCACCTACAACAGACAAGAGGCAAACAGAGCAATATGATACACCAGAAAACAACTGCAAGACAGATTGCTGGAAAATATCACTATGTTTGCTCCATACCTTGCTCATTATGATGATAGTTAAATAATGCAACACAGCCCCTGTCATCACTGCCATGGTACTGGCTCGTTCTCGGAAAAATTCTGAGTAAGACTGAGTAAAGATGACTGTCACCACGACCCTATAGATGACAAGTGCATGGGCAATACCAATAATCACGCAGATCTACAAGGCAAGAATGTATTGTTAGAATTATAAAGCAGCTGGGGCTGTGCAGGAGGGCAGTAAACAACAGGTTAACGCCCCCACTGCTCTAGGGCAGGCAGGATCACAAGGCATCAAAATGATTGCCACTGCCAGCTCCTGAGTCTTTAGACTCAGCTATGCTGCTGCAAATAAAATGTTTTAAGTGTGTTGTAAAGTGCAATATACAAATGTGACACTAGATGGCGATGGTGAGCTATGGCACATTCAATACATTTTCCAAAACTTTTTTTAAAAAGCATTTTCACAGCGTTTTTCATATGTGTGTAGATTCCACCTTTGTCTCTTTCTCCAGTTCTGACCGCATCCAAGCCAGAGACAGAACAAGCAGACAACATATGAACAAAGACAAAGGCAACCTAAGAAAGAAACAATTCAAAGTAATCCCCTGACCTAACATGACACAAACCAGTGGGACTTGCCTAAGCTAAGCCTGATAAGGGATGGACATAGAAAGTGGCTCTCCTAGAGCGGCAGGAGTACCTGTCATGCCCAAGCACACTGGTCAATTTTGTGGAAGATTCAGTCAAACCTAACAATGCCTATTTTCTAGTTAATATATGATGGGGTTACAAACCACAGAGTTCTTATTGCTAGAATAGACTCAGTTAGGTCACACCTAACAGGAAGCATGTTCCTGTTCCCCTCTCTCTCTCTCTCTCTCTCTCTCTCTCTCTCTCTCTCTCTCTCTCTTTCTTTGTTTGCTGTGCCTTAACTTAGCTCGCAGACATGTGTCTGCGTTATACTTGCATTATTTTATTGTTGCTGCATGAAGAAAATGCATGTTGGAGATCAAGAAACTGCACGTAAACCATTTTAAACTTCCTTTGCAGTTTGTGGTCTACTTACTGAAAAAGGCAGTCAGCTGCTAAATGCAGCTGAATGCAATAAATAATGTTTAATAGTCTATGTACCTACGCTTCACTAAACTGCTTGAGGATGGGAATTAAATTCTGCTAGGGGCTTTCTTCCACCAAAAAGATAGCAAAGCACCACATTTTAAAAGCAGGCACCTGGCATTGTCCTGACCCTGCATCAAGTTTTGGAGATGCAGCACAAGATCCTGCCTTTTTAGAAAAATAATTTTTTGAAGCTTTAAACTAGGTGCTGGGAACCTTTGGCCCTCCAGATATTTCTGAACTACAGTTCCCTAGCAAGCAGAACCAATGGCTACAGATGATGGGAGGTGTAGGTATGCAACATCAAAGGTTCCCCTCCCCTAATTAATCTGCTAAGAATGATACTGTTGATTGCTCTTCAATGGGAAAGCTGCACAGTATTTAACCATCTGATTTCTGCTCAGATTATATACAGTGGTACCTCAGGTTACATACGCTTCAGGTTACAGACTCCGCTAACCCAGAAATAGTCTTCAGGTTAAGAACTTTGCTTCAGGTTGAGAACAGAAATTGTGCTCCGGTGGCGCAGCAGCAGCAGGAGGCCCTATTAGCTAAAGTGGTGCTTCAGGTTAAGAACAGTTTCAGGTTAAGTACGGACCTCCGGAACAAATTAAGTACTTAACCAGAGATACCACTGTACTCATTCTGGAGGTATTTGTCAAAACTTTATTGCCACGTCTTGTAAAACACTAGGAAAAGAACATATGTGATGCTTGCTATGCTGCATTATAAAGAGACATGAAATAAAAAAGCACAAGAAGTCTTCTGAAAGATCCGCTTTCCTGCAAATGAAATTTTCCAATCTCAACTCAAGAATTTTGCCCCTTGTGCTGTAGGATGGCTTAACAATGCACCATACACAAGCCAACATTTAAAATGCATACCAGAAGTGCACTACAAAAATAGTAACCACATACCATAAGCCCAACTAAGATGAGTACAACAGTGCTGCGGATGTAAGAATGCTGGTGCAGCGGGGAAGCCGTTTCTGGGTTATTGATGAGTTCCATAGCCAGTTCCTCCTAGAAACAGAAATACAGCCACACTGACAGGTCCTTAGAATTCATAACTTCTCTGGCTCACGAGAGGAGCCATGGGTTAAAATATTTCATGAACACCATCCCTCATGGCTCACCTGTTTTGTGATTCTGGCAGCAACAACAATCACATTTGCTGCTGATGCTGGGTGCAAGATGCTAGTATGGAAAGAGAAACCATTGCCCTTATTTCAATTTGACTGTGATGACGTCTGCATCCAATGAGATGATGATGACGACTGAAACCAGAATTAAAGTGAAGACAATGTTTCCTCCTTCACACTGGCATTTTGTAGGTTTAAAAAGCAAACAAAACCACAATATCTAACAACAATGTGAAGTCAGATTGCCACTACTGCCACGTTTGGCCCTGACCTTGCCTGTTTGCAAGACCCCTCACAAAATGGCTGAAATACCCTCAACCCCAACCTCTGAACAAGTTGAGGAGGGAAATACTCCAGCTACTACTGAGATCCCCTGGCAGAATTATGACTCTTTAGGACTTTCGTATCCATTCTGACCTGGATATGAAACTATTTTAGCCATCTGTGCCAAATTATATGCAGGGTCTACTGGGAAACTTTTTCTGTCAAAACTGAGATACACACAGGTTAGGGTTGCCATATTTCAAAAAGTGAAAATCCGGAAACAAAAGTTGTTGAGCATTTTTTTTTGCAGTTTTTAAAAAGTTTTTGAGCTATTTTTAATAAACTTTGCCAAAATCTACACTCCCAACATGGGTCACCATGGCCCCTGTTAACAATTTATTTATTTTTAAAGTAGTCTCCTTGACATCAGTTAGTGACAAACCAAGTTGTCTAATACTAAGTCTAGCCCAGTATTGTCTAAGAGCTCTCTAGGAAGTTGTTCCCAAACTAGATATCCAGACTCCACAGTGGCTCCCTAAAGATATATCTATGGTAGAAATGCTATTTTGTGAAGATGAAGATGCTGGAAGGCTTGAGGCATGATTTCTTGGTGATGATACAGAGCAGAGGTCTCCCAGGAGCCAAAGTGCAATGGCAAAATGATTGGAAAGTTGGGCTCAAGTCAGTGCCACCAAGAATTGGTCGCTGATATAACAAAAGGTACTGATGCCCTGCAGGTGAAGATCATGACCCTTGAAATCATATCAAGTCCAAAGGGCAGGACCCAAACCTGAAGAGATTTTCCTCACAGCCATGGGCAGCAGTAAATACATTTCTTCCTGTTCAGAACAAGAGTAGGACTGCCACAGTGAACATATATATAAAGATGGCTATATGAAAGAGTTAACCTTACCTCTTCTTCATCCCACAGATACAACTTCCAGTTACTGACAACTTCAGCTCTCCTCCTCTTCCACAACTCCAAGAATACAGTGGCTATAAATTTAGAATCAAAACACAGAATTGAATATATACAGGATAACAAAATCATCCTGTCTGTCTTCTTACTGGGGTCCCTCCACTCAACTATAGGCCAGCCAGCTTTATAGTGTGCAGGAAATAAGAGAAAGATAGCTTGAAATAAATCCAGCGATTCCAGAGAGAAGATCTAAACAAAGGGCCTTTCAGAGTATGAGTCATGATGAAATTAATCTCAGAAGGACCCCGAAGGATCTATATTATATCAACTAACATTTATGTGTTTTCTAGAGTTACATTTCATTCTTAAATGCAAAAATACACTTTAGCCACATCTGTGTTGAATATTGCATACATTTTAAGAAGGGGATTTGTCATAAAACTTAGAACAGGTTCTAGATCAACCTATGCTAAAGCTTACCCCAGACAGCCATAAATATTGCGAAGAGAACTGTCCCTTCATTGTCAAGCAAGTGGGTGACCTAAATTGTAAAGGAAAGAGGTAAGAGTCACTGTTGCAGGGAGAGTCCTAACGGCAAAAAAAGAAGTCACTAGGTGTGCTGAGGAAAACTATGTTTGAAACAACAACTTTCCACTGAAAAGCTGTACCCATTGAAAAATTGGGACCTAGTGAGAGGTGTACAAGGAATAAAAGTGGGGTGTTCACTACCATTCAGGCACAAGTACAGGAAATATCTAGATTGGCAAAGGAGACAAAGTCTCTAATATCTCTGTGTACTTTGAGAGATTCTTCTTTATCTTCACAAAGCAATCATAATCAACAGTTAATCTTTTACATCCTTAGTAGTGGGCATCGTTAGAGGACTCCACAACAAGAGACAAATAATATACATTTTATGTAGGTTAATCTTACCTGGGCATATGTGCAAGTTTCTGACAATGGCCAAAAAGGGCACTTCTGGTCACAGAGTGGACACATCATAGTAGTATTGGCTGCACAGATTTCCTTGCTAAATCAGGAAGGGTAGCAGAGGGTACAGAGATTGATTTGCCCAATGTTTATCCTACTTAACAACAGGGCAAAGGCAGAGCAGTACACAGAACTAATAGACAGTCTTCTTTGCCCACATGCTATCAGAACAGGTGAGGAGATACAAGCCAGTTTGTTATCCCCAATTATAACACCCACAATTTCCATTACAGATAGTAATCACACTGATCAATGCCACGTTCTTGGATGTGTAGCAGGTCAATACTAAGGCAACAATTATTAATCTTATTTTATTTATTCACTTCTTTATTTGATTTATATACCACCCTTTATCCAAAGATCCTAGGGTGGTGTACAACATTATGAACATAATTTACACAGCATAATAATAAAAACATAATACAGAGCATAAAATACTAAGCATAATAATAAAATCATTATAACAACAGTACCCACCAGCACCTTAGGTTATTTAAATTAATGGCTGAAGGCTTGGGTAAAGAGGAATGTTTTCGCCTAGTGCCTAAAGACATGTAATGATGGTGCCAGGCAAGCCTCACTGGGGAGAGCATTCCACAGATGGGGAGCCACCACAGAAAAGGCCCCTTCTCATGTTGTCACCCTCTGAATCTCTAAGGAAGCGGGGACATAGAGAAGGGCCTCAGATTACAAACGCAGGGTCTGGGTTGGTTTGCATGGGGAGAGGCAGTCCTTAAGGTCCTGAGGTCCTGAGCCGTGTAAGGCTTTATAGATCAGCAGCAGCACTTTGAATTATGCAGCAGCCTGTCTTAGTCCAATACGATATTACAACCAAAGCAAATGAGGACTGCAGCTACATGTTGTTGTTGTTTGACTCTATGACATTTATATTCTGCCTTTCTTTCATGATGGAATCAAGATGGAATATATGTATTCCCGGGTGGCCTCAGATCCTGCCATTGGTAATTGCTGCTTAACTTCAGCAAGGTTGTTACATTGTCATTTGCCAAAACAATCCTGCCATAATCTCACAAGTAGCAGCCACAGACAAGCCAAAGTGTATGACACAAAATGATATATTATTCTATCAGTGCTTACAGGCAGGCCCATGCGGTGGGAGGGGGGAAGCCGGGTACACTTGTCTCAGGCCTCAGACAGCTGAGCTGGCCCTGGGCTTCAGACAAGCTTGCATGGGCCTGCTTACACTCTCTGAGGTGCATACATTCTTTACAAAGGCATTCAAAGACTCGTGAACATTTGTGCACACAGGCAGCTTGCACATAGTTCACCAGCTTCCATATGCAAAGCTTGTTTTCTCATAATGTTTACTCACCTGATCTGACTCGAATTGAAGCTGATTAACCCATATATGGCAAGGATAATGCCTGGCACAGCAGCCACGAACAAGATGCAAGTATACCAGCCCAACCAGGTAAAATAAAGGGCAACTTTTTCTCCAAAATATGTCCTGGAAAGCAAACACAAAAGCTTGATGCTATTATCAAAAGAGCAATACTTGCCTTAATGTAACTAGGGGTGGAGAACCTGTAGATCTCCAAATGTTTTTGAACTCCAGCTCCCATCAGTCCTAGCAAGCATGGCCAATAGTCAGAGATGTAGTCCAGCGACATGTGGAAGGCATTATCTGCCTCTACAAAGATCAGCCAGTTTAGCAGGTACTTGCTACCATCATTCCACATTTATAGCAAATGATTCTAACACCCAATAACTTCTTCCAGTGGGGGTGGGGTGAGAGTAGGGAGGGAGGGATTAAATATTATTCCTGTTCAATTCCCCTTTTGGATTAATGGATTAATGTGATGAGACCTTTCTAATAGTGGTTTCTGCACTTCAGAACATCTTCCCTACCATTAATAGGGTAAGGAGTTTTGCATTATTTTCCCTTACCTGATTTGTTCAATTGGCTGTCTATAGAGGATGTCTCGCCATCGGGCCCAATTCATCTTCAGAAATGCACCCAGATTCTCCCTCTGAATTTAATATGGTTATATGTATTAGATCTCTTGACAGATTATATAAATTTTCCCTGACCTGGTGTCCTCCTGATTTTTTTGGACTACAACTCCCATCAACCTTAACCAGACTAGTCAATGATCACAGAGTTCAATACTGAACAGAAATGCTAATATATCTCCTAGGATTATGCTCTTCTTTGTTGATTATGTTTAACTATTTGATTTATTTTCAGATATATTCAGTTTAGTCAGGGGAGAATTTCACTGAGACAAAGTCTGGGAATAAAGGATTAAAATCTCTCCACCCCATGATTCTGCTGTTGTTTCCCCTGCTCCTATGATTTACATTTTTTTAAACATGCACATTAATTGCATTCATATAATTAATGTTAAGTCTAGCTTGGCCTTCAAATTTTCTCACCTCATGTAAAGGAAATGCTGTTTCAAAGACTTTCTTCTTTATCAGATCGTGAAGGTTCTCTAACAGTGCAGGGGAGAAACAAGAGGACAACAAAGACAAAAATCAATTTTTACAACATACTTCTGAACCTATAAACTAGGGCTAGACACTCAAGGATTTATGGTTATTTTGAAATGAAGCAGCAAAAGCCAATCATTTGTATGTCTGAACAGGAACACAGTCTTTTTAACCCAAGTTGCAGCTGTTCCGGGTACCTAGAAAGCTGTCTGTCTCCACAACCTGTGCTCTAAATGCAACCACAGGGTGGCATCATGAGAATGGGCCTTCTCTGCAGTGGCTCCCCGTTTGTGGAATACTCTCCCCAGGGAGGCTCAATTGGCACTGGGCAAAAAACATTTCTCTTCACCCAGGTCTTGGGGCTGATTAAACAATCTATAGACTTTAAAATGTGCTGGTGGCTATTGGTTGTTGTGGTTGTTGTTGTTGTTATGTTCTGCATTTTGTGCTTTTATACTGTAAACCACCCTGTGATCTTCATGTGCAAGGTGATATATAAATTTAATAAATAATAATAGCATATATCTTGCCATTTAAATGTAGGTACTTTTTGCACCCAGGCTTTAGATTGTAAAATATTTTTTGGGTAGTTCTGAGTGGGAATTTAGACTGGGGTTTCACAGGTAAAAGCATCACACTATGGCCAACTGATTATACCAGCACAAGTCTGTTGCAAAGCAAGCACGGAGCTATAAGTGAAAACTGGTGTAATAATATTTTTGCTAGTTAAATCTCTGTGGGTGTGGGTGTGGGTGTACTCTCAGCTCATCACAGGTTGATTAGCAGCCAGATGATTGCTTAAATAATACTCATGCAAAAATGATTGTATGTATACAAATGCAAGATTGTGCAGTAAACAGCACTTACGGTCTTAATTTTACTTGTAGAATGGATATAGCAAACCGAAGGGGGAAATACATTGATTGTATCATATAAACAAAGAGAAAAATCTTCCCATACCTTTGGTCCTTTGAATCTTTATGTTCTGCAGGATAAAGCTGACAATACGTATCCTAAAACACAGAATTGAGAAATAGCAAGAACAGACTAAATTTACCAATGGACAGCAAATAAGAAGGGCAGCTATCCCTATCCATGTCAGGAAATAAACTTACGCATGATAATGCAGTTCTTAAAAGTAAAGGTCCTTTAAAAAGGCAGCAACTCTAATTTGTCCAGCACACGCAGTGGAAAGAATAATATGTAGCACAAGCATGAATAGGATGCTCCATACTTAAGTGGTTATCAACCACTATCACTTTCAGCCCCTAATCCTTGACTATAAGGTTTCAGATAAAAGCCTACAATTGGCACAGTATTCTCCATACCGACACAAACCTTCCTGAATGTTTACACAGAGTGATATGGAAAAAGTAATTGTAACCATGTGAGGAACAGCTCCATTCAACTGGAATGTTTCAAAATGGGCTTTGGCTAGTGCTGGAGTAGGTAAACTTTTTCAACCAAAGGGCTGTGTTATCTCATGGAGAATCTTCAGGGGCAGTGGGAGGTTGGCAGAGACAAAAATGGGTAGAGCAACAAGTGCAACTCTTACCTTTATACAGCAGGCTACGATCTAGCCATGCAAGAGTGTACACACAACTTCATCTAGGCCAGCAAGAAGCATCATCACAGTTCAAGAGCACATACTAGCTGAGCGGAAACACTGGAGGATGCATAGTGTAGAGTTGGTGAGGGGCACAGACTGAGGATGCCCAATGCCCTAATAAAAAGCACTGGCCCCTAGGCCTAAAGTTCCTTTAGCTGACACATGTACAGTACTAGAGAGTGGGGTTAGGGGATATTGTTTACCTTGTTGTACTGATCACTTCCCAATAGTCTTCTTCCTGCACTCCAGATATTACTTCTGAATCGGTGTCAATATTCTTCAGAAGCCACTGGTACTTTCTGAACATTATACTTGGGGCGTGAACTCCATAAAAGAGCTTTTCATCTTTAATCATCTAAGCAATAGAGAGAATAGGGAGAATAAAGTGGAGGGAATCATGCATCATGGACTGTGAGAGGGACTGGACAGGTATGTTCCAATTGCTGCTTTATCAATGCAATACATGGGTCTCATTCGAAGAGGTGGTTCAACATCAAACAGCTGACTTCAAGGCACACTCCCAGAGCTGAAGGAGCTTGCTGTAATCATTTGGAGGAAGCTGTTTGGAGTCAAACTGCCTTGTCAAAGCAGAACATTTTTCCCTGAGCAGATGCCTCCAGAGGGAGAAAAAATATCCATTTGGAGGAAGCAGTTTTAATCCAAACATTTTCCTCCAAACAAAGTACCGGTATATGGGGTACAGCATGAGACTCTTAATCTCAGTCATGGGTCCGAGCCCCACGTTGAGCAAACGAGTACTGCACTGCAGGGGGATGGACTAGATGACCACCAGTGCACCTTCCAGCTATACATTTCTATGATTCTGTCCCTCTGTTTGGCTTCAAACCACTTCCTCTGCACAGGAGGAAATGCTCCATTTGGGGAAAGAGGAAACAGAGCATTTTTTCCTCTGCAGACAATCTCTATTTGAAGAAAGTGGTTTGAATCCAAACTGCTTGCTCCAAACAGAGAAAGTGAGCCCTGTTCTCCCAGCATTAATTCTATCCTCAGCAGGGTAGGGCTACAGGTCTCTTGCCAGGAAAGACCCCCAAATGCTGGCATCGGTTCCATAGCTAGAAAGGTTTTCAAGAACATGGTGCTGCCTTGTGCTTGGGAAAATGTAAGTCTCACCTTGATAATGAACCCTTTCCTGTACAGTTCGTCCAGAAAACTTTTCTTCTTCTTATCTTTCTCGCTGTTGAAGCTGTGATCATCACAAACTAGGACAAAATCCCATTTGGTTGGGAACTAGTCAAAGAAAACAACAAATTGTATCAACTCGTAGAATGATGCAAAAGTTTTTTACTCCCACATATATACACGATCTGTAAATATTATTTCCCTTCCAGTAGACACTGAAAGATCATCTTCCCCATTAGCATACTTTCCATCTAACACACTCATCTCACATACATGACAGTCCTCCTTTCCTGCAGTCACACCTCCATTAATCTCTGCCATGGGAGAAAACTACAATTCCCCACAAGAACTACTTAGATCCAGTAGTGAGAGTTGCTTCACACATCTTGCATCAGCAAACCACTGTTTGCCACCAAGCATATACTTGCAGGGAGCTGTCAGGAACAAGCCCCATCTACTGAGCAACAGAATCATTTGGCCACCATAAGAAAAAAAAATTGGCCCCTCACCTAATCTTCTCCACACATCTCCATCCTATCTGCGAAGCTTAATAGTTTTAAAACACAGACGTGCTTTCAAATATGCAAGATTTAACATACTGCCATCAGTCATACTTGAAGGTCGTTTCCATCGAATTCCGCTTGAGAAATTATTATATCCATGCAGAGACGGCAGCATTGAATCAGTAGTGTATGTACTGCTAGCTTGTTCTCTTTATAAAGATCTGCGTATGAGGTTATTAAAGGTAAAGGTAAAGGTACCCCTGCCCGTATGGGCCAGTCTTGACAGACTCTGGGGTTGTGCGCCCATCTCACTCAAGAGGCCAGGGGCCAGCGCTGTCCGGAGACACTTCCGGGTCACGTGGCCAGCGTGACATCGCTGCTCTGGCGAGCCAGAGCCGCACACGGAAACGCCGTTTACCTTCCCGCTGGTAAGCGGTCCCTATTTATCTACTTGCACCCGGAGGTGCTTTCGAACTGCTAGGTTGGCAGGCGCTGGGACCGAGCAGTGGGAGCGCACCCCGCCGCAGGGATTCGAACCGCCGACCTTTCGATCGGCAAGTCCTAGGCGCTGAGGCTTTAACCCACAGCGCCACCTGCGTCCCTATGAGGTTATTACCCCTCTTCTATTATCTATACCAGCTCGTTTACTGCTACAGTGTCCTTCCTTCTTGTAGACCAAGATTACCAGGTGACAGCAAACATGGCAAAAAATTTAGCTGGGGCAATTAGAATAAGATCTACCATCTGACTAACCTGCTTAATGCCTGTTAAGAAAGCCCATTCATCCATATGTTTTATTTGTGGTCAAGGACAGTTATTAACTCTTTTACTTACATAGTTGTAAATTCTTAGAATGTATTTTGTTTAGCCAACCATCTAGCTATACACTGTATGTATTTTATTTCTTTGCTATGGCTTATGGCTGATGCAAGTAAAGATTTTATCTATCTACTTAGCAAGTGTACTTAAGTTTAATACATGTATTTAGAAATATACATTTATTCCAAACATACATTGCATTTTCACGTGCACATGTAAAACATATTATAGGTATGCTTTAAAAATGTTGTCTAAGTATTCCTGGGAATAAACAGGAGAGACAAAAGTGGTGTTGGTTCTCAGTCTCTGCGTAACATAATCTAAGCCCTCCATACTTCTCAGAAAGCATTTGATCTGTGACTGGGGCTTAATAAGGGGTTTTTATTGCTTTAAGAGATTTTTCTTACATTAAGCATTATTATTAAGCAGTGTGTTTTTAAGAAGAAAGAAAAGTTAAGGGAGGAGTTAATTTGCTGTTGCTTCAATGATGTGGTTTTTTATATATAAAAAATTGGACCTGCCTTTTTGTTGCATTCCATCCAACTAATTTAGACTCTAAATTAAATAGAACTTATTTTTTACTGTAAATGTTGATGAGGGAGGCTCAGACAGTTATAGATTTGTTCAGCTAGGATATACTATACCCTGTATTCATAAACAATATAATTTATGGCTAGGTAGAATTTTAAAATGGATTCCTACAGCTACAAAGAAGAAAAGTATCATTATACTGGTGATTTTGTAAGTGAGTGGGCTCACAAATTGAGAGATTTGATACAATATTTGTGACAAAACTGAAAATGTTGTGTAATCATGATCAGCATTTTTCTTACACCTCAGATATTTGGGCAATTGACACATATATATTGAGTGCACCTTCATTCACACATGAGCATGTTTAATTTTATGCCTCCTTAGGTTCTCCTCTGTCTCTGTCTGTCTCTCCTTCCATTTAGTTTTCTTTTCACGTGAAGCTACTGGAAGAAGTGGCCAGGATGCTGAACGTTTCTTCTACAGTCTCAATTATTATTTTTTCCTTCCTACTATCTATCTTGTATTGCTACGTCCCTATACTTTATTTTTCATGCTAGTAACTCATTTCTTACACAAAGCTAACAAATGTTCTGTAGTTGTCATACCAACTGTCATTTTCATCTGTAAACAACTGTCTCCCAACTGTCAGTCTCCCTTTCCCCTTCCCCTCTCCCAGTTTCATCACTCACAAGGCTTAAAAGCTGTTTCTATCTTTCTAGTCCTATTAGAAGAGGCAAAATATAATTCCATGATAAATTTACAGGGTGAGAGCACTGACAGCTATTTTAACATCATAGAAAGGAGGCAAATAAATTGGACGAGGGTGACCCTCTCAAAAATTCAAGGAAAATTCAAGGTGAGAATTCAATATGGCCATCACCAAATAATAATTTTAACATAGTTTACCTTGCAGAAGTCTGATGAAGATGCATTTGAGTCTAAATAGGGGTAATATCTTTAGACAAGGAATCCTTTTCAGTCAATGCAAAACATCCAGTGAGACTTCTATGCCTCTTAAACAGATTATTGTACATAGATAGCCCAGAACAAATTTCAGAAGAAATTTTGTTACAGTGAAAAAGAAACCTGAACATCATGTTTAAAAGATTCTTGAACTTAATTCATTGCAATATGGATTTCTAACAGTATCAGCACGTTACTTAAAATAAAAATATGAAAGTTAAACATCTTATAACTATGTTAATATATAATCATTTTCATCAAACCAGAAAGGAATATTTTTCTGATTTTTAAAAATAATAGCCACAAACAGCTGCGAACTTCAGGGGCAAATCAACAAATATATCCAGTTGTTATATTCTCTTTGTAAACCTTTGAATCTCTTATAGCTCTTGCTGTGTAGACTTTCTGTGAAAAATTCCATAGGGACAATTGTAGGGATATCGCGGAGTGGGGCAGTGGGGTCTGGAGGGAGCACACTTCCCCACCAGCAGGCAGTCACAGTCTGCCTGCACGCGTGACCCTGGGGTGCAGGGAACCCCCCCCCCCAGACAAGCCACAGCTGTCTGTACATCGTTCCACTCATGTCTGACCTTTTGCGGTCTCAGAAGTCAGCGGTGTCCTGTCTGTAAGTTTTTCCCTGAGACCTTTTGTCTCCTACGTCAAACACTGTGCAAGGGGAAAATGACGCTGTGGAAACAGGTGCCAAAATAGCTTTGTACCACCCCACGATTTCGGGACGGAAGATGAGACCATCAACAATCTGAGAGAACTCTGCTATTCAGTACTTTATAACTTCTATTTGTTTTTAGCATTTTAAAATTGTAAACCAGCTTGGATGCATTGGAAGAAATTTGTTCAGGACCACTTTATATTGACAGTGCTAATTAAAACATATGTACAACAATCTGTAAACATTCAAAACAAGTATTCAGTGATCAGACTTCTGCAAGGGAAAATGTTTTTAAAACATTACTATTTGGTGGTGGCCATCTTGAGCTTTACATCTATCAAATTTTCCAAAGTTTTTTGGAAGGTCACTATTTTACATTTTTTTCTCTCTCTACTGTTCCAATGTATTGCAACAGCTGTCAGATATTTGTCCCAGTATAATGGTCCCAAGGGCTTTGCTTGTGTGTAGACCTCACTAGGAAGCAGGGCGTCTCCTTTCCATTTGCAGCTTTTACATACCTGGGGAGTCCTCAGAGTATGCAGAAACCCCTATTTTGTTTTTAGGTAATGTCAGGCCTGGTCGTTGTCCTCTTCAGATTACCACACAAATGCTTCTTGTTCTTGTATAACTTTTTATTGCATATTAACAAAACAATCTTATAAACGGTTCTTAATTATTATTCCTTAGTCACTTATTTCAGATACCTTCTGAGCTCTGCTTCTCCATGACCAGCCGCCCTCAAAATTGTGAAGACGCCTTTCCCTTCATTTTCCCGCTCTTTTTTCTAACCTCCTGGCTAGAGCTGGCCTGTATCTCCCCTCCTCCAAATCTGAGCTAGAACTTAACCTTTGCCTTTCCTGGGAACAGCCAGTCCCTCCCTGTTGTTCTCTTCTATTAGCTTCACTGCTCTCCTCTCCCCCTTGGGGAAAGCTTTTTCCCTCTGGGAAACTGTAAACTTCTAACTCTAACTTTTCCCTGACAGGTAACCATTTCACCGCCCTCTTAGACAACCAAGTTTGCAATGAGTAAGAAAAACTTAGGGTTACTGAGAAAAAGAAATAAAACAGGTGAGAAATTTCAACTACAGTATAGTATTCCCATACTACTTCACCCCTCTACCAATAAATCACAACCATCCATTCCCTATGGATTCAGTTTTAAAAGTAATTTTTTAAATAAACATCTTTCTGATATTTGATCCATGTAAAAATGATTGTGGAGCAGATAACTGACATCTCAAACACTATTCTAACAGATACACAGTACCAAATCAGGATAAATGCCAAGGAGCTCAGAATACCCAAGTATTTTCATATATCCTGTTCACCCTTCTACTGAATTGGCAGGCTTGGCTGAGGTAAAGGATTTTAGGTACCATCTCCTAACTACCAGCGAACCTAACATCATTAATTCTGCTCAACACATAAAATCCCCACCCCTTTTTTTTCCTTTTTAAAAGGAGGGGCAATTTGGTAACAATCAGGACTGACCCAAGACATTTTGTTGTCTGAGGCAAATCAGCAAATGGCACTCATTCCCCCATCCCAGCACCTCTCTGGCTGGAAATATATAAAAGAATAAATTGTTAGTAACCAGTATTATTAGTTTAGGACTGGGGTGAAAAACCTCTAGCCTTCCAGATGAAGTTTGATTGCCTCCCAACTCCCATTATTCCTAGCCAGCATGCCTGACCTCTGAGCAATATTTAAGATTAGGATGAATAGGCCTTGTTCTGGATCTCCATTTTGAAAATAAAAATAAAAATTAAGGAACTTCAATCTGGGCTTTAAAAGGCTTCCGCTTGAAATGAAGGTCTATAACTTACTGATCTTAGAGCCTCGTGGTCTTCAAAGGGAGATAAAGGCATCAGCGCAATTTCATCCTAGAGAAAGAGATTTTAAAAGTTAAAAGATAGCTTTTCTTTTATGACCACAAAATGTCGTTGCACTTATCAAATCTTTGTTTTCCCATAATTCCTAAACATTGTCAACTTTTTTTGCTGGCCTTGCTCCTGAAAATGTAATTGCTGCATTGCTAAGTTAAACAGCTAACTACAAGCAGTTTCACCTGTTAAGTATTTAGACAGAAGGTTGCTGTTAAAGGTGCAGGAGCAAAACCAACAAAGTGTTGATAATTCTAATACGAAATAAGTGTCAAAGCATAAGTATCATAAGAAGAATATGATTGGAGACAGGTACAGTGTAGTGGGATGTGGGTGGCCGTGTGCTCTAAACCACAGAGCCTAGGGCTTGGTGGCTCCTGCCCACCTAGCAGTTCGAAAGCACGTCAAAGTACAAGCAGACAAATGGGTACCGCTCCGGCGGGAAGGTAAACAGCATTTCCATTTGCTGCTCTGGTTTGCCAGAAGCGGCTTAGTCATGCTGGCCACATGACCCGGAAGCTGTCTGCAGACAAATGCCAGCTCCCTCAGCCTATAGAGTGAGATGAGCGCCGCAACCCCAGGGTCATCCGCGGCTGGACCTAATGGTCAGAGGCACCTTTACCTTTACCGTATTGATCACTGCCTCTGTAAAGATAAGGCTTGAAATGAATGCATTAAGTCAAACTGCTGAGGCAGAAATCCAAGAAACAAAAAACTAAGGTGATTAATTTTTCCTACATTATCTATTGACAACAATAGTTTGATGCATTTATTTGCCCCAGACACATATAGCATTGCCATAAAGTAAGCGTTTTCAGGATCTGAGCTAAATTGGGTTCAGAGTTGCAGGTTAATAAAGTTACAGATTAACCAAGTGAAGGTGATACTGTACTTATTCACTATCATACATTATCAGAGTATCCGTTATCAGAGTATAAATTATGTTCTATAACCATTTTAACCAGCAGAACGAATCTGGTTCTCTTTAGCATTTCTTGCCTGCCTGGGGGGGATGAGGACTGACTCCTGCCCCTTACTTGTTGAACGTTATAAAGAACACAAGTTAAGTATTGCAAAAACTACTTGTAAGCAATTCAATCTGTACAGATGTCCATCATCCAGACTTAAGCCTAATGAGGGCACAGCTAGCTTCGCTTCATTGCAGTACCAATGAGGGGCAATTCTTACATTCCTCCATTGTGAGAACTGTCCATTTCTGGGTTTATTCTAAGCTTCTCCTACTGCACAAGCAGTCAGCACACTGCTTGCCTTTGAACTTTTTTTTAACTGAAAGAAACATGAAAGAGGGAAGATAAAACAAGAACTGACAAAGAAAGAGACAGGAAGGAAGAAAAGATGGGAAATTTGAAGAAATAAAAAATATAGGGTACAAGCAAAATAGAGATGCCTTGAAAAGAGGAGGAGTAAGGGGATGTCCCTCTCAGTTGTAACTAGGGAGAGGAGGGATTATTGGGCTGTTTTATTATTATCATTATGTTTTTTTTTTATATTGTGTTTTTATGTTGTAACCCGTGGGTATAGGTTGGTATACACATTTAATAAATAAAATAAAACAATAAATATTTTACTTATACAAATAAAACATACATTTTTATTTAATAAATAAACCCACGGATAGAACTAGCCTATAGCTGAGTACATTACTGAGACTCCCTTTGCTTGCAATATGAAGCTAAGCCCCTACCCCAAATTACAATTTTTAGTATTTCCCCTCTGTTACAAAATGACCATCCTGTAAAATAGATTATAAAATATGTTTATATTTACTGGTATGATATGCTGAGGATGAACAGAGGCTCTTCACAAAATGGCTCTCCAAAACTGTGTTGTTGCCTAAAACTCATGTATTATTTACTACACTGCTTTTCCTTCAACTTGTCTGAGGCCTTCTACTCCTTGGCCTACACAGTTCAATCTGCAAACCCTCACAGTCTGTTCGGCCTAGCAGGTCTCAATCTGAAGTCGCTCTGAGATGTTGCTTTCTATTGAACCAAACTTTCTGGAAGTATAGTCATGGGATATGCATCTTTCTTCAAGGATTTGTTCTCCGGGATAGGTGGAGGACAAAACTTAGGCAAAAGAAACAAAGCTCCAGGAGTCCTAGGAACTGTTGTATGACACAAAGACTTGTCCCAGGCCACAGCTGCTGCACAGATATTTTTGACACTGCACAGAATGTGTCTAGTTGCATGTTAGAATAAACTCTGGTCCATTTATTCCTTTCTCTGCTTCCTTTTCTTTAACCAGTCACTGATCTGTAAGAGGGCCAGTCTTTTTATCCCACATGCAACTTTTTTGGTGAGGGACATTAAACATTGTCAAAAGCTTATTGATAGTTTTTATTTGCATATTATTTGCTTACATGAACAAGTGTGTATTCCCACTGTCTTCATTCTGGCCAGACCAAGAACCACCACACTATTGGGAAAGGTTAATGGGGCAGAGACCAGCAGCTGGGAGGAAGATGGCCTCATTCTCACAGGCCTCATTCTCACTGTTAGTGAGCCTGTGTCTGGTTTTACATCTTCACACTCACATGGTTTTCTGTCCTATACTCCCCAACACACCTACACAGAAAAGTTGAGAGATCTTATGTGTATGGAGGAGGGGGGAAGGGACCATTCAGACGTGCAAGTTTGAAATGTTATAGCTCAGGCATAGTTAAGTTACCTAAGTGAATACTGTTAGGTTCTGTCACACCTGTGGGAGCTTCCAGGAATAGCAGGAATTGCTCCAACAAATTCCATTGCTCAGCTCATTGCTTATATATTGAAGCAGGCCTGATGAATGCCAGAACCCCATATTCCTTGTTAAGTCATAACAAAAGTAACATAGTCAACATAGCATCATATCATATACCAAGTGAATTCATTCTCCAAGTGCCTGGCCTTATGTAAACAAAATGACACACTAGGAAATATCAGCAGGCTTGGGGAAATTTCAAGGTATAACCAAGTACACACACAAAAAAACACCTTAAAGGAAAAACTCTAAGGGATGAACCCCACTCTCAAAATGCAGGCTAATGAAGATACGTATAGAATGGACATAGAACGTTGACTGATTGTTGCAGGCGGAGGGGGAATGGAATGAAGTGGTTGGAACAGCAGCATTCGACACTACAGCATTTGGATACATGCAGAAACACAAACATACCGTACATATCTCTAGTTACTTCCTTCTTAGTAGACATCATAACTCTGTGTGGATTTTCAAACACTGATTAGAATCTTGAGTGTTGCCCAACTGTGAAACCAACCATTCAGCTGACAATACCAAAACCAGAAGAACATGTCTGGCCCACTAGATGCATACTGATAACTTCCGAGGAACTGATATCATAGCAACATTTTACTTTCCGTAAAGAAACACCTGTCAGCGTACTTATGCAAATGACACTATAGCATAGTGTGACATGTAGCTTGCTTCACTGTGTAGTAATGTTGGTTTTATTTTCTAAATTGGGCTACAAACTCTATCCTGGATGTCTCCTCTGTTGTTGCTTCTGATTATATGCAGGCTCTCCATTATCAGAACCAGCCCAAGTACTGAGGATCTGACAGCCTAGCAAAAGCAAGTAAGTATGGTAGAAATCTAACATTTGGGGGGGGGTAAAAAAAAAAATTAAAATATTGTTACCAATTAATAACTGCACTGGGTGTTTCAAAATATAGATTTCTACTGATTTATTTTCTAGTTTCTTCCATCATACAGGGCCAATTAGCATAGCATTTTTATGGTAAGCAGCAGGTGTTCAAGATCTGCTCTGGTCCCTAATTCATGTCCTGTGTTTTTCAGAGCAGAAATGCTCTGCTCAAAAATAATTAAAAAAAGAATTTTAAGGAAAATTTTGTTACACAATAAGAGGTTGTTAAATCTTCCAGAGCATTTCACTAACCCAGTAATTCAGCTGTTTTTTTCCAACTAGAAAACCTTCACAACCAAAGAGAAGGGTAGAGTTGTAAAAATCCACTAATGATGTTGTCCTATCTCTTGTTTCGGTTCAGCCAGTTTCATACACTTCATTGAGACAAATATGTGAGGCAGGATGGATGAGAATGCTTGTGCATACTACCCAAGCATGAGCCAAAAATAAAGGAGCCAGGTGACATGTAGCTTTATCCTGCTGTATTGCGAGACAGTAGAGGCTGTATTTGCACATCACAATAAACCATAGTCAATGTTTAACTATAGTTTAATGTGAACAAGCAGTATGCTACAGTGCATTGCTAAAAATCTCTGCTTTGCAACAGACCACAGTCCTTGGCTTGTTGACGCATCCAAATCTGTCTTTGTGCTTTGTTTTCCCCAAACAAGCCACAAGTGGTAAGCAGAAATCTCTTGGCTGTTGGTAGTGATTTGTCTGAAGAAAAATAAACCATGAGCCCAGATCTAGACAACATGGCAAGCCAAGGTTTATGTCTTGTTGCTCCCAGTGTGACTATGGGCAGGGAAGGTACAAAGAGAGGACTTTTGAGCTGCACGAACAGCCTGCTTATTTGTGTCAAACCAACCGTTAGTTAAACCAATGGTTGGCAAAACATTATCAATGTGTTAACAAGATGTGCGATTCAGGCCAGTGAGGCATACGTCATATATTTCAATGCCTATCTATGCATAACCCATAGGCATCACTATGCCTTTGAATGAATTTTCAATATGAAGGATATTCCATAATTAGATAATCTGTTTTCCTCCAGAAGAGTTGGGAAGTATGAGCAAGAAAGTTTACTAAATCTAATGTGTAAGAAAGATCCGGAATGGGGTAATGATATGTCCATTCCTGTAGTCAGCATCTGTCAGTGACTGGAGTGAGCCAGCAGTAAATCACCCAAGCTAGTTGGAGTTAACTCTTTATTAGCAAAAACAGGACCTGCACAGAATGTCAGGCCTAATGAGCACAGCAACTCCTCTCCAGCAGGTCTTGCCCCCTTAAAGCAGTTGCTGAGACTATAGGTCCCCGCCTCCTCCACAGCTTCCTAACCACCCCCTTCAGGGTTCTTCCTAAGCAATCTGAGACTATGGCTGTGTGTCTGTCTTTGCTCCCCCCCCCCTCTTTATGCCTCTTCTGGTTCTGGGAGACCGGGGGGGGGGGGGAGCTTGGTGCCCAACCAGTCCCTTACGGGCATTCTTACATTCTTAGTGCATATTTCACTTCAAGTTGAGCTTGGATGAGCTGCTAAAAGACTGAGGTTATGAAGCCACAATGGTTTAGGTTGGCAGGGTAGGTAAGGAACAGTTTGTATTAATGTTTAGATAAATTGGCTTTGTGACTCCCACTACATTGAAAACTTGTTATCATCTTAGCTCTTCATCTGACTCTATATTCTTTTTGGGACTAAATAAATATTCCCCTGTAACTCAGATACAAATGTGCTCAAGAGCTGCTCAGGTGCATGAGAATCACTCAGATTCAAAGCATCACACACAGTTAGGGTTCAGTGTTGCTTTGTTTGGGAATATAAACAGAAAATATTGAGCAAGAGACGGGCAGCTCCTTGATCCGCATCCAAGTTGCCTCTATTGGTTAATCTGAAATTTTATCCTAATTAATTGCTCCAAGTATTATTTAAGGCCATTTAATAGCACTTAAGGACATTTTCAGATAGGGTGTTTGTCATCTGGGAACTGGAAGGATTCAAGTAGTACTCAAAGGAGTAGAACAGGGACAGTTAACAAGTCCAGGGGAAGCTTAAAGGGTGGTACAGACATTGCTTCTGCATAAAGAAGTTCCACAAACCACTACATTGTCTAAACAGGTAATCTCTTGCCCTAGCCATCCTGTAACACAGAATGATGCTTCCCAAAATGTTCCCCAAGGAAAGGTAATGGTTTTTAATCATTGGACTGGAGTGGTTTCCTGGTTCCTTAATTTTGTGGTCGGAGCAGCATCCAATCTTCTGTGCTACAGGCTGCGCACAGCTTAAAAGGCAGCTAGGTCGTTCTTTTTCTCAATTCAAATCGAAGCTGGATGCGGGGAAAGGGGGACACACATCAGAATGTAGTGGAAGCGCACTAGAGGATGCAGAGTAAATGGGGGGAGGTGTACATGGTGGGAACGTGGAAGAAATAATAAGGAAGGAAGAACCAACTACAGCCTTCTTTCCCCCCTCTGCCAGTGCTCAGCAGATTGTATGCCGCCACCCTTGCCTTAGGAGGTATGAAACTCTTGGGAAACTTTTATTGCAGTGCTAGATAAGAATATTTAACATAAATTACCCAACTGTCAGTTAGCTACTTAAGCTAAACAACAAAACAAGTAGCTGTTTAAATATTGTTGTATCCATTGCAGTTAAGGCTGCAGTGCCATACCAACTTACATGAGAGTAAGGACCCCCTCCTGAACTGAGTGGCAGTTGCTTCACAGGATCCGGCTGCACACCAATATAAACACACCCTTATACTTTCAGTATCGAAGCTAATTTGGGGGGAAAGTGCACTTTGCAAAAATAGATGACATAAACTGTTCCCAAATGGAAACCCAATTCTTCTACATTGCTCACTCAGCAGAGCAAGAGATTTTTCTGTCCGGCCGCCCTTGGCCACACCACCCTACAGGTGCTCCCGGCAGCCCTCGCTCGATCCTCGCACGAAAGGACCGCGCCAGTTTTCTCCTTCCCTCGAAGGCGACTGGGCAGACCAGCAGCGTTCATAAAGGCAAGAGCCGAAGCGGCTGGACCGCATGAAAGCTACCGGAACAGTTTGAAAAAGGCGGGCTCTCTGGGGGGCTTTGCATATGCGCTTTTCTTTTCCCCCTTACCTGCATGGTGGAAATAAGCAAGTGCTTCTCTCCCCTTCCCCCGTGCAGCAAGATCTCTCCTTGCTAGAACTCAGCTCGATCCCGCAGCATGAGAGGAACAATCCGCAGGGACCCCCAGGACGCTTCGTTTAGGTCTCTCCACTCCTGTGTGTCGTCGTCTCTGGTTTCAGAGAGTCCCCGCGGCTCTGGGAGTGCGGACTTCCGCGTGAGGTTGCCTGGCTGCGCCGCTGTTCTCTCCTTTCCCGATGAGAGGGAGCCGCCTGTCGGGTTTTGCCACAGGCAGGAAAGAGGAGGAGGAAGCCAGCGTGCCCTCTCCCCCCCCCCCCGCCTTACCTGGGCACCACAAGTGGCTGGGGAGGGACAAAGCAGGCACTTCCCGCCATTGATGTGTCAGACTGATACTGCTGTGGCAGCTGAAAAGCCACAATGGTTTTCTTCCGTGTGTTTGTGTGTTTAGAGAACCAGAATCACCCAAGTCCCAGCTAATTCAATAGGCAGAATTTCAGAACTGAAGTATAATGGGTGGTGATAATAATAATAATAATAATAATAATAATAATAATAATAGTTTATAAGTTGCATTTATATCTCACTTTCTTCTCCAGGAAGCTCAAGGTGGTGTGCATTTAATCCCCACAATAACCTTGTGAGGTAGGTTAAGATGAGAGGCAGTGACTGGACCAAGGTCACCCAGAGAAGTTCATGGCTGAGTAGGGTTTTGAACCATAGTTCTGCACATCCTAGTGCAACACTCTCTAACCACCATACCACCACTGGCTCTCAGCGTGTGTTCAAAGTGGTGAAAGCTGCAGTTTCTACTGGACCCCTATTGACTATAGCCAAGGACCGAACACTTCATATAAAAGCTGCTCGCTACCTGTTACTTATGATGGGTTTGCTTCTATGGTGCTGTCCAGTTTTGTCAGTTATATAAGCAAAAGGTGCCCATCCCAGGAAGCTTACAGTCTAAAGTTGAGAAAAGACATGAGAGAGAAGAGAGCAGGACCCAAACCAGTGGATTCAAGTTACAAGAAAGGAGATTCAGATTAAACTTCAGGAAGAACTTTCTGAGAATAAGGGCTGTTCGACAATAGAACGGTACCCCTCAGACTCTCTGTTGGTGGTTGTTAAGCAGAGGTTGGATGGCCATCTGTCAAGGATGCTTCACCTGAAATTTATGCATTGCAGGGTGTTGAACTACATGACCCTCAGGGTCCCTTCCAACTCTACAATTCTATGATCGCTGTGGCATGTGCAAAGGGCAATACTGTATAGTGGTACCTCGGGTTACAAACACTTTGGGTTACGCGTTTTCAGGTTGCGGACCGTGGGAAACCCGGAAGTACCGGAAAGGGTTACTTCTGGGTTTCACCGTGCGCGCAGAATCGCTAAATCATGCTTTGCGCATGTGCAGAAGACCAAATTGCAGCATGTGCAGACATGGCGCTGCAGGTCACAAACGCTGCAGGTTGCAGACAGGCCTCCGCCACAGATTACGTCTGTAACCCGAGGTTCCACTGTATATAAATAATCCAAATAAATAAGAACAGAGTGGGGGATATGTATAGGGATGCATACCCTTCCTCTTTAATATTATTAGGATTCAGGGTTGTCCCATGAAATCAATCTATAAAATGAGAAATGGAGTACGTAAATGGAGTTAAATTTCCTGTTTCCCAGTCACTGGTCAGCCCCTGCCAGCATGGCCATGTTGGTGGGGCAGAGTGAAGTTTTAGTCTAAAGCAGAAGTTTTCAACTTTTTTGAGTCCATGGACCCCTTGACCAACTACATTCTTTCTGTGGCACCCTGTGGGGTTCAGGAGCCCAGTTTTCTCACTCCTTGCCTGCAGAGCTGGCAGCCTCTCACCCTTTTTCAAATACCCACCCTTGTGGAGTGTTCCCTCAGCCTCCTTTCCTCTCTCCTCTCCCCTTTCCTTGGGAATCCTCTGGGCAGCAGCTGCTGCCACCCCTAGTCTCTGAGCTGCCCCACCACCACCACCCACCCCAAAGAGAGGTGCCTCCTCAAACTGCCTCACAGCGGCCTGGGACTTGTCTGTCCATTCCCAACAGCAAGGGCTGGCAGACTGGCTGGCTGGGCTCCCTTGCCCGCTTGCTTGCTTATTCTGAGGCCGCCCCAGCTCCTGGCAACCAGGCAAGCCCCAGAGGCCTCATTTGCCTGTGAAGCTTGTAGCCAGGGCTGCTGCAATAAACAGCTGTGCAAGCCTTTGGGAGGCAGAGAAGCAAAAGGAAGTCAGAGGAAGGAGGGAAGGAAAGAGGGACAGAGGCCCACAGCACCCCTGGCTATCATTCAAGGCACCCCAGGGTGCTACAACACACTGGTTGAAAAACACTGGTCTAAAGCATTTGGGGGATACCAGGTTGGGGAAGGCTGACATATGACAAGCAGGTCCCATGTAAGCAGCAGAAAAGCACTGGCAGTAGTGAGTGATGGCATATATTGTTTTTGAAGATGTGCAAATGACCTGAGTTCCCAGGAGCTGGCATTAGGCCCTATAATAGCGTTACATGTGCAAATATAGGGACAGAGTTGACACTGGGGTTTCTTGCAGCAGGATCCAGTCCTTGTCTTTGTGAAGGACAGATGGTCTCCTGTTGTGGATCTGCAGCATCACATACAATGCTAACCTAATCCATAGAGGCACAGGAAATGCCAAATCATAAGTAAGCATGTAAAACTGGAAAGTCTTTCTGCTGCTTACTAAGAATTAAATATATGCCCTTTGATAATTAACTTAAATGGAAGTATTTTTTAATTCTGGTATTCTTGCTACGTATGAATCTTCCGAGCAACTGGGAGAAAGAGGATTGTATTGTCTGGCTGTAAACCAGAGATGGGAAAACTGCCCACTGCCACCCAGTGTTGTTGCCCTATAGCTCCCATCAGCCCCAGCTTAATGGTTAGGTAAGATGGGAGTTGAAGTCCAACAGCATCCAGAGGGTCACACATTGTAGGCAATGGATCTTGTGGCATACTCTGGAAGAAAGCTGGAAGCATAAACTGGGTGTGGAGGTCAGCAGATTTCCATAATAAGCTGTGTTTTTTATGAAATAGGGTGTGTATACACACACCATACATTTAAAATGCATGGGCGGGGGGCAAGAACCAGGGAACTGTAGCTGACCCCTTACTGAGCTACAATTTGCATCACCCTTAACAAAATGCAGCTCCCAGGATTATTTGTGGGATAATGTACTTCAGATGTATGGTGTATATGCAGTCTCATAGCTGCACAGTGCTATCCAATAAGTGAACCTGTAGTGCTCAGTTAATAGTGAGATAAAAGCATTTTGAGACTGACTTGTCTTACAGCACCATCTACTGTGCATTTGACAAGACTGCAAGTATTAGTGTATACTGCTTTATTGTATGCATGATGGATCCCTTTTTATATTTGTTTGGGTTTTTATGCTGAAAAACATGTGATATATGAAATGTAAATAATAAGTGCTTTTTTACAGAAAAAAAGGTGCTGGTACTCACCATGCAATTGTTATAGTAAGTGTAATACTTTTAATATTTGCAGGGTGTGTGTGTGGAAAGGTTCTCTTGAGTACCCCCAGAAAAAGCACTGTATATAATTCTTAAATGGTATGCAGGTTTTGGTGTCCTCGGGTGTCTTCCCGTGTAAAAGGTATTAAATGGTATTGTAAACAAGGCCACAAGAAATTACTATCTTGCAAAACTCTTTACCAGCCTACTGGGGGCAAGGAGAGAAGGATAAGAGAATTGATTCCATTCCTCTTGCAGCAGTCCACTGTACCTCTGGTTGCTTTCTATGCTGGACACAGAGGAGAGAGAGAATACTTTTCCTCTCTGCTCATTTGCCTGAGTGGAATTCCATGAACTCACTTGCATGCAGTTCTTTGTTGCTTCTGGCTAGAGAGCAGAATTCTGACTATCTTGGCCTTGGCAGACTGCCTTTTCATACATAACAGCACTTATTGAAATTTGTTGTGCCCAAGGCATTATCATTCCTAGTCTAGGGCCCAATATCTGCAATGATCTTTTTTTCCAGACTGATGCAGAAACATTGTTTGGCACCTGATGCAATCATATATATTTCTCCATCGTCTCTCCATCGCTTTGTAGTGTTTTCGGTTATTTTTTGTATTTACTTATTTATTTATTTTAAAGACCCAAAACTCATGAGGTGGCAGCTTCGGTTTGCCTAATGCTAGGTCTGGCCCTGGCTTACCTACTCTTGTGCAACACACTCATTTTTTTATGTTATTAATATTTATTAGTTGCTTTACTCACAAAAATGGCCCAAACTAACTGACAACACAAAATAAGCATTGAAATCAATTACAATGAAACCAATGAAAACCTAAGAAAATGGAGATGAAATTTGGTTACATATATCACTTATTTTTGAGATTATGTGTTTATTTTAATTATTATTTTCTTTTTCTTTTCTTAATATTGTTAATATTGTTTTTTCTGTTTTGTGTATTAACATCTTTTTACCAAAAAAAATCACTTTTTATGTTTAATTGTTATATGTATGTATGTCAAGTTTGTCTGTCAGCATATAAATAAACTTACAAAAAAACCAAAAAACCAAAAACCAATGAAAACCTTTCAAATTCAGGCACAAAAAGTCAGGTAAAAAGGAAAGCTTTGGCTGGTGCCTGAATGTAGATAAACATGCCCCCAGGCAAACATCTCAGGGAAGTGTATTCCACAAGTGGGGAGCCACCACTAAAAAGGATTATTCTCATGTTGCCACTCTCTGGACCTCCTGTGGAGGGCACACATAGAGAAGGGCCTTAGATGGCAATCACAGGATCTTGCAAACCTTGGCCACAAGGCTTGGATTTTTAATTTGTGGGGGGAGCATATGTTTTTGAATTCTAGTTCCCATATAATTTGGATTACCCTGCATATGTAAATATTTACCCCACACACTTTTGAATTCCACCTTTTAGGCCTTGCTGCTCTTTGTAAACCATTATGAGGTTTTTTTAAAAAACAACAATGTAGTGTATGGATTTTGTGAAACAAATAAACAAACAAACAAACCAAGTGGAATGGAATATGGCCAGATGAAAAGCTGAACTATCTTTTAGGGCTCCAAATTTCTGAGTGACCCTTTCTACCTGGCCAGCGTTCATATATAAAAATGGAAATAGATATATGCAGCCAGGCACCCAGCCTCCTGCAGTTCAAAGAATTCTACTGCTTGTGCCAACCAGGCTCTCAATATTCAATTCCCACCCACTACAGATTTGGCACGCTTTCTTGTGATAAAATAATAGCTATCCCGTTCCAAACCACAGGGAATTTTAAAAGGCTGCAATACAAGCATCAATATGAGTATGCTCTCCATATTGGGAAAGCTCCCAGATAATTAGAGCATCACAAGAACCCCCATTTGGCAGGGGGCCTACTTAGCAGAGTACTTAGCATAATGATTAATTCAGTCTGTAATTGACTGTGCATAATAGTGTTCTCGTATTTGGATGCTAATGCTTTTAAGGAGTAGCTCCAAAAGCAAATTGAAGAAGCTGGAGATCCCTTTGATTTTAGTGTGCTCTAGGTGAGATTGCTGAGTAAGAGGTGAGTGCATTAAGAACCTCTTCTATCTGACTTGTGTGTGTGTGTGTGTGTGTGTGTGTGTGTGTACGCTGATTCTCATGTTAGCTTTTTATACATGGAAACTCGTGCATGTGTATTGAAGAGAATGGCTGGGCAAGTGTGTGTTAGGAAGCTGACGCACATACTGGCCTCTTGAAGTTTGTGACATTTCTAAAACATATTCCAAAGGCACCTATTATGTTATTTCATGCACAGGGGCGTATCTAGGGGTTGGTTAGGTTGGCCCTTGCCAAGGGTGCAGGCCCGCAAAAAGCGTGTCTGTCCACTCTGGCTCGGAATTGCTAGAAGCCTGTCTGCTCCCCAGGCTGTTCCTTTGCTGTTATGGGCAGCCAGGTGAAGCATGCAGGCTCCTCTGCAGAGGAGCACAAGGGACTGGGGGGGGGCACCAATACAGCTTTTTGCCCAGGGTGCAAGGGACCCTAGGTACATCTCTTTTCATGCATGCTTTTATTCTAATTTTAATAAATACAATAATAAACATGCTTATATTGTTTTTCAGTTCTAATAAGGGACCCCAAGGCAATTTACAAAAACAAATATAAAACTGGTCTGAGAACTGGCCCTTACTGCATCAAGCAAACCTGTACACTTTGGGGAGTGGACTTTGTATTGTGGGAACTGCCATATCATTGACAAAAGAAGTATGCAGTGGAGTGGAAACTTACATTTGATTTGAAATAACTATACATGGAGCAGGCCTGGGAAGCAACAAATTTAGTTTGTTGAAGATACCATGTTGTTTTGCCACTTGTGATCTGTAATGATTAGAAAAAAGATTATTATTTGCTTTTATGTATTAGATAGGGTGTGAAATTTGACTTGCCCAGTCTGTTCATTATGACATGAAACCACCTGATGTCTATTGTTCCTGGTTCTGCTTCTCTTTCCTAACTCTCCGTATTTTACCTAAAAGTCAATTTAAAATTTTTTAAAGCAATGAATGAAACTCTTATCTTTGTACAAGAGTCTACATTCCAGCCGTGCAAAAGCCAGAGGCTAACACACACACACACCTTCCATCAAAGCAAACAAAAGCATTATCACAATTCAACAGCACATCTCAGTCAGTCACACAAAAGCACTTGAGATGGGCACACAGCAGGGCTTCAATGTAACTGACCAACTATGGTTTTCATTATGTATGTCCTATCCTGAATTACACACCTGTTTCCCAAAGTGAACTGATAGTAATGCTGTCTCATTGCCACAACCACCACTCCTTCCATACTCCACTTATTTTCTGGGTGGGGGAGAGTGGGAGCTGATATTCCTCATAGGAGGCAGATTTGGTTATAGAGCTTCTGTCAGTATTTTCATCCCTCCCATTGCAAAGATCAACAGATCATGTTTGTTTTACATTCTGTACCAGAGAAAGGAGGGGACGGAAACCACTCTACCAGACTTCCGTCCCTAGCACTGTGCTGGTTTTTCTTTGATCTTTCTAGAGACTAAGTGACAGTATGAGAGAGTTGACTCTCTCATGCATGTCCATTCTGTTTTGTCTTGTTTAACCAGTAGTAATAAAATTAGGTATGCAACAAAACCTCCACTGTTTTGCTTCCATTACTCTGCTACTATTGAGGTTCTCACAATAGCAAATGTGAGTCCACTACACCAGGACCTGTTCCAGAGGAATGCTGTGCTCTGCTGTTTCTGCATTCCTGTGATCGGAAGGTCGGTGAAGGTGCTCCCGACACCCAGCCCATGCAGACGCTGAAGACGTGGGCTCTATACAGGTGTAGGGACACTATCTGCTAGTTTTTCTAGCTAGTAAATAAGGCAGTACTGTAATGTGCCCAGTGCTGGGTCTGACTGGGCTTTTTTGGAGGGGCTTCTGCAAACCTGCTGCCCAATTTTTGCCAGATGGCAATTTTCTGCAGCATTCAGTTTTGTTGTAGGCGTTTTCAGATTCTGGCAGTTGAATCACATTGTCCTTCGCTACAAAGCAGTGATGGGGAGCTGCCAGCCTGTGGGTTGGAGGTGGTCAGCATGTCCTCCCTATTCAGTCTGCAGCAGCCTCCTGTCTTTAGCCTCACCCCTAATGGGAATTAGGCTTTCTGTTCTTTTTTAAAAATAAGCTTTTAGTGGTGCCTAACTGCTGCATGGCAGATGGCGCTATGGGTTAAACCACAGAGCCTAGGACTTGCCGGTCAGAAGGCTGGCGGTTTGAATCCCTGCGACAGGGTGAGCTTCCGTTGCTCGGTCCCTGCTCCTGCCAACCTAGCTGTTTGAAAGCACGTCAAAGTGCAAGTAGATAAATAGGTACCGCTCCGGTGGGAAGGTAAACAGTGTTTCCGTGTGCTGCTCTGGTTCGCCAGAAGCGGCTTAGTCATGCTGGCCACATGACCTGGAAGCTGTACGCTGGCTCCCTTGGCCAGTAAAGCAAGATGAGTGCCGCAACCCCAGAGTTGGCCACGACTGGACCTAATGGTCAAGGGTCCCTCTACCTTTAACTGCTGCATGGGGGGCGGGGGTGGAAACCAGCTGGGCAGAGAACAGAGACAGAAGGGGGGAGTGAGATAAAGAAAAAGGAGGGAGAGAAAGGGGAGAAAAGAGAATGAATGGGTTTGTAGGAGAGATGGCTCTGGGCCCCATCCACTTTGGTCAGCAATCTTGCTCACAGCTGCCGTACAACACCTGGCAGATTTCCCTTGAAAGAATGGAAGGTTGGGGGAATAGGATTTCTCACACTTATAAAGCAATGAACCCAACCTTATGAGAGTAAGTGGTGTTTCCTAATTTGGTGTCGGCTGATAACACTGGTCAACAACAAATTTGTTGTCTGCATTTTTTCAGTTGATTTAGGATGAATCTGATGCGCTGAATCCAAAAATCACATTGGTTTTGCTCAATCAGGTCAAGTTTTTGAGCTATGGCCACATGTCATTTTTAAACGTTTTTGTTCACATGTACGCTTGTGTGGAGCATTTTAGAAGAAGTTGGTGGGAGTAAAATGCCATGTCAAATAATTGTTTTGATTGGAAATGATTTTTTTAATTACAATAAGTATTCAGGTCCGATAGTTCTGGGTGATTATGTCGAAAAGGGATCAGTTTGAAGTCATAAAACCTCAAAATCTTCCATAAATTGGTGCGGCAAAGCATAAAGTTGCTTACCATGCTTATTTTGGTATTAAACTTGGTGACCAGGATAAAGCTTGGGCGCCACACATGGAGTGCAAGGCATTCACCGAGACTCTATGTGGGAGGACAATGGCAAGAGGAGTCTGAACTTTGGAATTCCCATGGTTTGGAGGGAGCTGACAAACCATGTCACTGACTGCTACTTCTGTGCTGTTGATGTGACTGGGATCAACAGAAAGAACCGGAGCAGCCTCAAGTATCCTGATCTTCAATCAGCACATCGTCCTGTAGCTCATTGTGATGAAATTCCAGTGCCTATCTTCGGATAACTTCCTGACATTAGTGACAAAGATGCCTCTAGTTTTGAAGGACATGAAGAAGAAGAAGTGGTTCTTGAAGATGATGCTCCACATCCATTTTCCCAACAGGAGTTGAATGATCTAGTTCGCGACCTCAGCTTGTCAAAGGACTCTGCCAAACTGTTGGCATCCAGATTGAAGGAAAAAAACCTCCTCTCTGACAGTGCTCGCATCAGCTTCTTCCGCAACAGGCATCAAGAGTAGCTCCGTTTTTTCTCGGAAGAGAAGGACATCACGGTGTGGATTTGCCAAGCGTGCCTTCCTCTTAGCACGTTTCTCCCTTGCGTCCTGAGTTTGAGTGTCTTCAAAGCCCATGACACCTTTGGTAAAGGCTGTTCTCCAATTGGAGCGCTTGCAGGACAGTGTTTCCCAGTTGTTGGTGTTTATACTACATTTTTAAAAATTTGCCCTGAGGCAGTCTTTAAACCTCTTTTGTTGACCACCAGCATTACGCTTTCCATTTTTAAGTTCAGAATAGAGTAGTTGCTTTGGAAGACGATCATCAGGCATCCGCACAACATGACCAGTCCAACGAAGTTGGTGTTGAAGAATCATTGCTTCAACACTGGTGATCTTTGCTTCTTCCAGTACACTGGTATTAGTTCGCCTGTCTTCTCAAGTGATGTGTAAAAAAAATTGGAGACACCGTTGATGGAATTTTTTGAGGAGTTGAAGATGGCATTTAAAAGTGCTCCATGTTTCACAAGCTTACAGTAAGGTTAGTAGTACAATAGCTTTGTAAACAATCATTTTGGGTACACATAATAGACATCTGTTAAAGTGTCAAAAGCTGACCTGCCGACTTCCATCCTGGACCACAGATTTCACCACCATTTGTCTCCCATCATGGTTATGTCATGTATAGCACAGTCTTATGCAGCCAACTTAGAAATAAGGCACACTGAGTTTTATGAAACTTACTCCTAGGTAGGCGTGTATAGGGTTGTAACCGTATTTCTGACAAAGTTCATACTGTGCCTTTATTAACTGCGTAACAGACAGAAAGTGAAAAGGTCAAGGCTTTCTCCCACCACTTTTAGTTTATTAAAGTACCTTGATGCTTGGAAAAATAAAATCTCCAAGTGCCTGCTTGTCAAAGACAAGAATCCTGATCTCAAAAGTGGCCCTATGCTCCCACCACCTAGTTCCAGAGGACCCTTCTCTGCTTAATAAGCTGTTGTTATGGTAACATGAGATTTTCCTCTGCCATGCCTCCACTCCACGCCCCTCTTGAGCAACGAAATTGGAAGCACAATTTCGGAATATAAACTCCATTTTGAACTACGTGGGACTTCCTTCCGTACCAACAAGTTTTAGGATCAGTTTATTTTCCAAGGACAAAACTCCCATTTACCAGCGGGGAGTCCTTCGCAGCAAAATCCACAGAACTGGATTTAAAGATTCTAGCCCGCCATAATAAAACGTCTTCGCCTTTAGGATACCACGGGGCTCTCTCTCTCTCTGTAGCTCTCACGGTCAGCTGTGGAACTTGCTTCAAAGCATGCAAGCCCACGGCTGCAACTTTGAAGCTGCGCATGCACGCTTATCTAAAAGCTGTAGGGGTGGGACTAGAAGAGCCTAACAGACCGCTCTTCGCCCACGAGCAAAACACACGCACAAAAAACCACGCCCCACTTTGTCTCCTCCCGCCCCCTCCTGGCTTGTGGAGTTCATGCCGCCGCCCCTGACTGCGCACGCGCGCCGCCTCGGCAGCGAATCACGCCTTCCGCGAGCGCGGCCCCGCCCCTCGACCCCGGCCTACGTGGGGTCACGAGCAAGCGGTGCTGAAGCGCCGCCTGTGAGCTGCGGAGCGCGCTGTTGCTCTTTGGGCTCGCCTCTTCCTCTCAGATGGGGCGCGCGGAGGGGCCCGCCTGGTGCGTGCGGGGCGTCGCTTGAGTCGCCGCTCTCTCCCCGCCGCCTTCCTGCAGCCAGCCGTCCCCGTCATGAGGCGCAGCGAGCGGAGAGGTCACGGAGGGGGCTCCGGAAAGGCAGCTCTGGAGGAAGAGGAGCTGCCGCCGCCGCCGTCGGAGCCCAACGGGGCTTCTCCCCCCGTGGCAGAGGTTTCGCCGGGACGCTGTAGGGGCGCGACGCCGGGAGCCGCCGCCGCTGCCCCCACGACCACCACTGCTTCCACCACGACGCACGGGAGCCGGCGCAGCACGGAGTCCGAGGTGTACGATGACGGGACCAACACGTTCTTCTGGTAAGGGGGCTGGAGCCCGTGTCCTTCCCCCTCGTCGCCTCTCTTCCCCGAGGCCCTTTCCCCCTGACACGCGGAGGGAAACGGTGCAGTCCATGGACACGGGTTGCCCACAGTAAATAGACTTGTCTGTGCACAACTAAAGATGCAGGTAGGCAGGCTGTCGGTTTAAAAGGCTAGGGACCAACAAGGAGAAGGGACTGAGCGCGGTGAACTTGAGGACGCTGGAACCGAGGATATAAAGATAGGTGTGCATCTCGTTGGAATCAGGCTGGACTTCTCTTTCTGGGTGTCTCCTTCCCAGGAGCCCTGCTGAGCCTGCTTCTTTTCTCAAGTCACTTCTGCTGTTCCTTCTCTTAGGAATTGGCCCTCCTTTGGTTTCTCTCCTCAGCTTTTGCGGTCAGTCGGGGAAGTGATTAGTGTTACATCCCTCAACACAGTTGTTGAGTAAATATCACGTAGCTCTGTACGACTTACTGCTGAGTAAATACGCTTTATATTGCTGGCTTTTCCCACCTCTCCTGGCTTGATGAGTATTTGATATAGCAAAATCTCTGAGAAATATCTGTAATTTACAGCACCAAGAGGAAACTCAGACTGCTTTCCCATGCATACTTGGAAATATATCCTGTTTAATTCAGTTAGACTTAATTTCTGAGTAAATACATTTGATCTTGCTTCAATTGCACACTTGTGGGATAACTTTCCTAGGCAACAGCCTACTTGTGGTAGTTGAAAGGCAAAACCACACTTTCATCTCCTTATCTCAAGAGAATACTTGCCTGGGCGGTTTGTAGAAAAGAGCACTTCTCTAAGTGCCCTTGCTTATTGGTTTGTGATAGTTTTCCAGATATCATTCCAGCATTTGTACTACAAAAACATAAGGTTTTGTAGACACAAGTAGTGAAATATAGTGTGACTTTTGTAGTTGAGCAGTCTCGTGAAGAGATGGAGGCAGAATATTTACTAATATTTACATACTAGTAAGTAATTTTTCATCTATAGTAAAAAAAAAAAGGATTGACAGACCTCAACACATCCATATCTGATGAAGTAGGTGTGCACTTGTGTGATGTTATTTTTCTCCTTTAGACTTATCATGACTACCTTGTTTAGTTTATTATATTCTCAAACAGAACTGGTTAAAACTTTGCTTGTCCTGATGCACACCTAAAAGCAAAGCCATACTTTATTATTGTTGAGACAGTATGAAAAAAGACTGTATCAAAACCATCTTCAAAGCAAAAAATAATAAAAATTCTTTTGCCATGAAAAGCCTACACAAGAATAAAAGATATAGTACAATACCTAACCACAAAGATATCGTAATTGTGGCATCACTAATTCTTGTATATTTTTCCACTTTGTGTTTTTATTTATTCCACTTGCTTTATATCTTTGAGGTGCCACTTCTCTTTCTCTTTCTATTACAGTGTTTAGGCTTGTAATGTAATACCCAGAATGATGGTTCTTTTCTTCCTCCACAATGGGTATAACTTTTTCTTTTCGTGCAATTCTTGAGAGGGCAAATTATTTTCTAGCAAACAGCATGATGTTAGTTGGAAATCTGGTAATTTAATTAAGCATCAACTCAGTGTCCTTAGTTTCACTGGGAGAGACAAAATTTCATGCAAGCTTTAAAAAAAATTCTCAAGCGTTTTATCATCCACAGTATGTTAAGTAACATGGTTTCCAGCTTCAAAACCCTTTCTTCTTCTTGTGCCACATACATCAATTATGGAAAAGGGAATACAATGATTAGCTTTAGACATCAATTTATCTTCTTCAAAGACAACAGAGGGCATAGTTTTTCTGGTTCTGCAAGAGGCTTAGTAAAGATAGAAGAGCCTGATTTGAAGTGACTCCGACCTGGTTTGGCTTGAGGTTGCCCCTGAGTCTGACTCCTCTGATCTTGGCAGTAATAAAATTTGGAGTATGTTGATCTTGAAAGATCTGCTGATATTCAGTGAGAGTTCTGCAAACATAGAGTATATCTAGTGAGGCTGTAGTGGTTATTTCATTCCGGCAACATTGTAGGTACTGACTTAGAGCCTGCAATATCTCAGGTTTAGGAAAAACAGTCTTTTATCAGAGTTCAGGAAGGACCACAGAGAACATTCTGGGAGGTTGCTGTGTATTGGCTGAATTAGTGACCAAATAACTGGATCTTGCAGACATACTGGCACAGTCCTGCCCTTTCAATGGAGAATGGGTAAAATTGTAACTTGATTGCTTCTTTAATACTAGTTTAAAGATTGTACATTTTATTGCTGAACTATTTTTCCAACACTGTTGATGATGTTTCATTATTCTGGGTGATAAGTGTTCTATAATATAGTCAGATCTTTTAGATCATCTTCAATGATTTGACCATTGTTTGTTTAACTGCTATTTTGATTATATGTGTCTGTTTAAGCTATGAAGAGAAGTGCAGTATTTAATGAGTTCTTAAATACTCTTACATTTGATACTTGAATATGCTCTAACTTTTGAAAAAGGAATCTAAGAACTGACAGAATGTTGATCTTTCATAGTATTTTATGTTACCTTGATCACCAAACACATTCTTTTAGAGATTCAGTTTAGTTCATTCTAATAGTGAATAACTGAGGAATGTAATTTTACATTGATCATAATTTAAGGTGCAGCATGTACACATACTTTCTGATTTTTTTGGAAGGACAATAGTGCATCAGGGGTGGAAAACCTCAGTCTAAAAGGCTAAACACAGCTCTGTTACTCTTGGAACTCTTCCAGGCATGCCCCTTGTTGGCTTTGTAGTGTCCTTGAGTGTTTTTTTCTGACTGAGATGTGTTTTTGAAGTAATATTTTACCTTTTGTTTTCTGAATGGAGACTAGAGAAATATGTGTTCTAATCTATTGTATAAAGGTAAATTTTTACATTTCATGCTGTTCCCACTTTTGTTTCTGATGCTTAGCGCTGCCCTGTGGCCCACAAAAGGTTGCCCGAAAGGAAATGCAGCCCTTGGCCAGAAAATTGTTCCCCATCGCTACTATACATGTCCACTCAAAAATAAACCCCATTCAGTCATTCGATGTTCTGTATACTATCTGAAAAAGACAAATAAACAGTTAAAAAACCCCACTGCATTTCTTTAGGAGTTACTCCCAGCCAGTAGTATTACAATTGTAGTCCTAAGTAATTTTTCATGCTCTGAGAGTTTGCTACAACAAAAAGAAGAGAATCTATTGGCAGTTTAAAGATAAACAGATTTAGTATGGTGTATGCTTTCATGGACAAGAGTCAGTTTCATCAGATACATGAAGTGTTACCCTCAATTTAAAAGCAAACATGTAAATGAGGCTGAATGCTCATTAAATGTAAAAGAGGAAAAGGGGATTGGATCTGGCCAGTGGTCTGGATCATAGAGTCTGACCTCTGCAACTAAGTTTGATAGGGACCACCCACCTATCAATCTCTTGACATCCCTGTGATGATGGTGATGTTTTTCGCCCTGTGTGGTACATGGCTTTGAAGGTCCTGACCATTGTCCAATTTTTAGAGTTTCAAAGAGCTGCACACAGCTCTGCAATCATTGATAGCCTGCTGATTGTTAGTACTTCCAGAGAGCCTTGTATTGCACTTTAAAGCCCCAACAATTAGCTTATTGTCAGAACTTAAAAATCACATACTGCATTGGGCAAAATTGGGTTGCCCAATGTCATTGTGACATCAGTTGGTTGACTTCCTGCAAGCACTGGTAATCAATCAGCTGATGAGTGGTTCTTAGAGAGAACTGTATGGGGGGGTGCCTGCAATTCCCCCTTTGCCCTGCCCCACAGCCAATATCATATATGATGTCAGGTGTAGGACAGGTGAGCATGGCTCTGTCAAAATGGTCTCATGGGCTAAGTGGAAAGGCCTTTAAGGCCTAATTGGGCCCCATAGGTCAGAGCTTCTCTACTGCTCGTGTAAGAGGCGTATGAGGACTGTTCGCACACACATTTGGCCACCATATGAATGCTATACACTTAGACTTCAATCCCTAAAATAATGCATCCAGTTAAATGCTTGGAAAGGGCAGCCATATTTATGTAAAGTGCCACATGCATGGTTTTTCTTCCTGACATTTTTCGTAATGTGTAGGCATTGTGGGTGGAAGCAGAGTGTAGCCAGTAGATGCAGTGCAACTGTGCAATCCATGTACAGAGAGTGCATGTGCATTTGTAAACAGTGTGACATTTCTATACAAAGTTGAAATGTATACAAAGAAGCACTGTGACCATTCACAGCTGTAGCACAAACGTCATAACATAGCACACCTATAGCGGAAGAAAAAATATTTGGTCTCAGTTGAATCTTAAAATCACTTACTGATTCATTGTAGTTCAGCATGTTCATGCTAGAATTTTTCCTTTGAAATTCTTTTACTGAAGAACTGAGACTTACAGACTAGCAGTATGTTCATGGGAGATTGAAATGTTTGCTGTTTTTTATGTCAGGTTTGTAACTGTCCTTCTGCTTAAGATAAATATTTAATATGGTCCTTAATATAGTCATTCAGCATTTAACATCTCAACTGAGGGGCAAAGCAGATGTGGCAGCAACACAATTTAGGCTGGATTGTACTGAAATCTGTAGTGAAATTGCAGTGGAAGATTATGAAGGGGGGAGGGAGGTAAATAACCTTCTGTGCCAACCGCCTAAAATAAAGTCTTTTAAGTTATTTCTCTTAGTGAGGCTTGCTTCAGTCATGGAGCACCACTGATGGAAGGTTCTCTCCCCTCCCCCCTTAAAGCAGGCTTGGAGAGAGACCATAGCAGGGGATTCTTCTCCTGCCTGTGCTGTCAGCCCATCAGTGCAGCCACCCCATTTTGTAGGGGCTTTGCATTATTGTAATTCAGTTCTTCTGACATAACTTCTAGTTTGGCCCCAAGTGAGCGACTTCAGAAGTACATAGAGGTTGAGAAGGAGAAGTTGGGAGGTTATCTGTGTACTGTTGAGAGTTGCGCCAGAACCTGTGGAGCAACCCTCAAGTTCTTTCAGCTTTGCTGTTTTTACAGAATAATGAACCATTGTCAAATGACTTTGTTTTTCATAAGGACTTCTGGAAAGTGCTGGGAAATGGCTGTCTTTGTTTATCTAGACATAGGTGGCTGTCCTGTTGCTGATTCCTTTAAATTGATTCTTTTGTGTTGACTAAAATCTGCCCTCTCATTGAGTTTAATTTTATGCTGTACTCTAATATAGATTATTGGAATGGATTAGAGGTTTTTAAAGATAAATGCTGCCAAAAGAGCACATGAATGCTGCCAAAAGAGCAGATGATTTACCTTTTATTTGTTTTCATCCCAAAGTTGCTGGGTCTTCATTGATTTCTGGGAGAAGAATGCCCCAATGCTGAAAATACCTAAGTCATTGAGGGTGATTCTGCCTGTCCTTTGTTTCATACTTAAGAGTTTATAAAGCAGCTGTCATTCTGTGACTTGCAGAAAATGGAATGGAACATAACTTTGGGACCACATTTCCTTATGTAGGATCCACAAAAGAAAACTAATCTAGTTGTACAAAATTAAACCATAGCTTACTGAACTGGAGGTAATCTCTGCATAGAAGCTAGGTCATGAATGTCCTCTTCCATTCCTTATTGCTGCCATCTCAACGAAGTATATACTATTGCTATTGATGATAAATTGTTTGCCTTTTCTGTTCCTTTGTTAAATGATGCTTGAATATTGGACTCTCTGTTTCGTGAAGTGGCCCATGAGAGATGAAGAAAACTATTGAGTGATGATCATCCATCACTCTTTGTGGAATGAATTCCCCATACACTCTATAATGCCTGTATGCCTTCCAATCTGCTCTGAAGAGTTTGAGCATCCTCTAGAACAGATTGGGGAGGATGCAGAGGGTTATAGTGAGCAGGAGAAGAAAGGGAAGTCCCATCATGTGAATTGTGTAACACTGCATGCTTATTCTCTTAGAATAATACGCAAAGTCTTTTATATTTGAAACTGAGAATGTGGATCTTTATAAATAGGAGTTTTCAGTTTACTGAAAGCTGGTACATGGAAAAGTTGCAGACATGTTTGTGTTGGTTAGTGTGGAGAAACAAACCTTTCTGATAATCTTTCATGTGTTGTGTAACTGAAATTCCTTAAAATTGTGCCTCAACTTCCAGTCTTCTGAGTTGAAAAATTGAGTTCCTGCACACTCATAATGCATAGTGTAGTTCTGTTGGTTACAGTGCTCATATTATTTATATACTAAGCTTCAATATAGTTGTGAGAAGGCAACTGTATTTTCAGAAGCTAAGTTTTATTTACGGGAAAGCTTCCAATGCAGTGTTATGATCCCCTACTTAGCTAAAGATTGACAGCTTTTGTACTAATGCTGTCAGAGTAACTTTTACTGCAACCTTTGCCATTCTTTTAGGTCAGTTTGATCACCATGTTCGGGCGTATGGGCTGTTGCTGCAGCAGTGTCTGTCTGACTGTGCTCAGAATTTTGCCATTTGGAAACTAATTCACCCCTTAGAAATTGGTAGAAAGTGTTCCTCAAGGCTTGATGTTACCATCTGTGCTGCTTGGTTTATTACACTTGCAGGCTGTGGACGATCTGTCTGTGGAAGTTAGGACTAGATCTTTCTTTATGACCTTCCAAAGAGTCTGCAATGCTTTGGGTTGTTTGAGGAAACTGTTAGTATAGGGTTTGTTTGTTTTTCTCTGACTCAATTATTTTGTTCAACTTTTATTTTTATATTTAGTGTATTTTTAAGTGAACTGTTTTTGGAATACAGTACTATAAATAAGCACGGTAAATTTAGCTGCCCTAAACTTTAGATTGGAGGAAGGGTAAATCTTTAATAAATGAAATAAAATAAATACATTTTAACCTGCTGAAGATACTGAGCAACAGTAAATAGTCCTGAAAAATTTATTTGTTGTTGACTTTCTCTCTTTCTCTCTCCCCACCCCCTGTACAATAGGCAAGCACACACCTTAACAGTCCTGTTCATCCTGACCTGCACCCTGGGATATGTGACACTGCTTGAAGAAACCCCACAGGATACAGCCTACAACACAAAGAGGTAACTAGCTGTCACATAAGTGTTGCAGTCAGCTTTTATTGCCAGGTTTTTTTAGTAACTAGCTAGAGTACCCATTTTTCTTTAATTTACTTTTAATTTATTTTGGATTTTTGATAAATTTATCAGTCCATTGTAGCCATAGCAATGACTCCCCTGTCATTTGTAAAAATAACATCCCCAAATATGTAAATATGTTTTCTTTATGAGGTGATTCTACAGTTATATCAAAGCTTTAACTTTTGTAGTTGTATAAGGAAAAAGCCTTTTGTTTATTGACTGAATTCCTCGACTTCTATCATGAGATTTAAAAGACTGCCCCAAAGTAAAGTAAATAAAAAGGATAAACCAAAAGGCTTCTCCCATAGAGAAGCATTATTAAAATATTCCTATCTGCTGAAAATAAAACAGATTGATGTTTTCTGTAGAGTAAGTTGTACGTAAAATTTGTTAAATAATACTGGGCAGGATTCACCTAGCCAGGATTCACATAATCCGCAGAAGCCCTTGCATATTGGGGCTTTCTGCCCCTGTGCAGGTGTGTGTCAGGAGGCTCCCCAGAACAGTGTGCAGGGGGAGGAAGGGAGGGGTTGTTCCATCTAGCAGGCTGCAGTGCAGATAGAACGATGGAAGAAGTATGAAGTTTAATTCTACCACAATTTTCAAAAAAAATATTGTGGGAACTATAGTTCCTGTGTTACAGTTTTTATATAACTGGTTCATATTAGAACCACTTACTGAATTTTTGTATAAAGCTACTGAACGTGTCTGAATATATTGAAACATGTGCGTGCTACTTGTGGAGTAGTTGGAAATTACGGTGTTGTGGGAGAATAGAAATAATAGGTGACAAGGCTAGTGGCCACCTATGTTGCTGCCACCTCTCATTTCCCTCCCTGCAATGCCAAATACTACTTTCTCCCACCCACTTTCAGCACAAAGGCTCACCTGTGTTATGGTAAGATTATAGGGCTATAGTCAAGTTAATGCAGTATGGCCAGAGTGAATTGTATAATGGTGAAACAAAGACTCGGAGAAGAATGCATATGAAAGTCCAGTGGAAATCGCGGTACAGTCTGGACAAAAGAGGAAATTATGGTCATCAGCTTCAGAGCAGTGCAGGATATTAAACCAGCTTTAAACTGTTGTGGTTTAATACCTTCATTTGTGTCATAGTTACTGTAATGTCTTGAAAACTCTTGTTAATTAAAGGCGCACCACAAAAGAAGCAGCAAAGGTCATGTCCTCTCTTATTTGTCACCCCATGATGTATGTAAACTGACTGGCTCTCTTAGGTAAATGTTACCTAGGGCCAGAAGATATTTCAAATGGTGGTTTTTTTTAGTTCAGAACTTGCATTAAGTCAGGCTGTATACCTGTAGAACGTTGGCTGCAGGTTCTTGCGTGTTTGACAAGTGTAGTATCAACTGATGTTGCATAGCTGATAGATGCACATTATAATAGGTTTTCCCATATACCATTTAAGTTGCAGAAATATAACTGCAAAATACAGTCAAACCTTGGTTCCTGAATGCCCCCGTTACTATACGTTTCGGCTCCTGAATGTAGAAAACCAGTTTTCGAACATTTTCCGGAACCTGAATGTCCAACGTGGCTTCCGCTTGAATGCAAGAAGCTCTTGCAACCAGTCGGAAACTGCACCTTCGTTGTCAAACGTTTTGGAAGTCGAATGGTCTTCCGGAACAGATTACGTTCGACAACCAAGGTTTTACTTTATTGTGTGTGTGAACTTGGCTATATATGCTTATAAAAGAGAGGCTGGTCTTTAACTACCCTGTCGGAGTTGTTTTTCAGTTGCCTTTATCATAGCAGCAATTTTTATTGTAGGCTTTTGTGGTTCTTTTTATCAAACATCAGTGCTCTTGAAAGAATGTGATCCTATTCTGACATGCCTTCAGTAATATTTGTAAGTGGAAAATTGGTGTGGAAAATTGGAGTGAGTGGTGTCTGTGGAAAATTTTGGTAATGTGTCATCTGTGTATTCTAGAACTTGGAATACAATTGTTCTTGGTTAACTTGGTGAATTTATTTAAAGATGACCTCAGATTTTCATACTGTATTTTGTACTTTGTCATCTTGCACTTTGTAAAGCCACCGTGCTGGTGATATTAATGAATTATTCCAGTTGATCCTAGTTTCCATTTCTATAATAAATGATAGTTATGCCATGCATACCTAAAACTGAATGAGACCCAGTGCTTTTTTTCTGGGGTTACGCAGGGGTATGCATACCCTTAAACATTTTGTGAATCTAAGTTTGGCCTCATTGAGGGGCAGTATTTCAATATGAGTAGGAAAATGAGAGTACCCCTAAACAAAAGCACTGGTGAGACCCATAAGTAAACTAGCAGATACCAATCCTTACACAAAGTTGGACTAATAGCCAGCTCAGCCTAATAAATCTAAATGCTGGAGAGACAAGGGTTTTTTTTTCCATCCTGTAACTTAAAATGCCAGAAACGGAAGCTGGGAATGTATGTATGCAAACCATATGCTCTTCAACAGAGCTACAGTTCTTCATTCCAGATGTGAGTAGAGCTGTTGAGGGACTCACAGGTTTAGGTTGTAGGTGCATTGATAATGCTGTAAATGGAAGAGTTTCAAATCTTAAGGCCTCTCAGTATATCGTTCTGACTACACTCTAAAGTCTAGAGTAGCACACCTTTCAATCCTCTTTTGGAAGGGCATCCTATTCTTAGTGGTATCTAATGAGGAGCTTTGTCCTAGGGATTCATTGAAGAGCTTAGATTTCATGGAGGGTAATACTATCAAATGCTGCTAGCAATGATGTCTATGTGTTATCTCCAGTCTTGGAAGCAGTATGCCTATGAATGCCAGTTGGTGGTAATTGCAAATGGGGGAAAGTGCTGTTTATACTCAGGTCTCGCATGTAGATTTCACCTGGGCATCTCATTGGCCACTATGAGAACAGGATGTGTCTTTGGTTTGAACCAAAGACTCTTAGACTCTTCTTATGTTCTCACATTGTTAAAAAACCTGAGGTTATTGTTAAGTCAAAAACAATTGACTGCAGATAAAAGAAAGCAACATGATTTGATGGATGTAAAAGATCTAAAAATAATAGATGACATATTTCCTAGATTTCACATTCAGAAACCTCTTCTCACCACGAAGGGAAGGGAGTGCAGGGACACAAACTTCATACTATGACCTGAATAAAAAAAAAGCTGAGGGATCTCATAATGTTGTCATTGACTGGGCAGAAGTGATAACCAGTATTTAGCCAATGATTCGTCTGTGTAGGTGGATACAGTTATGCAGTTTATTTCCTAATCACATTTTAGATGTCTCTGCAACATCCCCCTTAATGCTGCATTGACTAGGTTGAGCTACTGCTTCAAGCATAGCGTAACAAACATATGGCACCACTTATAAAATAATTGCACTGGCAGCCAGTTCTGTGGTGCTGACCTACAAAGCCCTAAACAACTTGGGCCCAAGTTATGTTGACAGACTACCCAGTCAGTAAAATATTTGAATGAGGCCCTTATGTTTGTGCTACAACCTGCTGAGATCCATCTTGCAGGAACTAGGGTGGTGGTCTTTTTCATTGTTACCAAGCCTATAAAACAGCATTGCCTTGTGTGATAAGTAGGCACCAATGGTGCTTTGTTTTGGTGCCTGATAAAAGTTTTCTCCCCAGCCTTCACTTCCCATTAATACCATCTTACTGTAATTTGTACTGGCTCTGTAGCTGCTGTTGTATTGTCTTAATTATTTTTAATGGGCTGAATTCAGCTACCCAGTTCCGTTAGTGAATGCCAGCACGAAGATTCCCACAAGAAGAATGGGGCTCTCTCTTGCACCTCCCCCAAATCTTTTCTGGAGGGTTGGGAGAACCCCCAGAACGGGAGTGGGAAGAGAAATTGTTTCATCAGTTCTGTTGGGCAAGCTAAAATGCTTGCACTTTCTCCTTTGTGCTATATTGAATTCCACCCATTGTATATTCTTAATTGATTGAGTGTTTCATGAAAGGTGATATAGAAGTAATATTTAAAATAATAAAACTACTGAGCATATCCTTAATATGTGAGCAGGTTCCAGTGCACTGTGTATTTGATGTAAGGTGGTGATCAGTGTAATTACATGTGATAAAGTACTATCAGGCAGCAATTAGAAGATGTATTTCTACCCTGTTTTGGTCTTTTTTCCTCTATAAGTTAACAAGAAAGCATGCCTAATTACTCATAAGGGATTAAGAGTTCAAATGGAGGCTGCACTTAAACTTGCTTGTTAACCTGGTGCACCTTGGCTAGCATTATACTCTGGGTATATATCTATAGTTACAGATTTGAGTGCAGATTTTGTTGCAGTATTTGTGGTTTGCCACTCAAGGCTGCTGACTTGCTTTTTGGTCTGCACACAGATAATTTAGGTTCCTGCAATTTGAATTGATCTTGCTGCTTTGGTTTTATGTAACGTAAAACCAAATGAAGGCGTAAACCATTCATTTAGTTCTTTAGATTTTCCATGATGATGTAGAGTTTCATAAATAATCTATGTGAATTGGACTCCCTTTATAGAGTTATAAAACTCTAAAACTGTACATAGCCTGAACATTCTACCTCTGATATGTGTGCCTCAAACTTCAGATTAGCAATTATCTTTTTACTCAAGAAGCAACATAATTTCAAATTATGGTAAGATAAAACAGTGATGATTTATAGCAAGATGCATGAATTAAAGCAACATGTTTAATCTAGATTGCCTTCATGTATTAAATAAAGTGAAACTTAAACAGGGTCTATAAATTGGTTCCATGTTGTCTTAACTCATGATAACTTGACCCAGATGTTGTTTTTTAGCATTGGTGTAGGGCAGTATACTTTGTTATAGAGGTCACAAACCTGACTGAATCTGAAGACATGGTGTGGCTTCCAATAGTTTAGTAGTTTAAACAGTTCATCTTTATAACTAGGTTTCAGTACTATGGTTCAGTAACTTGATTGATGTGAAAATATTTCTATCTATTTTAGTTATTAAAACTTTTGTGGGAACTTACAGCCACACTAAATAAGGTGATAGCCAACTAAGTCAGACTCAAAGTAGACCTGTTGAAATCACAGGCTTGAGTTTGTATCATTTATTCCAATTGATCTACTCTGAGTATTACTAACATTGAATATCGCTCTGTAATTGTGGCTTGTGTACTGGAAATACTTAAATACTAGGTTGACTTTCTTTAAGGATTAATTCACGTTTGCAGAAATAGAATATGTTACAGCCTTTTCCAGACAGTTTTAAAGTGCCAAGGAGATCACATATGCCTATGGAAAACTAGTATGTAATTAGCCAGACCTGTTGATCTATGACTGTGCCTCATTCCCCTTTTAGCTACACATTACGGAGGCTGAATATTACCTGTGCTTCCCCATAACATTTATGAGCCAAGTAACTGTTTATGGCATGAATGACAAATGGAAGCATGCCAGATTGTATAAAGGGGACTTCCCATGTTGCAGATGACCAGGCAAGTTAATTATAACTCAGCTACAGACTGGTGGATCCATACCCAGACACGCAGTTAGCTTGGGACTTCCATCCCCTTGCTGCCTTTAGCAGCTTTGGCACATTGAGTAGGGAAAAAGCTGCCTGGTAGACTTCTCAGGGGGTCCCTGCTAGGAAGGAATTCAGTTGCTACCAAAGCAGGTAGCAATGACCTCATAAGGTCTTGATTCTCAGCAAGACCTCATTAGTGTCCATGGGAAATAATTTCAGTGTTAGAAACTCAGATAAATAAGCTAGGCACCAAATGGCTCCTTAAACCAGGGTTACAGTTGCCAAAATTAAATGTCTAGTTGGCATTTTGGAGCCAGACAGCTCAAAAGTTGTATTTTTCAATACAACTTTCTGGTTCCTGAAATTTGTTCTGATTGTGCAGATAAAATATTGGAGGTAGATGTGTTGTTAGTGTGCAGAAACAGGAAAGATCTAAAGATCCCCAGACATGCACCTTCTGATGGTGGAGACATCAGACACCAGGTGCCCAGGAATCTTCACTTGATTGTAAGAGGCCAATAGCCAGGTACAAAATGCGCCTAGTGCCCTGCGAATTTCAAACTCTGAATCATTCCCTTCTTGATATGGCCACACCAAAAGCAGAAGCTGTGGAAATTGAATTGTGCCAACTGCTTGACTGATCTGAATAAGATTTTTAAGAACCGACCTGCCTTTCAATTTTAAGAGAATCAGTGTTGTATCTTTTGGTTTTTCTCAAAAGGATTTGCGAACAGCTTTTAGTAGTTAAGAAGAGTTAATATTGAGCCAGGCAAAATCAGTTTTCTTCCCTGTTGCATGCTTTTGACTACTAAAATGTATCTAAAACAACCTATTTATCACAGAGTATGAACTTCATGGTCTTTCAGTCTTCAAGACTAGACTGCCTTCAAATAGTTTTTCTGATTTTAGATGTTCTATGGACTTTCAAAAGACATATTTAACAAAAACCATTCATGAACAGATGTAAATTGAAAGTGTTTTTTTTCCAGAGGTATTGTTGCCAGCATTTTAGTTTTCTTGTGTTTTGGAGTCACTCAAGCAAAAGATGGGCCATTTTCAAGACCTCATCCAGGTAATCAAAATTGCTCGTATCATAAAACTTCTCTTGATAATGATGCACTTGGTAAAATGGCTCCTAATGGTTATATGTAAATGTTGAAAGTAGTAACCTGTTTCATAGCCTATATCCCCTAGGTAGTACGTGATTTCATTATCAGAATCTAGCATAGTTTTCAGAAGTCCTCATCTGACTGCTCATTAGTCACTTAACAGATGACATATTTTACCGTACTTAATTGAATCTAAAGCTCACCTTTTTTGGCCAAATTACATTGTGAAAATTAAGGCGTGCATTAGATTTGATGGCACATTTACTTTCGCCAGCAAATACTATTTTTTGGTTTCAAGGTTCTGAAAATTGAGGTGCGCATTAGATTCAATTCTGCATTAGATTTAAGTAAATAAAGTATTTGCTATAAAAACGTAAGAAGAACCTGCTAGATCAGGCCAATGGTGTATGTGTATGTAGGCTGGAGAACTGCAACTGCAGAGCATTGTGGAACAAACATTCCACTTAGTGAGTGCTTAAGAAAAGGACACATTTCAGTTATCTATTTCAGATTTAGATTATACCTGGAAAAGGTGTGTGTGTCCCCCGGCCTCTTCTACCAAAAATAACTTACCTTGAGTAAGAGAGGCAGGCAAAGAGAGCACTAAATTTGTGCTCCTGTTCCACTGTCTACCACCTGCCCCCAATTCCACAAGTCCATCTGCCACCAGCCACCCTGTGGAAAAGACTGTGAGATAGAAAGAGACGCAGGCAAAGAATAGCCTTCTCCAGCTGGACTATTGTCTTTCCCACAATAGGGTTGTCTACTATTGAATGCCCTGGGGGAAAGATCCTGATGACTTGTTACATTTTTATATTTTTGTGACTTTATTAATGTATATTGTTGTTACAAATTCCTTCAAGTATCCTTGAAGATGTGACATAAATAATTATATTGAAAAGGGAAGTTGATGGAAAATGTGTGGTTTGTATTTGGCTAAACACCATTCTGCAGATTTGTAAAACTGAAAATGATAAAAAAAAACATTAAGGTATTTAACACCAATGTATTTACTGTATTCACCATCCTTCACTTGAAGTTTTGCTAAACATGGTAACTTGATAAATGTTTTGCATCACAAAGACAGCTTCCTCTGTGGGAAGTTTTACACACAAACACTGTTCTTCAGAGCATTAATATTTTTGTCTGACATTTTATTTCATTAGTCAGAAGTACAATAGAAATATTGTTGTAGACAATTTGCTGAAGTATGCTACTGTGATGCAAGAGTGCAGCAGTATGGCTCTCTTTGTTTAGATAGCACATTATCCTTGTTTCTTGTTTTAAAAATTTATTACATTTATATAATTGCAGCTTAACAAATACAATCAAATATTTTTAAAAAGGACATTTTTTATTTGAAAATATAACAGAAAAAATAACAAACCAAATATAAATAACAACAAAAATAAGATTATCAGCTGATATTAACATTAAGAATATTCTGACAATTCTGATATAAACATATGATATAATTCTGATATAAATATAGGCAATTCAAATGTCCAAATAGGTGTCTAAACAGAATTTACAATTAAGAAGTTGTTCATTCAAATGTAAAGGACAGTGAGGTTCAAACCACTAAGAGATAGATGGTAGATATTTGTCCATACAACTTCTCAGTATAGATATTTTAGCTACCATAAGGTTCTCAAACCCACTTTTGTTGCCTGTCTGTTATTCAACACATCACAGAAATATAATTTAAGAGTGTGTGAACATTTGCAAAAAAATTCTCCAAAACAAAGTTGATAAAGTGTTCTAATTTATGCCCAGAAAGAAACATCACAGAATGTGTCCATTCCATATGCCTCAAGAAAGCATTTTCTGAGTTACATCAATTCAGTTCTTGTATTACATGCTTGGGATATCCATCACCACAGATTCTCTTGTATAATGCCAATTCCAATAAGAAATAAAAAGAATCAAATGTTTTTGAAGTATTTCTATTGTTGATTATTCCTTTTCATAATAGTTTATATTGTGTAATTTTATTGAGTATCTTAAAGTCCTGGATTTTCTTCTGGTCTGTTGAGGATATTCTGTCCATTTTCCATGCCAATGCATTCAGTATCTAGAGATTCATAGAATTGTAGAGTTGGAAGGGAATAACCAAAATGCATTCATTTCTGTGTATCTGTTGTTTTGTGAATTTCCAAAGCATGATTATTGTATTCAATATTGTATTATTTCATATTCACTTACCCCCTCCCCAATTTTTTAAAACAACATTCCTACAGTTGTGCAGAGGGTGGACCCATAGATTTTTCTGTATATCTAACAAATGACTGATACTGTTAAGTATCCTCAATTTCAAATTAATGTTAATTTTATTTCTTTGTTTGTTGAAGGAGGATGAGTATGCAGACCTTACAGTGCAATCCTATGCTTGTCAACTCTCAAATCAGGCCTACTTTGGTCAGTGGGTTTATTCCCTGGCAGGCATGTTCAGAATTGCAGTCTTTGTCACACAATGTGATTCTGTGAGTCACTTGTCAACAAACTGAGTGCTTTAAACACTCGTAGTACTGGTTTTGAAGCAAAACATAATGAAAAACAATTTAGAAATTGTAACTCAGTGCTGACCTTCACTGTTAGAAATGTTACCTTTTCTATCATATACGTGAGAAGAAAAAGGCAACTTGATAGAATGGAGATGCTTTTGTAATATTGAATGGATGGATTATCTGAAAATGGTTCAAAAGGAATAAGTGGCCAATTTTCACACACACCTCTCCTGAGTTAAGCATTATTTTCAAACATTGCACACATCTCTGCAATTACATAAAATGATTTCCAAAACTGCTTGGAAAGCATAAAATAATCTGCTTTCTACAGAGCAACAAAGCTATTAGAGAAAGGACATTTCAGCTAGTCTGTCGTCTGAACTTGAGTAGTGAAGAAGACATAAGGCTGTTAATGAGAGTGCTAGAATAAAAGAATAAATGAGTGATCTGTCACTGAAGAGAAATGAGTGCTAATTAGGGATGCATGAGCATTCCTATGGTTGCCCTGAATGGAGCTTGATCTTTTCAAATGCTCCTTGTGAGCAGCCACAGAACACGCATAGGCACTACAAAACTACAAACCTTACTTGGGTGAGACAGTGATGGGTGTTCCTGTTCCTAGCAGGGGACTAGGGCTGGAACTGGCCCTTTCAGTCTTCCTTCCCCACCATCCTGGGACAGCAATTCCTAGCATTCCTGACAGAAAAATGACCCTGTAATTTAGGGCTTGCATTTGTGAGGCAAATCTGGACCTTTTCACAGCAGGGGCCTGTGTGTGGGCATTTGAACTATACTTACCCTATCCTAGTTTTAACAAGTGCATTTCAGTGTGTTAGTTGTGGAAGTCTCATAATTAAGTTGCCAAAACAGGAGTAGTTAAAAATAGCAATGCTGTGATACACTTCGAAGAAAGCTTGGTAAATGTTTATAATTTGAGGTGTGTTTGAGGAACATTGCCTATGCTGGTTGTTCATTCATGAGATACTTAAATGGAATACCTAAAACTATCATAATAAAATCAGAACTGATATTTTTTGCCAGAGTGGAAAATCTGAGCTACATCCATCTAGCTTTATATTCCTTAATACTGGGACCATTTTCATCAACTATGGGCGGAACAAAGAGAGAACTTGTTTAGCAAGGGTTATCAGATATCAGATTTTGAAAGGTCATCTTGTCTTCCTAAATATGACACTGGTAGGCAGCTATTAAATATGTATGTGAACCTTGTATCAAAGGAGTAGAACAAGATTATGTTGTGCAAAAACAATCCTAGATTTATAAATAAATGTGGATAATTGAAAAAATGTGGGTTCCTAGCAGCACATTTCAAATCTTGTTTAGTGTTGTGTTGAAGGCATAATCACTCCATAACTTGAAATACATTCTGCACTAAAGATACCCATTTATGTGTATGTTCTGATTTTCTTGCTTGTTCTTTTAGCCTACTGGAGGTTTTGGCTGTGTGTCAGTGTAGTGTATGAGCTTTTCCTCATCTTCATACTTTTTCAGGTAAGGATTTAAAAATTGAATCTTTTATGCAGTTTATTGGGGATTTTTAAAGACGTTTTGTAAAAGGTAATAAACATGAACAATAAAATGGGAAGTTTTCTTTAAAAGGAAGCATGCCAACATAGAAAGCTCTCTTTATACCAGACCAGATCACCAGTCCATCTAGTCTAGTATTATCTACTCTTGACTGGCTGCAGTTCTCCAGGGACCTACTTCTTACTGGACCCATCAGGATTTTAATCAGGCACCTTCTGCCTATAAAGCATGTGCTTTGCCTTATGCCCCCTCCCATAATACAATTTGTATAATTTAATTCTTCTTGGCATCCCTTGTTGTTGTTAAGTCATTTAGTCATGCCCAACTCTTCGTGACCCCATGGACCAGAGCACGCCAGGCACTCCTGTCTTCCACTGTCTCCTGCAGCTTGGTCAAACTCATGTTCATAGCTTTGAGAACACTGTCCAACCATCTCGTCCCCTGTCGTTCCCTTCTCCTTGTGCCCTCAATCTTTCCCAACATCAGGGTCTTTTCCAGGGAGTCTTCTCTTCTCATGAGGTGGCCAAAGTATTGGAGCCTCAGCTTCAGGATCTGTCCTTCCCGTGAGCACTTGGGGCTGATTTTCTTAAGAATGGATAGGTTTGACCTTCTTGCAGTCCATGGGACTCTCAAGAGTCTCCTCCAGCACCATAATTCAAAAGCGTCAATTCTTTGGCGATCAGCCTTCTTTATGGCCGATCTCTCGCTTCCATACATGACTACTGGGAAAAACATCGCTTTAACTATACGGACCTATATGGCATCCCTGCAGTCTAATATAAGATAATGTACCTGTGCAGAATGTTACTGAGAGCTGTCAGAAGAGAAGGTATCCACTCTTCTCAAGGCAAGGGGATTATTGCCTCTGCACTCATTTTCTTTCACACATCCATGTAAACAAAAGCCAAGGAAACTTCTATCAGGACTTTCCCATCTGGCTAGGTAGGTAGTTCTTGGCAAAAGTGTTTGGGTAGCAGTCTCGTATCTTGCATGGGATTTCCTGAGAACTGTTAAGCTTATCACAGCACCTTATGCTACATGGGGACTAGTCTCTCAGAACACTGGGAGAGTATTTTAGCTACTATTTCATTTGCAAGTAAACCAAGAAAGCACTTTTTGGTAATTTCATATGTTGTGAAAATTCTTATCCTTGATTTCACTGTTCCCAGTTGAGCCTATTTCCTGCAGAAATGCCATAATAATCTAGGTCTGCTTCTGTGAGAGTGCCCCTCACCACTCTGAACAGCTCCAGGCAGGCTCAGATACTGTTTTTCTGTCAGGTGTGTCACAACCATGGGGCTTAAATAGTACCAGCTTTGTAGTGGCCATGTAACTGCCCATCTGTTTCAAGTCAAAGCAATTATTTCTAGATGTGGATCTAGTCACCCTTTCCAAAAAAAAGAAGAAGAAAAAAGGAACTGCCTGAGCCAAGCTGCTTTTCTCCTTTTCAAAATGGAGCCTATACTTTCAAGGATGAGAACCATAAGCACAACTTCCTTAAAGCAGCCGTTTGTTAACAGGTGGCCTATTGGACTGAATAATGCTCATATGTGTTGCTCTTACACTCTTAGTTCTAGTCTCCTGTAGCCACATGCCAGTTATTTGAGAGAAGATTTCACTTTCACCTCAAATGCCAAAGGATCTTGGGTAGCTTGCTTCTGTCATTCAGGAAGCAAAGGTGCTCGTTGTTAATGAAGCATGTTCTATGGGTGCAACAATTAGGGGTGGAGTGCAGAGTACACTTAGGAGAGTGCTGCAGTAATTTTATTTTATTTATAAAGTTTATACACCACTTGATTGTAAAAAACCATTACAAAAAGAAAAAACCATTAAATGAAGAAAACATTACAATATGTTAAAACATACAAAAAGTTAAAATACTAAAGCAGATTAAAATTCACACCAGCATTTCTAAGCATCTGGGTAGGCTTGTCTAAGCAATGTTTGTAGAAGGTACTGAAAATAATACATTGAGGGGGCTTTTATCTGTCTTTAGTATTGTCTTGTGTAGGTTATTAACTTATACTCTTTAAGTGGTGAATAGACACAGGGCTTTATACAATCTTTTATTTAAGGTAATGAAACCAAATGTGCTTGACTCTTCCATCTGTGTTGCCATTTTAGAAAATGTTAAAATTACTATTCAAGAACAGTACAATATTTTGTCATATTAGAACTTGTTTTAACTGTTTCTTACTAATAGATGTGCTTAATTCTTTAGACTGTACACGATGGAAGACAGTTTATGAAATTCATTGATCCAAATTTAGGAGTCCCCTTACCAGAAAGAGATTATGGTGGAAATTGCCTTATATATGATCCAGACAATGGGACAGATCCCTTTCACAATATTTGGGTAAGAGACTGAAACTGAAATATCTGATTTAGCACTGAAGCTGATCTAAAAATTTGTGTTTGTATGATGTGTCATTTGGTATTTGTGCTTAATGACAATACATCACCTGCCTCATAACCACTAATGTGTATTCTGTAATTCCATACAAGTGCAGAATTCAGATTCCTGAGAATCTCAGGCTTTACTAAAAAAAACCACCACCACCCCCCCAAAAAAAACCAAGCTTTCAGCATTTTTAGCTGGTATGATAAAATGTGAGTATGTGGTGCCTGGAGTAAATACCATAGTCATAGAAGTTGTTGAGCGTTGTTTTCAGATATCAGTGGGCTGAAGATTGAGCCTGTATAGCTTGCCCCCCCCCCATGGCTAGTTAGAAACAAAACAAATTGTGTAAAATAAGCAAAATTTCACAGATCTATATTTGGGATTCAGCAATTCAATGCATGAAATTCTGTTGTTGTTGTTGTTGTTGTTGTTGTTGCACAAAATATACACATGCTGCTTATAACTACCAGCTGACCCTTCTATTGACCAGATAGTGCTATCCGTTTGCCTGTAACATAACTATGCACTTTAGAAGTGGGGTTAAATTATTTAATTGCTCTTTGCAATTCAAAGTGTACTGATGTAAAACTATACCCTTTCTCTGTTGCTGTTAAAGTACATATCTGCCTTAGCATTTCAAAGCTAGAATATTTTACCTGCTCAGACTTAAGACTATAGAAAAAGAATAGGCTACTATCCAAGTCAAGTGTTACTGTGTTCTGGGGTTCAGAAATCTTGTCTGATTTTAGGAGGCACGTGGCAGTGAGAAAGGAAATATACAAGAGCCTCTGGATCAGCAAATTCTGCTTAAAATGTAGAGGCTATCACAGTACCTCCACTGCAAATGTCTGTACTTAGCTTGCTATGGTGCTCCTTGCCAAAAGGAAAATATTGTGGCAAAGAAATTGTACATTTCCTAAGAGGGCTTAGCTATCAGTAGAAAATGTAATCCATTGCCAGCTGATTATGCCAAATTCTGCCTTCATCCACCTCCATTTTGTGAATGGCTTTTCCTCTGCACCACTGTTTTGAAACTGACTGGCTTCAATTTTCAGCCAACTCAAGTAGGTGGGGTAGAAAATTTGAGAACCTCTGATCTAAGATACAAGGCACTATTCTGTCAAAATTGAAATCTTACAAAAATTTGGGAGGAAAAGAATTAGATTTCCCAAAAATGCAATTAAAACAATGGATTAAAATTTATTTTGGGTTAGCGTTGTTGCCTTCCTGGATGAATATTTGCATTTTAGACGCAAGCAATAAAAGTATTGCCTTGTTGAAATTGACAGTATGTGTGTATCTAAAATATCTGATAAACTTTATGGGAAATACTCCAAACTGCAACCTAGTAATCAGTGAACTAGTTACCTTATAAACGGGTCTAATCTGCGTAACCCAGTTTTTCTGCTTGAATTAAAGGACAAACTAGATGGATTTGTTCCTGCTCATTTCCTTGGCTGGTATATAAAGGTGAGAATCGGTCCTTTTTGTGTTCAGCTATTGTTAGCATTTGCAGCTTGACTGCTTCTCCTTCAATGTTACCAGCGTGCAAAATCAATTATGTCAGGCACTCATCTGTGAAAAGGTTTAAACTGTGTTTGTTCAACTTCAACTATTTCTTACTATACTGGGTCATTAATTTCCTTCAAGGCTAGGAATCTTTTTACATGTTGTGTCCTCACATTTTGATACATAAACCTCTAAACCTCTGCATGTTAACAGCAACATATTTTATCTGGGTAATAGCCAGTATTTGTCTGGAGTCAAAACAAAAAAAATTCCTTCCAGTAGCACCTTAAAGACCAACTAAGTCAGTTCTTGGTATGAGCTTTCGTGTGCATGCACACTTCTTCAGATACACATTCTTCAGTGTATCTGAAGAAGTGTGCATGCACACGAAAGCTCATACCAAGAACTGACTTAGTTGGTCTTTAAGGTGCTACTGGAAGGAATTTTTTTTTTTTTGACTATGGCAGACCAACACGGCTACCTATCTGTAACTTTGTCTGGAGTAGACCTCTTGAAATCAATGGACATAAGCAACCACTGATTTCACTGAGATTACTCAGAATATGATTTTCTTGGATATCACCTATTGTCAACAGTTGACTTCAGAACTTACAGTTTAATGACTTAATTGCAACTATGGGGGAACATTTGCTTAACATGGAATTTTACATGATGTTCTCATGTTGCTGCATCATCATAATAGTGCTCCATTAGGACAGTGCAACAACATCTGTATTTTTATATAGTTGTCATGGATATTTAGCATTTCTCTTCCAGGTAAAATGCTGATTGTGCTGCTCAATATTTAATCTCAAAATTAAAGCAGCCCAGCCACCCATTGGCCCCTCGGTGAAAGGCAGCTTCTTTCAGTTGAGTAGCTTGTTAAACCTTCTGCTCCATCTTCTCTGTGACTTACAGGTACATGCAAGTGGCTAGTTTGGTAATCTTTTCTGCTCTTTTTGATTAAAACTAGAATATTGGATAGTTGATGCAGAGTTTGCCCCTGCAGGATAAACATGAATAGTACTTTCAGATCAAAATAGAAACATCCTTGAGAGTCACCCCAGGTTTTTGAAAGATGTCTGAAAACTTAAAGAATAGTTCTGTCTTCTGCTTGAAAATATGTTCACCAGTCTGTGCTTCTCATGGTTATAAGGTCTTCTGATCCGCTTGTCTGGAACTGCTGATCTTCAAAGGAGCACAGAGATCTGGTGTGCAGCCTACTATACTGTTATCCGCTATGGCTGCAAGCTTTCCCCGCTATATTTAACTCAGACTATTCTGAACCCTTTGTAGAGCACACTATATAATGCTTGTTCCTTTATTTAGTAACTCAAGATTTTGAATAATCTGTAGGATTAACTTTCCTTTTCATTTTTTAAACCCTTTCAGACATTAATGATTCGTGATTGGTGGATGTGCATGATTATCAGTGTAATGTTTGAATTTCTGGAGTACAGTCTGGAACATCAGCTCCCAAATTTCAGTGAATGTTGGTGGGACCATGTGAGTACTGTTCTCTAAAGAAATATGCTAATGGCTCAAATTACTATGCCAAGAATCTGCTTTAGGTGCTTTAGTTACTAATGTGAGTAGCATTAGGTGGATGGGTGTGTTTATTTTTCTTTCTTTTTTTAATCCTTGCTATCTGAAATCCAGGTAGTTCTAAACTGTAATATTGTCTGTATGAATTACCTTTTTGTGTATGCTAATTAAATGTCTGCTATATGGCATGCTTGAAAAAGACTTATGGTAGTTTATGGATTCTTCCCAATAAATATATTTCCTGTGTTTGGACATAGCAATGAGGAATGTGCAAGAGGAATTAACCTAGGACAACCTCATACTTGCAACCCCCACCTCCACTGCAGCTGTGAGGAGGGAACTGGAAGCTTTTGTTTCAGTTTTTGGGTAGCTGCAGATTAAAATTACTTTGAACCCTAAAATATGGTTGGTTTTAACTATAGTATAGCAGAACTAACCAGCTTGGTAAGCATAGCTTAGAAGTTGGCTTACTTTACTAAACCCATAGTTAAGACTTAGCCACATGAGAGCAAAAGCATTTACCTCTATTGTTTACTAACCGCAGCTTGAGAAATGTCATTTCTTGTCCACTTTAGGTTATACAACAATCATTTGAAATAATTTGTAGCATTTGTAGCATATCAGAATTGTGCAAAATTTTGTTGAAAACCTAATTTAATAGAAAGCAAATGTAAAGTATATGCTTGTGAATCCACACTACTGCTAATTCTATGCCATAGAATTTGTAGTGGTGGTTTAAGTTAGTTTTTCTTTTCTTTTTAAGTGGATTATGGATGTAGTAGTATGCAATGGACTTGGCATTTATTGTGGAATGAAGACTTTGGGGTGGCTTTCTTTGAAAACGTATTCATGGCAAGGACTTTGGAACATTCCAACATACAAGTACGTTAAATGATAAAATTTCATACCTAAATGAAATAACTTTAAATTCTGTGTATGTTAATGTAACCTATTTATTTTCATTTGGGTTGTTATAGTCATTTCATTCTGATACAGACTAGGACTAATCTAGAGTAAATTATTTATTGCATTTCATAGAGGCGTTGCTCAAAAAGAGTCTTAAAGTGACTAACAGTCAGTATCCAATATACAACAAATGTGAACATATAACAATAGCTAAATGGCTAGTGATTACAACCTTTTTTAAAAAAAGAATTTTTTAAAAACTAGAAATATGAATTTATGTGACATAAATATTTGACTTTCTGGAAGGTGATAGATTAGGCCAGCTGGCTTCTACAGGAGATGAGGAAGAGGCAGTAGGGTGCTTGTTGCCATTTTTACTTCTAAAGCTATAAAAAGTAACTATGATATGAACCATATTTCCCATGAATGAAATTGTTGCTCTCTAGCTTCTGTAAATACTTCTCAAAATGCAAAGTTGAGTAAGTCAAAGCTGACCACCAATAACCAACTATGCCTTGCTAATTACCAGTGTAAACCAAACATTTCTTATGCATCATTCATATTTCTGATATGCTTATTCATTGCATTAGTCTTTAAAGAAGTGTGTTTTAGACGGTAATGTTCCCAGGTACCAAGTTCCTTATAGTTCCTTTCTTATAGCATCAGTCTTTAAAGACAGGAGAATAGCTTTCTTGATTGGCTTCATTCACACAAAACACTAAACCATGGCTTAGTCTTAATCGTTTGTAGTTCAACAAACCATAAGTCATCCATCTCTCAGCCGAGCAAACAAGTACAGTAATGGATTGTTTCTCTAAAGCTTGGTTTGTTTTCCAAACTTCTTCACTCATACCTTTATAGCTTGACATGCATCTGGAATAGGATGCCAAACAATCCATGGTTAAGCAAAACATAATGTCAAATCATAGTAAAGGCAAACCATGGTTCATAAGCCAACAGCAAACAGTGCCTTTGCACTGTGGTTTGTAGCCAAGGAAAAAGCCCTTGGTTAATATGCAGGACTTCAAGCCCATGGAGTCATACATTCAAACAAACAAACAAACCATAGTTAGGCTGGACAAATAAAGACCATATTGTAGAAAAGAACTATGGCCAAATTGCTTTCTGTAAAGAAAAATTGTCTAGGAGCCATATGTGAAATCTCTTAATTTAGGATATTTACCACTTTTTCTCAAATGGTCTATATAAATGTGTATTGATAATTAACCATTTAAATAATGAATCCAGTTTTAACTAGAGGGATAGCCAAGCTCAAATCATGATCACTTCCAAACAAATCCATACTAATTATTGATTAGTATGATTATAGCAATGGGGACGCAGGTGGCGCTGTGGGTTAAAGCCTCAGCGCCTAGGACTTGCCGATCGAAAGGTCGGCAGTTCGAATCCCTGCGGCGGGGTGCGCTCCCGCTGCTCGGTCCCAGCGCCTGCCAACCTAGCAGTTCGAAAGCACCTCCGGGTGCAAGTAGATAAATAGGGACCGCTTACCAGCGGGAAGGTAAACGGCGTTCCGTGTGCGGCTCTGGCTCGCCAGAGCAGCGATGTCACGCTGGCCATGTGACCCGGAAGTATCTCCGGACAGCGCTGGCCCTTGGCCTCTTGAGTGAGATGGGCGCACAACCCCAGAGTCTGGCAAGACTGGCCCATACGGGCTAGGGTACCTTTACCTTTACCTTATGATTATAGCAATACAGGGAGTAAGACAGTAATCTTGAAATATGAACAAAAATTCACTGATATTTGAAGCAAAGTAAGTTGATTTTGTATAACTTAATAAGCAATTTATTCAAACCTTTTTGGCTTAGCTCAAGATCTAATATCTAAACAAAGTTAACAAATCCACCAGATTTATTCCCAGCATCCTTGAGCTGCAGTACTGACTATGGAACAGAGTTTTGGGTATTTGAATAGACAGTGAAATAAAAATCATAATTTAGTAACTTGTGACATGGTTAATGCAACACTTTTCATGAGATACTTGTGATTTTCTCCCTCAGAGGAAAAATGAAGAGAATTGCCTTCCAATTCACGCCATACAGCTGGGTTAAATTTGAGTGGAAGCCAGCATCCAGTCTTCGCAGATGGCTAGCAGTCTGTGGTATTATTTTTATAGTAAGGACCAATACTTTATTGTAGCTGCACCAAACTGACATAAGTGTTTAGAATTCTTCTTGCTTTTTAACATTACAAAGATGGAGTTCTCAAATTCTCCCCATGTCAGAAAAAGACTCATTGAGTCTGACATAGTGAAGGGTAAGGTTTCTCTAGCAGCATGCCTATATTTATCCCAGGAGCAAGGCAATTGTAAGAAGTAAGGAGAGAAGAAACCATCTGTACCCATAGCATCTGCAAGTATCTATAAACTGTGCAGAGAGTGCCAATTTATAGCAGGGACTGCTATTTCATTTATTATAAGCCATTTTGGCCCAATTAGTGTGTAACACTAAGCCTAAACCATGGCTTAACATTAATGGGCAAATGTGTGTGTTTCTGGAGAAAAGATTGCAACCTCTTCTGGTCCTGATGCTGTGAGCTAAGCCATGCTTTGGTTTAATGTTGCAACTGAACCTGGGCTTATGGTTTCTCTTGCTGCAGACAAACCTCAAGCTGTAAGCCATAGAACAGAGCCTGCCTACAAGTCATTGTTTATCTGGAGTGGGATAAACCTGGCATAACATTAAGCCAAGCTATGACAACCTACAGCCCACAGAAGCACCAGGACTAGAGGAGCATAATGGTTGCGATGTTCTCTTGGGGAACCTGTTCAATGTTTGGCTTAACATTGAGTGAAACTAGGTCTTTGAGTGTGACAGAAGTAGGGTAAAATTTTATTAAGTTCCCTGTTAATACCTGTGCAGGGAAGCCAAGAACATGCTTCCCCATTGTTCCACTTTTGTATAGCTAAAGACAGAAAGATGGCCACCTGTGTGGTTCTCTGATTCTGAAGTAAGAGAAATTACCTCCTTATTACCTCTGGGGGAGGAATACCATTCTTGCAAGGTACTGCAAGTACCGTATTTTTCGCCCCATAGGACACACTTTTTCCCCTCCAAAAATGAAGGGGAAATGTGTGTGCGTCCTATGGGGTGAATGCAGGCTTTCGCTGAAGCCTGGAGAGTGAGAGGGGTCGGTGCGCACCGATGCCTCTAGCTCTCCAGGCTTCAGGAAGCTATCCGCAAGCCTTGCAAGCCCGGCGGGAGTTCCCGCGGGCTCACAAGGCTTGCGGGCAGCAGCCCGAAGCACGGGGTGCCCTCCGGAGGGCACCCCATGCTTCGGGCGGGTGTCCGCAAGCCTTGCGCGCCCTGCGGGAGGTCCCGCCGGGCGTGCGAGGCTTGGGGCGGCAGCCCGAAGCACGGGGAGCCTTCCGGAGTGCGCCCCGTGCTTCGGGCAGGTGTGCGCAAGGCTTGGGGCTGCAGCCACGGCTGGGGGGGGGAATAAATGTTTTTTATTCATTCCCCCCCCCAAAAAAAACGAGGTGCGTCCTATAGGATGAAAAATACGGTACATTCAAATTCCTATACTTAAGGATTTACAGCATGTTTTAAATATGAATAATTGGAAACCACCTGAAATTAAGTGATTGAATGGCACATGTCTCTCAGTTTTTATTAGCAGAGTTGAATACTTTTTACTTGAAATTCGTCTTGTGGATGCCTCCAGAACACTATCTGGTCCTGCTGCGGCTTGTCTTTTATGTGAATGTGGGAGGTGTAGCCATGAGAGAGATCTATGACTTCATGGATGATCCGTAAGTGGTTATTCTTATTCGTGCTTATTTGCTTAATTTTAGAATTTGTGAGAATTGCTGCATTTTAGTGGCAAAAATATTAGGGCAATGAATGGATCAGTCTGCTGCTGCTAAAACATCTGTAGCCTTGAGAAGAGTTGCAGTTTTTTGTTTTCAGACACGAAATATCATTGTTTGCCAGTTATATGCTTTAGATTGCAAATGTCACTTTGCTGTGTGCTGTCCTCAAACGTTACTACACAACAACCTGAAAATATGCTAATGATTCATATTAGCTTGGGCACAGTTAGCTTTTGCATAGAACAGCACTTTGAATGGCCTTTTCTAAGGGACTGAATGATTGAGGGAAATAGCTGTGTCTGGAGGGTCTAGCTATAAGACCCTTCTTAAATCTTGTTCCTTGAGATTTTCCAACAGATCTTTCACGTCCTATACATCTTTAGAATTTTATAAGTGTCTGCCCTCGCATGGCAGTGCATGCACTAAACACCTGACTGATTAGAGCTTGTTCCGTCTGCTTCCTTGTTTAGCAAACAGTAGGACCCAGATCCCTTAGACTGAGTTTGGTTTTGGCTTAGTGGTGATGGAACAAACTGGCTGATCCCACTACTTAAGCTTATTGTTTCTTCACTGACCAACACAAAAAGTGTCTGTGTTCAGAATCTAGGGTTCCAATACTTTATGAAGATCAGTTTCACTTGCAAGTCTTTGACTCCTAGAACTGGGAAGAAGGGCCCAACCTGATTACTTAGTCGGATTTCAGGACATTCAGCAGTGACAGGCCATTCCCTGCCCCCTGGTGTTGGACCTACTGATTTGGGATGTACTTCCTGCTTTAAGGTAAGAAGAGGCCTCTGTTTCTCATTAGTGAGCTCCTCTCCTCAGCACCCCGGCCCATCTTCTAGTCCTTGTGTTTGAGTTGAAAAAACATCTTGTCTCTTGTTCTTCTGCCCTCTGTTCAACTACATGGCATAACATTGGAACAGGGGAGCATCATAAGTCACCAGTGCCTCATTCACTGTGTTGCCATTCTTTGCTAATTCAAGATGCAGAAGTTGATGACTACATGCAGCAAAGAGACCCATCATGAGTTATAGATGAACAATATTCTACTACTTGCTTTTCTTATTGCTAAAGTGATAGCACATCCTAGTTCTGCTGATGTTCCAGATCCATATGAAATTAAGAAGAATTTCCCCACTCTCACATTTTCCGCGGATGAGAATGTTGGAAGCAAAAGAACTGTCTCCATAACTGCTTTTTTTCCTCCCTAAAAGGCATCTTTTCAAACACAACGTATATAATTCTCTGAAAAATCTTAGCCTTTTACTTCTTTTCTGATACCTTCTACATCATTTTATGAGGAAGTCAGAATGATTTATCAAACAATTCCTAAATAATAATATTTGTTTAGAGGAACCATTTCCTGCAAAACATCCCAGATTTTACTGTGTACATGCTACTGTCATGCTGCAGGAAAGCTGCTCATTTAAGAGTCTATAAACTTAACATTCATTTGCAAATATGATTTTTATCAGTCTTTTTCCATCTGCACCAAAAGATTTGGGAGTGTATAGGCCCAAATGTGGGGAAACTTCTTGAATTCAAGACAGAAGTGAAGGCTCTTATCCCTGCCTTTCTAATGGCTAACTACACATGTGCCAGATGACAGAGTAATCAGCTTTGTAATCAGTTTTCTTTTGTTTTACTGATGCTGCGTTCACAAGAGTCCTTTTGTTCTGAGGCCTTTCTACTTCATATATTCTTGGCAAATATGTTTTGCCTTTCCCTAAAGAGTTTTTTGCATTTCCCCCCTACTTTCTTCAGTTAGCGGGACAGTTGTCTGCAGCTTTCTTCTTTCGTTTCTTGGGCAAAACTACCTAAGCTGCCTCCCTCCCAATAATGGCTGCTTGGTTCATGGCATGGGGGGAGGGCTTTAAAACTCCTTTCAATATGGCAAGGAAGCTCCTTTTGCAGCCAGCAACAGCCTATCTTTTCTTCCTTGGAGAGGCCACCATCAACAAGACATATGGGGCCTGTGGAACTTCAGAAAGAGCAACATACTGGAACAGCTCCTATTTGTGAATCTCCTTCTGGGAGGAGGTTCTAGATGCCTCACAACTAAGCACAGCCTCTGTGAAGGTGGCAACAAACAGGTATACTTAAAGCAAAATGTTGTATTGATCTACTGGACTGTATCCACAAAGCTGACAAAATGCCAAGGCAGTTTGGACATTTGAACTTTCTGGGAAATTTTTAAATGGCAAGATACTTGTCTTGAATTCCTGATTTCTCTTTGAAAATCTTTACCACTTGTACCTCTTTCAAAACGGCAGGCCGTTCTTGGTTATGGTGGTCAAACGTCTCCTTAAAGGTCCCATGCTTCTTTTTTATCCCTGTTGATTTTCGGAAGAAAATAATCATATGAAACTAGCTGAGTCACTCATTTTTGCTTCTCTGAACATATCAGAAAAAATTAAGGACTTCAGATTGGTTTTAAGTTTGATTATTTTAACAATCTTTGGCATAGCTAAGATCAAATTATTGATTTAAATACTTAGGTTTGATTCAAAAGGTTCTAAAGCTGTCTTGCAGTGGAGTCCATCCTAGGCACACCATATAAGCATCAGTGCATAGACTGTTTTAATTGTCCTGACAGTAAAATAATTCTGGGAAATATGAACAATAGCACTGACGTTCAATACAGCTCTCAAAGGCAGCTCTTTGTAAATAGATACAATTCTTTGTCATTGAATTCAAGTTTGGTTGAATAAATCTCGCCTTTCAACAGCACATTGTCTGTAAGGCAGGAAACTTTCCACTGTTACTGCTTCTTAGTGGCTTCCTTATTGATTGCATGCTTTGTAGGAGATGGAGAAGAGTAGCTTCTGCTCTGCCTCCACAATCAGCTTGTCAAATACATGGAGAGAGATGTAGGGGACTATTATCCTAAATTTAGTAAAGTATTTTCATCATGTTGTATTTCATCATGGTACTCAAGTCAGTCCAGAACAATCTTGAAAAATGAAGAAGGAAAGTTAATGACAAGCTACAGTCCATCACAGAACAGAATAACCTGAAGTCTCCAATATGGATCAAGTAAACAACTGGGATTTTTAAGGATCTCATCTTGAGTACACTTTGGCCAGGTGTTGCTGTTGATTATTTATTAAATTTGTATAACCCTTCATCTGAAGATCACAGAGCAGCTCACAACATAAAAATACAAAATGAGAATGCAAAATACAGAATAAAACAAAAATAAACCAGTAACATCCCTGCCACAAACACATTTAAAAGGACATGTTAATCAGCCCAAGGCCTGGTTAAAGTTCATATAGAGAGAGTCTGATTTGCCCTCTACACTGAAAAAAGTTGTTGGAATGAGATGCAATAGCCAAACTTCAACAGAAGGCAGCACTCTCCCCCCCCCCCCCCCAGTTCTCTGTAAATTTAAATCTTTTCCCAATAGTAGAGCAGGAAATTGAAAGCCCAATCACTCATATTGTTGCTCTTCAGTACCTTTCTTTTTTTCAGGCAGACAATGTTGACATGGTCATCGCCACCCCTTCAATCTTAAATAGTCTTTTAGTTCCTTTTCACTATCATGCTGCTCTTCATCTCTTCCCCCAGTTCTGCCATGCACTTACCTATGGCTACCATGATTAAATTTCACTTTGCAGTTTGTCATGCTGTGTTTTGAAAAACATGGAAAACTGGATTGGGAAGATGGGAGGAAAGTATTCATGCATTCCCTCTGGATTATATAAATAATGCATTCCTAATGTTATTTTCAAAGAATAATGTCAAGAGGATATGGAATCAAAGCAATTTGATGTCAGTGGTGGGTGTGTTAGTCCTAGATAGCTAGCTGATGGAAGCAGGTATACAAGTGGTGGAGTTTTGGTTGGTCTTATCTCTTGGAAGTATCCATTGGGGTTCCTGACAAGTTTTGTGGAGAAAGGTTCGGACCATAGAAGTTTCCCTACCTTATTCAGGCCTAAGATCACACATGGTTTATGATCCTTGATATTAAAAGCATGGAGTGAACTGAAGACAAACCAGGATGATAAGGTGAAACCTAACAACAGTGGGAGTACAAAAAGTCCTATTATTATTATTATTATTATTATTATTATTATTATTATTATTAAATTAAATTTGTATACCACCCTATACCTGCAGGTCTCAGGGCAGTTCACAATATAAAAACATGTGCTAAACAGGAACACAGGGCATCACCACATTTGAATTGAGACCCATTTCTTTTTGTGGCAAGATACTTTATTCAGCTATTTGAAAAATATTCAAATTACAGTTTGTTAGAGGCTGCAGAGACCTGGGAGCTCTTTGCCCCTCTGCTGCATTGCACACCAAGACTAGATGTGAGTGGTATGGACTTGTCCTGAATAGTATTTTGTTTTTTAAGAGTAAATGGGTGGGTTTTCCCCCATATGGGTTCTACCTGATCACACTATTCTTGGTCCCCCCCCCCTTGCCTACAGTGGCTTACTCATCTCAGACTTTTTGGAGTTATCTCCTTTGCAATCTTCAGACCAGTCTAGTTTGTTGCCCCGATATTGCTTACAACACATTGTAGTTTGGAATCTAGGGGCTGACTGGTAGAGAGCCTATCTGTAGATGACAATCTTGCTTTACAGTATTATTGTGCAAGGTGGGACCTCTTGAAGGGCTTTTTAGTGCCTTCGAGCTCTATGTCATAGCTGACTGCAAGCACATAGGTAAGGGCCTTATAATAAGACAGACTACTGAACCAGCTAATTTAGTGTTGCCTCATTTGCCTAGCAGAAAGATCTCATGTAGAGGTTTTTCTCAGCGATAATATATGAGTTCTTTCATCTGGAGATACTAGGGGTTGAATCTGGGTCCTTATATGTGCAAAGCATGGCTTAGTGATAGAACATGTGGCATATTTCTTTTCCACTCTCTAGAAATGGACATGAAAATGCACTGTTAATCTAGGGTAGAAAAATCTCCCAATTGTTATCTGGAATGCCAACTAGATTTGTATCATTTCTACCTGCAGTCCTTCTTATTGAAATATGAGATAGCTATGGGAGACCCTGTTTCTCAATTTTCAGTGGATATTCTCAAAATTTTGAAAACATATGTTCTATCCTTCCAGTGCTATCTGGATGCTGATACACTGCAGTGTCCTTGCTCCATTTCCCTGGTTGAAAACCTGTTCACCACTGCCCTATGAAAAGTAGCTTTTCCTTAAAAATTGTCAATCCAGTCTGTTTTATTTGTGATTGTTCTTCCATAGTAAATTGTAATCACTTTGGAAATCCTGTCTTAGTAGGCAATATTTTAAGAGGCAGTTGAGAGTTGCAAGATTTTGAAAAGATTGATGAATTCCTTTTTTGCAGACTGTGTTCATGGCTATATAGATATTTTGAAACACCTAATATATATGTTGAAGCCATTTCCTAATGCCCTGTGTGACCAAGAAACTGAACACAACAAAAGCCATATGTCATTGTCGGTTCATCAGCTTCCACGAAGTTCTGTGGAACAAAGCAAATACTTTGCAGTCTGGAACAGCTGAGAGGTCAAAAAACTTCTGTCTCTCATGCTTGATTCTGGGATCACCAGGGACACAGGGTCCACCCAACCTCACTGGCATTGCTTTGTATATGTTTTCACTTTCCTCCATATAAATGAATGGTGTTCATTCCAACAGAGAAACTATATAGTATTGCCAGCAACCCTGACTGGCTGACCTAGCCATCATCAACAGAGACTTCAGCTTAGGGTACGAAAAACAGAACAGTGCTCCTTCCCATCCTGCTGAAGGTGGTTCCAATGTAGAGAAAGAAGGGAGCAATACACTTATGGTGTATTGCCACCAATATCTGGATTTAAGAGGAGGGAAGACAGCACTGTAGAGAACTGCCACTTCTCTGTGTTAAACACAGCTGCAGAGTTGGGGCTGTGAAAATAAATTGTCCCACTCCACTCTTCCAGGACTGGAGGAAATACTTAGTTTGGAGAAACAGAGGACAGGCCAGATTTGGAAAATCATGCCCTGTCTGAAGCAATTGTTTGCAGGAGGGAAATGTCCACACACACCCATTGGGCAACATTTTAATGCTAGTAAATAGAATAAGGGCAATAAGGATTAACTTTTCTTGCTATAGCAGTGGCTCTTGTTTATAAGTTTCCTTGTGTAGATTTTTCCAGGAAGTGTGTGTTTTAAGGCAACAAATAGGGGATGTGACTTTTTATTTCCCACTGTAGAAACAGATAACTTAGTCATGTCTCTTGAAGAATTTTGCTGGAGCTTGTTTTGTTAGAGCTTGTCACTTCAAAGTTCATTTGCTCTGTCATGTTACTGAACAATAAAGTTCTGCTTTGTAAATAAGGGGAAACTGCACACTAGATTATTTGCTTGTCAACTGTTAAGCCACACAAAATTGCTATATTTTTTTTCAACCTTCAGTTTTTAGAAATTAGAAGGGCAATTGTTAAACTGTATCTTCCTTTTTTTTTAATTGCTGAAGAACAAAGCTATTATACAGTATTGTGTGTAATATGGTCTTGTTATCAGAGAAGTACGTATTCTGTTTTTGTTTTGGAAATACCATTTTGAATGTACACCTATGCACTAATGCTGTTTTATTATTGCAGAAAGTTTTATAAGAAGTTGGGTCAGCAAGCATGGCTGGTTGCTGCTATCACAGCTACAGAGTTCCTTATTGTGGTAAAATATGATCCCTACACCCTGACATTATCACTTCCTTTCTACATTACTCAGTGCTGGATTCTTGGAGTCACACTTGTGCTTATTTGGACAGTGTGGCGCTTCTTTATTCGGTAAGCAAGGGTTGACTGGACTAGGTGAACTCATGGTCTGATCCACCAGGCGTCTATCGACAGTGCTAGTCTGGGCATACCCTAGAACTGGCTCACTGCATGCATTTTCTCCCTTTCTCCATTGCTGCAGGCTAATTCCTGCTCCTGCCACTTTGCTTAAAGCCACTGGGCCAGAATCAACTAAACAGTTGAGATAGTGGAAGCCAGTGCCCCCACTCTTCTCTCCCTACACATTTCTACCAAAAAGGTGGGGGGGGGGCTATGTATATGTTAGGAGAGTCCCCCAGAACAATGTACAGGGGGGAAAGACTGGAGATTTTGTTCTGTCTGGCAGACAGAAATGCATGTGCTGATGGAATGGTTGTAATTGTGCAACATTGAATTCCACTCTTCAGCTCTAAACCTGGGGGAGAAAATGGGAGCAGCTGCTTGCACAATGGAGAAACTGAATTGATAGTGGCAACTTGCTCCTTGTCTTTTAGTAGCTGGACAGTTGGAATTGATGGAGTTTATAAAGAAGTGTGGGGGGGGAACAAATTTGTGTGTGGGGTGGGAAGGGTATTCTCCAAATCCTGAGTATTTACACGGCTACTGTAGTTGCTGTAGAATTATCAATTTAGAACTAGGAAATGCTTAATGTTTAGCTATAGCCAAACTCTGTTTGGTCATATAATTGCCTCATTCAGGGAAATGAAAAGAAGCAACAAAAGGACTGAGCTTTTTTCTAAATTTATGGTGTTTCTCTTTTCCCCCTCTGATATTTTTCTAAAATGTATTTGTTTTATTTCTAGAAACATCACCTTACGGTATAAAGAGATAAGAAGGCAAAAACAAGAACATAAATATGGGAAGGACAATTGTTTAAGCAATGGTGATGGACATCCTGCACTGGCAGATGAGCACAGTGGGAATAAACTCAGAGAGAAAGAACTTTGAACTTGAGTAATGAATTAAGGACTGAGAGAGTTATTTTTCTTGCAAGTTTAACCCTCCCTAGTTTTGTAAGTTTTGATGTTTTCTCATGAATGAGAATCCTTTTGGAAAAGGTGCCACCTAATCTCTCTTGAGGAAGGTGTTTACAACTAACGCTAGAAGCAATGCTTCCCCCAAAAGGGGAACTCCACCTAAGTGTGTTATAAACCTCTGTCATCTTACAAAATGGAGGATTAAACAGGTGCAAAGGGAAGCTTAGTAGCCTCAGTTCTGGAAAACCATGGCTGTTTGTGGGGTGTCAGGAAACACATTTTATGGAATAAGTATGTGCACTGTGAAAAACAGTTTGGTATTTTCCGCTGCAACTACCTTGGACTGTGGTACTAATATGTCCTCCTCATCCATTCATTTCCATTCAACTATTAATACAATATCAACAAAATAAATGGAGAGATGCAATTGAAGCTCGAGAACAAACTGCATAACTTTGCACAATATACTATTGCAAACAGCTCTTGGGGGTCCTGGATCTAGTTGCCTATGTCTCAAAGCAAAGGTGCATTACCTTGAAACAGCCTGCTAGTTTTATACTGCATCCTCTTGATACCAAATACCTCTTCAGTTCATATTTATCCTGGTCTTAGGCCAGAAAGTTTAACTTTCCTGTCTGTTAGCTAAATAGAGCAAGTGAAGGCTATAATGAACGTGAAAAATATTTAATCCACCAAAGCCGTGTGTTCTTTGCCTTATTTTTCTACCACTGAGCTGGTTTCTGCTCTTGCCTTGAGTCTTAGGACCGCCCCCCCCCCCATTGCACATGGCAGAGCATGTCATATGATCAGAACTGTCTTGTTATTTCTAGAGTTTAAGCTGCACTAGATAAGGTGGAGTTATATCGAGGCAACTGCAGTGTGCACAGTCAGCCACTATATGCTAAAAGGCTGCTGCTCATGAGAGCATCCAGTCCAAGAACTCTGGCTGTCTTATTTGTCATTTGCCTCCTAAAACTCCATTGAACAAATGGGAGTTTATGTTACAAATATATTCTCTACAATTAGAGTTGTCATAGGAACGGGTTTCACATTCCTAAAACAGTTGTGTGAATTTTCTCCTTAAAATGTAACACTAAATTAATATTAACAAAATAACACTGTCTTAAATCTGTTGAAACTTCTGGAAATTTGCTTTGAAGTGAATATAAGTTAAAATGTTAGCCCTGCCCTCCCTCCTCTCTCTCTCTCTCCTCCTCCTCCCCCAATAAAATCTCAAAAATGCTGCGGGTTAAAGCACAATGCACAGACCTTGGCTTCATTTCATGTCAATACTTGAAGGGGAAAACAAGTCTGCCTTGCCTTGTTTCTACAATGACACTAATGTTCTCTTCTTAAACAATAGACACTTTCAGCAGGGCAAAATTTAAAAAAATATTTCCATATAAATGAATCTTAGAAAACTCAGCAAATGAAGTAATTTTTTTAGCATATAAAATGACTGAAGGAACTCTGTTTCATGATGATCAGAATGAGGAAGATCATATGAAGCTTATTTCTTGATTTGTGCGAGATTTACTGCTGTTAAGTCACTGAATGGGTGATGTTTATAATTAGGATTTTTCAGCTGTTCAGTAATAAGAAATACTATGGCTATAACTAGGCATTAACAGACATCTTAAAAGAGCAGATGCTAAGTTGAGCTGGTACATAAAAGCAAGCCTCTCCCCACATGGAAGCAGTAGGTTTTTGAAGTTGTTCAGGTTAATTTTGTACCTGTTTTGTGAACTGACTAGAGGTAGTACCAGTGTACCTGTGCTAATGTGGCCCTAGTTTTTCAAGGCTTGCATAGGCATATAGTCCATGTCTGTTTTTGTACTAGTAAACTCTGCCCCCTTGTAATTTTGTATTGTAGTGTCCTCCATGTATTCTGGTGGTAACAAGTGCAATGGGGAGAACGTGAAAGGAATTTTAACTTTGTTTTGTTTTTTGAGGACCCAATTGTGTAAAATTTGAGGTATAAGCGAGGGGAGGAATTGAAGTTGACCTCCTCTTAAAACATTACTTTTGTACTGATCTTTATGTTCATTGAAATATTGAGTCTTACAGTTATAGTCTGGATAACTGAACAGATGTAATAAAAGGTTGTTTGCTGGTGTGTCCTGAATTACAAATTTTGTTTTGGAGGGGAGTGGGTTCTCATTGACTACATAGCTGTGATTTTCTAAGAATGATGGAAAAGCCTACCTCATTGAAGAATTATTAACGTGGCTACACTAAAAGTAGATAATTAGGAACATTCTCTTAACTTGCCCAAGGTTTAAATAGGCACACCTAGGTCCTGTTGGTTTTAAGGGAACATGGATCTGTATTGCACCAAATTATTCAGGAATATCTTGAATTTCCTGTGGAAGTAAAACAAAATGGTAACAGATCAAATCACATTTCTTGTTCATAAAGCTGGGGGGCCAATAGACAAGGAGAAGCTGATTCATGTAGACTTTCCATTAAGCACGAAAAGAGCTTTCAGATTTTTCTTCAGGCTACATTTGTCACACTTGCAAGATAGTTAGCCTAGAGATATGGCTGTAGTGCTAACATTACACAAGAGGCTCACTGCCAGTTTTCTCCTTGCTGGAATATCAGTTTCATCATCTGTGAGGTTGAGAAAAGCAGTTATTGACCCCTTCTTCTGAGTTTCTGAAATCTGACCTCTGGCTGTGGAAGTGTAGTGATGCTTTCTCCCAGTATTCTGTCTTCCAGAATTAAGGGTTCACCAGGAGCTTGTGTTGCAATGCCATAATGTAAAATAGGTGTCAAGGAGTACAGAATGAACTGCAGCTGTCTTGTTACTAATATTACCTACCATATATTTTAATTTAGACACTTGCGTAAGCAAAGGTGTATGAGTGCCATCTGTCTATAGCTATAATCCTTATAGCTGCTTTTGCATCAGTACAGAGGTACTGAGCACATGGCCAGGTTCTGGTAAATATGGGTTTTGCTTGAAATGTAAAATGGATTAAATTCCCTATTACATTTTTTAAATGTATATCATACCTTATGCGTTATTTGCTTATTGGAACTGACTTTAATTTTAGGCCATGTCCAATAATGCACAGGAGAAAATAAATATAAAAGCTATTGTTTCTATTACTCTAGGCTTTAGGTATAGGAAACTCTGGACTGTATGGCACAGTAAACACTGTCTAATTAGCATGTGATAGCTGTGTTTGTACAAAACATAAAATATTCTGGTGTAGACTAGAGTCAAATTAAGTATGGAAGGAGAGGGAGGTGAGTCTAGGAGGAAAATAGTATGGTAGTGGGGACTACAATTGATAGGAATTACAGATAAAGATAAACCAAAGAAACCTCACCTTAAATAGAACCTGTTCTGGACCATCTTTTGATTTGTAAGCCTTTATCAGACACTGCCTACATATTTCTAACACTTTCTGAGAGCAGAAAAATCTCAGGAGCCCAAATTCCAAGATGCTTCATTTCCTATGTGACTATAAATCCAACACTCATATTGAAAGATGCTGATAACAGCCCTTGCTGCCTTGGCACTATTTCTGGTTAATTTGAGCTCAGAAATACGAAAGTGATGCTTAGTGTGAAAAGGTAAATGAGCTGTCTTTCAGAGTCTGTCTGAAAAGTGTTAAAAAGAACTTAGCACTGGTCTGAAGCCTATGCTGTTAAAAAAAAATGCAGAGAGAAAACAGCTTCCATTTATGGTGCAGTGCTTTTGGGTGCCAGCCTGACCCAGCCTTTGCAAAGGAAGTGTTGTTTTCTAAAGACAGAATTGTAGTGTTGAAAGGGATGATGAGGGTCATCTAGTTGAGCTACTGCAATCCAGGAATCTTTTGCCCAATACGGGGCACGAATTTGAAAACATTTATGAGCTGCAGTGAGCTAATGAACAGTTATTAGTGCTGGCTTCAATATGAAGACCTAGCTTCCAGTCGTTTAGAAAAAGTGGGGGGTCAAGGAAGCAGCAAAAGTAGATAGGTTCTCCCCACCCCCCGCCCCCGGCTGCCACATCTTTGCCCAAAGCACCTGTATATCTCAGATCTGGCTCAAAAACAAAATCACGCAAGAAGGCATCAGTTGCCACAGGCATTTTGATCTATTTGAGCACATCATTGTTTCCAGTAAGGATGTTCTGAACTGAAGGCTGTATATACATATTACAATATTAAAGCACATTGAAAGCATATTTCCCTCGAAGAATTCTGGGCACTGTAGTTTACCTCTCACAGAGTTACATTCACAGCAACCCTTTTATCTGAAAAATTATAATCCACTTTTCCCAAAAATATTGCGAGTCAGTTTACAATATATAAAATTCAATAAAGTCAATCTTCTGTATATACCTAAAGCATAATTAAAAACCTCAGTAGGTACAGTATACAGTTAGGGAATTCCACATGGCCTGCTTGTACTGGGTTCTGTTTCACAGTCACACAGGGCATTAGAAACTGACTTCTGTTTATATAATAAGGTGATTCAGAAGTCTATATAGCCACCAATGCAGTGTGCTAAAAGGAATTCAGCCATCTTCTAAAAATCCACATTATTTCCAAGGTGGTGTACACTTGGCTATTTTATTTAATTTGTCTTATCGCCTTTCATCCATTAATTTAAGCGTTGCTCAAAACATAAAGAGACAAGATTTTTAAAAATGCATAATAAAAACAATAACAAAAAACCCCCACCTCACAAACCGATACCCCCTCTCCCACAACACATTTAAAAGAGTATAGGATGTTAATCAGCCTGGTTAAGAGGAATGTTTTTGCAGGGCACCTAAAAGTGTATAATGAAGGTGCCAGCCAAAGCTTCCTGGAGAAAACGTTCCACAAATGGGGAGCTACTGCAAAAAAGGCCCATTCTCATGTTGTCACACACTGGACCTCTCGTGGAGGAGACATACGAAGAAGGGCCTCAGATGATGATCCCAGGTTCCAGGTAGGTTCATATGGGGAGAAGCAGTCCTTGAGGTATTGAAGCCCTAAGCCATTTAAGGCTTTATTGCTCAAAACCAGCACTTTGACTTGGGCCTGGAAACTAAATTGGCAGCCAGTGTAGTCGGCCAGGATCAGTGCTAAAACCATTTTGCCTCAGTGAGCAACCTGGCCGCCAAATTCTGTACCAGCTGAACTTTCTGAATTATCTTCAGAGGCAGGCAGAGGGGAGACAGGCAGTAGTTTAATGGTAACAAGCAGCTTGAACTGGGCAAATGCTCTCATAAGAGCCAGGTTTTAGTTGCTCCCAAAAAGCAAGGAGCAAGAGAGACAAATAAACCCACTTGGGGAGCTCTTTCCACAGTCTAGTTGGAAAAGTCATGTCATGGGACCCACCCATGAAATGTCAGGCATTAGGAGGACCATTAAGCAGCTTTGGCTGTTGAGTACCTGGGCAGACTCACATGGAAGGAGTGGATATTTCCCCCTAGATACTGAGGTGTTAACAGTATTTTAGACTCACAGAACTGTCAGGTTCATAGTTCAGTCTGTCAACCGCTATGTGTCACCAGTAAGCCACTTAAATAAATGTTAATTCTGCAAAATGTCTTTTGATTGCGGTGTCCTGCTCCCATGCCCCCAGTCCTTTTTAACTGAAGAATACAAGTCTTGGTCATGTTGCATTTAGAGGCAAAACTAATTCAGACTACTACACTGGAGACGGGGAAATCTGTGCAACTAATTTTCCTACAGTTCACTAAGCAGCAGTTGGACAGCAAGTTGCATCAACTGACAGTTTGTTTTCCGGATGACCTAGAAACACAGCTGCAATTCTGTTTCCAACTGATTTGGGATTTTTTTTCTTTGTAACTAACAGTCTGAAGATGAGCATAGTTAATGTTTTGTTTGAACAAAATGCCAGTTGCAAAAGCAACAGCATGCGCCAAAATCTGCTCTGCTCTCTGGCCGCAATGTAATTTATCCCAAAGGGAAAACAAATATTGTAGACCCTTTTTGAGCTTATGAGTTGTATTTTATTTATTGGATTTATATACCGCCCTATACCTGGAGGTCTCAGGGCAGTTCACAGAACAAAATCAAAATATAAAACCACAATATATATAATAATAATAATAAACCTAATGACACCCCTCCCCCAAAAAGAAACATATTTTGAAAGGGCCTAGGATGTCAATTAAATCAACTCAACCAAAGGCCTAGTTAAAAAGGAACATTTTTGCCTAGCGCCTAATGGCGTATAATGAAGGAGCCAGGTGAACTTCCCTGGGAAGAGCGTTCCACAGATGGGGAGCCACTGCAGAGAAGGCCTGTTCTCGTGTTGCTACCCTCTGGACCTCTTGAGGAGGAGGCAAACGAAGGAGGGCCTCAGAAGATGATCTCTGGGTCCAGGTAGGCTCATATGGAAAGAGGCGGTCCTTGAGGTATTGCGGGGAGTTTTGGACAAGGGTTAAGGTTCTGTTTTCAAAATGTTCGGATTTGAAAGGTCAACAAGTAATCCATTTTGCTAAAGCACACTTGGCATAGTCTAGGCTCAACAGTCACCAGCTTTCAAGAACTGGCTTCTAAATCCAGATTTCAGATCTGAACGTTTATATTGTATCTGAAAGGTGCCTTTTTATCTGTTTTGCCTTGTTCATCTTAACATTTATAGCCTGCCTTTCCATGATGCATACAGTCCAATTATATGTGTGTAAGAGAAAAAGTTTTCTTCTGGCTGTTTTTAAATTTTACAGGGTCAACAAGTAAAATCAACTCTGTTCCGAAGTATTCTTTGATAGCCACGTTTTAAGCTGCTTGTCAAAAGGTAGCCGTGTTGGCCTTCCTTCGAGTTGATAAGATCCATCTTCTGTTACTACCCACTTAATTTAAGAAGAGGACCTTGGTTCCTCTAAGTAGGATTGTGTAGAAGGAGACAGTCCTTAAAATACAAAGGTGGTCTCAGTCCCAAGTCCAGGCCAGAAACCAAACTGATAAGAATCCAGTCCAAATAATCTATATTGTCCAGGAAGATCAGGGGTGCAGCATGACGAAGCTGCCCTTCAAATTAGTTAATTGTTAGCAAACTGACCAGAATTAGTCCTAGCTTTGAGGTAGGGTGAAGGTCTCTTTGCCGTCCTACCCTTGTGCTAAGCAACTGAACCATCAACCCTGCACTGTGCTACAGCTGCTGATGAAACACATTGTCTCTTGGGGGAAAGGTGTACTGTATTTGACCAGTAGGTGCAGCACTAGTGGGAGGAGCTTTGTATTGGTCAGGCTGAAAAAAGATCGCAAATCCCCAGTGTGTGTGATTTTGATACTTTATTATGTCCACAAATGTCAAAAAAAGGAAAGAATTAGTTGCTGGAAGAGCAACGCTTTTTTTGGTGTGTGTGTGTGTGTGTGTGTTTTAAAAAACTTTTGCTCTCCATATGCAGTAGGGAAGGAAGAGGGCATTTTGAAATCTCATGATAGATGAAGAATATTAAAGTTCGTACAAAAGCAAATGTATCTATCTTCCACAAGGTGGCACTAGTGTACAAGGATTCAAGAAGCATGAAATAACTTGAGACATCAGAACCTGATCCTACTGGCCAAATTTAGCATCAGCCATGGCAGCCAATGCACAATTCTAGTAAAGGATCCAGTTCTTCCTTGCTTTTCAGGCAGCCCTGTACCCCACTGTGCTTGGCTTACCACTCCCCTGTCCTCAAAGACCAATAAGGTGGCACTGAATAGTGCCTGGGTAGAGATGTACCATCCCTGCAGCAGGATCCTGCTGCACATGGGAGCCAAATTCAGAGCTTGATCCGACCCAGAATTTTTCATAGCACCTGCTCTCTGGAATGTATGATGCCATAGCATCTTTGACCATATGTGAAGCATGTGCACGGCACCTCTAATCTCACCTTTGCATCTCTGGGGTGTACTTACTTACTTGCCAGTGTGGTGTAGTGGTTAAGAGTGGTGGACTCGTAATCTGGGGAACCAGGTTCGCGTCTTCGCTCCTCCACATGCAGCTGCTGGGTGACTTTGGGCCAGTCACACTTCTTTGAAGTCTCTCAGCCCCACTCACCTCACAGAGTGTTTGTTGTGGGGGAGGAAGGGAAAGGAGAATGTTAGCCGCTTTGAGACTCCTTCGGGTAGTGATAAAGCGGAATATCAAATCCAGACTCTTCTTCTTCTTCTTCTTCAGGGAAGGGACATAGCTCAGTGGCAGAGCCTTTGCATGTGGAAGGTCCCAGATTCCCTCCCCAGCATCTCCAGGTAGGGCTAGGAGAGAAGCCAAGGAATGCAGGGCAGCATATCACTGGTGAGCAGGGATGGAGAAATTCAACTCAGTTCATATTTAAAATCAAATTTGCACTTTCCAAAACAACACATGAACCGGAACGCGAGAACCAGACATCAATTGAAATTCACAATAGTCTGATTTTTTGCAATGTACCGAACCCGTGCTTACAAAATATGCAAATATCAGGGTAAAGTATACATTAAAATGCATGTATTTGTGGACATAAACATACAGAAATGCAACGTACTGGAGAAAATTGCTTGCAAAAATGTGTATACTAGTCAAAGTATGTGTATACAAAAATGTGTTTATTCCTAGAAAGTCGCACTAAAATGCTGCTGGATTATTTTTTTTAAGTAAATTGCTGCAGAAATCTGGAGAACCGAATTTAAGATTGCAATAATGAGAATCTGAGAGAACTGAAAGTGGCAGATCCTTCCATCCCTACTTGTGAAGCAGCTTAGGTATAGAGAGTGACTTGTTTAAGAACCACCCACCTCACACACAAACACAGATCTCTGCCCAACCTAGAGAGTATTAAGCAGGCATAAGCTTCATGTCCCCACCCCCCTTTCAGTAACTAAACAAGGGTTATATGTGGTTCATGGTTTCTGCAGTAGTAGGCTGTTCAGATCTCAGTGTTTGCACCAAGGCATCAGGTGTGCTCTTGTATATAAACAGGGCTTGCATGTTGTGGTATTTTTACCCTCCTAACAGAAGTGTTTTTGCTTGGCGTTCCAGCCAAACATTCCCTCCATAGTTTGGAGTCCCCTCACCCCACTTGTTTTGTTTTCCTTTTCCTTATGACACTCAGTCCACAGTGGGCTTGTTCTGGAATTTTTAGAACAGGAGTGATCTGCTGCTTCAATACAGCAGCTCATAGACTCTCCTACTAAATACTAGTTTATTATGACAAGCTTCTGCAGACATCAGGCTACAGATGCACTGAAGGAAGTGATAAGAGGGTTTATGTTTTTTCTATTTCAGAAACTAGATTTAAAATGCAGGCTAGATGTAATGTTTCGGATATTATAACCTAGCAAACTGAATCATTATTTTATTACAGGTAGACCGAATGATGTAATGAAAGTGCAGGTTCTGCCAAGAAAAATATGAAATAGGCAGGCACTAATATGAAGTGCTAGACGTCTCCTGTAACCTAGGAATGTAACGCATTATTGCAGTTTATGCATTCTGATTATAAACTCTGGAATCCCTTCCTATACTTTTTAAATAAAAGTAATTTCTAATTCACATGCTGGGGAAAAAACCAAACTTCCATTTAGCCCAGCATTCCATTTCCAACATAAGTCAACCAGAATATTTCCTTATTACTTGCCCCCTGCATTTAGTATGTAGAAATATATTACTGCCTATGTACATGGAGGTTCTATTTGACAAATCTAAAAATATGGCTTTAAACCGTGGAATGGTCAGGCGGCTTTGAAAACCTTGTAGCTCATGACTCTTGCCCACTGCAGATCACACTGCTGCCCAGATCCTCTTCAATCTTTTTAGATAGGTGATGATGATTCACTGGCTCTGTTGCTACTCTTATACACATGTTCCAGCCTTGCAGGAAAAGTGAGAGCAGGAGGTCCGTCTCTGCACAGCAGGTGCACTGTTAGGTACTTGAGAACATAGGTTGACTCTATGCCACAAATTTGCCTATTCTAATTAATGTTTATGGGCAAATTAAGATGGCAGATGCCTGGGGACTCACCAGTGGTGTGCTTTGCAACATGCCCACTTAGCCTGCAAAGAAAGTTTAGGAAGTTTTTTAAGAGGAGGAGAAAAACAGGCAGGGCACCCAGAGCCCAGCACAAAAGACCCAAGGCTCTGGCCTCTTGGCTATCCAGTGTTGTTGTGCTGTTGGCCCCAAATAGGAGAGCAAGATGTCTCTCTCACCCTCACCCCCGCTCCATATTGTGAATTTATACTTGTATTTCTGGCTTCACTCAACTCAGCCTGCAGTTTCATCTGCCAAAGGCGCAATCTCTCTGTAGGGATTTTGTCTCTACTTCGCCTAACACTTGTGTGGCTTGCATAGGCCTTTGTGGGATGCAGAACTGTTCGGAACAAATAACAGCCAAGCAGCATTTCTGCAAGAAATGGGCAGAAAACGATCCTTTCCTCCTGACCACATCAATCAATAATCTTTATTTTGAAAAACCTAAACAGACATTTCTGTTTAATGGCTTTCCATTTTCTATTAAAACTTGCATTAGTCACATTTTCCATTACAATGTTTTGATTGAATATCACCGTATTTCATTGTAATTCTGTAGGAAAGCTCCTCTAGGCAACCTGATCATTCACCAATCACCCTGATCCGCTTGCACAAAACTTATACAGTGCTCCCATTAAGCATTTGTTTTGGTTTGTTTATGGGGTGTTAACACACTTTAGCATTGATCATCCGCTCACCCCACACTTCTCAGTGCATTTCTCCATCACTTTTCTAATCACTAAAAGTCATTTGGGGGGGGGAGTTTTTGTTGTACTGGGGTGATAAGGCACCTTGATTTGTTTGAGTTGAGCAAACCTAAATTCCCAGTATGTGCCTCAATCCCTCCTGCAAAATAGTGACTGTATGGAGGCACCTAAAGTTGCTCAGTGTTGGGTGTGCAGCAGTCCTTCAGATAACTGGATTTAGGTGAATGGCTTTCAGATAAAAGATTTGGGGTGTGGCATCAGGTGTGCTGAGTCAGTGAATCTCATGCCCACAAACTGGCAGGGGGGTTGTGTAAGCACCCACTGGCCTGAAACAAAGATTAACAGAATCAGCACAGGTAGCAGCACACCCCAAAGAGAGAGATTGCTTGGGTACTGTTGTACAAAACACTACAGAACTTTTAAGGGAGAAATCCTATATACATTTACATGGGAATATGCCCCATTTAACTCAAGGGCACTTACTTCTGAGTAGAGACATGTAAGATTGTGCAGTTAGTCATCCTCGAGAGGGGAACAGCTTTCCAGACTCCCTGAATTACTTAGCCAGTAATATCCTGCTAAATTTCCTATCTTCCCTCACTGGCTCAGACAGGGCTCTTCCACATACAACTCCATATTATTAGAGATCAGGAAGGACTTTGCCTAGTCAGTGTGAGATGATGAAGATGATAATGCCCCCTGCCATGAACAGCACTCAAATATTCTCATGGCTAAAACATGGCATTTTACAGGGCTGGTCTTGGAATGTTGCCATTTACAAATATGAAGTGAAAGCACATGAAAATAAGGCGACATTGACTCCGGTACTCTCTTTCAGAACTTTTACTATTAGCGACTTATTGAACTTTCTCCTTGTAAGAGCTTTATTGGCCGAGAAGAGTCTTTGCAACTTTCAGCAGTGTTGCTGTACCATGGTGCTCAGGAACACACTTCCCATGGCAGGGGACTATATTCCTCTGTGACCAATATAGGCCTGATTTTGTGCTGGAATGACCCTGCCTCTACTGCAGACCAGCTCAAGGACTAAACAAAAAATTTTTTTTTTTTTTTTACTATGGCAGACCAACACAGCTACCTATCTATAACTGGAACTATGGAAGGCACCACATTGAGCCGCATGAAATGGAAGTCCATCAACCTCACCAAGATATCTGAAGAAGTGTGCATGCACACGAAAGCTCATACCAAGAACTGACTTAGTTGGTCTTTAAGGTGCTACTGGAAGGAATTTTTTTTGTTTTGACTATGGCAGACCAACACGGCTACCTATCTATATCAAGGACTAAAGTTAACCATTTCTGAATTATGCTGCTCCTGCAGCTATCCCTTTAAAAGCAGTTTGATCTGCAGCAATTAGCAGATGGTTGTGTTCAGTTCCACACCATGAAAAGCTTCACCTGCTGATTCTGGTATATTTCAGATAGTTCCTGTTCCTTAGCAAGCTAAGAGACTTTTTTCTGGTCAGTTGGCATCACCATCTGCCCCACTGCATCCTCCCAAACTGGACTCTGCTCCCAGGCATCTCACAACTACCAGCAATTTTTATTTCAAGACTGGGCAACCCGAGGCAAGAAAGTTACGGTAGTTTCCTTTAGCGTCAGACCCTGTGGGAGCCATTACTTTAAAGAATGCTTACAGACAGAAAAATCAGTGCTCAGGGTTAAGCTTTCAGTCAAGCTGAGCTCTCTCTTTTTAAAAGAAGTCAGATTTCGAATGTGTGGAACGGTACCGAATAAGTGCCTTCACGGTGAATATAGTCAGATGATCAGAACTGTTTGCTAAGTGACAGCTACAGTTTCTCAAAAATCAAATGCCAAGTGCCATGGAAATCTAATTTAGAGAAACGGCTTGGCAAACCAACCTTTCATTTAAACAATTGTGACCATTCAAGCAGCTTTACGTTCTTGAATTTAATAAGTTAGCAACATTAGATTTTTTTTTATGGAGCTAATTGAAACCGCTAATTTATTGACGTCCAGATGGTGAGGAAAGATGATGACTGTGTTATAAAGACAGAGGCAAGATAATAGGAGAAAGTGGGAAGCATTAACTGCCCAATCCTGTTCAAGATTAGTCAGAGGTAATTCGAATTTTATACAATGGGGTTTCCTTCCAAGTAAGGGTACACAAGGGTAGTCTAAGATCCTTGGCAAATTTTATTACCTCTTTATAAAAGATAGTCCTTCTATTAAGCCTAGATCCAAAGTTCATTATATTTAATTCCTATTCCTTTCAGTGTGAACTAAAATAAGTCATGACCAATTTGTTCTATTTATTTCAATGGGACCTCAGCTCAGCTAACAGTCTGGATCCAACCCGTTTTCTTTTTTACCCTCCTCATACCTTGGAGGCGGCCAGAATATCATTGTTCCTAAACTGAGCTCCATAGTTTATGGTAGACTATTATTATTATTTGATATAGATATTGTTTAAAACAAAGCAGATGGATCTGAAGTATATCAGAAATAGCTGGTTCTTCAGTACAAAAACTTCCTTTAAGGAAACTAGCCAACACAAATATGCTCTGGCCTGCACCACAACTGTAAACAACTGCTGGTAAGAAACACAGAACAGCTGCACCATATTAGTAGAAGAAAGATCAGGAACAGTAAACTAGCAATTCAAAGCCCTCACATTTTATTGCTGGACAAAAGTTTAAAGATGTCACAAATCAGACTAGCCTAGAGGTTCTGGGCCAATGTATCGGCCTGCTGTTTGCTGAGTTATTATGACATCAAGTGTCCTGCTTTACCGGAAAAAAGGCAATGGCAGTCTTTACTGCTAAGTAGTGCTTATAGATGGTTAGTTCTTTTCCCTTCTCTTGCTTTGGGTGCATGAAGTTCTGTGGCTCAGAAAGAGCAGGGATCTAAAGAGGGAGGACGGACCTATTGAGGAAGGTAAAGAAGCAGCAGGGAACAAGAGATCTCGTGGTAGGAGGTGGACAAGGAATCCACTTTCCCCTTCAGGTTCCCAGGTGAGTGCTGCAGTAGTTCATCACAGCCCGGAGCTGGCATCAGAGGTTGGTTGTGGATGGGCCTCACACCTGCACCAAGAACCCACAGCCCATGCAGGTTCATCACAATTGTCACTTGCTCACACCCACCCCTACTATTTCCTTCTACCCGCACCCCCAAAAGGCGAGCAAGTAAATGATGACAGTGAGGAGGAGGAACAGCTTCCCAATCCAGTTCTTCCCAGCAACATTTCTAAAGGGGAGATGTCCGGCAGCATTGGTAATAACAAGAAGCCCCTGATTCACTGTTGCCACCACACAGAGTGTGTCTTCTTGCCCAAGGGCTTTTCAAGCCCATGAGCTGGCACTGCAGGAGAGGATGCCAAGGCTGTGGGTGTGACAAGTCAGCTGGTCTTGTGGCTAAGGGAAGAGAGCCTATCAGTCCTTGAACTCCTGGGTCAGGTACATGGTGAAGTTCACTGTTTTACCTAGAGCAATCTTTCTTTTTTCCTGTTGAAGGTCACATTCTCTCAGGTGTTATCTGTTGGAGGGGCCCTTTCACCAGTGGTGGGCCAAGCCAGAGCTGATGATGAGCAAAACTAGAGGTGCCGTATGGGGTTTGATGGGCTTACTCACAAGTAAGTATACAGAGCACTTTTTGGGCTACCAATACAGCCACTGTTCTTGAAAGCAAGTGATTGTCATTCCTTCTGACTGATGTCCTCTCTATCTTATTTTAGAGAGAGATATAGATATTGATGCACACATCTGACAAGAGCCTACCAATTTCTCTCAGCATGGGCTGCGAGGGGGAATTTATTTTCCCTAAGCCATACAATCAAGAAACAATTAAGACCAAAAAAAACCAACCACAAACCCTTCCATTAAATTATTTTTACCAGATAAATACTACCCCTTTGAAATGTCCCAAAAATACATATAAAAAGGGTGGGACTAAAATTCCTGGAAAAATAAGGAGATAGAAGAATGGAGCAGCTGTGACCAGTGGTGTCAAAAGTGCCTGGATACAATTCAGGTCAGGATTAAAAATGATTCATCCACACTCAGTTTGAAGGGTACAATGGACTAGGATCAATGATGGAGTTACTATAGTCACCAAATAGCTAAGCTGTAAACAAAAACTGGACTGTGGGGCTTATAGGCAAGAGAATGCCAACACTTGTTGGGAGGCCTCTCTTCCAGTCCAAGTGCTTCCCCTAAAGTTACCTTGCTCAGAAGCAATTGGAAGGGACAGTTTAAAGTCATAACAACTAACTTCACATTTCCTTTTATCAAAAAGAAAGGAAAGAGCCAGTAAATAACAATACAGTGGTACCTCAGGTTAAACACGCTTCAGGTTACATATGCTTCAGGTTACAGACTCCGCTAACCCAGAAATAGTACCTCGGGTGAAGAACTTTGCTTCAGGATGAGAACAGAAATTGTGCAGCGGCAGGAAACCCCATTAGCTAAAGTGGTACCTCAGGTTAAGAACAGTTTCAGGTTAAGAACGGACCTCCAGAACGAATTAAGTACATAATCAGAGGTACCATTGTATATATGCTTGTGGGGACAAAGTGGAAAAAGTTATTTAAGTCAGGCATTGATGGCCTCTCAGTAGCAGGCTTTATGTGTTAGAATGTTGGACATTCACACTCGGTCTCCCTTGGACTGCAAAAAAAAAAAATCCATTACAGAATGTCTGAGTGAAACCTCCTCACAACCCACCTTTTCCATCAAGCCTTTGGTTGGTTCCTGTGCCCAACTGTAACCTACCCTGTAACTAAACCTAAGCACCCTCCCTCCTCTTCTCCAGTGCTGGATTTTAGATTTGTAAGGTCCTCAGAGAAGGCACTGTCCTCTTATACTATAAGCTTCACAGAAATCTCACACTCTCTCACAGAAATCTTAAGATAAATATATGCCAACAACTGAAGTACAGTACTAAGATGCATGACATAACAATGGGGTCATCCTTATTGGGGAATGATAGCTATGTTGCCACAGAAACAATGCCACATACCATACCCAGACTTGGCCTTTGTTGAGAAGACACTAGTTTCTAACAGTATGTTAGAAACCACCACAACTACAAGCAACACCATATGACTGTGCTGCTGTTAGTTACCCAGTTAAACTGGGGGAGGGGTGTCCCCCAACTTGCTTTTCCCAGACCTGCCTTCATGGATGAGTGAGTCACACCGAGTTTTCCTCCATGCTCAAAGGCATGGCTCACATCCACCAGGAGTTGTGCAGTCTGTATTGTAGGACAGATTCTGTGGAACTCCCTCCCTGCTTGGTGCAGCCCCCTTCCCTGTTGAACCTCTTGCTGCTTGGTGAATACTTTTTATTTCAGCAGACATTTTAATTGTGTTTTTCTTATCTTATGGTTAAGTATGCTGTATCCCTATTTTACACCACTTAGAAACTCAATATTAAGTAGCATTTTTAAACAAACAAACAAACAAATAAATAAATGCATAAATCTGCCTCATGCAATGGCAATGTCCATATGGACAAAAGAGATGGAAGAATGAGAGAAAGAGGATGGTTTTTCTAGATGCAGTATTCAACACACCTCCTAAGGAGCAGAGTCTTCTGCATTAAAGTCATATTCCCCTCCTATGCTTAGGCATTCCTCTACTTCTCTGCATTTAGGTGTAGTTATTTCTCCCTCTAGAGATTAACGTCCTATTCAGGCACTAGGCTAAGTAGAACATGTGACAGGGAAGAGATCAGCAAACCAGCTCTGCTCCATGTTGCTCTTGAGTTGGAATATGGCATTCTGCACCAGGGAGCTTCCTGTACTGATGTAAAAGCTCTCTGTGCAATGTAAAACCTTGATTTTCATGTGGAGTATCTACACAAGCAAAGCAGGCTTCTTGCCACAGATGAAGGATGATGGGGATGGAGACAGCACACTCATTTCCACTCTCCCCACTTGTGTGTTATACTTACTTGTAAATATAATGCCTAAAGAGGGCTGGAGTAGTTTATCTATTGCAATGAACTTGTAATAGATTACAATAGGAGGAAAAAATAAAAAACCTGCAGCTGTATTCTGCGAATAAGAGATGAGAAGACGAATGCTAGTAGACTCCACTACCACAGTGAATGCTTCCCCATGCGGAGGAAACTACTGCACACAGAAAAACAGCAGGTCATGATAAAGGCTAGGCTGAACTATGCTACTTTTTCCCCTACATACATGAAACTTCTACATACAAGGGAGAACATTCAAGCTCCTCACCTCTCCCTGCAATCTGAAGTAGTATAGGACCCCTTTAGACTGTCTACTGTTTTTTGGTGTGCTTTTTTGCAGTTGTATTCTATAACATGTCATTGACACGATAATAGTGTGTCAGTGGTGGATTTCCACTAAGCCTGTCCACACATCATTCCTCTTTATTGGCTTTTTTGCAATGTTTCCCTCAGTATTACACATTATTGCCACCTGAAACAGCACTCTTGCCCTACGGCACAACAAAAGCAAAAGGCGGCTACAGGACACGCAACAACTGGAAATGAAGCAGTATGCCCACCCCAACAACTTATGCAATCGCAAACAGTATTGAAAATAGGATTGTGTATAACCACCCCAATTCCATCGTGAGCACAAATCATTATGAATGCACAATAAAAAGGACACCTGGAGGGGCTGCAAGTCATGCAGTAAAACGATTATGGTAATTGCATAAACTGGCATTAAGTGAATCCCAGAAGAGGAAAGGACAAGCAGGAAAGCACCTTCATATCTCTCCTGTTTGTCCTGTAGAGCATCCCTCAAATGTAGGGAAGGGCTTAGAAATATTTCTCTTTAGTGCCTCCCTTGCCCCACACTTGCAGTGTTCTAGTGTCACTCAGAGCCTTCCCTGCAATCAACAGGGGAGCCATTATTTGCTGCACATATGAACTGGGAAGTAGGGTGTTCCTCACAGCACAAGGCCTGTTGTCAGATGTGGGCCTCAGTACAGAAGCACCATTTGCTTGCAGGTAGGAAATACATTACAGATAAGGTGTCTCTTGAGGTATGTTGGGGTAAATGCTTAGGGTGGGTCTCAATCCTGGCCCCACACTGACTAGCCAAGAGTGCCTCAAATTGGTCTGTTAGTATTATGTAGCAAGAGCAAGCAACAAACCTTTTCCCTAAAAGCTCAATATCCAAGCCCAGAATCTTGTTCTCACCTTCAGACAAGGGATTCCTTTCCCTGTAATTGTGTGCTAGAATCAGAGCAGCTGTGGGTCGTTTGGGGAGGCTTTCAGCCATATGAGAAGTTGCCATTAGGAAGCAGCCTTATTGTTGCATTTATAGTGAGGTTGGTATTGCTTCATGTACATCACCTCAGTCATCCTTACCACAACCTTTTAAGAAAGGTTAGTGTCATCGATTCCAATATTGCATAAGAGGTTTTGTATGAGGTTGGACTTAATGAGACCAGGGGTCTGCCAACATTTGAACTGGGGACCTCCCAGCTTACAAACCATAAATTGTTTGGAAAGTCTGAAATTTGGTCCAGTCAGTATAGAAAAAAAATGTGTTCTGGGTCTGGGTCTCCAACCACAGGTGTGAGAAAAAATGGGAATGGACTGGGCAGGCACATCTCTTTGGCAGATAGTTTCCTCAGCCAACCTCGCCTCTTTTGAAGTAAAGGAAACACAGCCCTACTTCAGTGGTGCAATTTGGTAACGGGCTTAGGAGGGCCTCCTGGGCTTTGCGAGTTCCTGCCTCTTTTTAGGCGGGAAAGTGGTAAGGCGGGCCTGCTGCTGCTGCTGCTACTGCATTTTGGGGCCGCCCTGCTCATTCTGCTGCGTGAGGCCCAGCCCAGGACTTCGGGCCCCCGAGACCTGCCCCTCTTCGCCCGCCTTCCAGAAGTGACCTTGGAACTGAGCACTCCCCGGCTGGGGCAAGGGGCAAGAAAGGCCCTCCCCGTCGCCCACTTCGCAGCCTCTGCAGCTAAGCCTCGGAGGAGGCACATGTGCTTTGGCGCGGCGCCAGCCAGAGCATCCCCGGCGTGCCCTTGCTGGGGGCCGCCTCCGCCTGGGCCAAGCCCTTCTCTACCGGGGCTGGGGTGGGGCTCTTTGCTGCGGGAGGGCCAGCCAACGCCGGCGTTTCCTTGGGTTGCTCGTCCCCGTTCTCTTCCCTTCCCTCTCTGACCCCGTGGATCTGCCTCCCGAAGGAGAGGGCGCGAGAGGGGTGTGTGCGCGCGCGCTGAGCGACCTCTCCAGGCATTGCAGGGGTGCTTGGCGCTCCTGCAGTCAGGCGGTGAATCCTGCCGCCGCTCGCTTAGCTCCCGCCTTGCGGGAGGGAGCTCTCCCGCCCAAATTCCAACCCTCGGCTCAATCTCTTTTGGAAAGAAGCCACAGGCTTCTTTTTTTTCCAGCTGGAGAAGGAGAGGGGAGGGCGGGGGTGACTCAGGCTGCTGGCGCCGCCGCCGCTCCTCCATGAAAGAAGCTCAGCAAGAAGAATTGATTCCTTTGCCTCTCATCTCAGGCCGCCGGGGCAGAAAGAGAGAAAGGAGCGAGAGCATGCTGATGATGCGCTGCTGCTGAGGAGCCCGAGCCGAGCTGCAGAGTTTGCAGGTCATTAGTGCTGCACCAAACTCCGGGCGAGGTAAGTGGCGCCGCCGCTGCTGCTGCTGCACACAAAGCGCTCGGTAGCGTTTGGGAAGTAAGCCCGGGCGGGAACTGTGGTTTGTCAGGAGAGAATGGCAAACGCAGCAGGCAGTTTTATCGGCAGGAGGCTCAGTTTTGTGTCTCTGTGCGGGCACAATGCAACGTGGCATGCTGTTTTTCTGCACCGAACGGAGCACTTTAGTTTGATCCCTAGCAAAGCTCGCTCGCTCAGTGCGATCAGCGGGGCTGTGCTGCAGACTGGCATCGTGGCGGCCTTGATCCGTGGTCCGATCCCGGAGAACGAGAGGGACGAAAGTCACCAGGCATCTTTGCAAAGTTTGCGCCTCGGTTGCCTTTGCGTAGCCCCGGGGCTGCTTGGTTGAGCGTGCCTTCATGCGGCGTGAAGACGTCCTGGTTTTCAAGAAGGGAGAACTGTCCGGGAAACTCCAGTTTACTGTATCCTAGGAAGATGCTTTTCGGCCGTCCATTAAGTCTAGGGTTACGGGGAGCTGCTGGATGGAAAGGGATGGGATTGGGAAATCGAAATAATGGCAGTGGAAACAATGAGCGCAAAAACTGAGGCTGGGCTGCCAAAGTGTATTCAGGAGGAGCAGAGCTGCCTAGAAAGAGTCTAGGCGTGGGAGGGAAATGCATCAAGGGTAAGACGAGACCTAGTCTAAAAAAGAACACGCACATCTCTATTAAAAGAATGGCTGGGGGCAGGAGGGGAGACCCCCACAAAACCAGATCTCAATATTGTGACCTGAATTAGTTGCGTTCCTTACAAATGAATCTCCAGTTCAGTTTCTAAGTGGGTGGCTTTGTGTTTCACATCCGATGCTTCAGTCTATTCAAGCACTCTGAACCCAGGAAAGCTTTCTGTTATTGCATTTCATTTATTTGTGTGTGTGTAGATGTTCCTGGAAGTTTTCACCTCCTGGCTGCGACCACTGTTGAGAGCTTGCAAAGCTTTGTGATCTAGTTCAGGGTGACCTGCCAGTGATTCTCTCTTAATGTATGTTCGTTTCTTTCTTCACATGGTCGGTGGCAAGAGCAAAAAATGTAGTGCTCACTTGCAAGCCTCCACGGATTCCTTTGACATGGGGATGATTGAAGAGAGGATGACTGACAGGCTGTGATGACTGTAACCAAACTATCTTGCCTCCACTTGGCCTTTGAAGAACGGAGCTACAAGATTGCTTTATTAAGAGAGTTAGGGTTTAGATGCTTTCACCACTGTTGTCCCTATTTTCTGATTAAAGCTGTCATTTCATACATCTGTCTCTCATTTGTGTGTGCATGCACGTGCACACACACCGTAGGGACATCTGGAGTGCTTTAGTTTTATTTCTTACCTTCCCAAGAAAAGTGCATGTGTCATAGAAGATAGGCTGTGTGATATGGCATGAATAATGGATTGCTTTGTACGAGGAATGCTTTCTCACGTGTAAATAAAGAGCCTTCGGTGATGACAATTTCAGAAAAGCTGTTGGGTAGAAGGTGACACAGTCACTTAAAAAAAGAAATTCTACAAAATATGTTTAAACAGGAGAAAGGGGATTCCCTTCCATAAGCCCCGTTACAATTTTATGTTGGGATAGGATTTATTTTAGAGCCCTCCTTTTTGGCAAGCCTTCAGTGTAGCTTGCAATTTATCCATAACAGTGCAATATTTAATTCCCGCCCCCCAACTGGTATTCCATACTTCTTGCTAGGTTATTAGGGCAAGTAGCAGGCACAAAGTTTTCTCTTCTCACCCTGCTAATAAGCCTGTGGAAGTGAGAAATACCGCTTAGCCCAAACAAAAAAATTTTTTTCCAGTAGCACCTTAAAGACCAACTAAGTCAGTTCTTGGTATGAGCTTTCGTGTGCATGCACACTTCTTCAGATACACTGAAACAGAAGTTTCCAGACCCTTCTATATAGTGAGAAGGTGGGGAGGGGTATTACTCAGAAGGGTGGTGGGAATGGGTGATTGGCAGATAGCTGTGATGAGCCTGTTGACGACTCTTAACGACTGCAATAGGTCTTACAGGAGGAAGCGAGGGGTGAAAAGGTGAAAAATGGCTTTGTCATGTATAATATAACCAATCACCTTTTCACCCTTGCATGCACACGAAAGCTCATACCAAGAACTGACTTAGTTGGTCTTTAAGGTGCTACTGGAAAAAAAATAAAATGTTTTGACTATGACAGACCAACACGGCTACCTATCTGTAACTGGAACACTTAGCCCAAGGTCACCAGAGAACTGCATTGCTGAACAGTGGTTTCTTAACTAGGTTCTTCCTGGTCCAAGTAAAAAACTTTGTCCATTGCTGTAATATTGGCTTTATAATAATTCATGCACTAGTGTTAAATAATACATCACACAGTCAGAATCGGGTACGGTCACCAAGGTAGCGTCATGCTAATTTTCCCGCTTCACTGAAAGATGCCAGAAATTAAAATTTATTGCAGTGTAACATACCTTTGATGAGAATGGTAATGACACACTCAACCTTTCCATAGAAAACCAACCTTCTCAGACAAATGTTGGACAACATACTACCCCAGTGCAGAATTCACACAACAGTAGTCCTTGTTACACATAGTCCTTTAGGTCCACTATTGTTGACCAGCAAACTGTGGTGCTCCATATTGTTGTTGAACTCCACTCGTGTCATCCCCAGCCAACATAGCTAATAGTCAGGGATGGTGGGAGATGTTGTTACCCCATCTACATCCCATGACTTGCCACACCCACAGTAGTTAATAATGGCCCCAAATGCTAGTAGCTGCTGGAAATTTAGCATTTGCACTTGTCATTCTGTAATCAAAATGCTCCTGGGACATAAGTCCCCCCCAAAAAAAACCCTCAAAAGTTGCAGTGGGGGTGCCCATCTAATGTAGAGAATTAGAGCTAAAAAAAATTCAAATAAAAACAAATGTCTGGAATAAGGAACGGTATTGAGTTTTCTTTCTGAAAACAAGTCAACCCAGGGCATTAAATATCCTAAAGAAAGCAATTGTTTAGTCGTTTAGTTGTGTCCGAATTTTCATGACCCCATGGACCAGAGCATGCCAGGCACTCCTGTCTTCCACTGCCTCCCGCAGTTTGGTCAAACTCATGTTTGTAGCTTCGAGAACACTGTCCAACCATCTCATCCTCTGTCGTCCCCTTCTCTTTGTGCCCTCCATCTTTCCCAACATCAGCGACTTTTCCAGGGAGTCTTCTCTTCTCATGAGGTGGTCAAAGTATTGGAGCCTCAGCTTCAGGATCTGCCCTTCCCGTGAGCACTCGGGGCTGATTCCCTTAAGAATGGATAGGTCTGATCTTCTTGCAGTCCATGGGACTCTCAAGAGTCTCCTCCAGCATCATAATTCAGAAGCATCAATTCTTCAGTGATCAGCCTTCTTTACAGTCCAGCTCTCACTTCCATACATCACTACTGGGAAAACCATCACTGTAACTATACGGACCTTTGTCGGCAAGGTGATGTCTCTGTTTTTTAAGATGCTGTCTTGGTTTGTCATCAATTTTCTCCCAAGAAGCAGGTGCCTTTTAATTTCGTGACTGCTGTCACCATCTGCAGTGATCATGGAGCCCAAGAAAGTAAAATCTCTCACTGCCTCCATTTCTTCCCCTTCTATTTGCCAGGAGGTGATGGGACCAGTGGCCATGATCTTAGTTTTTTTGAAGTTGAGCAATTACATTTTGCATTTAGGGGTGCTGTTTTATCCCAGTAAAGGGAAAATGGGGTAAAAATGTATTAAATGGTTTATTCAAACCAAAAAGGATCTAGGAATGCAGATTTAAGTGCCCTTTTAAAAATCACACACATTGATTTTGCGTTGGGACATTTTACTACCCCGAGGCACCCCAACAATGGAATTTGATTTGGGTTAGTAAAATGCCTTTGTTCCTGTTTAGGAGTTTCAATCCAGTGCAAACTTGCCTGGGTGTATTTTATTTATTTATTAAATTTCTTTACCACCCTTCATCCAAGGATCATAGGGCAGTTTACAATAGAAAAACACAAAAATACATACCATAATAACAAACACAACACTCCCCAGTTATTTATTTATTTATTTAATAAATACTGTAAAAAATGTAAACCCCATTGAACACTGTGGGGCTTATTTTGAGTAAACATAAGATCGTACTTCATACAAGCGAAAAACATTTAAGAACTGACTTCCTAAGAAATACATTGCAATGCTTAACACCCTATTTGATGCTATATAGCATCCAAAAAAATATCCTCAAAAGCTACTAGACCACGCTCCTGCTTAAAGTCATTTTTCCCCAGTTCAGTTTTTCTGAAAGAAAAAACTACCAACTATTTTCCAGTTTCTCAACTATACCTTACTTGCCATCAGCAGCAAGTGATAATCTGCTATATAGATTATAACTACAACAATGGTAATAATCGCAATTGTCCTTAGCTGCGGAAGAGAGGACATGCTTCTAGTGAGTATCTGCATTTCTCAGGGAAGCCCCCTTTGGGGTTGCATTCAGTTGTTCCCTCCCACCTACAGAGCCTCACATGGAATCTACATTTCACCTCACTTGCCATAAATAAGACTGCAACTTCCATAGCCAACTATTTTCTATAGCTTTCACTGTCAGTTGATCATATTGGATTAAAACACACCAATATTTCAAGTTATCAAAGGGTAAAGGAAAGACGGTACTGATTGCATTTGGGTCTGAAATCTCATGCCGTCCTGTATAATTGAGAATCCATTTTTGCAAAGACAACTTCTGTTCGGGACATTAGTTCAGAAAATGTCTTTTTGTTCAGATTCCTGCCACTGGAAGAGGTTGTATGTGAGTATATTATAAGTGGACGTATATGCATGCAAGGGTATGCGAGAGAAAGATTTCCACCATTGGAACTCAGTTGGATTTTCGTACACTAATGCATGAAGGTCATCTCCTTTTAGATTTGTTGCTTTATAAAGCAGTAGGAGCTGGGAACTAAGTTGTTGTGTGTTTTTTTTTAAAAAAACTTTAATCAGAGAGACTAGCCTTCAGTATATTAGGCCAATAATTCTTCTGTGTTGCTGATTTAAGATGTGGGTTTCCACTAGGTTTGGCTTTTCTTAGCCATGTAGGAAAACTTACCTTGAAGTGGCTTTTGAGGAATTGCAGCTTTCTCCGCCACAATTTTGCTGCTTGTTACATAGCAGGTTTGTGTTCTCTGCACCAGTGGTAGGATGAAAGTATGCTGCCATATCTGGAAGCTCTCCTCCCCAAAACCCAATGTCTGTGACAGGAACTTGTGGCCCTCCAGATGTTGGATTCCATTTCCCATAATCCCTAGCCAGCATGGCAAATAGTTTCAGATGCTGGTCGTTGTAGCCCACCAAAATCTGGAAGGCTATAGATTCCCTGCAATGAGTTAGCGTGGTTTCCCTCATGGTGAGAGAACTTTCCATTGTACATGCTTCAGAGAACGCTTTCATTTTCACAATGTGTTAAAGTTGAATTTTGACATTCAAAACAGGTTGCTCAAAGCACCTTGGGCTAAACAGGAGTGGGGAACTTCAGAGTGGGGAACTTAATGCGGCCCTTCATGCCTCTTCTCCTGGCCCTTGGAACCTTCCAGAGGCTGCACCCTCCACTGGCTATTGCTTCACATCACCTATGTTTTTGCCTAGCTGGCATGTGCCTTTGAACTCTTATGTTTCTTGCTCTTCTGAGTGGAGGAGAGAAGGGTGTGTGATTGTGTGTAGAAACTAGCCCACTGTATAAAGGTAAGGATTATGTTTGTTGCTCTTCTCACCTTTGCCTTTGGCCGGCAGGCATGTGGCCCTCAGAAGGTTGCCCAGAAGAGAAAGCGACCCTCAAGCTGAAATAGTTTCCCCGTCCCATGACTGATATGAAACCCCTGAGGGGTCAACTAGTCTAGCTCTTCACATTGAGTAGAATACCCCTGTTCTATAAAATACTCAATTGCCTCCAAATCATGGGTGGCTAACGTCAGGTGGCACCAAGCACATGGACATGATTTGATCCACATCCATTTTCCTTGCAACATACTTGTGCAATGTTTGTTTGTTTTTTGATGGGTTAGGTGAGCATGTTTGAGGGAAATGGCCTCATGGGTCATATTGCACCCCTGCCTTTCCGGCCACGATTGGGCTGGATGTCTCACCCCCTTGATTTAGAATGTGCATAAGAGGCTCTGAGCAGAGGGGAGGATGTCAGAGAAGCACATCTGCCCTCACTTGAGCTGGTCAGAAGCTGAGGTACTTCCACCCACATATTCCTCCTTCTCTCTGCTCAAAGTATTGCACAAACTCTGCAGTAGTTCCAGCTTTGGGGCAGCAGCCAGGTGAAGGACTTGCTTTTACTGGCTAAGGAGGATGCCTGTCATTAAGTCAGACTGTCCACTGCTACAAGGAAAGAGGAAGGAATAAGAAGATGGCCATGCCGGAGGGCAAAGGAAACCCTTAGCATCTTCCTTTAGTAAAACAACAATTTCCAGTCCTCTTTCACTGTAGATCATGAGTTAACAGTTGCAAAGTCAATGAAGCTACAGGCCAATATAAGTGAGTAAAGAGTCTCCCTCTAACAAGTTTATAGCCACTGTAAAATGTTTTCCTGGATGACTCTAAAAAGATAAACCTATATTACAGCTGGGTTTCAACATCCAGTAAGAGGCAGAGCACTCAATCCTGCTGCGTGTTGCTTCACCAGCATGTTCCCTGCAGAGAACACGTTGGCAAAGCAAATCCTAGCAGAGAGCTGATTGAAACCTCTGCTCAGCTGAGGGTTTAGTGGTATCACACATGCCCAGTCACCAAGCCTTAGTTGGCAGCAGGGCATGGAAAAAAACTTTCAGTATTGGGAGTAGGAGGTATATTAGTCCATAAGGTGCCATGGTGTTAGGCCTTTTTTCTATTTAAAATGTGGAAGATTCCTTCCATAGATCAGTCCTCAGTACAGGGATTTTCTTTTTTAGGGGGGAGGATATTGAATAATATGTCTTGAATTAAGTTAACAATTTAATTAACCAAAGTGAACAGATATTGCTAGAAGGAAATGCTGTTCAGTTTTCTTTTCATTTCTTGTTATAACAACATAGCACAGTCAGAACACCTTAAAAATATGATCCAGCACTGGCCTTCCATCTCAGCCCGCCAATTAAGATTTACCTCCATTGATTTGTTCCTGTTGAGAAGTTGATTAATCTGCTGATTAATGTATGTTTTGATCAAGGCTGTCCTTCTCATTTCCTCAGCTGCTCCTTTGTTCCAGGAAGTCTTTGTTCTTCCTATGATTGTTTATTCTTGCCATCCCATTTTGCAATATTATTTCTTTTGTGCAAACGGAATGTGATTTCCTTGGCTTCGTTTAGCCCTGCCTGTCACCACTCTCCCGTCTGTAGCAGCTCATAAAGAAAACTAATGAGAATCTGTCTCCAATCACCTTTGTCTTCATTAGATTTTCATCAGCCTTCTGTGACTCCACCGGTGCCTTGGTGAAACTACTGGTGACACACATTGGAAGTATTAAATAATCTTGCTCCAGGTTATGTACTTCTGTGGCAACTCCATGATCTCCTCAGGGGAGCTAGGAGTGAAAGTCCTCTGGCAGGAATAATAATAATAATAATAATAATAATAACAACAACAATTTATTATTTATACCCTGCCCATCTGGCTGGGTTTCCCCAGCCACTCTGGGCGGCTCCAACAAAATATTAAAATACAGTAAACTGTCAAACATTAAAAGCTTCCCTAAATAGGGCTGCCTTCAGGTGTCTTCTAAAAGTCTGGTAGTTGTTGTTCTCTTTGACATCTGGTGGGATGGCGTTCCACAGGGCAGGTGCTACTACCAAGGAGGCCCTCTTAATGGTTCCCTGTCACTTCGCTTCTCGCAGTGAGGGAGGCACAAGAAGGCCCTCGGAGCTGAACCTCAGTGTCAGGGCAGAACGATGGGGGTGGAGATGCTCCTTCAGGTATACTGGACCAAGGCTGTTTAGGGGTTTAAAGATCAGCACTAACACTTTGACTTGTGCTCTGAAATCTACTGGGAACCAATGTAGGTCTCTCAGGACCGATGTTATATGGTCTTGGCGGCTGCTCCCAGTCACCAGTCTAGCTTCCGCATTCTCGATTAGTTGTAGTTTCCAGGTCACCTTCAAAGGTAGCCCCACATAGAGCGCATTGCAGTAGTCCAAGCAAGAGATAACCAGAGCATGCATCACTCTTGCAAGACAGTCTGCGGGCAGATAGGGTCTCAGCCTACGTACCAGATGAAGCTGGTAAACAGCTGTCCTGGACACAGAATTGACCTGCGCCTCCATGGACAGCTGTGAGTCCAAAATGACTCCCAGGCTGCACACCTGGTCCTTCAGGGGCACAGTTACCCCATTCATGACCAGGGAGTCCTCCACACCTGCCTGCCTCCTGTCCCCCAAAAACAGTACTTCTGTCTCGTCAGGATTCAACCTCAATCTGTTAGCTGCCATCCATCCTCCAACCGCCTCCAGACACTCACAGAGGACCTTCACGGCCTTCACTGGTTATGATTTGAAAGAGAGGTAGAGCTGGGTATCATCCGCATATCGATTAACTGGGAAACATGTCTTCTTTGATACACAAGCATATGAATCATCCTTACAATGATTCAGATCACTGGCCAGTCTAACTCAGGACTGTCAGCTCTGGCTGACCCATCTCCTGCTCAGAGTAGAACCTAAGTTAGTTGTCCCATTAATTTCAGTGGGTCTACTCTGAGTAAGATTTAGTTGGATACAGTGCTAAACCTTGTTCACAGCAAAGGGCTGTGAACAACCTTGAGATCTTGAAGATCCCTTTAACTTGAAATGCTTGGCGTTGAAACTAGAGTGTCCAGCATGCAACGCCTGTGCTCTCCTTCTTAACTGTTGAGTGGGATGGGCTGCTCATGGCCCCAAACATAATTATGTGCAGCCATTGGCCTAATTTTAAAAGCTCTCCACGTAAGTGATCACGTCATACCTCTGGCAAGAGGGATCTGTCCTCCCCCAGAGAAGTAGAGAGGGGTTGTAGAAAGAGAGAGAGAGGGACGGCTGTGCCTATTTTTGACTCTGATCCCACCCACACTCAGCATTCCCACCCTCCCAGAGATTACCCCCAAGTGAATGCAGAAAAAAGTTAGCTTAGCCGACGTAGCCCACTAGAAATGTGGATTTGAGGTATGCAGCAGAGATGTAGACAACCTTTAAAATGTTCAAGGAGCTATGCTAGCCTTTTCCTCACTCAATGAAAATCTGTCCTCCAAACTTTAGTCCTTTTGAAAAGTCAGACCCCCTTTGCATCTGTTTCAAAGAATAGGGCTGCAAAGGTAAACTTGGAAATGCAAGCAGCTGTTCAGTGGAAACGAAAGCATAGAAGGTTGAAATTTCCTCCAGGTCCCTCTCTGTCCTTTCCACATCGTAATGTGAATTTATGCTAATCTTTTTCAGTTTTGTTTTCATCCCGGGTACTCTGAATAGAGACTTGAAGGCTTTTGTCCTCATAGCAGGCTAGTAGCACTAGAATGGGAATAATTTTCCTAAGCATTTTGGGCATGTTGCATAGATCTGAATTACTGCACTGACACCTTAAGGGTCATTGCACCACACACACACAGTAAATCCCATCAACACAGGGACTTCAAGAGTTGCATAGCTTGGCTGCCCTGTGTCTTCTGTCAATGTTGTGACCAGAGAAAAGGTTTTTTGACAGTCCTTGGATACACCCACCTTGTCTTGCTTTCTTACTAGACCTCTGTATGTCTCAAATGATGGGGCTGTTGGATTTGGGAAATCTGCATTTCTTCTCAGCCTCATTTGAGGAAATTTCTTTAGGAATGTTTCCTATCTGTTTTCCAGAAGTATGGTTGTGACCTTATGCATTTTTTGGCTTTTTTTTTAGGATGAAAGAGAACAAAAGCACTTATCTTTTGAGCCTGGCCAGGCTATAAATCTAATTAAGTGCAACATTTTTTAAATTGCCTGTTGTCTTGCATTGAAGTGTAGCTGAAAACCCTCCCAGATGCCAACCCTACTCAGGTTACAAATGACAAGAATGTGTTTGGGTCATTCTCTTGCTGGTGTTTACTCACTGCCTTTATTTATTTTGCTGAATTAATCATGTCTCAGGCTCATCTTGTAACCATTCTGTGGCAGTGCAGAGTTGTCAGGCCATTTGGGACTGGAATCTCAAAGTACACAATCTTGCGGTTGGGGGAATAGTTTGCATAATTACATTTATAAACTCGATTCTTGCCTTTTGCTTACCATTGTGGTTGAAGCGCAATGTTGCATTTTGCTAAGTAAAATTAGCAAAAGACAGATCCCTGTCTCAAGGAGCTTCCGATACTAGAAAAGAGAAAAGTATGGATGACAAGCCAATAGAGAAAGGGGAGGAATGGGTCAGAGTAACCAAAGATGAATGTAAGCAGATGGCTGTTACATCCAGCCAGGCATGCAGTGCAATCGTATGCATATTTACCTGGAACATATGGGACTTACTCCCAGGAAAGCCTGTACAACATTTCAGGCTTTGTATAATAGAGCTTCAGGCTTAGTTTCAGTTTGGGGTGATAAATAATGGATTGGCCTAAAGACTTCTTGGAAAGGCCAGTACCTAATTATTTCATCAAGTAAGTGGATCAGAATAAGTCAAATTCTTCATTATCCCTCTTTAGTATTTTTGGACAGCTCAAGCTCAGGCTGGAACACTGTTCAGTACCAAGGACAGTTCTAGTGATTGCTCATGATTTGCCTGGAAGGCTGGCACTAGTCTGCATATTATACCTACTGTGTTACGTATAACAAATGTATTAAATTAAGCTTACCCCCAGAACATGTCAAAGAATGCCTCCATCCCCCCCCCATGTTACTCTTATGCATCAAAATTAAATATCCACCATATGTTTGGGGAGTGTTTAGTGCCCAGTGATTAAAAGGTTTGTTTCTGAATCTACAAACGACTCCAAAATCAAAAAAGCATCCTAAAGAAGATACAGAATAAGTCAGAATACCAAATACAATAAATGGCCCAGGTATTGTCCTCCCTTGAAAGCCCTCATCTCTGAAGATTATGGACTCCCGTACAGTTAGATTTTTGTGCAGGGTGCTGAGATTACACAAAGTGAACTTTTCAGCTAGTTGGGCTCACAAAGAGCACTCTCTAAAATTGTGAATGGTAAATCTCATGGCAGGTGAGTAGTTTTCCCTGCTGCTGAGAGTGACAAAGGCTTTCAACGGAAGATATCACCCAGTGCCTTGGACTCTCAAAATCTTTGTTACTTGACTTCTTATGTACCGTAGTTTCTTTAGGATTATGTCTCTTACCTTCAGGTTTTGCCTTTATTAAGAATGTCCCACTTCCTGGGTAGGTTTTTTTTTTTTAAGGTTTCAAATCAGTGCAGATATATATCAGTTGATGCCTTGCGTGTGTGAATGCATTATCACAAATCAAAGAGCTGAGACGCAACTTCCATGTCACTTCACCTCACTTCAGACACAATTGGTTGCAGTCCTAACGCCATTTACCTGAAAGTAAGCGCCAATGAATTCAATAGGACTTACTTTTGAATAGGCATGGTTAGGATTGCATTATAAGTTAGTTGCATATAGGCCCCATTAAAATCAATGGGACAAGTTAGTCATGACTGAAGTCTCATTGATTTCATTGGTAACTAAGTGCAAAATTGATTTCATTGGTAACTAAGTGCAACTAGTGTGGTATAGATCTAGCCCAATGCTTTTCAGTTGAATAAAGTTACAATATATGTATGCATGTGTGAACCAGTCCATAAATGACACTTTTCTATGAAAAACGAAGTCTGGGTTTGATGAAAATAGTATTGTTTAATATTTCATTTAGGCAACAGGAATGGCAATGGTTATTCTGGTTTTGTTTTCTGTTTACTCTTCAAAATATATGGGTGCCTTACTGTTCACAAGCAAAATGAACTGTGAACTGCTTGACTGATCTTTGGGTTGCTTTGTTTTTTGCTTTTATATGATTAGGAATTCTGTTCCATCGATTTTGCTTCTCCACCTCAGTCTGCTAGTTTCGACATCTCACTGCATGCTTGCGACCAGGCAAGTTCTGTGGTCCCTGCTGTGTGAAGATGGCTTTGCAGAGGATTCTGGGATATGGGTATTTTTATTAGACAGGAAGATGCTGGTTCAAATGCTCTTTATTTTACCTACTGTCTCTAGCCTTTTTTAAAAAACAAAACAAAACAAAAAGCAGTACAGTGGCATGAGCAACACACACAGAACCTGCTCCAGTTGCTGACCCTTCCAACATTCAACAGTTGATTTAAAAATGTGTCTTTCCAGTTAGCTCATTAACTGTATTGTAAGCCACCTTGGACATGAAAATCATGACTGAGAGTCAGGGGTGCAAATATTCTAAATATTCATTAGGCCACCTGTGGGGTGCATTGAGTGGAAGAGTCTTTTCAAAGCCTTACAATAAACAAACAAACAGGAGGAGCAACATTATTCCCCACCCCACCCCCAAATGCTTATGGAGGTGGGTAAGAGAGGGTCTTTTTAAATGACCAGGAAAATACTTGAGGGGTTGAAATTCCCCTTGTGTCTCCCTCTACCCCCTCCCTCCCCCAAAAAACTAACCAACCACCTTTGCCACCACTTTTCTGTTTGCCCCTGGTGAATAACCTTGACAGAAGAGAGTAGTGCCCAAGATCTTCTGAGTAGGAATGGAGACTGAATAGTGTTGACTGAGGGAAGTGAGGTGCTCAGTCAACAGACATGGGCTGCAGTCACTTTCCCTGCATAGGTTGATTCACTGAAGGTGCCTGAGCCTTCCTTTCTCCAGTGTATTATTTCTTATTTCACCTTTGATCCCAAAGGGTGAAATTGGGCTCAGAGAGTCCCCTTTGGCATGCACTCTCTGGGCTTCAGTACTTTCCTTTTGTAAGCAAAGTGTGGCTGGGGGTGTTTGTCTCTCTTCTCCCCTGAAAGTGGACACTGAGAAGAGGGATTTCCCGCACAGTTCATCTTTACCCTTTGCAAATTTCATGGGGCGCCAATTTTTTTTTATTGTTATTTATTGCATGGAAATGAATTCCTGGCTAAACATAGCAATACAATGCCCATGTACCTTGGGAGACTGTTCCTGTAGGCTCTGAGCAGTAGCGATAATAAACAGTTGGATGAGTCCTTTTCTCAGCTCTGGCATCATCTATTTATTTTGCAGTGACCTCTCAATAAGGCCAGCTCCATATTAAATTATTTGCCCATGTATTATCCAACACAGGATCATTTGTACACAGAAAATGAGGGGAGTGATGGGGAAATTACAAGTACAAACTGAACAGCAAGACTGTTAGTAAGATTGTTGTTGAATTTGAACAAGGCAGGGAAGGGAGAAATGGCTAAACTGAACTTAAAATCCTAATTGGGGGTGGGGAGGGGCCAGAGAGCTGATCTGCCAGAACTGTAGAAGGATAACTCTGAAATAATAAAAATGCTGGTATTTATTTGTATTTTTTATTTCAAAGGTTCCAATTATTGCTTATTAAAGCTAGGAGCATAAAAACAAAGTCTAAACATGTTTGAAACTTAGAAAACATAGGCTTATATCACCAGTGCAAATTAGATTATCCAGTTCCCCAATAGGTTGTAACCAGTTGACAGGCAAATGTCCTGGTGATAAGATGTTAGCATGGCAGAAGTCCTGCAGAAGCCAAAGGCTCCATTGAATGAGCTATAAGACCACATTGCTAAGGGCCAAAATAGATGGGACAGAGATACAGTGATCATATATTTTATCCCTTAATTAAGGGAGGAGAGCTGTGGGCAGGAACCCAAGTCAGGTTGGGACTGAAAGAATGGAGGAGGGTTTTTAAAAAATCCATCCCATTTCCCTACAGTACATTGCTGCTTGCTCCATTAAGAAAAATGTAGTTACTGTCCTAAAAATGTACAACCTAAGCAGCCAGGGAGTCTTAAAAACAGAATATACCCTCTCTCTTTAACTGTGTGAAAGGAGAAGTACCTGCTTTCTCGCTGTGTTGTGAAGGTTGCTGTTGTGTGCTTAATCTGGCTTTTGCTTGTTAGCCCATTGTAATCCATTTGACTAGTACAGTACTTCTATATTATTCTGTAGCAGAATCAATGTAATGTACCATATTTTTCCGTCTATAAGACACCCTCATGTATAAGATGCCCCCTACTTTGGGGGACACAGGTTTAAGGAAATGGGGGGAGGTGTATCCGTGTATAAAACGCCCCCTAATTTTAGACATTATTTTTTAGGGGGAAAACTTAATCTTATACACAGAAAAATACGTTAATTTGAATTATGACAACTCTGAGGATGAAAAGTTTTGTGGCAAAAAATGTAGGTGATTATGGCTTCTAAATGTGGCCCAATGCTTTTTGGGTTGTAAGCACATGCACATTTTGAGTTTGATTACTTTTTTAAAAAATTGAGTGAGGACTAACATAAACTGCCCCAAAGTATCTTCACTTCCTTCCTTTCTTACTATATAACTCCACTGTTCTGTGTTAAACCATTGTGCCTTTTTCCTTTTGGTACGGGTTTTGTACATTAAGTATCCTTTATTCAACCTGCTGTCAATTTTCTTAGCTCTACAACTTGATATCATGATCCAAACCTCAAGCAAAATGACCAAATCACAGACCAATCAGTGACAAATATGATAAATAGGTGATAAAACAAAAATACAACAGTGGGCTCTAACCTGTGATATGATATGATATGATATCATATCATATCATATCATATCATATCATATCATACAATATGATATGAGTTACAGCCAATAAGCCACAAAAGACCCATGCATTAATGAAAATACAACACATCACAAAACTAAGCCTCAACAAATTTAAACAACCAACATGAAGCTTGTCTATAACAGAAATAATAAACAATCCATGAAAACGGTATGTGACGGAAATAATAAATAGTCCAATATAATGTAAATGAGTTCCATCTGTGAATGGAATGCATCAAATAAAACTGATGTACAAATTGCATGCAATGTAAAGTTAATATGATGAAAACTTTGGAATATATTTTTGCTTAAGTACGTCCTCAGAATCTACTGTGATGGATTGCATCCAAGCCTGATTCTTCCCAAGATATCATTGGGCACATAGCAATTCAGTAAATCCATAAGTAACAAAAAGCAGAGAGCTACAGACAGACGGTAGACAATGTTGTAAACTTTTTCAATAGCCTTCCAAATCTCAAACAACCACCAGGACTCTAACCCAAAGACAGAGGAGCCAGCCAGTTCAAGAGGCCTAATGGAGCAAGCCATGGAAGTACTGGACCCCCATACCCAAGGCCTGACATGAAGCCAGGAACCCCTGAACTGAGACCCCTCACACAGTACCCCTTGAGCCAGATTGCCCTTGTAGGACTCCCTTCTCCCATACGAGGGGCTTCATATTCCACAGTGCCCTTTCACCACTGCAGTGCAGCAGGCAGGCAAGAAGAGAGAGGAAGTTGCCAGAGCGCTGTGCTCTAAGCCAGAAAGTTGCCTCTTTAATAATACTGTCTGCTCTTCAGGAAGCGTGAAGAGCCTGGAAGAGATAATATGGCCCATGCAGAATATAAGTGAAACAGAAGCACTGCAGCCTAGGGGTCCCAGCAACCTTTCTCTGCAGGTCTTGCCCTGATGAGGCAGGTGTGAGGACTAAAGGTCCCCACCTTCCCAGTGCCCACTAAGGCTACTTCTCTGCTGGGTCTTTCCCAAGCAGTCTCAAACTCTGCCTGCACAAAACTGATTTCTGTTCAACCTGCTTAATTTCCCTGCATGCCCTAGGAGACCAAGGAGGAGGAGAGCTGGGTGTTGGGATGCAGCCAAGGAATTGGGGCAATTGGCAGGCCCCCAGCTGGCCCCAGCCCACCGGCCGGTGTGCCGAGCGATCTCCAGTCCTTGGATCAGCATGAAACTGCGACCCGAGCTTCAGAAGCCTTCAGAAGCTGGAGCATGCAACTCAGCAGAGTAAATAACCCTTCGCAACAGAAGTGGTAGGGAGACGGCTATGTGAGCATATTTACAAGCAGTTTATTCAGCATACATCAGGACAAAAGGAAAACATGTCTTCTCTCCTTCGTGTCCAAGCAAACAGCACATAAGCAAAAGCTATACACAAACGGAAGTTCCCAGCAAGCTGTGCTGGAGTTTAAACAGGCATGTGACACACAACAGTCATGCCTGTTCCTTAAGGTGGAACGGAATATCCTAACACTGGGTGCAGCTGGAGGGGGAGACTACCCAGCTTCATCATCCTGCCTCTCTTGTCTCCTGGCTCCACACCTCTCCAGCCTCCTCTTCTGCCTCAGAGTCTGAAACAGACTCTTCCTGCTCACTAAACCCTGTTACCTCCCCTGCATATTACCCATCCTCCTCCCTGTCTGTTCTTCCTCACTCTTGTCCCTCCGACCACTCACTGTCATCCCACCACCAATCCCCTGGCTCTTAGCAGTCTTCCTTTGGGGGCTTACCCAGCTGGTGCCTCCCACCAATCCTGTGCATCCAGCCACTCCATGACATAGGCTTTAAAATTAAGGTATTCATCAGTATCTGGGGATTCGCAATACAACTAAACATGAATCCACCTTTTCTGCATTGCGAGGTCTTTTTCAAAAGACCATGAGATGCTGAGTTAGGGGAGACTTTGTAGGGAAACCTGCTCCTCATACATCTGAATATTCAGCTTACCCACTAAGAGTTGTAATGAAAAATATTGATGGAGGTTCTCGATGAAAACATGGGGTCACTCCCTGCTCAGATGGATAGAGGGTAAGCAGGAAATTCTCAAGCAAACCCTTACAGAGCCATTCATCAGCTGGACACGGAATGGAACAATGCAGTAATTCCTCCCCGGCAAGCAAAGAAAGAGCCTTCAGGAATGAAAGATAAATCAGACCTCCTCCACTGGCAGGTTGTAGTGTAGTAATTTTGCAAGGTTCCAGCAATCAGTGACCTCTAATCCGGGGTGATGTACTTGAGAAGCAGGTTTTAATAACACATTTCCACAAAACACCATGCACTGGTGACTCATGCAGTGCCAAAAGACAGAGAAGAATCTCTTCTTGCATAAGTGTACACTGAGCACACTGGCTGAGACTGTAAACTTGTTTTCTCTTGCAGACCGTTGGGACACTGCTGGTTATTGGAAGAGTTTACAATGCAAACTCCAAGGCCTAATTCATATGCCATTGGGAACTCAGCCGGATGGATGCTGCCTTGGTGTTATTGGCTGCCTGTGGCAGCTAGTCTCTCTCCCCCCCCCCCCCAATTAAAATCTGGGTGGGTGATCAAAACTATGTCCCTGCTTCATCCACCAAAGTAACCTGGTATCTGTATAAAAAAAAAATAAACTAAAACAACATACATGGTGGTTTTTCTCTTCTTATTAGGTTGTTGGCTGCTAATTTTGCTTACAGCAGCCCAGCAGAAAGAGACTGTATTGTTATCCCCATATTTTAGATAAAATTCTACCCATGCTAATATATGATTTGGTTACCATCAGCCTTAGCTGCATGGAGCTGGTTAACATGAGGCTACCTGTGTAAAGGGAGGCCTTTGGGGAAGAGAAGCTCTCAGGAACAACTGTGCCACAATGGTGATATATTGCAGCAGGCCTAAACGGAGGATTTCTCCCTCCCCATCGTCCAGCCAAGACACTGAGCTCCTCTTCCGAGGGTCTTCTGCTGGTTCCCTCATTGCAAGAAACGAAGTTACAGGGAAGCAGGCAGAAGGCCTTCTCAGTAGTAGCGCCCTCCCTGTGGAATGCCCTCCCTTCAAATGTCAAAGAGATAGAGAATTACACAAATTTTAGAAGACATCTGAAGGCAGCCCTGTATCAGGAGGTTTTTAATGCTTGATATTTTTATTTTGTTTTTAAATATGCTGTAAGCCACCCAGAGTGGCTGGGGAAACCCACCCAAATGGGTGGGGAATAAATAATATTTTTTTTATTATTTCAAGATGCAGATTAACCAAAAAGAAAATTAACCAACAGGGTTCTCTGCTTTTTGCTTTCCATATGCATATAACAACTGCAGGACAGATTATTAGATGCTGTACACCAAAGTTTCTAGACTGCATACAATAAAAGTAATTAAAGCACCCAATACAACCCAGTAAAACTAAAATAAATGCAAGAGGGCAGACTAAAGAACAAAAAATGACTAAAAACAGCAGGATCCCTTCCCAATTGTTGTGCCAGTCATTGTGGAAACAGAAGAAAGAGGTTGTATTAGCTCTTCATTAATTAGTTATAGAATAAATCTGGTCTTGAGGTACTCTCAGTGTCATACAGCATTGTCTTGATTTCCTCACTGTTTTTGTTTGTGTTTTCTTCTAGGTAACTGCCCTTACTCAGGATAGTCACCATGGATAATAACGTTGTTGAGCACCAACTCAGTGGTGAGTATCTTGAATGCTGAACAAACTGTGCTAGGGTTTTGTTTGGAGATATCAGTCTTGGTAAAAGTCTCCCTGCTCAAACAATAATAATGTGATCTCCCTCCCATTTAGACATTTTCTGGACAGAACATCCAGAAAACTCTTACAGCCCCAGAGACAGGAGGGTATCCAGACAAATACTGAGGGCTGCATCTCACATATATCTTTTGATGAAGCCCTTACCTTCAATCCAGTAGCTTTCTAACGTAAGAACTTATTCTAAGGGCCAAGCTAGGTGAGATGGTGAGAGATTTATGAGAAGCTCAATACTACCAGGTGCACACAGAGTAAGTTCTCTAGTTAAGGTCTGTGGAAAGAAGATGCTTGAAGAGAATATTTGGTGGCCTACCCCCAGTCTAATGTCCTACAGATGTTTTGGACTACAACAGCCCCATCCAGCATAGTCAAGGATGATGGGTGTTGTAGTTGAAATTTGGAAGGCACCAGGCTAGGGAATGTAGACGTGTTGTTGCTCAGTATTAACGTCTGACCATTGATTCATCTGTTTCCAAGCAAAGATCCATATATTATTGTCTCAGCTGGTTACTAGAGGTTTTTCAAATGAATTTCTCTGTTGGGAAGTAGCTGGTGAAAATATATGGGCCTTCAGGTCTCTTGGAAGCAGTTGTGTGAATCTAGAAACACAACAATACTTGGTATGTGAAGAAGTTGTGCATTAAGTTGGTTCAAGTGTGTATCTTATTGCCACTTCTTGTAGATCACTGCAAACTGTAGAATGTGTGTTTGCTTGAAAGCTGTTCCCATTTATCATAATCAGGTGGGAGCAATTTTCTGTGCCAGTATGAAATTCATAGCATGGTTGAACAGTGGGCCATCTATCTACATTGAAAAGATTATTGCAGTCCAAGTCTGGTGAGGAGACTGTTTGGATACATATAGAAACAGAATATTTGAAAGCTAAAAGTCAAAATGTAGGGGGAAAATGTTTTCCGAAACCATGAAGAAATAAACACATTTTTATTCTCACTGGTAAGAGGAAAAATAGATCAATTTTGAAAAGCTGAAAGAAAGAAAATGCTTCTTTATAAACTAGTAATGGGTAGTATTCACAGATAAGCCATCAAAAATATTGAACAAGAACTGAATAATATGAAATCATTTAATGAAAGATTTTTCTTATGAATAGAAACATAGTGATGATAAAAACAAAGTGTTGTAATTTTCCTAAATTTGGGAAGTTACTTCAATGGCTGTAAACAAAAAATCCTGTTATGTTAAGCAATCACATATTTTCTTAGATAGTTCACTGTACAGAGAGACTATAGTTTAGATTTGAAAAGAAAGATGTGTTCCGTTGTGTCAAGCCATTGTGGTGCAGTTTTGTGTGAAATGTTGTGTACTGTTGGTGTGGGGTTGGTGGTGGTTATGAATTAAGAACGGTTAGAACCTTAATTTGCACCTTCATCCTAGCATCACAGAAGATACCACACAGAAGGCCACTTACTTAATATTCCTATAATGCTTCTGTAAGATTTCAATGTGCCATGATAACTCTCTCTCTTCTTCCAGTCATAAAAAGTCCACCTGGATGGGAAATAGGTATCTATATTACTGGAGCACTTGTTTTGCTGGGAATAGCTGGAGTAAACCTGTGGAAGCTATGGAGGTCTGGCAGCTATCCTGCACCATCTCCATTTCCAAACTACGACTACAGATACCTAGAACAAAAATATGGGACCACATATTCTCAGATCAAGCAAAAGGTAAAGGGCATTGAGAAATCCATCAGTTACCACAATCATCCATTCCCCCCTGTGCACCATCATAATAGCAGATTTGATTAAGAGCTCCCACTTGAGTCCAGAATTTTATTCAGTGGTGGGACTACGAGGGCATGCGGGGAAATTAAACTCTGGGGCCTGCAAAAGGTTGATGTTTTACAGTAGTAAATAGTTTGAAGTTAATCTTGAGCTCTGACTAGCTTTCTGTTCTGCTTACTGTCTGTAGAGAGCTGCGAGCAACTTCCGAAAGGCAGGAGAAAGGACCTCTCCTGTTCGCAAGCCCAGCCTGAAAATGGATGACACCTTCGAAAACATTAATGAGTTGGGCACTTTGGAGCTGATGCACAAAGACCTTGAGTTGGCTCCCTATGGGCCACTGAAAAAGTCCATCTCCACCGATTCTCTCAGTTCCATCTCCTCAATTGGAAATAACTTTGGCCATGAGTTCACAGTGGGACAGGTGGAAGTCAATATGGAATACAATGTGAACTCCAACACCTTGCATGTTACACTGCTACAGGGCAAAGATCTCATGGAGAAGGAGGATGTCAACTTTGAATCATGCTTTGTGCGCATCAGTTTGCTTCCGGATGAGCAAATAGTTGGCATTTCAAGGGTAAGTTTCCCCACCATTTTTACTTGTATACAGTGGTGCATGACATAATAGCAGATGCTCAGAATGTTTTTCACCATGTCTTCCAATCAAATGAACATGTGTTTCTTTTTGGAGTTTTTATGCTGGATTGATGTTAGCTTAGTTGTTCAAGTGGTGAGATCTAGGCACTTTTTGGGTCTTCACTTATAGTTGATTTCAGATTCCTGAGGGAATGTTGAAGTTTCTCAATCATGCAAAAATGTGTTGTGTGTGATCTACATCTGCATTCTAGGAACTGTGTAATGAATTAACTGGCCATGAGCATGAGTATGGCATACTGTGAGTATCAAACAATCTTGTTCTTCCTGTTCTTCAGTTCAATAGCACAGTGTTGACTTCCTTAGAATAGGGGTGAAAGAATGTTTGCTGTAATTAAGTGCCCATCCACACTTACTCCATCGGATTGTTTTCTCAGACACAGGTTTTTAGACAATTCTTTAAGCAGAGTAAACCAATACCTTTCCACACCATTTTATGTGGAATGTTTGGGGTTTGGAATCTAGTTAAAGTATAAATGGCCTCTCAAGGGACTGTCCTGATTTGATTGTGCTTTTACTGGTGTAGACTGTTTGAGCTTTTTAGAATTGGATTTGCTAGAGTTATGTGTTATCTGTCTTTAAGAGAGCTATTGTTAGAATGTATGGATTTTTAAAAATAGTACATTGCTTTATTTGTTCTTTAATTACAAACATAATGTTTTATAAATAAAAATAAATATTTAAAGCCAATAAGATCAGCTGTTTCAGCCCTCCAGGTTTAATCTTTGTTAGAAATTACCTGACTTGAGATGAATTTAGCTGCCTTGATGTTGCAATCTCTGATGGCCCATAGAGTCATGTGTCACACCTTTGCCTGCTTTGATGCAATGAGACAACCTGCATTTCTAGGGTCTATGAGCAGCTATTGCTGAATGAAGCAGCAGCAATTATATAATTAAACCCATGGTTTATGAAAGTATATTGTGGGTGTAGGTTGACTGGGTGCTCTGGTAGCTTTTGCCAAAAAGGGAAACATCTTCCCTAGCTATTTATGAGTTAAGGGAAGGAAAGCAACACTGCACCACTGATTTATCCTTTTCAAGACTCCAGAGATTTCCCATAGTTCAAGAGAGGGATAATGCAAGGCCTCTTCATACAGCATGATTATCTTGCTGAATAGGAATCGGTTGTCAGAAGCAGTGTGATCACAGGGTCGCTGAACTGTAAAACTGGCAGTGACTTGAGGCCTCTTTAGTCAATGTTCCCCTCACCCATTTCCTAGGCAGAATACATCACACTGTGTGGCCACATATTTATCCACCCTGTTGCTTACAGTTACATTCAAACACTATGTAAAAGCGGTACTTATGGTGAAGCTAAATTGTTATAACAATTTGTAGAAAGGGGCCCTCTTGAGTCTGTTTCAGCAAAAACAACTAAGGCATTTATTATGACATAAGCTTTCATGGACTTGAGTCTACCTTATCACGAGAGAGATCTGGAAGAAACAATATGCATCATGTCAACTGAAGATGAACAACTGAAGCAGCAGGAAATTTATCAAGAGATGATAGATTGGAGAAAGTGTGGAGGGATAACATTCTTAGGAGGAGGACTGATTTCTTTCTGATATTTTAGTTTTGATGCCTGCCTTGGAAATTACTGTTGTAGTTTAGTTGGTGTTATGGTTTGGGCTAGGAATGGGTGCTGAGATGTATTTTAATACTGAGTGATGTTTGAATTTGTTAGCTGCCTTGAATTTCTTTTGAAAATTAGGCAGGATTATGTTGAGCAATTAGTAAGCGGTTTTCTTTAAGGCATTAACATTTAAATCAATTACTTAATTCAAGGTGCTTTCTTTTCTTGGTGATTTAAATTGTCTTTACTTAAATTACTTCACATAGCATAGTATTGAGGACTTTGAAGTCTCTTTTTTTACAAAGATGGATGCAGCAACTCAGGATTCAGTAGCTTGCCAGCCCCTGTTTTGTTTTCTGTGAATTAGTCTAATCTAAATCTCAACTCTCAGGTGTGAATTCCTGCCATTTGAAAACAAAGTTTTCTTAAAGCCTCCATCTCTGATGTCTTATTCATCTTACAGAATAGATTTACTTGCTACTGTAAAAGTTAGAAAATTGACAGATGGTTTTCCAAACAACCTCCACAGAGGAAACTTTGACTGTATCGCAAGGCTTATACCCCAAAATTGTTAATCCTTCAGGAAAGGCTCCTGTTGTGAATAAGATTTCCAGAACAGGAAGGCAACCACATATATTGATTTTGCAGGTTCATCTAGGCTGAGGGCCTTGAAGAACTTGTACAAAAACAATCAATATAGTTGTCTTTCTTCTCTTGGGGTACAGATTCATTTAACAGACAGTGTCGGTGCTTTTTCACCTTGCTCTTCGTCTACATTGCAGTCACTAGGCGACAATGTAATGCTAGCAGCACCGCTAACTGCATTCTCTTAGGCTTGGGGTCCACCTTTAGCCCAAACCTGCATTTGGGAACCCACTTTTTCATTCTTTTTACCTTATGTTTGTGTGATGGTACTGCTCCTCTTGGAAGACTAATGCTTAAAGAAAGGCAAAGTAACTCCCAAAAAGTCATCAGTAGAATTGTCACCTTCTGAACCAGCCATTTGATGATATGCTGATGCCATCATATGAGAAGATTCTTCTTTTAATTCCTGCATTTGAGGTTGCTATTAAAGAAACAAGAGCAGACCTGACTGTCTTTCCACCCAGGTAATTTGGCAACCCTACATCGACCATGTTTTCCAAACAGATGCCTCAATATAATTTCCATTCAAGGACTGATTCAATTCCACCTTCTCCACCCCCGGCAGTCTTGCTTAAGAGAATGGTTGTGGAATGTTGTGGCAGAAGTTCAACATAATTGCTGTGGGTTGGCATCACATTCTTCTTCATGAAAATCATATGGTAATTATTTTAGCTACAGGTCTGCAGATTAGTTTCCAGCAAGAGTTCCATGAGACATTAAATTGCTCCTGTGGGTAGATTGCTTGCAACACAGACTTTTACACACACGAGCAGGCAAAAAAGGGCTAATCTGAAGAGGCTGAGCAGTTGGAGGCCATTGGGCCAAATCGGATAGATGTGACAGAAGCATCCCACAAGTTGCCAGCTCAGAGGTAAAAAGAGGCCTGTGGAAGGGACAACATATGTGGCAAGAAGCCTAGTCAGTAGGCCACTTGTGGCTTTGGCCCAACATCTCTTACTCCCTTTTCACAATGGCCTCTCTGGCAAAACAAATGACTGATCTGGGGCCTTGGTGGTTTATAGACTGCTTACTCAGCTTTTGTATGTGTGGGTTTGTAGAATTTATTTGCTAATAGTTAGGTCACCGTGGCAAATCTGGAAAACGTCCCATTTCCCTACAAACCATTGCTTCCTCGTGGCCTTCAATATCTGTAAGCTCCATGATGTTGTAGCTCATTGAGGGAAGAAAGACTCGTATTGGTGCTGACCACAATCTGCTCTGTTCTTTTACTACTGCTTTGTCTCCCGGATGAAATCAGCAGTTAACTTCAACTGCAAGTAGACTGGAGAATTACAGGCAGGGCAATTTGTATAAATGGCATTTCTGGACAAGCTGATATAAGCTTAGCAAAAGAGGAGAGCAGTTGGGAGCTTGGATGTGGAAAACATAAGGACAATTACTAGGCTTGGAAAATGTGTGTGTGATTGTTTTTAAAAGGATTGTTTCCCCTGCTTCTCATCCTACCAGGGCCGCAGGAGGCCACTTGCTTCTCTCTGCAAAGCCATTTTGCAAAATCAAGGCCATGAGCCTTAATACATATTGCTATTTCTTTGGCTGTGGCAACAAACTGGTTTGCCTCTCAATCAATGAGCAAGTGATAGAAAACAACTTTTCTAGTTGGATTAAAATGGCTATTTCCAGGCTGCAATCCTAAATAAGTGTATTAGGAAATAACCCCCACCCACCCCCACCCACAGTAGCATTTACTTCCAAGTAAACATGCATGTTGAATCATTGACGGCATTTGGCTATAACACTGACCATTAACCACGGTATTCAAATCAGCGCTCGTGGCTTGTTTCTCCCAAACATATCATAGGGTTGCCATACATCTGGAATTTCCCAGACATATATGGAATACTGCAGCCACAAGTAGTGTCCGGGTGGAAATCAGCAAAGTGTCTGCGAAATTTGGCAAAACCCTTACATATCACCATTGGGAAGCAAGCTTTGGGTTCCTTGCAATAACTTCGTCTGATACATACATACAGTTCCTCCTGGGATTTGTTTATTCAGTAGTTGTGTGTGTGTGTGTGTGTGTGTGTGTGTGTGAGAGAGAGAGAGAGAGAGAGAGAGAGAGAGAGAGAGAAACAAAAATAGAGAGACAAGCTGCTCACTACCCAATTGGATTTTCCAAGAGTACAAAATATTGTCTGACAAATACCTTGGCACTGGCTTTGGTTAAAAGAAAATCTCATCAAATAAAGACCATTCTCTCTATATTTATGCTTTAGTGATATTTATTATTTATCACCTCTTATCTATAATTCACTGACCTTATTGTCTCCTCAGTGTCCTGTGACAAGTAATAAAGACACATTAGTTCCCCCCCTTTTAATGCTCTCCAGTATTTTAAGAAAATAAGTAACATTGGTAGATCACCTTTCATCTAATGACTATTCAAATTTGCGCAGAGATCAGTCCTTCCCCACTGTTGCTAAAAGCCACAAGAAGAGATGCTTAGTAGTGAGAGCATCACATTCTCTCCTGCATTAAGAACAGCGCATGTAAAGCAGTGATGGGAATCAGATAATTTTTCTGCTTTGTACCTAACCCAAGGCATGCCTGACCCTTAACCTACTCAATCATTTCCTGGCTGAGCCAAACTCTTCCGTTTTAAATCACTCTCCCACACAGTAGCTAGCAAGCATCTTTTCAGTGTCACGTTACACCTGTGTCAATCAGCGTTGCCCACATTTCATCTCTTGCATTCCTGCCAAGAGTGGGATATTTGTTCAGCATTACAAGTGCCATCAGAGTGTTTTCCATCACATACTCAAAATATACCTGTGCAGGCATGCTGTCCAGAAGGCTACATTTGTGAAAATGAAGATTGAGATTGCCTGGATTTTAATAAATGCACAAGCTGCAGTGGCACATAGGAGGCTAGTGGCTGCATGTTGCCTTTCTCTTGAATGCAGTGCAGTGCACTCAGTTATGAAAGTCTGCCCATCTTTGAGTCTCTGTCCACCTTCTTTTCCTGAGCTCTTTTACTGGTGTGTGTGGGAGAGGTACAGTCAGAAAGTTGAAAATATGAGAAAGATAATGGAGGAAGGTGTTTGGGCAACCTGGTGGGAGGAAGCCCTTGCTATGCCTCTTCCTTCTCGTAGTGGGTGGTGATTTGTAGACATTTTGCTAGGTTTTCTTCAGCTACTTCCCCATGACTTGTTTACACTTCTTCATCTGCGTTCTGCAGATGTAATGAAAACCTGCTATACTACTTTTAAAATCATTTCCCATGAGCAAAACACACCCAGTCCCTTACATACTTTTTCTTCATCTGAGCTACCTTTTGAGACATTTTATCTACCCCATACCATTCCCACTAAATCTCTCCAGTTTGTTAGCATCTTCTTTAATGTTGGCACCTTGAAGTGAATGCAGTATTCTAGATGAAGTCTCAGAATGGTGGAGCAGAATAGCCCCTTTCAGATTTGGGATCTTATGCTTATGTTGAAACCGAAACTTCTCAAGGTCATGGTTCCTTATGAGCAGTTTGCTTTCAGGAAGCTCCCTTGTGCAGAACAATTCACCCATCTGCCTCAGTATTGTCTGCATTGACTGGCAGCAGCTCTCCATGCTTTCAGTCACAAGTCTCTTCCGGACCAACCTAGAGATGTCAGGAATTGACCCTGGGATCTTCATGCAAGGCAGATGCTCTGCCAGTGAGCTACAGCCCTCCCCTCTCTGTTCCTCCAAAACCTTGCTTAACCTCGTCATATCTTTAATCAGTTACTCTCCAAGTTGTACTTTTTAATGGCAGAAGGTTTGGTTCAGGGATGGGAAACATGTGGTCTCTCAGACGTTGCTGGGCTATAGCTCCAGTCATCCATGAAGATTGGCCATATTGACTGGGACTGATGGGATTTGGAGTCCCTACAACATCTTTGGTGTCCACAGGTTCCCTATCCCTAGTTCAGCATGTTGTTTTTCATAACTAGGCTTCAGCTGAACCACTTCCATCAATGAGCTCTCAGGTAACAGAGCACACAGAGCCTAATGGGAGCTTCACCCTCAAAGTGCAAGGTTGGCACACTGGCTTCTTTGATTGTGTCAATACGCAACAAACGACAAATCACAATAAGGTTTGAAGAGCATACTATAGACATGAATAATGACATATTTGCCTTTCACCTAGAAGATTGTAGGCTCTGAAGAATTATTCGACCTTAGAGTAGAATTTAATCCAGTTCCATTGAGTAGATACATGCCATGGCATTTCACTGGCACCCAGCACTCCTAATGCCACGCCACATTGTTTCCGTCATCTTGCATGCCTTTGGTAGCACGTCCAGGTCCCCTGCTGCAATGCAGCCTGTTTCTTTGGCAGCCTACAGAATATGTGATATCTTGGGAAACCTATCAGAGATTTCAGAAGGGACAAAAGTTGTGTGACTTACAACACATTTGTGTTATCACCGCAGCTGAGAAATGCTGACGTTAATCTACAGGCAAAACAGTCGATCCCAGCTCTGTATCATATATCAAGCAGAAATATGTTTTATTTACACACATTCCAGTTTCTTGAATACTAGAGGTTTTAAATTCCTGAACTATATGCATGCAAGGATTGATGTGTAATCTTGGTCTTGTAACCCCAAGGCATTAGTTATATTAATAAAGTTAGTGCATCTTGTTTATTAATCTATCAAGATTCAATCCCTTTGGGAGTCTAACAATGACATTGTAAGGGAGGCAAGGGAGAGAAGGTGCCTGTAGGAAGATAGTGGAAGGCACATTTTTCTCTTTACAATTCGCCAGAAAGTAACTGCACATTATGATGTACAATCGCTTCCTGGGAGCATTTCAAAACATTAAAAAAACAAACCTGTGCAGCCATTGTGGAGGTATTAGCTGGCCTGAGCAGTTGTACAATGTTAAAGGAAAGAAGACAGACCTTGAACCACCTCGTATATATACTACATGCCTTTGTGTATATTATTTGTTTGTTGATTATAAGGCTTAATCCACAGATCTATGTTCCGATCTCTGCGTAGGTGCGAAAAGCATTTTTAGTTTCTTCTAATTTCTTTCTCTCTCTTTTAAAAATTATGTTGTCAGCCAGTTTGGGTATTTTACCTTAAATGAAAATATGTGATGAAATAAACATTTTAATAAATCACAATTTTTTCCTTACATGCAAAGTGAAATTTATATAAAAAGGGGGGATGAGATGAATATTGTGCCCACACCTCTGCAGTTCTAAAAATGAATCTTCCTTTCATCACCTTAAATCTCCTTTTCCTGCCTAGCGTGTCACAACATGGTTCAGGTGGGGCGTTCCCTGTATAGTTCCAATTTTAGTAAATGTGCTGCAGAAGCCAGTACTCTGCTGGGGTCTTCCACTAGGCTAAGAAATATTTTGCTAATGCATCCACTTCATGTTTTAATCATGTCAGAAGCTTTCTAATATGTATGTGGCAGAAGCAACTGGATTTACCTAGAATCCCTAAGAAATCTAAGCAGTGTGTTTAGCCAGCTGGAGAGACTTCTCCTCCACTCCAAAGAAAAGAGATGGAAAGCGAACAAGATTAGAACAATGTTAAGCCAACTATAACCCAGGCTTCGTTCAGAATGCTGCAAGAGCATTTTAAAAGTTCACTTGTTTACTACAACTGTAACCTGTCCTACTCATAACATGTCCAGAGCGGCATTTTAGGCTTACAGCAGCCCTGCAGATAAATCAGGCTGAGAACAAGTGTCTGCTAGCCCACCATTTTTGTGTAATGTTGGATGCAAAGGTTCTGTGCAAATCCATTTTCAGTATTCATATACTTTGTATATAAGACATATAAAGCCACATATGTGAAACTTGAATACAGTGGAACCTCAGGTTACGTACCATCCTCCTTACGAACACTTCGGGTAATGAGCTCCGCTAACCCGGAAGTAGATGCTCCTGGTTGCAAACTTTGCCCTGGGATGCAAGTGGAAGTCGCATGGCAGCAGTGGAAGGCCCCATTAGTGAAAGCGAGCCTCATGTTAAGTACGGTTTCCAGTTAATAATGGACCTCCACAACGAATTAAGTTCATAACCGGAGGTACCACTGTAAAAGTTAATTTGTAGAAAGCCTGTTCTGGACTGCATTTGTCCAGCAGTGAAAATTCAGATGAAGGAGCTATCAGTTTTCCGACATTTGTACACACTGCCATGCAACAGATTGTTGCTAGGAGCAAAGTGATATATAGTTTAGTTATTAACTTCACTGTTGAAAAATGAGGGGACTTCAGTTCCCTCTCCCGCAACTCTCCAGCTTCTTTTATTAAGATGCTGAAATACTTTCTCTGCCCCAAAGCTATTAGAAAAGGATGCTTGGGCTTAACTATTTAAGTGAGGCATTGTTGATTACAGGACAAATCCTTGTGAGCTGCTATGGGAGCTTCTTCTGCATGGCCAGGTCCCATGAAACACCAGTGATACCTGTACAGGAAGCAAGAGGTCAGGAGGCTCCCAGGAAAGGGCAGCAGGGGCTTGGCATGGAAAACAGCCACGGCACCTATGCACCCCACATGGTTCTTGCATACAAACATTGCTTCTGCAACAGAAGACCTTTAACCACTTGGAAGCATCCCCCATGCAAGAACAGAAACATGAACTAGCCTCAAGATATTTAAAATGCCAGGAGACCGTATCCTGTTTGTTGATTGTGAAACCTCTGAACTCTCGCTGCGCTTCATATGTTTGCAAACATTCATCTCAAATGGCCTTTAAAAATGAGTGAAAATGAGTTATATCCCCAGAGCACAGACTTGGCAGACAAACTATAAACACTGCTGCTGGGCTGGCTATGAATTGAGCTCATAAGTAGTCTGTGCTAAAGCTGTCTCTTTGCTTTTATACCCTCATCCTTCCTTTTTCTTTTTGCCCCTTTGTTTGTGTCATTCGTAGCTGAGGATTCTCTACTCATCCGCATATGCAGGCTTTACTGCAAGGAGATGCTTGTATACTGGGGATAAAAATCCTATTGGCCATTTCCCTTGAGTCCTAGTCACTGAAGCAGCAGTGTACATGGGAGACAGCTCAGTGGTAGAACACACATGTGATTTGTGCGCAGAAGATGCTGGGTTCAATGCCTGACTTCTCCAGGTAGGGCCGAGAAACATGCCTATCTAAAATCCCAGTGAGCGCCTACTAGGCTAGACAATGCTGACCTAGATGGAAAATGGTCTGAGCCTGTGGAAGGCAGCTTTGTGTGTTTGGTATTAAGCCTCTGAGCCAAATTTTGCACCTTCGTGGGCTGTAGAAGAGGAGCGCTCACAAGCATGCTATCAGGTGGATTAATGGATTGATCAACCCTTAAAACCTTTTCAGGAGTTCTTGAGTGTCAAGGATAAGGAACTTATGGCTCTCCAGATGTTTCTGGAATACAACATTGCTATCCCCTGTCTGTTGGTCATGCTTACTGAGTAGATCAGTAATATACGAGGAGGCTACTTAAAAGGTGGCTTGCTGACCACTGTAATAATCCTTTGTTAATATGCTGCTGCAGGAATGTGTTGGGTATATTTTAGGACATGCTCCCACTTTATGTTGAGTGATGGCAAGGCTCAAGATGCCTGACCCTGGTCCCATCAATTCCAGGGCAAGGACACATCTGTGAGCTGTTTCCAGGCAAGAGCATGGGCTACATGGAGCTATAGTCTGACTCCTTGTAAGGCAGTTGCATCTGCTTCCTGTGAGTGAACCTAAAGTATGGAGCCTAGCGTTGCCCCCAGAAGCCTTTGCAAAGTTCAAGCATTCATCATTGGATGCCCGTATGCAAAATCTTCCCTTCAAGTAGAAAGGTTGAAAGCGATCAAGGTAGATAATTATTTTATTTATTAAATTTTTATGTTGTAAATTTTTATGTTGTGTTGCACAAAATACAAAATACATAATAAAACAAAAACCCTCCTCCCAACAAACACAAAGGCCATAGAATGTTAATCAGCCAGATGCGGTATGAATCCATGGGTTGGTGGCTTAGGAAAATAAAAAATGTTTTGAGACTATGAATCAGTTTGAACACCCACCACTTTGCACAATTCATTTTATCTTATAATGATTAGGACTTGAATCTATCAAATAACAAGTCTTTGTGGAGGACATTTGCACAGTCTTAAAGCATAGATGGGAAAATCATCCAGATGTTGCTGGACTACAACTCTAATTATGCCTGACCTTGCTGGCTGGAACTGAAGTAAGTTGGAATCCAGCACATCTGGATTCACTGTGATGTCCACGGGTTCCTCACCCCTGGCAGAAATGGTCACCCAGATGATGAAATATTGCAAGTACGCATTACGGTTACCATTTTCAACAGCAGCATCTGTCATATGAAGCCATAGTTCACTCCAGGAGGTATATTGATTGTGCAGTGGAGATGATCAGATCCTGGTGTTTCTAATGCCATGGTTTTTCTTCTCTGTATCCACATAGCTAGTAAATGGGAACATTTCGTTCACAAACCACACTATAGATGCCTTAGAAATGTAGCTAGATATCTACCTGTGGGAGCAATGATTCCTAAATTGTGCCAAGACACACTACCTTGATTGAAAAGTTAACCCAGAGCTTTCCAAACTGTGTATTGCGCGACATGTTAGTGGGTCGGCTGCAGTGTGTAGTTGTGTCACACAAACACAATCTGCTCCCAGGGGGTTAGTTTAACCTCCGGTTTGCTAGTAAAACTGAATTACTGTGTCACAAAATGAAGCACGTCACCAACATGTAAAGTTTGGAAAACTCTGAGTTAACCCATCGTGGTGGAGGTACCCATTACTCTGTGTCCGTTGCATTGGGGAAGCTCTGTGCAGCATTGATCTCCTACCTCCTTACAATATATGGGTGGCAATATCCTTCCAAGGAAGAAGAGAAGACTCCCTGGAAAAGATTCCCTGGAAAAGACCCTGATGTTGGGAAAGATGGAGGGCACAAGGAGAAGGGGACGACAGAGGACGAGATGGTTGGACAGTGTTCTCGAAGCTACAAACATGAGTCTGACCGAACTGTGGGAGGCAGTGGAAGACAGAAGTGCCTGGCGTGCTCTGGTCCATGGGGTGACGAAGAGTCGGAAACGACTAAACAAATCCTTCCAAGGAAAGGAGTAAATGCACCCCTGGATTCCTTGATATGATCCATTCTATAACTGAAAGGCCTGAGGGAATCCTAGAAGGATCATTGTTGACCAGAAAGCACAGTCCCACCCTGAGCCTTGATTGACTGGGCAAAGGGTGCCATTGGTGTGAGAGCTGATTAAGATATGTTAGAGAGCGGTACAACCCCAGATTTAATCTGTGTGTTGAAGGTGGTAGTGATTTCCTAACAACTGTTTGGGAAACACCAAGTTGTACTAGCTACGTGCCAGTTTCCAGTTGCCTGCTTGAGAGTGCCTTCTTCACAGAAGTTATGTTACATTATTCAGGTAATTAACTGCCCAGGGCTGCTTGAGACTCTGCCAAAAAGCTCCAACATTAAGATGCTGCTGAGAGAGTTTCTTGAGTATAAAGTGCCCTAATGGAGGAAACAAAACAATGTTATAGAGAAGAAGGGTGCTTAATTTATTAGGAATTGGAGAAGGGGGGATGTGTATTAGAATGAAGGAGGGAATAAAACAAGACCAGAAGGCGTTACCATTGAGAACATCAAAAGTATGATTGAAGAGCATTTATTTTAGAAATATTCACATAAAGTGATAGGTGTGAAAAGGGTCGAGACATTTCTTAGGAATGAATTGGCACTTTCAGGTTCCAGAAGCCTACAAAGATAGATGAGAGAAGGTAGGCTGTATGCACACTAACCCATTTGTAACACAAAATATGTAGTTTTTCTCAACTCTGAATCATTCATACTTGTCTTCAGCCTGCTGTTTTCAATTTAGATTGATTCTAGATCATGCTGCCCACAAGGGTAGTGTGGTTACTTGATACATCTTTGAAAACCATGCATATACCTCAATGAATGAAGAAGGGTGATGCAATCTTAGTATACACTCAACCAAGTGGGACATTGTGGAGGCTTGGTGGACACACTACCCTTTGAAGTTAGGGTCTTCTTGAACAACCCATTTGGAGCTGTTAGGGTTGGGTTACAGATGCTTCAGGTTACAGACGCTTCAGGTTACAGACTCCGCTAACCCAGAAATAAGTACCTTGAGTTAAGAACTTTGCTTCAGGATGAGAACAGAAATCGTGCTCCAGCGGTGTGGCGGCAGCAGCAGCAGGCCCCCATTAGTTAAAGTGGTGCTTCAGGTTAAGAACAGTTTCAGGTTAAGAACAGACCTCCGGAACTAATTAAGTACTTAACCCGAGGTACCACTGTATGTTGGTTCCATTTGGAGGCTGCCATTTCTGATTAGGGCGGTAGAAAAGGAGGCTTCTCTTCCTTTTATAGTTGTATAGAAGAGGGAAAGTCTGCAAGGGTAACCTGCCAGGCAAGCTTTTTCTTATGTAAAGAAAAACAAGTCTGCTCATCCCCTACCAGAACTGAAGGGATTATTAATTTATTGTGTCATCTTCCAGGGGCTAATTTGCGAGGGATTCTGGGCATGTTTATAGCACTGCACTGTCTCGTTGCAGATGGATGGTGCAGACATGCAGTTATACGAGTCTGTAGCTAGTGACCCAGCTCTAAACATATTTACTTTGAAGCAAGTGCCATTGATTTTCAATAGAATTTGCTCTCAGATGAGGTGTTGTTTTTCCCATGAGGAGCAGAACCTGTGTAGTTATTTTGTTCTTGCCCTTTGCAAAGCTTCTGGCTCAGTTTGGGGAGCCGAGAGCGAGTTTGCTCTTCCTGCCCTGGTGCCTTGTGACAGCTAAGCTGGGCACACACAGCAAACATCCTCCCTCCTCAACCTGCCCTACTACTGAGAAACGATGAAAATTTAATGCTTGCTTCGCTTGCTGTGTTCTCTGGGCTAATTCTGTCTTTTCCAAGCACCAGAGGGGCTTGTGCCAGGCAGCCAGAGATGCTGGAGGGAGGAGGATGGAAGAAACTCAGCAGCGTATCAGGCAGAGCAGCTCAAGCCCCAAAGGCTTCATTAGGGAGGTGCTCCTTGGCAGAAAGGGGCCTGGGAAACAGCAAGAAGACAATTTATCGATCACACAGTGTCCAAGCAAAAATTAGGTGGGAGAGAGAATGCCAAAGTGGTCAGGAGCTGTTCCCAGACAGAGTGGCAGACAGTCTGCCCTCACTCAGCCAGCAAATGTCAGAAGTGTGTGAAGAAGTACTATCAAGAGGCAGGAGAGTGGCAAACTTGAAACAAGCCCACAAACGCCTGTCTGCTTACATGTAGTTTTAGAGAAAAGTACCACGTTTTGTCAAGCTTTCCTGCTTGGTTTCCTGGAGGACATTCGTGCTTGCCACAGGAGACCAGGTATGTGGCTGTTTACAAGCCTGAAGACTGGTTTCCCTTTATCCGGCGGCACCAGTACATTCATTTATCTTGCATTCTTGAGTTCTTGGCATAAGCCAGCCTTGTAAATCTGTGAACTGAAGTTACCAGCCTGCAGAACTGTTTACTAGTCATCGGGGGCTAGCAGAAGAGGGATAGAGAGTTCCAGCCCTCTTTCAATAGCCTTCTCCGTTTGTATGCTGGGCACACTTTGTCCCCTGTCTCCCCCCCCCCCCCATTCTGCTTACTCATCTGTATACCATTGTCTCTTATGAGTACCAGGTGAGTGCTTAAATACAGGGCTGTCATAAACCTCTCACTGTTTCTTTGTGGGCAACATGGTGGCTGTGCTTAACTTCACAAGAGTCTGCAAATGACAGATTCTGCACATTCATTGTGATAGTTGTCAATGTCTCTGAGCGTTGGGATCCTTAGAAAATATCAGGCACTGAGGATTTGATGAATGTCTGTCTAGTCCTCTACATGCAGCCAATCTTCCTTGTTGTGCAGAGATGCAAGAAGAAGGGTTTTCCCTGAGTTCAGTCCAGGAGAGAAGACCGCATGTCTGTCTAAAACATGGTGGGGATGCTTCTACAGTAGGTTCACTCTTAACGTTATGTAGATCTGGATTGCACCCTTAGGCTTCTCTGGAATCCTAGCCACGATCAGTGAATTACTCCATGATAAGCAGTGTACCAGCCTTATATAAATCAGGATCTTCTTGACGATTGCATTATTAACACTTATGCAAAGATGCAACATCTTGAGATATCCAATAAGAAAACTAGCATGTATGATGAGATATTGACAGAAAGTGTCCTTTGTTGTGACTGGTGGAACTGGGTGGAACATTTCTTATTGTGCTCCCCCTATTTCAGCCAACAAACAGGTTCAGTTTCTTTGAAGTCAAGCTGCAGACCCCCATGCAACATGGTAATTAAGAGGATATAGGTTATATTATATTATCCCACACATGGAAACCTGTCTCTTGCCTTTTCATGTTGCTGAGCTTGTTCATCTATTTGCTGCTGACCAGAGCAGACTCAGCAGTGAAGTGATATAAGGACAACACCGCTGATGAAAAACTCTTCCATTTGCCTAATTAGCTGAGAAAATTAGAAACCAGCCAGGGAAATCTGATGTAACTGCAGGGAGTGACAGTGCTAGGCCCAGACAGGGAGCTGAGAATGCCATTTTCTGGTGCTGCTGCACTTGGCAATGCTTTTAGAGAGCATCATGCTCCACAGACCCAGGAAGGTATAACATAAAGAATGGTGTTCCAGTGCGACATAACACCAGTCACTAAAACCCATAGAGATTTCAGGATGGGAACTGTCAGTACTTTGTCTGCAGTGATTTTAAAACTCTTACACCAGGCTGCGCAAGTAGAAAGATTTTCTAATGATTTTCAGCCTTAGAAGGGATCGCTCATATGCCATATCACAGGGGTGGCCAACTTCCAAGAGATTGTGATCTACTCAGAGTTAAAAACTGACAGTGATCTACCCCTTTTGGGGGTTTCAGGTCAAAGGGTCAGAGTTGTTGGGCTTTTTTTTTAGGAAGGAAAGCCCTGTTGGACATGCCTGCCATATCAGAACTCTTGGCTGGTAAAGTAAATGTCCTCCTATCCATGTCCTTTCTTCTACAGAAGACACACAAGCTGCATTCATGCGTAAGGCTGGCTTGCTGTGATTTATTGTGAACAAGCAGTGATGTCTGACCACTCCCAATTTGGTCCTCGGTTGGATCGAGCAGGATAAACAAACCTGGAAGCCACAATGAAGCTTGGCTTCCCATTACAATCCCAACCAGGGTTTGTGGTTTCTTGCTCCCTGATGAGCCGTGAGCACAAGCCAACAACCAAAGTCATGGCTTGTTGCTGGCTTACTGAGGAACAACAAACCACTAATCCCTGGTTTAATATAATGGGAAGCCAGCCTTAGTTGCAGCTCCTTTCTACCAGTTATACCAGGGGAGGAATGATTGGGCAATGTGCATGAACTCGTTCACAGCAAACAACACTAAGCCAGAAATCTGGCTTATTACATCGAGTCCTGATTCCACATATTTTGTAAGTGGTTCAAACTTGTTTTTTTCTTGTCCAGCTTGGTCCGGGGGTATAATGCAATTTCTGTGCTTCTCTGTAATCCAGTTGGAATAATCCACCTTCCCCAACCCAAAGTTCCTTTTTCAACGGACCATTTTCACTTTTCAAAAACTGCTCGCTCTCTCTATTTAAAAGACATTTTGTGGGTATTGAGTTCTACTGCAGTGTCACTGGACCACTCATTTATTCTTTCTGGACCACCTCAACCAGTCCTCATATGATCTCAGTTCTTCTGCCTGGTTGGCTTTTTCAATACTTCATTTTCTTCTCATTTCCACATTGTTACACACCCTCCAGGACTCCTGTTTGCTTGCCAGATCTGCTTTTACTTCTTTTTGTTCAAGGGACTCTTTGTTCTTCTGCCTTATCCTTCTCTTCTTCTTTACTTGTATTCTTGTCGTCTTAATTGTGCCCATCAGTCTATGGATTGGATTAATTATTTTGTTTTCCACCTCCTTCCTTCCCTTCTCTCTTGCTGTCCCCTTTCCCTGGAACTCATTGCACCAGGCTATCTGTACCTCTCCCTCTGTTTTAGCATTTGGAAAGCCATGAAAACTTATCCTGAGCTGATATCATCAGAACTCTGCATACTTTTTCACTTTCTTGAAAAGTTTCTCTATTCCTAATTGACTGGGGGGAGTTTCCGTGTTGTAAGGGTGTTTTGTTTTGTTTTGTTATCTGTGGGATTTTGTTTCTTGTTTTTTAGCAGGTGGGAGGAGAATTGGTTAGATTTTAAGCCTGCGGCAAAATTTGTGCTTTTTAATACAAATATGATGGCAATATTGATGACTGAAAGACCCGTAAGTGAAGTGACTCTGCTTCTAAAAGCTAACAGCAGCTAGCTTCTCTGTGGCAATAGCTGACTCCACAAATGTGTTGCAATGCTTTCCCAAGCAGCAGGTTTGCCCAGAAAGGTGACTAGTAATGTACTACTGAGCAAGGTGAAGAATCGAATAAGATCTAGAAAGGATGGAGAATGAGGGCAACCTGATGTGCAAATCCTGGTCCTTCGGGTGTTCTTAAGGATGAGAAAAAGCACCAGGGAGGGCAAAATGTCACGAGTGTGCAGGAACAATGGCATCTGAGGAGAATTGAAGGCAAAGACAGGAAATTGGTGACTGCTTTGCCATTCCCAAGGTTTGAAGAGGCTGTAGGTGAGCACCTATTTTGCATGGAGGGGCACATGCTTCATGTAGGAAGCTTTGAAGGTTCTTCGTCGAATCACGACACCTTTTTCCTGCTTCTGACATTCATGATTGTGCACTAAATGTAGGGTGAAAGTAGAGCATGGAAAGTAGGGTGACCCAAGAAGTAGAAGAAGAAGACAGCACACCCATATCTTTCTTAGTTATCAAAGAGAGTTTGAGCAGCATATTTAAGAGCAGCGTGGAATATTCTTATTTTGCAGTACATAAGGATGAAATGCAGGGACTTCCAAGGAACAGGATGGTAGAGTGTGGTCACAATAGCCTGAGGACAGGGTTCAGCCAGCTGGCCCTACTCGTGGAAGCCCATGCAATGACTTCTACTAGTGCAACAGGGCCTTTCCCCTCTCTTCTCCATGCCCACCCCCAAATTAGCTCTGGTGGCGGGTCAAGTGAACCCTCAGAACAGACCCTGGAAGGGAGGAAAGTGGTGTAGGTTCCATATCTTGCACTGGTGGAGCAATGGCCACATATTTGTAGACCAGACTTCCTGAGCTTGGTGCCCTCCAATTTTTTTGAACTGCAGTCCCCATCATCTTTGACCGTTGGCCATGCTGGCTGGGTCTGATGAGGGGCCATAGTCCAACAACACCTGGAGGGAGGTGAACTTGGGGAGGAAGATTTTGTTCATGATTTCTTCCAAATCACAAAGCTTGGAGCATGGCAGTACAAAAGGGGGCGCTGTTTCTAGTATGCATTCTTGTCACGCTGGTGGCCCTACTGTAGAAAATAGCTACAGAAAATGTCTTTCCCCCCTGTAGATTTTTGACTGAAATTGCAGCTCTTGCTTCAGTGAGGTGGAAGCTGATGCAATGAGCATCCCAGCATTGATAAGTTCATCAGTGGGGGGTGGGAGAAAATGGGGGAAGGGGTAGGTGGGTGGTTGGGAAGGAAGATTCTCTTATGAATGGACATTGTTTACAGTATTTCCTTTCAAATACCAAAGCGTCTGCCTCTTTGACTTTGTGCTGCATGGTTGATCATTTATTTAGCAAACCTCCCACGCACCCTCAGAATGGGAGACAGAAGCGGGTGAGGAGGAGGAGGTGGTTCACTTTGTAAATTTACATTCTCAGAGGCAGGCCAAGGGGGGGGGGGGTCTTCTAATTTGTATCTGAAATCTTCCCTCAGTATGATGTGTCTCCTTTGTTAATTGCAGTGTGAAGTGAGGATTAGGAGTTAAATGTTCTATTCTTACTGGTGATCAAAATATAAGCCTGAGGGGGCGGGTGGGTGGGTGTGATTTGCTCAGCGTCCAGTGCTTGGTCCTGATTCAGATTAAAGCGCTTACTTTGCAACATTTAATTCCCATCTTCCCTCCCATGAGCTGATCTTCACAACTCCTCTCTGAGACAGTAATTGGCCCTAGATCACCCAGCAGACTTCATGCCTGAGCACAGATTTGAATCCACAGCCTTAGTCTTGACACTCTGAGCTCTATTCCATGCTGGCTCTGAGCCAGGGTTAAGCACCAGAACAGAAAAACTAATAACAAAGGGTGCCTTTAGGCATGTGCATAGTCCCTTACCAAATTATGTGAGGGGGTGGTGGTATCCCGGATGAAAAATGGGCTCGGCTGTCAAGTGACCTTGAGCTATGTTCCCCAGGCCTTTTAATATATGCAGTGGTTAAGTCTTAACACTAGTGGAATGCAAATAGGCATCATTCGCTTGTTAGGTTTAATCTGTCACATTTATGTCCCTGTCTTTCCCTTCTCCGCAGCAGCTGGAAAGGGGTGATTCAAATAGGGGAAATGGTGCAGGGGGGAAGGGATTACCCCCTTCCCTAGAGCTGTGGACGCAATCCAAGTCAGCATCTTCCCATAGCTTTTTCTTTAAGCAAAGGAAAAGAAGTGAGGGATCTGATCACAGATCTCTCTCTCTCTCTCTCTCACACACACACACACAGATTTTTCTTACTTTATTTTAAAATGCGTATATCCTGTCTTTCCTTTTTGGAAGCAAAATGATATTCAAGGCAGCTGACAGTATTTAAACACAAAATACCTATTAATACAAACTGAAGCACAAGGAGCAGCCAACCAGCAACTAATTAATCAATTAGGCAGTGGCAGTAAACAAAAACCAAAAGCCATAAGAAAGAAAAGAGAGCAGTTAGGAAGGGGGATCCCTTTAAACTCAAGAGGATTTTGAATGCCCGTGGGAACAGCACAGCCTTTTTCCTGGAAGGCTGACAGATGGGGTGGAATAGCTTTCCCCTGGGAGGGAGTTCCAACCCTCAGTGCAAATATGGAGGAGGCACCGTTCTGAATGTGTGAAGCAGTGGGGATGTCTGTGTTCCTGCCCTTTGTCCTGCATCCATATAGCTACTAATCAGTTCATCTGGCACAGCTCTTCTCACACTTGCCAAGCTCCCAGAGATTGTAAGTGGCGCCCACAGAAACTCCCCTTCGGCAGAAATATTTAAGATGGAAGGTAGCTCTTGTTCCTGGCCAGCCTAGAGAGGGGCTTCTGCTTCTCCTTGCACCTTCCTTCCTCTGTCCTAAGACACATGAAAACATGATGTAGTCATTTCCCAGGGGAAAAAATGTGCTTATAGGGCAAGCCCCCCCCCCACACCCTTAAGCCAGCTCAAAGCTTCCATGTCTTCTCCCAGGCATGCAGATTATCCTTTCATTGCTCGTTTCCTGTTCTCTGCCCATGTGCACTAAAAAGTCATTTGGGATGCAGCCTGGAAAATGAAAGTCCAAGAGCCCAAATAAATCCCTGGGCAAGATGAAATCCAGAGATCCTGCCTTTATGTATCTTTAACAGCTGGCTCACACAAGCAAGTGCTGCCTGCCTTTTTATGCCAATGCTATTCTCTTTGGGGGCATGACTGTGTGGAGAAACTTACATGAGCTGGCTGCTTGGGATGGTGGTGGGGAGAGGGCAACAGCCATTTTCATTCCCCCAAGACCACAAAATGTGCCGCCTCTTTGTCTGTGTAAGCAGCAAATGCCTTCTTACTGCTTTGTCTCTGAGTCTGAAGTCTGAAGGGCTATCGGTTACTACAAACGGGGTGCAAGATTTCTTTATAGGAAGGTTTTCTATAGGGTCCTCCTCTCCCTGTACATACCATGCCTTTAAAGGGTTGCTGGGAATTGTAATTTTGTGGGGGGGGGCAAATTGCCCATAATTCTTTGAGGGAAATATTGTGCTTCAAATGTACTTTAAAGGTCTTTAAAGCAGTATCGTTTTTGTTTGGCTTGTTCTGTTTCCAACTAATCATAACTCTTTTGGTGGCAATTCATACCAGGAAAATCTGGCACTGCCGACAGAGAACTCTCCCTTTCTGTATAGGGTCCTTCAACCTCAAATGGCAGATTTCAAGTGGAAACAGGAAGTGAGGGTTGTGTTACTTTTACCCACTATCTAAGGCATCCCTCCCTGCCGTCCACCATTTTGGGGACAGTATAACTAGCATCTTGTGAGGGGGAGAGGGTCAGATCATGGAGAAGCACTCTGAACATGAGAAAGCCTGACCCATTCCTATTTTGCATTGGACGTCTTCAAGTTGCAAGGCCCCCGTGAGAAAGGGGGCAAGGCTCCTGCACTCTTAACCGTTGTGTTGAAGAGGGGATTTCTGCATGAAGAAGGTGTCATCTTACCATCTCCTGACTTTGCCACATCCAGGAACAACAACAGGGTTTAGCTGGGGAGGCCCAGCCGGATGGGCGGGGTACAAATAATAAAATATTATTATAAATTATTAGCTTTTCATGGGCTCTGAACAGGTTTGTGGTTTGTTTGAGGAGAAACAAAATGTGTGCCTCAGTTCAGACAGTACAGCCAAACCTTGCTGTTTGTTGCTCCCAGGGTGGCAGCTAAGAGCGAAGTGGGGACTTTAAAGCAGCAGGGACCAGCTGTCTGTTTATTCACATTTAAACCACGCAAACATGGCCAATGTGGCTGAGAGGTTTGAGGCCATCCCTCAGAAGTAAGTTAACCCAGCCAGCATCTCCTGGCCAGTGTCTACGTTATGACAATGTGTGTCCGCCTGCATGTAATGATTGGCTGTGCCTTAGGGAACCATTCTGGGCACAAGATTCCGTATTTCAGAAACTGTATTATTGCTTAAGCAGCTAAATCATGAATCGTTCAGTGCAAATACTCTGGAAAGTGGGCACAGGGAAAATGCTCTCATCAGCAAAGTGCATGAAACACATTATTCAGAGAGGAATCACCGACAGAAGCCAATGTTACGGATTTTGCACATAGAATGAGCCGGTTGCTTGGGAGTTCCCTTCTACCTGAGAGTGTGGAAGGTGTCCCTGAGAGAACAGGACAGCAGCGGTGCTGCTGGCAGCAGCAGGTGATATGTATAAAAGGAGACCTGACAGCATGCAACCTGAAGAAGATCAATATGTAGTTGGAAAGTCATCAGTGCAGATCAAGAGCACGTGGGGCATCCCAAGAAGCAGAAGCAGAGGAAGTGTATCCTAGGCAAATAGTTGAAGGGCACAGGTTCTTAGGTAGCAGAGATTGACACTGGCACCCAAATAACTGCTTGTTTGTCTTCTCGTATAAGATACATTAATGCCTGTATTTCTAGAACAGAGCTGGGGGAAGATCAAAATCTTGCAACTAGAATAAATTAAGCACATTTGCACATAGAGATCATGTGGTCTAGTGGTTAGAGGAGACCCAAGGGAAACCTGAGTTTAAATATTTGCTAAACCATAAATCTCACTGCATTTGCCAAGTCCAAGGTCCAAGTCGTGAGGTTATTGTGAGGATAAAATGAGGACGGAAGTGGAAGAAAAAGAAAACAGTTGCTTTTATTTTGTACATTCATTCTGCTTCACCTAGATGTGGAGTGGAGTGGAAATCCTACTCAGCTACCCTCTCGCTTTAGAAATTTCACTGCCATAAAGGTGAAAAATGAGGGGGAAGGGAAAAGAAAACTGAAAAACTTGATTGTTGATTCTGCACCAGTTACCAAATCTGTCCATTTGTGATATGATATATGTGTGGTGTTTGAATGTGTCGTTCCAGTGTTCCTTTCCATTTGCTGGGCTTTGAAACGGTAATCTTCAGAGATACTGATCTGTTGAAAGTGTGTTAGGCTATGTACACACTACACCTTTAAAGCACGTTCTTTCCCTCAAAGAATTCTAGTCACTCTAGTTTACCCCCCACAGAGTTACAATTCCCAGTAGTTCTTAATAGAATTGTTGGAGGGAAAGAATGTGCTTTGAATATCCTTTGAAGGTATAGTGTGTTTCCAGGAGCCGAAGTTTTCTCAAGAATGTATTTTGCTGACCTTCTGTCAACTGATATCCCTGTGCCATTCACGTCTGCACATATAGCAGCTTCCTATGTTCCTGTGTTTTTTCCTCACCTGGCATTTCAACCCTCTCCTGTGCTTCCTTTTTATCTGTGCAGATCCAAAGGACTGCCTACTCAGTCTTCTTCGATGAGAGGTTTTCAATCCCCTTGGATCCTTCTGCACTGGAAGAAAACAGCTTGAGGTTTTCCATCTTTGGCATAGATGAAGACGAAAGGAACATCAGCACTGGAGTCGCTGAGCTGAAGTTGTCAGACTTGGATCTCTCCATCAGGCCCTTCAATGCATGGCTGTATCTACAGGACATGAACAAGGTAGCTTATTGTAACACAGGGCAGAGGGCAATAGGGGTCTGGAGAATGGGTGGGGCAAGGATATGGGGCAAGGGAGAATCTTCAGCCCCTTAAGATAGCAGGGCCCTTGGCACCCGCCGAAGTTGACTGAATTGGCCCTCAAATGCTACCTTTTTATATAGCTCAGTTGCTTTCTAATGTTCCTCACTGCCTTGAGCTAGAGTAGTAATCTCTACCATTCATTTTGTTACAAGGCCATTTAATGAGCAGTCACCTGTCTCCTTCTTATCCCTGCAGGCAACTGATTCAGTGGGTGAAATTCTGCTTTCTCTTAGCTATCTCCCAACGGCAGAGCGGTTGACAGTAGTTGTGGTTAAGGCCAAGAATCTTGTGTGGACCAATGGGAAAATGACTGCAGGTAAGTAAACAGTCTTGCAAAATTCCTCCGCCCTGCCCTGCAGCTGTGACTTGATAGAGTGTGAAGATGTTGCCTTACTCCACAGTGGGTAAATTAGTCGTGCCCGTGATCACAATTTTTATTGTGAAAATAGTGGGGGGATAAATGGTTAGCCCACCCTGTGGTCACAGTCCCAATTGTTCCTTACAGTTGGGCCAATTGAAAGAAACGTAGAGAGACATAAATGCATTCATTATGCATTGTCTCCCCCATGGCATTTAGTTTGGACCTCAGTGTCTTCTTTAGTGCTCTTTTAGAGACTGCTGTCAAGCTCTGGGCATTCCTTGTTCTTAGTGGTTAGCTGTTAGGAGGAGACGAGCTGGGAATCAAATCTGTCTTGGTGCCAATCTGCGATTCTAGGGGGCCTGCCGTATAGTTTCAGCTGCATGTGGTGAGGTTATGCCACTCAGGGGAAAGTAAGGCACCTTAAGGTGCAGAGACTCAGACATACTCACCTTTAAGCTGGCTTCATCATAGCATCCAGGGCACACCCGCAGAAAATGAATTTCATCTAATATTTTAAAACTTCTGAGTTGCCACAGCAGGGCAGTAATCAACTGTTCCACAATGTCTCCTTCTTAGGCATCCTGTTTGGGCTTCTTCAATAACCATCAGCAGAAGCTGAATATCTGTAGGGGGTGATTCTCTTTGAAGAGCCTCAGAAGTGATCAATTAGCTTCCAGTTTTAATTAAGTGGATTTCTCTTGGTTATCAAAAGTGAAGAGCACATGGCCAGTCCTTCTAACTTGTATGTTTTTTCCTGTGGGTGTTATCTCGCTCTCCAAAATGTTGTGAGTGGATTATAGCCCTTTAAAACTAAACTAAGCTAAGTCTCTGGGTGGTGCTGTGGGTTAAACCACGGAGCCTAGGACTTGCCGATCAGAAGGTCGGCAGTTCGAATCCCCGCGACAGGGTGAGCTCCCGTTGCTCGGTCCTTGCTCCTGCCAACCTAGCAGTTTGAAAGCTCATCAAAGTGCAAGTAGATAAATAGGTACCACTCCGGCGAGAAGGTAAACGGCGTTTCGTTGCGCTGCTCTGGTTCGCCAGAAGTGGCTTAGTCATCCTGGCCACATGACCCGGAAGCTGTACGCCGGCTCCCTCAGCCAATAAAGCGAGATAAGCGCCGCAACCCCAGAGTCGGTCACAACTGGACCGAATGGTCAGGGGCCCCTTTACCTTTACCTTAAGTTAAAAAAAAGTTAAGTCTCATATATGAAGGTCTTGCCTGTACACACACCTGCTTATATGTTCCAGTTTGACAAGGTCTAGCCCCGCTAGTTAAATAATATAGTGGTGCATTTTACTGAAAGTAGCACCAGCTTCAGATACTACATCTTTTCAGAGGTTAAGTCTGCATACAAGAAACAATTTCCCCCAGGGACCCAGTAAAAACCATCCTCTTCTTACCATCCTATCAGATCCTTTTGTCAAAGTGTACTTGCTGCAAGACGGGAGAAAGATCAGTAAGAAAAAGACTGCGACAAAGAGAGATGACACAAACCCAGTGTTTAATGAAGCCATGATTTTCTCAGTGCCAGCAATTGTTCTACAGGTAAGAGCCTCCAGGTTCACAGGGACGATTACAGCACCATCCATTGAGCTACTGCATTGCTAAGAGCACAGTTTATAGCATCAGGCATACAGTTCACACCAAGACCACGCAGGGGAAACTTACCCTCTCCTACCAGTTCATAGGATCAGACTACCCGGCTATGAAATGCACCAAAAAATGTTAAAGGGCTCATAAAATTCAGTCCAATTATTCCTTGGTTAATCATAGAATCTTACTGTGAAGGTCTGCCTACTGGAAAAGGCTAGAAGCAATTTCATCTCAAGCCCAGTTCACACAGTCATTTTGGTGTGTGACAGCTGTGCCTGTAATGACTCCATCTGCTTTGTCTCATGCCGGTCCACTTGTGTGCACACATGTCACTGGTCGAATCCAGATTTTTTGCCAGCCATTAAAAGTGGACAGACAAAGAAGGTGCTTCTTCACACAACACGTAGTTACACTGTGGAATTCCTTCCCACAATAGGCAAACATGGCCACCCACTCCAATGACTTGCTTCCACTACGCTCCACTTATAAATAAAGCAAACTTTTGAAGTCTCCAGGGTGCTCTCATCCAAAAGAATCTAAACCTGGCAGTTTTGCTCCTGGAACCTCTCACTGCTCACAGTCATAGGAATCCTCTGTGAATAGCAGGCATGGTGGGGGAGAGGGCAATTCCAACTGGGCCCATGGCTGGGGCAAAGTGTTAAAGCTCCTTCCCTTCACAAGCCATGCTCCTGAAAATACAAACCTGCTTCAAATGGTACAATTCACAAATGTTAATGACAAAGCCTTAGGTGATGCAGATACTTCTTTTCGGAATGAAGTTCTAGGAAAACAGTACAGAGAGAGATTCTCTTCATTGTCAATTTATGTTAGCTCTGTTCATCTTAGAAACTCACCTAAGTGATGGAGGGCTGGCTGTGGCTGAGGACATCCTAATGAGCATGAAATTAAATGGGATATAAACTGGCATGCCCAGGGCAAGAGGCTTCTTCGAGGGTTAGACATTGCCCTTTTGCCAACACTGGTGATCTAAATGGTGAGAGTTAATTTGTTTGTTTAGTCCAGAGGAAACAAACCAAACATGTATTGGTGATGGGGAAATCTCTGAACTAACCATGTCATGTATCGTCCTGCATTTTCTTTGTTCTTGTTAACATGCTATGTTGTCTTTTACTGAGCAGCGAAGGTGGCCTTCAGATTAACCCAGACAAAATCATTAGTAGACAACAGCGTCCAGCTAAGTCATAATAAGAACATAGCACTCATTTCTTCCTTACTGCTGCTGACAGCTATAATTTTAATGAATCTTTCTCCATTCAGAAGCTTTTCTTGATTGGTGATAGATTTCCGCCCACAAGGTTTTTGGCATTCAAGGCAGAGACTTTCAAATTAAACCCAGGGAAAGAAAAACCAGTACGGGAGATGTAAACACAATCATTGCATCACCTGCAAGGCCGAATATATAATTTCATTTGCTTTTCAGTCATTCAGAAGCTTCGGTGCTGGGAGCTAATATAACATATCTAACAAAATCATCTTCAAAGGAGAGATAACAAGGAGGAAGCTTTCTTCAGCAATGGCATGGAGACAAGAAAAAGGATGGGTTACCATAACGACCAAGCAAAGGCCAACTGCTGTGGCTTCTCCTGTCCCTTCTTGAGGATGATGCAAATTCATGGGGGTTAGGGCAAAGGTTCTCAAAAGTTGTACTAATATGTAAGGGAAAGAGAAGTAATGTTTCATTGCACACAAATTTTACAGGCGCCTGAAAGGCCCTTGGGGCTTACTTGTCAAGCAGGAAAGAAACTAGCTGTTGCTGATGGCTAGTGAAATGTTGCATTCCTTAATAACTCATAGTGGAGGGCTACGAGGCTAAGCATTCCCATATGGTGGTTCTCATATTGAAAGGAGCATTTTGGAGTCCTCCTAAGTGACGCTGCACCAGAAATCAAGGTGTTGTCTTTCCCCCTCAAGTTTTTCAGGCCCAGCATACTTCCAGCCCCTGGGCTGATTTTGAGATCAAGTTGGGCAAGTCTGCATTGTTGCCAGATTTCATTGTGCTGCATTGTTACTTTTCTGAATGGAATGAGAACATGAATTCTATATATAATCAGTAGTGGAAAATTAAGAGTGCTTTTCAAGGGTACCTACAGCCACTTCTCAAACTACATCTCATGGTGGTAAAAATTGGGTCAATGGAATTTTGCTAATATCAGCTTGTGTCCTTGCAGGAACTGTCTCTTCGGGTGACTGTCGCAGAGTGTTGTGAAGACGGGAGAGCTGAAAACATTGGCCATGTTGTCATAGGCCCAGCTGCAGGTGGGATGGGCATCACACATTGGAACCAGATGTTGGCCACCTTGAGGAAGCCTGTGTCCATGTGGCACCCACTTCGGCGAAGCTAAGGCATGCTTGCACCTTGCTGTGAATAATCCAACTTGGTGCCTAAACTCTTATCAGTAGGCAGATACTGTTGGCAAATGGAGTTCATTATAGCTAGGAACGAAAACTTATTTTTGCTCCAAATATTCTTCACAAAATGGAGTTGCAGCAACAGGAAAGGGGGGAAAATGTTCAGTTGCCAAATGGGACCACACAAGCCTTGGAAAAGCTTCAAACAACTGAAACCTGTAAGAGAGGAAGCCATTCAAGTACAAAGGACTGCCCTGAAGTAGCTTGCTGACAAATAGGGTGGCCTTCTGCCTCCATCACTCTAAAATCACCAGCTTGGAGAACCAGTCATTTAGTAAATTTGTGTTTTTTTACCAGGAATTAAGAGTCCCATGTGGTTTTCCTCCAGCCCCGAGGGTCAAGGGGGAAAGCTTTGTGTACATATATGTGTGTGTGTGTGTGTGTGTGTGTGTGTGTGTGTGTGTGTGTGTGTATCCATTTGACTCCACTTAGATCTTAAATGCATCTACTTGGAGGTTAGAGCCACTGAATTTAATAGATCTTGCTTTGAAATAGGCATGATTGAGATCACAGTTTTATACTTGTCACATTTTTTTGGCAGGAAAATCCCATTTGATTCAGAGAAACAACTGAATTTCTGGAAAATTACTTCCAGGGTAAATGAGCTTAAGATCATAACCTTATGGAACCATCGTCAAATGCATCTCCATCCATGGTTCCAATTCTAGAAGAGTAGTCATGTTTGCCTATTGCCACAAAGAGCAGCAGGAGACCAACTATTGTAGCCTATTACAGGAATAGGGAAGCTGTGGCCCTCCAGACGTCACTGGGACTCCAACTCCCAGCAGCATTTGGAGGGCACCAGGTTCCCTGTGCCTGGCCTCTTTTGTCAGGTGCCTAAAGCAAACCTACTTCTTGCACCTCGTGCTATCATAACTTAGACCTTAGAGTAACATAGGCTACCCTGGTTGGTTTGTTTTTTGCCCTGGTGGCGTCATTTATTTATTTAAACTTGTCTGTTGCTTGTTACAGAAAAGATCTCCAAGCAACTTACAATAGGCTTGATAGCATTAACCACAAAGTGTCCAGCACAATCAGAGACTGCACATGACCATCAAAGCATGATCTAGACTACCATGTAATGCTGTTTAATCCTGATGCCCCCCCCTCAGTGATAGCAGCAGCATCACTTAGATGCTTTCTCACCAGAGCAGCTGTTCCATTGCCGTTTTGAGCACATGGATCACGTGTCAATCCAAGCGGTCCATAGATAGCAGGCCCTTTAATTGGCATTCAGGGGGATGCAGGGTCGCTGGGAAAGGGAAAAATCAAGAAAAAGAACAAAACCGTTTTGTTTTTAATGACAAAGTATCATGAAAATTGGTCATTGAGCTGGCTTAAAGTAAGCGAATATGTGATTTCAGTAAAATTTTGAGGAAAGGAATATTAGTAAAATGGGTACCCTAACACTACCCCATTCTCCCAAGCCATTCTGCCACCCAATTTAAAGGCATGTGGCTTTGTATCTAGAGCTCTTTCGCTGTTGAAGAACTTGCTGCTTGGCTTAGCTATACACACTTCATAAAGCAAAATGGAAAACACAAGCCCTAATGATCTGAAAAGCATTAGAGGTCACTCAAGCTTTAACTCTTTTTCTTTCTTTTTTTAAGCAATTCTCTGAGGGTGTCAGGCCTGCTCAACTTTAACCATGAAAGAGCAGAAATGCTGATATTAAAAGGGTAACTTTATGTTGAACATAAGCCCATTTGACATTTGGAGTTTATCAAGAAAGCACTTTCCTTTTCTGCCTCCTGAACCTTGGCAAACTCCATCAAGAGTGAGCATTTATCGCTTTGTTAAGGCCTGAGCAATTCTGTTGTTAATAGGTTTTACATAGATTGGAAGGGAGATTATTCTCCACCCCATTTGATAAAGCTAGACAGCTGCTTAATTTGCCTTCTGTGCAACCAAATACCACAGTAGGGCTGGCTTTAGCAACTGGACAGAACCATCAAAAAGAGACATCTGGATTCATTGAGCTCAGGGGTCCCAAGGACTCTTTTAAGAAAAGTGTGACAAGTTCCTTTCAAGTGGAAGCTCTGCTATGTGCAAAGGAGAACTGTGATGGTAGGAAGGTAATCCTATGTCCATATGAATCCCATGATGCTTTGCTTATTAAAATGATATTGTCAGAATGAAACAATCAGAAATCAATTAAGAAAGCTGCAGAAATGATCCAGCATGAGCATCACAACAGTTGAAAGCAATAGCAGATTAAAACCAAATGCAACTGATGTCTGAAAGAATCTTAAGAAAATAAATAGGCCATCCCAGAATTTAAAAATGCCCTTGCCTCTTTAATCCTAACTTAAAAGCCAGTCCACATATTATGTCTATCCCTGAAAAATATTCAAGCTTGGAATTGCTAGGAAAAGAGAAGAGAGAATTTTAAGGTGACCCTCCATAATTACCTCTCTTAATGCTCTTATTGCATAAACTTTGCTACGGAAATTATAACCAGCTGATCTCAAAGATTAGGGTGGCATTTAAAATATGATATCAAGGTACATGGGAAGGATAAACAGGAAGGCACCAATTTCAAGGAGGAAGGGAGGGAATCTCTGGTTGCCCCAGGGGGGAAAAGGTTTTTTTAAAAAATGGGGTCAAATGATTTGAACAGGGTTCTTTCTCAGGGACACTCTTCAACAAATTTTCAAACTGGAATTCAGATTAGGTGCCAGGGGATGTACATATGGTCTAATTCATGTGGGGGCAGGGAGTAGGTCAAAACCAGCATGTTGAAATGCATTTATTCATCTTTAACATTTTTCTCCTCCCATCCTGGCCCTGGGCCTCCATGGCAGCTTACAATAGTTGTGCTTGTGAAACACAGAGATGCTGTGTGGATGGTAAAGACCTGGTGTAATGTGCTCCTGGCAACCCCTGACTCTCAGAAAGTAGACTGCAAAGCTTGAGCAGTCACTAAAGGTGTCCCCCTTTGCATCTTCCATTTCCAATAACCAACCCTTGAGATGACAAAGGGAAACCTGAACAGGACAAAAATGAAGACATCCTTCTTGCAAGGAGAAGCAGTGGCAAAGCACTCCTGACCATCTCCATAGAATCATAGAGTTGGAAGAGACCACAAGGGCCATCGAGTCCAACCCCCTGCCAAGCAGGAAACACCATCAGAGCACTCCTGACATATGGTTGTCAAGCCTCTGCTTAAAGACCTCCAAAGAAGGAGACTCCACCACACTCCTTGGCAGCAAATTCCACTGTCGAACAGCTCTTACTGTCAGGAAGTTCTTCCTAATGCTTAGGTGGAATCTTCTTTCTTGTAGTTTGGATCCATTGCTCCGTGTCCGCTTCTCTGGAGCAGCAGAAAACAACCTTTCTCCCTCCTCTATGTGACATCCTTTTATATATTTGAACATGGCTATCATATCACCCCTTAACCTCCTCTTCTCCAGGCTAAACATGCCCAGCTCCCTTAGCCGTTCCTCATAAGGCAGGCCTTTGACCATTTTGGTTGCCCTCCTCTGGACACGTTCCAGTTTGTCAGTGTCCTTCTTGAACTGTGGTGCCCAGAACTGGACACAGTACTCCAGGTGAGGTCTGACCACAGCAGAATACAGTGGCACTATTACTTCCCTTCCAACCATTAAGCAATTGGCTGAAGAGCACCCCAAGGTGTCAGCAGTGAAGAACAGGTGTTCCTGCTCATTCTAGCTCCAGGCCACACTACCTGCACTGTCCATTACCATCTTGATCTTGTATAGGTTTGGCCTGCCTCACCCAGCCGCTCTACCATGGCCAGACGTGATGTATTTCAAGACTTGGATAGGATGAAATTCCAATTTATCTGCCATCAGCATACTACGATCATGCTGGCCATAAAACAAACTTGTCTTTCCTGTGACTTTTCTCTGAGGATACACTTCTTGTTGTAGGATACATTCACTTTTGGGATAAATAAAGACTGGTCTTTAAAAGCTGCTCACACTGAAGGACTGAGAGAGATACTGCTATGATGATTGTAATTACATTTGTACCTCGAATGTTTGATATTCTCACCTGTTCCCTCCTACCCATCCTTCAATTCTAGAAGAGTGGCAGACTTTTGGGAAGGGCTGGGGATTGTCGGTGATTTTGTAATGTAAAGTGTATCATCACACCATTCCTGTATTATGTGCATCATTTCTGCTGTGTCAAAGCAGCAGCTGTGCTTGTGTAATGTATTTTCGTAAGCTTTGTACATAATCTTTTCCCCACTGCACATGCACATTGTTGACAGCACCTTATATATTTGACTCCTCCTGCCCCATTGCAGTTACCTAGGCTCTAGCTTTCATGTGAGGGAGGAATTCTTTTCTTGTTCTTAAAGCCCAGATAGTGCACACAGCTGATTCAGATTCTCTTGCCAAGGTGTACAGAATCTAACCAGACACTTTGGTAGTCATGGATGGGGTTAATCTTGAAAACATTTCTGAATTGGCTGTCTAACATAGGCAGCCATGTTCAAAGCCAGCGTAGGGCACTGCCAAGATACAGTTCCGTAATGTTAAACTTTGGATTTAATGGTCTTCTGGAGGTGGGTATTTCCTCCCCCCTTCACTTGATGGTAATGTGTGCAATGTGTATGTACCTCGGGTTACATACGCTTCAGGTTACAGACTCTGCTAACCCAGAAATAGTACCTCGGGTTAAGAACTTTGCTTCAGGATGAGAACAGAAATTGTGCTCTGGCGGCGTGGCGGCAGCAGGAGGCCCCATTAGCTAAAGTGGTACTTCAGGTTAAGAACCTCCAGGACGAATTAAGTTATTAACCCGAGGTACCACTGTATGTGCTAAGTCAACACTACAGCTATTGAGGGTTGAGTAGAGATTCTGGATGTCTGCCTCATAGTCCTGCTCTGACAGCACTGCTACTCAGATATTCTTCTGGACAGACACCCTATGATAAGAAGTCCATGTATGTTTTTGACTGTAAAAATGGCTACATGGGAAATTTCTTACGTTCAATAACCTCTCATTTTCTTTGGCAATTTTAAATGATACACACACATGAGAAAAGATGCCAAAGTTACAAAAGGAGCTTTAGCATCTTTTTCAGGTGTATTTTCAAGGCAACTCCCCTCCCATTTTTGTATCTTTGATCTTTTGCAAAGAGCTGTGATCAGGCGGGTTCCTGTCCTCAGGTCAACAACAACAAATTACCGTATTTTTTGCTCTATAAGGCTCACTTTTCCCCTCCTAAAAAGTAAGGGGAAATGTGTGCGCGTCTTATGAAGCGAATGCAGGCTGCGCAGCTATCCCAGAAGCCAGAACAGCAAGAGGGATTGCTGCTTTCATTGCGTGGCGATCCCTCTTGCTGTTCTGGCATCTGAGATTCAGAATATTTTTTTCCTTGTTTTCCTCCTCCAAAAACTAGGTGTGTCTTGTGGTCTGATGCATCTTATGGAGCGAAAAATACGGTAAATCCTGAGAATGGTGTGCCGGGGGAGGGGGAGGGGGAGAATGTCCCATTAAAGTAATACGTATTTCCGTTGATCCAAAGATGTGCTTTACACACAATTTAAGCTACATATTGTTGTAGCAATAGGATCTCACAAAGACAATATTAGTGTAGCGCTACAGTAACATGCACTGAATAGCACCAAATATCTACTACACACCTAACACTATCTCCATTTCAACACACGAGAAAGGATGCTGTGCAGCTGAAGCTGTCTCCCCTGCCTGTTTATTCTGCATATCCCACTTCCAAAGAGCCAAGCCTTCCCATAACAGCAGCTAGTCTCGGGCTGTGGGCACTGCTGTAAAAAAAAAAAAAAAACCAGAACAAATGCGCCAGGTGCATAATCACTCCAACTGACTTATTGGGATCACAAACAAAAATAGTGCTTCTAATATCACACATAGCACCGAAACCAGACTGGAACGTTAGGTGTGCATCGCAGAATCTTTTAGTTTTGCTGGATCATAGTGTGGAAAAAGGAGCTGCTGTGGACATACACTTGAAGCATTCTGTTGTCACTTTCAAGGCTATCATTTGCTGTACATTGCGTCAGAGCAAAAACCCAGTTGTTCATACTGGGACATATTTGAAAAGCTAATAAATAATTTGAGGTAATTGGGCAGCTTGACTTTTTTTTTCCACCTCCCTCCAAAGGAATGGATCCAAATCGGTGTCTATGAGTGCATACTTGTAATGTCTGAACCCATGGCACACTGCTTCAGTATATCTAGATATCTTGCTGCTGCTGGGATTTAGTCATGGTTGCTTAGTTCTCAATTGTATCTGATATTTTTGTCACACAAATGGCCTCACTACAAAATTATCGCGCCATTTCTAGAAGACTAACATTGTTCAATCACTTGACAAAACAAGCAGAATTATGGTATCTAAAGACTAACCAATATCTCCTCAAATGAGTCTCTTGGCAACAGCATATTTTTTTCCATTGCAGGTGATAAGGCAGTCTGCTTATACCAAAAACTCATACTGTAGTAATTGTGTGTTAGTCCTTAAGATGTCACAGAGCTCTTTGCTGCAATTGCAAAACAAACACACTAACATTTGAACATGGTCTAATGTGAGCTGGTGGGACATCACCATGGAAACATGGGAAATTGAAAAGGTAATTGAACCGACTTGTGCAAAGTGCCCAGGGAATGGCTCCTATCAGTGCTGTGCCTCAAATGTGAGAAGGTACTGACAGCTCAAAGATTATCTCAAGGATTAGCTTTGGCAATGTGGATAATGAATCTCTTGGGTTATGGATGTTAAGCATCGCCTGATTCGTTTTCTGATTCAAGATACAATCAGTCTCTCATTAAAACAGAAAACACCAATATTTCACTACTAAGGGCCTTGGTCCCATGAAAGAGATCACTGCTGTAAGCAGCAACCTGCAACATCACTCTATGGACATCACTGAGAGAGTCTAGCCTGAGTCTGCTCTGTGCTGGGGAGTTTTGATATTGGGGGGGGGGCGTTCAGTCATGCAGCCTTATCACCTGTGCTCTGAATAGGTCATGTTCTAACAGGGTTGTGTCATTCTTACTCTCATTGTGCAAAATGGCTCTAAACCTGTGCATGAAGTGCATATGATTCCATTGACTCAACGCAGACAAATGAAATTCAACCAGTAGCTCAGGTTAATACTTAGGAAGAAAATATGAGCTGGATTCCACTACTGAAGTTTTAAAAGTATACTTGCGTATACATTTCGTTCACTGCATTTTAGTGTATCACAGCCTTTCCCAAAATTGGGTTCCCAAATGTTTGACTACATTCCCATCAGCCTCAGCCAACATGGCCTGGTGATAATGATGGATTTAAATTTCTATACCACCCTTCATCCAAAGGTCATGGGGTGGTTCACAACATAAAAATACAAAATGAGAACACAAAATACATAATAAAAAACCAAACAAACCAATAACTTCCCTCTCACATGTAACACATTGCAGTAATCCAACCAAGAGATTACCAGAGCATAGATGACAGACGTTAGGCTATCCCTTGCCTGTATAGGAGCACAGCTGGGCCACTGCCACTGAGGCCATGTGAGCCTCAAGTGACAGCAAAAGATCTAAGAGTATGTCCAAGCTATGTACTTGCTCCTTTAAAGTGTAAACCACCTCAAGAGCAGGCCACCTAGAGAACGGCCCACTAACAGTGCTTCAGTCTTACCTGGATTGAGCTTCAGTTTGTTGGCTGTCGTCATCTACAATGAGATCATGGATGAGGGACATCTTGCATCCACCTGGCATTCAGCAACAGCAGCCGCAGACCTAAGGGCTGGCTGATAGGACAACCACAATTCCCCGGGTTGGAGTAGGCGCTGGGACATGGCACAGTCACTAACTTTATTTGAAAACCAAAAAAAAGTTAAAAGCATACAAGTTAGAAAGCAGTTTAAACAACATAAAACTTTTTAAACAATTAGGACAAGGTCATCCCCAGAGCAAATGTCATGGGGGTGGCCCCTGTCCTTGCCTCTCTCGAAGCTGCTCTTTCCAAAGGGGCAACCCACACCCCCGGTCGGCGTGATGTAGCCTCCACTCCCCTGGTAGATTGACTCTCAATCTGCCAGTCGGTGGGGTGGGGCAGGCTTCACTCTGCCAGCCACAGGTACAGAAAGACCAACTTCCTCAAGAGGAGGAGGCATTCCAGTAGCTGTGGAAGTTCAGCTTACCTTCACTGATGGTCTCCAGCTGCTGCTCCCACCTCTGAGAGCAAAGCATCAGTTCTCCAGTGGTCAGGGATGATGGGGATTGTAGTACACCACTACCTGGGGGCTCACAGTTAGGAAAGGCTGGTCTCCCAGAAAACCCTAGAATGGGTAGGAACAGAAACAGGATACTGCCTTACAAGGTCTGTCCATTTCTCCATCTAATCCAGTATTGTCTATTCGGACCAGTAGGGGCTCACCAGGATCTCAGGCAGATATATTTCACATCACTTGCTGCCTGGTTCTCATTTAATTTGTCAGGGACTGGGATCTTCTGTATGCAAATAAAAGTGCACTATCACTGACCTATGATCCCGCTCCAATATTAGTAGCAGTTCTCCACTCCAATATTTTCCTCTCTATTACATCCTCATAAATCATACAAAGGGCTTGGAGGGAGGAAACAAAGTATGCTGAACAAAATATATATTATTAGATGAGCAGTGATCCAATCCTACGCATGTTTACTTAACAGTTGGTCCCTCCACACCCATTACATGCATAGGATTGCACCAGTAGCCCAATTCATTTCCACCTCCCTCACATACTGCCACACAGAGGCTCTTACCTTGCTACTCATTCTTTTTGCCTTCTCTCATCTTATTAAAAAGTTGTACCAGGCCAAGGCACATCTAGTTCAGTATCCTGTTCTCACAGTGGCTAAGCCTGATTATGAATTAGCAACATCTGTGGATATCATTTGCACCATTTAGTTAAGGCAGGAATTGCCTTTCCTTGGCGCTGTTAGTCATCGTGACATCCCTGCAGCTGGTGTTGTCATAACTTGCTTTCTGAGCCACCCACTTGTCACTTTGAAGAGCTCCCTCTGGTGACCACCACCCACCCACATCCGATTCTGAGCTGCCATGGCGTGGTATTTCAGGGTCCATCCCACTCAGTCACTCCATGAATGTAACATGACATTTCCTCTGTTTCATTCGCTCTCTTTGCACAGATGGCCATGAATAATAAGGGATGTTTTCTGAGAGCTGTTGTCAGTTGTGGATGGGGGCTCCCTTGCCTTTGTATGGAAAAAATAAGAATGCCTTTGTTGAGTCAGCTGTTCTTATTTCAATCTGGAAGGTAATGGTCTCCAAAAGAACAAAACAAAACTCAATGCATCCTTCAGTTGCCAGGGTGCAACTAGCCTCGAGGTAGGGGAGAAAATTGGTTCCGCTTACATGCTAATGTGAGACTACCTAATCTCCCCACCTCACCCCACCAAAAAACCAAACATGAACCAACATTTTATTTATTATTAATTTATATCCCACCTTTGCTTCAAGGAGCTCAAGGTCACGCACACTGTTCTTCCCCTTCCTCATCTCATCCAACAGCCTTGTGAGGTAGGTTAGGCTGAGAGACTGCGACTGGCCCAAGGTCACCTGAGGGGTTACAGCAATCCTTCAAAATGTGCACTTCTCTGAATCTTGCAGTGGAAGTCTCCAACCAAAAACTATATATTAGGGGAATGTTTGCATTGAATATATAGATGAGTGAAAATAAGATACAAAAGTGCATTATATTTGGTAATGTTGCTTGCAAAACATGTTTTAGGAGAATGCAGACAGATTCTCATGGCGATTATTATTATTATTATTATTATTATTATTATTATTATTATTGCATTGCAAACCGATTCAGAAATGTGGCAAATTGAATTTGAGGTTAGAAAAACAATAAACATTTAGTCCCACATTCAGACAGGAGTTCTCCGATGGCATGGAGTCTGGAAGGAAACATGGTCTTACCAATGTCAGTTTTGCACTGTAGTCCGCAGAATGGTTCCTCCAAAGCAATCACATCTGCCCCAGTAAGTGACTCAAGGGTTGCCATCTTCATTATCATCAGGGCAGATAGTATCACAGGTCATAAAAATTGTGCTTATGCCACAACTTGCATGTTAAACAAGATGAATTTGTGCCCATCTTTTTCACTGTAAACATTTTGAACACAAATTGGTTTTTCAAAACATGAGGAGAATCTGTTGGCCGTGTCTTATTGTGATTAAACATAACAAGCTGCACTTTAATGGACTGTGTATCTTAATGCAGATTTAGATTATTATTTACAAGAGGAGCCACAGAACATAACAGTTTGCCACGGTCAACATCATGGAGCCCACAGGAATTAGTGTGCCCAAGAGAGTAACCCCCATCGTGAAAGTTCTTCGTAATTCACAATGTGTGAGATACTTTGCACTGGCTCAGCCTCTCCTACACTGAACATGCCCCTTAAACCTGCCCACATTTTATTGAAAGCCATTGATTGGACATCCTCCTTCCCTGACATTCTGAACAGAGGAGAGGTACAAAGAGCTTATCTCTATGCTACCATGACAATGGTTGATGTAGTTGCCCTTTCCCATTGATGGAGGGCATGCCCACATGTTTTTGTGGTCCTCTCTCTCTTTTTTAGCTCTTTTAGATTTGGCAGCCATTTTGTGTTAGGACATACCCCCCATAGTAGCCATTTTGTGCCTAGCACCCACAACACTGCCTCAAAATTCCGCTCGTGCTCACGAGCCAAAAAAAGGTTGCAACCTCTAGTTTGCATTTCTCCCTTTTGGGTAAAAATTCTAGAAGAACATACATTTAGGAAATAGAACTCCAATGACACAACTTTTGAAATTGGACAACTTGCCGTTGTTGTACTCTGCCCCGAGGAATAGGTTTTGTCAAAATGTGTGAGGCGGGCTTCTTGATCCAGGAAATTCTACTTCGGGCAGCCATCTGATATTTGCCTCTCTTTTTGATTCTTAATAAATTCTGTACTAAGGAGACCCAAATTCTCCAACAAGCAAACAGTTTTTATGCCCAGAAGGAATTATGCAAATTGATTCAATATACGCCAAAGTGCTTATTTTGCATAAATGTTCTGCATGCTTTACAGCTCAGTCCTAAACATATTAACTCAGAAATAAGTCCCACTGGTTTCATTTGGACTTCTTTGATAATAAGAATGTTTAGGATTGCAAATTTTGATACATATTTTTAAAATATACAGATTTATTTTACAAAGAGTGATGCGGATTGCAACCTTCATTATAATCAGGATTTATAAGTATTATTCACCATATTCTGTACCAAACAAATTGTCCTGGCAGGAGGAGGGGTACATAAAAGTAATGAACAATGGGAAGGTGTATAGTTAGGGGAAAGGAGCCAGAGAATAAAGGGCATGTAACCATGTAGGGTAGAGAGACATAATCTCTTGAATGCTTCCATAGAACTGCATCGTTTCAATAGGAAACTTGGTGAACCAGTCAGACCAGTTCCTTTGTTAAGGTAATGGCCTTGGGCAGCCTCATCCACATCTTAAACAATTAGCTCCATCCTATGTTCTGGTTGTATATATGTGTAAATAAAAACATATCACCTAAAGACATGTTTTGTCACATCATAAAACTTTAAATAGGCCACTACTATGTGCATTTGCTTGGGAGTAAGTCTGTTCCATTTAATGGACTTTCCAAGTAAACATGGCTGGCACCAGTCTGTACACCATGAAACTAAAACATGACCAGTTCCGGCCCAGGTTCTACTCATTTGGTCAAATCTTTTACCTAGGTTAGATACAAAGCCTCATGTCAGCAATGATGCAGGCAGGCAAGCACAGTATCTGTCCCCCGAGTGCAAAAGCTGCTCAGCCATTATCAATTACTCATTTGAGGATTGTTGACTTGCAGGAAATTTCCAGGGACGGCATGTTTCTAGTATTAGCTGCTATTGAAGGAAGGTGAGGACAGGTGACCTCACCTAGGCCTGAAGTCACCCCCCACCAAAGCAGGCTCAAAGCTTCTCAAAATCATTTTCTCAGCAGCTAAGCATCAGAAACATTACGCTTGCTGTAACTAAAAAGATTGTAACAGTCCATTGTTTCTCAGGCCTTTCTCATGCCCTCTGGCCTTGCTAAAGAACCACATTGCAACTTACTTTCTGTCCGGGAACCCTGCCAGAACAAGAGATTGAAACATATCTGAACACTCTGAAACCCCTTTCCTGGGAAGAGTGCCAAGAGTCCCAATAGTCCCAAGACAGCTTTCTGTTCATGCTCAGAGGACTCCTGAGGGAGGAGAAAGGAGGAGGGAACTGGAAAGGGGTATATATGCTTGTGCACATGATTGTGAACTCGTGCATGCTTTTGTGGACTATCACATGTGCTCCTTCTACCAGCTCATGGATGGTAGAAATAAAAGCCTTTTCTCCGAAACTATTCCTTGAGTGTCTGTTGACTCCCACTTCCCTTTCCCAGGCGCAATATTTTTCCCACCCGAGGGCAAAGCCTCAGAAGGCTACATTTCTTGGTGCATTGGCCGGGAAAAACAGATTCCCTGAGGATAAGGGATGTGGGTTCAAGGCGTCCCTGCGGTGAACAGCTCGGTTCGTGTCAGCAGTTCCAGTAAACATCCTGCCAAGTTTGTGGGAGGAATTGCCACCCATTCCTGAGTGGACACACTGCAAGGACCGGAGAAAAAGCAACAGCCGTGAAGGAAGGTACCTCAAGGAACAAGGTAGGCTCCACAGGGTATAGGTGGGAGCAAGCTCCACAGGGTTAGGTGGGAGCAAAGAGAGTTTGATCAGCTCCGCCAGGAGGGTAGAAGAAGTGCCACTGGTTTTGGTTTTGCCCAGAAGAAGCAGTAAAAGGTGCTGCTGGCGGACTATATGGAATTGGCTGAGATGACTGGCAGAATTCGGGACCAAGGAGAAGAGTCAGTGGAAGAAGATTGGAAAAAATTTAAAGTATATCTTCAAAAATATTGTAAAATTAAGGACTGTTAGAAAGATGTTGGAAAAAGAAAATTAGGTGGTTTTGGCAGAAATGATATAAAGGATTAAGTAAAAATGAGTTGATGAAATTGACGAAAGAGAGGATGTTAAATTATAATATATTAAATTAAATTACTTAAATGAAAATAAGGTTGGAAGGATTTGCTGAAAAAACGATTTGAACTAGAATACAAAATTGCGAGGTGTGAGGAGGTCAAGGAAACAAGTAAAGGAAGAAAGTTATGTAAAGGTTTAATCTGTTCTTTTTCTTTTTTAAGCGAATGTATTTTTATACCTTTTTTCTTTTTCTGTTGCTGTTGTATTCTTTTTTTGTATTTTGTATTGTTCTTTTTTCTTTTTGTAACTTTAAACTCTGAATAAATATTATTTTTTTAAAAAAGTAAAAGGTGCTGCTGGGCCCTGGTCAAAGTCTAAGCGCTGCCGGTTGGTTGTTGGTTTTGCGCCCAGAAAAAGCAGCAAAAAGTGCGCTGCTGGGCCCTGGTTGAAGTCTAAGCACTGCCGGTTGTGGTTGGTTGTTGGTTTTGCCCAGAAAAGCAGCAAAAAGGGTCTCTTGGGCCCCGGTCAAAGTCTAAGCGCTACCGGTTGTGGTTTTGGTAAAAAAGGGGATTGGAGGAGGTGCATGGGTTTGTGCGTGTGGGGACACTCCAGTTAATGTTTTGAGTGTGTTTTGAGTGTGTGAGACGTTGAAAGCAACGTCTGGTCTGTGACTGAGTGAGAGAAATGATGTTAGGAGGACGGGGTGTCCCAGTGTTCCAGGGTCCCAGGGTCATGGAGAAAAAGCAGTAAAACAACTCCCACAACCCCCCTGCGATGTTTCCTGAACAAACTGGAAAGATGCCACAAAGGGAGAAGATTGGGGATTTTAAAAACCTGATGAAAAAATAGACTCCAACACTTATGTGAAGTTCCTGACCGTCCCCCATGGCTTAGGAAAAATAGAACTGTGATTAGCCCAAGCCAAAACTGTGCCCAGTATGGCAGCAAGTACAAGTTAAAAAACAACAACAACCCAGCAGTCTTACCAGACCCAGAAGAGGGAGGAGGAATACCGGTAATTAGCCCCCCTCCACCCTATGCAGCAACTGCACCAGGGCTAAATGAGGTTCCCCCTACCCAACCCCCAAGAAAAGAGACTGAGGAAGAAAGACAAGAGGAAGTTCAGAATGGTGAGATTCAGGAGGAATCAGGTGAAATGGACAGACAGTCCAAAAGAGTATTTCAGTATGTGAATTGGCAGAAAGAAAAGAACAGAAGATTTTAAAGAGCCGTGTGAGATAGAGCCAGTAAGCAATCCAAAAGAGTGAGCTGTATCTCCCTAAGTGCCAGCAAGTAAGATGTGAATGGGTTATTTTGTTTGTTTGTTTGTTTGTTTGTTTGTTTGTTTGTTTGTTTGCTTGCTTGCTTGCTTGCTTGCTTGCTTGGTGGTGTTTTCTCTGCTCAAAGATTCTGGGGAGAACGTCAGGCAATTGTGTGGGTGGATTTAGTACATTTACTTGGAAGCAGGCGACGCTTTGGAAGTTGGATGATTTATTTAATGGCTTTAGCATTGAAAGCTTGGGATAAATTGAAACAAAGGGAGCACAAATGATCAATTTGTCATCAATTAGTGATAATGTCCAAGCAATACTTGGCAAAGAGTACGTAGAGGCTGTCTTTTTCCATTCCGGTTCAGCCTGCTTCCTTCGAATGCACTTCTTCACTAAAGATTCAAAAATTATTTTAATATTTAAACTTTTTCTACCCATGAAGAAGCCTATATTATTAGAGGCTTTATCATTAATATACCCAGAAAGGGGAAAATAGTAAATATTTTTGGAGGCTTGATGCTTGCAGCTCCTTTTCAATTAAATCATGGAGGTGGCTTCATGGAGGTGACTTCCAGCCACATTTTCACCTCATTTTGAGGAACTGGAGTGCAAGGTTCAGACTACATGTGACATACAGTGCTTATGCATTGAAGGGTTCTGCAGTCCCTAGTCTGGTTTTATAGAGCTATAAGAAGGAAGAGTGCAGCATGGGGTTCAAATTGCCCAGGAACTGTACAGACACACATAGGTGACCTGGTCACAGTTGTCCTCATTATGGAGAAATGTATTGACTCTCTATTTAAATTATAGTAATTATTCCTAAATTTACATATTTCCATACAAATTCACACAGAGGAGTTTCATACATATCTGTGCCTCCTTTTTAGGGATTAGGTATTTCTTCTCCTTTTTAAGCAATGCATAAGTGGCCACTCTGCCCAACCACTCCACGCCTGGTATGGCAGGCTAATAAGCAAAAATCTGTTCTCATTTATCGGTCTCACTTGCTAAACTAGGAGCACCGATGAATTGGCTTATATATGCATATTCACATTAATTGGTGACTCACCTCTTTGAATGAGTCATCACAGATCAAGAGATCACCGAGATCACCATGGAAATAATTATGATGTGCCCTTATGCCCATTCAGAGGCAAAACTTTGTGGTTCAGACCAGTTGCGCTTATTTGTCTGCAACACCTAGATGTGGCAGCGAGTTCACAGTCTCTACTTATGGACTGACTCTTAGTTCAAAGTTTAAGCATTTTATATATTAGCTGTGCATGCTAAAGGCAGAAATCCTTTTGCCAAAGCAATAAAGACTATTAGCCATGTGGTTACATTGCAACAGAGCATTAACGCTACAGAATTTGGGATGGATTCATTTTGCAAGGCTACTCTTGTGACTGTTATTTAGCTCTGAAATAGTGGCTTGCTGTCAATGGTTTCCACAGCAGCAGCTGCTAAACAGCTCCTGTAGTTTGTATGAACATGGCGAGAACTGTTGCTATAATGCAAGGCTGATAGTACAGCTTGGTGACTGGTGCTTTCCCTGTGTGGTTTCAAGAAGGTGGTTAGGATGCAAAGTCACAACTGATGGGAAAGCTGGCAGAGGCTAGAGGCTGTACTAACCTGTTACCAGTGCAAATAGAGGGAAAACTGCAGCCATTTTAGGTGGCCTTTGGTACTAGACAGCCCAATGGTTGTATGTATCTTGTGGAGATCTAATGGTTAAACCTTTTGTTTATACTGCCCATATCTACTTTCTGTCCTTGTAAAGTGCTTTGAATTAAAAAAGTTGTTGCATAAATCACTGCTCAGCTTAATGTGTAGTCGAATTTAGGTTTAACATTATTTGTACCTGTTAATTCTATTTCTTTCTATCTCAATGGCTGTGGCTATCTGTTGAGCATTGATCATGGTGAATTGTGGGACAGAAGTACAACACTTTTCTTGCTAGACCTAAATCTTGATAGCACTCTCCAAATCACACAGTGTTACAGGGTGAAACTATTCTGACCAGTCTCTACTACTAATAAGCATACCATCACATCAATTGATATATTTCCAGTTATTCAAAGACTGGTAGACTTCTCCCCCTTGTTGTTGTTTAGTCGTTTAGTCGTGTCCGACTCTTCGTGACCCCATGGACCAGAGCACGCCAGGCACTTCTGTCTTCCACTGTCTCCCGCAGTTTGGTCAGACTCATGTTTGTAGCTTCGAGAACACTGTCCAACTATCTCATCCTTTGTCGTCCCCTTCTTCTTGTGTCCTCAATCTTTCCCAACATCAGGGTCTTTTCCAGGGAGTCTTCTCTTCTCATGAGGTGGCCTAAGTATTGGAGCCTCAGCTTCACGATCTGTCCTTCCAGTGAGCACTCAGGGCTAATTTCCTTAAGAATGGATGCGTTTGATCTTCTTGCAGTCCATGGGACTCTCAAGAGTCTCCTCCAGCACCATAATTCAAAAGCATCAATTCTTCGGCGATCAGCCTTCTTGATGGTCCAGCTCTCACTTCCATTCTCCCCCTTATTCAATCACTATTGCCTTATAGCCAGCTGAGACTAATCTTTCCATGCCAGCATGAGGATTCTTAGTCCAGCCAGGAAGAAGGACACTGAAAAATTCATATGGGCAATTGCCAGGCTGCCATCCACATCATGGGTAAGCAAACTAAGGCCTGGGGGCTGGATCCAACCCAATCGCCTTCTAAATCCGGCCCACGGACGGTCTGGGAATCAGTGTGTTTTTACATGAGTAGAATGTGCGCTTTACAGTAATTTAAAATGCATCTCTGGGCTATTTGTGGGGGATAGGAATTCGTTCATTTTTCCCCCTTCAAAATATAGTCCGCCCCCCACAAGGTCTGAGGGACAGCGGACAGGACCGCTGCTGAAAAAGTTTGCAGGCCCCTGATCCACATGGTTTCTCCACTAGCTCTAATGCCAGCTATTCATCCATTAGCAACTTCAAAGTGGTGAAAAGATGGGATTAGAGGCCAGACTGAGTGTAGGAAAAAAGAGCAATTTAGCTTAACATTTTCCACAGTCATATCTTGTAACCATGTGTGCTCGAAAACTCGGCTGTTTTGACAAGCACTTCCCGGATCTGCTGACTGAACCTCCTGCTTTAACTCTTTAACAGTTATACTGTATTGCAGGCCTTATTTATTGTACATTTTAATTACAGACATTTATTTTAATATTTTGATGTTTTGAACTTGTCTTATTGTGTATTTTAACTAAGTGTGGCCATATTTTCCTTAGTTTGTGTTCAATGGGGCTTACTCCTAACTAAGTGGCATCAGGCTTAGTAAATGGATTAGAGAGCTGTCCACTTCGTGACTACTGAGTGTGCCCTGCAAACATCACATTCTTGATGTGGGGCAGGGGAAACAGTCTTGACCTATATATCTTCTGTGCTTTGACGACAAGCACTCTGGAGCGTGAGAAAATCACCTTTAATGAACTTACCTCTTTCTTTACCCAGCAGAACTCAGTTATTTTTCAGCTGATCTGAAGTGTAACTCTGGTTTGCATTTTAATGCAACTCCAGCTCTTCTTTTTCTGGCCAAAGCACTGATTCTATTCCATGGACTCCAAATAGCTCACTTGAGCAATGTGGCTTTGCCCTGGAGCTGACATAGCTTAATGAAACAGATTTATCACTGGGGCACAAATTAAGATCTTCTTTTGCGATCACTCATAGCCGAGTAAGATTGTCTTCCATGAACACGGTATTAACAGTGAGTCTGTAAGTGACTGCGGAGGCCAATTCTGGATGCACATGTGCTTCCACAGTGGGGACATAGATTTCCGGGCGGGAGTTGATCGTGGTGAGGGTTTGTCAAGGGTGCCTTCCTCTTAGCACATTTCTCCCTTTTGTCCTGAGTTTGAGCGTCTCCTAAGTCCATGACACCTTTGGTAAAGGCTGTTCTCCAATTGGAGCGCTCACAGGCCAGTGTTTCCCAGTTGTCGGTGTTTATACTATATTTTTTTAGATTTGCCTTGAGAGCATCTTTAAATCTCTTTTGTTGACCACCAGCATTACACTTTCCATTTTAAAGTTCAGAATAGAGTAGTTGCTTTGGAAGACGATAATCAGGCATCTGAAGAACATGACCATTCCAATGAAGATGATGTTGAAGAATCATTTCTTTGACACGGGTGATCTTTGCTTCTTCCAGTACACTGACATTAGTTTGCCGGTCTTCCCAAGTGACATGTAAAAATTTTTGGAGACTCCACTGATGGAATCTTTCAAGGAGTTGGAGATGGTGTTTATAAGTGGTCCATGTTTCACAAGCCTACAGTAAAGTTGGTAGTACAATAGCTTTGTAAACAAGCATTTGGTTGGCCTGCAAATGTCCCAGTTCTCAAACACGCTGCTTTAATTGGGAGAAAGCCGCACTTCCTAGAGCTCAGGCGATGCTGGATTTCAGCATCAATTGTGGAAATATAACTGCCTAGGTAGGAGAAGGGATTGACACTTTCCAACATTACACCATTGAGTTTGATTTGTAGCCCTGCAGAGGGGCTACTTTGTGCTTGTTGGCGCAACACTTTGGTTTTTTGGTTGTTGAGTGATAGGCCAAGCTTTTTGTAAGCTTATGTGAAGCTATTTAGGATGGTTTCGAGGTCATCCTCTGAGTGTGCACACACAACGCTATCATCAGTATACTGAAGCTCTATGACAGAAGTTTGGGTAACCTTACTCTTTGCTTTCAGCCTATTCAGATTAAATAGCTTTCCATATGTTTGATATATGATTTCTAGGATCACAGCAATGAAACAATAAATAGTGTTGGGGCAGTAACACAACCCTGTTTTACACCTGATACCACTGTAAGTGGTTCACTTTGATAATCTGCCACTGATGGGGCAGAGTGAGGCCTGTAATAAACCACCCTTTAAAGATGCTTAGGAAAACAGAAGCCCAAAATGCTCAGTCATGTATTGCCCTTTGGACTTTGTCCAATCAGTAAAATAAAAAGTAAGTGGCTTGTGTTGTTTTTGATCTTGTGACTGAACAAAGGAGATAATGTCTAGAAAAGCATTTCGGGTTGTTATTATTAGTCATGAAAACATTTTTAAATTGCCTTAACCATCCAGCTTCAAGGTAGCATACAATAAAATGACATTTCTAAACATAAAACATTATGGCACAGATAAAATGCAGCTAACAACCCGGGGCAGGGTTAAATCACAACCAACCCACTGGAATTAAACACCCACAAAAGCCTGGGCACATTTATAGCACAAAGTGGTGCATTTAGAGTGGCTTTAGAATACAGTGCCAATATAAAGCATTTATAGTGTCTGCTTTACAGTACAAACTGTGAATGTTTATTTTAAAATTTAGTTCTTGGGGAGGGAAGGGGATGGGGAATCCTCATGGTTGTATAAAGAGCAATGCAAGCACAAAAGCCTGAAAAGATGCAAGTGCCACTCAATGAATATGTTCAAAAAACATCTTAAGTTAGTGATCCCCAGTCTAACCTGTCCTGAATCTACTATGCACCAATTCCATAGGTTGGCTCCATGTTCTAGCTTTATTTATTTAGAACACTTGTAGCTTGCCCAACGAAGTTCTCTGGGCAGTTCATTGGAGTGTAGTTAGGGGCCTCATCCCTGTAGGAGTTACCACCCTTTTGTGTGTGTGTGGTGCTACTTTGGATCCTTATAGAATGACTCTCACAGTGGAATTTTCAGTGTTCCAACCAATGTGAAGTAGTTTTTCCAGGACAAACCACTCCATTTCCCCTCCTGCCCAGTTTTCTATACTTCCTCCAACAGTTAGCATCACACAAGGCATGCTCCATTTACATTGGGCTGTTTTTTTGTGATGGGGGTCCTCACTGGGTCTTTGGGGGGGGGGATGCTTCGTACCGCTGTAATTCCAAGCCTCCAAGCCTCCAGATATCCCATCTTGTGCTTGGATGGTGCTGTTTTGGTTACCTAAGGACTGGTACTCAGAGAAGTGAGACTGCAATTAGTATATACAGGCTTATCAGTGACTCAGACAACTCCTTCTGAGGCTGATGGATTCTGCACAGCTGACGCCTCTCAGAAAACACTATTGTCTTAAAGATGCCTGTGAATGGGCTGAAATGAAAGGCAGCAAGTCCCTGTCTTTTTATACAACACATGGAATTGTTTGTTTCTAAACACAAATGCAGAACTGTTCCTTGGATCTAAGACGCAGTGAGGCAACAAACCCTTCCTGCTAAGCAACAAAATGAAATTATTGCTACCTCTAGTCCTGACAGCATAACAGAGCTATCACAGATAAAGAGGCTGCAGATTTGGATTCTACAGCCACATAGATCCAGGAAGGAAGGAACAGAATCACAGAAGTGTAGTGGGCTGTGTAATCCATTCAGTCTAACCCTTTTTGATGTAGGGAATTTAGAGCATCTAGCTTCTGCTTGAAGACATCCAGTGAGGAAGAGCCAACCACTGACAAATCACATTCACTGTTGAGAACCTTTCCGTAATTCTCAACTGAAATATACTCTTCCAAAACTTAAACCCATCCAATGTAGTCCTGCCCCTTGGGACAGGATACTAAGTCCTTAGGGACAGCCTATTCCACAAAGCAAAAACGTGTCAGTCCTGGATAGCACAACTATGCTGTGGTGTTTCTATCTCTAGAATCTATAAAACTCTGAAAGCCCTCTCCCACCTTTGCTGAATGACGATTGATCTTCCCCTCACACTTGCAGTGCATGAGCCTCTGTCATCACCACAAACTTTACTGCACTAACCAAAGGCCATGGCATCTTCCAGCAACATCAACAATCACTACATATACAATATAACCACCATCAAATCCACTAAATCTATTAAAATGAGCCTCTGTCAATAGCCAGATTCTCTAGCAAACCATCTCTAACAACTCTTTACCACAATATTTCTTCTCTTAGATTAACATGGTCTGAAGGACCCTCGTGACATCATTCGGATTTTTATGAGTGACTGGGTATTTGAGTAACTGACTATGGGGGTTCCATTCTACAGCTACATTTTGAAACACATTAACACTGATTACATTTACTCCACTGTTTTCAGGGCTTTGTTACAACAGGATATGATTAATTTCTCAGCTAGAATAAATTACAGGCCTGCTTTCGACAAGAGCTGAGGTTTTTCAGTACCCTGGACAGCTCAGTTTGCAAGCTGTTCCTATTCTTCTCTGCAGGGAATATATATATAATGTCATGCTCTTGCAGGGTCATCTGCATTCCTGGAGCACAAAGCATCTAAACTTTAAAGCCATCCAACCTTCCTTCAGCCAGTAATAGCCACCCTGAGATATGCTAACTTTTGCACAAGGAACGTGCACATTGACAATCAATATACAGAGTGAAACATAGAGGGTTTCTTCTTAAGCCAGGTGCTCATACACACCACTATGATATAACATCACTAGCGGCATCTGACCACATTCTCATGTTTATTATAGTGATTATTTATGTTGACATAGAATGAAGCAATGAAAGTGAACTGGAACTAGTTAAGATACAGTAACTTTCAGTCCATTGACTAATTGCTGGTGTCTTTCCAGCTCCCAAACATACACCAGTGGTTAATTTCAAAAAAAATCTTGTGGAATTGGAGCTCAACTCTGCTTGGATATATGTGGGAACAGACTATAGATACTCAGTGGTGAGAAGGTTCTATGAACATGCTCATTATTGCCCAGGTGATTAGGGGATTAAGCTCTGATATCAAAAGCAATGAGCTAAGCTTATTTCATTTTTATGCCACTTTCCCAAGGTCAAAAGTAGCTCATAACAGCAATTTTTAAAATAAATATACAAACATAAAATGTTACAAAACATACCACTAAATTCAAACAAAGAAAAACCAAAAGGATAAATGCAATAAATTACAATGAAATCATCTAGATGATGCATAACAAGTACAGAGCAAAATAAATATTAAGAGGCCAATAAATAAATTAGAAAGCTTATCAATGCTACAAGTTCAAACCTTGCTGCACTCCAGGGAGCCACAGCAGTCCAGCTTAAATACAGTTCAGGGGTGAGATGTCTTCTCCACAGCCTAAATGGATCACAACTCCCTTCCTCAATCTCTCCTCCAAAAGTGCCAGCAAAGGCAATGATGGTAAGACACAGGAGAAGGTGCTAGGTTCAAATTAAGCCCTGATAAACAATTATGGAAATCGGTAACGGCAGAAGCAGATGTGAAGATAGAGGTACAAGCAGAACAGATGAGATTTATACTCTGTTCCATTCTGCGGTGATTTTAAATAATTCAGCCTTGACTTGCCAGCTGGTGACTTTCCTTGTGCTGGTTTCATTGTACATTTTTAAGGAAAATTTAAATGACAGAACTAATATCAACTGGTTTCTGGGCAAGAAGCCCAAGGGAAATTTTAACTGCTTGGCAGCAAGTCTGTCCATTTTTTACTTTTTTAATGTTAGCTCAGAAATATTTTATCAGCATGGAATAACTAACTATTGAGGGAATTGTCCTCCTCAGATTTATTATAATTACACTGTAACCTTGTGTCACACTTCTGTTCTTTTACATTTCAGAGAACGGACTCTGTTAATAAGGCATTATTCGTCATCTTTGAAGTATTCCAGAAGGTGATACTAAAGGAAGGAGTTGCTCATTAAGCCAGCAGCACTCCAAACTAGAAGGTGCTAAGCAACCCAAACACAGTCAAGTGTAAAGAGACCTTAATAATGGAGCTACTGCTCACCCCACACTTCTTTTTAAAAATTATAATAACAAAAATATTATTATGTCACCATATTGTTATTGTTATGTCTTCAAATAGCTAATATTATACATTACAAACACAGACACAAAACCCAAGGGACAATTGCCGGTGTCTGCATTTAGGGGAGGAAATACACTTCTAAAACTTCCCAGATTCCTTGCCTCTGCCCACAGACACCCACACTAATGAGTGTAATAATATGCACTGGAGTCCTACCTCAATCAATCTATCACAATTAGGACCAACGTACCTCCAAATCCTCTTCTGGATCTTGCATACTGATCTGCATTTAGCATTCTGCTCTGGTAAAATTTCATCTGGTCACACTGAGCTTTCCTAAACAGAGTACATTAATTTTATGCAGAATATAATGATTGTGGGTTTTTAAAAAATGAATTCAATTTCATTTTATTATTGCCGGCTCACATTATAAGTTATGGGTTCAGAATCCAAGAGCAATCAAGGTTGTAGCTGCATCATTATTAGAATCTCAGAGATGATGTGACACCAATTGTTAGGATCAGATGATAAAACACAAACACCTCTTGTGTTTTCAAGGCTGACAGGAGAAAGTGAACACATTAATTTAAAGTAAAGGAGAAGAGAGACTGGAAGGGTAACAAACCCAAGGTTAATACTGGCAGATGGTAGAACTGCAGGGCATTTGTAGACCCTTAGAGACACCATGCATGGCAAGAGAATGACGTCCCATTGCTTTTGAGCCCAAGGCTGAACAATTCCTGCCAAGAACATCTAGGACATTTGCGGCTAAAGGAACTTGGGACTTGTAATCATTCTAGATCAGTGGTTCCCAAACTACCCCCCCCCCCACAGACCACTTGAAAATTGCTGATGGCCTTGGCAAACCACTTAATGGTTTTTCTGCCTGTTGTAGAATGCATTGTGCTAGATACTGTACAATTTGCATTCCACAGAATTCAAATTGTAATGCAATAAAATATCACTGTGAGAATAGTAGGCTGGACTAGATGGGCCACTGGCTTGATCCAGCAGGCTCTTGTTCTGTTCTTAATATAAGAAATAAAAGAACCAACAAAAATACAATTAACTTGTATTTACAAGTATGTACAATTAACCCATTTTGCGTAGTTCATAGGATGAGGTGAAAAGGACACTGCCTGAAAAGAACAGGAGAGGAATGTACTCTTTTTCTTTCTTAAAATACTTGAACCTCTGAACAAAATCATGAGGCCACATCCATAGTAACATGACACTGAGAGCCCTCCCCTGAAAATGGGACCATTATTTCCCTGCTTCTTGGTTGCATATAGTTCTGCACAATGAAAACTCTACTGGGTAATTATTTGTGGGACTACACTGTTTTGTAAACAGCTCCACACACTCCCCAAAAAAGAAATGTGTCTATTTTTATTGGAACTTGAATGAATTTGAGAAAAAAATTATACCTTACAAATTCTGTGATTCTAAGACAAAGGATGGCAAATGCTTTTCAGCTGCAGGGACACATTCCCTCATGGACAACCTTCAAAGAGCTGCATGTCGGTGGCTGGAAGGGTCAGAGGAAAACAAACAAGTGGAGCAACAGATCGGGCCCAACCTTAGCACAGTAGACCACACTGCAGCCATGTGCAAGTCAGAGGATCCCCTGACAGGAACCCCTCAGCACCACGGTTCAGATACACATTCAAGAGAGGCTAAAGCACTTGATGTGGGCCTAGTGCAGGATGTGGCACTGGGAAAAGTCTCAGGGATGAAACAGAGAGACTTGCAAGGACTTCATTTGGACCCTGGCCCTGAGGTTTCCCTACTGTAAGTTAAGGTCCATAGCACACAGTGGTGGCATAGGGGTAGAACACATCTTTGTATGCAGAAGACCTGCGCGCAATCCCAGCATATTCCAGTAAAAGTGTATGTGCTGGGCCAGTGAACCCAGGTTATTTTTCTAGATTTTTCTTCACTTTGTCCCCTCACAATTTTAACACATCTTTTTTAGAATCTTTTCTTTCAACATACAAGTTTCTGAGCTTGAGAAATGGAAAAAGCTATTTGTATTTCCTTAATTTTGTGGACCACCTGGAGAGGTTTTTATTGCTCCCACACATTGGGGGGGGGGGGACAGGAGTCCCACGGGCAACGATTATTACATTACCATGCAATGTCAAACGGACAGTTCATTGCTCAAGGCATACGCTATCACTGTTTTATTGTAAAACCTGCTCTGCGCCCACTCAGAGTACATTTATTACCTCGCCAATAAAGATAATTACTACAAACAAAAGCTGCCCACCTTTCTCCTTAACCAGTGGGGCTTTATAGTTCTGACATGACTGAGGAAAAACACATTTTACAGTGCAAGACGCAACTTGAGAATTGTTTGAAACCTGCAGACAGTGGGAACCTTTCTTCAGTCAGTCTCTGGCTCTCTGAGGACCATGAAGCTGAAGGACATATTCTTGATTTTGGAGGTGTGGGGTGGGGGAAAGAAGCCAAAAGGTTTAAGAGAGTGATGAGCTTTTTTCCTCTGGAGCCTGAGCATGCTGCTTTACGAAGGTGCCTCAAGGACAGGCGGGCGAGCATCTTGCCTTGACATAGCTAATCCTCTCATTTCTCTTTCTTTTTGCTCTTTCTTTGGCTTGTGAGCTCACTGAGTTTTTTGTCCAGGCGCCTCTGGAGATGAGCTCTCTTGGCAGGATCCAAGGGCTTGTCCTTTAACCCACTCCCGGCACATAGAGAAGCTTCTTTGCTGATTCTCTGCCGGGCATATGCTTTGGCTTTCTCCCCACAGCCATGAATCTGTGGGAGATAAAGCCATAATATCAGCCTCAAGATGTTCCAGCACAAAATTACGACCTTAGTGAAAACTGCTTATCATAAACTTGATCATTCTTCACAGTCCATAAAAATAAACTACTTCACTTACCGGTGGGTCTTTTAACAACAAAACAAAACAATTTAAAAAATGTGAAGGTCATTTTTCCCCAAGGAGCAATTAAATAATCATTTTGGACAGATTAAGTATTTCTTCTCAAACTCTAAAAATGTAAGGAAAAACTCTACTCCATCATCCAGTCACCTTTGTCACCCTTGTTGATAAATACTAACATTTATCTCTTATCTCCAGTCTGGAAAGAATCAGATGAAAGGAGGGAAACCAAGAACAATCAAGCCCTTGAATCATAACAACATCATATCTATTGCTAATAAACTGGCAATACCACCACCTCACCTAAGCAGCTTGAATGTCCACAGTGCTGGGTGCAAACGGTGCCTGACTGGGAAAGAAACTGCATGGAAATAGCCATATAAGCTGAAGAACAGAGTATTAGAAATAAGTAAAACAACGCATCACATTTCCTTGTTTCTTTTGTGTTGTTGGGCCCCCTGCAGACTGGCTGTCACAAGTAATGTTTGTAAAGTTCGTAATTACCTAGCCCAGAATAGGAATTTGCCCAGTATAGCTGTGTTATGAAACTGAGTGAAACTTCTCCAATAATTTATTCTCTGGCTTTGAATGGAAAATAAAATTATTCTAAGGAATATGATCAGTTATGTCAGCTGCCCCTCCAAATTTCACTCAAGCCAAGCTACGGGAAAGCCTCCCAAGGCTGGTTTGTTTGTTTTTCAACAGTTTCTACAGAACTTTGTAGTCTTTGCATTCTAACTCACAATATTTTAGATTCATGACAAAACTATTTATTAATAAACCTGTTGGATTCTTGTAGGTAGTGATTTTCACTCATCTCCAGGCCACCAATATCCCCCCCCCCCCACTCTTAGGAAGCAGGTTATACTGACTGGTGAATAATCTCCCAACCTTGAGTCATCAGCAAGGCCTGCTTCTTGGCCTAACTGCTGGAGCTAAATACACATTGTATAAAAGAAGGCGCCAGAAAGCAAATTGAGGATGACAAGTGGCAGTAGGCAACATGCAAGTCATCCATGAGATAAATTCTACAAGGCACAAAGATATAAAGGGGCATTGTGGAAGAAAATTAAGTGCAAGGAGGATTAAGAAAGTATTATGGACTTACAAAGGGCTGCCAAAATACCAGATTTAAAAGAACACATACTACATGTATGAAAGAGAAGGGAATAGAGACATGCAATATCTCTGCATTTTAGGATTTCTAGAGACAAAGCTACCACAAGTTGAATGACTTGTAAGCACATCAGGAGAAAAGATAACTAGAGAGACAAGTATGCACATTAATGATATAAACAGGAAGGATAAACTAATGGCTGAAAAACAGCTCTGAAGGAAACTCGTTTTATTGCAGATGAGTGACAAAGTGCAAGCCTGCTGGGTTGCTGGAAAGCAAGATTTATTAAGGTGGGAAAGCACTGAAGCTATTGCTTAGAAGAATTCATTTTAACAAGGAGCTAAAACAGCTGGATTTAGTCCAAAGCTGAAAGAAAATGACAAAACACTCTCAAGCAGTATAAAATGGCAAGCAATTTTCAGTCAGTAAAAAGGTAGGGACTTGATGCGACTATATGGGATCAAACCCTGCAGTCCCTCTAAAATGAGTTCTATCTCATTAACTGGTCCAAAATTCAGGCTAGGATAGATTAAACCTTCAACTCTACATGAATTATACTATGACAGCTGGATAACAGTTGAACTGATTTAACCATTTTTTTTTAAATGAAAAATCTCACTTTTAAGTTGACCTAACAAAATACTTTTGTGATTGCATACCAAAGGGGAATACATTCTTCTGCAATACCTTACTGATAGCTGCTCAGTCAGCAGAACATGAGATTCTTAATCTCAGGGTTGTGGGTTTGAGCCCCACATTGGGCAAAAAGATTCCTGCATTGCAGGGGGTTGGACTGGATGACCCTTGTGGTCCCTTCCAGCTCTACGATTCTATGAATTTATTAATCCAGCCCCGCAGGGGCCTGTTCACACAATCAGATTTCCTTTTATGCATGCAGCTGCTCCACAGTGACTAAGAGGGAAAAGAAACTGGCAATCATTTCTGCATTTGCAAGTTGTGCCCTTTCTATGCATTGGAACCAAAGGAACAGATGTGACTGTGTTCCTGTATAGCAAGGGTGGGGAATCTGTTGCCCTCCAGATGCTGCTGGGCTACAACTCCCATCATTGGCTGGTGTCTCACAGCATCCAGACGGCCACAGCTTAGCCACCTCTGCTTCACACTCTTGTTCAGAACCCTGTTCTCTTAATGGGACCACCAGCATGGCAGTGGGGAGGGGGATCCTCCTGCACAGAGGGCGCTGAAATCTGCCTTTGGTTTTTCAGGATCACATCTCCTTTGTGTAGCTCTCTACCAATACAACTCTGAAATCAGCAAACCCTGAAATCAAAACTACAGAATACCAGAACATTTGGAGTATTTTCCTACATGTTTTTTGTACTCTTATTTCCTTCATTCACAAATCCTTCGAATAAGATTTTTCTTGATTCAAGCTTGCCTTGAAACACCAGCAAGTGTCACATGATAATTATATCTATTTAAGACCACCACTGTTTTGCTGATTTTTTCCTTGCTGCAGCATGTGCCACAGAAAATATTGCCATATATACTTTTATTTTACGGTTAGAAAGAAACCCAACTCAAACTGTGGAGCAGAATGCCAGTAAATCCATAATCCAGTAAATCTATTTCAGGCACTATAGATCAACATGTCTTCAGCTAGCTACAACACTTTCTCCATGGGATTAAAACCACGTATGATCTACTGCTTCAAATAAATCAGAGGGGCATAAAGAGGACATCTGAAAGCTCGTTGGAAGTCAGTATTATTTTTCCTGGCACACAGGTCTTTTTTTGTGCTACATAGAGACAGCCATTGGGCAGCTCTAACAGAATTGCAGAGTGAGACATTCCCACCTTTTGTGAGTCCTGGACTGCAATTCGAGTGCAACTCACTCCAATCTTTGCTACAGCTGCAGTGATGGGCAAAGGATGGCGTTTTGCTTTGACCAACACCTAGAAGGAAAGAGGCTTCTGAGGATAAAGCCTGCTGCACCCAGGTGGGCTGCTGTGCTTTCGGTATCTCTTGTACCAGTGTGACAACAGCAGCTAGGGCAAGAGAGTGAGAAAGGGCTTTGCACAACTTCTCTTACTTAAAGCTGCTCTTGGTGCATGGTATCCAATCAATCTACAGTGTGATGAAGGAGAGAGGGAGAGAAGAGAGATAAAAGGCTTATAGTTGAGCAGAACACATGGCGTGGCTGGTGTCATATGAAGATGCCTTTTAAAATCATTTGCAAGTCACTTTGAGCATCTCCTTTTTTGGAGGGAAAAGCAGAGCACAAGTCTACCTAGTTCAGTATGGACTGACTCTCCATGGAGCAGGCTTAAGGCCTGGGCACTGCCTAGCAAGGCTACCCAAGACCTTTTAGCTGGAGATGCCAGAGATTGAACCTGGGACCTTATGCATGCAAGGGTATGTGCTGTATGCCACAGAACAGTGGCCCTCTCTAGGCTAGCACCATCAGCACCTCAGATACACACATTTTCTAGAGCATCATCCTCCCACAAGCATCTGAACAGGGGGTGAATGTTAAAAGAAGAGAGGTGAATTGAGGTACATTGTGCCAAGAGGAAATGACTCAGACACTCCGGGGGAAGAAAAAAGACTCTGAAGAATCACATTATTTCAGCAGTGACACATTGTTAAACACAGGTCCTCTGCCCTGCAGTGCTAAGTGCCTGCGTTAAAAGCCTCGCCTTGTTATTCCAATCAAGGAGATCCATCCTTTCTATCCTCCACACCACGAAGAACAGAGACAGGGAAGAAATGGGGGGCGTATTTTTGTTTGTCTTGAGTGGGTGGGTGAGTGAGGGGAAATACAAGTACACTGTGAACCACACAGGAAAGAAAGTCATTCTCATATTAGAGCTTGGTGAAAGATTGGAGTGAGACTTCACAGACACACAGAGGCTCATAATAACTAAATCCATACAAAGTACCAAAGGAAGAAGAAAATGCTTCATATTCCCCCTACAACTGTAGGCCAAAAAAAAGCAACTCTGAATGAGTTTCTTTTTTCACTTATAGCCCAGCAGGAGAGAACTTCCCCATTATTAGGATATATTAAGCTGGAGGCAACTCCCCCCTCCCCCCCACTCATGGTTCCCTTGTGAACTGAACTGCATGTGCACATTATGCTATATGGCTTTCATAAACCTTGCTCCCCCTCATACCCTAAAAGCAGATTTTCATGTTATCTTTTTAAATTAAAAAATAAAGTAAAGAGGAATGGGAGCAATCCACCCACCAGCGGATTTGCACATGTTCAACTGGCCTTGCGAATGGTTCAAAAGCTCACCTTCCTGTGCCTGGAAGCCTCCTGGAAAAATGGGAGTCTGTGAAATACTTTAAAAAACACACACAGCCATTTCACACTGAATGAAATTCAAGTCCTGAAGGACTGGGGGTCAAGAAACTGAGCAGATGGTGGCAACGTTTAGCTTACCTGAACCAGGCAAGGACAAAAACATACCTCTGGGATGTGGTGGCTGAGACAGTAGCGTTTATTGCAATGCAGGCAGAGCTGCCCCAGGGTTGTCACACTTGCTTTGCATTTGGGGAAACCACACGTGTTGTCAGCTTTGATTGCAGCAGAAATCAGAGCATCAAAATCTTCCCCTGCTGAACCTTCCACTTTGGTTTTAACAGAAGCCTTCCCTAAAAGCACATGGGTGGGGAGGAGAATCATCAGCATGCAATAAAAGGAGCTTACAGATGAGCTGAGAGTTAAGATGAGCTGAGAGTTAAGGGCTGTTCAGCAGTGGAACAGACTCCTACGAGGGGTGGTGGATTCGCCTTCCTTGGGGGTTTTTAAACAGAGGTTGGATGTCCAACTGTCATGGATGCTTTAGCTTAGATTCCTGCATTGCAGGGAGTTGGACTAGATGACCCTGGGGTACCTTCCAACTTTTAAGATTCTATGATTTCAACACAGTGTTTTTTCATGGGAATAAAAGGGGCGCAGGTGTGTTCATCCAGTCCCCTAGTAAAGCCTGCAAAACAAGTTGATCAGCAAAAACAGAAACCCAGGGAGCAATCGCAACCTCAGATGTATGGAATGGCAGAAGGCTGTCTTCATATGCACACACATGAGAACAGATGGCTTTGTAAACCATGCAGAAGCAAGTAGTATCACTTGGCAAGATGAAATCCCTACCCAGAATGTTCAAGCAAGATAAACTGGGCAAAGAAGAAAATATGCTGTGTTACACAGCACTGAGATTGATACACTAGGTGCTGATTTGCTGCTTCTAAACAGATCCAAGAGCAAGTGAATTCTCTCTGTGTGTGGAGGTTTCCACTTCTCTTCAAAGTTAGCCGTAAGAGAAAAGGAGTGTGTGCACATGTATGCATATGAAGCATACACGAACGAACGCACGAACCCACACACCCCATTCTCCTAAACTGGCAGATGGAGATTCTCCCTTCTACGGATCTATTTTTGAGCTGAGAAGTTCTTCCTCCTCACTGACATACTGCCTCTACAAACATGCAGATCCAGGCAATATTATCATTTCACAGTTGATTATACAGCATGGGCCAGATAAAACCCTGCCTTGGGGGAGGGGGTGGAATGGCTGCCAGCTTCACATCTTTTCTTCCTACCTGCACAACACTCAAAGCAACTGTTCCACGGAGCAAGCTAATCTGAGCCCTGGGTCATTTTTGTCTGCAAATCTCAGTTATTGCTTTCAAGGGTTGGGGTGGGCAGAGGCACATGTCATATTTCCAAAACCAAAGCCTGGCATTCTTCTGATCCCTTCAAAGGAAACCTATTGGATGAATAATCTCTGTGTCTCAGAACAACTAACTTCAACTGCATTCCTGGTTGTTGTCAAAAGTAGTTGCTTTCAGAAGAAAAGCCTGTCACAGGCAGAGCAGAAGGGGAGAAATGGATTGTAGGCACAACATAGCAGCGGCAATCAATTTTTAAAGCCATTCTGGGAGCAGAGGACTCCCATCGCCTGCTGCTCTGGCCTGGAATTTCCCAAAGGATGCCCGAGGGATACATACCCTGGAATGCCTCTGCAAAGGAATTTCAATTAAATATGGGACAAAAGAAAGGGCAGCAGTGAAGTATCATCACTTTTTCCTTTTAAAAATGCAAATAGAAAAGCTCTGCAGAGGAAGGGAATTTGCTACAGAATGGCAAATCCCAAGATGGTATAATAATGTACCTTTGGCTTCACTTCCATGTTTATTCCCAGTGATTTCCTGAAGGTTTACATTTGGCTCACTTCTTTGTTTGGCCCTCTCCTCTCTCTTGGCCTTCTCCCTTTGCATCCGCTCCATGTGCAGGGTTTTCAGATCCACCTTCTTCTTGCTAATATGGCTTCCACTCTCCTCACAGGAGGCATGGGTGTCTTTCGAGGGGCTTGGGGGTCTGCAGGTTAACTCATGTTCAGAGGCCTGGGATTCTTTGGGGGTGCCTGCAGGTCTGCAGGACAACTCTTGTTCACAGGCCTTAGCATCTTCCAGAGAAAAGTCTGTCGCAGTGCCTCTCTTACGGACACTGATGTATCTCTCTCTACCTTCTCCTGTGCTCACATGCTGCAGCCCATGTTCCTCTGCCAGATGGTGGACAATCAACCTGTCATGAGCATTTAATGACGAAGGGAAATCCAGTTGGGTCTCACTGCTCTCCAGAAACTCCAGTATCCTGGCTTCATGCTTACATGAATTTCCCTTCACTACAGTATCCACTGTTGCCCCCCAGGCTGGGCTTTGAACAGAACCCTCTATGGGCCTCTGCCCAGTCCGTTTGGCTGGTTTTCCTCTTGGCTTCTCTCCATCAGCCTTTGGGGCAAGTGGAGTGTTGCACTTAAGTCTCTTTTCTTGGTCACCCAGACCCTGAGAGCTCTTGGGAGCAGCATAGTTATCTGGCACGATGTCATCCAGGTATTCAAAAGCAGTGCGCACCTCCCCATGCTGGTTCATATAGTCCACCAGGCGTTTAAGGAAAATGTGGTTGCCAATGGTCCGAGAGTCACAGATCACAGCCACGTGGCGACGGGCACGAGTAATTGCAACATTTAGTCTCCGGTCTTCAGCAAGGAATCCTACTTCACCTGTATTTCATAAAGACAATAATACAGGCCTCAAAAAAAGCATATGGAAAAATTAAGCAGCAGTAGCAATAACAATAGTAACAACCACCACAACAAAATGTATACCGTTTCCTCCTAAATTTTCCAGTTTAATATGTTGACCTAAGGATTTCTCATGTTCACAAAATGCCAGGACATGACATCTGTTATGAGACACACCTTTAAGGCCAAATGGATATGTCATAGGATCCTATGCTATGGTTTGTTCAAGCTTCCCTGCTATCTTGGTGCCAGATGGCTGTCAGTGGCAGAGGGGTGGACCTAAATCCCAGATTTATCTGTTCACTGGAATAGACACCTGGAGTCTTTGCAACTGAACCTCTCCTGCAATTGAAGTTACCATTCCACATTACAGTATTCAATGAGCAACCAATACCAATGCATCCATCGTTGTGTAGAAAAATAATTCATTCATACATACATAAACCTCAATGTGTTTTGGGTCACAAGGGCCCCTTCTGCAATTAGCAGAGAGTTATACAGCAACTACATTGATCAATACATAATTAACAAGTATATTACCACAATCTTATTCTTATTATCACACAAAAGCTAGATGAACTCTGAGGTTTCTTAGGGTGTTGCAGCCTATGCCCAATATATAATCCTATACCTACAGAGGTATAGGAACTGCAAAATAAAATAGCTAAACTTCATTACCACAACAAACTACAAGATCAAATGCACTTCAGGTTGATCATTACGAACACGGACACCATTTTTGCACAGTGAAATCTTGCTTTAGTTTTCTGAACTCAGGTCCTGCTATCAAGAGCCTAGCAAGGTCTTCTGCTAGTGAAGCGGGGCTTCCCCCCTTCTCCTGCCCCCACAATGGCTCAGCATTTGGGTGGCAGAACCGTTAGAACAGTGTGGAGGGAAGAGGGGGGAGATTGTTCCATCAGGCAAGCAGAAATACTTATGTTGACAAAACCATCTCCCAAGGTCATATCGCTGCTTAAGCTGGTCAAATGAATATGAAAGTGAAAATGTATGTATTTCATACATTTATAGCCCAACTTTCTTTCAATGAGTTAAAGGCTATGGGGAAACAGGTGGAAAGTATTGTTAAAGATGAAATAACCAAGCATACAGGAGAACAAGCCCTGCTGAAGAGTTCTTTCAGAGGGTCAATAAGGCTATAGATAGAGGTGATCCAACTTAGACTTTCAAAAAGGCTTTTGGCAAACTACCGCACCAAGGACTCATAAGCATGTTTAGCAGTCATGGAATAAGAGGTAAGGTCCTTTTGTGGATCAGGAACTGGTGAAGTAACAGAAAACAGTGAGTGTGAATAAATGTTCTCCCAATGGAGGAGTGTAGATAGTAGAGTCTCCCAAGGATCAATATTGGGACCTCAGTTCACCAATTAATGAGTTTCATTAACTGATTTACCACTTGCAGCTTCATAACATCATTTTATGCATGATTCAGTTGCAGTTGCACTGTATCTAGTGGGGTTTGCTCTCATGTAAACTAATTAGTGATGGGAAACTGTAGTCACTGGGACTGAGATCTGATGGCACACTGGTTTATTTTTTGAGGCTATATTAGTTCTGGTGTGTTACTGTAAAAGGGACAAAAATAATTCCATTTAAACAGTGATTGGAGGAGCTTTAGATTATTATATTTAAGTTACGTTACACTTTCTTAAATATCTAAAAAGGTACATTTACTATGATTTAGTTAACAGATAAACATGTCAGACTTCAGCTGATGACTTAATTGTTTTGTGAAAATACAAGTAATTAGTCAACTATCTCTTTTAACAAAACCATTTATTTAAAGCTCTACTTATTTTGTGACTTTTTTGTCACAATATTGCTTCGGTTTCATTTGAGAAATCAAGCTGAAAATACAGCTTCATCCCATTTAATTTTTAAGTAGGGGAAGTAAAGTCCACTAAATGGCCAAGAACCAGAAAATTTAAGTTTCTGCGGCTTAATGTGGCACACAAGCCACAGTTACCCATTACTGATTCACATCACTGTGATTTGAAGTGTCAGAAGCAGAACAGCAGTAATATTCATACAGATGGTCCAAGCTGATTAACTAAACCTATCTAAAGTTCATGTCTGCAATGGAATTGGCCTTAAGCTATAGGTCAGGATCACATTGTTTCAGCAGAAATTAGGAAGAGAAAGCTCCCACAGAGCCTTGCAGTTACACTTTCCTTTTTCCTAGTTATTGACACAAGTCTAACTTTCATAAAGGTCAGAAGGAAAGATAGTGAATGCTATTTTTTAAAGGCAATTAACTAGCACACATGTGTGAGCCAATGGATAAAAATGACAGACACATATGAGACTTTTCCAGAAGCTATTTCTGATCTCCAATTATTTTCTCAAGGATCTGTAACAACAGAAAGCAAATGCCAAGTTGAGTCAGCTCAGCTGCCTAGCTTGGGTGGTGTAGCTGAGTCCCCTGCTCCTGCAGCTAAGCAGAAGACAAGCAGAAAAACAAACATTAAAACCAAATGAGGGGGGCAGGCTTTTGTTGCTACCATCTGAAGACATAGAACATTTCAGAACAGAGCCTGTAGGTAAATTAAAGTGTATTAGGTTGCCAATGTGTGCTTAACAAGCATTACCTGGAAAATAATAACAAATCATAATAGAAGAACATGCTACTATTTGCTAACTTCACTTAAGAACATAGAAGAAAAGCAGAAAGGAAAAGTTTTACTGCTTTGACTTCAGCAACCTAGTGCCATGAAAGCAGAAAGAGTATGTGCTCTGAGCAGAGCCTACCATGCTCCACTCCCCAATTTTGTTGGGCAGGATGCTGCCAGCTGTAGCGAGATATCTGTTGTATTTCCAAAAGGAATACACCTGGGAAACAAGCTAGCTTTTCACCCGCACCCAACAAGTTTGTAGTCAGTTCAGGTTTGATACAGTGTGGAAATTTTAGAGCTGTGGACAACTGTGTTGTACTCACTACAATAGAGCTGACAGATGACAAGTATCCAGCAGTTACCACTGGCTTACCTGAAGGACTGCCTGTCTTCTCCAAAGGTGCCTAAATTAACAGTCTGCTCTTTCTTAATTAATTTCTAAGACATAATACAGGGTGATTCATAATGAAGTATACAGTAATGGAAACTGTATACTTCATTATGAATCACCCTGTATATTAAGAAGTGATAGTAGTAGCGTGAATAGCCATGACAATAATAGCCACAGGTTTGGTTTGGTTTGAAAAATCAACCCCCGTAGATCACTCTGCCTGTTAGAACAGACCTGGTCCTACTATTGGGCAGAGAGAGGCAGCTGCCGCAGGTTGCAAAGGCTGGTGTGTGGCGATGTGGAATGGAGAATCTTGTCCTTTGCCTCAGGCAGCAAAATGTATTGGACTGGCCCTGCACTAGAATATGTGGCTAGCCACCAGAGTCTCCAGCCTGTGCTTGGAAACACCCATTCCCAGGCTCTCTGGACAAAAAGGAGAGTGTTTTGCTATATAAATTGCTTTTCCATTGCACAGTTAATTATTGAGAATCTTCCGCTCTGGGAAAAGTGACAGTGGTTCCCTGCATATGGGCTCCCAGCAGTGTGGAAGCCACTTCCATGTGATGTGATACATGCTGCAGGAGTAACACAATCATGTTGGCTAAAACAACTGGGTGATGCCAATGCATTAGGACATGAACCAGGAGGTAAGGTGCCAATGATTCATCCAACTGGTACTGTCCTCATAGTCATGCTACTCCCAAGTACTCCCCTGTAGGATGTGATTACACCACGTGGAAGCACCTCCTTTGATTCCGAGAGCATGTGTAGAAGAGGTCAGCACCTTGTTCCAAAGAAGGAGCTAGTTGAAACCACACAATTTTAACAGTTTCCCCGATTCTGGCAAATTAAGTTTCTTTTTGTTCTATATGGTTCCAGGTTATAACCTATGTACCTTTTCTGTTGGACCTTACAAAAGAGAGGACAACAGCTTCCTTCTCTCTTCCTTGGAAGCCATCCACCGATTTAATCTCCAGGTCTGGGTACTTATGACACAAAAGCTCCCTTAGCATGTCCACCTGAAAAACAAAGACGTTGCTAGGACAACAAACGTTATTACTACAATTGCCCACTCTTCATCCTAAAGTCCCAGGGCTTTAAATTTTTTACTTTGCAATGTTGTGCTTTTGAGAGCATGGCAGACACACTCACCTGGAGGTTGTAAGGAGCAATGACGGCAACGTCTCTTGCTTTAACACCGGCTTCCACTAAAGCCTGAACGTGCAAGCTGGCAAGACGCACTTCGCCTGGAAGGGGAGAAATAAAACTTAGCTGTGAATGAGTGATTTAACCCTAGAACAAGTTGACAGATTCCACTTAAAAAGCATCCAATTCAGACAATGATAGTGAAAGGCTGCTTTTCACTTGCCACTTTAAGAACAAGTCTTTATAGTCAGTAAAGTGCTTTGCCATGGTTTAGTGCTATGTGCGCAAATTAGAAAGAAACTAAGCAAACACTTGAGATTGTGTGCTTCCTTTTTCCCACGTGGATACCAGAAACACTTTTGCAGCATTTAGTTTCACTTTCAAAGATTCCTGATTTAGCATTATGTACAAGCCAGAGACTGTGATTTAGAACAAACTAGTTAGTTATGGATTTTTTTAATAGCTGGGCAAATGGTTATGAGTTCCATACAACACAGTCAGATACAAGCAACACATCACAGTTCACATTCTCAAGGGTAGCAAGATCAGTGTTGAAAATGCCAAGATAACCCCACCCCAATTCCAAGAAGTGAAATCTGCCTTTGAACTAATCCCGCATAGGTTAGGAAATTCATATATTAGACCATAGCTCTTGCAGCTATTTGCCTTTGGAAGCTGGTGCCCATTTCACTATGTTTCTAAATTAGACCTGCTGGTACTGGCAACAAAAGCTGCTTCAAACATTACGCAATTCCTACATAGACAGCACTTCCATTTCTTAGTATGGATAAAGGGTTGTCAATGCTGATTGCCCTTGAGAAGCTGTAGGACTACAACTCTCATCATACCCAACCAAGGGCTAGGCTAGTTGAGGCTGATGGCAGTTACAACATGGCAACATTTGGATGACACCACATCAGATACCCCTGGTGGAGATCATAATGTGCATGCAGCATATGCAAAGATGGGTACTGCATGTATTCACAGTGAAACCCTGCATGGAATAGGACTGTGGCAGGGTGCTAACCTGCACATGGGTGTAATATTTAATTCCTGCATGAAATAGCCTGTCTAAGAATTAGCCATGCCATGGGCATACAATATGCAAAATATCCCAGAGTTAATGCATGCTTGAGCTTCCCTGCTCCCAAGCCTTTCCCCCCCAGTTGAGAGACAGCCATGCAAGCAACCCTCTCCCTCAATCATCTCTAGAAGATTCCCACTTTCTAGATTTGACCTCCCTCCCTGCTCTCTGGGCTCAAGCCCTGTCCCATGAGCACACCAATTTCCCACTCCTAAATGCAGTCTAGAATTCCCGAATGAATACTGCTACTGGAGCTCAGTGAGACTGGAAACCTTCCTATTTATTCAGCAACAGAGACAGAGCTTCACAACAGTTGCTAGGCTGATTTATAACTCCAGAACTCTCTGTACTCAGAGAACTGGCCTTTCTCTCTGTTAGCAGAATTGCTGTATATGCCACCAACATGGTCAGGCACTTTCTGACCCATTAACTGTGAAGGTCTGTGCCTTGTTCACTGAGAGATCTGACAAAGTGCTATGCGGCAAGGCAATTAGAACTGAAAGCTCTCTCAGCTAAGCTGTACCAACAAACCATATGGGAACCAGGAGAGTCCAGCACTTCAAGCTGACAACATATGACTTTGCCCATCGCTTCAGAGCTTGTGTTGCAATTCAAGAGTGCTATTTAAACCACAGATGTCTGATCCAACAATCATCACAGGCGCCCTTCCTCCTCAGCTCCAGGACTGGCCCTACTTTTAGGCAAAGTGAGATGACTGTCTCAGGCAGCACATGCCGAGTGTGTGTGTGTGTGTGTGTGTGTTAGAGAGAGCAATGGCAGCCCCCTGTCTACTCCTCCTAAGCAGTTCCCAGATAGAAGCGAAGGATGCTATCCTGTCACCAGTGTTGAAATAGAATTCAGCTGTTGGCCCAGTCAGCCTTTGTTCAGGGCAAGGGCACCATCTTGCTTTTTGCCTCAGGGAGTAAAATGTCTTGGTCCAGCCCTGTTAAGCTCTGTCAACTTTCATTAAGGTACTTTATTATCTTACCCTAGACCATGAGGCTGAACTAGATAATCTGTCGTTCTCCTGCTTTTGCTTTTGAGAATTCAAGGTCTTTGGGGAAGGATGTATTTTGATAGGTGGCTCTATAAACCTTGTCTAGTGCAGTGATGTTGAATCCAAATGGAAATTTTCATCATACATGGTTAGTTATCTACAATCCATTTTCCTCTCCAGCTGCATGTTTTTCCACCTGCTGTTTGGCTACAGTACACTGTGGTCTTGATACTTTGGCTGGACCTCTGCTACAGCCATGGTAATGAGGTTTTCATCCAGTGTGTCATGGCGCTCTGGGGTGCCTTGAATGATGGTCAGGGGTGCCGCGGGCAACACTGGCCTCTGTCCCTCTTTCCTTCCCTCTCTCCTCTAATGAACTCTCGTGTCTCTACCTCCCAAAGGCTTGCATAGCTGTTTGTTGCAGCAGCCCTGGCTACAAGCTTTGCAGGTGAATGGTGCCTCAGGAGCTGGTCAAGGAGTGCTGGTTGCCAGGAGCTGAGGTGGCCTTGGAGTAAGCAAGCGGGTGAAGGAGCCCAGCCAGCCAGCCCACCAGCCCTTGCTGTTGGGAATTGGCAGACAAGTATGAGGCCAGCTAGACAGGTGCCACGCTGGCCTCTTTTGTCCTTGCTTTGTGCAAGGCCTGCCTGGGAGCTGAGGGCCTGGTGCTGAAGGGGAGCCTTTCCATCCTGCAGGCCCAGCAGCACCCACTGCTGCCTCCCAAGGTAAGGTGCTGGCCTCACATTCACCTTTAGCCAGTCTCTGTTGGGCCACTAAGGCTGGGGGCATCCTCTTCCCAGACTCCTATGGGACAGTGTGAGGAGGCACCTCTTTGCAGTGTGGTGGGGCAGCTCAGAGACCAGGAGCAGCAGCAATGGCTGCTGAAAGGACTCCTAAGGAGAGGGGAGAGGAAAGGAAAGGAAAGGAGGCTGAGGGAACACTCCCCAAGAGAGGGTGTTTGAAAAAGGGTAAGAGGCTGTCAGCTCTGCAGGCAAGGGGTGACACAACTGGGCTCCTGAGTCCCATAGGGGTGCCTCAGAAAGAATGTAGTTGGTCAAGGGAGCTGTGGACTCAAAATGTCCTCTGCACTTATTGGTACTGTGAAAGCCTCTGCACTTATTGGTACTTTGTAGCAAATGTACAGCCCATGTAAATTGCACTGCTCTACTACTGAAGGAGGGATGCAGGTGGCGCTGTGGGTAAAACCTCAGCGCCTAGGACTTGCCGATCGCATGGTCGACGGTTCTAATCCCCGCGGTGGGGCGCGCTCCCGTCGTTCGGTCCCAGCGCCTGCCAACCTAGCAGTTCGAAAGCACCCCCGGGTGCAAGTAGATAAATAGGGACCGCTTACCAGCGGGAAGGTAAATGGCGTTCCGTGTGCTGCGCTGGCTCGCCAGATGCAGCTTGTCATGCTGGCCACATGACCTGGAAGTGTCTGTGGACAGCGCTGGCTCCCGGCCTCTAGAGTGAGATGAGCGCACAACCCTAGAGTCTGGCAAGACCGGCCTGTACGGGCAGGGGTACCTTTACCTTTTACTACTGAAGGAGTTTTGAAAGGTACTGGATGCCTTACACAGGCTATCCATCCATCTTAGGACCACAAGAAGCATGTCTAAACCTTGACATCCCAAGATTTTTCCATGGATGTATTCATATTCATTTCCATGTGTGGTTGCCAAGATCCTAATAGCATAACTAAATTCTTCAGTAACTCCCCAGGGCTACCACTTTCAACATCACAGGCACAAGGCAACATTTTTAATGTAGTAGCAGCTGAAATTACAGCACATGCATGGATAATGTAACTTGAAATGTGGAGGCTGGGGGGGGTGTGCTGATTCCAGGGTGGGAGTGTGGAGAACCATAGCAGGTAAAACAACAATACCTTCATTTCCTTTAGACTGTTCATCTTCCAGCTCAAGCTCAAATAAGCCACAGCCAGCTGTATCAATAAGCAACAACGGAATGCAAGTTTCTTCTGTGGAAGCCACCCCTGGCAGGTCCCTGACAAGTTATTAGAAAGTACAATAAGTTAATGACCCTTAACTAGCATGAGTATAAACAGCAGCACATTCATTCTGTTTTAGAATCCTAACACAAATTGACCTAGACTATTCCACAGAACCTCCATAGGTCAGGCCGCAGAGCAGAAGTATCCTCCCTTCTGTGGGACTGCAGGTCCCACCATCCGAACGTTTGTCATCTGAAATGTCAGTTATCGAAACACAAAGAATTATACCCAAACCTGGTAACACAAACAGCTGGTTCAGATATCCGAGCAGCCAGAGTTTACCCACTTCCTTACTTGTTTGTGTTTTGCTGGTCAGTGGCAGCCATTATGGGTGGAAACCATGAAGAAAGGAACGGAGGATACAAGGTGAAAACAACTGTGCCTTTAAACCTATCTCCTGCTCTCCCTTCAAAATTCTAAACAAAGAATTCTTCAAAACTCCTGTCTGTAATGGCAACGCAACTTTCAATAGCATCAACGAAAATACAGAAAGTAGAAGATAAAAGCACATGTCAACAGTGTCAAAGAGCCAAATTACAGATGCAAGATTCTACAGTGCAGATGCTTGTACATTTTAGTACCTGGAGCCAAAAGGAAGTGCCCTTTGATGTATTACAAGAGACAATGTTCTGACAGCTGCAATATTAGAAAAAGGCACAAAGCACAGTCTTGATAACCTCAAATACAACATTGACTTAACATAAGTTTTGTACTTCAAGAAGCCATATTAATAATCCACATTTGAAAATGAAAGTTGTTTACTTGCATTCATAACCACTGAACGCTAAACACTTTTAAGGGTTCCAGTGTAAATTCATGGAGCCAAGATTTGCCATTGTGGAAAATTAACAATTCAATTTTTTACTTGGGTTGTATCAGAGTAAGAACAAAACCCAGAATTACAGTTCAAGGTCAATACTTTTGGGTTTCCCCAAATTATTTGCACTTGTTTTGTTAACTTTGCATTCCGCTTGGAGAAAATGTGCTCCAAAAGCCCAATTCGAATAATTTTCCTTGAAAACAGAGTCAACATACCTCCAATGCAACATGTTTAGGATTGCAACCCAAGCTTCCTTTGAGATGAAAGTCTTCAACAAGTGCTCATTATCATTATTATTATTATTGAGATACCAGTAGGGTTTGGAATAGTTTCTAATTTACACAGTAGAATAAAGGGAATCTATTTTCACAATGTTTTATTTAAATTTCAATTTATCTAGTGCTCAATAAGGAACATCTAGTAACTGATTCTCATTTCTCCCTTGTTTCAGAGCTCCCATCTTCTTTTCAAGGTGGTCCATTTTATTTAAATCATCAAAATGTGCTGCAACATTACATGATTACCACGTCAGGCAGTGCATAATTAAATCATGTCCTTATCATATGAAAATGATCATTATTCCTAATGTTTGTTTCGGAGAAAGTCAAGAGTCTTCAGTTGCTCAGATTTTCTATTTTTACTTTCCTAGGTCTCCTCTTAGTGCACACCTGCTAAGCAAACTGTCTCCTTCAAGGGCACCATTAAGGATACTTCTTTTGTGGTTCAGGATGACAGCAGGTTACTTTCATTTCTCAATAATAGTCTTGATTTGAGTGATTTTGTGAATGCCACTTCTAAAGATAATCTGCTGCATAAGTACAGTATTCCAATGGAGAGAAAAATCACATTTCCTTCTGAGAAAAGCTGGGGGCTGGAAGAACAGGCTTGGAAATCTATATATAAATGCAAAAGCCTGAAAATAGAGTAATCCCTCCAACTGCTACTTATTTTAGTTTAAACTAGAAGTGCATCAGGACTCTTGTACTTGCTTGGAGGTTATGTTGTCAGTCCTAATCATCCAACCCCCAGTTCCAGACATCTGGAAGATGGCTTTGGCTGCCTGGGAGGAAGGACACTCTGCATGTGCTACAAGATGCTCTTGTTCAGAAGATTACTTTGGAAAGGCCTGGAAAGTCAGTGGAAGAGCATCTGCTTTGCATCTGGAAGGTCCCAGATTCAATTCCTTACATCTTTAGATAGAGCTGGGAAAGAATCCTGACCTAAACTCTGGAGATCTGCTGCCAAACAGGGTCAACAATACTGAGCCCGATGGACCAATGGTCTGACTCTATATAAGTCAGCTTCCTATGTTTCTAGTTTCAAATTAAAATCCTCTGGAAGCCTCTCCCTTGCATTTTTCCTGCAGGCCCCAGGTGACCTATCCTTTGTTCCATGTTTAAAGTACTAAGCAATTGCTGATTAGTTCAGCATAAATATTTCAGCATTCCCCTACTTTTCTTGTGCTGCAATGCCTCAGCTGCAGAACAGCCCACACACATTGGCCGAAAGACAGAGCCATCACAATGCTGAGACTTTTAATGTTTGCCAATTATGGGCTGCTTTCAGATCCATCTTATATACTGAAAATGGTTTCGGCCACAGAAAATCATACTGATACATGCACCAGTTTTCTTCTTCTGCAAGTAAATTTAAACAAAGCTTGCAAGGCGTTAACGGAACTGTTATGATGGCAAAGTGGTTTTCATGACATCAGCAGCAAGAACTGAGGGGTGGAAGGGAGAACTGAGGGAATACTTGCTAATTTTGGGTCCAAGCACATCCTAAAGACAGGAGTTTGGGTTACTAATCCAGATGCTGCTGTGAGAAAATTTAAGACATGTATTACCATTGACAGAAGCATTTTCTTGGTTTTGCACTCCCTTGGTCTTGGTGTTTAGCATATCCCAAACAACATATTCCTTAAATCTTAAAATAAGATATATGATAAGCATAAAAGCTGTTTGACAAGGAAGTTCTTTCAGTCTTATGTGCTGGAACTAGCAGTGCCTTACAAGGTGTAGAGCCAAATATTCTTCTCAGATTCATTAATAACATGTATATACAATGAAGGCTGAATTCTCAATATGCCTGAAATCCACCAAGATACGAGCCTTTCAAATTACTATGAGCCTTCATATCTCAGCACTCAGAGGAAGCCAGGGAAGAATCAGCAAAACAAGGCCACATGATAATTCGAAATGCTGCGGTGTTGACTGCACTGGTGAATGGCGTGTTGCTCCCTCAGAAATTAGTAGGGGAGAAGCTTTCAGAAAGCTCTCACCCTTGTTGTCAGGAAGAAACCCTCATTACCGCCCTCTGGCCAAGAGCAGAGGCAGATTCTTTTCTTTTAGCCACCAACATATCAAGTACAGATTTCATGCACAAATGTGAATTTGTGACAGCAGCCCAAAGCTGCCCATGTGCCAAATGAATTTTGCATGATTTGCCCTTGGTTAATCATGCAGTCCTGCCTTGCTGTGATTTGATGTCCATTAATCTTTTTTTGACCAATAAAAGGAGTACAACAGAAGAGGTACTTTCCTTATTAGCTTAGCAAGAGTTTCCTTAATGCTATGAATAATTATTCCTTTAAATTCCAGCCATACCTCACATAGGCACATACACCTGCTATAATTAGGGTCCAGGTCAAATCATTTATTGCCTATGGGCAAAGGTGATTGCTCAAAAGGTACACAACAAATCACATTTGCAAATTCAAATCCTAAAAATACTACTTATACAAAACCACCAAAAGTAAAAGGCAGAATGAAGAATAAAAAAGGAATTAAACAAGGGATAAGGAAAACAATAAAATGAATAATTAAACAATCTTCAAATCAGGGCATCACCATGACAATTTATAGTTATCTCTGAAAGCACCCAGAGCAAGAAACACTCAAAGTCCCCCCCCAAAATCTGACTAAAGATAGCATGCAGTCTGACTCTATATAAGTGTTCCAAAAACAAAGGACAAAATAAGGTAGAATATCTTTAAACATTACATCTCAGCAATTCCACTAAGAGTATGAGGCATAGGGGTAAGAGAGGAAAGAGAGGAAAAGAGCCACTACATTCATTACATCTGACCTACAGAGCAACCCAAAGGAAACCACTCCATTATTAATTCCTTCCTTGCTAATACCACATAATGTGTATTTTTTCTATATACAGTGAGCAGCCTCTTCAGTTATCTGTCTTAAAAACTCAAGCCCATTTTGTTTAAAAATTTTAAAAGAACATTATCAGCACTTTTAACCAGTGTCAAGCAAAGCAGCGTTGTTAATTTGCCTGTGCTGTTCTTTCCAATCATGCTTACCCAAGGTAGTTCACAATAAGCAGAATAAAAATTATGAAGCAAGGTGGGCTCCTTCTACTTTCATTAACTGACAACAGGGAGACACCTTGCTGCGGCTACCAAGACTAAAATGACGCCAAATGCAAACAGCATCCTCCCCCAAGCTCAGGAAAATAATTTCCGCCTGGAAAAACTGAAAACCAAGTGCGAGATCCTGTAAAAGTTAAGCCTTCTCTGTACACTTACCTAGAAGCAGGTTCACTGAATGTAGAAACATAAACTTCTGTGCAAATATGTACAGAATCAGGTTGTATGGTATCACTTAATTCAACTGGAGATACATAAACTCATCTGTAACTCTCTCAATGAAATAACTAAGACTTTAGAATGCTGGGGGCAGGAGGAGAATATTGATTAGCACAAGGGCAGGGAACCGATGACCCTTCACATGTTGCTGGACTACAGCTCCCATCATCCCTGACCATTGACTATGCTGGTTGGGGATGATGAGAGATGGAGTTCAGCAACATCTGGAGGTAACCCCTTTAGCTAACCTAGGATTATCACCATTTGGTACCCGAGCTTTACAGCTTGGTTTGTGTGGGAATCTTAGAACTCTAGAAGACTGGTCTCCCCTTTTCTTAGCCTACAGCATGGGGAAAGGGAGAATATTTCAGGTTAAGAGGTTGCTCTGGAACTCAATGAAGTCAGTGAGAATTTATGCAGCCTTCAATTTGCTGCAGCATTAAACCCTAACTGAAGAGTGTAACATCTTCCTTCATTCAAAACAATAATTCATTTTTTATTGTTGATCATTTCTTTCAGCCCTTAGAAAGTATTTCACTGCAATTGCGATCAATATTGCATACTGAAATTATCTTCTTGGTGATTTAAATCCATAATGTGAGTTTCTTTATATATAAAAAAAATCCATATTATCCTGATGTAAGTGTTCCCTGAATACTAACTACTCTATTTTCTTTTACACAAAGATAAGGCTCTGTTTGAAGTCCTGCTATGTTTTGCATTTTAGTGGTTGCAAAGATAAAAATTCAAGTACTCCATTCTGAGCACTGCTGACAGCAATTTCCAGTTGCTACCAGTGGATATAACAGATTATGGCCAATATGAGTCCAACTCACAGTGAAGTTTCATATTAGCAGCCTTTTAAAAACTGGATCTTTCAATATACTGCATACGCTTTGGGTTTGTTTGTTTGTTTGTTTGTTTCATATAGTTTTATAAGTTTAAAAAATTATGTATTACGTTTGGAACAACTGCCTGGTTCCCATGCCCTGCCATCACCCAGCTTGCACCTAACCCTAACCTCATAACTAAAACAATCAGATATTGTTCCCTGTTTAGCCCTGTCCCTTTTCTCCTCCCCTTGACATGTACTCCGTGAAGTGCTATGCACACTGATGATGCTGCATATAAAGATCATCTAAAAAAGACTTATTCATTTGTTGAACAAACAACATCACACCCAACAGTGAAAGATTAGAGTGACATTCCATAGAGGGATATTCCTCATTCCATAGATGAGTGTGCACGACATGCTCCCAATTTTTTAAAGCAGTCGGTAATATTATTATGCCAACACTGGGCATTGGAATCAAAGGCTAAGACTCAAAGAGACATGGAATAGGCTCCAAGTACCCAAGAGGGCTCTAAACTTGTTTTCCACTACTTCTTAACCCCACCCACCAAAAACAAAATAAAAATACCCAGATAGCAAACTGCCCTTGAATCTTAGTTTCAAAAATCGTTGTGGTACGAGGGCCAGCTATTTCAGCCCCAAAGACTTCGGCTGGGTATGTGCAAGCCATTGGGCCCACAGTGACTGCAAAATCAGGCCCACAAGATATAACTGGTTGCTATATAACTTTGCTTTACTTAAATTAAAAAAACAAACAAACAGAACTGCACATAAATCTATTCTGCAACCAGTGCAGGGAAAACCAAGATCAATATTTGCTAAATGAAAGACAATAAAAAAACACCCACCCTGGTTTGCTAAAATAGAGGCAAAAAGAAAAAGAAAAAAGGATAATTGCAGATAGCAGAAAACCCTGCATATTCTCCATCAATATTAATTGACAATGTCAATCCGCACTGAAAATGTTTAGAGTCAGGAGAAACAGCAAGCAAGCAGGCACAGTGTCACTTACCTCAGTAAATGTTGCGCAACAGAGCAGTGAGCCGAGAGGCGGCCGCCGTACATCTCAGTGGAAGCCCACTGCATGATGGTCTGGTGCATTCGGTACTGCACCGTGAGCATCTTCACAACATGGTCATCATATTTCTGAATCAGCCGTTCCATTAAACTGAGAGAAAGACCCTCTGTGGCAGCCCTGCACCGACAGAAAGAAAGCAATTAGCAAGGTCCTCCAAACAAAGAGAAAGAGCAAATTTATTAAGAAAATTGCAAAGAGAGCCACTGCCACCTTTATCACGTGTGTGTGTCTCAGATATGTATAGAAAAATGTTATGATGGCTATTATAAATAACGGCTGTATTCCAATAAGTGAATACTTAAAGCGCAGTTGGAGATTTCCCAGTGTTTGCTTGCACCTGCAGTTTTTTTGCCTCCACTACTCACAAAAAGCTGCATGTACAGCTGTCTGAATCTCAGCCAATTTGCTCCAAAATGCTCCAGATTCCCACACTTAAGACATGCTAAAGTCCTATTTAGAGATGTGTTAACCTAGGAATAATGGGAGGACTTCTTCCCCTAGCTCATAATGCCTTATTATAGTCAATGGTACATAAGACCCCAAATATCAGTAAACAGCAGTAAGGCAGGGCACTGCCATGCACCTGACCTGTGGTCTGTCACACTGCTGCTGCTTTGAGGGGATGGGTGAGGTGCAAATCATGGGCTGAGTCAATTCAGCCCTCCTGCTGGTGAGTTTGCACTACACGGGTCTTGTGGCTGCCTCCCCCTGCTGGTAAGCAGGAGTGATGTAACTGACTAGAGGTCAAATGAGAGGTGCTGCCCCACCAATACTGCCAAATACTATTCTGGAGTATAGCCTTATACTGTAAGCACTCTAGACAGAAACTTTGCCACTTTTATCCTGGGCAATTTACATCCTGAAGCTCAGCAGATCTGGACTTGGCCAGTATTTAAATGGAAAGTGTTCCATGGAGAAAAGACAGGACACAAATGTAAATAAATATATTAAGTTGGTCAAATAAGACAAGACACCTATTTATTGCTGTATGATCTATTCGACAACAAGAGTTGATGGATTAGCCAGATTTCAAGAGCCCCAATCCAGTAGGTCTACTGGAAAAGCCTGTGAACACCAGAGTTTTCAATTCATTTTTAAACACAGAAGCTCCTCTTCCACTTTCTCCTGCCTAGGTCCCCAAACTGCTTTTAAACGCTCTAGAATTTTAAAAAAGAACAGCTTGCCATTCAGCAAGTGAAATGGTATGAAAATGGTGTTGATCCTGTGTGACAAAAATGGATGGGAAAAACCATTGGTGTCTGCATGGATCTGGTGCATGCAGCACCCTGGCAACTGCAGCCCCTGGGGTTTCTCCACACCTATATTAGAAAATGCCTTCCTAATCAGGTCCAAGAAATAAGAAGCAAGCCTATAGTCATCTCGCACAGTTAAAAACCCTTTGTTTTAAGTCAGGCAGTAAATGCTCAGTCTAAAGTATCTTTTTTTAATGGACTCTCATAAAATGTCGGAGTGGCAATAAAGCTCACCATGGGTCTCCAATAAAACTCCTGTGTACACTAACACGGCCATTTCCAGTATATTGTGCAACCCACTACAGAGGCCAATAACAGGCTATATGGTGAATAAATAGAGAGATATTTCACCTTTTAATAAAATGTGGCATTATTTCACCACTAGTTATTGTCAATAACTGCTGATTTTGCAAAGATTAAGCAAGAAACAATTCTTTGATCTCCTCAAATGTCCGATGTCTGCAAGAGCAGAATAAACAATGGCTATGGACCAATGCACCCACATAGTCTCTCTAAGGAAGTTTGTCTGCCTAAGGAATGTCTGTCTAAGGAAGTGTGTCTAGCAAATGAGGCATTTTAAAGTGGTCCACAACGCCCTTGAAATTCAAAGCCAAGATTGTTCTCAACAATTATTTCTAATGTAGATTTTTTAAAAAGCAATTTCTCAATGAGCTGGTAACAACAACATATCAAGGTTTTATCTAATTATGAAAGATAATCACAGACTGAGAGACAGGGGCAGGAGAGAATCTCCTGGGAAAATAACAAGGTTTCTTGTGTTTTCTCCAAGAGTGGTCCTGAATGATTATCCTGAAATGGTGCAAAAGTGTGTGGGTGGTGGAAAACAGACAAACAACCTTCAATACAACATTATCACAAACGGATGTAGCAAGGCCAACTGATGAGATCAATTCTCAATTTTCAGCACCACTGAAGCAATGAATATATGCTTTGGAAACAAACGTGTCTCTTGGGTTGCAAGCAGTATTGCAACTAGCAATCAAAGCACTATTTTGACGGCATGAATTGCACACCACAATACTTCCATTGTGTTCTGCATGGTGGCTCTAGACATGGCCAAGTTAAGTCTAGGATGGACAGCTCCATGCAGAGTTCAAAGTGAAGCTAGGTTAGAATGTTGTTTAGGCAATAGATAAACCCGGGCTAAGCATTAAATAAAGCCACAGCTCCATCTGGGTGCATGTGTGTCCCTCACCACACCTACTCACCCAATGGGTGAAACTCTTCTGGTTATAGTAGCTTTGTCTGTTCCAGCAGCAATAAGACTCCAATGACGTGGGGCAGGAAAATGGGTTGTAGCCAACTAAGTTATACTCTGAGTAAGCCCACTGAAATTAATAGACCTAAGTGAGTCATGCCCATTATTTTCAGTGGGTGTACTTTGAGGAGGACTAGCATTGGATACAACACAGTGGTTTTGTTGGAGCTTCTGGACTGGAGTCTTCATAGCTGGAGGGTGTCAGTGCTACTTCCTCAGGCCAGAGAGGTGTTGGCAGAATGGCCTTTTCCTTAGCTAGATTTACTGGAGCAGTAGAGAGCACACAGTTCCTTCTGACCCTCTGGTTCTTCCTCCAAGTCCATGGCGCCATCCCTTGAAGACGGGAGTCAGGCTCTGAGGTCATAGCACATTTTTTGCTGGTATGCTCAAGCCATGTTTGTAATGCTGAACTTCCAGGCCAACTTCTGAGCCCCAGAGAAACCTCTCCAAAGCAGTTTCCTCTAGCTTTGGGAGCTTCCAAATTTTGATTAGAGACACTCACAGTGAGCTCCCATGAAAAGAACAGGCTATAAACAACAACGAGTAACTTGTTTTGTGAAAGGAGGCCTAAAATATTGCCAGTGTCCCAGCAGAGGAAACAGAAAACCACAAAAACACCAGTGCCTCTGCTGCTCTAGCGCCAGCCCCCTTGGAAGTTGAGAGAGCATCAAGAAAGGCCTGGGATGTAAAGTGAGGGGTTGCAGTGGGAGTGGGAAGCTGAGCAGAGGCAGCTTATGAAAGCTTCTCTTTTCCCCCAGCCCACATCTCAGGAGATCTCTGTGGATCCCCTGGGGGTTGCAGTGGGGAAGAAAAGAGAGAATTCACTTTTCGCAAACACCCATGTGCAAGAAGAGCACAGATCGTGCAACCCGGTGACTGGACTGATCAATTACAAACTATACATCTTTAATGATGCCGGCAATGTCAATCAATAAAAGAGAAGCAAATGTATAGCTGTGTTTTAAAACATTACGATCAACTTTGTACTGTTTAATAGGTTGAATTAATAAAACTACCAGCATTATCCAACATGTAGGAGGTTATAAAAACCCTCTATACATCCAAAAACCACTACCCAAGAGATACTGAAGACTCTTGGATCTACAGGAAGCATGAAGAAGGTAGAAATAGTGAGTGCAAAGGCACAGGGGGAAATGACAAACAACCCACACCACTTTTAAAACATTTTATAAATTAATTTTTAAGTTTAAAATAAACTTTATGAATAACACATTAAGGCAACTAAATAGCCAATATGCAAAATTAGCGGTATACAGGGCATTCTGCATTAAATCTTCCTCCCACTCTGCTCCCAGTCATCCAAAGACCACTTCCCACACGGCATTTGCAAGTTTCATGTAAAAAATACACATTTGCCATTATATCTGAAGTGCAAAGAAATAAACTTTAAAGCTACTTCAGATACTATGGGAGATGTATGTTTCCTCTGTGCAGGAAAATTACAATATATGAAGCAGGCCTAAAGCAGATGACAGCATGCTGTAAACCACAGCATTAAGTGACCATAAAACTCAGAGCCATTAAACACAACAAAACCAGAATGTTTCCTCAACCAAAAGTTTTCTGCCCACTATCCAGAGTTTCTTAGTTGCCTCTATGAAATAAGAGAAATTAAGATTAGAATGTCAGAGTCTTGATCACCAGCCTGGATAGTTCAGTGGATTAGAGTGTGGCGCTGATGATGCCAAGGTTGCAGGTTCGATCCTTGTATGGGACAGCTGCGTGTTCCAGCAGCTGGCCATTGCAGGGGGTTGGACTAGATGAATCTCAGGATGCCTTCCAGCTCTGCAAGTCAAATGACTCCCCCATATAAAAGTACAGCAGTGAGTAACTTCCCAGCATACAAATAGGGGAGAGAAGAGCGTATGAAAAGCTGCCAGCATGGAAGTGGACATCATGGTGCACATCTTACATGCATTCATCTTCATCCAGTGAAACCCCTGTTTGTAAGATACATTTGGACTAACTGCCTGGTTAGCTTGGAGATTTCAAGGGCCGCATTTGAACATCTGATACTTGCTCAACAAGCCCACATATGCTCAGCTTTGCACGCTCATAGAAATTGGGTCAGTACAGTTGAAGCACCAATGTAAGGGGTTTATAAAAAAAGTATTAGCTCTTGTGCCATCCCACTGATGGTAACAATGAGGTTGCAGAAGCAGATACAATCTGCCAGCCAGCCATGCTGAGGCCCAGGAGGGCAGTTGACCATGACCTCACTCATATATTCTGTCCTGGAATCCTTGCCTAGGCAATGAGCGGTTGTGGAAAGGGAGGGGGGTGTCTGTCTATGCTGAGTACAGCAGGAAAAGAAATGCATAAGAGACCCTAGAGTTCAGAAAATCATTAAATACAAGTCTGACTTGTCTTTTTCAAATTGGAGAAGGAATCTGGTGGCCTTATGCTAAAGGAAGAGAGACAGGAATCAATAAAAATCAAGAGCGTGCAGGAAATTGCATGCCACAAAGGAAGAGTTGGGTACCTTTTTGGTGAGGAGGGGAGAAAAGATCACTAGTTTCTGACCTGAAGAGAAATTATTTCTTGATCCCGCATGTTATGATGAGTTATCTTATAAGTTACCCTGTAAGAAGCCAACAAACCACATCTTCCCACCAAGGGAGATTATTTGGTCAGAAGTTAACACTATTAATATAGAGAATTCTAGAAGGTGCACAGATTTCCTGAACTGAGTATGTGATATTCTCACTGTATTTCAGGTAGAAAAGCCCTTCTTCAGGATAAAATAGTTTGCAAACTAAATGAATAGTCATGAGGTATAGCTGCCTTAAGCTGAAACTGCTAAAGCACACAGGAAATCAACCAACCCACAATGACAAAGGAAAATAAATTAATACAATGAAAATGTGACATGGTTCTCCAGTATGAAGATGGTGCATGATCATTATCAGCAATATTTAAATAGCAGAGTATAATCAGCATGATACTGAATTAATGTAGATGATCTAGGAGTATAAAGTCTGAGGGGGAAAGATGAATGAAAATGAGAAGATTATAAGCATAGCTAGGACTAAATCATGTTGTAATAACAATATGCAATCCAGACTTCATTATCAATCTCCTACAAGAGAGCCCAATGTTTTGGACATTCCAAATTGAATTGCACCCATTTGCACAACCTTTTGTCACTAGCATACCACTAGTTTAGTACTTGGAAAAGCTGGTTAGCTCTGCCACCTATCATGTTCTGCACCTTACTGTAGTTCTCAAGGAATATACATCAGCAGGCAATAACTGCTCCCAATGATAGTTCAGCTTTGCTTACTGGCAAATTAAGGAAAGAAAAGCTATGTTTGCTTTCTTATGTCCAATGGCTACTCAACTGGTTACACATGCTTGAAGCCAATTTTGTGCAAGGGTGACGCAAAGCCCAAGTCAATGGCTCAGTGCAGATAATCACTGTCCTAAATCAGAGTTCAGGTGATTGGGGGGAAAGGGCAATCCTAGGGCTCCCACACTCCCCCTCCTTTGCTTGAAAGGTAGAAAGTAACAGCTTCCACTTTCAAACAAACCACAATTTCCACTTTGCAATTTGTTCTTGTCCAAGTTAAAACAAATCAGGATCAAGCTGCAGTGTGATTCCCTCTAATGACCACCTGCCCCAACTGAGATGGTAGCGAACACTGGGGAGTGGCCTCTACAGTGGAATGGAGAATGTACACAGATTTCCTTGGAATGTGCCTAATCATCATAAAACACCTCTTCTCCATGTTTTGCAAGGGATTTGGAGCTCAGATGATGAGGGGACGGTGAGACACATTTGCTGCTGCTGTTGTCATTCCCCCCTGCCATCACCCAGCTGCACCACCCTCCATGCATGTGAGGGAAAAGGTCTGTAGCAGGAAGCGTTCTGTATTTTTGCAAACTCCCAGCATGATTTAGAACACATTTAGAACATGCAGGATTCTAAGCTATACCATGAGTGGTGGGACTGGGTGACAGGGATAACATCTGAATATGGCATTTGTTTCTCTCCAGTTCTGCCCAGTGTTGGGTTTTCTTTATATCAAACCTATATACACTTTCTTCTCCAGCACCATTTCAAAAATTTGCATTCCCATTTTATTATGTTATTATCCACATAAATAGCATGAAGATTTAAAGGTGACAACCAACAGTGACAATCTGCTAGAGAAACAGAGTTCCACACACACAAAACAGGAATTCCCCCTCCTCTCCTGTTCCTTGCAATCCCCTGCACACATGCCAAAATTTGCTCCAGAAGATTGGAAGATCTTGTCAATTTCTACATGCAAGTTTTTTAAAAATGCCAGTGTTAAAATTCATCCAGTCAGCATATAAACATGTCTGCTTCACTATGTCTATTCCATTTCTAATTTCTGTTCCAGTCATTTAACTCTGTTGTCTTGCTCAGTTCATCTCTCTCTCTCTCTCTCTCTCTCTCTCTCTCTCTCTCACACACACACACACACACACACACACAGATAATCCATTCTCATCTTTTGAGGACACTTTTTATTATTTCTTTTTTATTAAAGCTTCATTTTATTCTAATTTGTTTTTAAGATCATAAAACTGAAAAACAAATGTATTTAATATTTTAATTCTCATTTTCAGACAGATTTTGAAAACTTTTTATTGCATCAGGGTTTTACGATTAATTTTATTATTCTTGCTGTCTCATCAGATTTTTGCTTACGTACCAGTTTGATACTGCGTATATTGTTTGATATTGGGTAATTTTTTCATGACTACTTCATTCTCTCCTTTGCTTTTGATAAACCTTAAAAACAACAACATTCAAATTCTATGTTCTCATGCTTCTCTTCTACATCTGGCACCACAGGTATGCAAGATGCAAAGCAAGCCAAGTTACTTTCTGTCTATATATTTTAAATATCCAAATTTATCTCGTTTGTTCTTTGCAATCTCAAACATGTTGGACGGTATAGGAAACAGTGAGCTTCCCTGACAGAGACTAATTTTTAGCTATTTAAGAACATCTACTTTAATTATAACTTGTCTTTACATAGATTGAAAGTTATTATTTTGTTCAGACAACCAAAAATATCCAGATGAAGAATGTATGAAGTGGTGCTTTTCTACAACTTACGTATGTAGGGAGATGGGAGAGGTTGTGGTCTGTGAGGAAACTGAGGCAGGAGAGTTGTCCTGGAAAGGAAAATTCGATGGAAGGGAGATTGAGGCAGGGATATGGGAGTTGGCAAATGGAGTGAACAAAGGGACACGCCTAATATTTATTTGTCCAGGATGGTGTGGGTGGTAGCTGATTGCTGACATCAGAAGTTGACAGGGATCCACCTTGAATCTGCTCAGGCTCTTGAGCGCTAGTTTTGAGTGTGAGAAATTGAGGTTAAAATTCCCACTCAATGATGAAGCTCACTACATAATCCAAGCAAAACAAATCCTCTCATCTACGCAAACTCATGCAACCCCTTCAGATACTTCTTATACTTCACAAATGTTTTATCTGTGAGAACACACTGAATATTATTTTTATACTTGAAGTGTGTTTTATATCTAGATAGATCATGCTTTGCTAACATTAAAATTTCTGTTCACTTTTTAACTAACCTTATACTGGAGATTGTGTTTTTCCAAAATTATGGAATCGGTCCCCAGCTCCCCACCTTTGATCCCATCCCCAGTTCTCTAAACTCCACACACCTTCTAGCAGGCCACAAACTTCAGATAAAGCATTTCAAGGGCATGCTGATGGGCCACATGTTTAAAGAAGCTACTTACTTTTTCCAGTAGTTTATTTTGATTTTTTAAAATCCCTGACATTTTAGAACAGTGTTTCTTCTTTAAGTTTAAAAAAGGTGCTCCCAATTTATTGGCTTTTGCATTTAATTAGAAGAGTCATCTATCCAAGCTGTGTGTCAGCTAATCCAATAGAAACACCAGTCAACAGACATTGTTGTCCTTTGCAAACAAAACTTGATTAAAGCAGCTTTTAAGAGTACTTTTCTGTTAATAGCAAGGAGAACAAATAATTCCAATAATTTAAAACAGCAGCCATTAAATTTTCAAGACAAAACATTTTTTTTTTTGAAAATCGTTTTCCACCCCATTATACAATTATAATTTTATTCATTCTGGTAACAAAATGAACTGACAACTTTACAAGCTCACAGGTTCAAATGCTTCATTTCTAAATGTGAAAAGGGTACTTGCTGTCCAAAATGGCTTGCATGAACATATCTTGGGCCCTGAAGAACTCTGCAGCTGTCTGTACACCCTCCCTACTCCTATGAATGTGGGGCTTTTCTCACCTCGGGCCAGCAGAGAAGCCTGCCACACCCAGGCTTACCAACTGGGAGCTCTGCCTGGGCTTAACTACCAGGGTGGCTGGGACTGTATCTTTTCTGGATATGCTACAGCTGAAGGTTTGGCATTTGCTCTCAGAGGTGGCAGCTGATGTGTGCCTGGCACAAGATCAGCTGGGAAGACTGGGAGGGGGGTCCCCAATTGCAGATGTGGGGGGATATTCCAGTGAGGGGATATATGACATAGGCAACTGGTGGCTGTGCTGCATGCCGGCCCCCTCTCTACCAAGAGGAATTGGAGTCATGCTATCAGCCAGAACTCAGGCCTGCGGATGCTGCTATTTGAAGAGCAGGTTGGTTTTAATTAAGATCCCCCTCACCTATAATTAGATGGAGGTTGAGGAGGCCCACCTGGTTTGTATTACTAAGACCCGGACGGACGAGCAGGGTGAACTTTGTCCCAGTTGGCTGTGCCCACTTTAGGTACTTGGTGCAGCATCAAAGCAGGCTCAAGGGCAAGGGAGGGGCAGATGCTGCAGTCTATGGGAATTCTCTGTCCATATCCCCACACAAGAAGACAAAGAATGGAGAGAGTGACTTGGAGGGCTGCATTCTTCTTCTGGGACCTGAGATTCCCCATGCTCCTCCAAGGAAAACATGTGTCAGGCTGCCAGAACAGCCTTGCCGTAAAATCTGTAAATCGGGAACAGGCATGCGACTTGAAGGCAAATAACTTTATTGCTTCACAATCAGAGATACCAGACGCTCTCAGGCTATGAAAGTTGCAGAAGCTAGAAACCTCTCCCCACCTTCCCTTAATTAAGCATTTCTCTCTGTACATTCTTCTGGCATGATTCAACTTTTCTTATCTGCTCTTTCTGTTTTTCAGCTCTCCTTTCTTGCACTGAGAAAGGGGTGGGGGGAGAAGAGGCTGGAATAGGACTGTCCTGCAACGCAGATCCCTATCAGGGTCTGTGTCCACACTGTGCCTCTCCCCTTTGCCCCCACTCTCTGGCTCCAGAACTTCTCTGATGGTTCCCTCTGTGGATTGCTCTTCCGTGTCCCACCAGTCTGAGTCAGACTCAAAATCTCCCTCCTCCGGACTTCCGGAGGCGGTGCAAAACGGCAATGGCGGTCCTCTTTACTCTGTGAAGAGGGGCTCCGCGAAAAAGGGTCGTCCGCTGCGGCAAAGCGGAGACCCATTAAGAAAAACCACAGGCAGAGCGAGCCTGTGGCCGTGGGACTCGGCGGGCGCCAAAAGCCCCCCCAGAAACGAAGAAGGAACCTCGTAAGGGGCTCCGGAACGTGAAAGGGGGAGCGGCGCTGTGAGTTCATCGCTCTTTTCGTGGAAGCAAAGCCGCGCTGCTGCTGCTGATGAGCGCTGACCTTTCTTCTTGAAAACATCGAAATTGGCTGCAACATACCCGTGAGTAAGGGGAACTAAATATTGGACTAAAATCGTGGAATTTGGCTGAAAACGGGAGGCGAGTAACAGGAAATCCGTCTCCCGATCTTGCTAACTAGATCAAAGCAACGGCTCAGAAGTGCGCTGAAGCGTTCAAAAGGGATCGTAAAAGCAAAACAAGGGTGCATTGATAGACTTTGTATTGAAAAGACAAGTGGGAAATCTTTGTAAAATTTGTGGACTTTATTCTTGGAACTTTCTTCCTAATTTTGAGCTATGCGGAGTTAAAAGGGACAACCCAGTTGTCGGACTGTCAGTGCGCAAAAGAGAACTGTCAAACTGCTGATACTGTTATTGGAGTTTAAACTGTTACATAGACTGAGATATTAACGCTTAAACATTGTTGCTGGGACCCTTCTTGACACCTTGTGGCCTTTTTTCAAGAAATAGAAAGCCCGGGGAACCTTCCTTTTGTGCTCTGGAACTACTAAGATTTAATATAGGGAATATAAGAACTTCAATGGCGGAAAAGAGTTCTCTCCTTCCTTGAAACTTTGAAACACCCCCCCTAGAGGATTGTGGAGACATAGAGGCCTGGGAACTGTACTTTATTGTGACTTTCTGTGGTTTAATTGTTTACACTCTGGACTTGTCTGACTCATGGAATAAAAGATAATTTGACCTTGAACAGAGGCAGGTGTGGAATGAGTGGCTCAGGGAGAACAAGAGTAGCCAAAGCTAAAGAAAAAGAAAAGAAACCGGTGCAACTTGTTCAAACAACCCTAACTCATCAACGTAGATCATCTGTCCCAACTGTGCTGACAGCACAGGAGGTGGAAGTTGAAGAGCCTGCTGCAGAAGACATGGCAACTGGAGGATCTGAAACAGTCCTGAAACAAATTTTGGAACAACTGGCAATTTTAAATCAAAAAGTGGACAATCAATCATCAAAAATTGACCAAGCTACATCCTCTATTAGTAAATTATCTGATCAGGTTTCCCAGCACACTCAGGCAATTGAGAAACTGCAAGGAGCCACGGCTGAAAATTATAAACTAGCTGTGGAAGCCAGTCAAAAAGCAGAACAGGCGAACAAAAAGGTTGATGAGATTAAGGGGGAAATAAGGCTTCTGAAAAGACAGGTAGGGGAACAACAAGCCTACCTGTCATTGGTTGAACTGAAAAGTAAGGAAAATAATCTCAGGTTAAGGGCCATCCCAGAACTGGAGGAAGGAAATTTAGAGGGATTTTTGACACTTTTGTTCTCCAAATTCTGGGGGATTGAGGAAGACAAGGATTTCAAAATTGTGACGGCTTTTAGACTGGGAAAATCGATAAAGAAAGATAAGTCCAGAGACTGTTTGGTTATTTTGAGATCAAGAGAGGAAAGAGACAAGATACTAGGCCTACATTTTAAAAAATCTTTGGAGATAGAAGGTAAAAAGGCTGAAATCTATAGAGATATACCCAAACATCTTTTGGATCTTAGGACCACTTACACAGATCTGACCAAATTGCTGAGATATAACGCAATCCCTTATAGGTGGGAGTTTCCGCAAGGACTATCATTTACTTACAAAGGAAGGAAAGTAAGAATTAAAACACCTGAGGACCAGCAGAAGTTCCTACACGACCACGAGGAGGACCTCCAGAAAGGAGCTGCAGCTTCTTGGCCACCACCACCACCGGGACCATCTCCAAAACCTACACCGTCTGGATCTGGACCAGCACTACCACCTCCGGGATCGGAGGGAAACCTAGACACCCCATTGTAGGACCCACCAATTAGACCAGGATGTCTTTGCAGCTTCTTAGTTGGAATATAAATGGCGGAAATTCTCCGGAAAAAAGAAGAAAAGTATTTCATATTTTGAAAAAAGAACAATTGGACATTATTTGCCTGCAAGAAACACATGTGACAAGGCTCCACAGAAAAGTGCTAATTAACAGAAGATTAGGCCAAGAATTTATTTCTTCGGATAAAGTCAAGAAAAGAGGAGTGGTGATATATGCAAAGGAGAGCCTGTCACCGAAATTTTTATTTAAAGATGAACACGGCAGAATTTTGGCGATTGAAATCCAGACACAAGGAGAAAAATTTTTGATATTAGGAATATATGCCCCAAATGAAGGAAAATCGGAATTTTTCAGGAAGCTGCATGAGATTATGCTGGACTACTTAGATTACAACAACATCATTATGTTGGGCGACATGAATGGGGTTGTGTCTGTAAATATGGATAAGTCGCAAAGCGCTAACATAACGAAAGATGGCAGACTACCTAAAACTTTTTTTGAAATGACTGACAATATGGACTTAATTGACATATGGAGGGTTAAGAACCCCCTAGGAAAAGAAGGAACTTTCTTTTCTGAAGCTCATCTGACATGGACACGAATCGACCAAATATGGATAACTAGAGGACTGGCACCCAAGACTAGAAAGGTGGAAATCTGCCCAAAAACCTGCTCCGACCATAACGCTTTGAAAATGGAACTGAGACTAAATACAACCGGATCCTTTAGATGGAAAATGAATGACACCTTACTAAGGGACGAGAAGATTGTTAAGAAAGCCCAAAAAACTTTAAAGGACTATTTTGAGATAAATTTAAATACCACTGTGGAAAAAAGAACAATCTGGGACGCAAGTAAAGCAGTCATGAGAGGGTTTCTAATACAACAAAACAAGAAAAAAGCTCTGGAATGAAAGGAAGGAGAAGATATTGGAAAAAATAAGAGATGGAGAGAAAAAATTAAGATCCAGGCCCAAGTCGAAGGAAGTGCTGAGAGAAGTGAAATTTTTCCAAGCACAATATTTGAAATTGATAAATCAAGAGGTGGAATGGAAAATTAAACAAATGAAACAAAGATCTTTTGAATCAGCAAATAAGTGTGGGAAACTGCTAGCATGGCAGTTGAAAAAGAGACAAAAACTTAATACAGTTACAAATCTAGAGATTGAAAGGAGAATGGTTCAGAAACCCGAGGAAATTAGAAAGTGCTTCCAGAGATATTTCAAAGAACTTTATTCACAAGGGCCGCAGAAAGATTCGGAGGTGGACCAATTTCTTAAAACTAACGGATTACAGAAAATACCTCAGGAAATGAGAACAACCCTGAATAGTAATATCACACAGCAAGAAATTGAAAGTGCCATTCAGAACCTTCAATTAGGCAAATCTCCAGGCCCCGATGGACTTACCTCCAAATATTATAAGGTTTTGAAGGACTATTTGACACAACCTTTGTTGGAGGTCTGTAACCAGATTATGGAGGGGAGGAAGGCACCGGAAACGTGGAAAGAAGCTTTCATCACATTGATACCCAAACTAGAAACTGAAAAGACCCAGCTTAAGAACTACAGCCCCATCTCACTCCTAAATGTGGATTACAAAATTTTTGCGGACATTTTGGCAAGTAGGTTTAAAAAAGTGCTTAATGAAGTGATCCATAAGGACCAGGCTGGCTTTCTCCCTGGTAGGCATTTGTTTGATAACACAAGAAACATTATCGACATTTTGGAACTTCTACAAACAAATCTTAACACTAGAGCAGTTTTAATTTTTATTGATGCGGAGAAAGCCTTTGACAATATCTCTTGGATGTTTATGAAGAAAAACTTGGAAGGGATGGGAGTGGGGCGGGGGTTTGAAAATGGAATAGAAGCAATATATTCAGAACAAAAAGCCAAATTGATAGTAAACAATGTGGTGACAGAGGAGTTTAAAATTGAAAAAGGGACACGGCAGGGGTGCCCTCTATCCCCCCTATTGTTTATTTCAGTTCTGGAGGTGCTATTGAACATGATTAGAAAGGACCGGTTGGTACAGGGAATTGAGGTCGGAGTGAAACAATATAAATTGAAAGCATTTGCAGATGACCTGGTATTAACATTACAGGAGCCAGTCTCTAGTACTAAAAGAGTGTTAGAATTAATTTCTGACTTTGGTCGGGTGGCGGGATTTAAGCTGAACAAGCAAAAAACTAAGGTTCTAGCAAAAAAATTGACAACTACAGAAACAGATGAGTTCATGAAAGAAACAGAACTAAATGTGGTTAAAAAAGTAAAATACCTAGGGGTGTATCTGACCTCCAAAAATTTGAATTTGTTTAAAGATAACTACGAGAAATGTTGGTCAGAAATCAAAAGAGATTTGGAAACATGGTCAAGATTGAAACTTTCCTTGTTGGGCCGAATAGCAGCTATAAAGATGAATGTATTGCCGAAAATGTTATTTTTGTTTCAGGCCCTACAGATCGTGGACAAGGTGGAATGTTTTGGAAAGTGGCAGAAGGATATTTCCAAGTTTGTTTGGCAGGGCAAAAAGCCCCGAATAAAGTTTAAAATATTAACTGATGCGAAAGAAAGAGGGGGATTTGCCCTGCCAGACCTGAGGTTATATTACGAATCTGCAGCCTTCTGCTGGTTGAAAGATTGGATCTTACTGGAAAACACTGATGTCCTAGATCTGGAAGGGTTTGACAATGCTTTTGGGTGGCATGCATATTTGTGGTATGACAAGGTTAAAGTGCACAAATTGTTTAAAAACCACATTGTCAGAAGAGCAATTTTGATGGTCTGGACAAAATATAAAGACTTATTGGAGAGTAAGACTCCGAGGTGGCTCTCACCGGTGGAGGCCAAGGCACGTAAGAGACTTAACATGGAGGCCAATTGGCCTAAATATGGGGAAATAATTGAAAAAATTGGAGACAATTGGAGGTTGCAGAGCTTGGAAAAACTAAAAAACAAGGTGCGAGATTGGTTGCACTATGCACAAATTCAAGAGGTTTTTAAAGTGGACAAGAAGGTTGGATTCCAGGTGGAAAAATCGAAACTAGAGACAGAACTGTTAGAGCCAAAAAATAAACTACTTTCGAGAATGTATAACCTGCTGTTTATTGGAATACTCAGGATGAGACAGTCAAATCCGCCATGATAAAATGGGCGCAGGATTTGGGGCATAACATTATGTTTGAAGACTGGGAAAGGTTATGGAACACCGGAATGAAATTTACGGCATGTAGTGCCTTGAAGGAAAACATTATGAAAATGATATACCGGTGGTACATGACCCCAGTCAAGCTTGCTAAGATATATCACCTGTCTGACAATAAATGTTGGAAATGTAAAGAGGCGGAAGGGACATTCTTTCACCTCTGGTGGACCTGCCCGAAAGTGAAGGCCTTTTGGGAGATGATTCATAATGAACTAAAAAAGGTACTTAGATTTACCTTACCTAAGAAACCGGAGGCCTTTCTCCTGGGCATGGTGGACCAGAGAGTGCTCAAGAAAGATAGAACTTTTTTTATGTACGCCACTACAGCAGCAAGGATCCTGATTGCAAAGCATTGGAAGACACAAGATCTACCCACGCTGGAGGAATGGCATACGCAGTTGATGGACTATATGGAACTGGCCGAAATGACTGGCAGAATCCGAGACTTGGGAGAAGAAACAATTGAGGAGGACTGGAAAAAATTTAAGGACTATTTGAAAAAACATTATAAGCTGTACGAATGTTAAAAGATGCACCTTCTAGGAAATTCTAGCTTCAGCAATGATAAATTAATGAAATGGAAATTAAGGCACAAGAAGTCAGAGGTAGAATAATGAAATAACTTTATTGTGTTTAAATGAAAATGTACATGATTTGGGTTATAATATATTTGAAATTAGGTAACATGATAAAATAAAGGATACAATAAGTATTGAAACAAGGTAACAAATTGCTGATGTTCCGTACTACAGAGAATGCAGGGTTGGGAGGATGTGGGGAAGTCCATTAGACTTGATGGAAAAAAGAACATGGAAATTTGTAACTTTTCTATTTTATTCCTATAATCTGTTTTCTATTCTTTCTTCTGTATTTCATAAACTCAATAAAAAATATTATAAAAAAAACAAAATCTCCCTCCTCCCCAGTGTCACTCCCTGGTGCTTCTCGGGCAACTGGCAGCCAACACTCCTCCTCGTCTAGCCAGTCCCTGACAACATGTCAATGATCCACCACCTCTTCACTGAACGCTGTGTAAATGAGAGAATCTGCTTAGAATTTAAGAATGGCAGGGCTTTAATTTGACATGCTACTTATGGACAGAAGAGCAAGAATCAAGATGCTCAGTGCAGACTTTTATTCCAGGCATAACCATCTGCAATGCATCCTGTCAGAAGAGCAATTGGGTTACAGATCTAGGGTACCGCTGATGCCTTGAACATTCATTGTGTTTAATACATTGAGCTCCTTGGGCATCATTTATTGTTAACTCTGCTTTGGAGATGTAAATCTGTAAACACTATTGATTAGAGCCATGTCCTCTCAAGCTCTGCTTTGGTTTAAATCTATTAAACCAAAAGGAAGAACAGGAAGCCCACTATCTCTAAATATTGCTGTGAAATGGTCCCAACTCAGATATTAGTTTGTAAGAAAGCAGAATCTGAACCAGACAAATTATTTTACTGCCATGTTGTTTACAAGGAAATTTTACAAAACTCAAGTATCAAGAAATCTGTTTTCACTTCTAACCACACTTTGAACAGCATAAATTAAAAAAAAAATAGATTGAAGGGGAAATGTATAAAGATGTCCATCAACTTCACTGCTATTTTCTTTTTCTATGCTCTTGTCAATATTTCAGAACAGAGATATTTCTGCAAGAACTCAACAGCAGAACAGCTTGTAAAAACCTCATGACATGCATCTGAAAACAAATCCAGGCCCTCAGGATAAGGACAGGAACACTAAAGCTCAAAGCTAAAATTATTTACCTAAAAAATACATAGCATACAGGGTGGAAATCTTATTATGTGCTCATAATAAGATATGCAAAACTTGCTTACATCTGAATAACCTGTATACTTTATTGTAATAACAATCAGGAGTACAGACATTTCAATTGGGGTTTAGGCCTGGTTTTGGCACAGAAACTATTTTAGTATGATTACCTCTGTTGGGAGAGAGACAAGGGAAATGTGTCCCTGTTAATTCTCCTCAACCTCTCAGCGGCTTTTGATACTCTTGGCAATGGTATTCTTCCTGGTGTTTAGTAGAAACCAAAGAAGCACCACTCCCCACTGTATCATACACCCTTTACTTTCTGAGATTTCAACATGGCACACAATTGTCAAGCCCTTCTTCCCAACGCATGAGGGCTAGAATCTTTCTTACCTGTTAATCTCATTCTTAAACTGAGACACTGTCTTACATATTAGTTATAGCTAGGCTAAAATATTTGAACTCAGATTGTTTCATTAATCCACTGCACCTGACACTTTTTGTTACAGTGGTGCCTCGCAAGACGAAAATAATCCATTCCGCGAGTCTCTTCGTCTAGCGGTTTTTTCGTCTTGCGAACCAACCCTATTAGCGGCTTAGCGGATTGGTGCTATTAGTGGTTTAGCGGCTATTAAAGGCTTAGTGGCTTAGCGGCTAAAAGGCTATTAGCGGCTTAGAAAAAGGGGGGGAGCGAAAAAAATCGCAAGACTCGCAAGACGTTTTCGTCTTGCGAAGCAAACCCATAGGGAAATTCGTCTTGCGAAACGCATCGAAAAACGGAAAACCCTTTCATCTAGCGGGTTTTTCATCTTGCGAGGCATTCATCTTGCGGGGCACCACTGTACTTTCACCAGCTAAGCGTCTGGAAATTTATTCGGAATTGCCAACATTGGAACCTGCCTTATACAGAGACAGACCATTAGGCTCATCTATTCCAGGCTAGGAGGAGGGAGGTATTAGCATGGTTGGGGAAATCCCAAGATTCATAGAAGTATAACAAATCATAATGGGAAAAACAGCCCAGTGAAGACCAAGAATGCTCAACAGACACTAAATGCTGAATTTTTTTTTGGGGGGGGGGGATAGAAAAACTGAGATGCAATGGAGTAGAATCCTGACAGCAGCACTCCACACTGCTTTTTGTGGCAGTTTCCACATTGCATTTAAAAACATTTCCTTTTCAAAGCATGTGACTGTTGCTCCAGGGTAGGGGTAGCCAACATGGTGCCCTCCAGATGTTTCAGACTACAACCCCCATCAACCCGTCAACTTGGTCAGGGATGATAGGAATTATAGTTCAGAACACTATGCTGGCTAGCCTCTTCTCCAGAGACACAATTTTAAAAAATGGTCCGTCTACTCCTGTGTTCTGTTCCCCATAGTTGCCAGCTGTATTCTTCCAGAAAACTCACAACCAGGATAGATAAGTGATACCTCTTCCCTGTTTTTGCCCTCTCCCCACACCCAAAGCAACTTGGGAGGTTCACTAAACTAACAGCTATTGGAAGACCCTGTTCCTCAATTAATTTGCCCCATTCTCCTTTAAAACCATTTGTGAGACTGGCCACACCACATTTGTCAGAGTGAATTCCATTAAGGTAATTATGCTTTACATGAAGAAGTACTTTTGTCTAGGATGTTAATCAGCAAGTTCGTTTTTAGCAAGCATACACATGTTGTAAGGTCCCTGTCCATTTCTCATATAGAAACTCTGTATCAACACTAGGCTTGAGAGAAATAAATTCTAAGCAAACCCAATGGGAATGTCTGAGCGACTATACCTTGCACATGCAGTGCACATATGAGTACACACAGATTCCTGGGGTGCCAATTGCAAACTAGACATTTTAGACATCAGTTGTGGCAGCTGCACACTCTGGAATTAACTCTTGAGTTTGCAATCCACAACAATTTGCACAAATGACATGTATACTGTGGTTTCATAATTGCTACCACAGGGACTCCTGGCTTTTTCATTTCTGTCCAAATATTTTAAATAAACAGGATCTGTGACAATACCTCCACAGGAAGAATAAAAAGGAAAAGAATGAAAAGATGGAAGAAAAAAGCTCCTCACTACAGAGCCCCCCATTCTGGAGAGCTGTTCTCCTCAGAACTGAGAGAAGCCTTCCTTCTGGTCAGAGACCATTGTGCAACTGTCACACGTTGACAGCATGCACACAGCAAAAACCACTGATACCATGTCCCATTTCCTGGAAACACTGTCAACCAGGACTCAGAGGCGGAGGTGCCCTCTACAGACAGAAGACAGCAAAACTGCCTCTGCCTCTTCCAAATAAATAGTTGGCCCAGTTCAAGGAAAAGCACCCTGCAGGCCACAGAGAAGAACAGAAGCCTGACTCTGAGGCCAGGGATTTGATTCCTGGTTCAAGGAACCAGAATCTGACATTCCATATCATACCAGATGTCCAAGGATCTTCATTCCCCCTCCAAGTTCTTAGCAGAGAAGGCAGTGTGTGCATCTGGAGCACACAGTGTGTGGCTCCTAGCCAGTGCTCTAAAATTCCTATGAGCATTCAGCTACAGGGCATGGCTTGGGTCCTCAACATGCATGCCTGGTCATTTAGGTGCTCAAATGTACATACCAGGCCACTGTCACCAACTTCTGTTTTACTCTCCCAGGTACTGCAGAACACACTTCCTTTCTGCTACCTTGATCTCCCTTCTTTTGCCACTGCAGAATTACTTTGCTACACCCAAATAACGCAAATTGGTAGGGGACTGGTCAAAAAGTCAGCATGATAAAACAGCCCCAGGAGGGAACCAACTGGATCGAATCCAAGCAATCTGGAGAAGTGGCTGAAGGAAGGTTTCAGGGGAAGAAAGGCCTATTAGGATTCAAGGTTTCAAGGTTCAACAAAGATGACAAGGTTCCCATTGGAGACGGAGCTCATTTCTTCAAAAGGATTGCTTACATTTTCCCCACTATGAGCACTGGTTTCTCCCTAATCCTGATATGTTTTTGTTTTGTTTCAGTCTACACCATTATTTATTTGACATAATGTGTGTGTAAAGGTAAAGGTAAAGGTACCCCTGCCCGTACGGGCCAGTCTTGACAGACTCTAGGGTTGTGCGCTCATCTCACTCTAGAGGCCGGGAGCCAGCGCTGTCCGCAGACACTTCTGGGTCACGTGGTCAGCGTGACGAAGCTGCTCTGGCGAACCGGCACCAGAGCAGCACACGGAAACGCCGTTTACCTTCCCACTATAAAGCGGTACCTATTTATCTACTTGCACTTAAGGGTGCTTTCGAACTGTTAGGTGGGCAGGAGCTGGGACCGAACGACGGGAGCTCACCCCGCCGCGGGGATTCGAACCGCCAACCATGCGATCGGCAAGTCCTAGGTGCTGAGGTTTTACCCACAGCGCCACCCGCGTCCCGGTAATGTGTGTGTACATTCAGTCAAAAGGCCCCAACAATTCCTGGGTGTCAAAGTTCTGATCTCTCCATTCTACCACTGAACATCTTTCCTATAATTCAATGGACTGCTCAGGTTCTACACAGGTGTTATGTTGATTTTGCAGTGAAATCACTACATAAGTGATGGGGTAGGGAAAGGTAAGGGGCTCCTCAAAATGATGCTCTGCAAGGAACGATCTTCAGACATATGTCTCCAGTATTAGTCTCTACAGAAAAAGATCATTTAGTCAATAACACAGCATCTTTCAACTTGTCAGAAGACATAGTATTTTTTTGTCTAATCCAAGCCCTTCTAAGTGCACAAGAGAACCCTGGTTTCATTTGGGGCAGCTGCTCACAGATACAAAAAAATGCTTTTAAACTACCATCACTGCAAAGGTTTTCTATACATACCAGGATATCATAATTAATGCCTGTACCTAAAAGATTGAAATATATTACAGATATGAGATCCATAAAATTCATGTGTATAAAAAAACTGACTAAAGATTTACATAGTAAGAGCAGCACACACAACAATGCACAATTTATAGGCTTCTTGCGTGCTAATTTCCTACTGGGAGTAGAAAGTAAAAAGCAGAGGAGAAATACATTCCTGTTAGTGGCTTAATGCCTCTCAGGGAGCAGGTCCATAAATAAGATGTAATTTTTTCTAGCACAGCAGTAATTCCTAACAGAAAAACTCAAGCAAACCAGGCACGCACACACAGAGCCCTATATGAAAACTCAAAACCCAAAATTTTGATATATATGAATAATATATGAAGAGGATCTCAAAAAATGTAGTGATCTGTCAATACTGTATCTTCCTGCTACAGTGCATGGAAACTAGCAGCTCACCATTTGGGTGATGGTGCCAGCTTATTCGGAATCCTGGCCAGTTCACTCTTTCTCAAAACAGGTTTTATGCAAGCTACTTCCCTAGGCCCTCCCTGCCTAAGCTTCCAGTGCTCTTGGTCATTCCTCTACACCCGTAATTTTCAAATTTTGAGGAGGGAGAAATTAATTAATTCAACAGTTAACGGTTCCTGTGAGCCCAAAGCATTCATCCTCAGCAGTCAACCTTCTCTGAGATGTGGGAATTCTGCTAAATCTCTGTATTGGGTATTATCACGCTGCAGAATTACACACCCACAGAGAAGGCTACCAGATACTTGCCTCCTTCTAATCAGAAGGAGCAGCTATCAATGAGGACAAATTATTGTTATCCTTTCAGGTGTAACAGCAAAGTATGTCTATTATGACTGATAGGAAAAAATCTACCTTTGTGATCAGAGTCCATGGTTCTAACCACTCCTGCTTAAAAATGTTTTTCTGTTGATCTATTGTTACCAATGTCCTTAAATAACGACCGGGTAGGTTGGCCCAGCTATTAACAGCCCTACCTGCTGCACAGATAAACACAGGTAATGATGTCCAAACTGAAACACTTCCCCTCAACCCCCAGGTGAACGTTTTCCCCAATGCTCCAAATAATTAATGGCCCCATTTTGGGAAATGTTCCTTACTTGTGAGAGATGATTGTGGGAGGCAGCTGCTTGTGATCTCCAGCCAGGACACACTTCCTGGCCTTCAGCAGAGGTATCCAGCAGCTTGCTTCAAATGCCTGGGCACATTCATCAATTACCACCAGATCAAAGTGGTTCTCAGGAAGTAGCTTCAGAGGACCATCAGAAGAGGCTCCTAGTTAACAAGAGAAAATGTTAAAGTTATGCACCATAGCAAAAAGTGGAGGAAAGGCGTGTTGGCCTTGACATGCTGGATACCTGCATCTTTTCAAAGTATCACAAGCCTTCACATTATGTTGTCCTCAGCAGTGTGCTGTGACAGGCAACAGAGGATCCATCTGACAGTCCAATTTCCTGTTTACCAAAACACTTCTCCTAATGAACAAGCACTATTGGCTATTTCTGTGGAAAGGTTCACCCATCCCTGCAGGTGAGGCAGAAGGAATGTTTGCCAGGTGCTTGTATGTCTGTCTGTGTGAGTGGGTGTAGTGGGAGAAGTTTTGGAAACACTAGGTGGCTTTTAAAAGGAACAGGCTGATTCATCTCTGAAAGAAGGGATGTTGTGCTCAAATATGCGTAAATGTTAGTACCTCTGACTGCAGGGAGCCCTGAGCCCAAATATGCCCCTTTGATAAGCTTGGCATGATCCCAACACCCTTGGCTACTGCTTCTGCTGTGTAGGCAATGTGCCCTCTCCTTGGCCACAAAAAACCTGAGCAGTACACTTGCCAAGCCCTGAGTGTGACGCCATTCATCCTTGCCCTGATAAATGTCTCAAGTTTAGCTGACAACTCTTGCTCTTGAAGCAACAGCCTCCAAGGGATCACATTTGTAGTATCTTCTTTCAAATAGTAAATTGGAAAAAAATTGCCAAAGTCCAATACACCCTAAGATGGCCAATATTAGGAGACCTAACTCACCCAAAGAGTAGATGGCAATGCAGATCTATTCCTAGATTATGCCACTTGGATTTCAGAAGGGATAATCAAATGACTAAACACTCCTGCATTTAGAAATGAACAAACCCACACACCTTCCTGGCACAACTAGACGTCAGTTCTTCTTCCAGACGTCACACCTTCTTCCAGGTGTGCTAGGTTTGAATACACTCTAGTATTCTGCTTGTCTAGAACACTCAGTGGTGAGAGATTTAAAGTACTATTTCAGCCTTCCAATCAAAAGGGAAACATTATTTTAAACAACAAATTGATTTTAATATGGCACTTGTGTTGTACTCATAAATAATCTTTGCACATGTTTGTAACATTTAATATGCAATCTTTTTCACTCGGGTTATTTGCAAGCTTCCCTGGTAAATATACCATGGGGATCGCCAACAGGAGCAATTTGTCTGGTCCCTGATCCAAGAAGCCACATTAAGTACATACTTTAAAACACAATTCACGGCTTTCTCAGCTCCAAAGGCTTGATTAGTTATATAAATAATGCATGTTCCCTTCCCTCATTAGCCGGCATTAAGTAAAAGATGTTCTGCAAAACATGAATGGCAGAGTTGTGTGTGCGGTACATGTGCGCACAGCATTGATTAGTTATACAAACCATCCAACTGCAAAGCAGAACTGCACAGAAGAAAAAGGCAAATCATCTAGCAAGACACAATTCTGTATACTGAACATACCTTTACACATATTGGGTTGAGAATCAATTCAAAGATGCACTGGGCAATCTGTGGAGTTCATGATAAAGCACAAGAATGCAGTGGAGTGTAGAGCAGCCTAAATCTGTAGCTGCCAATAATCTGATTTAGCTATTCTTCAAGGCAAAAAAACCCACCCAATTAAACCAGGAAAGTTCCTCTAACCTGTGTTTGTTGCCAGAATAACATTAGCTTTCGTCAGTATTTCAGTCATAGCAGCTTCCTCTCGCTCTTTCAGTTCTTTTCTCAGTGTTTTAATCTCATTTAGAAAATGGCTCCTTTCTCCTTTGTCTTGGGCTTTTCTGCTTTTCACCTGTATAAAGGGGAAGAAGAAGAGGAGGAAAACAATTTCCCCATACTACAATGTAGCTTATGGCCCAGTGTATCACTGTACGCAACGTTTAGCAGCTAAGATAATAGTTAATGAAACAAAATCTTCCTCATTAAAATGCAGCATACTACAATTCAACATCAAGCTGCTCTCTTTTCAGCCCTTATGCCTATACTGACAAAATGTAAATCATCATGAGAAAGGGAAATATAGTTTGTTGATAGTATATTGGGGTGGTGAATTCAATATGGATTATTTAATGGAGGTACTGTTGATGAATGGTGCTTTTTTTCCTGGTAGTAGCATCAATAATTCCCCTTCCCCAACACAACAAAGCTTTTCATCTATGTGAGGATCCAGCTGGGATTCATTAATCCCTGAAAATATGCAGACAAGCCCTAGGGTTTATTTAATTGGTTAGTGATAACTACTATTCTAACAGAAGTCTCAAACACCCCTTTGCTCCAGATTTTGCAAGCTGAGGACATACTAATTAAAATACACTGCAACTTTCAGCACCTGCAACACTTTCTAATTGTGCATGTCTTTTAAAACAAAACATTACACACAATGTGACCAGTAGGTAGCATTATTTTGTTGTTACCCATGTGGTCACCCTAATGTGGTTTGTCACATCTAAGCAGCATATTGTACAATACAAGACTTCCCAACACCAATAAATCTCTCACAATATAAATAATCTCGTGATTTGGCTCAGCTGCATATTCAAAGTCACAGGTGTAAATTGGCAGCAAAGAAAGATGGAGGCAAAGTTTCTATATTTCTCCTCATCTTAGCTTTGTTTGGCACGCCTTCATCTCAAGGCAACCCCATTATGCCGTCTAGCTTGTATTGGATGAAAACCTCAGTTCGAAGAGGGACACCTTTCTAACTCTGAGCAGGCACCAAATGTATGAGGTGAACTAGGCAACCTACCTAAAGTCCTGTTGATATAAATAACCATGAGGTAACCCCTACAGCATTTGTCTGGGAGATGAGATATATAATTTTCAGCATAGATGGGCACAATCAATTCATTTTCAGAGGCGCATGAGAGACTTACCATTTATAAGAGACGGCAGCAGTAGGTTCTCTGCTTTCTTTTCTTCAACAACACCACCACTTAGTCTCAACTACCACCCGCATCCTGGTGGCGTTCCAATGTCTTGCAGAAATGGCCCAATGATGTCACGATGTAATGTCACCACTTCCCAAGGCATGGCTGGGGCACAGGTAGCTGCTCCCCGCAGTGGCCAGTTGGGGAACAATCTTCTTCCCCCCCCCCCACCAGCAATGCCACTGGGGACAATGCTGCCATGATGTGGCAGTGCTCCCATTGGGCCACTCTGTGGGACATGGGAATGTCGCCAGGTTGCCAATGAAGTTCTGCCACTGAAGCAAAGCCATTTTGGTTGAAAGAAAAGAAGGTGAAAACCCTCTGCCGACTACTCTTATAAATGGCAAGTCACCCTTGGCCTCCTCTGAAAATTAATTTATTTTGCCCTCCCTTCCTGCATTATTTGCTGAACATCCTATACCCCCTTTTCTGGGGACTGGATGGCCCCGTGAAAGTTGGGGGTGGTGGTACTGCTCATGGAGAAATTAGGCTCCAAACCAAGAAACCTTGTGCTCACCACCAGCCAGCGACCAGAGTTCTCCAGGGGCATGGTGTGAACTAATAATCAACTTCATGCTTAGTGCAGGAATTCACAACATGCACTCTGCAGCCAAGTTATTCTTGGCCAAGAGATTGCTGTCAAAATGGCCTGAATCACATCCTTTATTAAACACAAAGTTTCTAGTCCTGGAAAGGATAAAAGGGGGTAAATAAAACATAAACAAATATCTAGAAACAACTTAATTTTTTTGTAGTATTAAACTGCAAATATATATATATATATTTATATTATGGCCTTACAATTAAAATCATATACATACCAACTCAGAAGCTTCATTCAGCTGAATGAAACTTGCTCCCAGCTAATTTAATTTAGGATTGCAGCATTAATATCAGTTCTTGTTCAAAAGGGGCAACTATGGGTGCAGGATCTTTAAAACTACAAGATATTCCAGACTTAAGTATGTAAGAATATGAAATCTTCTGAATTAATACAAGTTGCCCCTTCCCCACTGGCTTTGTCTCAAGTCCTCACAAATAATCTTGTGACATAATAATAAAATTGCTAGCCTTGTGATACTGCTACCCTTCTGGGCCAGCGCAATAAAGTGGCTAGAAAGTTGGGGCTGGATATAGAAGGCCCAGGTTCACTCTCCTGCCCAGCCACGGAGGTCACTGGGTGGTGTTAAATGAGTCTTTCAGCCTGTGCTATTGCCTGCGTGTCTCATTTGTTGCCTCCTTCAAAATGCTATATCAAACATGCCTAAAAAGTCTTAAGGCACCAAACCCGGGGGGGGGGGGCATGTTTAGAAATCAAGAAATATCCCATATAATAGAAAGTCTTTCATACTCCTGTGCTAGGAGATGATCCAAAAAATAATAATAATCTTAGCTATTCTGGATATTTTATTTTCTTGGGACACAACAAAATAAAATAAGAAATAATGAAATAAAGAAAGAAAGTAAAAAGTGAAGCAACTGCAATATACAAAACCTATAAAGCTGCTGAACCCTTTCCATGATTGCTGGCTGTGGAGACACAGGAGAGATAGGCAAGCTACTTTCCATTGCAATTTGCTTTGGGAGGGGACTAATTTCTCAAAACAATTACACTCTCCTGGATTCCTCCAAATAGGGAACAACTTCTGAGCTGTTTCATTGCTCCGGCAATTAAAGCTTATTATAAAGAGAAATCTGAAAATGCTGAAAGAGGCAAACTTTAGCTTTCACTAAAGGAGAACATTTAGCTCCCAGCATATTACTACAGTACAAGTAGAAACTGCAACGAGATGTTGCAGTATATATTCATCTCCTAACAGGGGTGTTCTTGTCCAATGTACCTTCCTCCAGGATATCATAAGATGTTAGGGACTAAAAAAGCTAATTTATTCTACTGCTTTAGTTTTCTCTTCCAACTGACACAACATTCTGCAATGGCTGGTGTCCACTGAACATACTGAGCCCTCATTAGGATTTTGGTGGTTGCAGTAGTTTTAATTGTACTTCTCCAAAACTTGGGATTTCCCCTCCCACAAGCATGCTGATACCTCCCTCTTGTCTCTCAGTGGGTCCATTTTGGTTCTGTTCTGATCGGCATGAGGGCACTGAGACTTCATTATTGAGAGAGGTTGATGACTATTATACCCTAACCTTCCCATGAGAGGTGCTTAAGGTGATGTACAGCCACCAGACCACAATTATATCCTCACAACAGCTGTGTGAAATAGGCACAGTCAAGAGTGAATAACTCAAGGTCACCAGTGACCTTCATGGATGCTGGTGTCTTCCTCCTCCTAGTATACCACTCTGGCTCTCAGTGCAGTGTGGGGTATTACACAAATAAACTGCAGTTAACAGCTGAGTTGTCTGTTATCCTCTAGTTTAAATAGTCTGCTGCTGTAGTTTAAGGGAAGATTGTACATCAGAACACCACTGCTCCAGAGAACACAATGGATAGCTCTCATCTCTGAACACGCCAGAAAACATTCTCATCTCAGTTTGCCTGTTAGGTGTTTTTTTTAGTTTCGACAAGGCAAACATAATTCACAAACAGGCAACTCTCCTACAGAGCAGTGGAGAAAGTGAAGGCAGCATTTATGTACCTAGACACTGGTGGCCAAGAGGCTACTTTTTGTAACACCAACCTCCCCCCATACCCACCCAGTAAATAACCTTGCGGTATGTAAACTTCTAAACCTCTTGCGGCCATGGACTATTGGAGAATGTAGTGTGACCAGCAGCCTGCATTTGGTTTGGTAAGTCAAAACTGAGCATATGTTCCTTGCCTTATTTCTTGATATACAAAAGAAAAAGAGAGGGGGGAGATTTGACTTCACAGGATGGACTCTGTCTAGTTAGTATTCACACATGCATTTGATTCAATTAATCTATGCATCCAGTCAGTGTGTTGTTGTTTTTTGCTACCCATGGCAAACATTTTGTTCTGGCCCCCACCGCACTTCTATCAATTCCAAATAAAAACAAGCACTGCATTCATTTCATCCCCTGCTCCAACTTCATCCCTCTGCAATGCCAACACTCATTTCATTTTATCCCCTGCTCCAACTTCATCCCTCTGCAATGCCAACACCACGCAGGAAATCCCCCCACCCAACCAAACTCTGTTCTAGATTGCCACTGTCAGGTCTGTAAATATATCTTTAAAGGATAATAGTGACAGAGGAACATGTAGAGCAAACAGCATCTCAGGCCTGGGACCTTCCATCCCAATACTCTGAGTGGCTCTCCAGCAAAGTCAGCTGCTAACCAGGGATTGGATGGAAAGAGATCTAGAAGGTATCACTAAGAAAGCTTATTTACAGTGAAATGAAAGCCAGATTAGCCAGTGTATATGAATCTGGTTGACCTGGGTTAAACTTCCAGTTCCAACGCTTGCCTGGGGCAAGTCACTATCTCTCAGCCGCAGCCTGTCATTCGTAATATGAGAAACAGCCACCTACCTATGTGTGCGTGTTGTGATAATTTGCACAATAAAGGTTATAAAGCACTGTGTAAATAAATGAGAATAATACTAATTATAACTAGTAAAAATGCTTTTAGGGAAGCTTTTAATCTTTAGTAGACCACCGTATTTTAATGCTTTATTGGAAGCAGCCCAGAGCGGCTGGGGAAGCCCAGCCAGATGGGCGAGGTATAAATAATATTATTATTATTATTATTATTATTATTATTATTATTATTATTATTATTATTATTATTTTGAGGGTGCTAAAGAAGCAAAGGTATTAAGGAGCAAACAAGACAAATAAAGATCATTACTGCATCATTTCCCAGAGACTGAAGGGGCTTAAAGGGGACAGGCAAAAGTGTGTGCCAAGTCCTGAAAACCATTTAAGGTATGCCTCTATGTGACAGTGGACAAATTCCCAGCATAGTGCATTTAATTTAATTATGAAGCCATTTTGTACAATGTCACTGGGAAAGAAATTCAATAATTTGTAATAATAAATAATATCCCAATTAAATTAGTGCCACATTTTAAATTAAGTTTAAAGCAGGAAATTAAATAAAGAGGATGACAGAGAACTCTAAAACTAGGCTGCGATGAGTGGAACATGTAACAAATTGAGCTACCAAGACTTTTAATGAATTTTCTTCCAATACTTTTAAGTGGTAATGCTATGGGTGGGCTGCATTCTCTACTTGGGTGGTGATCAGGAAAAAGAAATATGGAAAATTCAGAAATTACTACCCCATTCAGTCCCAATGAGCTTCAATGGGGGGGGGGGGTCCCTGAAAGATGTCATTTATTCTGTTCATCCAATGACTCAGCCTTGACCTAAAAGCAAAGGCCAGAGCTAAAAGGGGGCAGTGCTAACACTTACTAAGCTCCAGTAAGGAAGAGGTTATGCTTTTTAATCTCTCCTTAAGTATTTCACTGTTCTACTGAGTCCAGCAGTCATATATACACTTGTCATGAAAAACTGAGATAGGTCTGATTATATACAGCTACTTCACAGATCACATAGACCTAAGACATAGACTCATATCTTCTGAATCAGTGCCTGGGTGAGATAATAGGCCAAATGAGGGCCAATAAATGTGCATTTTCCTAAGTTTGGAGAGTGGGCCTTGGTTAAATCTGCTTTGGTGTTTCAGGGCTATGTGTATTATGCTATTATTCCTGTTTGTAGGAATAATAACTCCAGATGTTTTGGGACTGCAATTCCCATCATCCCTGACCACTGGTCCTGCTAGCTAGGGATGATGGGAGTTGCAGTCCCAAAACATCTGGAGGACCAAGTTTGGCCATGCCTGCATTACACTGTATTGCACTTATACCTTCTCAAAAGTATACATTCTGCACTTTTTAGAAACATATTCTGAAGAATACTTATCCATTAAAAAAAAAGACTGTGGAAAATAGAATACAAAACTCACAAATGCTTGATCAATATCTTTCCTGATATCTGCTACAATCTGGGCATTATCCCCACGTGCCAAGACTGCATCAAGTGAATGGCACTGTATGGACTCCAAGAGACGAGCTGGGTGACCAAGGCGCAGGATCCGCTCTTTACAGCCAGCGAGTCTTTCTACCAAGTTGTCAACTGCAATGTTAGATGGAGCACAGCACAAGACCTAGGAGAGGAGCACATTTTAAAAAAACATTACAGTAATTTGTTTCACTAAAATGGCCAAAAAAGATATGCAAAAAATGAGATTAGGAAAGTTTGAAGAAGCAGCTTCAAAATAGAAGGGAAAGGAGATCCTTTTATAAGTGCCAGAGGAAGAGCCGCATTTAAAAATAATAATGATGATGATGTTTCTCATTATTCCAGAGTCAAACACAGGCCTCAAGAGCTGACATGTAATTTTACTACCTTCTTGGGATCTCTCCCAGTTTTGCTTCAGGAAAAAATACAAGGTCAGTAGGGAGGATGGAGAACCTCAAATTAATGGTTAGAGGTGCTTCAGTAGTATGGACAAATGGGTTCAAACAACGGCTTCACCCCAGCCAATACCATCTATTGTAATCTTGGAGGAGTCTTGCAACCTATCCCATGTCACTCCCCAACCTATAACTAGGGCACAAGAGGGCCACACTGTCATGGGGACAAATACAAGATGTAAAAGATGTAAAGATTCTTACATACTCTGCGAATCAAGTGATGCTCCCTCTTCCTGCTATCAACCCAGTTCCCATAGCATTCAAAGAGACACAGAAATATGTCTTAAAATGCAGAATGCCTGGGATGAAGTAATGGAAATGGTGAGACTCAGCTATGTTTCCCAACCTTTGGGGACATGAAACCCCTGGACAGCTGCTGCCAGATCATACAAAATTGTCCAGGATTAGGCGGCCATCACTATGTTCTGCCATCAAGCAGCTCCCTTAGAATCCATACCCACTCACTCACTTTCAAGCCTTGCTGAACAGCTTGGAGTATTATCTCCACCACCGTAGTCGTTTTGCCTGTTCCAGGTGGTCCATGGATGATGGCAAGCTCTTTCTGTGCCAGCGAGAAGCAAACAGCCTCCTTCTGAGAGGCATCCAGTGATTCATTGTAGTACTTCAACAGCTCTGCAAGAAGCAGCAGGAGGAGCATTTGTTCAGTTCTCAGTCCCGCAAAGAACATTTGCAAAAGAAAGCAAGCGCAACAATGCAAATAAGAGGCTGCTCCTGGAAGCAGATTTGATAGCAAGAATAACCTTTGCAACAAAGGAAACATCCAAGTTAATACTCAGAGGAGTCAGGATCCCTAGTGTGAGCCCATACTGAGTCCTGGCTGCCTTTAAGACAGGCTATGTTTAGCTGCAAATATTCCCAGTCTTCAAACTCTATTTCAGAGATATTCTGCATCATTATCTAAATCTGTGTTGGAATAGAAAGTCAGTGTATTGTGCCAGGATGTATTTTAAAGAAGCAGTACATTTACAAAAATCCCACCATCATAATCTCACTAAGTAGTTCTTGGTTTTTTGCTTTTGTTAAAAAAATAACACATTCCTTGCTAGAAGGCCAAACACCAGCACTGCTTAAGTAGGTATGACAGGGCTTCTTAGAATGATTAATAGCATTAATAGCATCCTACAAAAGTGGGAAGAGCAATATGCACCATGGCAATGATTGCAAAGGAGCTTGTAAGTGCAAGAGGCATGTTCAAATTCCTGCTTAGACAGAAACCCTTTTTCTATGGCCGTAAGCAAGTCATACAATCTATCAGCCTCATTTTCTCATCTGCAAAACAGGGTTACTAAATAATATCCTATCCAGCCGTGCAAAGATAAATGAGATCAAGATTTCAAAAGTAGAGGTACATTTGTCTTGAACACAGTGAGAACACTTTCAGAGCAGACTTGAGACGCTAAAAATGTTCTGCACAGCAAATGGTACAGTTCATATAATTAATATCTAAACTTTACCCTTTCAACTACAAAAGATAAAAGAAGATGGCTTTGACCTCTATCCTGCTGCTTGTTTGATGTCAGAGTGCTACAGTAATCAGCAGAAGAACATTTGGTCTCCGAGGTCCAGAGGAAATCAAGTAAAATATAAAGGAGGGTGTTTTGGATTTCTTTTTTATGAAAGAGGAACAGTTGGCAAGTAGGAGTTCTCATTGTTAGTTTGGCAAATGCTACATGGAACAGGCATTTGTAATTTCAGGCTGGCAAAAGACACAGAACTAACAATTTAATTCCTCTGTATCTGCAAGAAGCTGGCACATCAGAAGGGGCAGTGAGCATCAACTTTGCTAAACCAGGTTGCCAAGAAGTTTCTCATTCTAAATAGCAGGAAAGGGAAGTACCCCAATTCATTCAGTTTTTAGCATTTCCACCTGGATGACCCATCAGGTTGCACCTTTCAGTTTTACAGAAGGCACACTTTACACTGACCATTCAAAGACTGTCTTAAGGTCACATTTCTTCCAGCCTTCTTTTGATTTGTTTTACAGTTTTATTAGTAACTGTAACTGCTTTATTTGTTTTACCATTGGAAGCACTTCTGAAGGAAATGGTTTTCCCCTCTTCAGAGGGGAAATCGGCAAGGCTAGGCTAATGCTTGTAGCTGATTCTGTGGTTTTGTTTTTAAAAATTGGATTTTTAAAAAAAAATACCATACATTCCATGTGAATTCACAGGTTACTGAACTCTGGAAAACATCCCACAACAGTAAGGTTGAATCTTTTATTATAATGTTGCCCTGACCCTATAAGAATTGCCCAGTCCCCATCCAGCATTCTGAACCGCATAACAACCAGCCAGCTGCCTCTGAAAGCTCACAACCCATTGCATGTTGTTACATCTAGCATTCAGTGTTATACAACCTGCTTAAGCTTGCCTACAGCAGCTGCCAGGTACTCTGACTAACCACAGCTGCTGCTACCTTAGAATGAACTAGTTAGATCACTGGCATCTCAGGTGGTCCTTCTGGGTCTGCAGCAATGCCACTGGTGCAGGTTGGACTTACTTAGTGAGTAGTAGTGGCTGGCCATGCTCCTGTATGCTGCTACTTCTAGGTGATATGAGACTGACTGGCTGGTCACAGCAGCAGGGAGCAATGTATGCTGAACAATGTTGCTGAAATAAAAGGAAGTACAGTGTGTGCACACTATATGTACATAAGCATTCTGGGAAACCCACTAAGCAGCAGCTCAGAAAAATGGGCAGGTGCCATGACTCAAGCCCAGCCAGGCCTGACCAAAGAGAAAGCCACTTTGAAGCAGCACAGCAATGCAGACCTAACAAGCTTCTCGCATCCTCCTTAGCAGCGCCAGAATGTTCACACAGCTGCACAAAGACATCCTTCATACAGATTCCTTAAAAAATGGAATAAGTACTTTTCAAGAGAAGATGAGAAGAAAAGTAAGAGCAGTTGCAAGGTGGCTTAAGCATATGCTGCTCATAGGAGAATGCTGACCTCTGGTGGTTACCAGCTATCATTATTCCTTTTCCAAAAAGCCTTTTACGTGGAGTTCTTTCCCAGCCTGTATCTGCATTGAAATGGTTCAAGATGCTTTTTATTGTTTTGTTGTCTGCCACCCTGGGCTCCTTTGGAAGAGGATATACATTTAATTAATTAATACAGGATTCACAGGTGCTAGCCTAGGCCTAGCTGTCCCCCTGCTGAGCTAGTCTTGAGTGTGAAGATAGCTTTTTATGGAAAGGAGAATGCAAATGTGTGCTACCACCTGCTTTGGAAATGGGATAATTGAGCTCTATGATATGATTCTTCCAAGCATGCAGATTGGCCCTCACACACTGACTAATCTTCTGGCAAACATCTGCATCAGAAAGTATGTGCCACCTTTCTCCAGTAGTTGAATTAGATAAGCAGTCGTGTACTGCATTGTTCACTAGAAACAGGATATTATAGGACTGTGACCTTTTCGTCCCACATATTATTCTTGAGAACAACTAGATTGTTCAGTTCACACAATAAGTAAAAGTACCTGTAACATGCAGCTGAAACTTAAGACCTGTTATATTGTGTAAGTCATGGTGTTTTTCTTGGCACCAGAACTGTTGGCCCAGGTGACTCCTGGGTGACAGAGAACAGGGATAAGTAACTGAAACTGGAATGTTTAAGACTAGCTGGTGGGGGACACTACTGTGAATACTGGCACGGTGCCCATTAAAATGAATGAAGGATGCAGAGCATGAATGCTGGTGGGTTGCATCTCATGACAGGATCTTGCAACCATTCTGACAAATTGCCATTGTCTGTTTGTCCTCTATTAATTTCTGGCCCCACCACGTTCTAAAGATGCCCTTTTGAAAAACATCTAATACCCCTGTTGAGTTTCTGGGTTCATTATGGACTCCTCAAAACTCCAAGGGTAAACTATACCTCAGAACTCCGGGGAATAATGTTTGGTAGCCTTGCTCACCAACAGAAATTGTGCATCAACCAAATGTAGTTGGTACCCCCACAGCCTTCAGTCTACAGGAAGGTGATAGCTGCGGGTGCTCCTAGCACTGTTCCTGCTTTCACCAACACTTTACATTAAGGAATCATAGCTGTGTAACCTCCCAGCTGTACTCAGTAAGGGTTAAACTGGAAACAAGAAAAAGGGGAAACCACGCATATGACGGTTAGACAGCCACACAAACATTCCCTATTGAATATTGGTTAATAGGAATCACTGCACTATTCTTCTGTTGCTGCTGAACAACCACACAAGCAAGTTCCTCTACTGTCAAGTGTAATACTTACCAGCCTAGCCAGCAAGAACTGAGCTCCTGCCACTGCACCTTAATCTAAAATGGTGACAACAACCCGCCCTGCCCCCCACCTCATGAGTAACCTCAGTGGTGCTGCCTCATACTGGGAAAGACATGTGGAACAAGAGTGGCCTCTCCACTTGGTGTCTGGCTCCACTGACTGCTGAGGACATCAGGATTCTAAATCTATGAAGACACTCCACAACAATATTTTGTCCTGATGCAAGCTCCTTGCACAACAAATGTTTATGCTACTGTGATGCACGTGTAAGGGAGTGCCAATGCCAGAGAGCAGTGGTGCCAGATGCACTTAGTACTGCATTAGATGTTCCAGTGATACTGTTCCTCAACTGACAATAGATCGGCGAGGCAGTACTCTCGGAGTTGCTAACAAAATATATTTGTACATCATAGTTGGAACAGTATGTGCTACAGTGACTTCGCCAGTCTTCAGAATTTTTCAGCATGGTATCCACATTCTATATAGAGAAGGAAAAGTTCTTACTTATATTGTTGGCATCACTAGGTTCAGAAGAACCGAAGAGGACATCGATAAGACCAGATGCAGGCCCGGAGCGATATTGACTAAGTGTGTTTAAGGCCCTGCCACAGAAAATAATACAAAGGGAGTGAGTCTTAAAAACAATTCCTTTAAAACTCAGACAATATTCTCAAACATGAATAAACTTCTGATGTAAACTTCAAGAGCTGGGTGTTGTTCATCTCTGCAGTCTTTGGATTGAAGAGGGGTTTTTTGGTGGGGGAGGGGAGAAAAAGCTGAACATCCTCTCTCTCTTGCATTGTAGTGGGTTGGACTAGATGACACTCTGGATCTCTTCCGTTCCAACTCTATAATTCTATGAACCCATAGTACTAAACTGGGTAAGGAAGCCCACTACTTTGCTTATAATTAGCGAGTACCTACATCACCAAATCTGGCATCTGGAGCCCTTGTACAAAGTTTGTTGTCCTGTGATAATATGGAAAAGGGAGAGGGTGGGAGAACAACATACCTTCTCCCCATTATTTTTTACAACTTTTGAAAAGAAAGGCATGCTTACTATCCGTTTCAGGTACACAATAAAACAAGACCTGTCCTATATTAGTAGCTTTACCTTTTAAGCCTCTTGTATGTGACATCGTTGGTAAGTTTCAGCAGACGATAGGAGTTCCCCTGGTCCAAGCTCACAAGGTTACTTTGAGGCTCATCAATTGCAATCGTGATTGATTTGGGGGCTATACGGGTGACAAGTCCTGTGGAGAGCTGATCACCTTGGCCTGCTGTTTCATAAAGTCCAACAATGTCACCTGCAGATGAAACAGAGAAGAACATTCAAGATACAGAATAGCAGGCAACATGGCCCTATACCAGGTTTGGTTATTTGCCCATCAAACCCACCATTGTCTACAGTGACTTGCAGTAGCTCTTTCCTAGCAGTCTCTCCCATTGTCTGACACAGCTTTATTTAACCTGGGGGGTTAAACCTGGGACATAAGAAGTATTCCACTGAGTGATGGCTATATGGAGCTCTCTACTAATAAACATTCCAGTCCTCAGGAATGACTGCAGGAGCCCTCTGCAATCCACCCATCCAGCTCCACACAACTGGCTGCCTGTACCCCCCAGGATCGATTTCCACCTCCCACATGTCCACCAAGATCCTGACTAATCAGCTGTGAAGCTTCACCTTGAAGCCAGAGTAGAAAAAGCACAGAACTTGCCACTGAGTTGAAAATTCAACACCCAGATATTTCATTTCAGCAGGTTCATCCCACACTGGCTGGTTGTTGTCTGTAATAGGGACTGGATGGGAAAACACAGACTAGGAGGAATCCTATTACAGATCCACCAATGGTACCCGCTTTTTTAAGGTACCAACTTTGTTCACTTCTGTCTTAATAACACAGGAAATGACTGTTTCAATACATTCTTAAAAGATAAATAGCCATATTGCATTAATAAGCAGAAGTTGTGCAATCCGATATGCTCAGTATGAAGACAGGCATTGTAGTTGACCTGGCAGCAACATCACTGAGAAGATTGGGTCTTTAGTTGAACACTGAAACCTGGCATGCCATCAGACTTTTGTACATCTCAAGGAAGCCAGGATCTTTGAGTGGCTTGATCCAGTTCTCATCTTGGCCCACACAGAATTTAGATCAGCATACCAGGATGCCCTTAGTTAATAGTAAGTCTCCAGAATCACACAGTATATATAGAGCCCCCAGGACAGACATAATCAGTTTTAAAACACACTCACAGATTTATATTTCTAAAATATAGCAAGTCTTAGCCATGCAAGCACCACTTAGTTCCAAAAACCAATCAACAAACCCCTATTGATTGTATCCAGCAATGAGAATACATTCTGCTTCAGTAAGTAATTCAAGTACCAATGAAACTCATTTTATACCAATGAATTAAATAAAGATTGTTATGCATCTTAAATTGTTATAGGAATTGCCAGTTAAATTGCCAGAATAAAATCAATCCACTGTGCTTGTACCTGAGGAGCAGGGCAGAAAGTCACCTTCTCTTATATTCTCATCACTCAATTACAACTACACGAAACCACATTTTCATCTGTCTTTTTCCACTCTCCTGTCTGCCTCCCTCATCTTTCTGAAATATTTATTCATTAAGAGAGAAACGCAGCTTTGCATAATTGAAAATGATCACTCACTAGCAATTGTGAACCCAACGGACAATTTCTGTAGCCCATGCTGGCATTTCAGAAATGAAGTGCTCTTTCAGAAACAATGCAGAGGGAGATTATGTGCTTCTCAAAGTCTGGGGCGGGGGGGGGGGCGCTTTCCAAAGTTCATGTTTCTCTAGCTTCATGCAATGCACTTCCAAATAGTCTTTTGTTTTAAAATAACCAAGGATGCAATGCCATGCTGCTCCCTGATTACTATTATCATGCACAACTGAGGGGTTTATTCTGGTATACAATTAACCATTTGCTTGATTGCTTGTGGCAAGAAAGAATTGGCCCCAGGTGAGTCTCCAATCTCCCTCCTAGCCTTAAAGAGCTAGAGACTTCCGGAGGCGGCGCAAAATAGCAATGGCGGTCCTCTTTACCTGGTGAAGAGGGGCTCCGCGAAAAAGGGTCGTCCGCTACGGCAAAGCGGAGACCCGTCAAGAAAAACCGCAGGCAGAGCGAGCCTGCGGCCGTGGGACTCGGCGGGCGCCCAAAGCTAACCTGCCTATCCTCCCCCCTTTTCTCCTCCTCAAAAGAAACAGCCCCAAAGGATTCCCTTGGGATGCTGTTCAACACAGGTTCAGATTTGAAACATGTGCCCAGTATATCTGGGCTATCTGTCGCTCTCTCCTTCACATATCTGAAGAAGTGTGCATGCACACAAAAGCTCATACCAAGAACAAACCTAGTTGGTCTCTAAGGCATAGCTGTCAACTTACAGATTTGAAAATAAGGGACCAACAGCCTTGAAAATAAGGGATCAGCAGCCAAAATAAGGGATTTTAGTCAACCAGCAGTCAAATGAAGCCTCAAGCGGTGGTTCCCACAGTGCAACAACCTGGCAAAGAGGATGCAGCAAGGAAAACCACTGTCACCTCTCCGCTGGGAAGCGCTGAGCAAAGGTGAGTCCACAGGCAACGCGGCCGATTTGATCGGCACAAGGCATGCAAGCTCCACCCCTCAGTCGTTCTTAGACTCCTTATTGGGTGAGCAACGCAGCCAAGCAACATAGTTGGAGCCTCCCTCCTCCCTGGCCAGCAGGGAGGGAGGGAGAGGAGCTGCTTCCTTGGAAACCCGGGAAATTTACAGGACATCATCAATCCGGGACAGCAGCGGGAAACGGCGCTGGGATAAGGGAGTTTCGCACCAAATAAGGGACAGTTGACAGCTATGCTCTAAGGTGCTACTGGACAATTTTTAAAATCTTTTTTATATATTTCTACTGTGTCAGACCAACATGGCTACTTACTTGTCTCTCTCCTTTGAGGGTTGGGGTGAAAGAGAGAAAAAGAATGCTCCCCATGTGCTGCGGCGTTCTATTTGACTCTTCCCTCACCTGTACATACTGGAATGGAAGCTTGGAGCCACCAGAACACAAGTTTGTGCCAAACAGCCTAAACAAGGCTGCATTTGGGAAGATGAAAGAAGAGCTATCTTCCTTTCCAGCCTTAGATTTAGGTTATCTAAAACTGCAAAGCAAGTCATACCCAGTCCTGTTTTAATACAGGAAAACAGAGGGTGCATGCAAGGAAGAGCCACCATTACTGCAGCAAAGTGCAGAAACAACAATCTCAGAGGTGTCTGCCCACTGCTTCCCTGTCATCTTGGCTTCAAGGGGAGAAGAGCAACACAGTGGGAGGAGGAAAGAGCTAATAAAGTGCATAGAGCTAATAAAGTGCATAGGAAGGAGAAAATAAGGTTTCATCAGTAAGGTTTCATCAGTAAGTTTCATAAGTAAGGATGGTTCTCCTGCCGCTGGAACAGACAGAGCTTGTGATGTCATGCACCGAGGCTTAGCTTTTCTGTCTGCTTTCTATTGAAGTCAACAACGGATTACTCACCAGGACCAAAATTATTGCAGGGCAGCTCCGTCTCTGAGCTATGCTTTCTAGGTTGTAAAGTTACAAGCAGACGGCCATACAACCCCGTTCTTTGACTGGCTACTTCAAGTTTCAGCAAGCAGACACCTTTACGCTGCAGCTCTTTGAGGGAGAAACTTTCCTTCCATGCCCTGGAAAAACACATAAAATTGTTATAGATTCAGAAGTTTGAGAATGGTATGAATTAAGATCTGTTCTGGTCCTCTTCCACTCTCCCTCTGCCCATGAAGAATGTGAAGAGAAATGCTGGTAGACAACAAAGAAACATCCCCTAGATTGAGTGGCCATGTGTCCTATTTTCAGAGGTCCGTCCTCTATGTAAAGGGCTGTCACAGGACAGTCCTTTATTGGAAAGAGTCCCCTCTACTTGAAGGGCTGTCCAAGTCTACTTTAAAGATACAGAACTGTAAGAAAGAAAAGCAGGGTCTTGCAGGAGCCCATCAACCATTAGCACCAGAGAAACAGACCGAGAAAGTCCACAGTTCATTACCTTCCCTACTATTGTTTCATGAACTGTAGTATATTTCTATTTAAATTTGCAAATATATACCGTATTTTTCGCCCTATAGGGCGCACTTTTTCCCCTCCAAAAACGAAGGGGAAATCTGTGTGCGTCCTATGGGGGAATACAGGCTTTCGCTGAAGCTTGGAGAGCGAGAGGGGTCGGTGCGCACCGACCCCTCTCGCTCTCCAGGCTTCAGGAAGCTACCCGCAAGCCTGGGGAGCGACGGGCGCTCTGAAGCAGTTCCCGCAGGGCTCCCGACGCTGCGGATAGCAGCCTGCCGCCCGGCATGAAGGGCTCTCTGAAGCAGACATCGGCCAGCCCCACAAGCTCGGGGGACAGTGGGGAGGCGCAGCACCGCCATACCGCTGTTCCCCGACCAGGTTTTGGGGGGAAAATAAAGGAAAAAATGTTTTCCTTTATTTCCCCCCCAAAAAAACTAGGTGCTTCCTATGGGACGGAGCATCCTATGGGACAAATAATACGGTAATAGTGTATGCAAAGCTTATTCAAGTCTCTTTCCTCTTTTTTGCAGCACAATTCTTCTCTTTTGGCACCCTTCCAAAGAAGGATAATAATATAAAACTATGAGACAATGTAGGTGTGCATTCATATCTGCTGGGGCATTGAGATTACAGATTACCGTAATGCTTTGACCTGTACCTGGAGGAACCTAGTACCACCACTTTCTAAGCTACCTCAGGTTGATGTGTGTCTACACAAGGGCCTTACTGTGTATTCAGGGATGTGGAAAGTGTCAAGACTACCCAGACCGCCCCCCTTGTCACAAAGTGTCCATGTATGCTAGGCCTGGGTAAATTAAGATTCTTGCTTGGGTAGTTTTACAGCAATCCGAACCGTTTGGCATCTCTCAACCCACCTTTTTTTCTTTTAGTTTAGCCTCAATACTAGGAAACGGACACTTGGTAATTTGCATAATATAAATTAACATTTGCAAAGGAAAAAGAGGTGCCAAATTTTAGGAACACAGAAGTTACAAGCTTTACAAAGATTAACAGAGTCTATGCACTTGTAGAATGAAAGAATGACTTCAGAAATAATAGATACCACATTTACATTTATCCAGAAGTAATTTACTGAACAACCGTGCACTAACTGATGTACCATCATACACTGGCTGCGTGACAGGCCATTGGCAACTATGCGTAGCCTCAAAGGGGGAAAATATTCAATTATCAACAGGAAGCATTGAGATATCAGGGGCTATTGACAGGTAGCAGAGTCTTTAATATATCTCAGGGCTATTCTGCTCTATATGAACTTTCTTTGAAAGTTCACTTCAGAGCAATAAACAGAGGTGTGCAAGCTTCCTTTCCCCTTGGCCCTGGAGGGAATGTAGGGAATGAGACTTTCAACTAATAATTTGCTTCTGGCTGCTGTTTGTGAAACAAATCTAGAGTTCCCTTGGGTGTGAGGAACCGAGTGCATGGTTCTTTGGATACAGGCCTTAGCCTGAAAGTCTGATTATTTCGATACTTTTTCAGGTAATTTTGGAAAATCTTCCAACAAGTGCTACAAGGATTACTCACCTAAATAAGTGTTAAGACATTTAACTCATCTTTATGGAGGAGAGCCCATTTTACTTTATAACAATAAAATAATATTTAGCATCTAAGCCCATGGTTGCACAAGTTTGAAAACTTCAGTTTCTTTTACTATGATGGGACACGGGTGGTGCTGTGGGTTAAACCACAGAGCCTAGGACTTGCCGAACAGAAGGTTGGCGGTTCGAATCCCCACAATGGGGTGAGCTCCCGTTGCTCGGTCCCTGCTTCCTTAAGGCCATCAGGAGAAAAATCAGGAATAGCTGTTTGATGGTAAAACCTGTTTGACAGATGAACAGACTCCTTTGGAAGGTGGTGGGGGACTCTCTTTCCTTGGAGGTTTCTAACCAGAGATTGGATGGCCACCTGTCATGGATACTTTGAGATTCCTGCACTGTAGGGGGTTGGACTAGATGACCCTTGGGGTCCCTTGCAACTCTGCAATTCTATGATTCTATAGTTAATTCATGGCAGAGACATGACTAGAACAGTGGACTTGCTGATTAACAGCTCAATCTCTTAGCCATGTACGCTACCCCGGTTCTCTTGACAGGCACTATATTTTGGGGGATGCAAGCTCCAGGATCAATTAAGTAGCCCATGTGGGTTCTTTTGTACTCCTATACAGTGGTACCTCGGGTTAAGAACTTAATTCGTTCTGGAGGTCTATTCTTAACCTGAAACTGTTCTTAACCTGAAGCACCACTTTAGCTAACGGGGCCTCCTGCTGCCACTGCGCCGCTGCTGCATGATTTCTATTCTCATCCTGAAGCAAAGTTCTTAACCCAAAGTAATATATCTGGGTTAGCAGAGTCTGTAACCTGAAGCGTATGTAACCCGAGCTACCACTGTATTATGCTCTTCGAGCTCCTGAGATCTTCAATGCATTTAACTTTTCAAACTACAGGTCACTGCTAGCCAAACAGCATAGTTATTACTTTCTACCTCATGAAGAAATGCTACTTGTATTTGGCTCTATGCTTTACTCCCCCCACCACTTCTCTAAAGTCCTGGACACCCATCACCAAGCAATCCTACCCAGGTTTATTCAGAAGCAAATCCTAAATTGGTCAGTGTGCGAGAGCTTCTTCGAAATGCATAAGTGCAGGACTGCAACCTTTGCAGTCGTGCTTAGTTAGGGTCAATGGATGTGTGCAGAGTTAGGCAAACAAAACTGCATCTTGTGTGTCGGGAGAGATTAATTCAGAAGTGCCAAAGGGAAGCCGACTGCATGGCGGAAAAAACTTTGGACGGACTGTGTGCATAAAGGCCCCACGGGCAGCGCAATTCCCTATAAACATATTTCCTCAGAAAGTTCCACAGTATTCAGCGGGGCTTGCTCCTCAGCAAGTCTCCTCAGGATTTTTTGTAAACCAATATATAGTATGCCAAATCAGAGGTAACTGGGAAACCTTTTTAATATAAATTTCAAATTCCGTACTTCGCTTTAAATAGTTTTATTTCCCCTTCGGGAATATAAGTCACACTGCTTCGTTTGTGAGGGGACCTTAGGAACCCTACGAAAGCAACTGTCCACTAGCCGCCGGCGATACCTGGCTTCCGAAATCTCGGCCTCCCTTTCCTCCTTTAGCATCTCCAGCTGCCGAGAGACAAAATCCTGAACCGCCGCCGTCGCCATCGCGGAAACCTCCGTGGGAGTGAGGGGTGGGAAGACTTCACGGCGAAGGATTCCGCGCGGCAATAGGCAACGGACGCTCCCTGGACTCCTGGGCTTCTGTTTCCCGACGGCCCCGCTGCGTCGCTGCTCCGGTCCCCCGTCCCCCACACGGCACTGTATTTCCGGTTCCGCTGGGGCGGCAAAGAAAAAGGGAAGGAGCGGAGGGAATGGCCGCAGCGTGTGCACTTGCGTACCGGCGCCTTGTCAGCCGGGCGGGAACGCGGGCAGGTGAGGTCGCCTTCCATGCAGGTTCTTTCCAGCTGCTACTCCGGGACTGCAGTCTCCGTTGTAAGAAGGGGAGGAGGCTCTTCTTCCTGCTTGCAACCCCTTCCTAGTTCTTTCCCTGCCTTGCTTCTAAAGTGCCATTTACCGCCTTCCCTAAATTGCCTGAGTCCCTTTCTGTTGTTAAGTTTTCCCCATGAGCTCATCCAGTTGCTTCCGTTGATAATTTTTAAGAGAGAACCAGCCCTAACCTTCACCGTTCCTTACTAAAACAGTTCCGTTCTCAGTCCTCGCATCTTTCTGACCCTACTGGGTGTCTGTAGGCGTTTTCCAACGTGTGCGTTCCATTGTCTCTCTTAGTTGGGCTTGAGGGTTGTATTATTATTATGACTTCATCATTGCTCACAACGACGGTGTAATTCCTGTTCTGTAAGGCAGATACAATAGGGCATCTGGCTATTAAGGAGCTAGGTAAGGTCATTTATCCATCCTGTTATAGTAGTAATTCAAACAGTTATTGGTTTTGTTTTTCTGTTTCACTCCAACCTGGATGTTTTAAAACTTTCCACTCTCAGCTTAATTGAAAATGTATTGTGTATAATTCTTATTGCGTATTGAAGAATAAGAGGCCTTGAGTAGTTAAACTAAAAATCATTGGAAAAAGTGTGTTTTTATTTTTAAGATACTTAATAATTTTCTTAAAAACCTGAGGAATCAACCTTTGCAAACAAAAGTACCCTACTAACACAAACTACAGGAGAAGAATAAAAATATTAATAGTGATGTTATAATTGAAGATCTTTTGTGTTACTTCAAAAAAAATTCATTAGTGTTTGAGGGAACACCTAGTGAATTAAAGTGTTAAGCATGCTGACTGATAGAAACAAATGATTCTAGGATTTATATAATTGTATAAATTGTATAATTTATACAATGTATTTATACAATATAAACAATATAAAGAAGGTTCTAGCAGACCAGCTGCAGGTGTTTCTAGAGTTCAATGATTATCTGAATCCATTTCAGTAAGGTTTCAGGCCTGGTTTGTGCACTTGGTTACCTTTATTAAGAGAGGAGCAGGTGGAATACAACCCTGTTACTCCAGCTTGCCCTTCAAGTGGCTTTTGTCGCTGTTGACTATGCACCAATTACTCAGGGTGATTATTGGAGACACTGTATTACAGTGGTTTCATCCCTACCAGCATGGTGGAGTCCAGAGAGTAGCATGGGGGAAGGCTTTCTAGCTCACTATTACTTGTGCTACGGAGTTCTGTAGGGTGTTATTTTGAGAACCGTCATTGGGCATTTGGGAGCGTGATGCCAGCAATATACCCAAGTGACTTTTGTGGCTAGGAGTGTCTTTTACCAGCTTGATCTGGTATGCCAGTTAAAGATTTCAATATTTTTGTCCTTTCCTCAGTCACCCCAGAAGTAATGCAATCATAAATTACAAGTATTTTTATACTGCCATTGAATCATATTGCCAGGATAGATTGCAAGAATGAAATAATGAAAAAGTCAATCCAAATGAAACCTAATAAACCAAAATGTCACAAGATCATAAAAGCAGCTTAAAACAGTCCTCAAGTTAAACCATTGTGCCCAGTTTATTTCTCAGGTCATAATGATTAGGTGAAAGTCACTGTTCTAGAAAATACCACTGGTTTAAACTGGTTCTGTTATCTCTGTCAAGGTCATAATAGTGAGGCCAGAAGTAGCCTGCGTTTCATTCTCTCTCATTCTGTCTCTTTTTACAACTGATGTGGTGTTCTGTATATAGTGTTAAGGTTTAGTCTTTTGATAAAGTATTGTCAGTTTAAGTTAAGTCTGCTGCAACTGGATTTCTTACGGACAGTGCCAATCCTGAATGTATTGGATTTGTGACCATTCTGCTCATTTGCCTTCAGTAGCAGTAAAGCTCTGCTGGATGAAGTGCCTCTGGTCTATTTTTTGGGAATCCTGCAAAACATTGGAATCTACTCTGGATCAATATTGAGTAGAATTTCAATGACATCATCTGTTCAGCTTCCCTGTTCTCCTACATCTGATGGTGGAATCCCACTCCAAATCCAATTCATGCCTGCCGGTTTGCACTATCATATGCATCTCCATAATGTTACTTAATACCTTATACAGGAGGAGACCTAGCATGGCAGGCATGTGGGAGAAAGAAGGAGGAGGCCCATGTCCGCTTGAGAGCCCACCATTGCTGATTCCAGCCTCTCTTCTTAGTTCCATCCCCTCCCCTTTTGGTAGCCTGGCGCAATAGGCTGGGTACCACTACCCATCCCTCCTGCTGCTCATTGTGACACTGCACACATTCCCCCCGAGCCCCCTGTTTAGCTTGCAAAGCAGACAGCCAAGTGGTGTATGTGGACCCAGATGACCCCTCAAATCCTGGTGTTGGCCCAAGCTCTATAAAGGAGCAAAATATTACAGCATGCTGTTGAACAAGGCTTAAATCTAAGCAGATGTAGCAGGGGGCATCACACACATATTGCACTTAAAACATGCATGCTTATGAACTCAGACAGTTAGAGGAGGATGGTAAAATTAAAATTTGAACCAGCCCAGCATTTTCCACATAATAATTTGTGAACCCTCTCTATGTCTCTAAACTAACTACAATTCTCATGCACCAGAGGACTGTCTGAATAACCAAGGAAACTTATAGCCTGGAAGGTCTACTGGAATCAGAGTAAGTTATAGAGTAAGAAAGATTAGGATTGTGCTTTTTAAGTCTGTAATCTGTTCACCTAATTCTTAACGTGGTTCCAAGCGTAAGATCAGCAAGAGCTTCTTGGATTCTCCTGTGTGCTCAAAGTGTAGTGACAAAATTATAGGAATTTTTGTGCTACTACAAAAAGCCAAGAACCCACTGGCTATGAAATTTATTGCGTGTATAAGAGTTTGGTAAGTATGCCATCAAATAAGCAGCCAGAATTCCATAAATAAGGTCACCACTGGTAACCAGAGATTTAATTCTGGCAAATAGCAGGGGAATTCTGCTGTATATTGCACTGCAGGAATGATGTATCTTTTGAAAGCTGCTGCTAACACAGGGAAGTGGAGAGTAGCTTCTTCAAAATGCTGCAATGAACCATTAATGCCATGGGTTTAAACAGAGGGGCTGCTTTGTGCATGTATGCATTCAGACACACACAACTGCTTGTCCCCTTTGGAAAAAAATCTCCTTCACCAAGTAGCAGGTTCAAAAGGGATCCACTCAAATGCAGTGAAAGCACTGAACCTCACTGATTAATTAGGAGCAGTGGTGGGATCTGGAAACCTGTGTAAGCTGATTTCTTCCAGTTGCATCCCCACCTCCACATTGGACCCTCTAGGGCAGCGTGCAGTGCAATCAACCCTCAGGAGCAGCTTGTCAGAGAGTAAAAGGGGCTGCAGTAGGAATGAGGAGCCATTATAGTATGAGTGCAACCATTTGTGTGTTTCACAATCCAAACCACTGCTTGGCTGCCAAGCAGATTGAAAATTTCTGGAGCCTTATCCCCAGGTGACAGGATTTTAGATCATTAGGAAGGAAAGGACTCTGGTAATAACTGCAAATTTGGGTTTTACCGCTTGTAATCAAATGTAAAATGTGCTGATTAGGCTATGGATACTTCATGGACTCTTAAAGCCTAATCCTGTGCAGAGTTAGAAGTGCCCAACTCCTTTTGACTTCAGTGATATTAGGCATGCCAAGTTTTCATTGGATTGAGCCCCCAAGACTAGAACCAGAAGGAAAAGGGGTCTCCAAGGTTTCACTCAAGGCAGCTGCTTAAAGGAACTGCTGAAAGTAACTTCCCTCATTAAATAGTCCACATTTTCATGTTCAACCCCTGTAAATAATTACTTAGCACAGGTTGTTTTTTCCTTGCAAGGAAAGTAAGTCAAGTGCTATGACTTCAAAATGTGATTAAACTAATAAGCTGTTAGGAATAGCTGCTTCCAAGAATGGATTTTGACTAATCTTGCCATTAATTTGGTCAGGTTAATGGTCATCATTTTTACTCTGCTCTCATTATTTCTGAGGTTTGCTGTCTGCAGTAGAAGGAGTTATGTTTAAACTATTTTTAATTTGATATTTTCCAGCTCACTTAATCTAGAAAAGCTAGCATTGGAGTGCTGGAGCCGAACTCACGAGGTAGTGGCCTCATATGCCTTCAGGCCAAGTCTCAGGATATTGCCTCATGAAGGCACATGAGGCTGCTACTTTGCTAAAGCTGATCAGGCCTGTGTCTGGTCAGGGCTTGAATGGGAGAGCAGCTGGGAACAACCTGTACACCACCTTGACTTCCATTTTGGAAGAAAGGTGAAATATAAGTGTAATCAGATAAATAAATCTCTGCAAGATTTCCTTGAGCCCACTTCTGTTTCACCAGGTCTTTAATATTGAAGGACTACAGGGACCTTTTGAGGCTGAATCTTGGTGCCTATTAATATTTTTGCTGTTAAGAAAAAAATACCCCATTAAAGATCTTAAAGAAAGGGAACATTCGCATCCCAACTTTCTTTGACACAACAGCCATTCCCACTAATTATGGAAATGGCACAGCTTCATTGCTTATTAAAAGCAGGTTCAGGTGTGATTCCTTTGTTTCTAATTCCGTCTTTCTCTTTCAGCCTCTCTGCTATGGTCTGCAGCTCGGAATCAAAGTTCACAAAACACCTCATCACAGCAAAGGTAAGATCTGTTTGTGGCAGAACATGCGTCATCTTTCACCTCTAGGATCCTGACCTTCCTCTGTCAGAATTATTTTTATAGCATTTTTTACTCTGCTCTTCATCTGAAAAGGCTCCTCAGGCTGCTTACAGATATTAATAAGGCAATCCCTGCTCTCAGGCTTACAGTGTAAAAGATCATAGAATTGTAGAGTTGGAAGGAAACCCAAAGGTCCTCTAGTCCAACCTCCTGCAATGCAGGAATCTCAACTAGATCATATGTATCCAATGGCCATCCAACCTCTGCTTAAAAACCTCCAAGGAAGGAAAGTCCACAACCTCCCTAGGGAGACAGTTCCTCTGTCAGACAGCTCTTACAACACGAAAGGAAAAGGGATAATGAGGGGAAGAGGGAGGGAAAGCAAACACTGGCATTAGATCTTAGTTACAGAGTTATTGTAATGATCAGCTGGAATGGAAATAGTTCAAGGAGAAGGCAAGGCAAGCATTGTTCTCTCAGCTGAATGCATAGAGTGGCTCTCTTTCTCTTCTCTCCCTCTGCTGTGGCATGATGGAATGTTGATGCAAGGTGGGGGAATGTTGAGGGGAAAGGGAAGGCCTGATGGAGCTGGCTTCTCTGAAGAATTGATAGTTGGAGATTTCAGCTGAGACTCACCCCCCCCCCCAATCTATCCTTCTGCTTTAAAAACAGAGTTACCATGTTAGACCTAGGACCTACTAGAAAAACGCTGCACCATAAGGGTGCAGTTTCAGGAATCTCATGTGCATGCATGTTAGTGCCACACTGGAACTTTAGGAATAAGTTCCCCCAAACCTCCTTTTGGGGGAGAGAGCTACACAAAACAAGATAAGTGTTAAAGGAGAACTGTGACGCATGCGGAAACTCCATGCTGCTATGCCTCTTCTTGGGTGGCATAGGCCATGCTGTTCCTTGGCCTGTCATGAGGACAATCAAAAAAACAAAACTGTGGATTCACCACCAGCAATGCATAGTTTGCAAGATTTGTATGTGCATTTTCAAGGCTTGGGTGTACACACTGAATGTGTCATACCTGAAAAACACCTCTTGCGAGAGCAGCCCTAGGAAGTGCGCTCTAGTAGAGGCAACACAAAGGAATTTCATTTAATATTTCCCATCATCCTCAGCTTGGCTTTGTGCCCTGGTTCTTCTTGAGCAAGAGGCCTTCATCAGTTTTCCACGAATTCTTCCCTTCTCCTTATCAGACTCTTGTATAAAGAGAACTGTCAAGGTAGGGAAAGATACTCCACCTCGTAATAATCCTAATTGTTTTAGCTAACCTCTTGGCTGAAAGATAGAAAATTAATATTGGTGTCCTTGCTTCTTAGCCTAATCATGTTTCTTCCTACTTTAATGCAGTTCTAAAGAGTAACAGGAAATACACCCTAACTCCTCGAGATTTTGAACTTGCTCGCAGCTTCGGAGTACCTGGTATAAAAGAGACAACTCCAAAAAAAGTTACAGTGCTCCAAAGCATCACCAGTTGCATAAAGCTGCTTTAGAGAGAGCATTCATGATCATCATTATCACATTACAAAATTGGTTGGCAGCTAAGCGGTGAACAGCACACGGAGATAAGGGGGAAAGCAAGTACTCTGCAGCCTGTGCCTCTCCCACCCCTGTGCATCATGAGTTCAACTAGTACAGAATGTAATGCAACCAAGGACAGGAAAAGCAAGAGGGGCAGTCGCTACACCTCAGCAAGACCTCGTAATGCTCTGGACAAGATGATGGGGGGAACTGCTTCTGAACCCTGTATCCCCTCTTCCTCCTCCTCCTCTTTGCCTTCTACTTCCTCCCTAGCCTTACCTTTACAAACTGCCCTTGCTGGCTCCCCTCCTAATGCAGGCCCGAGTTTTATGGAACAAACTACTCCTTTAAGTGATAGCAAAGGAACTGAGCATCAGGACATTCAGAGAAAGTACTGTGGAGGCAAGACTCACTCTATGCAAACTCGTAATCAAAGGAAAATAGCTGCTGCAGCTGCACAAGTAGAGCCACTCAGACTTGATGATAGAAGTGTTGATGAGGAAGTAGTTGACCTCACTTGCGAAACTTCAGAACCTATAGTTGTTGATCTTACACATAACGATTCTGTTGTGGTTGTTGGAGAGAGTGGACAGCAGCCCAATAGAGAGTTCAGACGTCAACCATTGTCGGACAGTCTTATATTAAGTAGTGATGATGATGATGATGATGATAGCGGGCACACAGAGAGTGATGCTCTTGCCACTAGAGAGCTGCCCAGAGAAGTGGGAAGGAATGAATCTGCAAGTTCAAGATCCTCAGGCACTGTGTGTTGTCCAATTTGCATAGAGAGCTATGCAGAGATTGTGCAAAGCGGACGGCTTATAGTGTCAACAAAATGTGGCCACATCTTCTGTAATCTGTGCCTCAGCAATGCTCTTGGGCATTCAAACTTTTGCCCAACTTGTAGAAGGGAACTCGCTCAAAAGGAGTATCATCCAATTTATATATGAAGACCTGGGTGTTTCTGAACACAGTCTAATGCGGCCTTCATAAACATGAGTGAACTCCAAAGAACACACAAAGTATATATGACTTATATATGACAGTTAGCAATTTCACTTTTTTGCAGTTGACCTCCTTATGGTCCAGTTGTACTGTTTAAGCTTCATTTTGCTTTAAGGTTTATGCAGCTCACATTTTTTGAGGTCTGTAGAAGTTTGAAGAACAGCTTGAAGGATATGTCTGCTGTTGCCACGTTGCTTTGTGCAGATATCTCATTTCAGTTCTTCTAGTTCTGTTGCTGCTTTGAGAAAAGATTGTTATCTAGTGAACTCATTTATTCAAGACTAGGCCATTCATAGTCATCTATGATAATACAACCTGCAGCTTCTTTTTGCAATTTGCCTTGTAAAAAACTAAAGCCAGTCTGTTCCATATCTACTTGTTTTCTAGTGGCAAACATCTCTTTCTGTTGATGTCGCCCCAATAAAGTTCCATGATCTCATAAACAGATCAAGATTTATAAAACACTGTTGCTCATTTCTAACACTGCATGCATAAATGATTTATTACAAATAACTTTTGGTGGTCTGAGTCTTCTCTTTAATAGAATACAGCCGTAATGTTAGATCTGAACAGCTTTTCCTGTCCAGGCATATGCTTATGGAGGAATTCATAATGGAGTCCGTACCAATGTTGCCACTTGGGGCAGAATCAAATCGATATGAACTAAACCATTTATGTGAAACACTCCTCAAATGGTTGGAAGAGGATAAAGTAATGATCTGCTTCTCATAAATGGTTTGCCGTGGGAAATCTACATCCATAGGGACATGTTTCAAGCAGCAAGCATGTAAGACTTAAATAGCACATGATAAAATTAACTTGAGTTGCGGTAACTCACTTTCTTAGCCCTGTTATGTATTCATAGTAGAACTATGAATGGCTTGACATGTTGAACTTTTAGTTGCTGCTGTACTAATAGGTCAAATTGCTTTAAAATGTTTTATGTTGCTAACTCTTAAATTAAAGGCTTTCTCTTCAATGTATGCCACCCAATCTTCAGTTGGTAGAAAACATGGGATGTCCAGAATCTCATCAGGCCTTAATCTGCAAGGTATATGGGCTGCTGTGAGTCTCATAATATTTTTTTCCATGTTTCTTCTTTATTAGATTTTAAAGGAGTCTCATAACATAATGAAACTTCACCCATTACATCTTGGAGAGCCAGTGTTATGCTTCCAGTTCAGCATTAGATTGAACACCTTTTTAAAAGGGGATGTTTCCTTAGTCTCCCTGCAGCCTACTGTAGGGGCCCAGCTGCACCCACCCCATATTAGACTTGCACATAGCCTGTCAATCATGTGGAATTGTTAGGACTTCCACAGATGGAATTGTCTCCCTGAACATGGGCTATGGGGATCAAATACTCTTTGCAAATGCACCTGATGTTACCAAAACCTAGATGCAGCCACCAGCTTTTGAATGGAGGTTAAGTAGAGTGCTAAGTGGACTGTCACTTGCATTCATCCCTACCATCACAGCTTCTGTTCTGTTTGCACGGGCACTCTTATTAAAGAACAAATTACACTTTGCCCAGGGACAGACCTTGGTAATCTGGTGCCTTGGGGGGGGGTGTCAAAAATTTGACACACACCCTTCCCTCGTGGTGCCTTCTGAAAGCCAGGTAAGGGAGGCATCAGGCTTTGGGAAGGATGCACAAAGCTCTGGCAGGCTCCTAGAGCTCTCCCATCTCATTTCCAAAGCTGGGAAAGTGCTAACTAGGCTTTGGGAAGGAGGCAGGGAGACTCCCTTTTGGCCCCCACATCCTGTGCAGGGGAACTGGTTCACTGCCCTAAATCCAACTCTGCCTCACCAATAAGGCATTTTACCCATTGGAGTAAGTTGCAGGATGTATTTTTGAGGTCACTTATTTGAGTCGTGATGGGAAAAACTGAATTCCTGTGCAGAATCCTTAATGTGCACCAAACTGGAGGGGTACAGCAATCACTACTGTTGGCCGATGCTGTATGGAACCTAACACTTCACCAATCTAGTCTTTGCATAAAAGTTTTAGCAAAATTATGTGTTAGGGTGCCTCAACCCCTTACACAGTTTCCCGAATCCTTGCAATGAAAGGGTGTGGGGGTTTTTTTTTGGGGGGGAGTGTTATCTAGTGGCAGTTGAAAAACTGCACCCAAGTTAGCAAAATGCAGTAACAAAAACTACATCTCCATAATGGACTGTTCTTGATGGTAGGCCGCAATTGCCATGTGACACCATGACAAGGATAGAAGAATATTTAGCAAGTGAGTCAGAACTTAAAACTATCATATTCAGATGGGTTCTTACATGCTGGACAACTCCCCCACAGGACACTACACTATTACTTTTGTGGCATATAAATAAAGCCATAGGCTATGCTAATAACGGATGGAATAATTGACAGAATTTTCTGCTAGGTTTTGTGACCTCTGCCATTTCTCAAGGACAAGGTCACAGACATCTGAATACAATTTACCCGCATTTAAAAATAAATGAGTTCTTAAAGGACTGTCAGTTTTTATGTGTGGTTTTCATTTGGTGATATATATATAACTAATGTTTGTGAGGTGCCCCCCCCTTCGGTATTCATAAAAGAATTTTATTTTTGCAGCAAAAAAGTAATTTGAGTACTCCAGTAGTCTTTTAAGGGCATGGCAATTAAATTATGCTACTCTAATTTCTTTCAAATACTAATTCTTTAGCATTCCTAATATTAATTAACCCCCTCTTTTTATTGTATTGCTCATTTTTCATTTTTGCCCACTGGAGGTACCTTAGCAGAAGCAGCTCAAGACCCATAAGCGGTTCATGCATAGGGGAAAATATTCTGTTTCCTGCTTAGGCTTATTAATAGCAGGTGAAATCTTTAGACCAGATTTCTTAACTGGCATTGTTCTCTGCCATCTTTAGCAATATGTGTTCTTGGGTTCTTGCTCCTCATGAGTTCTGAAGCTTTTGATCTACAGAACCAAGCAATACAGTTCCAAAGTTTTGAAGGTAGTACTTATTTATATGGAGTTGCTGATTTCCAGAGTTTGTGTGAACCTGCAGGAATTCACGCCATCTGACAGAATACTGATGGATAGAAAAGGGAATGCATATTTGAGTTGTCATTCGTCAGTTTTATGCCAGCAGCCTAGGGTCTCTTGCCAGGCAATGCATCTCCAGAAAATGTGTGCTGTCAAAAGCTGTCACTATACTAGAATTTTTAGGTAAGCTAAAGTGCAGCTAGTTTCTGGGAAAGCCAATTCAGCTTGGAAACTGACAGCCAGTTGCCTAGGTAGTTTGAGCAGTTGTTATTTATTTGACACCTGCCCTTCCAACATGAGGTTACAATAATTTAAAATACAATATTAAACACCATTAAAACACATCATGATCAAAAGAATATGGAAGATGCTATGAAATTTCCTTATTATGAGTGAGCACCCTTGTGGAAATTTATTGTACTGACATAGGGACGCAGCATTCTTTCTGGATGTGTGTGACGACTCTTCACAGGAGTACAGCTTACAGTGTTAAGGGGGAAGCCATATAGAGAAAGGAGGAGGTATATGCAAATATGTGACAGGTGTCTAACCTCTAGATTTCACTGCATGAACTGTATAATGTCTTAGGTAAATCAAGAGATGGCTTAATCCTGTCTTCCAAAAACCAGTACTGTACATGACTGCCTGCAGAGCCTTCCTCAGCCAGCTCCATAGATGGGTTTACAGTCAGTGGCTGTTCAAGATAATGCTGGCCTCCCTTTTTACTTGCTCCTAGCCAAGTAACCAGTTAATATTCTATTATTCACACAAAAATCTTCAGCATCACAGGGCAGGTGTATCTGGTGCTGAACACTTCTTGCCTTAACAGATTAAAAAACAACACAACAGCTCTTTGTATTCAATGTTCCCTGTTTCGTTACTCTACCCTAAATTCCCTTGCTTAGTTAATCTAGTTCACTTTTCTGCATAAACAAAAAAAACACTTTGCATCTTAAACAAAACTCCCATCAGGATCCCAATAGTAACCAGTTTTGAAAGGGGTGACCCAAACCCAGTGAATCTATTTTTGCTGGTGCTAGAAAGCATTACTGAACTCCCTTAATCATGGTGAATGCAAGGGTGTGCATAAATTATGTTGTAATCCATGCATTCACAAATCAGCATTGACTTTCTGACTTATGGTTATAAGATGCATGTGGCCATTGCTTCATTTCTCCCACTTAGCCAGTGTGGTGTAGTGGTTAAGTGCGGTAGTCACGTAATCTGGGGAACCGGGTTCGCGTCTCCACTCCTCCACATGCAGCTGCTGGGTGACCTTGGGCCAGTCCCACTTCTTTGAAATCTCTCAGCCCCACTCACCTCACAGAGTGTTTGTTGTGGGGGAGGAAGGGAAAGGAGATTGTTAGCCGCTTTGAGACTCCTGAAGGGGAGTGAAAGGCGGGATATCAAATCCAAACTCCTCTTCTTCTTGGCTCCACTCCTGGCACAAGTAGGATAAACAAACCTGGAAGCTTTGTTTTCCCCATTACATCTGAACTAGGGCTCATGCTTTGTTGCTCCCTAAAAAGCCACAGTCAGCAGGCCAACCATAAGCAGTGACTTAAGATTGGCAGGCAATTGTTGCTTATTAGAAAGAGTCCCCCAGGGATTCAGGGTAAAGTTAATCGGCGCTCCTCCTCTGGAATCTCAGGGATTACCTGGGAACCACCATCCCTCGATATTTTCTTTTGTTTTTCTTAAGACCAGGGGTTCGGGGAGGGGGGAGAAGTCTGTGAAACCCGTGAATCAGCTGAGGGAGAGAGTTAGTAAGGATGTGGAAGGACGGGAAAGAAGTGAAAAGAGGGGGTGGCACCCCAGGGGATAGGAAATCATCTCGCCAGGAAGAAATTAAAGATTTAGATAACTTATGGGCAAGAATAAAGGAGGAATTTAAGCAAAATGAGTTATATATGGAAAACAAACTGGGAGAAGTACAGGAGATGATTGATAAGAAGATCGAAGGTGCGGTTGGAGAACTCTCAACTAAGATTCAAGAGTTATCTGCTAAGTCCAAAATAATTGAGGAATCTAATAAAAGATTGCAGAAAGAGATGAGAGAACAGAAAAAGGAATCAGTTAGGATGAAAGAGGAGTTAAGAGAAATAAATATTTCACAAGATAAGATTTGGGACAATTTGGCCATGGCAGAAATGCGACAAAAACAGCTTCACCTCAAATTTAGGGGGGTAGCCGAGGAAAGAAACGAGGATATTAAAGGGAAAATGATTAAGGAACTTTCCAGGTGGTTGGGTTTAAAAGAGGAAGAGGTGGCCTTGGCGGTAGAGAATATATTTAGACTGACAAAACCCCCACATTTAAAAGTCAATAGATTCCTGGGGGACTGCTTAGTGATCCTTAATTCATTGGAGATGAAAAATCTGATCTTAAGAACGAGCTACCATAATAAATTAAGAATTGACGGCAGGCCTATTGTCATTTACAAAGAAATACCAGTTAGGCTGTTACGTAAAAGAGAAGGGTATAAACATCTGGTGGCAGTCTTGAAGAGGAATGGTATCCAATTTAGATGGGAATTCCCAGAGGGGATCACCTTTTTCTATAAAGATAAAAAATTTAGATTGATGGACTTACAGGAGGTGGAGAAGTTTATGAGCAGGTACGAGAAAGATCTTGGGAAGGTAGAGAACAGAATGAGGGCCAGAGAGGTGGGAGAGGAGGAAGAGAGAGAGGGGGGGCAGGAGAGAGGGCAGGGGAAAGAGGAGAAGGGGGAGGAATCAGGAGATGAAGAAGATGAGGCCGTGGTGGGAGAAGAGGCGGCAGAAGAGGAGGAGTCTTCAGGAAACAAAGGCGCCAGTTTATAATTTGAGAGCTTGATTAGAGAGTTTTTAATAGTTAAAGGTAAATAATAGCTGACACATTAAAATTTTTGTCTTGGAATGTGAATGGGTTGAATGAAAGGGTTAAGAGGAATAAAATTGAGAAAGCTTTGAAAAATAAGAAATATGATGTGATTTGCTTTCAGGAAACCCATATTGCTAAGAAGCATAAGCATATTCTGGTGAATAAAAGACTGGGAGTAGAATTTGTTAACTCGGAGATAAATAAGAAAAAAGGGGTGGTGATATATGTTAAAGAAAAGTGGGCCCCAGTATTAATTTGTAAAGATGACGAAGGAAGAATACTGGGAATTCAATTAAATTACCGGGGGGGGGGGGAATCAATGTTGTAACGGTTTATGCACCGAACACAAACAGAATGGAGTTTTTTGAGAAATTAGAACGTATTTTACTAGAACTGGAAGATCATAAATTAATTCTGTTGGGGGACATGAATGGGGTACCGGTACCAGAAATGGATAGAAGCGAAAAGAAGGGGAGGTCAGACCGAGGGAAACTTCCGAAATCCTTCAATGACATGGTAGAGAACTTAGCATTAATTGATATATGGAGGTATAAAAACCCGAATAGAAAGCAGTTCACCCATTACTCTGAGCCCCACCAGAGCTGGGGCAGAATTGACCAGATCTGGGTATCAACCGCAGTTTCGTTGAGTGCAATAAAATGTGAAATTCAACCTAGGACCCTCTCAGATCACTGTCCTTTGGCCTTGGAAATAAAAAATGTAGTAAAAGGACAGTATAGGTGGAGGATGAATGATTACTTACTTGAAATTGACGAGGTAACGGAAAAGGCTAAAAGTACCCTGAAAGATTATTTTGACTTAAATTTGAACGGAGACACCCCTATAGACATAGCTTGGGACGCTGGGAAGGCGGTCCTAAGGGGTTTTTTTAATACAACAAAATAGTTACAGAAGGAAACTTAGGGAACAAAAGAAAGAACAAATCCTCACCCAACTAAGAGATTGCGAGAGGAAATTAATTACAAATCCGGGAGATGAAGAGAGTATTCAAGTGTCTAAAGTACTACAGTCTCAATATTCGGCTTTATTAAATCAGGAGGTAGAATGGAAAATTAAATTTATGAGGCAGAAATATTTTGAGTCGGCAAATAAAATGGGAAAGTTACTAGCGTGGCAGTTAAGAAAAAGGAATAAACAAAATGTGATTAATAAACTTACAATGGAGGATAATACGACCGAAGATCCAGATGAGATAGAAAGAAGGTTCATCCAATACTTTGAGAAGCTGTACGAAAAAGGAGAGGAAGCCAGTACTGAAATAAGAAATTATTTGGACCAAGGTGGGGGGAGATACCTAACAGAAGATGATAGTCTGCAACTTAATAAGAATATTACAATAGAGGAGGTGAAGGAGGCTATTAATAGGATGAAGCCCGGTAAGGCTCCTGGGCCGGATGGTTTGTCATCGAAGTATTATAAAACGTTAGGGGAATATCTAGCGCCGGTGCTTACGGACGTCATTAATAACATCCTTCAAGGAGGAAGGGCCCCCGATTCTTGGAAGGAGGCATTTATTACTTTAATACCAAAAACGGAAAAGGAAAAAACAGATATAAGAAATTATAGGCCAATTTCATTGCTCAATAGTGACTATAAGATCTTCGCTGATATCATGGCTAACAGATTAAAGAAACATCTAAAGAAATACATTCATAAAGATCAAGCGGGATTCTTACCAAATAGGCAGCAGAAAGATAATGTCCGCCACATATTGAATATTATTGAATACCTAGATATGAGGACAGACATCCCTGCAGCCTTGATGTTTATTGATGCCGAGAAGGCCTTCGATAACGTTTCGTGGGAATTTCTATTACAATGTATGAAAATAGCGGGAATAGAAGGTCCTTATATGGAAGGCATCAAGGCCATATATTCAGGGCAACGGGCCAGGTTGATCATTAACAATAATCTATCTAAGCCCTTCCCGATTATGAATGGGACAAGACAGGGTTGTCCCCTGTCACCCCTGTTATTTATTATGGTCTTGGAGGTTATAGCAAATAAATTGAGGGAAACGTTAAATGTAAGAGGGATAAAAATTGGGCAAAAGAAATTTAAGTTAAAGGCGTACGCCGACGATCTGGTCTTGTCGATAGAGAATCCCCTGGACAGTGCTAGCTGTGCAATAGATCTGTTAGAGGATTTTGGCAAGTTGTCTGGATTTAAACTTAATAGGAAAAAAACTAAAATTTTAACAAAAAAATCGGATGCACAGGCAAAAATTAGGTTGGAGCAAAAGACTGGAATCCAGGTCGTGAATAGGGTAAAATACCTGGGAATCTGGTTATCACTGAAAAACATAAACCTAGTGGAAGATAATTATAATAAGATATGGCAGGAAATTAAGAAGGATTTAGATACCTGGCACAGGCTGAAATTATCATGGACAGGAAGGATGGCTGCGATAAAGATGTGTGTCCTCCCGAAGTTATTGTTCCTATTTCAGAATATTCCAGTAATCAAAGGTACCACCTGCTTTAAGAGTTGGCAAAAAATCTTGGCTAAGTTTATATGGCAGGGAAAAAGAGCCAGAGTGAAGTTTAAATACCTTACGGACTCGAGAGATAGAGGTGGCTTTGCAGTCCCGAATATAAAGCTCTATTATGAGGCAGTCTGCCTTTGTTGGATAAAGGAATGGGCTATTTTAAAGAATGCAGATATGCTGGATTTAGAGGGCTTCGATATAAGATTTGGTTGGCATGCCTACTTGTGGCAGGAGAAAGGGAAGGTACACAGGGGCTTTTCCAATCATATCATCAGAGGTCCGTTACTTGAAGTCTGGAATAGATATAAGAACGTGATTGAAAAGGGTACACCCTGGTGGCTCTCCCCGATTGACATTGTTAAAATTAAAAAACTAAATATGACAGGTGAAAGGTGGACATATGAAGATTTATTAGTCAAAACGGAAGAGGGATGGAAAATTAAGCCTTATGAGGAGTTGAAGGATAAAATTAAGGAGTGGTTACACTTTCACCAAATTAATGCACTGTGGGGAGATCACAAAAAACTAGGGATGAGTGAAAAAAAATCGAAATACCAAGTGGAAATCCTGGAAAGCAATAATAAACTCCTCTCTAAAATGTACAAACAATTATTGGAATGGGACACTAAAGGGGATGTGGTGAAAGGTGCGATGGTAAAATGGGATAGGGATCTTGGGCACAAGGTGGATTATAATAAATGGCAGACACTGTGGAAAAAGGGTGTGAAGTTCACGGCCTGTGCAATCCTTCGAGAAAATTTAGAAAAAATGATACATCGCTGGTATTTGACTCCGGCAAAGTTAGGTAAGATGTACAGGAATGCCGATAATCTATGTTGGAGATGTAGGGACAAGGTGGGAACTTTTTTTCATGTCTGGTGGACCTGTGATGTGGTTAAGAGATTCTGGGGGCAAATCTATGAGGAGTTGAAAAAGATTTTGAAATATAATTTCCCTAAAACCCCTGAGGTGTTCTTGTTGGGTATGATTGAGGAGGAAATAAAAAACGCAGACCAAACCTTCTTTCAATATGCCACCACAGCGGCAAGGATTTTAATTGCACAGAAGTGGAAATCTCCTGAAATACCTTCGGTCAGAGACTGGCAAGTGAAACTGTTCCAATATATAGAACTAGCAAATTTAACACAAAGAATTAGGCACCATAATATGGCTAAAGTTAAAAATGATTGGAACAAATTTCTAAATTATATTAAAATTAATCTGGGAATTAACAATATAACAGTAGATAATAGTTAACACTTACGGCATTTTGAGTAATTACTATAACAACTGCAGAAACTGTACATGATTATGTAACCCTAAGCTGAGGTGGATGGAGGTCTAATTTCTATGTACTCTTTATATTTTATGTTATGTATCTTATATATTCTGATACTCTGTATTTGTATCTGTACGTTTATTTTTAGGGACATCTGTTCTTTTTAAAGTTTTTTTTTTTTAAAAAAAATGTGCTCAATAAAGATTTATTTTAAAATTAAAAAAAAAAAATAGAAAGTATAAGGCCACAGTCCCTGGTTCAGACATGGTGTGGTGCCACGGTCGTCTGCTTTGTTTCTCCTGCTTGCTCCAATAGAGAACAGAATGAGGAGCAGTTGGGCAGCATGTACTACATAATACATTATGAAATTACCCATAATGAATGACCACTGTATGGTTACAGTGTCTAGGAAGCTGCTTTGTATGCAGTCAATCACAGTCTTAACTTAGACTAATCAGCATAATAACAAATCGCCATTTAGTAGGGAATGCATGTTTTAATGCTCCCTAATGGCAAATTCCTTGCTTGTAGAAATACTTTTTAAAAGGGAGGTACCAGGGTGTAGCCTGAGATAATCCTATCTGAATGGCATGTACTGTGGTCCTACCCTGTTAATTCTTCTGGTTCTACTTCTCCCAACAATCTTGTTTCCTTCATAATCAGAAATTTTATTTATCCCTCTCTTTCATCATAAATAGATTTACCATTGGCTAGGTGAGGCCTTTCCAAATTGAGGTGGGGTTATAGCAGGTATGGGGAACTGTTGCTGAACAACAAGTCCCATCAGCCCTTGCAAACATGGCCAGTAGCAAGGAATGATGGGGGTTGTAGTTCAGTAACACCTGAGTGGAAGGGGCAAAGCTTCCCCAGACCTGCTCTATAGCACATGTTCTTGTTCCAAGTAGTGATAGCTGGTCCCCATTGGGGCTGGACACAGAGACCAACCGTATGTGGAGCCAGAGCCAATGACAGGCAGAGCCAACTAATTCTAGTGTTGTCCCCATCCTCCTCTCTGCTGAGTTTTTCAAGGGCACAACTGAGACTAAGGAGAAGGAAGCTGACAGGCAGTGCTACCCTCTGGACTTTTTGTAAGTAAGAAAGCAGGTAGGGTGAGGGCTGGCTGTGAGTAGAACCAAGTAAGTGAGGCAGCTCCCCAGTTGTCCTAATAGACCAACCTCTGCTGGTTCCAAGTTTCCAGTGGAACTGTAGTACTTATGCATTGATTTCTGATAATTTGCAAAATAACTGGCTTACACCTGCATGTTTCCAAATTCCAATTCCATGGACACATGCCTCAGGTAAGAAGATCTCCCTGCTGGGTAAGACCAAAGGCCTACCTACCCCAGCATGCTTTTCTCACAGGGGTCAATTGAAGCAAAGCCTATGGGAAGTCCCCAAGCAAGACATGAGTTCATTAGCACTCTCCTGTTTCATGATCCTCATTCACTTGTTCTGCACAGCCAACATTTTGCCATCAGGGGCATTTGCACCACCAGTTTTTTTGAAAAGGAAAATGCCTCTGGTTTCACACCAACACAAGCTTTGGATCTCCATACCTCAGGTCTCACTTCGTCATTGCTTCTTATAACCAACTTCCCCATCACGTTCTGAATCTTTTTGGCTGAACTCCTCTTACTGATTCCTGACTTTTGGGAGCAGCCGTGAAATTGGCTGGATGGACATAAAACTGACGTCTATTTCATATAAAGATTCCGTAACGGGACAGAACCTATCTCTAGTTGTGGTACTCACTGTTAAAAGATATGAGGGAAATAGTTTTGGAAAACAAGATGACAAGGACTCTTGGGCTAAGTTTGTTTTTGTTTTCTCTGTACGGTATTTGTTTCCAAGAGAAAGCCATTTTCTTTCTTATTTAGGGACGATATTTGAAATACCCTTATAGGCTCAAGTGCTTGGCTATTACATTCATAAAAGTATATTCTTATTTCGCAGACTCCTTCCAAAAACATCCTTAACTTCTCCCCCATATCCTGAAATCAAACTCCCTGATCCTCTAGAAGAGGCAGAAGACCACAGAGGTAAATACACGTAGCTGTTCAAAGGCAAAGGGTATGGCTGTACCTATTTGCTGTCTTCATTTTTTTCTGTTTTGCATCTTTACAGTTTGCATGCCTAAAGAGCATTGGCTTTAAGAAAAATTGAAGCAAAGCGATGCAGTGTCAGGGACTGGCAAGGGTCCGAGGAGTGTGTGGCAGAGGCCGTGGGGCCAGAGTCAGATCCAGTGGAAGAGGGCAGTGATTTATGAGAGTTGGTGCCTCTTGCAAGGCAGGAGCTGGAAGAATGGGGAGAGTCCGAGCAGTCAGAGATAGGGAGGAGGTGCAGGATGTGGGGAAAGAGCCTGGGATTGAGGAAGGGCAGAATCCCCTCTGTCTTCTTCTCCGTTGTTCTCCAGCACCAGGAGGGGCTTGAAGAGGGAGGCAAAGCAACAACTTCCATGTAGGAGAAGCCACAGGTTGCTTGCATGCATCACATCAGGTGAGAGTACTTAAGTTTGGGTGAAGGCATGGTCACACTGCTGCTCCAACAGTCCTGCTCTGAGCACAAGTCTAGGGAGGGATGCCAGCTACTTAGTCGCCAGAAGGGTGTGTGCATGCTTTGCGCACCTTAGGAGCTACTGCAAGTGTGTGTTTTGTCAAGAAAGAATTAAACTCCCAGCCACCTGTCCTCTTTGGGCTGGGTTGTGCTCAGGACATGCAGTAAGAGATAAAAGAGCATGGGGACTTCCTTACACAAAGTAAGACCATAGGTCCATCTAGCTCAGTTTTGTTTACAGCAGAGTTTCCCAAACTTGGGTTGCCAGCTGTTTGCACTACAATGTCCATCATCCCTGACCACTGGTCCTGCTAGCTAGGGATGATGGGAGTTGTAGTAAGCAATTGGGGCAGAAGGAATGGAAGTATAGAGAACATGACAATGAAGTTCATAACATGTGGGTGGCAATGGCTATTATAAAGCATGCTTATCGATGAAATGGACAGCAAAATAAATGTTCAGCCCTGGAACTGCTCATTGCAGACCAGAGTAGCCACTGAGTATACAAAAGCTTTAACTTCAGTGGATCTTAAGAACCGCTCACTGCAACTTAGGCCTTAGAACCAGTTTTTGTATTTATTGGACAATGAGGACTGTGACGTGGATTATGACGTTATTGTGAAAGAACTATTTGCTTTATCAACAGCTAGTATCACACACACACACATACACACACAAAATTCCCACCTCATTTATTCACTAACTTACCATTTTTATCCAGAGATTGTTCAAAAAGTTAATGAACTAATTGCCACGGGACAATATGGAAGACTGTTTGCAGTTGTTCACTTTGCCAGCAGACAGTGGAAAGTAACCAGCGAAGACTTGATTTTACTTAATAATGATATACCAGCTGAATGTGGAGACAGAATCCGAATGGAAAAGGTAAGCTTTATATTAGCAATTGCTTAATCCTCCTATATCAGACACATTTCATTGGTGTCCTCCTTTTTTAAAGTGATTGGATTCCCTATGTTATTAGATGGGTGTCAAATAGGATGTTAAATATCACTAAGAATGTTTGGGCTGATTCAGACAAGCAATGCTAATTCTCTCCATCTTTTGCCTGTAAACTTGGGCATGAAGAAAATTTAGTGGGAGCCAGCTGCTTATATGGGGACAAGGTCAGTAATGCCCCTGACTGTAGTAGCTTGAACGAAAGGACAGCTGTGATCCCAGAAATGGCTGCACCTGTCCCCATGTAAGCAAATGATTAACAATAAAATTTCTCCATGCACACACAACACTAGTTTGTATGCCCAGCCCATGCTTTGTCTTCACAAGGATGAAATGTCTAGACATATTAAAGTGGTTAATATTTTGGGTGAACACCCTTGTCTTGTTAGTGCTTTGATTCTTACTTTCATCTCTTCTTGTACAAGCTGGTTGACCTTCATAGGCTCCTTAAACCTGTTGCTATGGAGGGAAGGGTGTTGTATTTAACTAATTAGTGCTTCACAGGCATTGGCATCTTGGAAATTATATGGAAAGCCAAATTTCAGATTCAGGGTTTCCAATCCCCAGAATTAAATTTACGATGGTACTAGAAAATCACACACACACCATTTGTATTTTGGGAATTAGTATCATCTTGCTCTTCTCTTTCCATATTAGCACTTTACAAACATTAATACTACGTAGTAAACTTTATGAGTCTCTCCTATGCTCACTGAAAAGAGATGCTAGAATTCTTATTACTAGGAAATGACCTAGTATAGAATAGAATTCTAGCCACAGGTATCAGCTGATCTTTGATTTTACTTTCATTATTTTTTGGAGGAGGGGTAAACCAAATATATTGTGAACTTTCATGCAGACCAGAGGGGTTCATTTGCCTAATTCAAACCAAACCAGTCCAATGTCATTCTCTTAGATACTGCTCATAAGCATGCTACCCATGATCATGTTTTGAGACTGCTAACACTGGCCTGATTTGTTGCTGTCCAGATATGGCACACTTACATGTTGACAAATGCACCTGCTCTGATTTGTAAGCAGAACTGGCATTCACATGGAAATTATGGGGGGTGGGGGTGGAGTATCCTTCAGTATCTAACCTAATCCACTTTTAACACTAACACAGCCTGTTTAATCAAAATACCCCAAGTTGTCATGAAATGAAGTTGTGTTTAGTTCATCAGCATGTATATTCTAGTCAGGTGCCCTGTTATGGAATAACTTAGCAAGAGAAAAATACTTCCCACAAACCTAGTTCTCTGGTTTCATTTCAGAGAGGCCTCCCTGGGGATTGTGCTTCTTTCAACCACATGCCACATCCATATGTGAAACGGATCAGGTGTTTGCAGAAAGCTGACAGCTGGGAGTGCTAAAATTTAGATCAGGGTGAAAAAGTCAGGCTTTCATGTTTAAGCCTCCAGTAACTCCTGACCCCAATCCTGTCAGGATATAGCACCGAACTAGAACTTGAGAAGTTCCCAATTATCAGCTGTGTGCAGCATCACAGTGCTTCACTGGCTTGTTAGAGATGTGGGCAAATGTTTTTAAAAGGCAGTTAACACACGATATTGAAGTTCCCTGCATCGGGGTGCTTTCTTGAGGTTACCAGCTCTGAACCCCAATAGCTGCTGCAGATCTGTGAGTTTTCAGTGGTGGAGCAACCACTGGAAAACTTTACCCTCTCCTTTTGCAATGTGTGGCTCTTCCTACAGCAGCTAAAGAAATCACTTCATGTGCGAAAACAGCTATTCTGTTACTTTCCCCTCCTGTCTCACCACTTCACAAAAGCTAATGATGTTGTCTTTTGTTCGAAGTGAAGAGGGATCTTAGTGTATACCCTGGGTTGGGCCCCAAAACACAGTTCTCACCAAAGACAGTATTCATTGGTTAGGCTAGGGCCTGCTTCTCCTCTGTGTTAACCTTCCTTAGTCGGCTATAAGCTGTGGCTAGAAAACTTCATTGCAAATGTAAAGCTCCTTTCCCCCCAAGTATGTTGACAACATTCTGACTGTTATGACAGTCTTGTGGTGACAGATGTGAATTATTTAATCTTGTCCAGGTATTGCTGGTTGGTGCAGATGACTTCACCCTGCTGGGAAAGCCACTGCTGGGGTAAGGCATACTTTAGAATAATTCTCTCTTGAGGTCAGCTGCCACCTTTATTAAAATGTTTTCAGACAGGTGCAATTAGGGCAATAATAATAAAAACAGAACCCCACAATAAAAACCCCTAAACAATACCCCAACCAAGAGTTCAGCTGCTTCAGCTTTTGTAGTTGGAGTCAGTCAGGGCTCCGCTCTCCCAGGCTGGGTGGAAAAGGCCTGCAAGGCATAGAGCAGGTCTTCCAGGACTCACAGCCAAGATGGTCTTGTAATGGTGAGGGAGGCAATTGTTAAATGTTTGGGGCCACTGTGACACATGTTATTCTCCCCATCCTGATTTTGGGTTCTTTTGCATGTGACAAAAGGAACCGTAAACAGCTCCAGACATAATTATGCCTGGGACCCATTCTGTGATCTGAAAAAAACTAGAGATGTAGCCCAAAATGGACCCATAGCCTTCATGTCTGCTTTTTTATTTTATTTTCTCTTTCTACTTTACCATTCTCCGTTTGATTAGAATAAAATGTACAATGTTTTCCTCTTTACTATAAAGGAAGGATCTAGTCCGTGTGGAGGCAACCGTCATTGAGAAGACAGAGTCTTGGCCAAAAATATGTATGATAATCCGTCGAAAGTCTAATTACAAGAAAAAAACGAGTAAGATGAAAAATATACATAAGCCCTTCTCTATCAAGCTGCAGAATGCTGTGATGGCACCTAAGCTGGTGTTATGTCTAGAATAAAAGAATGCAGTGTCCTATGTGTCCATAGAATAGCTGGGATGGTGTTCCATCAGTTAGAATCCCTTTCTTTTTGCTGGTCAGTTATTCCTGGTTTGGCTTTCACTCTCCAAATCTTGCCTATGAAGCCAAAGATGTTAACAAGCTGAAACAACATCTTTAGGCTAATCTTAATCAGCATGCTTAGTAAGGAACAAATGACAGCTTATTCCTCAGTGCCTCTGGCAGAAACCTTTAAGGTGTATGCAATGAGTAGAAACTGAAACCTAAATAGATTTGAAAGTGCTTCTCTTTGTTTGGGATTATTTGACTCTTTTTGTTAACATACTTAGGTAACTGAACTCCAAGGCTGTTCTCTGATCTGTGTTTTTCCATTCTCTTTCAGTTTTAATTCAGCCACAAACTGTTCTCCGGATAAACAGCATTGAAATTGCTCCTGTTCTGTCATGACGAATTGTTGGGCTTGCTGTTTCAGGGCAATATGAAAACTGAAAAATATTTCAGTTGCATTTTTGTTGTTGTTGTCAATAAAGAAAACTATTATGAAATAACTTTTGTTCAAATATGATTTCTAACTTGATATTGGTTGTTGTGAAACTACTGTCTTGTGAAATTGGTGGTTAAGGAATGATTGACAAGATTCACCCTGCCCCGTCTGAGCTTGGTGTAGAATAACGTAGAAAAGACTATGCAGCTTATAACCCCACCAGCTTCACACACACACACACACAGAGAGAGAGAGAGAGAGAGAGAGAGAGAGAGAGAGAGACCGACCGAGACCCTGCAGCAGCCCAACAGCCATGTGTGGTGGGGTTGACTGATTTGCCTCATGTTGGCTGCCTGAGACTGGTGATGGTTTGATTTTTCCACATGACCCATTTCATGCTAAAACCTCTACCTGTAGTTTAAATATCAGAATGTGTTCCCATAATCATCACATATCAGTGAACTGAAGCAAATGTCTCATTTAAAACAAGCAAACATATTCTTAACTTGTTAACATGGTTGATATTGTTTTCTGTGCTGCAACAGTGCAGCCTAATCACCTCTGATTCAGCTCATTGCCTCTTGTGCTGCAAAGCAATCTGCGACTCTCCCAGTGTTGTTGCAGCTTCAGCCATCCTGGGCAATGGTCAGAGATTACTGCAACTGGGGTTTAACATCTGGAGGGTCCCAGATTCTCCATCCCAGCTCTGAAGCTAATGCTGTTGTTAAAAGTAAGTAGTTTTAAAATGTGCCACAGCATATTTTGTCTTGAGATGAAAATTGCTTTTTACTCACTTTGCTAATGCCATAATTGAGACCTCTACTTCAATCCTTCAGTACTCAAGTTTAATGAGCTGGATTAGCAATAGTGTTAGTTTCTTCCATTTCCTGATTCCTGCTGATGAAGAGAACCATTTCCCTCCTTCTGTCCTCTTTAGAGAACTGCAGAAAAACCACTTAGCCAAATACTAATGAACTGTAAGGAGCAGCCAGCCTTGTTCCATGGGAGATTAATTCATTGTTTGTCCGATGAGATATCTGTTGCCATCGATTTTGCAAGAGCACTACATAGTGTCCACCTACTGATCTATTTATTCCTCAGAATGCTTGCATAGCGCAGAACAAAGGCTGGCAAATTAGGTAACATTGCACTTTTAACTGGAGCAATTTTCATTGGTTTGTGTACTGGCTTTCACCTTTCACAAAGCCATTCGTCTGTTAGATTGGTTAGTCAGAATCTATCAATTAAGTTAAACTAGCACACTTTAATGGAGCTGATTTAGTCATGCTGAAGTCAATTTATGCATCTGGTATAATCTAGAACCTAGATGTTTGAATCTAAGGGCTGGTTCACAGAGACCAGCATCACTGATTAAACACAACAGACTGAACTTTTAACAATGCCGGTTATGCGATGCTTATCAATTTACAGTAGTCAGATCATATGTTGCCAATCAAGTGCATAGAAATAGGTGATGTTTTTGCATGTGTGAATCAGCCCTTACTCCTGCTGTTCAAATGTTTAAAGATCTCAGAGGCAAATAATAAAACAATGCACACGCAAATGGAATCACCTGCTGTCATGGAGGCTGCAGAAGATCTCTGTGACTCATTCAGTCCAAGGGTAGTTGGAGAGAGGTATGACTTCTGGTAGGGACGCGGGTGGCGCTGTGGTCTAAACCAACAGAGCCTAGGGCTTGCTGATCAGAAGGTCGGTGGTTTGAATTCCCGCAACGGGGTGAGCTCCCATTGCTCCCATTGCTCCTGCCCACCTAGCAGTTTGAAAGCACATCAAGTGCAAGTAGATAAATAGGTACCGCTCCAGTGGGAAGGTAAACGACGTTTCCGTGCGCTGCTCTGGTTCGCCAGAAGCGGCTTAGTCATGCTGGCCACATGACCCGGAAGCTGTATGCCGGCTCCCTCGGCCAATAAAGTGAGATGAGCACTGCAACCCCAGAGTCGTCCGCGACTGGACCTAATGGTCAGGGGTACCTTTACCTTTACCTATGACTTATGGTTAAAATGCTGAGGATTGTGCTCCACCCTTAAAGCCCATGAGAGAATGAATACAATGTTTTCCAGCTACAAGAAACTATAGCTTAATAGGTGTTTAAAATTCAGAGTCCGAGACTAAGCAGTGCTAGAGGTATACTCTTGGCATGATTTTATTTTTATTTTATTTTTTTGTACAACAGGGTATCTTAGAACTCTTTCTTCTGTCTGATTTATTTTCTCAGCATGACATGAATTCATTCTGGCTGCAAACAGAAAACATATTTTAACGGCTCAGTTCAGTGATGCTATATAAATGAAAAGAAGCCTGTTTCTGTTGGGGTAAGCGGGGGGCATATGGAGCTGAAATCTTTACTGGGAGGAAAGACTGGTAGTAATCTATTGCCCTAGCAAACATCTAGTTGGGGTTCAAGAAGCTAATGCTTAGTTACTGAATGCTAAGAAAAGAATGGGCTTTGGGCTATACAGACCCAAGCCCAAAAGCTAAGAACATACTGCCCATTGTAATTTCATAAAAGTCAGTGGTAGTGGGCATTACTAATTATTTCCATGTATATAGTGTTCAGGGTGTTTTAGGTAACATTATCTCAGTCATCCTGATATTATTTTTGTAGGTAGACCAGTATCCTCCCATGGTATAGATGGGCTTCTGAGACTAAGAGAGAGTTAAGACTGTAAGAGAGAGTTAAGACTGTGCACACTTATTGGGGAGTAACCCCCCTGAGCTTTTTCTGGGAATTCTCCAAAAAGGCTAACAAAAGACTCAGAAACAGTTTAATTAAGATGAAGATGTTTTGCCCAACACTGCATCTCAGCTACTGTCTACATTAAATGAGAATTAAAAGGGGTTGGGGAGGCAGAGTTGAGCTCAGGTTTGACTGGATAATCAAACTGGGATAACTCTGTGTGACCCTAAAGCCTTTAATGAACTGTATCACACACACACACACACACACACACACACATATCACTTGCTTAATATTGTCCTGTTTCTGGTTTTGTTAATGGCCTTTAAAAAGCATGGCCAGTGGCTACTAACAGAGCAGAACGGCATAAACCGCCAGAGAATGCTCTCAAGAATCACACGCAGTCTAATATCATTGACCTTAGCGACTTAGAAGAAGGCCAGAACATTCAGATAATTAGAAGTCAAAATGAATGAGGGTACAGCTTAATTAAGAGTTATTCTGACACAGGGAATCTCACAAGAAAATCTGGCTAATCAGGAACTGCAGATAATCATAGTTCAGGTTGGGAGAAACTGCTGCATTAGAATAATTACAAAGATTTATGAGATACATGCTGTGCTGCAATAACAGATAATGGCATTAATAAGATATTTCATTATACCTCCTGTACATCATTTAATTACATGGTGACAGTTTGTCTCGAGGAACTCCCCCCGGCCACTGCATCTTAAAAGCTAGTAATAATAAAATCAATCTCTGTCCTGAAAAAAGCATTATTGACTAGGATTTGGAATAGTATTATGACTACTGGTGCATCACGGTTCTAGCCTGAATACAATTTCTTTGACTCATCTGCTTTGTGATGAGTGGTTCTCTCTCTATCTACAGGATAGATATCTATCTACAGGCCTTTTTAGGGGGGGGTGTATAGAACCACTTTGTTGAGGATCATGGTTTCTGAGGCGAGTCCCTATTTCAGGAATTTTTACTGTTTGGAACAGACATAATTTTCTTGTTACTTTTCTGTAGACCTCAGAAACTTTCCATGTTAGTTTCTGCAAACAAACAAACCACCTCAGATAATTATTCAATCAGGTTAAATTTAATCGTACAAAATGGATGTGACCTTATTCGGAGACATGAAGGCAGCTCCACGCCTGGAGCCAAGACATTGCTGCAAATCATTTACCACTTTCCACTTCTTAGACCTCACCTCCCAGCTCCCTCCAAATCATATTTCTCAGTTTACCAACCCCTTTCCCCAAATAACCTGGATTTGCCATTTTCTTTATGGTATGAGTCAGCCTCTAAGATGGGGTTTGGAAATATGCAGTTCACAGACACATGACTTATTTGTACAGCACCAGCCTCTTGGTAAAATCCTATTGCTTTCTAAGCAACAGGAAATATAAAATGAAAAAAACAATTAAACCATGACGGTGATATGTCTGGATACAGTTTTCAAGCTGCTTTTTCCCCCAAATCTGAAGATTTCTATGCATGTCCCATTATTTTGAGAGCTACTATTAATTTTTCTAAGATGCATTTATTTGCTTATTGATTGATTGCTGTAAATTTATAAGCTGACCTTTGGCATAATGCTTCTAGACTGACAAACATTTAAAATGATAAAAACACACGTAAAGACCAGGCACAAAGCAAATCAATAAAGCTGCAGCCACCATCAGCCAATAAGGTAAAATCCATCAAAACCCATCAGACACAACTAAAAGCAACTACACAACATGCTGGAATGCTGGGGGAGAAGAAGGCATTTGTTTGGCATTTAAAGAATATCAAACACCCCATCAGCACTATACATTTAAACTCGTATTATAACATTGTAAGTCATGGCTTCCCCCAAGGAATTTGCTTCTCCACCCTGCCACCCCCACAGCATGCTCTCCAAATCTCCAATCCTTCAGAGCACATTTGGGAGAAGGAACACAGAAGAGAAGTTCTGTTGCACAAACAGAAACCCTTGCATTAAGCTACCTCTCCAGTTGCAAACGGTCCATGATATATTAACTCCATCTTGTTTTCAGCAAGTTGTTTTGTCCCATGTGAACCAATCTTCTATTACCACTAATTTTTAAGCATAATAATATAGTAGTTTAAAAACCAGTAATCCAATCCCGCCATGGCATTTAGAAATGAACAAAGCTTTTTCAGTCAGTCTTGGTTCTCCATTCCAAATTTTCCAAATGGTTTTCTGCCACCACTCTAAAATTATTCAGTCAGGCCTCTACAATCATGTCTATTCATACAGAGAAACAATATTTTTTGGTATACATCCATATTGGTCAAAACAAATTTTCCCCCAACCATGATAATTGAAGATTTGCCCAATTATCTTTCATAGCACTTCCTAGTAATTTCTGGTGTTTATCGCAAGAGCTGAGTCATCAGCATAATGTTGCATTTTCAAGCCTTGTTTTCTGTAAGTTGGGGTGGGCAACTTTTTGGCTCAGTGGGCCAGATCCTTATCAGGATCAGTCTTGTGGGCCAAATGTAACAGGTGGGTGGAAAGGCCTGACATCTTGTGCAAGGTGCTTTGAAGTCCCTAAGCTGGTACTTCAAAGCACCTTCTAAGGCTAAATGCAAACTCCTTGGTAACAGCATACCCTCACAGTCTTCCCTTCTTCGCCCCACAGAAATGCCCTTTCATTTGACCTTTTTAAAGTATTTTTATTAAATTTTATCCCCATAACCCAAATAACAAAATAGAACTTCATGATATAAAAACCAAACCAAGGATGGCATGGGATGTTACATTAATAAGAAAAATTAATAATTAAGAACTACCTTGAATTGAGCATAAAGTCACTTGAATACTGGCTCTGTCTCCAGCAATCCACCCGCTCTCAGGACAAAACCTCTACTCCAAACCATCGCCAGTTGGCACTACAGTAGTCTAGCCTTCAGGTTATGAATCCATGAGTGATGGTCGCTATATCTGAACATGAAAGAAAATATGTCAGCACTTCCGGGCATTTTTCTCTCTGTAGATAAGAAACTGGAGTTGGTAACCTGATAGATTGCATGCAAGTTTCGCATACCGAAGAGATGAGGTTCTTTGCTCAAACCTGTAAATTAAGATCTGCAGTGATATACAGCTGCTTTGAGTTGTTCCCAATGACAGTACAAGGAAAACAGCTGGGAAGTATGTAAACTACAAGTGGTTCGAAATGACTTGCAAGTTGTTTGGGGTCATCGTTATTTATAATACTCAAAATATAACCAGTCTTCATATTGCGTTTGGGAAAACAGTCATCTGATGGAATACAAGGAAATAACAGTTATATGAATGTGTTAGACAAAATGTTAATAAAAATGCATCAATAGCCATAGCTACCTCACTGGGAGTGGAATTCAGGACTCTCTTGACTTTTCTGGTTCTGAAAATGAACAGGATAAATTTATGAGTTCTAACAGGCTGCCTTTGTTGTAACCTCTTGGGGCTAGCAAGGATATTTCCCACTCCTACAAATGCTGGTGGGATTCTTCCCCCTTTTATTGGCAGCATCAGAACAAGCTGCATATGGAGATAGGACGGAGCCAGTTATAGATGGAAGAATACCTGATATAAGGCATTATAAAGCATTATGTGCTAGAATACAGGCAACGACCAATTTACATGGGTTCAATATGTGTGTGGCCATGGACGTGCACATTGTGGCGACCCAGAAGTGGCTGGAAAATGGGGGACAATGGGCTTATGTGTGCTCTGCTGTCGCATGTGATGACCTCGAGATTGAAGAGGCCAGTCCCCTGTGTTACTGGAGGAATCACAAATCTGGATACATTCCCTCATTGGAAAGAGGGAAGTCCAGAGCAGTGACTATCTCATTGACACAACGGACAGCCCTCACAGGGGTGGTCAAAAGCAGATCATCAATTTTCTCAGCAAAAGAGAGCAAATGCTCCAATCAGTCCTGATGAAGCAGATGTACCTCCCGCAGCAGATACTGACTGGGTGGTGGCAAGACCAGAATGGTAAAGCATGCAGAGGTGCCGCAGGCAGCCTCCCTTGTGGGTAGACATGTTGGGCTCCCAGGAGATGTTAATGATGCAGTTTAAGCTAGTTTGTTGTCACAGTCAGAGTGCAACACTAAGGGCAGGGAGATCCAGCTTCAAATTCCCACTCCCCCATGAAGATCACCTGGGCCAGTCAGCATCTCTTACCACAACCTAGCTTACAGGATTTTTATGAGGAAAAAATGGAGGAGGTGGGGACTATGTACACCACTCTGGGGTCATTGGAAAAGTCATAAAGAAAGAAACGCGTTTTCACAATGCACAGGGATGAGGAACCTGTGGCGCTTCAGTTGTTGGTGGACTACAAATCCATTCATCTCTGGCCATTGACCATGCTAGCTGGTGCTGATGGGAGCCGAAGTCCAACAACATCTGGAGGGCCACAGCATCCCCACCCCTGTATGACTAGTTCCCTCTTGGTATACAACCTGAAAATGACTATACTTGCCCCACCAATTCTGACATTCTCTGCTCTAACCCTCCTCTAACTCTACTGCCTCCATAGAACTATACAGGCTATGATGTCAGCAAAGGAAGCAATTGTCTGAATTCTAAACCCAGGATTTTTAGTCCATTTGTGTGTGCGCATGGCACATCCTTGGCTGCCAGAATCTGAAGATGAATTGAACTCTGCTTTGGCTTCCTGCTGCCTTTTAGGGGGATAGTAAAAACAAACGTGTGCATATTATTAAACACCCGATTGAATATTTGCAAAGTTGGAGAGGGTGTGTGTGTGTGTGTGTGTGTGTGTGTGTGTGTGGAGCAAGGGAAGGAAAATGTTACAGTCAGTTTCTGGAGCAAGGTTGCTAAAAGAAATAAGCAGTGCTGCTTTGTAAACAGAATCCATGTTGCACCGTGACAGCCATGCTGTGCTTCATAACCTTACATGGCAAAAGAAAGGCTGCATTACAGAAAAGAAAAGAAAAAAACCCTTGGAGGTAGAATTATGAAACTCTGGGAGTCAGTTTCATTTCTAAATGTCATGCTGTTGTGGTTCTCAGCCCAGTCTGTTCAGTGTCTGCACTATTCACATTGTCCTTTGTATGGCAAAAGGATCCGCTGCCCACAAGAAATGTAATACCTCCCCTATGTATCGGAATGATTGGAGGGCACCTGAAATGTTTAGATAAATCCTAAGGTTGCCTAAACAAGAGTGCTGCTTGAATAGGGTTACAGAGACGGGAGGAATGCAAGCTCAATGCAGATAACTGGGATCAAAAGTAAAATAAATAAATAAATTCAGGAGCCCTGGGAGGCAGTCTCTTGGATACCAGTGGCACAAAAGGGATCTTTGTAGGGGGAGTCCTTTTCAGTTACAATAGACCAGGCTAGGCGGGCAACAATCTTTTTGTTTTAAAAAAAGAGAGTCTAGCAGCTCAATTTACAATGTGTTTAAGATGGAGTCTTGAAGGCTGCCATCCCAAGTGAAGCAAAACTCTTGCTAAAGACTCACTTCTGAGTAAATGTGCCCAGGGTTGGTGTCACATGTCTTGTGCCTCACTTGCCCAAGATCTGAATGCCTGCCCCCAGCTTGACACATCACTCCTCAGAAAATAACAAAGTTCTTGATTTTATTTATAAAGGTCTGTAGAGGTACTGCAGCTTAAGGAACCAGACCGGGAAAGGGGAAGGATTGAGGGCGGTGGGGGAAATGGCAGGAGTAGGGAAGAAAGTGTGATGAACATTCATTTGTAATGTTTTTGAATCCGGAGTTCTAGAGAGCAGGGCTGGGGAGCCTTTTGGGTACAGCATTAATCTAATATTGGCCAGCTGGCTACAAATAAAAATGCACCTGTGATTTCTTTCATAGGCACACTCTCTCCAACAAAGAATTTGCTGAGAGGCTACATATATGGTTAACCAAGCAGGTGGTGCCTGGCTGTGGGATGATTTCTTGAGGAAGTAGAAGTTGGCACTTCCTGCTCTCAGGTTTTTCTCCTGAAGTGTGATGCCTTATGCAAGGCTGGGGGGGGGGGGGGTCTGTTGCCTTCCAGATGTTGCTGGGCCACAAAACTCCCATAATCCCTGAGCACTGGCCATGCTGACCAGAGCAGGTGGGAGTTGGAGTCCAGCAAATATCTGGAGCATCAGATTTCCCACCCTGCTTTAAAAAATGGCACTACTGGACTGAACCAAGACAAGCTTAAGAGAAAAAATGCAAGATCGAAATGTGGCTGATGGGCTTTGTTTAACTTGGTGGTTCACAAATCGTGCAAGTTTGCCCTGAAATGTATTTAGGAACTCACAGATCTGATCACTGGTGAGATCTCTGTGTTATGCTCCTTATGAGTATGCAGAAGCATGAAACAGGCTTGCATCTCACATCACCAGGGGAAAAAACACCCAAATAAGTCTTGCCAGTTCTTTACAAATCCTCAGTGGAGAAAATATGTTCAGACTTTGGATGCAAATGTATTGTAGTCCCCTTTCTCTTTCTTAGGAAGTTCTGTTGGAAACAGACTGCTGGAAACATTTATTCAGGTTCTACTTGGGAAAAAAGCCTTGCATTTCCTCCCTAGGCTTTGTGATTTATCTCCTGCATTTCAAGGCAAATTTGCATAACACTCACTAAACTCCCTTCTTCAGAGATGCTGGTTTCCCTCTAGGTCCAAGGAAGGCAAAGCAGCATTTGATGTTTTCTTCTTCACAAGTTGGGAGGATCAGCAGTATTGGACTGAGGGGGTAAGCTCTCTGAACTAATTTTAAATTCATCAGTCAGCAAGAAGCAAGCTTGTTCTGTTTCAGCCTACCAGGGCCCAGCCTATAGGATGCAGGGAAAGTTTTGAGTTACCTTAAATCTTAGTCAAGTAAGGACACTTTGGATTATACTGCAGATATATGCAGCACTTTCCATCTCTTCCAGGTAAAGATGTCAAATTTTCCTCCAGCAAACCACCTGCAAAGAAAAGCAGAAATTCGACATCTGAAGTTTTCCTGCATCTGCATGCTGGAACAGCTTCACCTGATTTAATTTCTGTTTGTCATATAGCCATTAAAGGAACAAGAGTACAACAAGGGGGAAAGCTTCACAGGTTCTTTGAAAGACCATTTTGCCATTTGCTGGCCATGGGAAATCTGGCAACATACAACTTCTAACCTATGGTCTTCTGGTCAGCCCATGTACTGTCACATACAGGGCTCAGGTTTGGGCATTCCACTGCAAACTCTCAATATTGATGTTAGTTATGACATTCCAGATGCTAAATCCTGGATCTGCCTGTGCAAATGCACCATTGCCTAGAAGTTAGCATAGTTTTGGGTGTCTCCTAGGGAGAGGTAGCATCCATCAGTGGTAGAATGTTTGCTGTGGGATGCCCTCCTAAGAGAGGTTTGTCAATTTTTGCTCTCTTTTTTTGGCACCAGGTGAACTCTCTCTCCAGCTCTCTCTTTAATTATCCTAGGCTTTCAAGATGTGCTTCCAGGGCTAATGGAATGTGTGCGAGTGACCATGTGAAAAAGGCTGTTTGTTGGACACTGAAACATACCTGAGGAACATGTATTTGGGAAAGAGAAATGTGCAAACCTTTACAATGGGTGTCTCCAAGACCCTCAGAAGAAAGCCAACAATATGGATTCCAAAGCCCAGTCTGCACTTTTTGTATTCAGATTCTCTCAAACCTCCTATTATTCTTCTGTCTGTGCCTATCTGCCAATTTAGGATAAATAACACTTCATACATCTGATGGTATGCTTATACACCACAGAGATCATCAACTTTTTCAGACATTTGCAAATGGGAAAAACTGTACTGGGCGCTACACACACAGCACGACCTATTATATTAGCTACAATATAATTCTTCAAGCCTAATCAAAGTGAGGAGAAGGGAACGCTGCGGGCATCACGGAAAGCTTCTGTGGGCACTTGTGTGCCCATGGGCGCCGCACACGGACCAGTCTCTAAGGGGCCACAATACTCTTTTATTGCTTTGGCTGCAATTGACCTACCACCACCCATCTGGAAACCATTCAGTCAAATAAGCAAGAGCGAGGCGCGCTGGCAGCTACTGCTGCTGCTGCCCAGAGATGGGCTGTGAGAGCAGAGCAGCTCCCTTCGCCGATGATGATGATGTTGATGTCACGGCGGGAGTCGTTCCTCAGCTGCCCTGCCTGTGACCCTGGAGGGAGCAGGAGAGATCCGGCCGGCAGCCCCTCCGTTTCCTCCTGCCCGAGGCGGGAGTGCGGCCAGGGCCTCTGGGGCTCTCTGAGGCTTGCGGCTTGTCTGCGGGTTCAACCTCGTGGTCTTGCTGGGACCGCGGGGACTCCCCCCCCCCCGTCTCCCTCTCTCGCACTTGGCGCTTGTGCGACCCCGGGAGGAGCGAGCTGCGCGCACCCCAGCCCCCTCCTGGGCGGAGCTCGCCGCTGCGCTCTTCCGAGAGTCGCCGCCGGGACTGCTGCGCGCTCGCCCGGGCAGTGGCGCGGCGGAGCTGGAGCCGACAAGGCGCGCGGAGATCGCGGCGGCTGATCCGCGGAAATCGCGCCGGCTTCGCAATGAGCTTCCCTCGGCCCTTGCGCCGATCCGTCAGCCTGAGCTCTGCGCGGACCCTGAGGCTCGTGGTGCTGGGACAGGGCGCCGTGGGCAAAACAGGTACCGTCCTGTCCACTCCCGGGGGTGCGGGTGTCCTTAAGCCCAGGGGCAGGGGGGACGTTTCGCCACTCCTTCCCTCTCGGGGTGGGTAACCCACGTCCCTTCCTTCTCCACGTGGAGGGCCGGCCGGCAGCGCTCTCTTTCCAATCTGTAGAAATTGTCCCCTGCAGGCTGCGCTCCCGCCATTAGCGCCAAGAAGAAACTTTCCGGCTCGGCTAAGATCTTCTTCCTGGGTCTCGGATCTACAAAAGGCGCTGGCTCTGAGACAAGCCCTCCTTTCGCCCCAAAACACCTTAAAAATAATCTCTTTAACAATCGCCAAACTGAGCCGCAAAAAGCAGGGAGGGTCCCGCTGCCGCTCTCTCATCCTTCTCCTCTAGAAGTTAAACTCCCCGCTTGCAAACCGAATTTGCTGCTGGAAAAGAGGGTTCATTGTGTGTCCCCCCCCGGCCCGGTCCGCTACCCTTCCTCACTTCTAACGCCTCGACGGGGCAGCCCCACCCATTACACAGACGTGGGGGTTCCGCGGACGTTTCCCCGCAAAGTGTGGCCCCTTGAACCCCTGTGGACCTGCCGGAGCCAGTCGGGTAGAGAGAGTAGAAGACATGGCCGCTCGCCCTTCTTTCCACTTTCCCCTTCTCCAAGTCTCATCTCGGTACCTGGTGAAGGACCACCTGGAGGGCACCATGTTGGCAAAGGCTGATTTGGAGGGTTGCAGACTCCCCGGGTGTCTGTTGATGTATATGTTTAACTTGCAAAGCAAAATTCCCTACTCAACATCTGTTTTAACAGTCAAGGAGTGATTGGTTTGTGCAGTGGCTTAGCGTGGGGGTGCAGGGGGGGCCGGCCGCACCGGGCACAACATCTGGGGGTTAGGGTTAGGGGGTGCAAATCCACGGGTTAGGGGGCGCAAATCCAGGGGTTAGGGGGCGCAAATCCAGGGGTTAGGGGGCGCAAATCCAGGGGTTAGGGGGCGCAAATTACTTGCCTTGCCCCGGGTGCTGACAACCCACGCTACGCCACTGGGTTTGTGTCCAGTGATCCCAAGGACTGCCACTGCGCTCCTCACCTCATCCAGCCATCTTTACCAGGCTCCCAGTGACAGGGAAACCTCAGATAGCCCACCAGAAATTGGCTAGTAGTGGGCTACGGTTTGGCTTAGTGTACATATTGCCTTGTATTTCTTGCTTTAATTACTTTTGTCATTTAATCCCACTCATCCTCAGGGGAGTGCAGGGCGGTGGTGCAGCTGTGTTGCTTTAGACTCCGGACTTAATGGTTTCATGTACCACAACCTCTTTAGACAATGATGTGCATTACTTCAAAATGTGACAAGCCAGTGCTGCTGCATTCGGGGTGGGAGGCTTCTGCTCATTGTGCTGCGTAGGGTCCTGGACGTCTGTCTGTCTCAAAGCCATGCCTTGATAGCACCCTTGGTTCAGGGAAGCATATATGCCGTCTCTTCCTAAACAACAACCCTATTGGGTAGGATGGCCCAAAGCCATGTGTGCTTCATGATGAGACAGGGATTGGGCAAAGTCAGACACTCTTATCTGCTGCGCTGCTCTGGTTCTCCATGAAGTTAGGCTAAGAGACCTATGGCATGCTTAAGCCCACCCGTTGAGTTTTATAACCAAGGAGGGAATTGAAATGGGACATTCTGACTTAACTTAATTGTTCTCAGGGTACTTCCTACAAAATGTGCCCCCCACCCCTTGTTGACATCGAGAAAGTTGTAAAATGATGTTTGAAAGAAGTAGAGGAAAATGCCTCCTTCAGCTTCTTTCATGTGTTCAAACATGGGAGGAGATCAAAAGGAAGGGCATTTACAAAGCAGCTTTTTCATCCAGAGGATCAAACGGCTCAGGACCGCAATATCGCAATACTGTCCCTCTGTGTTCATCATCTGAGGCTCTTCTTCGTGTGCCTCCTCCATGTGAGGGTGGCAACACGAAAACAGGCTTTTTCTGTAGTGGGTCCCCATTTGTGGAATGCTCTTTTTAGGTTTTTTTTAGGTGCCAAGTGAAAATTTTAGGTGCCAAGTGAAAATATTCTTCTTCAACCAGGCCTTTGGCTGATTAATATTCTACAGCCTTTTAAATGTGTCTGTGGGAAGCAAGGGTTATTGTTTTGTTGTTTCTGTTTTAACTATTCATTTGTGTTTTTACCTTGTATTTTATTCTGTGAACTGCCTTGAGATCTTGTGATGAAAGGGCGGTATATAAATTTAATAAATAAAATAAATAAAAAATCAAGATCCTTTGCAGGTTGAAAGGACATAGATGGTTGTTTCAACAGACCCATATAGGCATGTTGCACATTTCCCTGTGCAATGGGATGTTCTGGGGTGTAATTTCTTTGGATAAAAGAGCACTGGAGACATATGATGCCTTTGCAATATATGCTTTATTTACAAATGTACAACTAGAGTATAGTTGAAAGCAAGCAGACTCCTGAAAACAAATAGCAGATTCCCAGAGGCATAGCAGATTCTCAGAGATCTGTGCACTTCCAGTTTTTCAGATAACTAGGAAAAGCTACATAAGACTTCAGTGCTTTCATTTTGGAGGAAAAAGAAACCGCAATGCCTCCATCCTGAGCGTGCTCTTAGTTTAGATGAAGACCCTGCACTTGTGTTCTCCTGGAAATTGCTCCCTCCTGGCTGCTTTTTGTCATTGAATGTGATGTTTACTGCAAACAAAACCAGTGGGCAAATAGCAGCCAAGTAGGTGATGGGATCTGGATCAGGAGCACCTCTTTAGATAAGGATTCCCAGCTGCTGTAACTCCAAAATAACAGCAGCTAGGGTAACCAAGCTTATGTTAAACTACTAATATCCTATGTAGTTTGGCCCTAACTCTAGCTAGAAACTCTCAGTGGCTCTTTTCCTCTTTTCCTTCATCCTTCTGTGTCTGTCCATTGTTGGCATCCAGTCAGAATCCATAAACTGGCTGGTTCCTGTTCAGGAAAATAACCCACAAGCAATTGAAAAAAAAGTCTTCTTCCTGAGTACTCATGCACAGGGCTCAATCCAGCCAAACTCACAATACCCCTCCCCTATCAAGAGATGAGTTAAATGTTTGTGGCTGCCAGCGTTGCTCAGTAAAAGACAACATAGCATGTTAAGAAGAACAAAGAAAATGCAAGACGATACATGACATCATCAATACATGTTTGGTTTGTTTCCTCTGGACTAAAACAAATTAACTCTCACCATTCAGATCACCAGTATTGGCAAAAGGGCAATGTCTAACCCTTGAAGAAGGCTCTTGCCCTGGGCATACCAGTTTATATCCTATTTAATTTCATGTTCATTAGGATGTCCTCAGCCACAGCCAGCCCCTCTCCTAGTCCTCCATCACTTGGGTGAGTTTCTAAGATGAACAAAGCTAACATAACATGACGATGCAGAGAATCTCTCTGTACTGTTTTCCTAGAACTTCATTCCAAAAAGAAGTATCACCTAAGGCTTTGTCATTAGCATTTGCTATTTTGTAGCAGGTTTGTATTTTTCCCAGGCACCCACTAACCCCCTCCACCTTGTACTATGTATGTAATCAAAACACTTATTTCTGAAAATGCCATCCCACAGTTTCCCCTGGTGAGGATAGTATTTCTCTTCATCCAGAGGCTGCACAAGAGGACTCCACTTCTGTTGCTTTTCATGCTGCTTGGCAAAGGATCCAGACACAATGGATGTGTGTGTTGCACAGTTTGACTGCAACATAGCTGATTTCTGTTTCACAAATAGCTGGCACGGGGGAAATTGTGGGGGCTGAGTCAGCTCGAGAGCATGGTGAAGTTATTTGAGCACTCAAAGTATTATTAAAATGATACATATATTGTTATTCTGAGATTCCCATTGTGGACATTTGTTGCGGGCTAAAAAGTGAGGTTCAAGTACAGGTTGTCTCTTTAATCTTTAACAGGGCCTTTTCTCTTTCCAACTGCTACCTCAAAGGAGTCACTTATAATGGCAGGCTTAGATTTCCACTAGTTGTGAAAGCAATGATGTTAAATTAAGCAGCCCTATAGGAATGTGCCCACACCAAAGGGTGGAATTCAGCTAGCGAGTCCCATCAGCGCAAGACATGTGTGATGGGGCTTCTCCTTCAGTGCCTACTCGCTGCAATGCCCTGTGAAATTAGCTCTGGGTGTTGGTAGCCAAATTAGATTTGGCTAATCCTAGAGATTTGGCTAATACTTTCTTGGGCTCAATGATCACTGCAGATGGTGACAGCAGCCACGAAATTAAAAGACGCCTGCTTCTTGGGAGAAGGGAAATGACAGGCCTAGACAGCATCTTGAGAAGTAGAGACATCACCTTGCCAACAAAGGTTCGTATAGTTAAAGCTATGGTTTTCCCAGTAGTGATGTATGGAAGTGAGAGCTGGACCATAAAGAAGGCTGATCGCCGAAGAATTGATGCTTTTGAATTATGGTGCTGAAGGAGACTCTTGAGAGTCCCATGGACTGCAAGAAGGTCAAACCTCTCCATACTGAAGGAAATCAACCCTGAGTGCTCACTGGAAGGACAGATTGTGAAGCTGAGGCTCCAGTACTTTGGCCACCTCATGAGAAGAGAAGACTCCCTGGAGAAGACCCTGATGTTGGGAAAGATGGAGGGCACAAGGAGAAGGGGACGGCAGAGGATGAGATGGTTGGATAGTGTTTTCGAGGTTACCAGCATGAGTTTGACCAAACTGCGGGAGGCAGTGGAGGACAGAGGTGCCTGGCGTTCTCTGGTCCATGGGGTCACGAAGAGTCGGGCACGACTAAACGACTAAACAACAACAACAACAATCCTAGAGGGGCCCCAGCAAAGCAACTTTAGTCCGCACTGCTTAAAACATTTGGGTCTAGCAGACCCAATTTGAGTGGCATGACTCAAATTGATTATATATATATATATAAAATCAATATATAAAGTTTGAGAGTCAGTTGCACAGATGTTGTAAAGGTGTGGTGATCTGTCATGGAACAACCCCAGATGTTGAAGAAGATAGCAGTGGTTAGCCAGACCTTGTTGCTGGTTGTGAAGGGGGCCCCATGACAGTTCGGGTTTCAGGACCCCCAAAATGTGGGTTTGCTACTGCCTGCCTCCTCAGCTTTATTTGTTTTGCTACCCCCTTGGTTTCCTGGCCTACAGTGTCTAGGTCTCCAAAGCCCCCTGAAAAGTTCATTCTTTCCCTTCCCAACAGCAAGTAGCCCCTTGTGTTCCTCGTCCTGTGTGAAGATTTGATCAGCTGAAGGGACCTTTCACATCTGTCCTAAGGATGGCCCAGTTTGCCAACATTTTATTGTTGACAGCTCTCCCTATCCTTGAGCAGCAGATAACCCCTGAGTGTGGCACGGAAGATACAGGCATCATGAAGTTTTAAACTAGTATATATAAGATTTCCTGATGAAACTGGGAAAACATGCTGAGGCTGAAAATACAACCAGGTTTCCAGTGTTAAGTTTCAAAGAGTGCTCCTTTCCGATTAATTTCCCTTGCTTCAGGAAGAAAGGAAACTTCACAATTCACTGCAGATGCAATGTGGTTTCCCTAATCATAGCCAATGCAGGTTTCAGTGCTTCGGCTGAAGATGCCCTAATAAAATTGTCCGCTTCCCCATAGAGTGCCAGAAGTTGAATAGCAGGTTACTTTCTTTGATGTAAATGAAAATGTGCCACTTTAATTTGGAACTTTCAGAGGGGTGGTAATGTTAGTCTGTTGCAACAGAAATAACTTCTGGCAACCTGGAGATCAACATATTTATTAAGCTTAAGATTTTGTGGATTAGAGTCAATTTCATCAGATGCAATCCTCAGTGGATAGGTGCTTATACATTGGTGTAAAGGGTGCCGGGGGGGGGGCGGAGAGCAGGTGTTGGAATCAAATAACAATGCAACGCAAAATCTGTTGTCTGTGACAGTTACTTGGAGCATACATGCATGTAAAACAAGTACAGTGAGCCCACACAGCAACAGTAATTGTTGGCTTTAATTAGGAAAGCGTGAAAAAAAGTTGAACAATTAAAGTTAACCTTTTTGGTGGTGTAATTTTTTTATTACATTTTTCAAACATTTTCGCAATAGTAAAGGTAAAGGGACCCCTGACCATTAGGTCCAGTCGTGGCCAACTCTGGGGTTGCGGCGCTCATCTTGCTTTATTGGCCGAGGGAGCCGGCGTACAGCTTCCGGGTCATGTGGCCGGCATGACTAAGCCGCTTCTGGCGAACCAGAGCAGCGCACAGAAACGCCTTTTACCTTCCCGCCAGAGCGGTACCTATTTATCTACTTGCACTTTGACGTGCTTTCGAACTGCTAGGTTGGCAGGAGCAGGGACCGAGCAACGGGAGCTCACCCCATTATGGGGATTCGAACTGCCGACCTTCTGATCAGCAAGTCCTAGGATCTGTGGTTTAGACCAGAGCGCCACCCACGTCCCGTGGTGAATAATCTTCATCAAATAGTTACATGGTTTCATAAACCCTTCTGCAGGGTTTATACTCACACCTTTTCAACTGCATTTTATCTTTATCAATTAAAGTTAACATTTTAGCTGAGCTCTGTATTTTGATATCAGTATATAAATATGGGAAGAAGGCTCATTTTAATCAGTCAGCCAGTCGTTTGATTTGTATGCCTGTTAAAACTATGGTCAAAGCAGCTTACAATATTTGAAGGATTACACAATTACAAACAACAAAACAAAAATAAACATCAAAAAGTAAACAACCAAACTGAACACTTTCTATGTAAATCATAAGCAAAGATACATAAAATTAATAACAGCAACAACCCCCCTACCTACAAATCCCCCTTCAGTGGCCTCAGCTTTTGTAGCTGGCCCTCCCAGTCCACATGGAAAATGCCAGCAAGGCAGGGAGCAGGTCTTCCTGGACTCACAGCCAATATGGGTTTCAGTAATGGGAGTGATCAGTAATTTTGTTTTAAAAGGCAATCCAAACAGATAATTTGGCAACAGCAGCGTGCGCTGCTCACCACTAAGGGAGGCAATCCACAGCACTGATGTATTTATTCACCTTTGCAAATCCCCATATAGCATATACTGTACACAAGTGTTGAAGCATGTCTCCCTAGGAGTTGCAGTCGTTGAATTTTTAGACTAGGAGAGTCAAAAGGAATTTCACAGAAAGAAGCTAGACATTGCATTGCACCCATAAACCATATTGAATGTCATAAAGTCCTGAATCAGCAAGAGGTTCCTCGTGGGTAGAGCCACTGTGTGTATTCTCACCCCTGCCCAGCTGCTTGCTTGCAGCATTGAACAGACTCATCTGTATAAAAGTTCTTACCATTGAGTAATTGCAAGTGAGATCTTTCAAAAAATAAATAGCAGATGGCAAGTGCAGTTGCTACTATTGTCACCTGAACACATAGCTCATTCAATTACTTCCCCCAGAGAATCCCAAGAATGGTAGTTTGTTAAGGGAACTTGGAATTGTATGGAGGGGAAATTACAGTTCCAAGATTCTCTGGGGGCAAGCCTTGTGCTTTATATGTGCATTAGATTCACTTTAAATGTATGGGGTGGATCTACAGATACTTTAGTCAAGGGGGAAATGTAGAATGTTTGAAAGATTAAAAAAATTAAAAAGTAGAAAATCCCAAAGAATTTAGTAAGCAGGAAAGTGTGGTTGATCTGGACATTCTCACCAGTCAATTTTAGCAGTGTAAAGCAGTTACTCTTTATGACTTCAACCCAGGAATGGGGAACTTATTGATTCCAACTCCCACTTGCCCCTTGGCATGGGCGTAGCCAGGATTTTTGTTGGGGAGGGCAGAACCGATGGGATTGGTCAAGTTAAGTATTTCTACTGTTTTACTTGATCTAGGGGGGCAGCTGCCCCTCCACCCCCCTTGGCTATGGCCATGCCCCTTGGGGATCATTACCGAACCATAGGTGGATCCATAAGGTGGATCACAACATCTGCAGCACTACCATACAAATACATGCCCCTCCCTCAATAATAATCAGGAAGTGGTTTCCAAAATGCATGTTTGGACTAAAGGTGAAGGTCTGAAAAGGTGTTTGACTGATGATCTTGCCCAATATGATCTATTGTGTTTGGCAGTATCTTTCCAGGGTCTCAGCTAGAGATCCTTCTTTGCCTTGCCATCACAGATAAATTTAACTGAGATGCCAAGGATTGAGTGTAGGACCTTTTGCATGCCAAGCACGTACGCTTTCACTCAGCTACGCCCCTGTCCTGACATTTGTTTGAGTTGTAGCTTGTAGTGGTAGAGAGAGAAAAATACTAAGACTTTCTAAAACCAGTGCTGGTTGTGGCAATTTACACTTAGACAGGCTGTCTAGAAATGTGGAATAAGCCTTTCTCATGGCTGGAGCATAGAATTGGATTGTCTAGGAGCCGTGGGGAGAGTGCGAGTCTCTGCTCATACCTTATTTTACTGAGATGGAGGCCTTATTCATGTGGTCATTTATGATGTAGGAAAGAGGTGCGATGCAATTCCCCCCCCCCCCCAATCACTTTTGCATGATGAACATTTACAGAAACTCCAGGATAAAAGCAACCTGCTGCTTAACACCACTTGATTTTATAGATGTTTATTGTCTGTTTTGTAATTGCAAGCCACCTGGAGACCTTGTTTACAGACAAGATCAAGGGATACAAAATTTCAAGCAAAAATAAAGACTAGATTATGAACTGTAAATCTAAAGCTGTCAGAGTAACTCAAGTGGAAAAGGATTTGCTCTTACTTCAAAATCTTGACCCAATTACAACTTTCCCACTTAAAAACTTTTTTCTCAATCTCATTGCTTACAGGCAGAACTGAGGTTCTCTCTATATGAATTTCACCAGCATGCAGGATGCTTTGATCTGTGGAGCGGAGACATCAGTCGGATCAGCTGTTCCCTATAAAAATGCTAGTGTAGGGGTGGGTAACCTTTTTGGCTCCACAAGTGAAATTTGATAGGTGCGCAGGGCTACCCAGTTGTCAGTCAAATGGCATCACTGCATTGTCTAGCCCAGGCTTCCTCAACCTCGGCCATCCAGATGTTTTTGGCCTACAACTCCCATGATCCCTAGCTAGCAGGACCAGTGGTCAGGGATGATTTGAATTGTAGTCTCAAAACATCTGGAGGGCCAAGGCTGAGGAAGGTTTGCTCTAGCTGAAAAGGTTTAGTCATACATAAAGACTGGAATTGTAAGTAGCTTTTAAATGGCATGTTATCTTGTAACAAATTTCTTTCTAACAGTTTGTAATAACTATTACAGTGGTACCTCGGGTTAAGTACTTAATTCATTCCGGAGGTCCGTTCTTAATCTGAAACTGTTCTTAACCTGAAGCACCACTTTAGCTAATGGGACCTCCTGCTGCCGCCGCGCCGCCAGAGCACGATTTCTGTTCTCATCCTGAATCAAAGTTCTTAAACTGAAGCACTGTTTCTGGGTTAGCGGAGTCTGTAACCTGAAGCGTATGTAACCTGAAGCGTATTTAACCTGAGGTACCACTGTACTGCATTTGACTCCTAGTAAAAAATATGCTTTCAGTCTTCAAAGCTGTCTTCTAAAGACACACTGCCATGTGTGGGTGGGGGCAGGGTGGGGCAAACTTTGCAAGGGCTGGTGTGTGGGTAGCTTCAGGGTGCTCACTGGGCCTCTTCCATTTCTGCCACCTGAGGCAGCTGCTTCACCCTGCCTCATGGGTGGGCCTGCCTTGGCCCTACCTGTCTTGGCAAGCAAGGTTCAAGGAGCCCTGCCAGTGTGGGCCTTTGAATCTTCTCCATTAGTTCCAGAAGCAGGACTTATTTTGCTGCAGAAACCCTCTCTCACTGGGCAGTTTTCCCAGAATCATTGGATTTGCTTAACCGTGTGCATAAGAGTCTGACATGACCAGACCTTTGTTTGGAGAAGTACAAGGATGGGGTGCAGGTGGGGATGGTGAGCAGAAGAAGCTCCAAGTTGCAACTTGGCAACCCTAAGGGCACTTAGTTTGATCTAACCACAGGATCTCTTTCAACAGGCTTTCGTTTATTATGAGGCTCTTGGTAATAGGATATAACTTAGATAGTTGGATTTATTATATTTTTAAGGTGTGTTTTTTTTCACCTGCCTGGAGCTCTTGAGAGTAGGATGAAGGGAACAGAAGTAAGTCACCAGAGCTAATCTATTCTGTAAAGGCTTCTTGGTTTATAAAGGCACCCCAGCTTGATCTGCCTCTAAAACCATTAAGTGTTTGGTTTATCCATCAGCGCCCACATCACACTTTCTTTAAATGTTACCTACAGCAAATTCTGCTCATGTTCAAGATGAATAGTTGGGCCTGGTCTCCTTTTCAACCTCCGCCTCTCTGGCCTTGACTCCTTCCTTGTAATAGGACCTTCTGTTGTGTGTTTTTCCCCCTTGACATTTTTAATCTGTTTAATTGGGTTCTTAATATAGACCCATGCACTTTAGCTTTGGGAGTCTGCCCAGTTCCTGCTATTGATGCAGGCACTTCCCAGAACTCTAGATTGATTTGTTCCACTGTCTTTCCCTTTGCCAGTGCAATCCTTAAAAGATGCAAGTAATTACAGGCTGCTGCATTTTGTTGCTTTACTCACCTGTAATATGGCACTCCATGGGTTGTCATTTCATAGCTATTTCTAGAAATTGCTCTCGAACTAAGCCCGACCCTCCTCACCCTGATGTTTTCCTTTGAGTCCTCTTTTTGCTCTGCCATGCCGTCAAGACTGAATATATACCTTTCTATAGGGCAGAATATTGTGGTGATGCAATTCTGGGGAATGAGGGGTTTGGGGGCTCCCCTTTATCTAGTCTCCACCACCAGCTAAATATCTGCATCCTCCCTTGCTTCCAAATTGACTTCTTAGAGCACGCAGCTTGCCACTGGGGCTGTCTCTTGATCCAGAACTTCCCCCAGGGCCCAGCCTTACCGTTAGGCAGAATGAAGCAGCTGCCTCAGGCAGCTGTCATGAAAGCGCAGCAAATCTATTCAATTTCTTGTAATGTCACATTGTGTTCGATATTTTTATTCACCGCGTAGTTTATTTGCACATTTTTAATGTATGTTTTATTGTTAGTCTCCATGGGCCTTCCCGTTGGAGGGCAAAACAGAGTAAGCATAAATAAATTACTTTTCTTGCAAATGCTAAAAACAAATACCAAGTTTGGGCTGTCTGGTTTCAAGGGGTGTTCTTGTTGCTGCTGCATGAATCATATTTCTCACTTATAACTTTGGAATTTGTGAGGAGAAACATAAATTCAAAATCTCTGTTCAAATGTTACCCATGAAATCCCACTTCCACCACTAAAGCCGGGGGAAAAGCATATTACCTTCAGTAAGCATATAAAGTGAGAAGGGCAGAAACACAATTGATGATACAGTGGGACCTCGGGTTAAGTACTTAATTCGTTCTGGAGGTCCGTTCTTAACCTGAAACTGTTCTTAACCTGAAGCACCACTTTAGCTAATGGGGGCTACTGCTGCCGCCGCGCCGCCAGAGCACGGTTTCTGTTCTTATCCTGAAGCAAAGTTCTTAACCCGAGGTAATATTTGGTGGTGGATAAGTTCTTTAGGGCAGTGGGTCCCAAACTTTCCACCTCCCCAGGGACTGCTTGAAAATTGCTGAGGGTCTTTACTTAATAACATTTCTGTCTGTTGTAGCAATCGTAATGTGCTTTGCTGTTTGGTTTTTATTTTCATTTGATTGCTTCGTTTGCTTCTTACACATTGCATTTCCATAGAATTCTAATTTTAAAACAATAAAAGACAATATGAGAAATAAAAGGAGCTCAGAGAAGCTCCCCTGGCTGGGAAGGCGCTGCCTGCAGCCTCCTTATGTCAGCAGACTGCCTGAGCAGATGCTTAACTATTAGTCACTTTAGCTGCCACTCTGCTGGGCATGTCCTGGACCTTGTTTAGTGGTCAACCAATCCGCTGCTTGATAGACTCCAGGTTGCTCCTGGGTCCTAGTGCTCATCCTGTCACTGTTTATGTGTGCAAGGTCTACCAAGTGCTCTGTAGCATCTTGAATTGATCCAAATCTGCCGCCCCTCCCATCCTGTTGCTGAGGCACCTGCCTTACCTTGGCTCATTATTAAGCCGGCCCTGATATTATACATTCGTTTCACCATGTATTTTTGTATATATTAGAAATTAAATGTTTAGAAAATGAAAAATCCAGTGCTTTAAGCCAGCACTGTCTGATTTCGGTCAGTGCCCACTGTGCCACATCACTCTGTTTAAAATGGCAGCTTGCAGACTCAGCTGCCTGATGCTGATTGGACTGCTACCACTGGCTACTAGAGCTTCTGCCAGAGCCCAGCCTTACAGGTGAAGGCTTATTAGAGGGTACGTCACCAAGATCCCCTCAAACCCAAAGTCCTGAAGGGAAAGCTCCTGCAGGTATTCCTGGGCAAGGCAAGATGTTTGTTCCTGCCCATTGGCTCCCCATACCTGTAGCTGCTTCATAGATGAGTGCAATCACGGATACAGATTTATGTCTCATTCTTAATAAGAAATCTTGCTTAAGCCAACATCTATTACGGTGTTTTTTTTTTACAAACAAACAAACAAACCCAGTGATATGTGTGAATTGGTAACGGTGATGTATGCCCCTTGCTGTCCTGATTTTTAATGTATCTTTTCACATGATGTGTTAGAACCAATTTCTCTGGTAATGAATTCGTGACTGCACATTTCTTATCTGTGGAGAGGATCATGTTAAATATTGAGCTATATATGCAGATGTATGACACGGTGTTCTGGATGGAAGAAAGATTAATCTGGTGATGAGTCACTTCCCTCCAGCCATTTTTATATTTACTTTTAAAAACAACAACAAATTTATACTGCCTGTTTTCCCTTTTGGATTTTAGGGTGCTGTAGAATCCACTAATCATAACAAATGCAGTAATAAAACAATAAGTAAAACCCATTACAGTACATTATGCATTCTTGGGTTCAGAAAAAGAACCTTTGGCAACTTTTGTGAGGAATTGTTGCTGGTGTTGCTCTGTGCTACCTAGAAAGGACAGCAGATTGACACGTCCTGACATTTCCTGAGGCTGCTGTGTTCCTTTTTCTTTTCTTTTTGTGGAGAAAATGTCAATCTGCTGAGTCCATCCAGTACATACCCTTAATATCTCTACCTGTGGTAGTCCGTGGTATTGTGACAAATTGTGTCCTGTTCATCCACCCTAGGTACGATGTGTGGTATCCAAGGCCAGCTGGGTTATTTTGGCACTTGAGGCAGAAAGTCCCACAAGTGACTGTCCCACAAGCACCTCTCCCCCTCCCTGGCAGCACAGTTTTGAGGAATAACAAGAATAATAGCCAATGCTTTGTTAACAATTTTCTGCCCTTCCCTGACACTCAAAAGTCACCTCCCTGGGGCAGCTGCTTCCCTCTACCTAAGGGCAGGGCCAGCTGCATGAGGAGAGCGTAATAACCATCACCACCTTTCTTTTGATGTGCTTTTGGACATTTGGGATAGAACCAGTGATATTTCTACCTCTTACTACCTGCAGAAAAGTTTTGAAATTGAACAAGACACGAGCCCTAAAAACATTAAGAGTTGCCCTGCTGAATATAATTCACCATCCTGTTTTCATAGTGGCCAGCCTAATGCTAATGGGATGCACAAAAGCAGGACATGAGCACAATGGCACTCTCCCTTCTTGTGCCTCCAACGCTTGACATCCCGGCTTAAAAAAATTGTCTAAACTCATTTTAAAGCTATGCAAGGTGGTGGCTATTGCTACATCTTGTGGGGCTTTTTAAATATATACTGTATGTGTGTGTGTGTGTGTATAATTAGTGAAACATCTTTATACCACTTTTTCAAAAACACCAAAGCAGTTTACAAAAAAATCCTCTGAAAGACAAAAGCATTAATAACAAAGTTAAAACATATAATAAACATGTATGGCCTTTTCAGATGCACTGTATAACATTTCTGGCTCCCTAAACCATGGTTTTGTAAGCCAGGAACAGCTGTCTGGTCTGTACACTTCTCCTTTGCATCCTGACCTCCTCCACTGACTTGGATGCTGTGATCCTAGTTTCGTCATGTCTTAAATGGAGGGACTGTGTTTTAATATTGACTTACCAACTAGGATCCAAAGCCACAGCTTTATCCTGGAGGATGATTATGAGGAGTGGGGGGAGGCATACAGCCCCAGCGCTTTCTCCTAGCTTAATGAACAAGGGTTTATTGAGCAGGAAATGTTGCACCTCAACTGGCCAAAAAAACATGACGAAACAAGAAGTCTTACAACCTTTCCAAAAGGATATCAATGCAAGAAGTTGCATAACCTCTGTGGGACGGAGGATGCAAAGGTTTGGGACTGCTACTGGAAAAGCTCCATCCCAAGCTATTACTGTCCAAACTTGATGTGTGAATGAAGCAGATTGTATGCCATCTAAGTAGACCTCTGCTGGCAACTGGTCTTGTGTGTGTATAGATGGTCCTTAAAATACGAGGACGTGCAAGATCTTAACATGCTTGTGGGTCCTATTAGCATTTTCTCAATTGAATTTCCAGGCTCTGTTGTCCTTGGCTCAGAAACAAACACCGTGCAGCTACCGTAGCTCTTTCATTATGGGAACCTTATTTCTAAAGTTACTCCCTAAATGATGGGGACCCACAGAGTTTGTGCTTCGTCTGGGCCATAACCACATCTCCCTTTCACAAACAGGAGCCCACCCATCTCTTTTTCTGCCTCTCTCAGCCTCTGCCAAAACCACCTACATTCTTTAACCTCCCAACCCTGTGTGTTATCTTTGTCTGCAACTCTTCCCTCCGGCTGGCTGGCTGTTCTGTACAGAGTTCTCTGAATGTGTTCTTGGAAGGATAACCAGTGCTTGGATAATCCAGTCCTTTGTGTTCTCTCTGGCTGTAAGTGATAGTTTGGTCTGTGGTGTGTGTTTACTTTTTCCCTTACCCCTAAACTTAGAAGAATGAGCTATATGGAATATGAAAGGACTCCTGATTACTAAAGCTGCCCACACAAGGCAAATTATGTTCAAATTATGGTGTCCTTTTTCCCCCTTCTTTAAAAAAAGAGTGTATGGAAACTGTTATTCTGATGGGTCCAGTGCTTATTTCCTTTGTGAGTTACTTACATTTTATACTTTTACTTAGATTTTATAGCTTTGAATCTCTTATATGCTGGGAGATAAGACAATAGCAGAAAGACTAGAGAACCACAATGTTTTAAGGACCCTATTGGGCCAAATTACTGCTTCAGCAGATGCCTTTTGCACCAAATTAATCCAGCACAAAAAGGATTTGAAATTTAGGGGCAAGCAAGGTATCCCAGATGAAAGGTTTTCCATTACCCTGGTCTATAAGATGATCCCACATTACACTCTTTTTAGACAGACCAGAGAGTGGGTGCACATGAGAAAATAAAAATTATCTCCAAATGGTTTTATTTTTGCTCCCTCTGCCTACCCAGCTATAATGATGGAAAGAAGACCTTAAGTTTTCATGACTCACTCTTCTATTGTGTAGTAGGAAACAAGGCAAACTCCCTCGGGGATGAGCAAAGGGTCATACCAAAATATCTCCTCCTGTTCTCCCCAGAGTGATGGGTACAGATTCCCAGGCATAAAGGCTGTGGGGGGTGTGTGTGTGTGTGTGTGTGTGTGTGTCACGAATGTGGCATGTTCGCTGTCAAAGGCATCTGGTTAGCTTGCAGAGCAGGGAAGAGAAGGGCTGCAGGCTACGTGCAGTCAAGGCGGTTTCCTGCACTGACAACTTTGCCTTGTCCATTCTCGCCCTCATTCGAAATACTCTTCCCACCCTCATTTTGAGAGGGTATGCTGTATCTTCACTGCAGGCTTCAACTTGTACCCCCTTCCCCACCCTGATGTTATTTGTCTCGGCTTGACGTTTTGCTGCTTCTGAGGCCACGCTTCCATATTTTAATTTTAGGTGTTGGGTGGGTTACAGAGAAGGCTTTTGCTAGCTTTTTGAGAAGAGGCATGGCTCATTCTTGCATATTATTGTCTCTGTGAGAGAGACAATATTGTCTCTGAGAGAGAGAATGATGGCTACTTCCCTTCATGTGCTTTAAGAAACACTGGTTGGCAGATCCAATGTCAGAATTAACCTGTACGTGGTGTTCGTGGAAGAGCTCCAGATTAAAGCATGTGGGAGCGCTGGATTGAACTGTGCAGTGAGCCTCCACATGGCTCCCCTGGTAGCATTCACACATTCCTTTCTGCCCACCGCATTCCACCCCTGACTGTTCCTGAGTTTTGGAGAATGAGCCACCATTGTACTTCTTGTGCTCATTCCAAGCTGCTCAAAAGTAAGTTTGGAGCCCAGGAAATCTGGCACTTACAGGTCCTTTGCTGCCTTTTCTATCCACCACCTTGCCGCCTCTATCTGTTTACTTCCAAAGTAAATGCTCATTGAAATGCTCATTGTGACGTTATGTGTGTTTTGGAGTTGTATAAGCTCACAGGACTTTGTTCAAAAGTAAATTCCACTTCAGTTTTCATGTGGGAAGCTTCTAAGAAAGTGCATCTGTGTGTGTGTGTGTGTGTGTGAGAGAGAGAGAGAGAGAGAGAGAGAGAGAGAGAGAGAGAGAGAGAGAGAGAGAGGATGCATTTGTTTATTCCAGCCCATTACCTGGAAGTGCACCCCTTTCATTATCTTCATTTGTTGTCCCCAAAACCTCCTGCCAACAGTCATATGTCTTGTCCTTAAGACTCACCCACTGATCGGTTCCTTGGTCATGTGTGCTTTGATATTCTGTAGGTGAAGCTTTCCCAACTGGATGTCCTCTAGATGTCATCCCTGACAACAACGAATGATGCTGGTTGAGGGGGATGGTAGTCCAAAACATTTGGAGGTCATCAGGTTGTGGGAGGCTGCTGTAGACTATTGTTATTTCTGTATTGGTTTATTCCATTAATCATGTTTCCTTTTCCTTTTTCCAATGAAGCTTTGACAGTGAGATTCATCACTAAGCGATTTATTGGTGATTATGACCCAACTCTAGGTAAGTCTCACTTCTGGCTTATGTGTCTCGTACACATTCAGAGTGGTAGTTAGTTAGTTAGTTAGTTAGTTAGTTAGTCAGTTTTGTGTGTGCGCGTGCGTGTGTGTGTGTGTGTGTGTGTGTGTGGAGAGTTGGCTCCAGCACCAAGAGCAATTGCCATTTAGCTCTCAAATACAAACTGTTTGAAGGAAGTGGTGAGGGTGATAGTTTAATGATAGTGCACATGCTTTGCATCCAACAGGTTACAGGTCCAATCTCTAGGTATGGTTGGGAAAGACATTTGTCTGAGAACCTGAAAATTTGGTAGCAGTCAGTGTTAGATAATACTGCGCTAGATGGTCTGGCTCATTATAAGGCAGCAGCCTATATTCTTATGATGGAATTGGGGAGGCTAACTAGTGCTACTACTTTCATACAGCATCAATGGACTCTCTACTTGGTGAAAATAATGTCAACGATTGGACAAGATGCTATGGTGGTGAGCTGAAGGTTTAGTGCAAAGAGTACCTAGCACTTTGTTCATTTTTCCATTGCCATCTTGCTCCATTTACCAAGCAATTACATTCTAGAAAATGCCTTGATATTGGACCAATCAAGCTGAATCTCCACTGGGCTGAGTGTCTGTTCTTTGAATATAATAATAGAGCAAAGCACCATCTGAAAATCCTTTCATAGTTCCCCAGAAAGCCTACTTTGCCTCCAATTCACTAGTCATTTTGAAAATTTAGGTCATTATGTACCTGTTGTCATTTAGCCTAGAGAGGCTGACAGTCTCCCATCTGCAAGGGATCCCACCCCCACCACACACCAATTGTCAATTTGGGAGAAACTCGTGGAAAATTAGATTAATACCTGTTCAGTCCTACATTTCCTCATTTTTGTTTTCTTTGATGGCGGAGGTATTCTGCACAAAAGCAAGAGCCATCCCTCCCCCAACCTCCAGACTCTTCAGATCAGGTACCTAGATAACATGCATGTGTCCTGAAATTACTGCATTTTCAACAAGGCAAAGAAACCTGCCTTGGACAGAGCTGGAAGCTGATAAGAGATGGAGTAATTTGTGAAGTGTTGGGCTTGAAGAACTAACAGGAACTAGTTTGGGATACTGGAGCCCTCAGTAAGGCTTCCTGCTGTGTTGTTGTAATAGCAACATAAACACCTCCATTTGGAGTTACATATTTAGAGGTTATGCTGTTAGTCCATCTGGCCTTTTGAGGATGGTGTGGGAATAACATTGTGTGGGTTGCAGCTTCCTGAATGGTTACTAAAAAGGTTTGTTGATGTTTTCTTCTTTTTCTTCAGAATTTTCCGCCCCTCACAGCCTAAAAGCAACTTGCCATTTCTGTCTTGTCTTTTCAGCATTTTTTATTCTTGGGCTGGGTTGAAATCCTATGCACACACTTTTTTTTTTTAAAGGAAATAAGCCCTTATTGAACACAGTGAGGATTACTTGCAAGCAAGCATACATAGGATTGCACGGCATGTCACAGAATTCACTGTGCACAAAATAGAGTAATTTGGCTGCTCTGTGGAAGTCAGAGAGGGCTGTGGTTGGGGAGGGTAAGCAAAGGGAAAGACAGAATCACCTTTATTCTTTTCCTTTTGACAGAGAGGCATAATTGCCTGCCTTTGGGTATATTATTCTCCTCACAATGTGACTAGACAATATATGGCACGTCCCCACCCTTTAATCCACAGTGCATATGGACAGGCTCCTTTATCAACACATAGATCTTGAGCAGGAGAAGAATAGCCCTCGAGGCCAAGATGACTTAATAAGGCTTGTGGGAGCCTGGACATTTCATAGTTAGAGGGCATGTGAGGTTTCAAGGTGAGAACAAGGTGTTTGGGAAGAAATATGTTGCTGTGCACAGCTCCCATTCAGGGCATCTTTTGTTCACTAGGTGGCCTTTTCTGCCTTCCTTGGGCTGAGTTTTGCCCGAACAACTGGTGCGCTTCATTTTAAGTCACTGGCAAAGTTCCCTTTACCGTCATGGTCCTTCCCCCACCCCACCAAGACTAGTCCCAGAATCTCTTCATTTTGAAGCTTTAGCTCACACTGCAAACAGGAGGCTGGGCTCATAATGAACTTTCAGTGATGATGGGCTATATTTCTATCCACAGTCACAGTGTGGCCAGCTGCCATTGCAGGTAACAGCCTGCATACTACAAACCTCTCTGTCCTTTTGCACACACACACACACACACACACACACACACACACACAATCTACTTTTCATCTCTCCTTCTGGATCCTCGCACTTTTAGTTCCTCTCTCCTTCTACACCCCACCCTTCTCTGAGAGCCCTTGTTGTGTCTGAGGTGAGGCAGGGGGCATTTGGGAAGGGGCTCTTCTGTTTTGGCACCCCACTTGTGGAGCTGCCTCCTTTGGAAGGCTCACCTGATGCCCACCAAAATCCTTTAAAAATAAATAAATTATTGGGTTTGAAGAGTTTTGCCATCTGACTTTACCTGTTCAATAGCAGGCTATGGTGTTTTCTTGAGTTTTATATTCTGATTGTAAACTGCACTGGAAGTTCTCGAATAGAAAGGTGGTATATAAAAATTAATGATGAGGTTAATAAAAAAAATACAGGTGCATAAGATTTCTCAGCAGTGCAAGACGTGTAGGGGGACTTTCATGCTGGGCTGTGTACTTGTTTGTGAGCAGAACCAGGAGGGCAGACAAAGGAAGAGAGCACTCTCCACTCAGCATACTTTTAGCTTTTATTTTTAATTCTGCTTTGCGCATGTGCCAAGGGATTTCTCATACATGTTTTATGTTCCACAGAGATGATTTATAGGCACACAGCTGTCATCGATGGAGAGATGGTGCATTTTGAAATTCTTGATACAGCAGGACAGGTAAGGTTCTGGTCACTATATCTCAAAACGAGGGGGACTGGGAAGGGGCCAGAAAAAACCATCAAAATTTCCCAGAGGGCTTGGGCTATAAAATTTGGGGCCATAAAATTTGAGGCTGTTTATCTTGGAGAGAGGAAAGACAAGTAAAGGGGGGACATGATAGAGATGCATATAATTATGGCTGTTGTGGACAGTCAGTAGAGGCATTTTGTCTCTCTTTCTGATAATATCAGAACCTGGGGCCATCGAGTAAAGCGGAATGGCGAGAGATTCGGGAAAAACTAAAGGAAGCACTTCTTTCCCCAGTGCAGAGATAACTTAAGGAATTCACAGGCACAATATGTTTTGACAGCCACCAACCTAGATGGCTTTAAAGGGGATTAGATAAATTCACAAAGAATGAGACTTAACAATGGCTATTATTCATAAAGGCTATATTCTGCTTCTAGAGGCACCATGCCTCTGAATACCAGTTACTGGGGGAAAAGTAGCAGGAAAGGGCTCTTACCTTCAAGTCTTACTTTGCTGTTGTCTTTTTAATCAGTATTTTTAGGTTTCTTTTCTGTCCAAAGGCCTTCAGCATTGCTTAGACAAGATAGACAAATCCAAAATCAATAGAATCAAACTATATAAAAAGACAGACGCAAAGCAACAGCAAACATTTCCAGTCATTAAAAACCTCAGAGGCATCTGGTTGGTTGCTGTGCTGAGCAGGATGCAGTGCTAAGATGAACCATTGGTCTCAAGCAGAAACATAAACTAATAAGAAAGCGGTGGAGGTGGAAGCTGGATGTCCCCTTACGTTCATTCTGTAAATGAAGTGGGCAGTTAAATTGCGTTAAAGGGTAAGTAATCCCACCTGGCTGGGTTTCCCCAGCCCTAAGAAAGAGAGTGTCCCAAGAAAAATGTTTCTGAGATGTAAACAGTGTAGTGGCTAAAAGGGTGAGCAATGAGCCTGGAAATCCCCGGACCAAATTTGTGTTAGTTGTGAACTTACTGTCCAGCCAATGTCTCTTAGCCTTGACCCCTCTACTGGAATTATACTGACTGATCTCACATAGTTGCTGTAACTTTTATTCCGATAAAAAGAAGCCAATGTGCTGGTTACATGGTTAGAGTGTTGGACTATGACCAGGAAGATCTAGATTCAAATCTCTACTTTGGCAAAGTCTCAACATGTTACTGGAAAAAGGACATTATCTATCTATCTATCATCTATCTATCTATCTATCTATCTAATCATCTATCTACTATCTATCTATCTATCTAATCTATCATCTATCTATCATCTATCTATATCTATCATCTATCTATCTATTTATCTCTATTTATTTATTTATGCATACATACATACATACCCTGCCCATCTGGGCAGCTTCCAACACAAATAAAAACGTAATAAAACATCAAACTTTAATAGAAACAATCTGATCCAATATAAAAAAATCAGAATAACTTTAAAATAAACAACTTATATCAAATAAAGCAACATTCAATAATCCATTAGACTCTAATAGTAAACAGTAAAATTAAACATCAGCAAATAATAATCAAACAGTTTACACTTACCAATTACAATAAAGAATTACTAATCTATAATCAATAAAAATAACAGCAAATCACAATGCCATTATAAAATGGTAGTATGTCCTCATACAATAAATAAATGCCTACATTATTTCACCAATAATGTCTGTTTCCAAGTAAGTTACTTTTAGACACAACTGTACTGCTCTCCCTTCCTGAGCAACATCTAATTTGTCCCATTTTAAAGACACAGACAGAATGTAGCATGGACTGTTAGGGAAGGGTGGGAGCTCAGTTACAGAGCATCTGCTTTGCATGTAGGGAGAGGTGTTGGCAAGCGCAGGGGAACTCTGAGGCTTGCAGAAGCACAACAAACTTTAGGGGAAAACACCCAACAGCCCATGATGGCTGAGGATGCCTATTGGGCATAGAAAGGTGATTGATTGTTGTTGGGGCCGTGGAATGGAATAGCTGGAGACTTGAACAGAAGTTCTTCACATTACAACCTTTGGTTGCAGGTCCCACTTGTGAGTTTATAATTTCATTCTCTCTCTCTCTATTGGCCAAAGTAGATGAATTGTGGCTGACCAAATCTGGGACCTGAATGACCCCCGAACAACTGTCAAGTGGGCTGGGTGGGGAATGGTGCAATCTGCAGAGGAGAACCAGTGACTGGAAAGGGGGTACATAACCACCATTGGTCATTGTGTACAGATGTTGTGAGCTCTTTGCAAAGAAGGTGCCGTGCTTATACAGATTTGCGATTGGTCTCTCTGTCCTAGGAGGAGGACTCTCTACAAATTGAAGAGAAGATAAAGTGGGGAGATGGCTTTGCTGTCGTTTACTCTGTCACTGACAGGTGCAGCTTCGACGAAGTCATGAGGCTCTGCTTCCTCATCAACCACATCCATTCCAGCCCAAAGCGGAGCAGCGCGAGTGGAGAGCCGCCCGTCGTGATTGTCGGAAACAAGAAGGACCTGCAGTTTGACCGCATGGTGTCCTCTGAGGATGGGGAGAACCTCTCCAAGGCCCTGAAGCATCCTTTCTACGAGATCTCTACCAGGGACAGCTATGAGGAGACGGTAGTGGTTTTCAACACTTTATACAATGAGCTGATGAAGCAAGGTCATTTTTCCCCAGGGTCCTTCAAGAGGCGAGCAGTGTCTAAACTAATGGAAAAGATCCCAAAGATTCATGCCAACTCGACTCTGGCCTCGGGTGGCAGGAGCCTGAGCTTCAATTCCTTCAGGGACTACATCCCGGAATGAACTTCTGCACAGGCCATTGTGAAATGATGGGCAGTTTTCGCAGGGACCAGCTGGAGTTGGCAATGGAGAGTGTGCAGAGCTGGTGAACTGGCAAGTCCAGAGACCTGTGCATTGTTAGGAAAGGTGTTGTTTTCCCCTAACTACCTTTAAAGGCAGGAAGGTCATAGGGTGACCCTAGACCAGCTTTGTGGTACAGCAGTACATAAGACCAACCCGACTTGGTCAGACCAAAGGTCCACCTAGTCCAGTATCCTGCTCTGAACAGGAGCCACACAGATGCTTCTGGGAGGCTCACCAGCAGAATATGAAGGCAATAATCTGCCCCCTTCCCTGTTTCCAGCTGTGGCAATTTGTATACAGAAGTATACTATCTCTATAGCTGGAAGTTCCATTTAGCCATTATGACCAATAGCCATTGATAGACCTACCCCCTGTGAATTTAAAAGCCTTCTTTGCTGGTTGCCATCACCACATCTTGTGGCAGCAAATTCCATAGCTAAGGCTGATACACCACATTTTCTCCTTGTAGAGATTAGTCTTCTAAATCCTGGTGGAAAGGCAGCTGTGAATGTTCCTTTGGTTGCATGGTCTGATTATTCTTTTTGGGCACCCAAGAAAGCAAGGAAAAGTGGATGCCCTTGCCAAGGCTGGACTCTTGATGCGGAGCTCTGCACCAGCGCAGTCTTGTTGAGTCAGCCTTGTTGGAAGGAGGGGTGGTGGGATCTACAACAAGTTTTGCAAAAGGCTGATTAAGATGTGTTCTCATCTTCCCGGCTCTTGCTAGTATATTATTGCTCATTCCTGTCCATCAGCATAATGGTTTAGGCACCTGACCTTTTTCCATAATGGACCAAGGTCAGTGGCCCCACCAGTTTTCTATACAGTACAGTCAGGATCAATAGAAGAACATGTTGCAAGTGGCTGATTAAAGGTTTGGTTAGAAGAGAGTTCTGTTTACATTGAGCAGCAGTGCCATGTGACTTCATGGCAGGAACCACTGAGGTCGCAGAATAGGGAAGTTCATGGAATCGTGGAGCTTCAGGCTGCAAAACAATGCACACTTTCCTAGAAGTGAGGCCCACTGAGGACTGTAGGACTTACTTTTGAGTAAACGTGCATAGGATTGCACTGTTAGTGACCAGAAGCCCATCGAGGGTGCCATAAGACAGCTTCTTCCACCACCAATCTTCCTGTGTAGTTAGTACCATCAGTATTCAGATAACTGACTTTTTATTGGTGTGTAGATGTCATAGCAGGGAGCACTTTCAAATCTTTCCTCCTTTCCGGCAGATTTTTTTTTCTTGAAGTAGGAACATAAGAAGCTGCTTTAGGGCAATGGTCGAACCAGCCAAGTACTATTTGTCTTAACCAGCAGCCAACTCTCCAGTATCTCAGCTTGGTCCATTGTGTTCATTTCCTGCTCTTTATTTAACTGGAGAAACCAGGGATCGAACCTGGAACCTTCTGCCCTGACCCAAATTAGTTATTTCTTCCTCTTTTAAGGCTGCATCCATTGTCATGCTAATATACTTGTAGGCACTTGCTGTTCTGGAAGGAAAGATGACCAACTTGTTCCACAAAGGCTTCCATTCTACCCTTCAACACTGGAAAATAGCATTCTGTTTGCCTCCTGCTTCCTTCACTGACTTCTGTGTAGGCAACTCAGAGAAGCTCTGTGCATTGCAAACACAGATATTTTAGATGCAGCTTGAGGGGTTCTCCATAGATCTGAAAATAATAAGCATATCTGCCTGCTCTTCAGCAAAACCCCAAGGCCATCTTTTGCTTATTTCTGACAACAAAAGGAACTGCCTTCACCCAACAAGTCTGAGAACATAGCTCCCTCTTGAAACCTATTTGACTCTTAGACCCAAACTAAGCATTTTTAAAGTCAGCTTGTGTGGCTTTATAATTACATTCTGTATTGTAAAATGGTATGGTACTCTGCTGTTGACTAATAGCTGTGTACAAGCAGGAAATGGAATCAGAGTATATGAGGTGGGCATAGAGGAGTACAGCTACAGGGAGAAATACAATGAAGCTGGAACTAGATGATACTGGAGGTTTCCAAGATCTGGAAGCCGCTAGAAATTGTGGACTACAACTCCCATCAGTTCTATAGCCAGAGCTTGAAAGTTGTAGTCCAGAACATCAGAAGGGCACCAATTGGGCTATCCCTGCCCTAGGCCTTTTGCGGTGGTACAAATCTATTCCTGTGTTTTATTTCAAAAGTGGGCATTGCCACCATGAATCTACTTAAAATGGAACAGAACTCTTTCGTTTTTATCCAAGGTTACTAAAATAAACACTTTCTTAGATTTGTGGCATTGTTGGCTCAATAGCTGCCACCTGGGTTAGGAGCTTGACTCTCCCTCTCCCTGCAGTTTCTAAATCCTAAATCAACACTGTTCCATGGGGCACCCTGCAGTGATCTCAAGAGAATGAGTAAGTGTGAAATAAAAATCTCTTCAAAGCCCCAATCACAAATCCAGGCATATGTTCAAAACAAAGGCTTAAAATTCTCTCAGGATGCTTGACTTTTTAAAGGAGCCAGGACTAAAAATTTCCTTTTCCTCTTTTAAGTGGCCTAGCAGAACTATTGTTGGATTGACTGCTAAAGTGGTTTGCTTTCACAGTCAAAAGCTATTCTGGTTTGTCTCATGGGCGTGGGGGGCGGTTATACCTATCTCAATTGAAATTTCTAAGAAGCAAATTCTAAATTAGAGTCTATATCTGTTTCCACAGGTGAAGGCTGTTAGCTGGAAGATTTTTTATTTGCTAGCCATAGTGTATGTTCAAAAAAGATTTTAATTTAAAGGATGATTTGCATGTGTCTTCAGTAAATTTTCCTGTTGAAGAGGTCAGGAAAGCTAATCCTCATGAGAGCAGCTTTATATATCTGCATTGTTTTATACAACTGTATTCCAGCCACTCGAAAGTGCATAGCATCCTTTCTGATACCTTCTGTTATTAAAAGATTCTGCTGAACCTGTCATGGGAACTGTAAAATGTACTTGCAGTGGTATATAGATTGGATTTTCTAGGAAAGGGGGTGAAGATTCACATACATTGTTATAAAAATTAAACTTGTGCAGCTCTTTACAGCCACTTACACCACTTTCATCCAGGTTTCCAACCTCTCACAGCCACAAAAATCTCACACCCCCACCAGTCACTGAAAATGGCGGCTCTGTAGTTTTCACAAAATACACAGTATTTATCATGCTGCGACTTGATTGGCAGTACATAGTTACTTGCCTAGCTGCCCTTTGCGACAGAAGTAAAATTATCCCCCCTCAAAAAAGCAGTTTATGTGCTTCTTCATCAAACGGAAACTTTGATTTGCCAAAATAAAATTTCACCTCCTAAAATGACATGTCGTACTAGAACATAAAAAGCCCTTTTCCTTTTCCGCTGAGGAATCCGTGTGTGTGCTTCCTGTTCTGTTAAGCAACTTTCCACCAGCCATGGAGGTACTGCAAGGAACTGCTGCTTGTTTTGTATACACGTTCATACACATAAGAGAACTGAAACAATCCTGCCTCCTCCCCAAAAGTACAAACCTTGTACAATATTTGCTCCGCAGTTTGGGGTTCCTTGGGCAAGACATTTAAGGTAGGACACAAACACAGGCCAGGGCTGGAGGTTGGCGAGCAAAGGAACTGGCTGGGTGAAAGAGGAGGAACAGTATTCATTGCCACTTTTGGGAGAGGGCAGTTAGTGAGTGGTAATAGCTGCTGCTGTTCCTTGGCTCAATGTCACTTGCCCAACTGGATGGCTGAGTGAGCAAATGGATAGCAGCGAGGTGCAGCCACAGGGGACTTGGGGGAGTGGACCCTTGTAAGACACTGGGACCCTCAGCATCTGCCCACGAATACTGGGCAATGGATGGAAATTTCTCTCAAAATGTAAATGCCATTATTTTTAAATACTTCATAATGTATTTTACATGTATATATATTTTTTTCTTGTAACTTCCGTTGCATTTTGTAGACCTGGTGCCAGAAATCTTAATGGTTTGCTGAGGGTGAAGAAAAGCTGCCATCTTCAGCAACTGTTTGTATATAGAGTGGTGATGATTATTCTGTGAATTAAAAAAATAATAATTCTCAGGTTTGTTTCTTCAAGCCATTTCATTTTAGACGTTCAGATGTAACCAGTGTTCAGCGGCAACTGAGAATTCACATGAAAAGAAAAGGGGAGGAACTCAAGGTTGTGTTAAGATGATTGTTCCATCAGGAATGCATTTCAGCTTGCCCAATGGAACGATGCCCCCCTCTCCTCCCCCTGTATTTGTCCTGATCCACACAGAGCCATTTTTTTTGGGGGGGGGAGAGAAGAGGAAGCCTGGTTACTCCAGTGGAAGGCTGTGTCCATGCATAGATCTCTCTTAGTGGAGATTCCAATATTTTTCCGTCTCATGCAACTTAGTAGAGATGACAAAGTTGGGCATATTTTCTTCCAGAGGCAGTCAGCTGTTTTATTTACTTATTTGCAAAACTTTCTATAGCACCGACATTAAGAAAGAAAATATGGCAGTGCACAACATAAGACTAACAATAAATCTGCAATCATTAAACAAGTACAAAAACATGTTGCAGCTGGATGAGGAGCTGTCCCAGGTCACAACTGATGCACTGAGAAGTGTTGGGGGGAGGTACATCCTGTGCAGCTGCCATGTACTTAAAATGGGAATATTCTCTTCAAATAGGTGGTTTATGTTCGCTCTTTGTGCGGGAGAGGAATGATTCCAAACATCTATGGGAATTCACGGTCACATGCTTGGTGTCCCCATGCCAGGGTGGGGGGGTGAGAATCAGATGTGGCTAGTGAACAAAAGTTGGTATGGCCTTGACTGCTCATGCAGTTGAAAGCCAGCTTCTGTCAGCAACAGTAGGATAACCCCTTTATTACCCCCACTGCTGTGGAACCACGTGATACAACCCCTGCAGCTCCCGTTGCTGCCACTGTTCGTCTCTCCAATGGAGGAGGGTGTGAAGCCCAATCATGGATGGTTTTCAGCAGTGGTCCACACTTGCCTTGAGCTGCCCTGTTAGGGTGTTGAAATGAGACAGATTGCTAGTCCAGCTGCAGAATGGCTCCTTTTAGTCTTCTATCACTTAATCTTTCTGAAATCAGCCTCAGCTTCAAGTGGGATAGAAATTGGATAGCACAAAGATTTTCCATTGCTGCCCATGGCAGCAGCCTTACGTTTATGTATATATCTCTCAGGAAACAATGACTTTGCTTTTCAAACTTTTCAAGGACAGGAACACGCTCCTGGGAATGTTTGTGTGTGTGTGTGTGTGTGTTCCTCTTCTAGTCTGAAGAAAGGTATCAGGACAGCCAAGCCACAGATTTTACTCCAACCAAAACCTTCCATTCCCATAAACATGCACATAATTGTGCTGGATCTCCCCCGGCAGCACTTTTTATGAACATTCACAGCCCTGATAGATTGACACAGATGATGGGCATTACCATTCAAATACTGTGTGCATGCTGCATCTTGTGATCAATTATGTGTGGTGGGGCTTACCGACCCCTCCAATATTTTATTAAAGTTGGCACCCCTGCTTCCATGGAAGTTGATCTCCCCACCTCCACCTACCTATACACAGGCACGCATGCACATACATACATACATACATACATGAACACTACCACCAATACCATGCTTTTTGCCTGGTAGCAGTCCTGTAACTCGGAAACTGTCCTTGTTTACACATCACAACAATCCACACTTGGGCTTACTGGGATGATGTGAATATTTTCTCAGAGAGGAACTCACAGCTTGCTTTGCTGCTCTGGGCTTGGTTACAGTTTGTGATCAGTGAGGTAGAGAGAACTCTGAGCCCAGGTTCTGGCAATACACTAAGACATACTTTGGCTTAGCTCTACATGGTGTAGGAGAAAAGAGGACAGGGAGGAGTTAAGCAGCTGTGGGCTCCTCTGCACGCGCCTGCACACTCACAGCGTCCTGGGAAGCCATGCCATGGTTTGGCTTATGATGCCTTGCCAACTAGGCCTATATGGAATTGTCACTTTTTGTCTTTCTGTCGTTTTCTTTTGTGGCCTCTCTTTTTCAGCTGTATTCTGCATGTGTATATATTTTCAAGTAAAAGGCCTTTTAATCAAAAGCCCACTTCAACCCCCTCCTTCTTCCAAATGTCAGAAGATTATTTGTCCTGTTCTTGGCTATGAAGAAGCTATGACTCGAGCAAACTCATGGTATTCGAATTGTCAATCTGCATTTGCTAAACAGGCATTTCCTGTTAATATTTTAAGTGCATTACTGCTGAGCACAGGATTTTCTGCAGCCAAAGAATCAATTTTTTTTTATACCAACTGGATCAGCCACCTCCTGTGTCAATTATTTTTTGTTGCCATGTGATTGTAAACTGGATGGTCTATAGGCAAAACTGAATCAATCAGGGCTTATTCAGGTATCACAGCACCAGACAACCATCAGCCTTCTCACAGTTAGACTAAGAATCCAGAGAATGGAGAAAATTCTTAAAGAAGACAAATGTTAACTTCCCAAGTTTTATATATACAGTGTATATAAAAGAGAAAGAGCTGACTGAAAAACTTCTGTTCCCTTTTGTTATGTGAAATGGCTTATTCATATAAGAAAGAGTAGTTTGGGTTTTTGCAGAAAATGTTGTTTCATAATCTATACAGTGGAAACAGTGGAAGGCTTGCTTGTCAGTTCCCCCTTCAAGTATATACAAGTTTTTGACTATCAAAACACTCATAAATCTGCTTTGCTGAGACTTCAGCATCGGCGAGTCTTTCCTGCTGCTCTGCAGTTACTGTGGGAATGAGGGAGAGCCAGAGGCTGCCTGAGGACACAGCACTCCCTCAGGGAGGGACAGTCAACAAAAGAGTAGAGTCTGAGGTGAGGAGGAAAGCTGTGCTCCCACAATACAATACAACCAGCCCTAAAACGAGCAGGGGCTGTACCCTGGAAGAAGGCAGAGACCGGCTAATAATACTATAGAATGATGCCAGCCCTGTAAGCTCTGCCTCTGACCACCCTTTGTTGCCTCTGACCACCCTAAAGAGGATACTGAAGGAATTGTGTTATGATAGGAAATACAGAAAGGGAAAGGATGCCCACACACTATCAGTCTGTTACCAACCATGTAATAAGAAGGTTGTATCTAAGTCTAGTCGAAGGGCAATATATAATGAGCCAAAATCCACAGTTGGCAGGCAACTGATTTCCTGTAATTTAGGTGGAGGACATGTGGTTCCAAATGAAGCTGGAAAAAGCACCATTTGTGACTGGTGTTAATGGAAATTCGCTGAAGTGGGAGAAGATTCATGAGTGATCATTTAAACATTTGAAAACGCTTATTTGATTTTGGGTGAGGTAGGTAAAAGTTGGAAGAGGGTTTTTCACAGCAACATGCCCAGCTCAATACCTTTTCCATTTAGCACTGTGGGGACTCTACTCTTCCTCACACAATGCTCTGTCTCAGTGAGCCAGCCACCACAATATGTTTGCACGGGTCTAGGTTAAGAAACCACAGGTTTATTAATAGCATATAATATCACATAAGAAGAGCCCTGCTGGGTCAAACCAAATATTCATCCATTCCAGTATCTCGTTTGCCAGAGTAGCCCTCCAAATGCTTCTAAGAAGCTCATGGCGCATAAATGCTGTTTCTCCTCCAGGTACTGGTATTCAGAAGACTAACAGCTGTGAAACCAGATGTTCATTCATTTATCTATCATGGCAAATATGTGTTTGCCAGGTGAATTTTTTTTAAAAAACACACACACATCACTTTTGAGTTTTAATAGCTGCGTAGAAGAAAGGATTTCAACGGGTGTACTTTGCATGACAAGCTACGCCTCTTTTTTAATTCTGCCTAAGCCTGGGGCCATCGTCACCTCTTGTGTGACTGAATTCCATAAAGTAATTACAGGTTGTGTGTAGAACAATGTCATGAGAAAATTAATAAGTGTGCTTGGAAAAAAACAAACAAAGGAGCAGCCCTATTTGAATCCTCTTAAGGAGATGTGAGCCAAGCATGGCCTGCTCAGCTTACACATTGAGAACCCACCTCTGAGCCCATTTGCACTATCCATTTAAAGCAGTATTATACTACTTTAAACAGTCACAGCTTCTACTGTACTTAAGGAATCCTGAGAACTGTAGTTAATGGTGTTTCGAGTTGTCAGGAGACCCCTATTCCCCTCGCAGAGCTATAGTTCTCAGAGTTGTTTAACAATCAATCCCTTTTCCTGGAGAACTTTAGAAACTAGCTATTTCTGAGGGAAATACAGGGTCTCCCAACAACTCTCAACAAATGACAGCTCCCAGGATGCTTTGCTGGAAGCCATGACTGTTTAAAGTAGAATGATATAACTTTAAATGTACCCAATCTGGGTACGTAGCCCTGAGTTCTATTATTATGTGATGGTGAAATTTCTCTTTCTCCACAGCATGCATAATTCTGTAACCCTCTATCATAATCCAGTACACACACACACACACACACACACACACACAATGTTTAAGGCTTAATCTAAGCAGCCCAAAAAACCCTTTATGGGTCCCAGGGTCTGTTCTCCTTCCAAACACAGAAAAACTAAATGATGTAAGAAAAAGGAGCAGCTGGGTTTCTGCAGGAAGCAATTGGTGGGGTGAGCTGACAGTCTCCACCCACTCACTGGTGAATCAGCTGAGTGGGGCATAATACGAATTTCTCCCAGATTCTTTGGCTGGTTCCAGGCGCAATGGCTTGGTAAACATAAAAAACCAGGAATTTTTTACATTTCAATGTGTGGGATGGTTAGAGAGAAAAATGTGTTTCTCAGTCTTCTTACTGTTTAAGGCTCTGCTTTGGCTGACAGCTGCTACAGTCTTTGCCCTCTACATGGAAAAAAGCTCAGTGTACCAAGCTGCACATGGACCTTAATAGCATGATAAAGTGTCACATGTTGTTTGCCTGACAACAGCCAACAGAAAATCAGATTTGTGTATCAGCTCTCCATGTAGGAAACTGAATAATATATGGCTCAGACTGCCTACCGTGACAAAACACAATTACACTATTTTCTTTTAGATACTAACCTACTAGTTCTGGGAAATTTATTCCAATGTCTAGGCACAGTCAGAAGAAACTGTTGGGTTTTTTTTGTACAATAGAGTACCTGGGATCAGCTGCCACCAGATACCCAGTGCCTTTTCTTTTTCAGTAAGCAGACCCTGAGAACATTGCCCTGGTGTGACTATAGTTGGTATTGCATCGCCTGAGCTCTACGAGTGCGGCTTTCTCCCAACTGAAGTGCACGGTGTTATAGGACTAGGACATTTGCAGGGAAACCAAAATGCTTGTTTACAAAGCTATTGTACTAGAAATAGAATAGAAATAGAAATATTTATTGTCACTGTACCACTTGTTTACAGTGAGATTAAACAAGCCTTACTGTATGCTTGTGAAACATGGACCACTTATAAACGCCATCTCCAACTCCTCGAAAGATTCCATGAAAGGTGTCTCTGAAAATTTTAACACATCACTTGAGAAGAAAGGCAAACTAATACCAGTGTACTGGAAGAAGCAAAGATCATCAGTGTTGAAGCAATGATTCTTCAACATCAACTTCGTTGGACTGGTCATGTTGTGCGGATGCCTGATTATTGTCTTCCAAAGCAACTACAGTGGTACCTCGGGTTACATATGCTTTGGGTTACATATGCTTCAGGTTACAGACTCCAGAAATCGTTTTCCGGCAGCACGGCAGCAGCAGGAGGCCCCATTAGCTAAAGTGGTGCTTGAGGTTAAGAACAGTTTCATAGTAAGTACGGACCTCCGGAATGAATTAAGTACTTAACCCGAGGTACCACTGTACTCTATTCCGAACTTTAAAAAGGAAAGTGTAATGCTGGTGGTCAGTAAAAGAAGTTTAAAAACTGTCTCAAGGCAAATCTTTAAAAAGGTAGTATAAACACCAACAATTGGTAAATATTTGCCTGCGAGCACTCCAGTTGGAGAACAGCCTTTACCAAAGGTGTCATGGGCTTTGAAGACACTCAAATTCAGAACGCAAGAGAGAAACATGCTAAGAGGAAGGTATGCTTGGGAAATCCACACTGTGATCAACTCCCGCCCTAAAACCTATGTCCTCACTGTGGAAGAACATGTGGATCCAGAATTGGCCTCCACAGTTACTTACGGACTCATTGTTAAAACCATGTTTATGGAAGACAATCTTACTCGGCTACGAATGATCGCCAAAGAAGGAGAAGAGGTATTGCAAACACACGCCTAACTTTTGAAGGACTTCAGCTGCGTACCCATTTGTAAAAGAAAAATGCAGTTTTTCTCTCAGTCCAGAATCTTTCATGCTCATACTCAACAAGCTGCTTCTAAAGTAGATTGATTAGAGATCCTGCCATCTACAAGGGTGGGTGTGGTGACTTGATACTTACTGTATTTGAAAACCTTCCCTTGGACTAGGTTATCCAAACCTCTTCCTTCCTGCACATGCACCAGGAGTACAAAAATGGTGGTTGCAATCCTTGGGCAGATGTGAACGCATATACCCCAATTCTGGCACCGCCTACATCTGTATTCATCGGTTTTCAAATGGACACACTGCAGGGTAATGAAGAATCAATCTGCAATGGTCTTTTATTTTTGGAATGAAATCTGTTTCTTAATAATTTTTTTAAAAGAAGTTTTAATTAGTTTTCAAAAATAATTATAATCTGAAATACTGAGTACAGTATTTCTTTCTCAGAATGGGAGACTCATCAATGTACCCCCAAATTGCTAAGCTGTTCTCACCCTAGTGAAAAAGCAGAAATCTGATTAAACTGCCCCAAAGGAGGAACTTGTTTGTTTAAAATATTTTTATCCAGCCTTTTAATCAAAATACTTTCACAGGCATGTCATAAACTAAAAACAATAAGAATTAAATCCCCTAATCACAAAAACAAAATAAACGATAGCATTTCTTAAAAGAGCAAAGTTTTCTAAAAGCAGTAGAATAAGCAATAACAATCCAATAAAACTCTAAAAATAACCAGCAGAGGAAAAGGTGACATAGCTCTTTTATACAGAGTTATGACCATTAGTCAGCCTGTCACAGTCTTGCCTACTCTGACTGACAGCTGCTCTCCAGGGTCTCAGGCAGCCACAGAGGCCTTTCTTATCACCTGCTGCCTGACCATTTGACTGGAGTTGGATATCACCCACAGGCAAATAAAACTGTATCTTCCTGGTGTTTATAATTATTAACAGCAGGCACTCATTACTGGGGATGGCAGGTGAGAGCTATTTCAAAGCCTGGGCACCACAAATCATAGGAACATAGGAAGTTGCTTTATACTACATCAGACTAGTAATCTAGCTTGTTGGCTGGCAGTGGCTCTCTTGGGGTTTCAGGTTCTTTCTCAACCCTACTTGGAGTTGCTGGGGGTTGAATCTGGGATGTGGATGCTCTACCACTGAGCTATGACCCTTACCAGGTGATCAACCCACCTCATTAGACAGGTCAATTGAAAAGTGTCTGTCCACAGTGAATGGGCAGGTTTGTTTACTGTATATGGAATAGGCAGACCTTGAAACTTTGGCCCCAAGCATACCGGGCATTACTAAGGCCAGGACTAGAGATGTGAATATATCTACCCCCCCTTTTTTATATACAAATTGGGAGGAAAACATCCCCCTTCCAATTTTTCTGGGCATTGTAAATTGTGGGGGCAGAACACTGGGCCTTCACATTTCTAAACAACACTTTGTACAGCTGTCTCTCAATGTCTCTCACAGGCCCTGCTTGTAACTTGCCATCAATAGTTGTTTGAGTCATGGGCACCAGAAACATGGTCTCTTCAGTGGTGGCTCCGTAATTGTGTCGTTTCCTCTCTAAAGAGGTGCATATGGCCCCCACTGCACTGGCTTTTTAATGGACCTTAAAGATTTTTAAATTACACCCAACTGCTTTTAATTAAGATGCGTGCTCTTCAGTATTGTTTTAACTGCTATGGTTTAATTTTTCTGTTTTTTGGATGAAAACCAAGGAACACCCTTTCTCTGAGCAAAAGTAACAAATATTTGGGCACAAATAATCCAGATTGATTAATGGAAAGGAAAATATACAAATGTGGGACATTTGTACCTCATTCCCTCAAACCCAGAAACATTAATTTTGTCAGAACAAAGGGCATAGAGGGAGCAAAATCATATTCTTTGGCAGGCTTTATCAACCTGGTGTTCTTCAGATGCTTTGAACTACAACTCCCATCATCCCTGACCATTGGCAATGCTGGCTAGGGCTGATGGGAGTTGGAGTCAAATAACATCTGGAGGGCACCAGGTTGGGTGCTCTTGACATAGACTGTAGACATTTCATGTAATCTTCACACATTTGAAACAAACGGGGAGATGTCTAGCAGCAGACAATAGTTCTCAATGAAACTAGAATTGCTTGCAGAATGCCATCTTGATTTATTAGTATTTGCACTAAAAGCTTTGCTTTGACATTGTTGCTTAGATGCGTGAATTGGGAACAGCCAGATCTGGTTCCAGAGTCTATGAATGGGGTACAGTCGCTGGCTGAAAGAAGAGAACCCCGTGACATTTTCAACATGCCTCTTCTGACATAAGGGTTACAGTTCTAACATAAGGGTTACAGACAAATATATTTGGGGAGTCAAAGCTTCCAAAGGTGTACCACACAATTCCTGCATTGCAGGGGGGTTGGACTAGACGACCCTCAGGGTCTCTTCCAACTCAACAATTCTATGATTCTCCACTGCTACAAATGAACACACAGTGCCTTCCAAGATAAGCAAAACTTTCCCTAGCGCACACATAGAAGAAAAGGATTTAAAGGTCCCTCAGGGTTCATTCAAAGCTTCACCAATTAAAGCATAAGAAAAATCAAGTATTTTTAAACATCTTTTTTGCAATGTGTTGCAAATCCTTTAATGAAAAAAATAAAGTCACAGCCTTTGAAAACTGCATTCACACTAATCCCTCACAAGCAAGCTCTGCTCACAGTGCTCTAATAAGCCTTCATGATACCAACTCCAGTAAAGGTGGTGAAAGCTCACTGAACCGGCTTAAGTCTGCGAATTCCAGGGCTTGGTAGGAACCCAAGACGGAAGACTCCTGGGCCTCTTTATTTCCACTGATATCCACAAGCAAATCTAAGCTGCCTGCAAGTGCTTGAGAATCCAAAACAGGAAGAGGTTTTGCACTCAAAGAGCTTTGCCCACAGTAAACTACGGTGTTTGTGTGTTGGGATGATGATGATGCTTAGAAGGCCACGTCTTTCTCAGTGACGGTGTCCTTTTAAAGGAATCTTCCCCCACCCACCAGAAGTTTGGTCATCCCACACGTCAGAGGCTGTGTCACACACTACCAGCTTAAAATGCATCCAAGTCATTTTTTTTCCAATTTGGATCACAGATGGCTTGCAGGGAACTGCATCAAAACACAGTATTTCATAAGCAATGACAGGATAGATAACAGGATAGATATGGATCCCTGTTTAGGGAAGCTTTTAATGGTTGATCTTTTACGGTGTTTTTAATATTTTGTTGGGAGCTGCGCAGAGTGTCCAAGGCAACCCAGTCAAATGAACAGCATATAAATGATAAAAATATTATTATTAAAACGCTAGATGCAAAATAAATGGGAGCATGTTCACAGTCACTGTCCAGTCCACTGAAGACACTTTTGTTCACCCAGGCTCATAGCATGTTCTTGGAAACTGGAGACCTAGGTGCTGTGTTAGGTGCTTGTTTTAGTTTAGATATGCAGCTTTAACTATTTTAATTATTGCTTTCTTAAAATTTGTATTTCATGACGTTGAAAACAGCCCTAGGCTCCAGTGAGAGGAAGGCCAGTATAGAAACACAACAATAATAAACAAGACTAAAAGGGAAATCAATCGCAACCAACTGTAGATAGGATGGGAAAAAATGGGATACAATACTAATCGAGTGGTATAGTGTGCACAATATAGGAAAAGTATTTTAATAAAAACCAATACCAATGAAAAACAACATCTGTCTCTAATAATGTCCGAAACAAAAAAAAGTGCCAAATTAAAATAATGTGGAACTAGCAAGTATCCACAAAATAGTTAGCATAGCTCATAAACTGTCACAAAGTACACAAGAATGAAAAGAAATGAACCAATAAAGTTAACAAACATAACCAAATGCGTTTTGACCAACGTCTTCCTCAGTGGTCAGAATAAAATAACTATAGTTCAGCAGATAGTAAATTAAATATTGTAGATGCAAATCACCAAATAGTACCACAATCACCAGTTAGAGGGTTTTGTTTTTTAAAAAATGATAATGCTTATATAGCCTCAGTGCCACTTACAAATGTAATCTGATAAGCATGCAAGAAATAATTTGTTTTCCTCCAAATGGGGCCTCAGAACAAAGTATTCAAATGCTATCTGGCTTGTAAGCCTTCAAGGCCCTGAGCTATTATCTCTATTCTTAGGACTTAATTGATAACACTGTTCTTTTAACTATTTCAAAATCTCACACAGGGATTGCCACTTATAAAGAAACTTCACATTTGCAAATTCCTCACTTGGAGGAATATCCCCAGTATTTGTGCAAACATTAAATAAATCCAATGCACATATACAGCGCATGTACAGATAGATAACATAATGGCCAATCAGGAATTAAGGTGAATTACACATTCTACCTTGTCTGTAGCATTATCACCATCCAGCCAATCTCCTCACTGAGGTCAGTTGGTGTTTTAGTCTTAAAGTTGTAGATCCAAAACAATTCCCTCTGCAGTCGCCTTTGATGTAGCTGGGTGTCTTGAATCTTAAATCCTGAACATTATGCCCATAATCAACAAAAAGTTGGATTAAAGGAGCTTGCAACCTTTGTGTTCTAATACAACTTTTATGCTTACAGAGTCTGACTTTAACAGCTCAAGATGTCATGTCCACATATACTTTATGGCATGCACAAGTAATGGCACCCGTGTGTGTGTGTGTGTGTGTGTGTGTGTGTGTGTGTGTGTGTCTTCAGCAGTATTTCTTTTAATTCATGATGTGAGCTGCCCTGGGTCCTGCACTGTGAAAAAGCTGGGATAGAATAAACAAATAATGTATATACTAATACAAACACATTGAATTATATGCTAGTAATAGCACTTTTGGGACGCGGGTGGCGCTGTGGGTAAAACTTCAGCGCCTAGGACTTGCCAATCGCATGGTCGGCGGGGTGCGCTCCCGTCGTTCAGTCCCAGCTCCTGCCCACCTAGCAGTTCGAAAGCACCCCCAAGTGCAAGTAGATAAAAAGGTACCGCTTTCTAGCGGGAAGGTAAACGGCGTTCCATGTGCTGCTCTGGTGTTGGTTTGCCGGAGCAGCTTCGTCACGCTGGCCAAGTGACCCGGAAGTGTCTGCGGACAGCGCTGGCTCCCGGCCTCTAGAGTGAGATGAGCGCACAACCCTAGAGTCTGTCAAGACTGGCCCGTATGGGCAGGGGTACCTTTACCTTTACCTAATAGCACTTTTATATCTTGACTATGAATGCTTTACAAAAGTAGCTATTTAAAAATTTTATTTATATATATTGGTCACAGTATTGAGGATCAGCAGATAGGTCCCATTATCATCTTGTGTCCTGGACAGATCACCGTGCCGCTGCTCCCAAGCAATATTCCTGGATTCACAAAGAGATTTGAGGACATTTCTATGACTTCTGTGCTCCAGCAGGTGGTGTTACTAAACCAGGAGGTTAGGAGAAATGCACGTTTATCATCTTTCTGCACTGTAGTGCTGGGATAGACTAGTTGTTGTTTCAGTATAGAAAACAAAGTGGCTGTACACAAAGTAGACTATCAAAACTGAATTTGTGTAGAAATTAAATGATGCATTACAAATGATGACACTTTAATGTACATAAACCCTATGGGTGGTGATACAATTTTGCCTGTCTGCCTCTCTCTCTCTCTCTCTCTCTCTCTCTCTCTGTGTGTGTGTGTGTGTGTGTGTGTGTGTGTGTGTGTAAGGGGGGGGGGAGAGAGAGAACCTAATTTCTTGCAATACATTTTGGTATAAAGCATCTTTTTCAATAATCTTTTTCACACTAGCAGTGTTGATGGAACGATTGTAGAGTTCTTAGACAATTATTTTGAAACTGTATAGTTTCAACCTGAATATTTGGAAATCAATGACAACACTATAAAATGCCAATAAACCTCCTTGACATCTTTCAAAAGGGGAACAAACCCAGGTAAGTGCTGCACTCCTGGAACTTCTCACATTGCTCAGAGAAATGGGGTGAACAGTATGAATATACCGCCTTTGCCACATAGATATAGTGACTAGATCTGTTCCAGCCACCATCATGTGAGCAGTCTTGTGTCAGACTTGGCCATGAAGGTTCAACCTGAACATTTTAAAGAGGCAGAAGGAGCACAATACCCCATGAGTTTCAGTGATTTGCATTAAATTAAAAACAGCATTAAAACGAATGGATAAGCATCAGAAGCCAATGAATGGCAACAACGTTCAAGGCTGATTTACACAAAGCTGGATGGGAGCCAAATGCAAAGTTCTCCACATGATGAAGCAGTGGTGGGGTTGGGTACAATGCTAAAATGTTGACATGCCTTGAAAAATCGAGCATTGGACAAGCACTAAAACAATGTGCCCATGTACAAAGAAGCTGTTTCAGCACTTATCTAGGGTTCTGTGATTTGGCCAGGCTGGTTTTTTTCTTCTTCCCTGCAAGGCATTAGTATTTCATTTTCATGTATTTATTTGTGCTGAAAACTGATGAGGCATAATGAGGGACATCATGTTCTCTCTTTAAAAAAAAGAAAGAAAATGTCAGGCTCTCAATGTGGAGGAGGAATGTAAAATATCTGAAAACATGCACATCAGCAAGTTCCCATTTCTTTCTCACAACACCGAGCCTATTACAATAAATTAAGTTATATCTCCCCTTTTTTGTACATTCTGCTACTCTTCATCGCACCTGTCAAACCCTCCTCCCATTTTAAAAATGAAACTGGTGTGAAATTTTGAGCGCCAACATTCTCACAGAAAAACCTAACACCACAACCCTTGGGAGACGGCCAAAGGCCAGGCTTCTAAATCAGAAATGCTCAGTGACTATCCAGAGGTCTCCAATGACCATTAGAAACAATACATGAATGGAGAGCTACCTCACCTTAGTCTTATCCACACTTACCTTTCCCCCTGCTCTTTCCAGGCATAGGTATGTGCTTAAAAGCCCCATGCCTGAGTGTGTTTGGTGTGTGTGTGTGTGTGTGTGTTTTTGCCCCAGAGTTTTCCCCACAAAAACCTGCTCTTTAGCACTCATTTGGAGCAAGTGCCAATTCGGGTTTTAAGCAAATTGCTGTTTGCTCTGACTGAGCTTTAAAGAGCGGATTCAGAGCAAAAAAAAAAAAAAAAAAAAAAGAGGGTGCTGCTTCCACACACAGCTTTAAAGCACAGACCATGCCTAGAAAGCACAGAGGAAAGGTAAGTGTGGATAATCCCTCACGTGCACTGGGGTGGTTAACACCAGCCAGCAGTTCCAAGCTGTTTAAATTGGCCTTATTTATAATAATTATTGGCATGGCCCTGTAGAGGAAGATGCCATTAGATCTAAGGGCTGGTAATGAAGAACTGGTGCTGTTTTGCATAATGAGGCAATCTAGAAGGTCATGGGGCTTGAGGGAAAATGTGTTTGTGAATAAGTTACAAAAATATATTGGGAATAAATGTTTTAATTTCACATGGAGGTTTTTTGTTTGTTTTGTTTTTTACCTAGTGTGTCAGCCTAATAATGAGGCATATCAAGCCGAAAAGTCAATGCTATATATCTATGGAGCAGACAGCAGAAGCACCAGTTTGACATATTTTGATTGGTGAACCAAAGACAGGCACCATTTGCCCAAATCTCTGTGGACCTTTGTTTGAAGGATAGAACTTGACTGTTGTTTTAAGACTATGATTAGATTGTAGCCAAATAGTCGTGATGAATTATGGTAAATGTAGTTCAGAACCTATTAGCTCATAAGCATAACCCTAACCCTAACCGCTATGAACCATAAAACATATCTGAGAGAGACATGAGTAAAGGAAACCCTCAGAAAAAACAATAGTGACAATATAAGAGTGTATGGGAATACACTTTATTATATAGCTGCGTGAGAATTAAGAATATAATGATGGCACGTGAACAATCACATCTTAAAGAAGAGATGTCTGATTTTATCCAAGATAAATACAAGATGAGATTGAAAGAGAAGGCAGGCCCCACTCTAAGAAATAAGAGAAATGCACAAAATGTTTTTCCTTAGGTCAAAGGAAAGCCATTTTTCTTGGCCACAGAAGGTAAACACAGAAGACCATTCAAGGAAAATATAACAAGATGAAGTGCCATTTTGAGCATGCTGCAATTTATCACGGGTAAGGAAAATATTCTTACTCCCCTACCCCTGCCCTGAGGGTGAATGTGTTTCAGAGGGATAAGAGCTGGATTAGGGATGAGAAGAGACGTTTAGGCCCAACATACAGACTGAAAATGGTTCCCTAATGAGGAATCATCGTAGAACCAACAGCTCTAGCTGAATGACTTTCCAATCATAATCAGTCATTGAAAGGGAAAGATATCTTCTTCCCTGGCTTAGTTGCAAAGTGGTGACAGTTCCTAAACCCAGGAGAGGTTTGTTAGAGCCATGCAGCTCAGCTGGTGCAACCAACTTAGCCTCTTCACACACTGAGGTTATCAGCTGGACTGGGGGAGAACACTAGGCCTGATTACCTATTTCCTCTCAAAGTAAGAGAAGTGGGCATAGCTAAGCCTGGCAGGACAGCTCGCTCTATGGAATTAATGCATTGATTAGACTTGGGACACTGGTGGCGCTCTGGGTTAAACCACAGAGCCTAGGGCTTGCTGATCAGAAGGTCGGTGGTTTGAATCCCCGCGATGGAGTGAGCTCCCGTTGCTCGGTCCCTGCTCCTGCCAACAAAGCAGTTCGAAAGCACGTCAAAGTGCAAGTAGATAAATAGGTACTGCTCCGGTGGGAAGGTAAACGGCTTTTCCGTGCGCTGCTCTGGTTCGCCAGAAGCGGCTTAGTCATGCTGGCCACATGATTCCCTCAGCCAATAAAGCGAGATGAGCGCCGCAACCCCAGAGTCGGTTACGACTGGACCTAATGGTCAGGGGTCCCTTTACCTTTAGACTTAAGCATGTTATATGAGGCTGGTTATACCATACAGACAGCAATAATGCAATAAACTTTGGAGAAGCATTGCAGAAAAGTTGAATGATGTGTTGAATGACCTGGAGAAAACAGCAGCCTGGAGGGGCCCTAAATCAGATTACATATAACCACCCCACTATCATCATGAGCACAAATCATAATGAATGCAAAATAAAAGGGACATCTATTTATTCTGTGAACCGCCCTGAGACCCCTGGGTATAGGGCAGTATATAAATTCAATTAATCATCATCATCATCATCATCTAGAGGGCCCCTGCAAGCCATAGCAGGAGTATCTTCCCTAGTATGATTTATCCAGGTATTTCTGTAGATTTTCCATAGTATAAAGGCTTATTATTTTACCTGCTCATTTATTGTTCTCTGACATCCTACTTAAATTTCACTGTTTCTTATTGCTACTTGAAGACCTTCTCATTATATATTACTAAAATATCACAGCAAAAGAATGCCTTTCCCTTCTTCGTATTTATGTATCCTTTGCATATTTGTCCAGTCCTATTCTATCCACCGCTTAGCCAAACTATGCAATTAGGTCTTTTTATTCATCCCTCTAAACACAGCATGTCTGCTCTCTTTGCAGTCGGCCCAATGCTTTTCTTGGGATAAGAAGCTGCGGTTATGCATGCGGGAAAGAACATACCGGGCAAAGAACTTCTCCTCTCTCTCAAGACTTCAAAAGGTGCCTTCATGCTCCACACAGCCATTGCTCAGTAAGTTATCAGGAATCAGATATACTTTGTAAGAACATTTGTAGGGCGTTGCAGACCCCAGGAAAATCCATGCACAACTCAGCGAAGACTCCTGTACTGTAAACAATGGGCTGTCCGATGGCAGAGCAAGAGGAAGGCAGCTCATGCAACTTATTTTTCTCTTCCTTTCTCTCAGTGTGGCTCTCAGGACTCTCACCAGTCTACCCTTCCTCCTCAGCCACACTCCTCTCCCTAGGTCACACCCCACATCAACTCCCCTTTGCACCCTCCTTGGATGTTTTTGCTGGAAGTGTAGCTGTCATTAAAAATAGCAGCTCAAAACTCAACTGGGCGAGACTAAAAAAAGCTCAACAGCTTTGGCAAAAAAATGGCAACCCTTACAAGCCCCACTCCCAAATGAACAACTTTTCCTGCTCCCTCCCTCACCTGAAGCATATTCTGCTCAGGACTTCTGTTCATCTCACTGTTTGGAGGAGATTTGCAAGATCAAACGAAAGTCCCATCCTGTTTCCCCACATGGCCAATCAGATGCCTATGGGAGGCCTAAAAGTAGACCAGGAGCACAAGGCCCTCTTGTTCATGATCCCCCAGCAACTGACAATCATACTACTACCTTTTTAAAGGACTTGTTCGGATTGATTAGTTAGTGCCTTGTTTCACTGAGGGTGGTGCCTCTAACTTTGAGATATTGGTTATCATTTTCAATTTGTCTTTTGCTCCTGTCTGACAAACGCCAATAATAATAATGAACCCAGGGCTTGGCATGTAAGTAGAGGAGGAACTGCTGGGAATCAAGCTGATTTTATGTGCACGTTTATCCAGAACTAAATATTAAATACAGCTTTCAGCATGTGGGTTAGCAGCAATAAGTCTTCCTGCTCTGAACAGCTTATACGACATGCAGATGACTATGGCTGCCAGGCCTACACACACAGCCTGTTGCTCCCAACTACTATAATGGGATTTAGGTAGCCTAACTGCAGGCAAGACTGCAGCCTCTGAATCTAGAGTTCCAGCACGAGCTCCAATTTGATTCATTGCAGTTCTGCTACTTTAAATCCTGGCCTGCATTTCTCTATCATATCCAGTTGGGAGCATCAGGAACCAAGGGCCTCCTTGGCTACTTAGGGATGATGAAATTAGTTGAAAGGGGAAAGCAACACAGAAGGTAGTAAAGGCAGGAATGTTTACAAGGCAGGCTTTATTGGCCAGTTGCTGTACGCCTGGCCTCAGTTAGCATCTGTGTGGATTAAGGAGCAGGCCCTTTAAATGTATTTATCATGAGTTAAATCTGATACAATGAGCTTTTGTGCCTTTGAGTTATAATTTTCCCTTCTGTTTTCATGTTTTATGTCTGACTCTGGTTCCTTGTATGCTAAGCCCTGTAACTATTAACGGGCAGTTCTAAGGGGATTCCATTATACTGCTTTTGAAGAATATGGGGTTTGAGCCTGAGGCAGTCTGCTGTTGAAACCTTTAAAAGCTTATAGCCTCCTGAAAGGGGAGATGGAGGGGAGAAACCCCAACTACTTCTCTCAAAACCTGCAGTCTTTGAAATAGCAACCATCAGGTGTTGGAATGAACAGATGGCAACAGTGAGATAATTCAGAGTTTTAGATGAACCTGAGGACTTACCTCACTTTCAATGAGCACCACTCTAGAATGTAAGTGAAACACAGCTTTCTTGGACTATAGGACTTGGAAATCCAAAGCTGAAGCAAGCTTGTTTTCTTCTTCTCCAAAGCGTAGGATCCGAACATATGGATTTAAGTTACAAGAAATGAGATTCTTGTAAATATCAGGAAGAATTTTCTGATGGTAAGAGCTGTTCAACAGTTGGACAGACCCTCTTCGAAGATAGTGGACTCCCCTTCATTAGAAGTTTTTAAGCAGAGGTTGGATGGCGAACTGTCATGGATGCTTTTGTTGAGATTCCTACACTGAAAGGGGTTGGACTAGATGTCCCTCAGGGTCCCTATTCTACAGAATCAATTTTATTATTCTACAGGGAACAACAAAAGGAATAACTTGCACCATTCTGAACAAGCCTTCCCCCTGAATTCATCATCTGGCTCCTGTGTTCATCATCTGAGGCTCTTTTCCATGTGACCTCCTCCAAGTGAGATGTGAAGGGTTGCAAGATGAGAACCTACATTTTCAGTGGTGGCTTCACATTTGTGAAATGCTTTCCCCAGGGAGGCATGTCTGGCAGGATCACTTTCTGTTTTTAGATGCCGGGCAAAAAATAAAAATTGCCCAGGCTTTTGGCCATTAATTTAAAGGACACTTAAGTATATTTGCAGCTTCTTTTGTTCATCTATTTATTGGAGTGGGTTGAATTTAATCTGCCCTTTTATGCATATTACCAATAAGCATTTTAGTTTGTTTTTTTTTTTCTCTTTTTGATACTTGGTTTTAATGTTTGTCTTGTACGTTGCTTCAGGTTACTTTTGTGAAAAAAGTTAAATTATTATTATTGTTCCTGGAAAATGATTCACCTTTTGTTTGTAAAGGGGCCAACTAGAAGCCTTCCCCCAGTGCATTTGCTTGTTTATGTTTGGGGTCTTTTAATTTTTTTAAATTACCGCACTACTTCTGACATGTGTATGTTAAGTTACATATCTGGTCACTGTAGCAGCTTTTGTCATTTGTGGGATGAGAACAAAAAGTAAGCTGAAAGATTGGCTCCTTCATTTAAGTGCCATGTTCCCTTTAGAAATGTTGTCATCTGAGAGCAGCAACTCAAATCAAAGAATTGGTCATAAAACTAGATGTTGGAAGCGCTTGACTTGCTAAGGACACCCCAGAATCACTGGGTCCTGAGAATATTTCTATCAAGCACTCTGTCTATGCTTTTGACGTATTATTTGAACAGTCACAGGAACATTGGAAACTGCCTTATGTTGACCATTAGCCCACCTAGCTGCATTGACTGGCAAAGGCTTTCCAGGATTTCAGGCAATAGTCTCTCTGGGCCCAACCTGAATACGATGGAGATTGAACCTGCTTGGAACGTGTGTGCTCTACCACTCACCTTTGATAAATTTGTTCTGCCCTTCAAAGGGCTTGTCAACAATACGTCAGCTGGGTCCAACCTCATAAAGTTTCCTAAAACATAGCTACCACTACCATGGGTTTCATCCACTGGAAATCTTGCAATTATCTGCATATAAATACACATATAGACTTGCAACTCTACACAAGTAGAAATGTCATTGAATAACAATACACAATCACTTAACTACAGAGTAGTTATCATACCTCAGTAAATTGGTGCAATCTTGCCTGTTCTTTGACTGTGTGTTATTTCTGATTAGTTTACTGGGATGCATAAAACGAGTTATACCATATCTGGCTAGCTTGGATGACTGGGTTTTGTCTTGGGTCTGCTGCTCTGATGTCTGGATCAGGATGACATTATCATGGCAACCTTTAGGATGTCACCACATGGCATCATCACTTTGAACGCACAATTGTTCCACCCACAGCTGTTGTTGATGCATTTTGCTCTGAAATCGGCACTAACCTTCCTGTTTTTCTTCAACAGCGTTTCCAAGATTTTGCAAGCAGTTTTTAGAAGCCTTGGATTACACAGAACCAATCTGTCTGAGGAACAGTCACATCTACTGCTTTGTATTTTTTACCGTAGCTTCTGGCTTCTGCCAGGTGAAATTGCTGATCTTCCAACAGCTTACAAGAAGAAGGTAAGGTTTATTTTACTGGAAGTCTATTTAATTGAAACTGGAATAATCTGGTAATGTTTCCTTCTTAATTATTTGTTGTTACACCACAGAATGCAGAGAAATAAGTGTTCATTTCCCCCCCCCCATCTCTATTTCCAATTGTCTATAGTCAGGATGTGCTAATAACCACTTTCCCCCATACTTTACCCTAACAATAATTATCACTGTAATAATTATGATAAGGAACACATACACACAAACCAACTTTCAACAAATATATTTTTTTTAAAAAATTCACAATATTAAAAAAAACAACAATAGGAACATAAAAGACTACCTTCCACTAGGTCAGATTATTTGTCCGTCTGATTGTCTATTCAACTCTATGACCAATCTTTTCTCATTTTAACTCTAAAGTGGATTAATTCCTTTTTTAATTATTATTGCTGGGCACTTTTCTAAAGACTTTCTTCAGGAGCTACAGTTCTAGAACTATTTCCATTACTAAGAACTTTCACATTCTCAGATGCAAACCTGCCTAAATGTCTTGAAGACATCAAGTACCTTCAGAACTACCTTTTCATTTATTTATTTTACTATTTATTAAATTACCACCCTTCACCTGAGGATCACAGAGTGGTTTACAATATACGGACACAAAAATACGCACCGTAGTAACAAACAAACAAAAATAATTCCCACAAACCTACCTGTCCAATAATCTGAGAGACGGTATGGTGGAGTTGTTATAGTGTCAGACTAGGACCCGGGAGTCCTAGGTTCAGATCCAAACTCACTCATGAAGTTCACTGGGTGATCTTGGGTGCGTCTTTTTGAGCCTAACCTACCTTATGGGCCAGCATTCAACTACCTTGTCCCACCAGCACAAGTATTTTTTTGCGCAATGGAACTTCCCCCTCTCCCCATGCATACCCGGTGGCCTCGCCAAACCTGTTCCAGAGGATTAGGGGGAGAGAGCCTCTAGAACAGATTTAGGGGGTGCACAGGGGGAGGAGAGGGGGGAAATGTTCCATTGCACAAGCAGAAATCCTTGTGTTGATGGAATGTTCACTTAGCACTACATTGGATTCTGCACAGGGTTGTTGTAAGGATAAGCAGACATAGTGGAGGTGATGGGAGAAACATATTCACTTCCCTAAGCTACTCAGAGGAAGAGTGGGAAATTGAATGGAGATAGCTGGCTTCCTTAAAGCTGCAATTTAGTTTTATTGTTTATGAGAGATGAGAAGAATCCTATGCATTCATAACAAGTGAAAACACACATATATCAGCAATGATTTATTGTTAAAACACTCAATAAAAGCCTTCGAGTTCCTTGTAAACAGCTGGGCCTTGTCCTTTTTCTTTTACTCTTAACCATGGGTAGGCAAACTAAGGCCCGGGGGCCGGATCCGTCCCAATTGCCTTCTAAATCTGGCTCGCGGACAGTCCGGGAATCAGTGTGTTTTTACATGACTAGAATGTGTCCTTTTATTTAAAATGCATCTCTGGGTTATTTGTGAGGCCTGCCTGGTGTTTTTACATGAGTAGAGTGTGTGCTTTTATTTAAAATGCATCTCTGAGTTATTTGTGGGGCATAGGAATTCGTTCATATATTTTTTTTCAAAATATAGTCCAACCCCCCCACTTTAGCTTAAGTTTATGACTAGTTCACACTGACACATGGATCAGAACCATCTGGGGTCAATAAGACTTTCTGGATGGCTTTGCATTATGTTTCAGACTCAAAGGCTGCTTTGTCATATTTCCTTAATCCTTATTTGCACTTACTGGCCCTTTAGCTGTTGTACCATGATATCACCCGCTAATCAAGTGCTATTTCCTCCCTCCGCAGGAATCCAGTTAGCTCTGGAAACAATGCCAAATTGCTGCTCTGGAACCTTGATTGTTTCCCTTCAGTTTCAGGTGAGTCAATTGCTCTGGGCCTGATTTTAAACTTCTGTGGATTAAGTAAGCATATAGTTCATTTGTATACTAGCAATGCAATCTGATCCATGTTTTTGCATGCTTCGAAAAGCAAACTGTGCATTCATGTAAATGGCCAGCATGCTGGTGCACATTGCTTAGCAGTTTCTGGGGTGCTCCTCCCCTGCTGCTGTGCCATGGATAAAACAAAATGTCTTGTTGTGTTGTTGAAATCCAGACTCATGGTTTATTTCTTCCAAACCGTGAGTGGTAGCCAAAGTTGGTTCTTGGTTTACCACTTATGGTTTGTTTGGAGAAACAAGTCACAAGCCTGGGTTCAGACATCCCAACAAACCAGACTTGAGCTTCTTTCATCTATAGCATGACGGTAGCAAGTGCAGGAATGCCACTGGAACTTTTGAGCAGGATGCTACACATTAGAGTATAGTTTGCTTCAGATTATTATTTGATGTGATATTTGAACTGTGAATTGTGTTTATGAGGCCACAGAGTGGAAACAAGTTGTGATAGAACACTCTAAATGACTTCCATGAATATGGGACTTGGAACTGCCCAGTTCAGATGTTTGTCAGTCCTAGTTCTGGCAGGTTAAAGAGATCTGTGAAGTTATAAAACTCCACCACATTTAAAGCTGCTGGTTTTTATTGTGCCATTCTTGCCTTTATGTATTTTGAAAACAGTGCTTGTGGAGGAAGAAGCATTCCCTTTGGCAAACCCTGCTCTCTTTAGGAGATGGTAGTGTTTGTGCCAAAACTATTTTCTAAGTTCTACCTGAAAGCAAATGAAAACTAGTCCAGATCTTTATGTCCTTCCCAGAATTTTGATGTAGAAAAAGAACATTTGGAAAGAGAATGAATCGTGTTCTTCGTTGTGTAACCAGCATAGTTCTTTCAGTTGAGCTTATCTGGTTTATATTAATGAAAAGCTGATCTTTGTTCGGTTTAAATGGAATATTTTAAGTAAAGATTTTTCCCTTTGCAAAAGAGCCCCGAGAGCTAAAGGTTCTGCCTCTGTCTTTAAAATTAAGAAGTGGTTAAAAAGAGCGAGAGGGAATCTCTAAAACTTTGGGGGTTGTGTATGTGGGGGTCTGTTCGTCATTAGAAAATAATTTCAATTAAGCTGCCATCCTAAAACAGATTTATCAAGGAGTAATCCCTGTTAAACTTACTTCTGAGTAAACATAAGATTGCACTGCACGGCCCCTAAAAATAATAGTGTTTAATGCACTCTGTTTGAAATCTGACCAGAGCCAAGAAGACCAAATACATAACGGTATCTATTGTGCATAATGTAACACCGTGACATCTGACATCTGTAAAGTATTCTGTTCAAAGGCTCAAGCCCTCACTAATGTAAATGCTGAAAATTCAATTTGACATTCAAGGACCCCGTGCTTATTTACATCATCAAAGATTTGTGATTAACACTCTTCAAAACTGTGATAGCTCAACAGAATATAATAAGACATTTATTATTTCAGACTCCTGGCTTGTAATTTTGATTTGGCAACCATATTCAGGGCTAATAAGCTTTAACGATGCTTTCAAAGTAAGCTGGTCGTCTGTGGGTCCCTGTTACGGTTTTGGGGGCTTCAAAAGGTTGAGTCCAAACCCAGAAGTGGAGCTGGATTGACAGTTTGTCGTTTCTTATAACACAGATGCTTCCCACTTACCTGTTCTGTGAGCAGGCTGTGAGCAGGCTAGGATCCAGGGTCTCACTGCATATGTGCGCTTCTATTAAACTATGGACAGAGTTCCTGATTAGGCACAGTCTGACAGGCCAAAGAAATGTCATGGCTCAAGGACCTAGGATAAATCTGGCAGGGGCAAATAGATCTGACACCACACATTTGCAGCTATATTTTGTAGGCTTCTAGCGCAGAACTGGCTAGAATCACTTCCCCAGACTTAAGTCTCTCTTTTGAATGTAATGCACTGAGAAGTGCTGGGAAAAGCTTTGAAAAGTTGTACCTTTCCCCACTTCTTTTTTGTTCTTTCCCTCCCCTGGGCAGGGATAGTGCGAAGTTACTCATGGACAGCAGGGGGGGAAGAATCAAATCTGAACTGAGCTTCCTGCAAAGCTCTAAAAAGGGGAGAGCTCTGTGCCTTGAGAGTCCTTCCTAGATCATATGGGGGGGGAAATATTCTTCGTGTGAGTAAAATGCCTCACAATCGTCCCAGGAACCCGACTCCAGTTCCAGAGGTGACGTGGGATTCTGGGCTGAAGGAAATGAATGAGACCTGGAAAGGAGCAATTGCCTGCCTTGGGGTAGCTGTGTTCTTTGTGATGACCATTGGGATTATCTACTGGCAAGTGGTGGATCAGCCAAACAAAAATTGGATCCTGAAAGGGAATGCCAGTGGTCTTATTTGGGAAAGAAAAGCTCATTCCCTCATCCTGCAGACTCTGAGTGAGGACAAAACTTTCCTGGAGATTCACATGGGAAGACTCTCAGATGTGGAGGTACCTTTAATGAAGAATCTGTGTTGGATAAACAAGACAGAATTCTGTTACACCTGGGAAGCCACTGCACATTTGAATATCTCCTTGGAGTCCAGCCTTTCTTCCAACACGGAGTGCTACAGCATCGGTTGGACACCTCTGCACTGCCAGGTTAAGATCAAGGTAATTAACTACAGCTTCAGTTTATTTCACTAAATATTACGCTCATGTCGCATTCCCAACAAACTTTACAGAGTGTGAACATCAACACTGATAAAGATGCCAGTAATACGCATGCTAATCAAAACAAGCATTGACATCTTAAACTTGGTCCTTGCAGTAAATGTAGATCTGCATTTTTCGTTGTTGCCTATTTATGAAAATCCTGGTTTTTTAAGGTAAAAGTTCAACCCCCTAAAAGAATCTCCAGGATCCCTTGGCAAATACCAAGATATCTGCAGACAAAGACAAAATTGCAAGAATACAAAAGTAAATCAGCGAGCTAAATCCAAAACCAGTTCTAGCTCTGCACCTTTGTAGTGTTGTGTATAACCGGAGAGAGGAAGAACCACCTTTCTAAAAATGAACCAAGTAGTACCTAAAATTGTATCGGTCTCTGAAAATTGCAAGCTAAGAAAGTTCCCTTGCCACCATAGTCATGACATAACTTATTATTATTATTTATCATGGAATGACAGTGGGAGTCTTCAAAACAGCTTTTTTTCTGTGCTCCAAAGAAGGAGGTGGGGGTGCTTTATAAATCTTGTGAAAGTAACAAATCTATCTGCACCAGCATTGAAATCTAAGAACTGTGTTTCTCTCTGGATATATTGAAAGCTGGATAGGAGTGTTTTGGCATCTCCTGCATGTATGAACTTCTTACAGCAATATAGGATTTGGGCAGCAGTCCCAGGCATATGAAACATCCCACTGAAATGTGTGAGATTTTCCTCCAAGTAAATATGTTTATGAGTCAGCATTAAACACATATTTTATGGACAGGATTTTGCAACAATATCTAGAAATTTATTTATTCTTGTACTTGGCTTTTCAGCCTCAACCATCTCAGGATCTGAGACAGGTTAAAAATATTTATGTGGACCTATTGACATATAAGAAACTAGAACAATTCAAAAGAATGTGATCCTAAGCTGACATACTTGGTTGGAAGCAGGGGTATTTTCTTGAGCGATGTAAATAACTCTCTTGAATCAGGAATGCACCACTCATTAGCAATGCTAATGCAGGAATGCTTTTAAATATTTTTTTAAAAAATAAAGATACATTTAAAATACAAACAAACAGAATGTACATTCCAATTGAGGTTTTATTTTGGAATTAAAGACATAGGAAATGCAAACCTAACTATCTTGAATGAAAAAAAAAAAAATTGTTTTGACTATGGCAGACCAACACGGCTACCTATCTGTATCTTGAATGAAAACAGCTTTTTAAATCAGTGGGTGATCTGCTTGCTTTGACTATCTGACCTATTTTTGCTCTCAATGCACAGCATATACCTTGTTTGTTTTAGTGTACTGGTGTTGGAGACATCAGAATGCAGACCAGAATGGAAAAAATTCCAGGCAGCAATATTTTTAAAAGAAGTTTTATTGACTTTGGTTTATTTGTCAGACAAGCAAAGCAAAGTGGGTACATTCAGCAAAAATGAGAGAATGCCCCCGAACACCAGGGGCAGACAGTTTTTATCCCCTTAGGCAAAGCAAAGTTCAGCCTCTAAACTCACCCCCCAAACATTCCCCTTTATGCATATTCATTGAAGCTCAACCAATTAAAGAATTGATGGTGGCCCTTCGGTTCCAAGCTGCATTATCCACTAGGTGGCACTGAGGGCTTAAAATCCTCTTGACCTATTTCCAATTCCTTGTAAAACCACATCGGCCATCCATGTTCTCACCTTATTTTGTGGTGGGCTACATCTTTCCTGTTGTTCGCTCTATTCTCGGTGTGTTTACGGGAATTGGGTCAATAGCTAGAGCAGGTGTGAAGCGCTCAGACCACATTTGCTGCATTTACAAAAATGCTGTGTGCAGGCAGAGGAGAGAAATAGCTTTTAGCTTTTAGCTTGCTTCTTATAAAATGGCTTCAGTCTATAAAATGGCTCCAGCCTGGCTCTCCAAAGTGGACCCAGGTGGACCCCTGGTCCTCACTCCTTCATTGGTATGCTAGCAGTACCTGAAAGAAATTCAAAATCTGTGCAGTCATGTTTTCTATGTAAAATACAATTTTTAGTTCAGGATCTTGGGGAGGAAGAGGTCAGTTAGCATAAACAGCTCTAATTAAACCACTCAGTTTTAAACATGAGGCTCACACTGGGTCAAATTCTTTGACCTCAATTAGGCATTCTGGTTCATGCTAGAATTTCTGCAGACTTTCAAAAGGTTTAGCAATCATAGGAGTACCCTAATCAAAGTCTCAAAAATGAAGCCAAGCCTTTTTCAGAGATTCATAGATTGAATTGAAAGGACCTTGCCATAGCTTTGTGTTATCATGGTCCCTTATAGACTAAGCATATGGAACCAAAGACTTCTCAGTTGTACAATGATACAGAGAAACTCTTGCACTGATTGCATTAGGGGGCTGAGAATGCCCAGGAAGCAACATTCAGATGCATATCAAAGACTAAGGAAGAAAAAGCCAGAGTGTCAAACTGGAAACAAGCAATTGTTTTTTAGGAGAGTTCTAAGTGATACAATAAAGGCAACTTGCTTTTGGTCTACACAAGAGGCAGGTTTCTTTTATCCTGCTGTCATCATGATCAAACAGACTTTTTGGAACATTCTCCACATCTGCCAAACCTGCTTATCGGAAACAGTCGTAGCACAAGTGTGCATGGTATAATCAGTTACGCTCCTTTTCCTCTACTCAGGGAAGGCAGGGGGGAACTGACATCCAGTTTTGGTTATAAAATGGGAAAGCCAAGCCAGAATTAGCTTTATTAAATATATTTCAAGGCACAATGATAGACAATTGGTACAAAACAGTTTGAGAAATATGACTAGAAATCTTCCCCTCATTGGTGGCTGATCAACCTTAACTGTGTAAAGGAGACGACATAAATGTTAACCCTGATGCCTTCAAAAACTCCAAAATCCCTTTTGAAATGTGTCTGGGCTTTCATCTAAGAGGCCTTGTGCTATTAGCCAGTGATTATGCAATCACATGGGAGGTAAAACTTGCTGATCTCATTTGTTCAGTGGAAGTAAATGCTTTTAAAAGGGTCTAGGGCAACCTGAATATTTGAGTAAAAATAACCCCACAGCTGGGTGAATAAGGTTGGAGCAAGGACAGGTCATTTGGGCACAAACATGTACCCTTGCATATTTTATAGATTTAACCAAGGCTATTCTTCAAAATTATACATGAGTTTTTCTGTAATATTTTGCTTTCCAGGACTGCTTTTCCATGGTAAATATTTCCTGGTATGGAGGAGCAAGTGTCAGCAGCCAGCATTGGCCTCTGAACAACGTGAGCATCAAGGCCCAGCCATTCATTATCAGCAACCTCGCCAAAACCCCAGCTGCTTATGGCTCTGTCTTAGAAAGATATTTTTTGGGATCAACTGGTAAGAGTTGCCTTCCTCGCTTGATTTCCCAACACTGTTGACTGTAAATAGCTTTTCTATGGCTTTAGTATTTTATTTTCTTTTTAATACAATCCAACTGAATGAAAAATTAAGACGGTAACTAGGGTTGTATCTTCTCCAAGAAAGGTGGCTAGCTACATCAAGTACCTGCCTCACTGATACAGTAAACAGAGAGTAATGTATCATACCTTAATAGTTGGATGGCCATGGACTCTACTTTACAGAGGACAGTCCTCTGTTTGAATGGCTGTCTGGTCCAAATCTAGTTTTAAAGAACCATAAGAAGGAAGAGTGAGCAGGAGTCTTCAAGCTGTCCACCAACACAGGTCACCTGGCCACATTCTTTCCCATTACAGTGAGATTATACATATATGAAGTAGCATATGCAAGTTTTATGCAATCCTGTGCCCTCTTTTTTGTTGACACAGTTCCTCTTTTTTGCAATGTGTACACGGCCATCTTACTAGCGCATTGTGCAGCAATGGTTTCGAATATTAGCTTTTGATGTGGGAATTCCTCTTACTTTCTTTTCTTTCTGAGGAACAGCTCAAATTTGCCTTCCTTAAAAAATAAAAACAAAAAAGAAAAGGGAAGATGTATGAGGAAGGATATGCCCTCCCCGCATTCCATTCCCTTTCTACCAGTGCATTAAATCCTAGTACATTAGCCCCAGGCACATAAAATTTGAACTGGTTTGTATTCTAATTTGTCTAAAATGTCTACACTGGCCAGGCAAAATTGCTAGTCAATTTCCCTTCTGCACCATAGTTCACAGTAACTTATTGACGTGTGACATTAATAGCATGGCAGAATTTCAGAAGACATGTTGTTGCCACTAGTGTACAGAGCAGGGATTGCTAACATGGTGCCCTCCAGATGTTGTTGGATTCCAGCTCCCAACAGCCCTAGCTAGCATGGCCAAAGGTCAGAAATGTTGCTAGTTAATACTCCAGCAATATCTGGAGGGCACCACAGTGTTTACCTTTGGTATAGAGTCTGGGAGCTTCCATGTCTCTTTGCTATGTTGCATTTTAGAAGGACAGGGAATGACCATTCCTAAAGGAGGATATACCACGTCTCTGGGCTGAGTATCACCCTATGAGGAGGATTCTCTGTCAGGATCAACAACTTTGGAAGGCCGGGCTGTGTTCAGTTTGGAGATGCTTTGCAAGTCCATGATTAAAAGAAGAAAAAAATCTAATTACATTGATAGTATTCAATCAGTTATGAGATTTTGATACCTAATTATAGTTATTAGACATATTATGCAATAAGTAAACAACAGAATGTTTACGATCTCAGCCATGAGCAATATAACTCACAATCTCTACAAGGCTTATGTGCCTTTGACAACAACAAAAAGCAGAGCCACGTGGAGTCCCTGTTTTATTCCTTAAATAAGCAAATTTGCTAGAATGGCAACAGCCAGTGTCAACTTTCTAGGACAATTAGGATGGCACAGAGAAATGTGCACCCTTGGATGCAGGCAGAGAAGTCTATGTAGGCTTATGCCCTTTTGTCATCATCTGCACAGAAATGGAAGTGAGTGAGTTCTGATTTCTCACACTGGATTAAAAAAATGATACTGGAATTTCATCAAATGCATGACAAAGTAAAGCACAGTCATAACTGTCTGATTTCTTTTTTTATACGTTTGTGTGTTTGTTATCTCTAAAGGAGTGACAGTGCTGATTGCCTCAGACATACCCATCTTCCTCTCAGTAGAGAGGAACAAACGTTTTTGCCTTGAGAGTACCCTTGGCGTCAACATGGCATCCCTGCAGTACACAGTGTGTGTCAGTCAAAACATCACGTCTGCCCATCAGGAAGTGGGAAGCCAGCTTTCAGGACATCAGCGGAAGCTGCCAGATACTGACATACTAAGGTAAGAAAGATATCAGAAAAGTTTGGTCTGACATTAAGCACCCAACCAGCTATAGGGTGGCAAGATCTTAAGGATATGGGTACATGCAAAGGTGTATAACAGAAATCCAAAAAGGCAAACTGTAAAATAGAAGTAGTTGGTTTTGTTATTCCTTTTATATATATAACCCGCTTTTAGGTCCAGTGTTATATGGTTCTAGCAGCTGCTCCCAGTCACCAGTCTAGCAGCCACATTCTGAATTAATTGCAGTTTCTGAGTCACCTTCAAAGGTAGCTAGCTGCACATAGAGTGTGCTGCAGTAGGGCCAGTCCTGATTGTAAGGTCAGCGGTTCAAATCCCTGCGACAGGGTGAGCTCCCATTGCTCAGTCCCAGCTCCTGCCCACCTAGCAGTTCGAAAGTATGTCAAAGTGGCGGTAAGGTAAACGGTGTTTCCGTGTGGTGCTCTGGTTCGCCAGAAGCGGCTTAGTCATGCTGGCCACATGACCCGGAAAAACTGTCTACGGACAAACGCCGGCTCCCTCAGCCAGTAAAGCGAGATGAGCGCTGCAACTACCAGAGTCATTTGTGACTGGACTTAACTGTCAGGGGTCCTTTACCTTTACCTTATGAACCTGAGAAATGGAATCAAGTGGGGAATTTGCATATCCTATTAGACAGGAACATAAGTTTTCTGCCGACACGAGTCCCCTCCCTTTTTAAACATCTGCAGGCATATACTAGATATGCTGGTTTAACCTAACTATTTTAGTTTTTTGACTTCCTTCTCATCTTGAAAAACCTGTGGGCCAGATAATAAATAGGTGTTAAGTTCAAGCAAAGCTTCTTTCTTTAACTACACCGATACAGGTTGCCTGTCTGGAGCTATTACAGAGCAGCAGATTCTGCTGCCAAGGTGGAGCGAGGATTAAGATATTTCTTCAACAGACTGCAAAGGCATCACCTCGGGGAGGGGCTAATCGCTCTCAGTGAACTTTCCACAGTGCTACTTGGTAATACGGTATGTGCATCTTTGGAGGTCACGGGCAAGCTGCAGAGCTAGAGGGCAGCATTTTCACCCACTCTGTTAATTCCTCAAATATATATCTTTCCCAGCATTCTGCATTAAATTGTAATAGCTAAAGTATCACTTTTCAAAACCTTAGCCAGCAAACTCCCATTTTCCATGTACAGGAGTGTTTTCACAGACTTTGACAACAGCTAGATTTGGTGTTTTAGCTTGGTAAGTGTGTATTAGGTCAGTTCACTTGCAGACCAAATAATATTTTTGTCCATCCCTAGTTGGGACTGATTCCTTAATAGATTCCCATTAACACCATATAAATGTTATTGGACTATCTCCTATTTGAATCTATCTCCTATTTAATCTGACTGCTTAGATAGCAACTGGTGAACTTAACTTATTAAGGCTTAAGCTAGTGGGGCTCCTATTGGCATTCCATCTAGGCTCTAACTAGGTCCATAAACCCTTATCTTCTACATTCCAGACCATTCATTGGAATACTGCAGCATTGTTCAAGCCAAGGCTATGTGAATCTTGTGAGTGGAAGCTCCATCTAAGCCACTTTGACTTTAATTGATGCTTTAAGAGCCTTTATAGCTGTTACCAGCAGCAGGACTGAAGAGTTTTTTCAAATTATGCCAAACCCAGTGTGGTGTGGTGCCTTTTTAAACACACACACACACACACACACACTACTTGATGCACTTCTGTTTTTTTGTGCTGAAATATTAAACAGAAGTAGGGTAAAATTTCTTGGAGATGTCATCTTGAGACCCTGTTAAATAAATAGCAGAGTGTGTTTTGCTGCTTAGTCTTACCTTCCAAACATTATAGTCCCTGGTCCTATGACAAAATCCTTGTCTAATGGTGCACACTATTCTCTCTTCTTTCAGGAACACAAGTTTTTACCTGTGATGAGACGAAAAGGGTTGTATAGTCCAAGGCTTGCCATGGACTCCTCCCTTACAAAACATCTAAAGCTTTCCATAACTGTGTCCCCTTTTGCAAGCATCAACTCCCAACTTTTTCAGATGTCTCTACAGGAAGGCAAAGAAGACTATTGGCTGAGCCGCCACTCTGAATCTGGTGACTACTCGGTACAAGTCCCTAATACAACCTCTTGCACTTGACCAATTACCTCTAGAGGTTCCTAGCCTGCAAGGAACCAGTAGGTATAAGGCTTTCTCGGCTTGCTCAACATACATTAGCAGGCGTTAATGAGCCAAAGCACATGTTATGTCGGAGATGCGTGATTGGATCCCCCCAGTTGGTAGTACGTGAGACTCTTAATTGCAAAGTTGTGAGTCCCAGCTCGACAATGGACAAAAGATTCCTGCATTGCAGGGTTCTGGGTCTATGACTCTATAGCAGGGTTGAGGAGCTGTTTCCAGCCTGTGGATTGGATGTCTAGGTCCCTCACCCTGCCCCCTGCTGGCCATTCTGACAAGTAGATGGGACTGCCCACTCGTCATTCAGCTGGCATCACAGTGATGTCAGGTGACGTGCTTTATTTTGCCTGGGCAGTTTGAAATCACACTCAATGGACCAAGACACAGGATTCTGCAGGAGCTGACAATAAGTTGAGTGTTTGCACTTGCAAAGCCCTGTGCCTTTGCAAGCACTGCCAATCAGCATTTTTCTTCTCCTGATAGCAGCTACCATGACCCCTGTTTGGATGGAGCCCTGACATGGTAGTCTTACCCTCCTTCCTTGTACCAAAGCCTTGATGCGAATTACCCTCCCTGAGCTGCAGAGGCGAAAATATGCAATACAGTCATAGAAAGGAACCTATATGGAGGGGGAACTTTTCTCTCCATGCCGTAAGCTCAATCTAAACTGGGTGTCAGTGTTGGGTCGCTTACAGCGACTTTTAGGAAAGTAAAATCATGGCAGGATACCTAATCATTGATTTCCCACATCATGTCTAGTAAGGCCCTTGTAATCAATAATCAAGCTGTACCTAAATAATGGTTCTTGGGCCTATAATCTATTTCAGGAAATTATAGCTATACTGTATCTTCAATGGTGTCTGCAAAAGAAATATATTTCAGGCCATGTTTTATTAAGCAATGTAATGTAGCAGGCTATCATTTTTTAAAAAAAATAAAAATAAATCTATTGCCTAATAAAATTGTCTCAGTGCCCATGATACACATAAATACAGAGTGATGCCTTTGTTTTGAAAATGCACATTAGCTATAAAATATTCTATGCTGTGTTCATATGATTCTGCCTAGAATTTGAGGCAAGGAGTACTGCCATTCGGAGAGCATAACCTTGAAACCAAGTGCTCACAAATGGTCCCTGCACTCCCCTTAATCTGGCGCTGCCAACTATTAGTTTAGGCAGGGAACATCCAATATGGTAGCTTCTAGATATTCCTGGACTGTAACTGCTATCATGCCTGACCATTGGCTATGCTGTCTGAGGCTGATGGGAGTTGGAGCCCATAACCTTCTGGGGGCCCCCACATTGGTTACCTGCACATGAGGTGAACCAGGAAGTCAACCTAGCCCTTTATGCTTCTGCTGTTCTCTTCTGATGGCTGTTTCCTATTGCAGGTGCCGCTGCTCACCAGATGGAAAGGGCAGTTTTCTGCTCAGCTAAATGTAACCAGCCGGGCTGCGGTGCTCTGGTACATGGAGCAAGTGAGCCTCTTGAGGCAGCGACTGGGAGCAGAGTATTTGGTTTTTGAAAGTGGCGAAGGCAATTGGTTTATGGAGCAAGCAATCCCACCTCCCACAGAACTTGGAGGGGATAAGTACATTCACATTTTAGCCTCAATGGCAGCTGCATTGGGAAACTCGTCAATAATTAGCGCCGGCACGAGGTTTGTCTCAGGATAACTCTCCTAACTGTCTGTTTCTGAGGGCATCCTATCAGTATGCACCATCTCCTGCCCCTTCTTTTTATTTCGTTAAAAAAATATTTTAGGGGAAATCTCACATCCCCCTTTCACCCCTTTCTCTGTCCTTGTCATTTGCTGCTGGTGCTGCTGTAATCTGAAGGAGAGTCATGGGGGACAGTGTGAGCTAATGAACAGAGGCATCGATGTGCGTTCAGCATGGGCTCTTCCTTTCCAGAAAAGTGGCTTCAGCTTGCATGAACTGGGTTGCCATATGTCCTTCTTTTCCAGAGCATGTCCTCTTTTTCATGGGTGTGTAAAATGAGAGTCGCTGTGGTCTAAGCCACTGAGCCTCTTGGGCTTGTCGATCAGAAGGCCAGTGGTTGAAATCCACGCAACAGGGTGAGCTCCCGTTGCTCTGTCCCAGCTCCTGCCAACCTAGCAGTTCGAAAGCACACCAGTGCAAGTAGAGAATTAGGTACTGCTGTGGCGTGAAGGTAAATGGTATTTACCTTCCTGTTGCGCCAGAATCGGTTTAGTCATGCTGGCCACGTGACCCGAAAAGCTGTCTGTGGACAAACGCCAGCCCCCTTGGCCTGAAAGCAAGATGAGCGCTGCAACCCCATAGTCGCCTTTGACTGGACTTAACCATCCAAGGGTCCTTTACCTTTTTTTTTACCCATAGTTAAAAGTAGAAGTTGACAGATGTGTCCTCTTTTTTGCTTTTCAAAATATGGCAACCCTAGCATGAAGCCAAGCCACCAGCTGCTATGTGACAATGCGTCCTTAGAACTGTCTATGACTTTGATGCAATGCTGCACCTGTGCCTTAAGTTGGCCTCCCTCAACCTGGTGCTCTCCAGGTGTTGTTGAACAACTGCTCTCAGTGGCTCCAACCATCATGGCTAAGTCAGGGGTTATGGGAGTTGTGATTCAACAACATCTAGAGGGCGTCAAGTCTGGGGAAGGCTGAATGATTACTGTGCCTTTCAGTATTTCCAGTTTGACTCCTGGTCTGTTTCTGCTGCTTCTAGAGCCAGCCACCTGCCGCTCTTTCTCCAAATGAACCCCCGCCAGTCCGACTGGAGCTACGCTGGCTTGAAAGGGATTATTCCATCGGTGCTTCATTACAGTCTTCTTGGTTATAACTTTTTTATTCCGGATGCAATAGGTAACATTATTTTAAGGTCAACTTCTCCTACTTCTTCTTCGAATCCGTTTTATAGAAGGGCTGAAGATGCCCCTGAGAGAAAAGGCAGATCTCATGGGCAGAGCCCATATGCTGTGTGTTAAGAGGACCCAGATTCAATCCCTGGCATTTTTGGGAAGGGCTGCAAAAGACCCATGTCTGAAACACTGGAGAGAAGTTGCTGGTCAATGCAGAGTCTTGATCAGCTGCCATCCAGATGTCAGGCTGCAACTCCCATCAGCCCCAAACAGCAAGGCCAGTGGTTGGGGTTGATGAGAGTTGGAGTCTAACAACATCTGGAATAATAATAATAATAATAATAATAATAATAATAATAATAATAATTTTTATTTATACCCTGCCCTCCCCAGCCAAGGTCGGGCTCAGGGCGGCTAACAAGCAATAATAAAAACAAGTTGAATGAATACAACTTAAAAACAAGATTAAAATACAACATTAAAATATTGGTACGTAGGTACGAGGGTCCTAGGCCGTGAAGGGCTTTAAAGGACAAAACCAGCACCTTAAATCTGACCCTGTACTCCACTGGGAGCCAGTGTAGCTGGAAAAGCACTGGGTGAATATGCTCCCATGGCAGAGACCCCGTGAGGAGCCTCACTGCAGCATTCTGCACCTGCTGGAGTTTCTGGGACAGCTTCAAGGGCAGCCCCGCATAGAGCGAATTACAGTAGTCAAGCCTGGAGGTGACCGTTGCATGGATCACTGTGGCCAGGTCGGGGCAGGAAAGGTAAGGGACCAACTGCTTGATGCGGCGAAGGTGGAAAAATGTCGCCTTGGCTGTTGCTGTAACCTGCGCCTCCATGGAAAGGGAGGCATCAAGGATTACACCCAAACTCTTAACAGAAGGCAATGGCACTAATTAGGCCCCCACAAGAGAAGGGAGTTGGAAGACACTATGTTGGCTACTGCCTCTCTAAATAATACTGTGCTAGATGGACCATTAGGCAGCTTTCTATGCTCCTGCAGGGGAGATGAATGCATATAATCTGCTCGCCTAATCAACTATGTTCATGAAAGCTACACCAAGCAGAACTTGAGGAACATCAGTGCCTGAAGTTCTGTTTGGTGCACCATTAGATTTAATTGATTTTCTGTTGACAAGAATTGGCCAGCACATTTCTTAAGCATTAAAAAAATTAAGCAGGAATTGCATATACATTCAGTTCTGCCGAAATTAGAGGGTGTTGTTGTTGTTGTTTTAAAAGTGTTTAGAAATAGAAGTAATGGCATCCCAGCTTCATTCATCTGGTTAGCAAAAGCCCAGGGGCTTTTGGACTGCAACTGATTTGTAGCATGGATCGCATCGACCCCATAGCTCAGCGATTGAGCGCATGCTTGGCATGCAAAAGGTCCCTGATTCAGTCCTGCACACAGCCAAACACCCTTAAAACCTTTTAAAGTTCTCATTTATGTTGACGCTGATGTAATGAACTACATGCAGCAGGTTTAAATTTCTTCATTTCGGACTGCAATGTAAAGATCTGGATTCAGCATTCAGAGTTATGCATACCTGGGGGGAAACTGTGTAATGAGAACAAAGTTTCCAGAGCAGTCCATTTGTAAAAAATCAGGGGATGCATCTGACAAATGGGAAGGCAGCTTGGACAACCAATCTTTCTCTTCCCCTCTTCCACCTGTACCCTTCAGAAAGCTGATGAGGCCTAGCAAGCATTGAGGGCTGTGCCATAAGGGACTGCAGTGAGAGAGGTGGATTCCCTGAAATCAGGTGGAGGAATTTTGCACCATTTGTACAGGGCTCCCGTTTGGGGGCAGTTCTCCCTTCCTACTGCAGTCCTGTAAAGCCCGGACACAGTGGCTTTTGGGGGAGGTACAGTACTGTATACTGAAGAAGCCAGAAGTGAAAACATTTGCTTTAAAACTTTAATATCTCTGTGTTATTGGTTACTGTAATAAATGTATGATATTAGGCTTGTATTTTAGCAACCAGAAGGACTTCCGTTACACAGTTGGACTTCCCCCCACCCCATGGGGCTCCTAAATCTGTTCTGGGGGTTCCCCCAACCTTCTAGAGCAGGTTTTGGGATAGCATGGGACAGAGGTCCTGTTGCACAAGTGGAAGTAATTGAACTCCCACATTTTTTAGTTGAATATCATCCTTCTGGTATTGCATCTAACTGCATTCCTATGGGAGCCAGCACTTTCTGAAGTGCTGTGTGATGCCTTAAAAATCTTATCCGTACACACACATACCCATAACAATATCTATGTCTCTTAGAAGAGAAGGTAAAATTTTGTGGCAAGAGATATAAAAATATTAATAGTTTTTTTTAACAATAGACTTGAACCCTGTAGTAAATCCTTCTTTTCGTGCTGAAAAGAGGGAGCTCATGCACTCCTTGTTCTCACAGTGAGCTGTCACTTTTGATAAAATGTGAGGCTGTTTCAGAACGAAATATTCTGTTTTGGAAAGCAATTCCCCTTTCTGAAGGAATTGGGCTCCTTAAGCCTGAGGCAATATTTTTAATAAGAATCCTCTCTTGACCCTCACCCTTTCGCCTGCTAGCCAGCACCTAGTATTTCACCAGGAAATCTGCTTGCTCCCCTTTGCAGCATGCTTTCCTTATTTCAGTTTTCTGCTCTGGTGGAGGAAACCTATGTTATGATCTCCAACCCCCTTCAGGATTTATGAAGCTAGATGAACCGGTGTCATGTCGCATTACATGGCAAAGTATTTTGGATGTGTTGAAACGCTACATAACCCTGCATGGGATGACAGGACACAATATTTCCTATTGCAAGTGATATTGGTAGCATCTGTGGAATTGCTTTATCTTTCTGGATATGCATGGATTTTAAGATGGTCTCTGCAACCTGCTAATATGGATGGGTTTATGTTTCAAGGTTATAGTTCATTCTTCCCATTTGGCAAACAAGCTGCATGGGTGTACTCTTCAGCATCTACCTTCTGTGGGTGGGGATGGGGCAGAACTGTTTTGGCACAAGGTTTCCCAAGACTTTTCAGTCTGTAAGTGTCCCTTCACTACATTTCTACCTAGAAGGTGTTTCTTTCATGTTGGATTAAGAAGTCATGTCTCTGCAGATCATAAAAAGATTTAAATTTATGTATGTGGGGGCCTGACAGTTTTCTACTTTGATAAAGAAACTATGCAGCTGGACAACAAATGTAACTTCCTTGCATGGAATTTTAAGTCAGGGTATCCAATGTGGTGTTCCCAATATGCTTTTGGCTCCAGCCCCCATCAGCCTCAGCCAGCATGGCCAATGGTCAGGGAAGGAGGAAGTTGTAGTCCAACAACATCTGGAAGGCATTATAATTATAATTATTTATTAAATTTGTATACCGCCCTTCAGCTGTAGATCTCAAGGTGGGACACAACATAAAATGCAGTATAAAAACACAAAATACATGATAAAAACAAGAACAAGAAACACAAAAAACCCTCTTCTTTGCTCGCTTCGAGAAGGAGCCACCTGAGACGCCGGTATTACAGCCACCAGCCCATAGGGGCCCCTCATTCACTGTAGAGGAGCATGAGGTGAGACAGGTATTGAGGATGGTGAATCCGAGGAAGGCTGCTGGACCTGATGGCATCACGGGAAAGGTGTTGAAGGGCTGTGCGGATCAGTTGGCGAGGGTCTTTACTAAGATCTTCAACAAGTCCTTACACCAGTCTATTGTCCCACCCTGCCTGAAGTCGTCAACTATTGTTCCTCTGCCTAAAAAATCCACAATCAGTAGTCTGAACGACTACAGACCAGTTGCACTGACTCCAATCATCATGAAGTGTTTTGAGAAACTGGTGCGCCGTCACATTATTTCCTGTCTTCCATCAACTTTTGACAACTACCAGTTTGCATACAGGGCAAATAGATCCACGGAAGACGCTATCACTACCACTCTCCATGCTGCTCTGTTCCATCTGGAGCAGCCGGGGAGTTATGTGAGGCTGCTGTTTGTGGATTTTAGCTCTGCTTTTAACACTATCCTCCCCCATAGACTGGTGTCCAAGCTAGAGGCGATTGGACTCTCCAACTCCACCTGTCTCTGGGTTTTGGACTTTTTGTCAGAACGTTCTCAGAGGGTTAGAGTAGGGTCACATATGTCCACAGCCCTTAGCCTTAACACCGGCTCACCACAGGGTTGTGTGTTGAGTCCCCTGCTCTATACTCTCTATACGTATGATTGTACAGCCATTTATTCCAGCAACAAAATCATCAAGTTTGCTGATGACACTACGGTGGTGGGGCTCATTTCAGGAGGGGATGAGTCCGCCTATCGGGACGAGGTGGAGCGGCTTTGTGCTTGGTGTGGAGAGAACAATCTGGCTCTTAATACGACTAAGACCAAGGAATTGGTGGTGGATTACAGGAAAAAAAAGGCGGACATTCAGCCCTTGTATATCAACGGGGAACGGGTGGAGAGGGTGGCGGAATTCAGGTTTTTGGGAGTGACTATCGATCAGGGCATGACTTGGAGCGCAAATACCACTGCTCTGGTGAAGAAGGCCCAGCAGAGAATTTATTTCCTCAGACTTTTAAAGAAGAACAATCTGAGTGAGAGACTGCTGGTGTCCTTCTACCGAGGCTCCATAGAGAGCATTCTCACATACTGTATTTGTGCCTGGTTCTCCAGCTGTACAGCTAGGAAGAGGAAGGTGCTCCAGAAGGTCATAACCACAGCCCAAAGGATTATTGGTCATCCCCTCCCATCTTTGGAAGAACTGTACGGTTCCCGTTGTCTTAGGAAAGCAAACAATATCCTGCAGGATGCATCTCACCCGGGACACAGTCTGTTTGTACTACTGCCTTCTGGCAGGAGATACAGAAACATCAAGTCAAGGACAAATAGACTGAAAAATAGTTTCTATCCAAGAGCTGTGGCCTTCTTAAATGCAGTAACTCGATAGTGTGACCTGGGAGTTTGATGGGTGTGGGTGTGGGTGTGGCTGGAATGTGGTTTGTTTGGTTGTTGTTGTTGTGTTGCTTTTGTTGTTTTTAAGGGATGGCATCCAATTTCGTTGCACTTGTGCAATGTTGCACTTGTGTAATGACAATAAAGAATCTATCTATCTAAACCAATGAACCCCACCCCTCCTCCTCCCACAAACCCATTTAAAAGGGAAATAAGATGTTAATCAGCCAAAGGCCTGGTTGGCTACTCCTGCATAGTTAATGTGTTTCAAGATGCCCCTGTGGTCCTTAGTTATAATGTCATAGACATGTTTTTTTCTGGTTTATTTGTGGTAGGTTGGAATGGCCCCTAAGAACCCCCCCCCCCAAACACTGATGTGAATTCAGCGGTTATCAGGAATAAATGAGATACACAGGAGTACGGAACGTTTTCTTTTCAGGGTCTTTAGCACAATATTATGTATTTTACCTGCTGTGTCCATGGTTTGCCTTCCAGGCTGCTGACTGTTGATGTTATAATACGCCAGCAGTCAAGCTGCTAAAGCAACGAATGCAAAGCACGCGCCAGAAAGAGAGATGAAAGATGTTCTTTCTTTTAACATATTATCTGGATTGCCCACTATTTATACTATGTACTGTTCCTTTCCAGCTGGAAACTGCCCCCCATTTGTTTCACATCTCAGCTTGAATCCTTCATAATGTACTCCAAGCCAATTACATTGTTTTGTGTTAGGAGTCAGATGGTCAGAAATGTTGTTTCTCTGTGAAATCTCAATATACTCAGTGTCCCCATCCCCGTCCCCCCGACACCCCACTTTCCCACTGCTTTTGAAATTCTTCCTACAACTTGTGTTTCCAGAATGCCAGCAATGCCAAAATGTGAGTTGGATCAGGCCATTCTTCAGTTCCACTTGCTTTGAGCCGTCGAGACTGTTTAAGCATCTGGCATGTGTCTTTTTGAACAACGCTGGCTTCTCTAGCCTCTTCTTTCTCCCTTTGGATCTTATTGGCTCCTGTAGTGTACCAGCAAATAGAAGACAGAAGCCACTTCCAAGCTGCCACTCTTTTGTGGGGAATGGCCATAGCTCAATGGTAGGCCATCTGCTTTGTATGGAAGAAGACCAGGTAGAAACAGGAATGTTCCTTTCCAAGACCCCAGACTGCTGCTGCCGGACAATGAAGACAACATTGAGCTGGACTGACCAACATATAATGACCCCCTAGCTGTAAAGCAGCAAATTTAGATCGTGCAATTAAAGTGGATGTGGTGCTCTCGTGCAGCAAACCTGCTTCCAACCCCCCTGGAATTTTCATGATAAGAAAAGTGTGTGGGGGGGGGTACGCATTGAAAATGATTGTGGCATATAACTTGGACACAAATAAAGCAGCATGAAGTCTCAATAAATAACAGTGTTGTAAAACATTCATGCAGATTTTGTGCATCTGTATCAGGATGAATGCTCAATTAGCTGGCTGTCTGGAAGAGCCCTGGGTTGAAACTATTGTATTTTAACATTTTGTACTATTGTATTTTAATATTTTGTTGGATATAAATAATAATCATCATCATCATCATCATCTCAGCAATGGCCGCAATAGCACAAATGAAGTCTATTGCAATGGCCCTCCCCTTAAAGCTATCCAGGGAAGTTTCGCTACAGGCAGAGTTGGCATTTTGCAGTGGACGCAGCAGACGCCACTGCCAGAAGACCCAGTGCAGTGCAGGAGAAGCTGAGATACATGAGGCCTGGTGGTGATGCAAGAGCACACTGGTGCCTTGTTAGAAATCTCAGGGTTTATCATTAACATAACATTCCTAAACAAAACAAAAAATTCCTTCCAGTAGCACCTTAAAGACCAACTAAGTTAGTTCTTGGTATGAGGTTCGTGTGCATGCACACTTCTTCAGATTCCTAAATTACTGGATCAAAGATTAAAGTTGAATTCTAAATATTTATAACGGTTTTCCTATTGCCCAACCATTTTTATTTGTTTGTGCTGTGCAGGAGGAAGTCTTGCAAATGAATTTCTGGTCGATGAAGAGCTATATATTAGATGGCTGCAGATTGTGACTTTCCTTCCTGTGATGTCTTTCCGTACTCCACCTTGGGTCTGTTGTGATGACTGGGTAGGTATATCAACTACGACTGGTATGCTAATGATAATATTCTGTTCTCTTGGTTCCCGAATTCTCTCCCTCAGTTCTTACTAATGTTTTTTTATCTCTACAATGTCTCTTTTGGATGCTTCACCACCACCAAAGTTTAAGGTGGATTAAACAGTATACTCTGTATGTCTTCTCTGAAATCATCACTTCCATCTTCCTGGACACATCATCAGTACTCTCATCCAGGACTGGCCCAATGCATTTTGCTGCCTGAGGTGAAGGGCAAGATGGTCCATTTCACATACAGAAGCTAACTGGACCAGCAGTTGAATCTTAATCTAACACTGGTGGTAGGACAGGGTCCTCTGCCACACCTGAAATAGCAAGTCAGCTTATGGGGGCCAGGACATGCCATGTAGCATATATAGCTCTGTCCTCTAACATAGGGGCTTAGGAGGAGCAGCAAGGTGGCTGTAATTGCTGCCTCCCCACCCAACATCTGCTGCCTAGGGAAACTGCTTCACTTTGCCCAAAGGTAGGGCTAGCTGTGAGCTTCAGTTTTGCACAGGGGTGTGGGTGGGTGTTATGGAGAAAGGGAGGGGGAGAGAAATTTGCCTCTGTGTTGTTCGTTAGCAAAACATTCTGGTGCCAGATCTTGCAATATTTTTCTTCTTAACACTGCCAACATTTGCTTTTTCTGATTTCATAGAAACTCTGGTTCAAGTTCTTGTATTTTCTGGCCTCAGCTATCACCAGGGCTTTCTTATACCTCATCTTAAATTCTTATTTCAGCCCTAAACTCTGCCGCATACCTTGCTCATGGCATTCTACCATTCAGCCTTCTTTTTTGCTTCTCTTAATCAGTTCAAATTACCCCCTCCTCCTAGTTGCTTCATGCTGTGTGTGCCCCATCTCTCCTTTCTAATTCCCCTTTCACATTCTTTCTCCCACTATTCTGCTTATACTAATCTTCTTATCTTAGTCCTTTAGCTATGCTCTCTTAGTCCTTTAGCTATGTTCTAGAGCTCAGCTGAAACTTCAAAGAAGGCAGTTTTCTGAAAAAAGGCCACCTTACAGAATTTGCTCTAAATATTCTATACCAATTTGTTTGCGGTTGCTGCCATTCTCCTCCTCTCAACACAATGCTGGCTACAGGAGTAGTGGTAGTAAAGACTAGCATGATAAGAGACTGAAGAGATGATTTTCATCCAAGCTCAAGGATGAGAGATTTAGATAGGCTGGGATTACAATACCACTAAATTAATATTTTCTTGGCTACTCTGGGTTTCAGGAGAAGACCTGCGCAAGGACTTTTGCTTATACAACACAGCTCCCCCCCTCTTCCTTCCCCTGTGCACACTCTGAAATTGGCTCAGTCTGGAGAACCTCCATTACAGCACACAGTGTGGGGGAGGGTGGAATCCCAGTTGTGGAAGCTGCAATGCTTGTGCAGATGGAATGATTAAAAGAGTGTGACATTGAATTCCACCCTCTGTATCTACTCCCTTTGGGAGAACATAAATCAAACTAAAATACCTGCTTCTCTATTGTCTTTTCCACAGCGTATTAAAATAATATGCTGAACTTCCTTTCTTTCAGGTCCTGAATCTCACCAGGCACTATGTTCAGACACATCAGAGTTTTGTGGTGCCTCTTGTTGAAAAATACAGCAAGGAGTGGCTCTCTGTAGGATACCCTATTTTTCGACCTGTATGGTGGCTCAGCCCCACTGAGTCCATTACCTTTACAATCGATGATGAATTTCTCATAGGAGATGAGGTAATAAATAAATTTTACTCCAGCATGTTTTGGATCAGGAAGGGCATCTCAGGGACTGAATATTTTCTATAAGGCATTTGGATTTATATTAGAGTACTGAACATTTCAGCTCTCTACAGGTTTTGAAAATTCATGTAAAGTTAAGAAGGTAAAATAGAATATTTGATGATAGAAAACCCATATAAATTAAAATTGGCAGAAAACATTTATTAAAGCTAGAATTCTGAAAACATGGAAGAATTAACATTGCTGAGGAGGAATCAGCATGACTTCTGTAAATGGAATTCTTGCCTCACTAAACATTTGGAACGAGACACATTTAGACTGTCTAGTCAAAATGTAAAATCATACAATGATAGTGATGGAAGGGACCTTGAACATCACCTGCCCAACTTCTTGCTCTGTGTAGGAAAACAGAGACATATGTGATGCAGTGGACATTATATATTTGTGTGTGTGTGTGTGTGTGTGTGTGTGTGTGTGTGTGTGTGTGTTTGCCTCTATATCATCTTCCTCCCAAATGACTCCTACAAAATGTTGCCAGAAGGTTCCAACATTAAAGCATTAAAAACATAAAAGAGACTAAGAATAAAAGTGTATTACTAACAATGGATGAAAATCACCCATGAGGTCTTCCAATGATCTGTGTTGGGATCCATGCTGTTTAACTTAATCATGAAGGACTCAGAGTCAGAGGTGAACAAAAGTGTAGAAGATGACACAAACTACTCAGCATGGTGAAAACCCAAGCAGTGTGTGAAAGCTTTCTTCTAACTGAGCAAATAGGCAGTAGAATGGGCGATGTGATTCAGTGCAAGGAGGTCCAAAGTGATGCTTGCTGGGACATGAAAATCCTAATATATGAAGTCTAACTTGGCTGTGACTATTCAGGAAGGGGATCTTGGAGTCAGAATGGAAAGTTCATGAAGAACAGAAGCTCACATAGTGGCAGTGTGTGGGGAAACATAAATCCCATGTTAGCTTTATGTTTGATCCCCTAAAAAAATAATCCCTATCACAATGCTGTTACATAAATTGGTGGAATGCCTGTATTTCGCTCCAAATGAATACTACGGAACAGGAGCAGGCTAGTAAATATTCAAGAGGTTGGCGTACCCACCGCATGAGGAGAGTCTAAAATTTTTAAGTTTACAAAAAGTCAAGGAGGACATGAATGAGATGTACTTATTGTATTGAAAGAGGTGGGGGGGAGGGGAGAGCCAACTAAGAGCCAAATTTTGATTTAAGGTTTATTTGGCCCATTAACTTATTATGCTTGGAAAAATAGAATGGATCTAAATGGTTTCTACATGTCCAGACATCTGGCAATTTTAGCGCCAGTACTTTAAGTGGGGTGAGGAGTGGCTAACTTCTTCATGTTCAGGGTCTGATGTATTTTCCAGACAATGAGCGGGATACTGATGGTATAAAACGTATGCTAATGCAATTTTTTTGTTGTTGCAAAATTTTACTTCTGTGTCAAGTCTGCCTGGCAAGCCAGATAAAACTGCTTCAGGGTCTAGATCTGGCCTGGCAGCAGCCCATTATCCATCATGAGGGTAGAGCTGCAAACTGGATTCCTCACAGGAATGCGACTGTGATGGACATCAGAAATGGAGGAGAAAGATGAATATATGATCAGTTGAGCAGCTCCGAAGGTTATAGCATGATTTCCTTATAAAGGTGCAGGTATCTGACTTGTTTAAGGTAACAATGGTCCCTGACTAAGTATTCCAGAATGTCCTCCCAGTACTCCCCAGCAATAGCTTGCTATAGAAAACAACACTTTCTCCCTGACTTTGGCCTGTCAGATATCCACTCCCATCCCTGGCACACACAATAGTCTGTTTTGCATGGTGCAGTAAGCCCAAACTATGGCTTACAGGGACTGCAAAAAATGTGCATGCTCCTGGAGAATGTCTGATGGGTCAAACTTTGGCTTAGCTCAATGCAGCAGGAAAAAGGGCCAGGGAAGAGCAACTGATTCTCAATTTAACAACTAGCTACCTAATTCTCACTTCCAGAAATGATGTGTGAATTGAAATTGGCACTACTCTAAATTTTGCAATGCAGTTCTCCAATCAATGTGTAAAATAATTAAAAATAAATGCATATATTAGGGAAGGTGTGCATAAAAATGTGTATATTCATAAAAATAACACAACAATGCATTAAATCAGGGGAAACAACTTGCAAAAATGGGTGTATTAAATAAAATTGCAGACAAAAATGTGTTTATTAGGAAAAATTCACACTAAAAAGGTGATTAATCTTCATGTGGGTTAAAAAAAAGCAATTTGAAAATTAGATGCAGAAAGTGGAGAACTGAATTTAAGATTTGAAAAAAATGAGCAACAGAGAGAAACCAAAATGCGACAGATTCATGCATCCTTCTGTGTAGTTTGACTCTCCCTGTCATATGAACCAGGCCACTGTGACCTCCTTACTAGGTCAACCATTAGGTCACAGAAGTAAATAGCACTTTTAAAACTTTCCCTTTCAAGGCCGCCTCTTTCCAGCCACTACCTCACATTTATCATTCCTCGCTGGTTTCCCACCATTGCCTTTCCTTTGGCAGAGGGTTAACTGGAGTGATTGTGATTTATGTGACATTTTCCACAGCCTCACAAAAGCCCAGCAACATCAGTATTTCAACCGGCAGGTTTACAATGCTTTTAGCAAAGCAAGCAAATGCCTACAGTACCAGAGTGAAATATGGGGCTTTCCATTCAGTGACATTCTAGATCTCACTTTCACTTCTCTCATTTCCTCTCACGCTTCTTTCCATCTCCACCCTCCTCCCCCTTCTATGGCTCCTACTACTGTCATCCTGGAAAATCCATCACCCATCTGTTGGTTTACTTTAGAGTCTTCTACAATAGACTGGGAAAGCCTGTTGGACGTAGCTTTTTCTGTGTGGCTAGTTATGCAGGAGGTGATGTTTTATGGGGCATTCTTAGTTGATCAACTTGATTTATTATAGCATGACTGGCTGCATCTCCAGTGAAGCTTCTGGTTGTTGTTGTTGTTTTTTTTTGCTAGCATGGAAAAAAACAACTTTCACAAAACTGAGGAAATGAGGATACTATAAGAACATGTGTTCTGCTGATACAATAATCACAGATTACAGTGGCAGGCTTTAGAATCTACTTGATAAAGTTCTACATTGGTGACTGCCCATAGATTATACCCAAAGGTTCACCTGTTAATTCATATGACACTTTTCAATAAAAACATGCTGAATCACACATTATTCCTGAATCACTGAATCATGGTCTGCCCCGCCCCCCATAAATAAATGAGGTAGTATAGTATAGGGATTCAATACTACAGTCTTTTCTTCAGTGGACTGAAACCCTTTGGAGATCAATAGCAGTTAGAGGTCCATTCTGTGAAGACCACTTACCATATCAACTCTGTTGTTTGGGTAACAATCTAAGCACATGTCTCCATTGAGTCTCTTGAAGCATGATTAGTTTCTCCTTGGCTGCTTGTGAAAAGGAACTCTGGATTACATTGATGGAAGTCTAGGAACGATGGGTCGCAAACAGACCTTGGCCCAAAGAACCACTGAAACTGGCTGGGGTCACACCATTGTAAGCATTGTAAGCTCAGTAAGCTAATTCTTCATGTTGCTCTCTTGGTGACGGTGGCATATGGGTGTAGCTAGGAATTTTGTTGGGGGGGGGGCAACCAAAGTTGTTGAGCTTCCCCATTGAAGCCTGAAGTCGGTAGCTATCCAGGTGAACCACAAGAGGTGTTTGAGAGGGGTATATGTTAGAAGAGGAAGGAGACATCCTTTCAAATATTATTGTTTGGGTATGCATTGGAAGCACCACATGCATAGCAAAGCCATGCAATCATCTTGACTTTGCATTGGTCATAATGAAACCCTATAACCTGCCCTGTATCCTAGAAATGTAGGACAGTGACCATAGCTCAGAAGGTCTGCGGTTCCATCCCTGGCATCATGTCCTCTGCCTCAGACCCTCAAAAGTCACTGCCAGTCAGAAGAGCAGACAACACTGGGCTAGATGGGCAAGCAGTCTGACTAGGTGTAAGTTCCTATATGAGACTGGAGGAAAAGAATGCAAATAAAGAACTATAAAATGCTGGCCCCCTTTTTGTCCACTATAAAATTTAAATAACTATCTCCTCCATATGTGTGTCTTTACATGTTGGAGAAGAATCTTCCACCGCTCTAGGAATACCCAGCTCCTTTTCTCTATGATGCCATTGACTTGGGCAAAAGGAGACATGGGTGGTGGTACTAGCTGTCCACACCTAGAGGCATCTTGAAACAAGGAAGACTGTTTATGAGATTGATTTCTATGAGATGTTCATGCCAATGATGCCTCCAAGTATTTCAGATCTTGTTTGTCTAGATTAATAAGACAATGGGTGCTCCGTTAATGTTATAATCAATTAGCATTAACAAGCAACTGGAAATAAATTAAAGAGCAGTTAGCATTCTAATTCCCTTTGCTGTTAGCATTTCAAATACAGTCAATATCTAATTAAATCTTTTGAAGCACTTTCCTATTTGCTGAACTTATGATTAATGTAAAGACTTAAATATTTCTCCCAGATCAAGGCAACGACACATTGATCTTTAGTGTCTTTAGTTCTAAGGCTGGTGCATGGTAGGATCTAAAGTGTTGCCTTTAATCATATTATGAAGACTCTCACTGAGGGCTCATTAAGCGCTCAAAGGGCAATGGAGTTTTGTGTGCATTTGAGGCCTTCTAAAATTTACAGTGACTGTTTTAAGAAGAGCAGTAGTTGCCTCATTGCAATCTTTTTGATCAATATTTCTGCTTTGATGCTTTAAATTGTCTCAATTACTACTGCATTAGAGAATGTGCAGGGTTAGGATAGTCTTTTCTCCTGTGCTGTCCAAAGTAAAATGTGAACCTCATCCCAGTGTGATCCTTGACCTTCTGCCCTTTAAAATGTAAGATGCAAGATGATTGAAAATCCCTGCATTTACAAGGGAGAAAGGTCCAAGACAAAAATGGAGGTAGGACTGACATGATGTGGATACTCCTACAAGCCCCAAATACAGTGGCCACTTCTGCAAATGGCAACTCATGTGAGCAGCCAAATGGTGTGAAAAATGTAGGCAACCTAATATCTTCTGGAAGTGAAAAATCACAAGTGAGTGGAACGATGAGTGTGTCTGGGTGTGCTTAGTCTTCTTAGACAATGTTATTTACAGAACTTGGAACGTTTATAGTAGGTATGATACACAATTCTCTCTGGTGGGCCTGCATGTTTCTCATTGTATTCTGATTCACATAACTGAAAACGGCTTTTGCCTGATTGTGACACGTTCCATACAGCTTGGAGCAGACTATGTAGATGTGCAAGTAATCAGAACACTTGCTCTCACAGACAAATGGACTTTGGGCTGACAGCGAGGGTGTAGGAACAGCTAGTTACCAATTAAACCTTGTGGCAGATGGTTGCTCAACCACCATTGTGTGCAACGCACAATGACCTTGCTACAAGTCCAAGGGCTATTTTCAGTCATCGGATCTTCCTTGTCAAACTTGTTAGGATATTTCCGTTCCACCTTAAAAAGGGAGCAGGTTGTTGTGTCACAGCCTGCGTATTTCCTGTTCACAGGATGTTTCTGTTTTGTATATAGCTGTTGTTTTTCTCTCTCTGTGCCTGGACACGCAGACAGGCAGTCATGTTTTTCCTTTGTTCTGACCAACACTGAATAAAATTGTAAATAATGCTCTCCTGACTGCATCCTTGGTTGTACGAACTCTGCTGAAAGAGCATGCACAAGCCCTGGAATGTGGCAAGCTATTTCTGAGGCCCGTGTCGCTAATTGACTGATACCGTATCTACCAGAGGTTGATGGATCGTCCGGAATCGACGTGGAGGCATGATGGCCTTTGTCTCCCTGGCAGTGATCTTCCTAGGCAAGGCACTCTTTGGTGCCGGTTGGGAACATCTGAAGATGTCTTCGGTTTCACTATCAGGTGTTCTGCTTTGAGTCTAGATGATCCAGCCAGGTGAACAAAGAAGCAAAGCTGCAATGAGGCAGAATGGCAGTGCCTTCTTAAATGGTATGGTACTACCTTGGTTCTCAAACTTAACTGGTTCTGGAAGACTGTTCCAAAACCAAAGCGTTCCAAAACCAAGGCACACTTTCCCATAGAAAGTAATTAATCCGTTCCAGACTTTTAAAAACAACCCCTAAAAGAGCAATTTAACATGAATTTTACTATCTAACAAGACCATTGATCCATAAAATGAAAGCAATAATCAATGTTCTGTACTATAAAATAAATAGGACAGTATTGTAGATGATAAAAATTAAAATAATTTTTTTCCTTACTTGCAGTGATGATAGTCACTGTTTGGATGGGGGGCTTTTATCCATTTCCACAGTCACACAATCAATCAATCAATCAATCAATCAATCATAAAACAAAACAAGCCACAGCCACAAAAATGAAAAAGCCACACAAACAAAAACTAAAAAAAAAAGCAAAAACAAATGCACCAAATATCACCTCAGAACACTGCAATCAGAAACAGAAGGCTTTAATTACGATGTGGGGACTTAAATTAGCTGTGCAAGGGTAAAAATGGGAGGGAAAAAGCCTTAATTTCGATGGGGGGGGGACTCAAATAAGCTGTGCAACAGTGAAAATGGAAGCTCGGGAGCACATTCGGCTTCCGAGGCAAAGTTCAAAAACCAGAACACCTACTTCTGGGTTTGCAGTGTTTGGGTTCAGTGTTGTTCCTGAACTAAGCTGTTCGAAAACTGAGGTACCACTGTACTAGGCTTATGCTTGTGTCCTTGTGATCTTTAAATATTAGTAGTAAAACACAGAGGCCCCAGAAAGGGAACAAATCAAGTATGTCAGAAAGCTGTCATCTCCTTTGCATCTGTACATGGAAATTCTGTGAGTGAAAGAAATATAATACCCTTGTGGAATGGAGACATTAGTATAAACATTTATATTGACTTCATATTTTACTACCTTTGTTTATGGTTATAAACTCAGGAATAGGTGGCCTTTTCTGGTTATATTGGGGCTAGTTAATATATTCTTCTGTGTCAGAATCCATTCCAAGTCAGGTCTGCACTCCAGAATCCCACTGCCTCATCTGATTCAGTTAAGTGAAACAGACACTCATGACCTGTCCTTAATTCCATAAGGTGAACTGCAGCTCCAGAAGGGTAATAGTGTCAGCATCAATTACAGGTTTCTTATCTGTTGCATAGAGGCCTAGGGCAAATGTCCTAGCATCGCTGTACCAAGATCCTTGTTCTTGGAAGTAGGTACATTTTATTGGAGGTGAAATGGAAATCATGGCCATTTGTAAAAAGCCATTACACTTTCCAACCTGAAAGGCTCAGAGCTTTGACATATATCAAGTCCTGAGACCTTGGTGCTTTTATATTGATTTCAGTGGATGTATTCAACTTGCGACAAATAAAGGTGGCCATTTCCCCAGTTTTGAACTAGACGTGATGATGGCAGGACCTAGCTATGAGTCTTCCTGACTCCTCCTAAATTGGTTTCTGGGTCAATTTAAAGCATGGCATCAGTGGGGGAATTAAATATCCCCATCTATGCTTTTCCAGGTGAATTTGAAATGTGTTTTCCTCTTAGCCAGTGTGCCTTTTAGCCATGGAAGTCCACTAGGAGAAAAATCAAGGGGTTTCAGAGAAAAGGCATAGGCAGCAGAAAAGGACATTTTCCCACTTTAAATCTGCTTCACACTTTATAGAAATGGAGCAGCAGATCCATTTCTGTAAACAAGGCAGGCCATCATTCCACTAGTTTGGCCCTTGCATTTTAAAAAGAACATAAATTCAATTTCATGGCAAACATTATTTGTAAAATGCAGCCTATGGTAAGCTGACAAGTGGAATCTGCACTTATAAGATATCATCACATATCTCCTCCCAGAAAATCACTTAAATGGGGCAGCGGGGGGAATCTCTAAAATTGAATCGGACAGTTTGCAATGCAGAAATATGGCCTACATTAACAAGAAGAGATCTTTTCTTACGATACAGCTAATGCAAAACCAAAGATTGGACTAAGAACATCAGGCCTTTCTGCTGAGCGGCTGGGATCCAAATTTGTGATAAAAGTTCAGTTCTGAAAATACAACGTAATGTGTTTACAACTCCTGGCAATTCCAGTTAAAATAAGTATGGGCTCAGACTCAAGTCCGTCACTCATAAAGAATCGTTCATGAATTTGGAAAGAACCATTGTGCTCTAAAGATGAACATTTGTGCACTCTAATTCCTTAGAACTTAGCGTTTTAAAACAAACCAAAAAAAGGCTGCCCTCATCTTCCTGGAACCTCTCTTTAGATCAGTCTTTGCCCAGTTTGCATCAGTCTTGGAATTGTTTTAAAGACGTTCGTAACATCTTTTCAAGATTTTTTAATCGTTTTATCACTTGTTGTTTGCCGCCCTTGGATCTTTTGGGAAGAAGGGTGGGATTTTAATAGATGGCGTCAAAGCAAACTTTATTAATTTCACCATTATGATACAAAGTCATGATCAGAACAGGCAATAGTGTGCTGGTTTCAAGTGAGCTTTACTTTATCAGTGGGGCAACGGCCACCCTGTAGCCAAGGCGGGTGGCACCCTGGTCCCGGGAAGCCCTGAGCAGGATCGTAGGAGGGGCTGAGCGGAAATTATCAGTGTTCTGACTACATACTCTAAGGGCAAAGCTACAGCCCTGGTAGAGGACATGCTTCACATCCATTAGATCCCAGGTTCAATGCCTCATGCCTCCAGATAGGAGCTTGATGGAGCAATGGTCTGAGTATAAAGAAGTCTTCTGTGTTCCAATGCCTCTAACTTTCCTTTTTCAATTCAGGTCCTTGTTGCCCCAATAACAGAACAAGGGCAACGTCAAAGAGATATTTACCTGCCCAGAGAAGGTCAGAAGTGGAAGGACATCAACACGGCCCAGGTGTTTGATGGAGGGACCTTCATCAGGAACTATTCAGTCTCTCTCATGGATGTGCCTGTTTTTGTTAAGACTTTCTAGATTCCAAATCTGACTCAGATCTCAGAAGGTTTCCCTGTATCTCGGAGAAGGATTGCCAACAAGAGCATCCATGTTGACAAGGAAGTTATCTCTTTTTCTGAAAAGTGTTTCCAGTCCACTGCAACGTTTCCAGGATCTGTATATTGAAAGAACTATTAAATGTGTGCATTTAAAATAGACTTGACTCCCCACTGTCTGTTTTCCAAAAATTATAAGGGCTTCTGGTAGGACTACAGCAACTGCTACAATTTTGTACCTTGAACCCCTAGGCCTGTTTTCCTCTTTGCAGAATCAATTGAAACAGCCAGTTTGCAGGGCGGGGAGTGGTGAATAGGATGATGGGGCTTAGGATGATGGGGAACCTCAGGCCTTGGACTCAAATGTGGTCCTCCAGGCCTTTCTATCTGGCTCTCAGAACATTCTACAGGCCACACCCCTCACTGGCCAGGCTTTTCACCTTCCTTGAGTGCTTTTGCCTGGCTGGAATGTGTCCCTGAGCTCTGATAATGCTTCTCACATGGCTGGATGGAGGACAGAGAGGGGTATGTGAGCTTCCTGTACAAAAGTTTACATTTGTGACTCCACTCACATTTGCCTCTGGCTCTGCCCCCTGCTGGCTTGTGGTCCTCAGAAGGTTGCTCAGAGGGAATACAGCCATCGAGGCTGCAAAGGGTACCCCACCAACTTAGTCTTTCCCCCTGCCCCACCAGCAGATTGCTGTTTGTGATGAAATCCCATGGCAAAATGCAGTCTCTTTTCCAAGACAGATTTGATCATTTAGGATATTTTCCATAAATGTCTCCAAAATTTGGTTGTGAAAGGAGAACGAACTTTGCAAATTAGGAGAGGAATTCAAGGTTGCCTATCTTTGGAGCAAAAGAAAAAGGAGGGCAATAGCCTTTGTGGGGATGCCTTTAAAAAAAAGTTATGGGGGGGGGAGCAAAGGGTTGTTCTCATCATTTCATGAACCTTTCAGTATTTTTCTTTTTAGATGTTCTTTCAAGATTGTGTGCTCCCCTTCTCCAGTGACAGAACATATATCTCCCATTATTTACTTTTGTTTTGAAAGCTATCGGCTGACTATTTCTCCCTTTCCCCACTCAAAACAAACAAAACAAACAACCACTGGTGCTGGATTGGAGCTTGTTCTAAGAAAGCAGTAAAAATAAAATGTTTCATTTCATCTGTGAGGGATTAGCTGTCTAAGATGAGCATTCCATCAATATGAGTTTGAAAAAGTGATATGATTTTTTTGGTGAAAAGTTTTATTTTTTTAACTGAGATGCACGTCACCTTGGGTGTTTTTATGAGGCAAAAGGGTGATGAATAAACTTAATAATTCTGACTTACATGAATCAATGCACCTTGCTGCTTCCAAGACCCAAAGAGCTAAAGATCTAGAAAGCCACAGCCAAAATTATTCCTTTTCATGTTCAAGAGCCATCAAAGCACCTTTCTCTTGCGGCTGATTCAGGTATCAGAAGCATTAGCACAAGTGGAAGGTTGGTGTTGCTGATGAGAGACTTCAGATGACCTTCCAACGCATGTTTTCATACAAAACATGGGTCTGACAGAAATATTCTTAAGGTGCAATCTTATCCCCTCCATGGGAGCTGCCTCTGACTAGACTTGTAAAGGATTGTGCAAACATTCTAAACCGTACAATTGTAGACTTCCCACAGCAACTATCACACTTTGCCCACCAACCTCTTTTTAAGCAGAGGTTGGCTGGCCATCTGTCAGGGATGCTTCAGGTGAGATTCCTGCATCATGGATGATTGCACTAAATGACATTCAAGGTCCCTTCCAACTCTACAATTCTATGATTCTACCTCTTCAGCAGTGCTACAAACTAGGCCCTCAGGGTGTGGGGCAAACACCTTCTCTGTGATGCAGTGTAAATAAAGCAATATAAATTACAGGGGGTGGACACAGTTTAAAAACAAGAAACCCACATTTCAAGCTCTAGCCTCAGAAGAAGAAACTTACATTAAAGACACAGACATCAAGTTATCAACAAAACATCTCTCAGAAGTACAATCTATAAGCTTAAACAATGACATTGACAAACCAGCATTCTCGCTTTTTGCCCTGTTTTAGTTGCGTTGGGTGTCCTCATAGCTCCTTTGCTTAGGCAGCTTATGGATGAAAGACTCAATTGCTGCCTTTTGCTCTTCTCATACCCAACCTTTATCCCTTGCACAATTTCATGTTCTTTTCTCCAGGGGCCTTCTTTCAGTCCTGTTAACAAATGTTGTGTAGTGGAGACATCTAGTGGAGAAATATTTCTTAGGGCTCCACTTTTCATCCCTTTCCCCTTCATCTATAATTCCTCATGTTGTAAGAGTTCTTTTTTTGCAGAGGTTTATCTATTTGTTTACATTGTAAAATAAACTGAAGAAGTATAGCATCAAGGCAACTAACTGCTTATGTAGTGCAGTCCCATACATGTTTATTCAGCAGTAAATCTCACTGGGTCAAGTAGACTCACTAACCTAGTAAGTCTGTTTAGATTTGCAGCAGTCTTATTCAATTGACGTGTAGAGATTTTCTAAAAACTCGTTGTCACACACTAAAGAATGACAGGCTAAATAAACAATGTCTATTTATCACCACAGATTAAAAGACCTAAATCAGCCCTTTGTAAAATGTGTTCCTTGTTCCTTTTTATATTATTTGTTGTTTCTAGATTGTTAGCTGCCTTGGACTTTTGAGGAAATGGATCTTTAAATAAACACATAATAGCAGATCATAACAAACACCCGCAAATCTATCCACCTAGAGCAGGAGTTGATCTATTGCCAGCGGAGAGGAGCCATCTTGGAAAGCTCCAGTTGTTGGGCTCCAGCTTCTATAACTCCCTGCCAGCATGGCCAGTGGTCAAGGATGATATGGGTTGTGGTCCAATGACATATGGAGGGCCACAAGCTTCCCATTTCTGCCATAATGGGCCCATTGCCTTTCAACAGGGGTGGCTAACCTGTGACCCTCCAGATGTGGCTGGTTTACAACTCCCATAATCCCTCACCACTGACCATGCTGGCTTGGGCTATTGGAAGCCTTGAGTCCAACAACATCTAGAGGGGCACATGTTTGCCAGCTTGCCCTACAGTAACATCAGAAATTAGCATCCAGGTCACAGTGTAGTGAAAACATGGCAAGGCATTTATGAAACACAGTTACGGCCTATAAACATCCAAGTCTTCCAACCAATTAGCCCCAGAATACAGCCTAAGGACGATATCAGACAAAGCTTCACTCTGGCTTCCAAGTGGTATGCTTTAGATCTGAGCAAGATAAAATTACTCTGGCAGACCTTTGTTCAATACCCCTGCCTAGTCTATTATCATAGTTTTTCTACTGCCTCACTTCGGATTGAAATTTCCTGCCATTGCTGCTGCTGTTTCTACTCCACTTTCCAGCCCTGGTTACGATATTAAAAATACTACATTGCAATGTGAAACTGCAATGGGCACTACAGCTAAGTTCAACAGGCTATCAAGGCCATGCCACATAGCTGTGCACACCCTTACATGGAAACAAGGATTAGGGATATAATATGTGCCCCCCCCCCCCGCCCCCAGTTCCTGCAGATGATTTCCAACTGGCCTGGCTATCGTAAACAGCAGAGAAAACACAGTGTGTCAGCTACAATGGGGCAGGGTCCAAAGTCAAAACAGACAACAGCCAAGAAAATCCAGGAACTTGGGAGAGAGGAGGAAAAATAATGTGGGGGAGATGGAATTTGACAGTGGGGTGATGTTTGGAATGGGAAGGCAAGAATCTAAGGGAAATGGGACTTTCTGATCCCTCAAAATGCCTACGGTCACCCCTAGGAGCCATTAAAAATAAAATAAAAGATGGGTCTGCATTAATCCACATCAAAATCCAGGCTTGATTTTGACACGGTAGCTAAGAGAGAATTAACACTGCTATGGTGTAATTGTTGTTTTTAAAATTCTTTATTAAGTTTCAGTATAAACAAAATTACAATACAAACTCATAGCTGAGTGGGAAAGGCAGAAAATAGATACATATAAATAAGAGGATTGGAAAAACACACTAATGTAGAAAACAGAGAACAGGGATAAGGAAAGGAAGTACAAGTTATTTGCAAATGTCATACATGACAGGTTATTTATTTTTGTCACTATTGCACCCTCACTAATATACATGTTTTTCCAAGAGGTAGCTAGCCCAAGACCCCACCTACAGTTTCCAATCTTATTTAAGAGATGGCAAGCATTCCAAATACTGGCTGCCCTGCCTGGAACAGTTAGGATAATAGTAACATCATTTATGTACAAAACAAAGCTTTGCCAGAAACTTGAGGAATTATCTTTGCTTAATTTGTCCCCTACTCAACCACATTTCCCCATAATTAAGAGAACACACAACTGTCTACATCAGGCCCCTTTCAGATGTTTCCAGTTTCCCGCTATAAACCTTCCTGCCACTGCAGTAAGCCTGTGCTGAATTAGACCGTTGTCTTGACAGTCCTCCTGGATTGTGAATGCTTCTGGTCTCTTTCCAAAGGTCCACGGGGTCTCTTGGCACATTTGGAGAAAGGCTTTAGCTATTCTGGTGCCAGAGTGGGAAGCTGGAAGACAAGATAGGGCTCTTGCACCTTTGAGAATCTTGTGAAGAGGGAATTTCAGCAAGTGTAGCTTGTCAGAACAATTCCACACAACCATCTTAGGCATGGGAGCCTATTTCCTCGTGCATCAGGCTAATTTAAATGAGGCATAGGAATATCATTGCATCCTTTTGGAGGAGAGCATGCCCGGTAAAGCTTAAGGCAGCCCAGAAATGTCTCCAGAACACAAAGACTCAGCCCACATCTGCAGACAAAATCACCAATGTTCTGGAGATCTAATACATGCATGGCAAAGCCTAGGATCCCTTCCAAAATCTATTGAGGTGTCTAGGCTAGAGTACAGATTTGATACTGGACTCTGAAATCCACTGCAGAGTTTCTGATGGGTTTTGGCAGAGAGACTGCACCCACCAACCCACCCACAAGATTTGTCAAAACTATCATTCCCATCCCTATTTTTAGCCCTCCTCCCTTTTTTGTTTGATAATTTTTGGGCAATTAAACACACAGCCATTTAAAGTCAGTAAAAGTTACTTCACGTTGCTTCTTAACGAAATATCTGCTTAGAGGACTGGGTAGTTTTATAGCATGAAATTATGTGCATTGCAGCACAGCACTTCAGTTGATATGACATGATGTTTAAGCAAAAATGAAACAGCCATATTCTAAAAATAAACAGAGCTTTTACTCTTTGCAGACAAGAGCCTGAGTTTATGCCAGCCCTCTGACTTCCACCAGCATAAATGGCACTTTATCTAAATGTGCAGCTGATCACGCTAATGTGCAAAATAAGCAAACATCTTAGTTCTGCTTCCCCAGTTTTCAGAGTATTTGCCTCATTAGGCCATGCGAAGAGACTGAGTGGAATGCAGAACCCTTTTAAGTATCAGATGCTTGTTTTTGATATGCTGCTATCTCACAATAGGGAAGATTTTGTGCAGCTGTAAACAAAGATGATACTAAGCTACATTCCAGTGCAATAGCGTACTGGCACAAAGTTTAGAGAAAAGCAGTACCATATGCATCTCCGGCTAGAAGGATACCCTTGTTAAGACAGAACTGGTCCACAGTTGCTCTGCTCCAGGATTCCTCAGCATGAAGTATCTCGCAAGAACCAAGTTAAGGGTGCGTGCTATGATTTAGGGACTATATCGAATCTGATTTCAAGCTCTCCAGGCTGAATATTAAAATGATGCCCATTCTTCAGGCAATGGGTCTTCAGCTCAGAGCATTGTAATTCCATATTCGCTCAGTCCCCTGGGATTTGCCAGGGCTTTCATTGCCCCACAATTCATCCATCCATTAACAACTAGCCATAGTTTTAGCCTGCAGCTCAGCCTCTGCACTTTTGGCTGATCGCTCCAGTGAAGATTTTCAGAGTGCCATTCTCTGCAGGTGTCCAACAGGGCATTCTCCTAGGTAAGTGTGCATCGGATGCAGTGCTTGCTGCATATTTTGTATTATAATCGAATTATTGTTTTGTTTTGATGTTATAGGTTTGTTTGTTTTTTAAATCATTTTATGTTTTGTTTTCCTATGCTCTACCCCACCCTAGGACCCTCTGGTGAAGGGTAGGCAAGAAATGAAACAATGAGGATAATGACATATATTTTTTGCATTGTAAGTCATCTCAAGATGTTTTTGAACTAATCCTCTAGCAAACGAAAAAAATACTCTAAGCCTTACACTTGCTTATTCAAAGTATGTCTCCTTGATCTTAATGGAATTTATTCTCTAGTGACTGAGGTTAGGTTCGCAGTCTTAGTGAGTTACTTAGTGCCACAGATCTCGGGCTGTGCCTGCCCTGTGGAAAGCCCTTCCATCAGATGTCAAACAAATAAACAACTATATGATTTTAAAAATACATTTGAATGCAGCCCTGTACAGGGAAGTTTTTGATGTTTGATGTTTTATTGTGTTTTTAATGTGGCTGAGGCAACCTAGTCAGATGAGGGGCTTCTCATTATTATTATTATTACTACTAGTAGTACTACTACCCTGTTTTGGGAAATGCAAATTTGGTTAACTTTGCCTTTAAATGCAAACTAAATTGAGTTACTCTGCCATCCCTATTAATGCAAACTTGGTTCATATAAGGCACAGCCAGGCATGCTGGGTGACACAGTTACCTCACAAGAATGGAGAGTGTAGTCAAAACACGCCACCACTATCCTGCTTATACATACAGTGGTACCTCGGGTTACAGACACTTCAGGTTACAGACTCCGCTAACCCAGAAATAGTACCTCAGGTTAAGAACTTTGCTTCAGGATAAGAACAGAAATCATGCAGCAGCGGTGCGGCGGCAGCGGGAGGCCCCATTAGCTAAAGTGGTACCTCAGGTTAAGAACAGTTTCAGGTTAAGAACGAACCTCCAGAACGAATTAAGTTCTTAGCCCGAGGCACCACTGTATTGTAGATAACAAGCTCTAAGCTTTATTTAAGATAAGCAGGTCAATCATTACTGATCTCACCATAATGATGCTGATGCAAACTTCCAAGGAATCCCGGAACATAGTCTGGAAACTATCCATGGGTCACCTGGTAAAAAAGCTGATCCTCAAGTTTCTTACTGAATGTTAGGATCCAAAGTTATACATTAGCATCAAAGAGTGACAAATGCTAATCCTTAAACAGATATTTCAGATTAAACAAATAATTTAGAATGATTTGTCTTTTTAAATGGATTTTCTGTATCACAAAAATAATTTTAGGGTCAATTGTTCCAGCTAGTTCCAGTCCCAGCACACAACCTGTTTTCTTGGAGATAATTTTAGTAATACTGATAGCTTAAAAAACAAAACAAAACAAAAAAACACCTCAGATTAATGCTTCCATATCATCATGTGGCTGATATATTAGTGTTGTTTCATCAATTTATTATTTATTTTCTTTGGGGCAGTGCACGTGCCTGTGAAGTAAAAAGTTGAAAATATGATAATGGGAACAAGTACAAAATAAAGTGAAAAGGTATCTGTCAGATCATTGAGAATAGATTGTAAAGGATACATGTCCACTTCAACTCTTTCATTCAATAACAAAAAACCAAACCAAAAAGCTATCAGTAACTACTGATAGCTCTTATGAAAGTGGAAGTTAGTTTTTCTCTTGATATTTGAATCACTACATTTCTTTACAATGTATTCAGGACCATGACGCAGGCAACAAGTGAGGGATTGGCTCATTTTCTCCGCTGCCATATTTACAGTATTTAAAAAACATTTGGGGAAATGTGGACATTTATCCAAAGTTCATCTGATTTCATTTAAAAGAAAAAAGCCAATGTGTACAAAGTGCACTGCAGTAAATTCTTTGTGTACACACCTATTGATAATTTGCAAAACATGTTTACAGCCAATGGTTACAAAACTATGTATTGGTATTTGGATCTTTATCAGCGTCATGCTTTTCAGCTTTAATGCGTCAAAGCTGCTCCTTCCACAAAACTGCAGGAGTCAGACATATTACACCAGGGGCAAACTTGATGCCACCAGTTCAGTTTCCGTTTGCATAAGGACAAAGTCCATTGAACACTTCACAACAGTTCACCTACTACAAAAATATATTTGAAAGCTGGCCCCTTTGACGGAATCTGAGGTCAGATTGCATGAAGTGTAGACAAGAAGCTTAACCTTCTGCAACTGTGTTTGGAACTGTGTCGGTTCTGAAAAATGTGACAGTGTTTATATATTAGTCTCCCTAAATCCTCAACAAACTGGTTAAATGCAAGCAACAGTGTTTATTCCTGCTATGAACAGTCTACAATAATGCCTCCCTCCCCCTTTAAATGCCTTCTTTTACATAAAAATATTTCATTTTAGCCATGATAAAAAGCTAAACAACCGAAAAGATATTGTTTAAACATGAAAAATAGTATAATATTACCCTGAAAAATAATGTTATAGTTTCAACTTTAGTTTGTTGTTCAGTACACTGAACATTGACTGATTAATTTTTCAGGGACTTTTGACCTGCCTTTTGAAAACAGAATTTCCTCGAAGGCATTTCACAATAAATGTAAAACAATTTTAAAACAACTTTAGTTCCCAGGCTGTTAAAGTTGCAGAAAAGGGCCTTTTAATTCAAAATATATTCACCAAGCAGTTTTAAAGAAGAATCACACCTGGGAAGAAGATATGCTGCTACTGCTGCTTCAGTAGCTCAATGTCCACTAAATCCTATGTTTGCCCAGAGGTGGGTGGCTATAGCACAACAAAAGCAGGACAACCCCTCCCCACCTCTCCATGAACATTTGTGGTATGAAAAGTTATGAGATTTCAGCAGGAACTTACAGACTATGCACTGATTGGAAATGATGCCACTCCAAAACATTTGCAGGTGCAAACAGTATTTGAAAGCGGTATCATATATGACCACCCATTTGTGTGATAAAAAGCCTATAGCCCCTCTGAACGGTGATATTGTGATAGCATTGGGGAAGCATCACAAAACAACTAAGGCCACATATTCACCTTACATTGACAGCACAAAGAATCCTGGGAATCCTATGGTGTGTTAGGGATCCTGAAAGTTGTTAAGAGACCCCTATTCACTTCACAGAGAGAGTGGTTTAACCATCCATCTCTCTTCCCAGGGTACTTTGTGGATTGTACCTCTGTGAGGATGACTAACAACTAACCTATACAGATTTTCAAATGTCTATTTCAATATACGTACAGTGGTACCTCGGGTTACATACGCTTCAGGTTACATACGCTTCAGGTTACAGACTACGCTAACCCAGAAATAGTACCTTGGGTTAAGAACTTTGCTTCAGGATGAGAACAGGAATCATGCTCTGGTGGCGCGGCGGCAGCAGGAGGCCCCATTAGCTAAAGTGGTATCTCAGGTTAAGAACAGTTTCAGGTTAAGAATGGACCTCCGGAACGAATTAAGTACTTAACTCGAGGTACCACTGTATAAAGTATTCCTTCTCACTGTGAAGTATGGGTTACCATCAAACAATTTCATTATGATTCTGTCCACTAGATGGCACTAGGAACTACCTAACAACCTGGTCTTAAAGTAAAGGTAAAGGTACCCCTGCCCGTATGGGCCAGTCTTGACAGACTCTGGGGTTGTGCGCCCATCTCACTTAAGAGGCCAGGGGCCAGCGCTGTCCAGAGACACTTCCGGGTCACGTGGCCAGCGTGACAAAGCTGCATCTGGCGAGCCAGAGCCGCACACGGAAACGCCGTTTACCTTCCCGCTGGTAAGCGGTCCCTATTTATCTACTTGCACCCGGAGGTGCTTTCGAACTGCTAGGTTGGCAGGCGCTGGGACCGAGCAGCGGGAGCGCACCCCGCTGCAGGGATTCGAACCGCCGACCTTTCGAACGGCAAGTCCTAGGTGCTGAGGCTTTAACCCACAGCGCCACCTGCGTCCAACAACCTGGTCTTATTTTAGTCCAAAAACTGTTTCATGTAGGTAGTAGTAAGAAAAAGGTTTGGGTTGGGGAGGCAGGATTGGCATATTATGGACATACATACCAACTTTCAAGGAAGATACATGTTTCAGCAAATATGCACCTGTCATTGTATAAGTATTATTGTTACATTTTAAAGTCTCACCTTGATTAACTCCTGCCCGGAAACCTATGTCCCTACTATGGAAGGACATATGGATCCAGAATTGGCCTCCACAGTCACTTATGAACTCACTTTTGAAAACAGTGTTTATGGAAGACAATCTTACTCAGCTACGAGTGATCGCCAAAGAAGAAGATTGTTACATTTATATTCCACCTTTTCTCCAAGATGCTTAAGGCAGTGTACATAGTTCTCCTTTGTCTTGGGTTATCTTCACAACAACCCTGTGAGGTATGTGCTTTATGGCTGAGTGGAAATTTAACCCTGGATCTCCCCAGTCCTGAGCATTACACCAAAGGAGCACTAATTGCAACTCATTAGGCTTGTGTGGCAAAGAGCTCCCATGTCTCCATATACTCTCTGGTACAGAGTACTGTTACCTCTGTTTTCCTGCCTAGAGCAGCCATTTTGTGCTGGCATCCACCAGCCTTTTATCGAGAAGTGGGAACCAGCACCTCATTTACTTATTTTGCCAAAAAAGAAAGGCACTGCCTGGAAGTGACACCGGTCTTCTGATTTGGTCGTGTAGTTCAAAGTAATTCAGTGAGAATTTCACAGCAAATAAGAAGTTAGCATTAAACAGCTTTTGCCAGTGCACCAACAGAGCAACAAGGTTTGAAGATTCTGAAGTTCCACAGCACTCAGCAAGAGTTTCAGTGAGGGCTTTAGAGCAAAAAAATACATTACATTATCTCCCCACTTTCATGAAGGCAACCATGGATGTGGGAATTTTCAGAAGTGTTTCAAAGAATTTGTGTGAGGGTAGCATAACATTACTGATGAGGTGACAGATTTCTACTTCCTCACCCCAGCTCGACTTTGCTGCTGGAGAAGCCCGGCAGAATTTCTCTATAATTTTGATTAGAATTATCCACTTCAGAAGAGGAATATCCGCTTCAAAAGAGGAAATTTGCTAAGGAATGAAGATGGTGAGAAAAGGGTTAAGTTACTCCCACCCCCACTGGAGCAATCTGCATTTTTTAAAAAAGAAAAAGAAACTAAAAACCCACCTGCAGTTAGATGCAAAGATGTACTGTATTTCATAGTCACTTGTAGTTCAGCCCTTAGGCAACAACAACAAAAAGGATTTCCTTGGGCTATTTCACATATTTCATTCTGCAGACAGGGACATGCCATGTGAAACCAATTACTTGACAATCCAGAAGTGGAAGTACAATGGGTTGAAATGGAAAAGGATAGAAAGCAAATAAGATCTTTTGGGTAAAGGACTTATATGCCAGGAGCTCCTCGGTGCATATTGTGGCATCTGCTGGCACGCTTACAATTCACCCTGCCAAATGTCCTCCGCCCTATGAATGATTCCCTGAGTCACCACCAGCTCCCACCCTTCTGGCAATAGAGCTTCCAAGTGCTCTTCCAACTCCAGCTCCTCCTGTCTCATAATCTCCATAGATATGGCTGAATAAATGAAATAGCCATCCCATATATGTGGTTTTTTTTTTTAAAAAAACAACCCAAAACCCAACATAGGTAAGCATGAGGGCTTTCATCCACTTAAACAACCCTGTGAGTCCTGGTGGTGCTTTCCCATTGCTAGCTGCAAGAGGGGAAGCCATGAAGGCAGATAGGGATGAGAGCCCCACATATCTACACAGTAGAAATCAGGACACCTCTAGCTTTGCAACAGGGTGGGTGGGTGTGTCCTGATATTGCTAGTTCATGTATTGTGGGATGCACAGCTACTTGACAGTGAAGCCACGTAAAATTAAGTAGGACTTACTTCTAGCAAGCATGTGCACGTAAGGACCAGGGTGCAAGAAGACTCTTGAAAGGTTCCATTCTTTCACCCATGCTGCCTTATTTTTACCTCTTCCAAAGATATAATTGTTTAAAGGATTTGCTTCCTAAACTACATAAAAGGCTGGCAAGAATACAGTGGCTAATGGGATTTAGCTGCAACATCAGCTGCAGTTTTCATTATTAAGTTGGAGTGGCGTTTTATTTGTCATTACCTTGATCTAGGTTTTGGCTGCATTATAGTTCAGAAACAGCCCAGGCAGCTATTGCTTCCTGGCGAAACGGGTGGGGGATTCATTCTGGTTTCTTTGGAACTGTGATGACATTTGCCACAAGTACAGGTATTGATGGCAAACCAGCAGCTGTAGAAAGTAGTTTAAAGCAGTGTTACTGGCTGGCATTGTCCTTTTCTGTTTGCAAAGAAGAAGTCAAGAGTGACTTGCAGACATTAATTCCATCCCTATGACTTCGTCACTTTGTTAAATGGCTGAAGGTATTTTAATGCTCTTACTAACCCTTTGCATTCTGCTTATATGGGAGACTAGTAGAAGTGGAGCCCTGTGATAATTGACAATGGATAAAATGAATTGGGGGGGGGGAGCTCTCCGTACCTCACTCCCCCCCCCCCCGCATGTCTACAAGGGCTGAGTCCTACTCTTTAAAAGGCAACTTGTTCTGCAACCAACCATGCCTTGGGCTCTCCATCTCTCTCACCACCAACAAAAACTAATAAACAAATTGATGAGGAACCTATCCACATGACAATGGCACAAAACCCTGCCCATGAACTATGCAAAAGAAGGAAAAATAATTACCCCCCCCCCTTTCTCCCCCTGCCCAACTTCACACAGCCTATATGACAGCAATGCCTCACACCAAGTGTAACTGATCTGTAGGCAGGACTCTATGAACTGAAAACAGAGACGTTATATGTGCCTTTATTATTATCCATGAAAATCTTTCCATAAAAACATTTTTTTTAAGGCAGCTTGTTCTTTAATCTGCTTGAGTGAAAGCAGGCACTTTCCTTTGGGGATGGCAGTGAGGGCAAAGTCAGGAATCAGTTGTTTCTCTCTCTCCACGCCCCCTCAGTATTTTTGACAAGCATGCAGGCTAGGCTGCCTAAGACGGGCTCCCAAGTAGCATGCATGACTATGCAGTTGCTTTTTCGTGATGATGATGCAGATACTGCTGTGGTGTGTGCATTGGTGTGTAACTCTTCAAGTGCAACCAACTCATCACTTTGGCTGGGGTGCTGAAGCATGAAGAAAGCTCTCAAAAAGACACAGCACTTAGCAGTAATAGCAGATCAACAGCTGATTATATCTTCATGTGGTCTGCCTCAATCTTGTGCTTCCCAGGGGCTGTCTTCAGGTTGTGTGGGTACTCAGTTACCATGTTCCAGGTCGTAGGAGCAAATAATCACCATGTTTCCAAAGCTCAGCAAAGACCAGTAACAGAAGGGTAAATAGGCAGAGGAGCAATGAGACATGGTAACCCACAAGGCTCTGGTTCACAACCTGATTATCCTAGATAAGCATCAAACTTGGCAACAGATTAATAGGAAATATAGGGGGGGTGTAGTCACTGCACTGCAGGTTGATCAAAGAGCTCTGGCTCTCCCATGTACAGCCAGGAACACGCCTTGCCTGAAACCCTGAAGAGCAGCTGCCAATCAGTGTAGACAATAATACTGAGCTAGATAGATCAGCAGCCAGGCTCAGTAGGAGGCATGTTCCTGCGTTCCTATTTAAATCAGCTCTTTATTCAGAGCCTCGAGAACTAGAATATTTAGTGGAAGGGCTGTAGCTGAGCGATATAGCACATCTTTTGCATGCAGAAGGTCCCAGGCAGTGCTGCTGCCAGTCAGTATAGACCATACTGAGCTGGGTGGGCCAGTACTATATAAGGCATCATCCTTTGTTCCTGTATAATGGTGGGTTGACATTACAAGGCACGCATTTGTAGATTAAGACCTCAAACGTAACAGAGCATTGGGGATTAGGTTGTGTGTGTTTTATTTCTTTGTTTAGTTTGTAATTATTATTTTGGCATGCTTAGAACATAAATCATATTAACCTACTGACAGTGTACATATATAACACAAGAAAAGCTTCTAGCAGATGTCATCACACAATGTAGCTGGATTTTCCACGTGGCTTTTTTGTCCCAAAGTGTGCAGGGATGGGGAACCTATGCTACTCCAGATGTTGGTGGACTCCTTCTCCCATTAGCCCCAGCCAGCGTAGCCAATGCTTGTGGTCGGGAAAGAGTTATAGTCAACAAGCTCTGGAGAGTCATAGACTCCCCACATCTGCCATCCTGGGTGCATTGCCCCATTCTGCAGCAAAACCAAGAGCATCCCAAACATCAGCTAGGCCACATTCTACTAAGGCATAAAGAGGCATTGTCAAAATGTTATGGCCAGTGGCCTATACAAATACAAGACTTTCAGCCTCTCAGGCTCAGAGTATGGCCTAAGGACAATGTCAGACAAGGTTCAATGGCCTCTGAGTGGTATGCATTAGATATAAGTGTGATAAGTCACTCTTACTATATTTGCCAGTGGCCACATTTTGCTGTCCTGCAGGTAACTCACATTTTGCAATTCAAACTTTTAACTCTTTCGTCCATTGGAGAAGCTGTAATGTTGTTCTGCAGCAGTTTCCTGTAATTTCATGAAAGGGCGGCATGCAGTATTTGCATATTGACAGATTTATAGAAAAACCTATTAACCTAAGTAGCTGAGCAAGTACTAGAACAATTCCAGTACCTTTGACCTACATTCTTGAGCAAGCGCGACAGTTCAGTTAATGCCAATCTACTTTCCAAACAGGTCATTCATTACAAGGTACGTTGCTATGGCGACATCCTAATTCTGAACTGTAACTGCCTGTTGCAAATAGGAAAATGGGTTTAATATATAAGAAATTATTGTGATGTTTATAAGGTGAAATGCCTATCCATGGTACATTGAATTGATTCTTGTATTGTAGTCAATTAAACTAGTTCAAGGACAGAGAAGCCTACGAGTTGGCCCTCAGCCATGGTGTTAATATGGGGTCCATTTCAATCAGCTTTCTCACGCCATCCCCCCCCCCCCACCTGTGTGATTCTGGTTGTGGAATGTGGTGTTCTTCAGAAAACTAAAATTCCTCAAAATATTCTCAGCCACCTCAGAGCAAAAGACAGCTCTTAGGGCAGGACCAAAGAGCCCCAACCCCTCACATGGGAAGACATCCCAACTATCTCCTCCAAACCACCCCTACAATCTAGAGTGTTGGTCCAGAATCTGGGAGACGGTGGTTCAAATGCCCCAATGTTTTGGATTACAACTCCCATCCATCCTAGTCAAGCCAGTCCAATGCTGACTGGGGCTGATATGATAGGCACTCCCAAAGATCTAGAAGAGCATTGCAGATCTCTTATCACACAACACAGATCTACCTTTTGCAGGGGCTGTGAATGGGCCCATAGCTATGGTATTAATGTGGGGTTTGCTTCAGTCTGCTACCCCATTTCACTATTTTACTCAACCCACAAATGACAGGCAAACACTGTACTTTGAAGTTACAAACCCGCATTCCATGACAATAGTTTCTACTACACTTTTCAACAGAGGAATCAGAAGCATTTGTCTTCCTTCTGAGGACAATGGTTCACCCAACCTCTAATCTAGACTGTGTCATGCCCTCATTGTATTTGACGGTCACTGGCGATCCCTAAACGGAGGTCCCTAAATGTAATTTAAGGATCGCATTTCAGGGCTCTTATTATTTAAAGTACAAAGAACTTTTCATATACGGAGAGGATCCAGGTGGGTTCTCATTTCATCCATTCCATCCATCTGGCTATAAAGCTTTAATCACTGCTCTTCTGCTGCAAGCTACAAAAATCGCAATAGTACTTTCTACACTGGGGGGGTTAAGATTGCTTTGTGCATGTATGTTATCCTGCCTTACTAGCATGACACAATTAAGCGTGGCATGTCTGAGCAGCATTCGGGGAAAGCAGTTCTCCTCAGCACCGCGAAAGGCATCATTTTCTGGAGTGCCCAGCTTGGGCGGAGGCCCAGAGCCTTTCTCCCGTGTCAAGGCCGGCAGCTCGCTGCCTTTCTATACCGAAGCCTCCTCGCCTCCCGCCCCGCCAGGCCCAGGAGCGCCACGCTTCCATTCCCGGGGCTTTGAGTAGGGACTGCGGGACTGTGCCGCTTCCTCCCCGGGGAGAGAAAAGGGGCTTGGAAAGCCCGTCCTCTCTTCCCTCGGACTACCAGTACTGCAGGCGCGCTCCGGCATGAGAAAGAGGGAGCCCTCCTCTCTCCTTCCAAGCCCAGAAGAGCCCCGCTTGTTCTTTGGGAGGCGCGCGCGAGGGCAGAGGCCGCCTCGCTCCTCCCTCTCTCCACCTCAGCTCCTCCGAGCTCCGCCCCGCTGCTGCCTTCGCCCTGCCCGAACGCGCCCCTGCCGCGCCTCCTCCTCCGGCTTCGCACTTTGCGCCCGCTGCTGCTGCTGCTGCTGCTGCTGCTGCTGCCTCCTCCTTCCCCGCCCAGTCACCCCGGAGCGGCAATTCCCGTTTCTCGGCCCCGGCCCCGCCCTTCTCCTGGCAGCTCGGCCAATCCGGACCCAGCCGGTAGCAGCAGCGGCGGCGCTCCAGGGTGCTGCACTGCGCGCGTGCTTCCCTCGCGCACTCTTGCGCGCTCTCTCTCCGTCTCCTCACAGCCGCCTGCGAGGAGGCGCCCCTTTCCCTCCTCGCCGGATAGCCCGTAAGTTGTGTCTTTCTGCCCCCCCCGTCCCCCCACCCGCGTTTGGTGTCTTTCGGTTCTCGTTTAGGGAGGGTGGCCCCGCGCACATCTAGATGAGCACGCGAGGCTCGGAGGGGGCGACGATACTGGGGCGGGGAGTGCCCGGGGGTTCCCGTGCCCGGGGGGTGCTCCGCTCGCCGTCTGAGGGACTGTCTAGGAGAGAGACGGCGTGCGCGAGAGAGTCCCTTCCCACGTGAGCGCCTTCCTCTTCCGCGGCTCCCTGGCGCTTAGCGGGAGGAAGGACATCCCAGGGTGGGGAGCAACTTGGCTCCTGGGTGTTCAAGAGGGGCCATTGGAGAATCGCGGTTTATAATCTTCCCTCCGTTCATGCAGCAAGCTGGGACAGGAGGAGGGTCTTCTGCTGCCTAACGGAGCACAACTCTTTGCTCCCCTTGAGCTCATCGAGTCCTGTCAAAGATTAGGAAACGGAAATTTAGACTGAAGTTTTGCATGGTGTCTCCTTAACTTGGATGCAAGCCCAGCTGAACACAGCAGGACTTCTGCTTGTGCTATTAAAATACTATTTTTCCTTCCAGCTTTTACTTGAACTTAGCTGGTATTTTGCATTGGAGTGAAACCTTTTGCCACTAAGTAAGAACTACTGAGCAAACAGTGCTCCGTTGTAATCTCTTAAAGTCCAGGTTGCTCACGATATGGTCTTCTCTGAGGAGTGGCTGACAACATATAATAAACAAATGCTGTCTCACCTTGACAGGAAATTATACCCTTTGATATTATCAATGGCATACAGTGATGTACAAACATTGGGTTTTTTTTGGGGGGGGGGACTTCATTAGAAGTCAGGCAATCAAATTGTTTCTTTTTTTAAAAACACACACACCTTAAAATCACTGGATAGTTTACAGTTCAGTCTCAAAAGTAAGCCCATAGGGTTCAAGAGCCTTACTCCCAGATAAGTAAGTGTAGAATTGCAGCTGTAGTTTTCATAATAAAGAATGTTTCCCTAGTACAGTTAAACCCTCTGTTTCCCTAGTGTGCATTTTGCAGAGGAAGGGCAGCTCTATACAATACAAATAGTGGAAAAAATGAACTGGTTGCACCTCTTGAGAACATTGCTTTCAGCGATGAGTTGACAGCAGTGGGGGTGTATTTTGGAATTGGGTAAATAATACATAATCTTTGGACATTGTGTACAGGTAAACCTATCCCTATAAACCACTAATGCTGTAATTCTGGAGCCTGCAGCTGTGCATATTGCCAAGAATCTGAGCCTTGCAGGAACTTGTAGACCTTCATTTAATACTGAGGAAACACAGGGCATTATGCAAACTTTGGTTTTAAGGAAGCTTTTGTTTTAATATGAATTTCTCATAATAATGGCTGAGCTTATATCTTGGCTACTGCTTAGAGAAGATGATGATGGCTTCTTAGTGGGCTCTTGTGAGGAATTTCTAAACATTTTATTTTAAAATCATTTACTGCACCAACCCCCTGACCATGGCCCTATACATTTGGGATAAATTGCCGTGAGCAATGTGGTAGTTCTAGTATAACTGGAATAGCTGGGTGAGATAGTATAAGCAGGATCCTGTTTCTCACACCTTTAAATGGAAAGTGTCTTCAATATTAGCTGCAAGCATGTAATTGATTCCTCAAATAGCTGCAGATTAGGAATAGTCTTAGTATGGACAAAATAAAAAGTAGCTATTGTGGTGTTAACACATGTGCAGTGCCATCAAATGTGTATTAAGCCAAGTGCTCACTGCTTCCTAATGCTTGAGATTTCTGTGACCTAGCCACATCACCTCTGCAACAGAGGAGCCAATGACCATCTTAGCATGGGGTTTTGAAAGTCCTGAAACACTTCATTCTAATATAGGGCAGGTGGAAGCTTACACATTGGATCTTCCCATTCTGTGCAAAAACCAGACTTGAAAACTGTGGAATACCTTGAAATGTCAACAGTGCTGAATTCAAGGCAGGGGAGATTTGAAGGCGGCAGCAGCAGGAGGCGAAGTGAAACCATTTGCCTCAGGCGGCAGATCCAACCCCCTCCCTGCCCCCACGGATGTGCCACTGCCAGTCCCACTACAGCTTCCCACACCACTGGCACAGCACCATTGTCTGCTGTGCCCTTGCCACTGCATTGTGGAGGCAGTGTGGGCAAAGTCGCAGGTGAGAGTACAGTTGCAGTGGTGGGGATGGAGTGGGGATCCGGAGGTGGGGGTGCGGGCATTGGGGTGCTGTCAGGATGTTTGCCTACGGTAACAAAATATCTCAGGCTGGCACTGATCAGAGGTAGGTGGTTGGGGTTTTAGCCTTCCACGTATTCGGCTAGACATAAAGTATTTCACCAGACAATGCACACTTGGCATAGGGAGGCTGGGGGCCATAACAATGAAGCATTTGAAAAGTGGGGGCATCTTGTGAATGCATCGTGTTTTTAAGAATGGTAGGCAGCACTTTATGTTGTTCCCAAAGTTGAGTGGTGGACGCCCGAAGTGCATGATGCTGAGAGAGAAATAATAGTAAAAATAAGCCTAGATGTTACAAGAAACCTCACAGAAAAGGTTCTCATGCTTTTCTCTTCCATCCACAATGGGAGTCTCATTGAACTTCGTAGGTCTTTGAGTGAACATGCATAGGATTGTGCTATACGAATTTTTAATCCTATGCAAAGTTATGTGGATGTATGTCCTTTTGAAAGCCCTGGGACCTAGAATAGTATTTGGGTGCAGGACAGGGACATAATCAAGAAATGAGCAGCACAAGAGAGAGAAGTGTATCCTGTTCTCTCACTCCCTGCAGCCCATATTGTATATCCATGTTATACTTTTATAAATCTGAGGGTTGAATTTGTTGCCAGGTTAGCTTGTGTTTACGAAAGCACTGAATTTTAGTCGTACTGTGAATTTCCTTTTGTATGTGTGAATCATTCAAAGTGCTTTATCGTTTTCTTGGGACATTGATGGTGCTTCCCATTTCTAAGAATTGGGATGTTGAAACAGAATCAAGGCTAGAGCGTGAAAGGCAAGCGGAGCTTTTGTAGTTTGGTGGTGTGTTGTGTGCATCAGCGTAACCTTTTGCCTACTTTTCTGAGTCCGTCATGTGATCTTTCTTTGCTGTGGAGGAAGGGTGGGGTTTCAAGAAGTACGCTGCTTTGCAGAAGTGCCTTTCAGATGACATATTGCATGACTCCATAAAATTAAATCACCAGGGCCTAATAAAACGGGGGGTGGGGATGAGAGGCCGGACTAAAGAAAAGGCACAAGAAGGCACTATTTTGGGAACTCGTTGTAGGTCAAGTATGTTTTCTTGCGTTGTTAGAAACGGAAATACTGTAGTAGACGCTGTCTTCCTGCTTGCAGTATTGCTTCTGGAAAATACTCAGTTGTACAAAAGCAAAAGTAGCAGCGTGCCCTGTTGTTGGAGATAAGTTGTCTTCACTGCCAGCTCCAAGGATCTGGGGACATATTTCATGGAAAGCAGTTATTTTCCTTTTATATAACCTTTTTATAAAATTGGGTATTCTGATATTTGACAGTAAACTTTAGTTCTAGACGTATTTCTATCTCCTGTTAGACTTCCACATGGGTTGCCATATTCCTCTGTTGTAGCCAATACAAGCAAGAGTTTGTGCTCCCTTAGAGATTAACCAATTATGTCACAATACATTTGTTAGACTTGAATGTGTTTTGTGCTTGTTAGATTTGTTCGTCCAGTAAATTAATCTGTGTGCCTGCCGTCCTTGGCATGATACCCATGGTTTCTCGCCCTTTTTGCTCCTTTTGGTGTAACATAGTAATTATGTTGAGTACTTGGGAAACACAGTTCAATCTTTTACAAAATGAGGCTATTTAAATATAGAGAATAACTGTTGATTTTTTCTGTTTATTGGAGAATTCTGTAAACCAGTGAAAGGAACTTATAAAAAGTTAAATAATCAAAGTGGTTTGTTTTTAAAAAGACATTTATTAAGATTTTATAAACAGGAAAGAGTTACAGAAGAAAAAATAAAAAATAAAAATACAAAAATAGAAATGAAAGATACAAAATACATAAAAAATAAGTGATAAGTAAAAAAAGCACAAAAACAAACCAATCTTTTCATGTCTTAAGGTTCATTTACTTATTTTCCTGACCTACTCACGCCTCCCTTTTTTGTATTCCAGTTTAAATGGTAGTTCAGCAAATCCTTACCCTCTTTGTTTTTATCTTAATTTTATATCTTAACATGTTGAACTTCATATTTTCGTCTAATTATCAATCCATTTTTACATATTCTTTTAACTTTGTTGCTAAGGCCATCTCATTTCAATCCTACATCATTTTAACATTCATTAATTTTACAGTGTTTCTGCAAATAGTTTTTAAATTTCTTCCAGTCTTCTTCCACCAACTCTTCTCCCTGGTCTCGAATTCTGCCAGTCATTTCCGCCAATTCCATATAGTCTATCACTTTCATCTGCCATTCTTCCAAGGTAGGTAGATCTTGTGTCTTCCAATACTTTGCGATGAGTATTCTTGCTGCTGTTGTAGCATACATAAAGAAAGTTCTATCCTTCTTTGGCACCAATTGGCCGACCATGCCCAGGAGAAAGGCCTCTGGTTTCTTCAGAAAGGTATATTTAAATACTTTTTTCATTTCATTATAGATCATTTCCCAGAAAGCTTTAATCTTTGGGCACGTCCACCAAAGGTGAAAGAATGTACCTTCATTTTCTTTACACTTCCAACACTTATTATCGGGCAAATGGTATATTTTTGCAAGCTTGACTGGTGTCATGTACCACCTGTATATCATTTTCATAATATTCTCTCTTAAGGCATTACATGCCGTGAATTTCATACCTGTGGTCCACAACTGTTCCCAGTCAGCAAACATTATGTTATGTCCAACATCTTGTGCCCATTTTATCATAGCAGATTTAACCATTTCATCCTGAGTATTCCATTTCAACAGCAAGTTATACATTCTTGATAATATCTTAGTTTTGGGATCTAACAGTTCTGTTTCCAATTTTCATTTTTCCACCTGGAAACCAATTTTTTTTGTCCAAGTTATAAGCCTCCCTTATTTGATAATAATGAAGCCAATCTCGCACTTTATCTTTTAGTTTCTCGAAACTCTGCAGGTTCAGTTTGTCATCCTCCTGTTCCAGAATCTCCCAATATTTTGGCCATTTGGCCTCCATATTGAGCTTTTTCTGAGCCTTCGCTTCCATCGGTGTGGTTTGGTGCGTGTTTCTTCAAATCTGTCATTCTTTCTGCTATCTCTTTCTTTGCATATCTGAAACTTGAGAAATATTTGCAGTGGTCTCTTAAGAATTATGTGCATACACCCAAAGTTGTAAAGCCATAGTTCTCTTCCTTTATTCTCAAGTGGAATATTTATAAGTGAAGGAGAAATCTGAGGAAAACTGCTTTGAAATGCAATTGAAATTGCTACTGTCTATAGTGAAGTTAAAAACAAACACAACTTACCGGTACTTTTCAGCATGTCCTGCAGACGATAAGCCTTGTTTCTATTACAACAAGGAAGGGGTGGTCCCATTGTCTTATTCTGAAAATTATTAACCGCTTTTATGAGAAATCTAATGTGATAGCATTTTCATACTGGATCTTGTGTTTGCATTCTGACCTATAGCCAGTTCATACCTTAATGAAATGGGTGTTGCATTTACATGGCTGCTTCCCATGTTTTCGTGGTAATGTATGTAATGGGGAAACTGTACTCCAAGTGGTTCTGACATTGGAGGCAACAATAGACACCTTCCGTGTGGTCTCACTGTTAACATATGGGGCAGCAACCACACTGAAGCAGTAATTATTAACTAGTGTCTGTTCTTTCTAAGGAACACATAGATAATTCTTTATGACCACTACTCTTACAGTAATTTGACAATGCTCAGTTTCAGGAGTACACTTCTTATCTAGATTTTATGATTTGCCCCATGGACAAATACCAGTTCTAATCAAGGCAAGAAATTTGTAACCTCAAGGAGCATTAAGAACCTTGCTGTTACCAGCATGCCTGTGGTGGGAGAGGCCAGTTGACATAAAGTGGGGAGCCTCTCTGCTTTCTCTAGTTATGTCCTGAACTCCTTAGTCTTAGCCACCTTCTCTGGGATGGGTATTACTAATACCAGCATATCACTGGTGAGTTGCAGACAGCATTCTGTACCAGTTTGGTGCAAAGGATCTTGGGGCATGCCACATTGATTATGTTGCCCCCTAGAAGTGAATGAGAAGCTTGCAGATTTCGGAAAAGAGAACAGCATCTCTGCGTACCCATATGGCTTTGCATTAAAATATACCTGTTCTTTCATTAAAAGAAACAACCAGTTGTTCTAGGTTTGAGTAAAGCCTATTGATCTATTAACCTTTTAATGTTTATTGCAGCTTATGATAAAAACAGGGTGCCTTCAAAGAGTTGCTTACCTTTAGACTATTGATGGGAAAGCGCAAGTGAACTTGCACAGCTGTCAGTGACGTTGTCCTTGGCTGACCTGCTGTTTTGTACTACTTTGTTTTCCTTGCCACGTAGGGTTTCTGTTTGTCCGTTGGCTCATGATGTGACTTGCAGAGGCTGTGTAGCTACGTTGAGAATCTGAGTTTAGTTCTCTGACATTGGCATATAATGTGCTTCATTCCAGAAAAGCACACACAATATTTCTAGAGTTCCAAGCCATAGATTAGTTTCCAGTAACTCTCTACTCATTTTCCTTCTCTAGCTTGTGCAAGCCTTTTCAGGTTGGCATTCTTCTCTACTGTGTTTTCTTTGTAGTCATGGTAGTACCTCTTTTGGGGGAAGCGTTGTGCTTTTTCTTGGGTACTTTTTCTTTCGTCCCAACCCACTCAGCTCTCACCTGTGGCTTCTAGAGGCTGTTAGCATGTGACAGTGGCCACACACCAGAAATGGGTTCAACTAGCTGGCTAAGTCAGGTGAGGGTAGCTGATGGGTCTTAAACCCTTGATGAGTTAGAGCAGCGGTTCTCAACCTGTGGGTCCCCAGATGGGGCTTGTCTACCTGGGAAGATAGCCCATTTGGAGAAGAAAACACTAATTCAGAGTGGAGTCCCTAAGACAGTTGGATGGTACTGTGTACACCTTCTGGAAAATCCTGCAGCCAGGCTGGTGCCAAATGTGTTGCTCTTTGGACCACATCAACGAGGCTGAGGGCAGGGGGCTTGTCGTCTGGGCAGCTGAGAACCTCCATACACACTGGCCAGGCTTGTGCCCCAGAGAGGTCACTTGGGTGCTGCTAACACGGTGGTTTGACTTCATTCTCAGAGGCGCACTCCATTGTCTCTCGAGACAGGTGGATGCCAACAACCTTGCTCCTTCTCCCATTTTATTTCTTTCTAGTTGAAGGCTTCTAGTTCTTAGAATGTGCCTTAGTAAATGTGATCACCTTCTTCATACTTGTGATCAGGCTACATCCATCTTTGATCTTGTCCAATTATTTTTATTTTCCTTTTAGCTCGCTCACTTTATGCCACACTTGGTTGAGGACCACAGCCTTAACAAGTGACATGAAGGTGGGAAAACTTCTGGCAAAATTAACCAGAGCTTCCCACCCTAGGATATTAGGATTTTGATACTATGTTCAACTTATACGTTTAAACTATTTCTAGACTGGCAGTTATTTAACATTGTTTTAAAACAGTGTCAAAATATACAAAACCAATATAAACATAGCCATTACGTTGCCACTAACCCCACAAAAGCAAGTGGTTCAAAACTGTGCATCAAAAACTTCTTACATGCGGTCTGCATTCACAGTCCCTACTATCAATGGGCCTCATTAAAGCAAAGAGTCTAATAGGCCAGCGCCTGAAAGACATTGAACGGCAAAACAACCTGACTATCTTAAAGAAACTGTGCCCATGGTATACCTACTTTCCCCCTTCTCATTTTGACTCTCCAGCTTCATATTTGTTTAAATTAACCATCCCAAAATACAGACGTGCCTTTACATTGGCTAGATGGGATGTTCTCCCTTCTGCCGTACTCGAAGGTCGCTACCAAAAGACTCCATTTGAAAAACGACTCTGCCCATGTGGAGATGGTAACACGGAAACAGTGTCCCACGTCTTCCTATCCTGCCCCCTTTACAAAGACCTAAGGAATGAGATTATTACTCCACTCATTCTCTCCAACCCCGGCCGTTCACCAGACATCACACTGTATTTCCTCTTATCTGATACGGATAGTCAGATAACAGAGAAGGTCGCGAGGTACATCGAAAGAGCTATGAAATTGAGGGCCACCATCTGAGTGACAGACTTGTTCATCTGACGGACCTCCTTTTGCTTGTTCTTTTCTCCCTTTTATCCTTATTTCTATTTTTAATTTTTGTATAGCTGTGGCCTGTTGGCTTTGCTAATAAAGTTTTGATTGATTGATTGCGTTGCCACTAAACGAAACATGCTATTTCCCCATGAAAATACTAAAACATTTTCTACCATCTACTCTGCTTTTTTCTAAATGGTGCTTGTATTATTTTAGGGGTACTGAATGTCAGGCCTGGGGGTTAAATGCAGCCCTCCAGGCCTCTCTGTGCATCTCTTGGCAATCTCCCTAGACCATACTCCTCACTTGTCCTGCTCAGCAACCTCCTCAAGTGTTTTTGCCTGGTTTGATTGTGTCTTTGAACTGTGACAATGCCTCTTTTTTGTTTTGCTGAAGAGAGGTAGTGTATTTCTGCAGAAACACCCAACTTTCGTATGATTCAACTGTTGCTCTGAGCGCACCCACCACAGGTGTGCAACCCCTTGAAAGTTGCCCTTGAGCAGGCTTCCTCAAACTCTGCCCTCCAGATGTTTTTGGCCTACAACTCCCATGATCCCTAGCTAGCAGGACCAGTGGTCAGGGATGATGGGAATTGTAGTCTCAAAACTTCTGGAGGGCCAAGTTTGAGGAAGCCTGCCCTTGAGGAAATGTGGCTCTCCACTTCTGCATTATTTGAATGCATTATTAGTCTCTTCCTATTGTTTGAGTCCTTGTTGCCCTGGATTTTGCAAACACTGCAAGCACTTAGATCAGCAGAATGTAATAACGTATCCAAAACTGCAGGGAGTCTTCTGATTTTCCTAGCCCAAGGTCAGTGACTGGATACCTAAATCCACAGGGAGAAAGCAGTTCCTTGGCAGTGGAGTGAAATGGCACAGTAATGGACTTCACCCTGTTGTCTAATGGAATACAGTGGTACCTCTGTTTGCAAACGGGATCTCATTCCGGAGGCCCGTTCGCAACATGAAAAGAGCACAACCCGCAGTGGCGTGTCTGCGCATGCGCGGGTTGCGATTCACCGCTTATGCACCAGCGGCGAAACCCGGAAGTAATCCTTTCTGGTACTTCCGGGTCGCCATGGGACGTAATCTGAAAGAACGTAACATGAAGCGGACGTAACATGAGGTATGACTGTAGTTCTAGTTTTCTAGATCTGACGCTATATAAAAGCTTCATTAAGCACAAACTTTGACATCAGTTTGGAGGGAAACCAAAATTCTGGGGTTATAAGTTAATGAAGCTGCTATAAAATACATAGCTTTCTAATGTCTCATGTACTAAAGTCTTCAGAAGGGCTAGATGTTCAGTATGGATCAGGGGCATGTTGGGTTAAAAGATAACCATTGTTGGTAGCAGAATTGTAATCAATATACGTATTTACATATATTAACAGAGATTGGACATTTTGCTTCTTAAAGATATGAAATCTGTTCTGTTTCGTATTCCTGACTGTGTGCTTTTTTTTTTTGTATGTTGTGTTTTGTTGTAGGTCAGTAAAAAATAACTAATACTGCTATTAGCAGTAACTACTTCTCTTTAAATCATTTTTACTTGATACTGCAACACACATATTGAATTGCTCCTTTGATCAGTTGAGACAGTGGAATAGTTACATCCATTCCTTCTGAGAACACATTGTGCTATTTTCCCCTAAAGCATATTGGTATGACTACAGAGGAAATCATTCAGATGTAGCACAGATGCTGTTGGCATTGAGAACTTGGGAGAACTATGCTAAGTGGAGAGATTGTCTCAAGCCGTGTGTGTGTGTGTGTGTGTGTGTGTGTGTGTGTAAATCTTTACTCTTCCTTTAGCAAAGCCTGGCCAAGGGTACTTTGCCAAATGACACGCCGGCAACCCAAATAAAAGCTTCCTCATTTTTTCGTTTGCGTAATTTTGTATAGCTTTTGCTTTCCCTGCAGTAGTGATCTGCATTTCCCCCCCTGCATAAACGCACATGCTCTGTAGTGCTGTGGCCTTTCACCCACTTTTCTGAGCAAACATGTGACTGCTTTAGAAATGTGGAGGCGGGGAAAAGTGCTGTACAGCAGACTATTTAAAAAATCTCATTTAGAAAGCGGGAGAATAATCTTAAAAGAGAAATGATAGTTCAGGGTTTCTTTAATACTCAACTTTGTGCTTATAATACTAAATCATATTTTGTTATTTAAGGGAGGGAAACTACAAACTCATGTAAGTGAAGTGTTAGTGACACTGCTAGGGCTGAAGGCATATCCATACTTACCTTTGCCCTGTACAGTACTTTCCAGGCACAGGTCTGTGCTTTAAAGCTATGTGTCTGAGTGGGTTATTTTTTCTACCCCGGAGTTTCCCCTGCAAAAACCCACTCTTTAAAGCTGAAGCACAACAAACAACAATTTCGGTTTTGCACAGATTGCCATTTGCTCCAATTCAGCGCTAAAGGGTGGGTTTTCTCTAGGAAAGCTACAGAGCACAGTGCAGATAAGCCCACTGCCATATCCTTTAAGTTTCATATATTTTAGCCTTCATCAGAGTAGCATTTTGACCTCTCATATTTGTCCATGAGTGCAGAGCAGTGGTTCCCAATTTGCGAAATACTGCGGATGCCCTGTTTTCCAAAAGCCAAGCTATGGACACCCTACTTGTGAGAATTTTGATATCTCTGTAGTAGTTTTCGTTATGTGAATGGTGCAGTGGAACCTCTGGGTGGGTTACATAGACTCCCTGGGGGTCTGTGGACCCTAAGTTGATAATAACTGGTGCAGAGAAATAATACAGTGGTACCTCGGGTTACATACGCTTCAGGTTACATACGCTTCAGGTTACAGACTCCGCTAACCCAGAAATATTACCTCGGGTTAAGAACTTTGCTTCAGGATGAGAACAGAAATCGTGCAGTGGCGGCGCAGCAGCAGGAGGCCCCGTTAGCTAAAGTGGTGCTTCAGGTTAAGAACAGTTTCAGGTTAAGAACGGACCTCTGGAATGAATTAAGTTCTTAACCCGAGGAGCCACTGTATTGAGTGAGCATTTTCTTTGGGAATTCATGTGGTGGAAACGAAAAAGCATTCAGTTTTAAAATTTAGAGGGGTGGGGGTGGGGAGCTAGTTTTCAACATCAGTGTCTGAGACCCTAGTTTTCTCTTTACATGAAATACAATTAACTCTAATTTTCATGCAACTATTCATATATCTTGCCTAGAATTCATTGCTTAAGAAGTTAGAAATGAGAATCAAACCAGCCACTAAGAACACAGGAAGCTGCTTCATAGCAGATCAGAATATTTGCCCATCTAGAGCAATTTTGCCTACTCACGAAGCAGCTCTTGAAGATTTTGGACAGACGTTTTGCAATCAACTGCTACTGGATAATTTTAACTGGAGATCCTAGTTTTGCATGCAAAGCCACAAGCTCTGCTACAAAGCTCTGGGCCCTCCTCCACCGGGGAAGGAAGCAGCTCTCATTCTGCCAGTGAACAATAATGTTGTCACAGACCTTGTTAAGGGCCTGATGTAGAAATGGAAGCTTCCATTTAAACTTGTATCATGCTTGACTACTGCAAAGAATGTTGAAGTCCTGTATTCATTAGAAGAGGAAGTGTTTAGTCCCCAACTATTTTTCATTTGTTTCATTTGCCCAGTGGCATATACATGTGCTTCCAGAGTTAACACTGACAGCAAATATGATAAAGTTGTCTTCTGCACTGTCATTTCATTCTTGTGTCTTCCTTTTAAAGCCAATCTTCCCTTAATCCTCTGTCACTCTTTCCTGGCTATATACTAGTCCCATCCCCAACCTGTGACTTGGTCTGTGGCTAATGTTGTATTGCTACATGAAGATCAGCTTTATCTACGCACATTTGTTTTAAATAAAGCTGTAGGTCAGTTGTAGGAAGCCTTTAGCACATGTTGTTGGACTACAACTCCCAACGTGCCTCACCATTGGCCATACTGAGTGGGTTTGGAAGTCCAAAATCATCTAGAGGCCTACATGTTTCCTTACCCCTGCTTTAGGCCATAGTGTACCAAAGAAGAGAATGAGATATAAATCAGGTGGCACCTCCTCAGCCATGAATGTGCTTATGGATTTTGACAAGCAGCTATCTTTTCAGCAGCTTACAATATATCATCGAAATGTTTATGCTTTATTCTCCTATGTGAGGAACCCAGTTTCTTTCCACTATGCAAGATTTACCAGTACGTACATAGCAATTCCAATGCTGATTCAGCCATCAATCCTGCCCAAAGCGCTGTCGGCCTCATCAAAATATATTTAAAAGCATTGTATTCAATTAAATGTTCATTTATCTCTCTTTTTAAAAAGAGTATTCATTTTATTGTGGCAAAACTTAATCCAGTTATGGTTTGGATGGATTGGAAAATGGGGAGAGAGGAGCTGGGCTGTTGTTGGGCAGTGAACCAAATTGCCAGATTTGCTCTAAAAGAACTCTGCTTGTTAATGGAAGTGAATGTTCTAAGTATTTGTTACACTGGAGTAATAGGGTGTTAAATCTGTATATGAAAAACAGTTGCTTAAAAGCTTTACTTGAAATCTTTCCTGTGGGCTTATGACCATCAATAATATCTTGGTTCTGGCAAGCAGTGTCTGGCTTCACTATAGCACTTGTTCTTAATGAGAGAATGTGATTACTCCAGAGCACAGACTTCTTGTCAGTTGCCTTGTTGAAGTTATTGTGGGCACCCATGCATGATGAGGCATATCTAGGCTAAGATATGACTGAGCTTTTTGGCCACACACATAACCGAGCTGTAAAAGGTGGAAAACATAGCATTAACTATGGCTTACTATCTTGGTCTTCTCCAAATCTGTTAAATCAAAGTTTCCCAGTTCCAACAAAACTGGAAACTTTAGTTAATGGAAGACTAGCCAACATTTTTGCTTACATGTGCAAGGGCTGTGTGCATGACCAAAATTCTCACCCATAGTTTGGCTTACAGGTGAAGGTATAAATGACTGAATGCTGCCTAATGATGTGGACTGGAGTAGCACTCAAGCAGTATTTGATACCTTCAGTAAACAAAGATGATGATTACTCGCCTTTACAAATTTGCAGTAGATATCATATTCTTGGCTTCTAATTCTCTCATGCAAATTAAGTAGCTATGAATAAACATTTGTTTGTTTTTCTGTTTGCCAGGTAAATTCTAAAAATGGCGGAAGCCCACCAGGCAGTTGCCTTTCAGTTTACTGTAACCCCAGATGGAATTGATCTGCGTATGAGCCATGAAGCTCTCAGGCAGATCTATCTATCTGGTCTTTACTCATGGAAGAAGAAATTCATCAGATTCAAGGTAACTCATATTGCAGATCTGAAACTATACTTGGGACTGAGGCATATATTATGCAGCAAACAAGGGTTTTTCTGAATACCCAATTTTGCATTTTAGCACTAGTTTTGGTTGATGTGTGTATATACACCACCCCTGTCCATTTCCCCCCTCCTGGCTGTAATCCCTCCTGGCTATCACCAAAATGAAGTCTGGTCAGAGCAGAACCAGAGTAGAGGTGTGGTTAAGCAACACTCTGCTGCTTGCCAAGTCTTCCTCCTCCTGGGTTAACTAGCAACCACATGTTTCAGAAATGTGGGAACCAGATAGTGTGAATCTTACTCTGAAATGTTGAAATAGATTTAGTGAAAACCCATGAAATGTTCCCCTCACTTTCTTTACTTTCACTTCATCTGAACTGCCTACTGCCATTGAAAAGTAGACCCTTAAGAAAGTGATGCATTGTATTGGGTATTGATCTTGGACCAGGCAGACCTGGGTTCAAATCCCCGCTTAGATTTGACTCATCTGGTATTTCCCACTAGTGCTATATGAGCAAGAGAAGGAAATGAAAGGGCTTTCCTGTTGCCAGATAAAGTTATCTGGAAATCCAGGAGCTCTTCCCCTTTGTTAGGGCCTGCCTTTCTATGCTAGGAGATAGTCCAGGTGAGGAAAACATCCATCATAAGGGCCTATCATAGTTGTGGGCATGTATCACCCTACCCCTTCCCGGTTTGGTGGGTGCAGTTTGGAGGGTCCTGTGCTGATTTTTAGCTTCCCAGATATCGCCATATTTACACTATTGCCATATTTACCAGTCTCCAATACATTTTAAAAAGAAGTTCATCCACACGTCATTCTTGCTAATTATACATAACAGTGTTCCATAAAGAACACTGAGTTAGTCTGCCGTGAGTTAGTCTACATTCGCATGGATATGTTCACTAAATATGTTTGAGAAGTGTTAAATGGGTGCATCAGAATCCAGAAAATTAAAGTATAATATTATTGTGACTCAGCAGGGCTCTTTTTATGTTCTTGCCTTTCCAGAATGGCATCATCACAGGAGTCTATCCTGCTAGTCCATCCAGCTGGCTTATTGTAGTAGTAGGAGTTATGTCAACAATGTATGCCAAAATAGATCCTTCATTGGGACTAATAGCTAAAATCAACCAGACCCTTGATACAACGTAAGTAAACTCTCTCTTTGCATTGAATAGATTTTTCTGGTTAGTCTTAATGATGGGTGGTACATCATTTCTCAGTTTGGCTCAAGTGAGATAATAATGATAGAGTAGAATCCTATCTTGTCCCGTCCCCCCCCCCCTTCGTATGCTTACCTTGCAGTTGCTGCTCTATCAACAGTGTTGGGGAGTGAGAAGAGTTAAGTGTCTCTATATCTATATGCAGAGACAAGTACACGGTGCACCAAGCTATTCTGCGTCTATGGACCACAATATAGCTCTCTCTATGTGTGCGTGTGCAGCAAGAACTCACAAAGAGCTCTGAGAAATTTCATTTCTTGGCACTAGGAATGAGGAAGAAATTTGATCCAGTTCACATTTAATTTGCGCTTTCTTAGAAAAAAAACGCAAGAACTGAAACACAGCCATCCTTTAAAATTAACGCTTCTCGGAATTTTGCAGTGCAGCTCTCCAGCCATGAAACAGTGTACCTGCCCTGAAACAGTGTACCTGCCCTGAAATGTGTACCTCTTCTGAAAGAGTGGGTGCAGGTGGAAGGTGGGGTTGAAACATGGTAACAAGGCATTTACCATGTTAGTATTGGCAGCTTCCTCTTCCCCCACCTCTTATAATTTTTAAAAGGCTGCCACCAGCACTAGCCAAGGGTAATTGACTTCCATGTCCACCCTGCAAATACACTAGTGTCTCATTCTAAGAGAATGAGGGGGACCATGGTGGCTGGGGCTCTGTTACAGCCATCACTGCTATCAATGTTGTTTTTTAAACAGTAAAAGAAAAGGGGAGGCTGCCATAATAAGTATATTCCTCCTCCTAATCATTTGTGCCATTTTGGGGGCCTAGCCTGGAAATAATCAAACAAGCCACCTTGGTGAATTGGGGGGTCTATTTCAGCACAGTCCTAATGTTCAGAATGATCTCTTCTTATTAACAGTGGCTTACTTTGATATGGGACGCAGGTGGCGCTGTGGGTTAAAGCCTCAGCGCCTAGGACTTGCCGATCGAAAGGTCGGCGGTTCGAATCCCTGCGGCGGGGTGCGCTCCCGCTGCTCGGTCCCAGCGCCTGCCAACCTAGCAGTTCGAAAGCACCTCCGGGTGCAAGTAGATAAATAGGGACCGCTTACCAGCGGGAAGGTAAACGGCGTTTCCGTGTGCGGCTCTGGCTCGCCAGAGCAGCGATGTCACGCTGGCCACGTGACCCGGAAGTGTCTCCGGACAGCGCTGGCCCCTGGCCTCTTGAGTGAGATGGGCGCACAACCCCAGAGTCTGTCAAGACTGGCCTGTACGGGCAGGGGTACCTTTACCTTTACCTACTTTGATATGCTTCACTCTTTTACATTTGTCCAGAATTATTGGAGTAACAGATGCTCTCTCTTTTTATTTTTTAACAGAGGCTATATGTCCAACCAAACGCAAGGTATTGTCAGTGGGATTCTTTTTGGGACGGGGCTCTGGGTGGCCCTCATTTTCTCCATGCGCTACACGCTAAAGATGCTGCTTTCCTACCACGGGTGGATGTTTGCTGAACATGGCAAACTTTCCACAGGAACCAAGATATGGATGGTAAGAGATTTTTATTTCTCTATATTTTGGAATATGTAGTTGATGTGACACTTACTTGATTATATCTGCCATTAGTAACTTAGTTTTCAGGGGCGCAGCTTCAATACTTTTCTTCCCAGTTCCTTCTTGTTTCTGCCCCTTAATATTTAATGGAAACCAAGGAATGCCACTGAGGTGCTGCTACTTATTCTTCAAAAATTTCCCTTTGGTTACATTTTGTGAACTGGCAGAATAGCCCTCCACTTGGGTGAAGCTTGGCTACTCTTGACTGCAATATTTGAATAGCTAGATGTTCAACACAATTAGCCTTCCCAAAGGACCACAGTGTGACTAGTTTCTCTCAGTAGTGGAACACAAGCCTTGGTAAAAGGACCTCAAGCCAAATTCCACTTCTGTCAGGAACTTGCAGCTTCCTCAGTGTTACAGAGAGGCGGATGGTGGCTTACCATTCTTCCCTCATTTTGAAGAAAGCATGAGGAGAATGTGTTGGGTGGTGTTGGGGAAGTAGCTGGGAGGAAATACTTCTCCCCCACCCTTGTGTAGCCTTGCAGCATAAATAGTCTAATGTATCCTGTTGGTAAACAGGTCTTACCAAGAACGTGGTCTTGTGGTCATTACATCCTGTCCCTTTTATATGTTACTTGACTGTAAAAAGGAGTTCAGGGGAAATGATAGATTGTATGTTGAATGCTTCTGTGGGAAATAGAAACTGGTTGCAAATTAAATGTCTGATAGTTTTCTTCGGATAGGATCCCAAGAGCTTTCTCATTTGAATGCAGGTTCTATCTGAAGGGTAAGGCTTTAGAGTATTGTGTCAGCCTGGCTTGGTGTTTTCATTGGCTGGAATTTTTGGCATGCTCTACAAATCCAGTACTTAAAAGACCAGTTTTTCTTATAATGCTAAGCTTGAGCAGTGTGAATAGTTATGACTAATCTGTTTTGCTGTCTTGATTTTTACTCCTGGACAGTGGCAGGAAGCTGTTTATTATAACTAAAATGGCAAGTGTGTTAAGAAATATAACTAATATTGCTTCTCTTCTCCCAGGACTAAAATTCTCAGATATTTGAGATATTTTAAATTAACTGGCTTACTCACTAGGTTGCAGCATTCTATTTCACTACAACACGATTGACCAGTCTAGCTTTTCCCCCAAGTTTCTTTCCTTACTGTAACTTGTTTTCACATTTTTTCTTTATTTCCCTAATTAAAGAACTTTGGGAACAATGGTTGATTGTGTCATTATTAATCTGTGCTCATTGTATGAACTTCTGTGTTCTGCAAAAGTTTAGAAAATGAAAGTTTAATCCAGCTGTGGTTGGTGCCCACTGGGACTGCTAAGGTGGAAGGCAGGGAGACCAACAGTAGGCAGAGCCAACGCCAGGTGGGGCCAGCTAATAATAGTTTTGTCCCTGTCCTCCTCCCTGCTGAGCAGTACTAAGGCAACTGCTGAATCTAAGAAGCTGATAGCCTTTTACCCTCCCCCCCCCAATTAGTTGTAAGTAAGAATGCAGCTGGGTGGAGGCTAGCTGAGAGCAAAGAGAGATTGGTGGAGCAGTACCTCGTTTGTCCTAATGAACAGTGGAGGTGAAGCGAAGCAGCAGAGCAGATAATTGAAGCAGGCAACGTAGAATACCAAAATAAACAAAAAACAAAAACCCAGATGAACAAAATGGTCTAATAAAACACTGAAATAATCTAAAACGAACATAAATACTGCTCTTGAACGACAAATACCAAGCATTAAACACACACCAGCCTCAACTAGTTTCCAAATCCCCAAGCCATCCTCAAATGTGTCCTGAGTGCACACTTATAAACACACTTGGACACACACAAAGGCACAGCCTCAGGCTGCAGTTCCGGAAGATATAGGCAGTCCAGTGGAAAGGCCAACATGCTTCAGTGTTGTCTAGATGGTCTACATCTGGTGTACATGCCTCACCCCCCTTCAAAAGCTTTAGCTCCCAGGGATGTAGCTGTCCTGTCCTGCACCATGAAACACTTGAGTGTTCTGGCTGTTCATGTGGAATACCTATGCTCTTTCCTCCGTCCTTGACAGTTGCGCTACTGAAAATATTCCAGTAAAGCAGCCTTCCTCAATTTGGTGGCCTCCAGATGTCTTGGACTACAATTCCCATGAGGTTGGTGGGAGTTGAAGTCCAAAACATCTGGAGGCCACCAGGTGGGGAAGGAAGAGATGATTAATAGTTCAGTACTGTGCTGTCAACTTACACAAAACCTTACATGAGTTAGTCGGGTCCCTGACCGGAAGGAGATTACAAGGGTAAAGATGAGTTGGGAGGAAAGAATGCAGGGAAATGTTGCTAGGGTTAGCTTGGTACAGCTATCTGAATTAAGACGATAAACCAAAAGCCATGTGAAAAAGAACTTCTGCAAGCTTTGAAAGCAGTAGGCTAGCAAGAGATCATGTGTTTTATGGTTACCTTGTACAAAGGAAGTCCAAAGGTTTAGAGTGCACATTTAGGAAACAAAATATAAATACTTATTTCAACTGTTGCTTTTTTCTGTTTCATTTTCAGACACTAGTGAAGCTTTTCTCGGGTCGTAAACCAATGTTGTACAGTTTCCAGACATCTTTGCCACGTCTTCCTGTTCCTGCTATTAAAGATACCGTAAATAGGGTGCGTATTTTGAACCCACCCCCAAACTTTAATCCAGATGGAATGTTGCCCTTGTTTTCCTTGTCCAGAAACATGCATCAATAAAGATGTAGCATGATTTCTAATTAGTTCGGTTCTAGGTTAAGGTATGTCTGTATCCATTCACAACAAACTCAAGAATACTCAAGGGCACACCTTTACTTTATCTTCTATTTATACCCCTAAAGGCAAGATAGTCAGTCTTTACATTTCCATGTCTTTTATCTTCTGTCTGCATTGTGTAATCTTTAAATGGCTTGGAGTCTTGTGATTGTTTTCTTCAATGGACTTTGTCCTAAGAATTACATTATGAAAATCACCAGTACGTGATGATGAAAGGAAACAATTTTAAAAGTGCATTTTTTCCCCAAACGAAATACCCCCCCCCCAGCATATAGCATATTATATTATTTCAAAAGTCTATAACATTTTGCTACAATATGAGTGCAAATTTCAGCACACAAAATTTATTGCATGGTGAAATGGGCCCAGTTGGAGAAAACATACTGAAACATCTGTGATATTATCTCTGGAAATTTGATCACAAGTTATCTTTTATATATGGACAGTGTAAGGAATTACTATAAGATCTTGTTTAAATGTTGTCATTCTGAAAATGATAAGTAATACAAACATATTCAAATTTCTGGCAATATCATGAAGAGAGAGGTTTTTGTTTGTTTTAACCATTTGTGGGAATTGTTCAGAGGTATATTCATGGATTCCTAAACTGCAGTTTAGTAGATGGAGAAGGTGTATTGGGTCAAAACTCTTCCTCCTTGCCCTTCCTTTGTCTTCTTTCGTCAAGACACCATTCCAGGCTAGCTTAACTATAGTTCCCCTTTACAATAGAAATGAGAAACTGATTTAATGTTAGTTTACTACCCAAGATCTTAAACAATTGTTTTAACATGGCTGGAACAGTTTCAGATGTAACAACGAATGATAGTTTAAGCCCACCAGGATCAGCATGCTGATAGAGATGATGAGCTCAACACACACTCCAGACTTGCAAAAAAGAGTTTTGCAATGTAGGAATATACATTGAAACTGGGCCAGAGAACTGATCTCTTTCATTGCTGCTGGGAGAATGGTTCACGCTAAATTTTGGAGTTGTGGTGCTGTGCTTCTATAGTAAAATGAAATTTGTATGTGCGGAAGAACATAGCTAATAGCTAGAGACCTGGAAATTTGCCATAAGCTAGAGCTCAGTTAATGGGTTAGTTTCTCTCATTTCCTTTCCTTTCCCTTATCTGTAATTCCTCTTCCACTCTTCCAGCTTTTTCTCACTTCTCCTTTTTCCTCTCCTCTCCTCTGTCAGTTGTGCTGCTATTTCCTCCTCTCCAGCCTGTTCCTGCTCTGTCTTCACTTCATTCCTTCCCCTATTGTCTCATTTGTTTCTTTATCTCCCCACATACCCTGTTCTTTTTTCCTACTTTTTTCCCCCTTCCCCCACTAAGCTTTCTCTGCTCTAAACTCTTCCATCTTGTGTCCTTGGCCGTTCATTCACCTCCCCCACCCCCAGTTTTCCTTTTACCAGCACACACAGCCTCATGCCTGCACAATGGCTGTTGGGGCCCGCCACACGAACCTTGTTCCCACACTTCTTTGTATGATGAGTCAGGTGCAATTTATGACCCATGTGCAGTTGTGTTAACCTTCGTCGGAGGTGAAGGTTTTCCTCCTTTCACCATAGGTTTTTTTTTTTGTACTTTTGCAAGCTTCATGTCTCCACAGCGCCTGCTAACACTTTCCTCTTATGTACATTTGTGCGGTGCTGTTTTTGCTGCACAAACATTGGCACTCTCACCTGAACATCAGAATAGAGAGAATGACACCTTCCAATAAAGAGTCAGTTCTTCTAAACAACAACATGATCTGCTTCAGGGATGGCTTACCTGTGGCACTCCAAATGTTGTGGGACTCAAACTCCCATCATCCTTTATCACCTGCCACACTTTCTGGGGCTGATGTGAGCTGGAGTTCCAAACAATGCATGCAAACAATGTCCTGGTTAGCAACTCCATTTGGAAGATCTTCTAGTCAAAACAAAACAACCTACAAAATATTTCCAGGTATTTTCTACAAGGTGACGGTAGATGCAAACCCTTTTTAATCGTAGTTTGAATGGAAATATAAGCAACAGATAGTTTGACATTCTTCGAGTCTCTCTTGCTCGCTTATTTTCTTATAGAGACTTGTTTCCATCTTCTTGCTGTTGCTCTTGTTAGCTTGTTTCTCAGGTTCCCAGTGATGACTTGCAACAGCATCAACAAATCCTGTAACTAGGGTTTCTCTTGATCATCCCACTGTATCCCACTGGCAGTTGCTGCTGCTCTGTTGTAAATTACTGACTTGGTTTTGGTATACCCTTCGGCATTGACACCAGTTCTTCTTATCAATTCCAGTATTTGGAATCAGTTCGACCACTTATGAACGATGAGGAATTTAAAAGGATGGAAGGCCTTGGCAAAGATTTTGCACATAATCTAGGACCAAAGCTACAATGGTACTTGAAACTGAAATCCTGGTGGGCTACAAACTATGTAAGTAAATGAATTGAATGCTTTCATGAAGTCATGCAGTTAAAAGCTTCTCAAATCTTCATTCCTGAATTTTAAAATTTTCCAAGCTTCTCTACTTAGAATAAAAGATAGCATTTCAGTTTTAGAAATTCTGTTTCTTGTGTTGACTGCAGAGACTGGAGATAGTCAAGACTTCTAAAAGGTTTTTATGGAATATATTTATAGTAATCCCACCATTTTCAACGAATGGCATAGCACTAGGGCCGGTGCTTTTTTTATGCAAGCATTATCTGTATTCCTGCTGCTAGGAAGGCTGATAACTGTATTGACAGCCTACAGGTATATTGGGTCATAATAAATTACTAGTTTGATCTCATAATGAAGCTTAATTATCTTAAGTTGTTGAACCCTTATGTTAGCCGCCTTTTCCTGCATGGTGAAAATAAACTTGTAAGCCACGTGCAAATGCTGAAACTCTTAGGTTCTCCCTTTGACTCTAGGCAAAACTGCCTGTTTGTTCTTGCACCTGTCTCAAATGTTGTTTCCACAGCTCAGGGCTGATGTGGCAAACCAGATTGGCATTGCACAATGCTACTGATTCACAGATGCTTCTCTGGTTAATCAGATCCTTAACTCTGCCTTAGCCACTTGCACCAAGCATCAGGTACCTAGGAGCTACTTGACATTGGGAGTAGGCTAGTTGAACAACTCACCTAATTCTGGTGAGAATCAGAATCAGAAGAATCTTTATTTGCATCAGCCACTAGCCATAGCGATAAAATAAAATGTACTGAAGATAGAGGTTAAAAACTTAACTAGACAAAATACATTTTGGAGGTTTACATCAATAATAAAATAATATATCTTACTCTAATTGCCCCCGCTAAAAACCTTGCAGTTTTTGCTGTCACTTGATCATCTTGATCTGCTAAAAGAAAGCAAACAGTAGCAATGCTTGAGTGACCTGCCATGGACAATAATAGAGGGGCAATAACCTCACTCCTCAAATCTTTATAAAGAGTGCAAGCCAGAAGCACATGAGCCACTGACTCAATACTGCCATCTCCACATGGACATAACCATTTTTCCAGTGGAATGTTTTGAAATCGACCTTCAATAATTTGTACCAACATTACTAGTGAGATCTTTCTAAAGAAGAACTCCATTTGGTTATTGAATATCAGAGAAATTGCCCTTCAGACGCTCTTGATAATTTTTTGTTTTGCTCTCTAGCAAAAGTAGAAAATAATACTGAGATTGTATTCAGTTTTCATTTTCACAATCAAAGTGTATCCAGCTGTTTAGTGTATTGATGTCCCAGTAACTGGGGCACTTTGTTTTACTTGGTGAATGTCACTGATTAATTATTTTGATCTCTTTCGCTGTTCTTATAGGTTAGTGATTGGTGGGAAGAATACATTTACCTCCGAGGCCGTGGACCAATTATGGTGAACAGTAATTATTTTGCAATGGTGAGTAAATGGTACAATTTTGAAGGCATCGTCATTTCTCCCGCAGAGCCACTTCCTTTAGGGCTGAGATGGGAAACCTGATGCCATCCAGTTGTTGCTGGACTACAACTCCCACCATCCCTAATTATTGCCATGGTGAGGCTGATGGGAGCTGTATTCCCAACAACTGGAAATCCATAGGTTCTCTGCTCTGTGGGCATGTAATTTAGCTGGCATAACATCCTTAATTGTACACCAAGCCACATGCCAGTTGCCTGAACTGGAGCAACTCACTTTTGGGGTTGCTTCATTATGCATAATCTTCCCAGCATGTGCACTAAGATAGAACTTCTTTTGCATTGTAGCATTAGATTCTGGTATGACTAAGAGGCTGTTTTGGGGAGGGTATTTTAAAATCATTTTTTTCTGCATGTCTGGGGACCTGCAAGGGTCAAAAATCGCTTCCTTGTCTATGAGACGTAAGGTCATCAAGTTTGCTGTTAGAGGAAACAGTATGAAATGGTGCAATTTAGAGTCCTCCAGTGTGCCAGCCATGCCCCCTTTCAGAATATTCCATTCCATTCCTTGATCCCTATTTTCCATTTCCCCAACCCCAGTCCACCAGATGCTTTGTTCTGTGACTACAAAGCACATTCAGCCGACAGTGAGCTCTTTTGGGATTCCGTCTCTTAGGATTTTTTCATTTTAATTTTTGCTAACCAAAGCGTTTTGCAAGCCATTCCACAATGGTCAGTCAGTATTCCATGTCCATCCTCATTTGGCTTGGGTGTTTGTTTGTTTTGAAAGGGAGGGTTATCCTGTTAAGTTGTGTGTTTTTAAATTATATGTCACCTGCTGATAGCTCCTTCTTGTTCATGTATGTTTTGACTACATAAATTCAGGAACTCTCCCTGAGGACTGGAAAAAGGATACCAGATATTGCCCTGTTTGCATGTCACACTAAGCCAAACTGTGGTAAGAGTGAGCCCCAGGCATGGGGATCTCAACCTCTTCCCTCCGCCTAGTCATTTTGCTGCTGTACCACATTGAACTAAGCCTAGGTTTAGCGTAACGTCCAATATAGAGAGCTGAAGGACACTGTTGGCATTTGATGGCATACACAATGTTAGACGATGAGCAATTAAATAGTCCCGAGATGGTATGTGTGATGTTGTTGGGGCCAGTAATGGTGTTGTCCGGGTGTATGTGGCAGCAAAGTTGGCATCTGGGTTTATTGCAGGCTCTGGTGCCAGTGTCCGTGTTAGGTCTGGTTGTAGTATTATTGTGGGTTAGGAGTTGTTTAAGATTGGGTGGCTGTCTGTAGGCAATGAAAGGTCTTCCTCCCAGAGCTTGAGAAAGAGAACTGTCATTGTCCAGGAGAGGTTGTAGATCTCTGATGATGCGTTGTACTGTTTGTGCCATCAAATGCTGTGTCCTTCAGCTCTCTATATTGGACAAACAGGCCAGACCTTACGCCAAAGAATAAACGGACATAAATCAGACATCAGGAATCACAAGACAGAGAAACCAGTAGGAGAACACTTCAATCTCCCAGGACATTCTATACAAGATCTCAAAGTAGCTGTTTTATTACAAAGGAATTTCAGAAATAGACTGGAAAGAGAAGCTGCTGAATTGCAACTTATCACCAAACTTAAAACCATGGAGAGTCCTGGTCTGAACAAAGACCTTGGATTCTTATCTCATTATACATGACAAAGCCATTTTTCACCTTCTCACCCCTTGCTTTTTCCTGTAAGACCTATTGCAGTCGTTAAGAGTCGTCAACAGGCTCATCACAGCTATCTGCCAATCACCCATTCCCACCACCCTTCTGAGTAATACCCCTCCCCACCTTCTCACTATATAGAAGGGTCTGGAAACTTCTATTTCAGTGTATCTGAAGAAGTGTGCATGCACATGAAAGCTCATACCAAGAACTAACTTAGTTGGTCTTTAAGGTGCTACTGGAAGGAATTTTTTTTGTTTTGACTATGGCAGACCAACACGGCTACCTATCTGTAACTTTAGCGTAACGTGTTAGGCTTGCAGTATGGCTTTCCTGGACAAACCATGGTTACAGCTTGTATTTAGTCTGGAGAGAGCAAAGCCATGAGCCCATCTTTGGACAGCTATAGCTTAACTCCATGAATCTCAGCAGCAAAATTACCAGGGTGGAGTGAAGCAACTCCCGTCTCATCTCTGGGAACACACATGCTCATACGTTCACACTAAGCCATGGTTTGCCTTAGCGTGATGTGTAGACCAAATCGGTGTCTTGATTAATAAGGTGGAAGATGTTTTCTGAAGATGACTTTCAGTGAATGTCATTCTGACCTGCAACTCTACATGCACTTTGGTGCAACAGAAGTCAAGTAATATATTCTTTATTACATGTGAATAAGACAGTGACTACTAGCAAAGGCCTAACAAAGTAGAAGCTTGTGTGCAGCTGGTGCTGTTGTGTTGTGTGAACTATATATAAATGAAAATAAATACATGCAAAGCTTTCCTTTCAACAGTGAGCAGTAGGGTTATGTGCATTTGTGATAACATTTATGTTCTTGAGCACGTACGGCTCTGCTAACATTCATCCCTGTCCATTCTCTTTATCCTTTAGGATTTCCTCTATTTTACTCCTACCACTATACAGGCAGCTAGAGCTGGCAATGCTATCCATTCCATACTGCTATACAGAAGAAAACTGGACAGACAACAAATCCAGCCAGTATGTACATTTAAAAAATAATAATAGTCACACGTTTGGGTCTGATGGATATAAGAAAAGCCTCATTACTTGCTTAAAAGTAACTCAGAGGAGGAATGAAGCCTCCTACTTTCAAATGTAAGACATGATTTGTCCACCACAGTTAAATGTGCATCCCGTAGCAAGCAAGTGAGACCATGAGGTTGTTGAATTGCTGGGGAACAAATTGATGCAAATGAAAATTGGTTTAAAGGGCAAGCCAGTGGGGATCCCTTGGCTAGGGTCCCACTCTTCTTCTTTGGACTCAACACGGCTTCTAATGCTGCCTAGCTGATATCAATAGAATTCCCATCTAGGCCTCATGGGGATATGGCTCCAGAACTTTGGGAGGGGTTCTAATATGTTCATTCAATACTCCTATTCATTGCAAGCCATAGGGCACCCTCCCCCTGTTCGCACAGCAGGTATGGAGAATTCTGTCCTGTGCATGGAGCAGGGCCACTTGAAAAGTGGACTACCTTTCAAGTTTCCATGAACAGTCTATATAAGGAAAGCTACTTTTCCTGTCCTGTTTTAGTATGTGATTTCTATATTTCTTTGTAGGAGGCATTTTAGTGGCACCTTTTAGTGGTACCTGGGGCCAGGAAAGTGAATATTTACTGTATTACAGATACAGATAAAGTTTATTAAAAGAGATTTGAAAATGATCGCAGATTTTGGAAATGATGACATTTAAAGGATTACAAAAAATCTTAGTAGCAGCCCTCATTTTGATTGATATGAACACAATGCAGCATAATGTTGAAGGGTGCAGAAAAGGGATAAATTTTGGAATGTATATGGCAGCTTAAGAGCAATTGGAATAAAAAAGGGATTTTGGAAGCTGGCATATTGAAAATGCACAAGCATAAAGCCTCCTGCAGGGAAATTGCATGTGTGTACATGCCATGTACTGCCAACCTAACAGTTTGAAAGCACGTCAGAGTGCAAGTAGATAAATAGGTACCACTCCGGTGGGAAGGTAAACGGCGTTTCCGTGTGCTGCTCTAGTTCGCCAGAAGCGGCTTAGTCATGCTAGCCACATGACCCGGAAGCTGTATGCCGGCTCTCTCAGCCAGTAAAGCGAGATGAGTGCTGCAACCCCAGAGTCGTCCATGACTGTACCTAACGGTCAGGGGTCGCTTTACCTTTACATGCTGTGGAATATGCATATTAATTGATGAAGGTTGGTGAGCCACAATTTCCTCTTGTGGAAATGAGATGTGAAGTGGCCCCAAGGATCCGCAAATCTTCTGGCATTCCTTCTGATTCACACGTGTTTTTTTCTTCACGTGCATTTGTGAAACGCAATCATAACACTCGTTTGCGGCATAGATTCTTCTGATGGGATCCACTGTTCCACTCTGCTCAGCACAATGGGAGAGGATGTTTAATACATCCCGTATTCCTGGAGAGGAAACAGGTAAGCTGAATCAGCTGAAGAAAAGGAACATCAAAGAATTGAAATACTTCCAGAATTTCTTCTTGAGTATACCATTCTAATAACAAACATTCATATTTGCAGTGTGTGCAGCCCAAGGAGAATGGAGTGACTTGTACACTTGAAATATGTGGCAGCCGTTGATAAAATCCTGATCCACATTTCAAATACCTTGCTCACCGGTTCACCTTGTATGATTATGTGCTGTCCCTGTTCTTTCTCTTTAAAAAAATAAAAATAAAGGTGCTCCCGGGAAATGATTTGCTACCCGGTATGGGTTCTTTGACTTTCCTTTTTTCCTTTCAGCTTATGATTTACAATGCCATCCCAATGTGCTCTTCTCAGTATGAACGTTTGTTCAACACTTGCCGTTTACCAGGCACAGAGACAGGTACAGTGTTAGTCCTGTCAATCCTGTCAATGTTTTCGCCTCCCCACTTTTGCATCCTAATCTTCTATGTATGTAGCAGATAACTTAAGCCTACAACATTTGCATATCTTGTGAGGCTGTGTGATTTTTCCATCAGAGAAATCACCATAATTTGCATTATAATATGCTAATAAGATCCAGTTCTTAAAAGTTATGAACCATTTCAGTGTTGTGCAAACGCACTACTAAGTACATTGAGGCGTATTATAATGAATGATGAGAGTTGGTACAGGAATCTGTTCCCATTTGCTGCCACTTCCTAGAACTGTTTGTGTGTGTGTGTTCCTGAACAGGTGTTGAATCATATAAATGTATTTTTTGGTTTGTATATCACATTTCTACGCCTCTTCTGTGTTGCCAAAACTAAATTCAAAGTGGTATACTGTACTTCATAAATCATGATAAAAATGATGATATAAAAATACTTCTTAAAAATCAATAAAAACCTCACAAATGTATTTTTAAAAATCTGGTCCTAAATATATTAGCATGGTATCAATTCAAGAAGCCTGTGACTAAAAAGCTCTCTTAAAGAGTCAGGTTTTAACCAGCCACCAAACAATGAGAAAAGTGGCTAGGTGAGCTTCTGATCAAAATACACCCCAGAGTGTAGCTACTACCACAGAGAAAGCCTTGGAACTCTATGCTCCATTTTTGTGAAAGGTGGACTAACACCTCTCCCCATAGATTTAAGAGAGCAGATTTTCATGAAGCCGATGAATACCTTTCACATAGCATGTTAAAATTGGCTTGCAGGAATGGGGTGAAGGGTCATTATGTGAAGTCACCCCAAACAGGGAATGCATTCTTAAAATATTTCTCTAATGAACTTGTTTTCTACTGATAAAATTGTGTTGGTCAAGAACAAAATAGTTCTTGATCCTGAGAGATTGGTTCCATTTCCTCCAGTGCTGCACATGCTGGGTCACAATAAGGGAATAAGGATCACAAAGCAAAGAAGAAAAAAGGATCAACAGATCAACAGCAGAGGATCAACAGCAGAGTAATTCTAATGGTTCTGAGAATATTTCACAGTAGAATTACTCTGCTTTTGTTTCTGTTGATCCTTCTTTCTTCTTTGCTTTGCATGTGGTGAGATCTTTTAGCTGAGCCTCATTACAATGGGAAGAAAATAATGTGAGCATCTCCTCTTTCCCACCCCTTTCATAGACATGCATAGCAGGGCTCCTCTTTATTTTCTGGAAATATTATTTCAGATCTCTTCATCTGCACAGTTTATCTCAAATAGGGCAAAGGTGGGAGGTAGCCTGTCAAACCAGAGTAAGAAAAGTAGGTAAAGGTGTATTAATTTTCTAATGTTAATAAGAAACTGGATCTGCCTTAGGATAAATGTAATGTCTTCTAATGTGAAATAATTTAGTTGAGAAAAATGCAGCTTGTGCATAGAAACAGACTCAGATGGTTCATATACTTCCTTGAACTGGACCTTGCAAAAGTGCCATGAAACACTTCATAATGCAGTTATTAATTCAACTGGTAATAAGCCCAACATTTTGCCCCGTTTTTAAATAATAGAATCACAGAAAATAAGCAAACTTTTTTTGAATATGCTCTCAGTTACCTAAAATCACTACTAATGTTCTTGGTAATATTTCTAATTTCATTACTCATTTATCTTAAATCATTGCTAAGCATGCTGTTCTTTTGGTAATGACAAATAGTGATCAAAATTTGACAATGAATCGCAATTTTCTGGCTTTATTTTGAGTGTATTACTTCTACAAAAGGAGTGCTTTTTCTGTGTGATAGTTAATTTTCCGGTTACTATACTGCATCCTGGTTGAAGGTTTGATATCTGCATCTCTTTTTTCCCCCATAGCTTGAATTTTCTTGCATTTACATTCCTTGACTGTAAAAAAAAATAGGCTTGCATTCAGTGTACCACTAAGGAGAAAGGTTTCATCCCCCTGTGGGAGGGAAATGCCATTGACGCTAGAACAGTGAGTTAGTTGAATACAGCCCATAGAATGTTAAATATTAGGATATGTAGTTTTACCTCCAGCCATAGTTGGACATACTACCATGCTCCAGTATCAAGGTTTGTTAGAGAACACTTGAAAACTTCAGACAGAAAACTAGTTACTGGCTTTGATATGGGGAACAATTTCCCCATGTGGTCACTTCCGTTTACTTTCCATGTAAAAAGAAAGAAAAATGAGTGGCAAAGTCACACGAGAGGACTCTCCTTAACCAGTGATTGTTGGAATCATTACTACTATTATTGGGGAATAGCAAGCAGGAATACAGTTACAGCTTTGAGTAAAAGTATAGATACGTGTGTTTCTGAATATATATGTTTTCATTGTCAGAATGTCCATAGTACAGTCTACTCAGCTGTCCAAGTGTCTTGATCGGTGCTTGACTGGAATGCAGTGCTGCACCTGCCGAGGTTCCAGAATAGTTTGTTGGATACTATGAAGTATGCAAAAGAAAGCTGCCTGTGCATATAGGAGATTGCAGAGTTTAGAATGACAACTTGGTACAGCACAGTGCTTGTTTTAATATTGGACATCTTCATGAATATCATCATTCATGAACAAATAGTGTATAGCTGTAAGTCTACGGGTTGCATCCAATGAAGTCATCCCATTTGCACAAGGGCTTATGCTTTTGTAGTGGAGCTTCTCCCTCTCCCTTCATGTTTTCCCCAAATCTGTTCTGTTCCCCAGTCCTCTGGAGCAGATTTTAGGGTGAGCACATGGGGAGCATTGGGAGGCGAAGTGCCATTGCACAACAGAAGTCCTTCTGTGAATGAGGCTACATCATTGGATGACATCCTAACTCCGTAAACCAATTTAAGGCCAAGCAAATGGATGTGAAATAATAATGTATGCAGTTTGGAGCTGAGCACTCCATAGATGTTAAGTTTAAACATTACGGAAATCTTTGCTCATTTCCAAACTTTGGGTTGCAATTCTAGACACTATCCAGCATATAAAAGACAGCAAGCACATTGTTGTGTACCATAAGGGATGCTATTACAAAGTATGGCTGTACTATGATGGCAGACCGCTGAAACCCCGGGAGATTGAACAGCAGATGCAGTGGATTCTAGATGACAAATCAGAGCCCCAGCCAGGGGAAGAGAAGTTAGCTGCTCTTACGGCAGGAGACAGGTATGACACCCCAAAACAATTGCCAATCATTTCTCAAAACTGGAAAACAATTTGGGGCTACTTTCAGCTTTAAGAGTCTTTCTGCTTGTTATTGTTGTTGTTGCTATTTAGTCGTGTCCGACTCTTCGTGACCCCATGGACCAGAGCACACCAGGCACTCCTGTCTTCCACTGCCTCCCACAGTTTGGTCAAACTCATGCTCGTCTATAGCTGCCTAAATGTTTGCTGACTATCCCTGTTATTATTCTGTATAGTCTGTTCCATAAAGTCTTCAAGTGCTTTTGTGTTTATACTATTGTAAGATGGACTGACTGATCTTAGCACAGTGTATCTGGGCTTCTCAAGCTGAGGAGGGTTACAAACAATTTATTAATAGTTGCACTGTAGAATTTGCTGGGTACACCCAGTGATATTTCTTGGGTGGGCAAGTATACAGTGTGTTCAGTGGTTTGGACAATTTTGCAACGTTTTGCCATCTGTGGATCTCGGACTTGTAATGCATGGATAGGGAGATTCCACATTGAGCATGGGATCTTTGTGTTCAGATAGCATTCTGTGCATCTTTAGAGGAGCAGGGCTGGAGACTCAGGATCCTGAGATATGTGCTTGAACTTGCTGCACACAGAAGTTCTAGGGATAAAGGTCATCTGAACCTGCCCAGAGACACTATCATATTTTAAGCCATTGAATAGTGTATTCACATAAACTTGAGAGAGCTTGTGTGCATCTTCCATTTTAGACTTCACTATCTGTGGAAATTGCATTTTTCACCTTCAGAGTTTGTTGATTCTTCTTTTTCCCCTGCACTACTTTAAATCTGATTTAAAAGAGGGTGGTTGTAAGGTTAGTTGCATTCACTGACTTGGCATAATGTTTCTGTTTATATTTTTCTGGCAGAGTACCTTGGGCTAAGGCTCGCCAGACATATTTTGCCCGCGGAAAGAACAAGCAGTCTTTGGATGCTGTTGAAAAGGCAGCTTTCTTTGTGACTTTGGATGACACTGCTCAGGGTTACAGGGAAGAGGACCCAGTGACATCAATGGATACCTATGCAAAGGCACTTCTACATGGCAAATGCTATGACAGGTATTTTGGGGTGTGGGAAGCAGACATGGTCTTTTGCTTTTTTATATATGTGTCCCGCTTGCCTTGTTCATACATAGTGGTAGTTTTATATTTTATCCTGGAACTTTGATACAGTAAGCCCACAGCTTACACACATTTAACTTGTGCACATTCAGCTTTACGTACCGGACTAAATGAATGAATGAATGAATGGGGGTGGAAAGTGGGTGGGGTTCCGGAGGAAATGACATTAGCAATCCCACTCGCCATTGAACCCAATGTGCTTTGAATGTACATGGTTTTGGCTTTAGGTGCAATCGCCGGAACATAACCCTCACATAAGTTGTGGGCTTAGTGTATTATCTCTTACACTGAGAATCAAAATGGCACCAACAAAACAGTTCTTTTGTTCAGTGCCATTCGTATGAAAGGCATAACTTGCTTTAATATAGTTTGTTACATATTTTACTTAAGGACCATTAAAATATTTAAATAATTCTTTAAATAATTCTTTTCTTTTCTCTCTCTCTTTTTTAAGATGAGATGTGCTTGTGATATTTTTCTTAGCTCTGGATTTTCTTTTTTAAGCATTTGATGAATGTCACATTTCTAACCTATAGTGAAGTGCCCCTGGATATTTATTTACAAATACGTGTTTCATACATATAACTACATAGTTTCTCTCAGAGATTGCCAGGGATTGTACCTTCTTGGTGAGGGTACTAAGAATTCCCTAGCCCCTTCCACCGCAGAATACACTTCCTGGGAAGAGGGAATGACTGTGTTGTTGATTTGCCTGTTGTAAAACTTGGATAAAACAAACTATTTTGCTATGTTAACTAATCTTACCTGCTTTTTATTTTTTGTAATATGTGATGCAGCTGCGCATTTCAGCTGCCCAGGGTCTACATGGCTTTCATATCATGTATGTTAAGTTTCACAAGTTCTTATTTCATACTGATCAACCTTGTGTTCATTACTCATTTCACTTTGAAGTTGCTGCTATAAATGTATGGTAAATCTAACTTTTCTTTTTAGGTGAATAGCAAGTCTTTATTTGCAAAGGTATAGCTTTCAGTAACACAATGTTGCGGGAACTTTCTGTCTCTCATAGGTGGTTTGACAAGTCATTCACTCTTGTAGTGTTTAAGAATGCTAAAATGGGCCTGAATACGGAACATTCTTGGGCAGATGCTCCTATTGTTGGCCATCTTTGGGAGGTGAGTGTGTGAATATTCAAAGTGGAGGCAAACCAAAATCAAACTTGGTACAGTACTTAAAAAGCTTTGCTCAGTGTAACATTATTGCAAGCAGCGGGCATGGAATCTAAAAGCACTTTTCTTCTCTCTGTGTTCCAGAGAAGAGAAAAGTTACAGCACAAAAATACATTAGAAAAGCCTGCTTCTGTAGAACTAAGACGAAGCTTAGATGAAGTTAAAAGAAGAAAATACCACTTATCTCTGTTCCCTAATGTCTGTGAAACATTTTGTTGCTCAGATTCCTTTATTTCTGCCCTCCCAAGCTCACAACTAAAATCTCGTTCTGTATTGGCAAATGATAGGCCACAGGGTAAACATAGAAACAGTTTTCCATTGTTTTAGGCATTGACGTGATCCTAAGCCTTATCAGTGTGTAGGGCGCCTCAAGGAGGTCACTCAGAGCTACTAATAATCCTTGTATCTTCTTCAGCCCGGTGCATGGTTTCAACTTAACTAAAGCCTTTCTAAGCCTGTTCCCATGTTCCAGCACAGACTGATACATTTCTGCCTTTAAAGCAAACCTTTGGACCTGCTTGAATGGTGAATCAGGAGTTCTCTCGACCAGTGTTTGCTTCCATTCCAGTTTCTGGGGTAGTCACCTTTAACATGCACACATATTCACCCCCAAAATTATCCAGTAACAATCAGAAGAGATTTAAGTGCTCTTAAATGCAGATAAGTATCAAATGCTAAAAGGCAAGGTTGGCAATTTTAAACAACTCAAGGTACAATAAGTTTTGTAAAATAGTAGCAATAACAAGGGTGCTGATCCTCTTTTCCCCTCTAGATCCTTTTTTTTAAATCTCAGAGGTTTTCTATAGTGATTTAAGCATGTTTCATGTTTTATACCAGTGTATTTATGGTGTATGTAATGATGTGCTTTCCTTGCTTCCCTCTTCCAACCCCGAACTAATTCCCAGAATGTGATGTCCTCCGACTGTCTTGAGCTGGGCTACACCGAAGATGGCCATTGCAAAGGAGAAGCTATTTTAGGCATTCCTATGCCTACCAGACTGCAGTGGGAAATCCCTGAAGAAGTAAGTGCAAAGCCACTTCTGGATCAATATTGCAACTTTCATCCTGCTGATTGAAGTGCTCATCTGTCCATTTTTCAGTAAAGATAGCTATTGTCTGGCTAGGACTTAAATTAACCAAGAGATGTATTTTCATGAGATCTGCTAGGAAGAAAACCTGATAGTGTTGCACATTATAATTGTTGTTATTTTTTAATCTGTTTTCACATGCAAATCACAGAAATTATTGAATTAATTAATATCCTGCCTTTTTCCCAGTGCAGGCAACTTACAACATGAATTTAAAAAACACACGATTCAGCTAAAAAACACACCAATCAGTTATATATATATATATATATATATATATATATGCAGGTTTTGGTGTCCTCGGGTGTCTTCCCGTGTAAAAGTTGGGGTGTCTAGGCGACGTTTCGACGAGGTCTCACTCGTCATCTTCAGGCTGGTGCTTTCGGCTTCTTGTTACTGGAACAGAGCGGGATCTCAATGTTTGAGTTCCTATAAATACTGTAGAGGGGGTGTGGTGTCTAGCCTCCAATGTTCTGGGCAGAGAGGAAGTTCCCAGGCTAGTGTGCCTTTTCTAGCCTGGGAACTTCCTGGGAACACTAGCCTGGGAACTTCCTCTCTGCCCAGAACATTGGAGGCTAGACACCACACCCCCTCTACAGTATTTATAGGAACTCAAACATTGAGATCCCGCTCTGTTCCAGTAACAAGAAGCCGAAAGCACCAGCCTGAAGATGACGAGTGAGACCTCGTCGAAACGTCGCCTAGACACCCCAACTTTTACACGGGAAGACACCCGAGGACACCAAAACCTGCATTCCTGTACCCGTGAAAATCTACGAAAGCAAATATATATATATATATATATATATATATATATATATAATGAAACAAGTTGCCATATTCAAAAAGCACTGAATCAAAAGAAACCCATTTAAAAACCAGTTAAAAGCAAAAGAAGAAAATATACAACACCCACCATTAGAAGACCATGCCTCAACATTGACCAGTTAGTGGCCAGTGACCTGTCTCATCAAAAATAGGAAAGCAGAGAGAGGGACAGCCTAGCCTCCTGTGGAATGGAGTTGCACAATTCAGGAGCAGCCACCAAGAAGGCCCTTGCCAAATGTGCCTGTGAGGGTGGTGGGACCAAGAGAAAGGCCTCCCTTGATGATCCCAGAATCTGGGCAGGCACATAGAGATGCTGTCCTTCAGAAAGCCTGGAGCCAAGCTGTATTAGGCATTTATAGGTCATAACCAGCACTTTGAATGCTTTTTTTTTTTTTACATGCCCAAGTTTTCTTGTGCAAAATCTTCTACATCATTAAAGAGGCACAGATCTTCCCACAGTTGCCTGGGCAAAGATCTCATGCCATTCCGCTTCCTGCCCATTGTCCTCATTATTGGAATGTTAAATTTAGATCATTCCAAAATACACTCCTGCTTTCATGCTTCTCACAGGGACCTGGTTGTCTACTCTGGGAACAGGGATGCTGGATTAGATGGGCCACGGGCTTCATCCAGCAGGTCTTTACATGCACTTGCCATAGGCCTGAATTCCTATGCCTCATTGGGTTTCACATCACACTTAATATGTATGTGAAGGTGTCTAAATTGCATAAGCAGTTCTGGATATACTGAACTAGCTTGGCTAGTGCTAATATTTCCCAATTCCAAATGCTGACCTTCAGTGGCTTATTAGAAAGGCTCTACAGTCATACCTGCGGGTTGCACTCTTTTCATGTTGCAAGCGGGTCTCTGGAATGGATCCCGTTCTCAACCAGAGGTACCACTGTACTCTTATTTCTGTAACTTCATCACTTTATTTAAACTGTGTTTGACAACATTGTTGGCATAACTCAGTAACATTTTTCAAAATTGTACTTTTTAAGTAGTACAATTTGTTTGTACGCTCATAACATTTTTCAGAATTCATATAAAAATATATTTTTAATGCATTTGCTTTTTTATTTTTGGTTATCTTTTTGTACAACAAACTAATGGAACTGTCCAGCACTGGTAAATAGAATGGGGTTAGGAGTGAGGGGCAGGTGACTAGAAACATTTCTTTTAAGTGTTGCTGGTTTTATATTCAGAACAATAGAGAATTAATAAATCTTTCCATGCTAGAATTTTTACTAGATTCACGGCAAATTTCCATTTGTGTGAACTGCAAGAAACTGTTACTTTTGAAACTAAGCTCCAAAGCAAAATTAAATTGCTAAACAAAAACCTGTAATTTTCATCTTCTTAAACTGTTTTTAATGCTGTGTTTTAACCTGCCCTGGGACCTCAGGGTGAAGGGTGAGTAATTAATGACAAAAATGAAAATATAAAATGCGCGGAACTATTTTTGTGATGTAACACTTGCTACTGTTTAGTGCCAAGAAGTGATTGAGAGGTCCCTGGCCGTGGCAAGGCCTCTAGCAGAGGATGTGGATTTCCATTCTTTTCCTTTTGACACATTTGGGAAAGGATTGATGAAGAAAACAAAGACTAGCCCTGATGCATTTGTGCAACTTGCCCTGCAGCTTGCTCATTACCGAGTAAGTATCCTCAGCATGGTGTTCTGTATGAGATACTTTATAAAAGAAATATCTATCTGTGTGTTTGTGTGCACTTTAAATAATGGTTTCCTTTCATTTCTCTTTAATGAAAGAATGCATTATAAATGAGAAAATAATAATGCAAGGAAACTAGTAATTAAAGGGCTGCGACTGTCTCCTTCCCCAGGAACAGTAACTTAAGGAGCAGTTCATCGCTTATCTGCGAGCAGTATCAAAAAGCAAGAAATAAAATGGGCTGAATCTGCAAACGGCAATCTTTTTCTGAAACACATTCATGGTGCTTCACCTGCCTACCCTGGACAGGCTGGGACTGCTGTTGCATTGTACCGTATTTAAAAAGTCACAAATAAGGTCTCAGAAACATGACATCACAGAAAATACTTTGCAATACAAAATACAAATGCAATGCTTTGACATTAACATCACCAGACTGCTCCATTAAAAGGTAGTTAACAAAGGATGGCTAATTCTGTGTGGGAAAGCTAGTATGGAAATATCAGTTGCCTACTGTAAAGAGACTTCTGGATCCCTAGAATAATTTTGTAACTCACATTCCTTGCAAAATTATTAATAACCTATGCCTTTGTCAAATCCATGCTTATGCTTTCTCAAAAAAGTCTTACTCATATAGCTCTCAATGAATCATAGGTTTGAAGAAGCATGTTTACGTGAGTGATCTAAGCAGCATTGCATACCTTGGTTTTCGAAATGTTTTTGAGAGAGTTCCTCCTTGAAGATCCTTAACATGGAATTCAGTTCTCAAAAAGCACATGGCAGATCTGGAAAGAATGCAGAAAAACACAACTGCAGGGACAATCCAGTGCAGATTTACCTTGAAGCAAGTCCCGTTGAACTCAATAGGATTTACTTCTCAGTAGACAAACATCCGAGTAGTAATGGCTTTTCCTAATGAAGAAAAGCTAAGAAGCTAGGGAACTCCAGTTTAGAGGGCTGACAGTATACTCCTTTGTAAACTAAGCCCTACTGGATATACCTTGTCTCAATAGGAAACATAATACAGTGGTGCCTCGCTAGACGAAAAGAATTCCTTCCGCGATTCTCTTCGTCTAGCGGTTTTTTCGTCTTGCGAAGCAAGCCCATTGACAGCTTAGCGGATTAGCGCTACAGCTGTCAAGTGGCTTCCAGCGATCAGCTGTTAAGCGGCTTATCAGCGGAACAACTGATAAGCGGCTTAGTGGCTTAAGAAAAGGGCGAAAAAAGCGAAAAAAACCCGCGGGGGGGATGCAAGATTTTTTTTGTCTTGCGAAGCAACCCCATAGGGAAATTCGTTTTGCGAAGCGCATCCAAAACGGAAAACCCTTTCGTCTAGCGGGTGTTTCGTCTTGCGAGGCGTTCGTCTTGCGGGGCACCACTGTATGGTGCTGAAAGTCTTCCTACATACACATGCATGTTCTTTCTCTGTTTATGAAAACTGGTTCCATGCAGCCATGTAGAATATCACACTGACATGAGTGATGCAAGGTATTGCTTATTGGGTGCATAATGGCATCTCACCAATATGTGGGATATGTGCTCATACACATACATGCCCCATATATTTTTCTGCACACAACCATGAAGCTGGTGTGCATGTATGAGAGATGGAGACATACACAATGCACACATACTTTTCAGCAGGTACTCATTCAGCTAATGTGTCACTTGCCAGTCTTCTAACAGAGATCACTGAGAACACAGAACACATTGAGGGAAATAATATTTCCATCAACACTATAAATGAGTCCTTGTCATTTATTTGGTGCATAATTTTTAGGTTGTGGATTCTTTATGTTAATTCAGCATATGTTGCATGTACCCAGTGTTTCTCAGGGCTTGAACTTGCTGCTTGCATCTAAATCTCTCTCTGAATTATTTTTAGGACATGGGGAAATTCTGCTTAACATATGAAGCATCAATGACCCGCCTATTCAGAGAAGGCAGAACAGAAACAGTTCGTTCATGTACTGTCCAGTCATGCAAATTTGTGCGAGCTATGGATGATCCAACTGAAAGTGTGAGTTTAATGTAGCAATCAGTTATAGCTTTGCTTTTATTTCTATGTACAGTTGCATGCAGCTTCTTGGGAAACAAATATTGCTGCTTTCTTCTCCAGCATAGCAGTTAAAATGGCGCCATCAGGCCATATGGAGCCCTTGTTAGGAGAAACTGTAAGGAATACAAGAAAATAATAAGAAATTCTGCTGCAGCAAAATCCAACTTTTACCTTTATCTGAAATATGCCTCACCACTTTTAGATAGAGCATATTAAGTATTATAAGCATGCTATCTTATGCTGCGTGTGTGTTTTCCTTTCTGAAATAAAGCATATTGAAATAGACATTTGTAAGCTACTATAACTGTGTGAAATCAAGGATGGGAAAACCAACATTTCTGATTTGCACCATCTGGTGGTCAGTGATGAAACTCTCTAGCTGAGAAAATTAGAAAAAACACATGTTTCTATATTAGGACTCAATTGGAATTCAACATCATGCCAATACAGTTGCTCTGTCAGTGCAAGTATTTCTGCTTCCCCTCTCCCCATAAGCTGTTCTGGAGAGTTCTCCCAACCTTCCCAGAGATGATGTAGGGCATGAGGGAACCCTATAATAGCTGAACTATTTTGAATTGCTCTGTGTCCAATATACCGGTACACAAGTACCCTAATTTTATATAAGAACTGTCTATATTCTCCAAACCAATCCAAAGTTTGAGAGACTGTCTTGAAATATCACAGTCACACTGACTGATGTGGACATTTTTTCAGACTTTTACTCTGAAATATGAAAGGATCCATTAATTTATGAAGAGATCCATTAATGTATTAAGTTAACATACCATTAATTTGAATTTTGCTAGTTGACTCTGCAATACAGAGAAGTACATAGATATCTGTATATGTACAACAGTACCCTTCCATGATTCCCTACTCCCTGGCCCCTACTACTACTACCCTTTATTAGGAATTTCAACAGGGTTACCAAAACATCCCTGGAATTTTAAAAAAGCATTTGCAATGTGATAGGAAACTGTAGCAGCAGGATGCTGAAGGCGGAGAAAGCTAAAAGAGAGCTCTGCATGTGCCCATAATGTTCTGCCTTTTTCTAGGCTTTCAGGTTACTCTAATGCTATTTTAAAATGAACATTTTGAATTTTCCCTCCCTTAATCCTCAGATTGAAAAGAAGCGTGCTCTGTTCAAGGCTGCTGCTGATAATCATCAGCACTTGTATCGTCTTGCCATGACTGGTTCCGGCATTGATCGCCACCTTTTCTGCCTTTATGTGGTGTCCAAATACCTCGCTGTTGAATCTCCTTTCCTTAAGGAGGTGAGTAGTGATATAATGTGCTACTGATCACATAAGAAGTGGGAACTGTATTTTTTGGTTGACATACAAAGCGATGCCATGTTTCTGGGCATTTTGAAGCATGGAAGGAAACTAGTTTTGTATCTTAAAGAAATGTAATTTAAGCCTAATTTAAAACAACTGATTTACATTTCATAATTATATGATCAATAAATAAATAAATAAATAAAATTTTCATAAACATTTAAAAGAAAAGACAGCAGTAGGCCATATGGACAAATAGTTTAACTCAATATAAAGCAGCTTCCTAAATGCTTTTTAAAAATTTCCAAACAAGGATTACAAATCTATCCAATATTGAGAGAGCTCCATGAGCTGTTGTACCCTAAGTCTATCTTAGTGTTGCTAGTTGGGAACAGGAATATCTGATGGTGCAATGATTCATACACACATGTGCATCAACCTTGCTGTATTCAATATATTCCACAAAGCACCATTTTCACGAATGCTCATGCTCAGTGGCAGAGTTACATTCTTGCTGGAGCACAGCATAGTTTAATGAGCAGCATTCTCACATCATGTGAAAATCTAAAACACGCTTCTTTGTCAAAGAGCATTGACATGTCCTATAATCTACCAGTCACACTGATGTTTTAATCAGAAGACATTTTGGCATGAAAGTGGCATATACAGTAATAAAATTAATGATCTCCATTCATTCTGGTGCACATTGGAATATTGTGACAGTACAATTGCTTGCTGACATGCTTCCATTAGGAAACTGCAGACCCAGTGCTTCAAAAGAAGAAAATATTTGCAGAAGGAGGAATGGGTTGTTTGGTAGAACTACACCCCTTGCTAACTGTGCTGTTCTGCTTATTTTCTCAGGTTTTGGCAGAACCGTGGAGACTTTCAACCAGTCAGACACCCCAACAGCATATTGATCTGAATAAGAACCCTGAAATGGAATCCAGCGGTGGAGGGTTTGGACCTGTAAGTTGAATGGTATCTGCCTTTAAGAGAGGCAAGCACCATTGCCCTAAGTACACTTCTGCCAGTTATACCTGCCTGGTATAGCAAAAATACTTTCAGTGTAACATATTATCCTCAAACTGGCATGGCAAGCATTCCGTGAGCTGACACAGCAAGTCATAGGACCATGACGTTGTAAACCTTGAGCTCTCATCTCTATGAGGAAAAGAGCTAGTGTAATGGCAAAGCAAATGAACTGTTAGCCGCGGAGTCTGCAGTTTCAATTTTAGCTTATGAACTTACTGTATGGTCTTAGGTAAATTGTCATTCTATTAAACCAAGTGCCCCCACAGCCCAGTAATTGTATAGTGGTACCTCAGGTTACAGACGCTTCAGGTTACAGACTCCACTAACCCAGAAATAGTACAGTGGTGCCTCGCAAGACGAAAAGAATCCGTTCCGCGAGTCTCTTCGTCTTGCGGTTTTTTCGTCTTGCAAAGCAAGCCCATTAGCGGATTAGCGCTATTAGCGGCTTAGCGGATCAGCTGATAAGCGGCTTAGCGGATCAGCTGATAAGCGGCTTAGCGGCTTGGGAAAAGGGGGGAAGGGAAAAAAACCCACAGGAACTCGCAAGACATTTTCGTCTTGCGAAGCAAGCCCATAGGAAATTTGTTTTGCGAAGCACCTCCAAAACGGAAAACCCTTTCGTCTAGCGGGTTTTCCGTCTTGCGAGGCATTCGTCTTGCAGGGCACCACTGTACCTCGGGTTAAGAACTTTGCTTCAGGATAACAGAAATTGTGCTCCAGCGGTGCAGCGGCAGCGGGAGGCCCCATTAGCTAAAGTGGTGTTAAGAACGGTTTCAGGTCAAGAATGGACCTCCAAGACGAATTAAGTACTTAACCCGAGGTACCACCGTATTAACAGAAATTTCTGAGAATGTATGTAAAACATACATTCAGGGCTTTTCTGTGGTGGCTCCGTGCTTGTGGTATGCTCTCCCCAGGGAGGCTCACCTGGTGCCTTTGTTGCATATCTTTAGGCACCAAACAAAAACATTCCTCTTCTCCTAGGCCTTTGGCTAATTAAACCATCTGTGGCCTTTTAAACTGGGCAGGAAGGGGATTGTGTTTGTTACTGTGGTATGTATTTTTGTGTTTTTATATTGTAAACTACTCTTATGATCTTCAGATGTTGGTCAATATAGAGGCAAGTAAATAAATAAATAAAACACTTAAGGAAATGCTAAATGTTTGATTATATAAATAGAGCCCCAGAAAACACTTAGCAAACAAACTCTAGCAATTTCCCTTCATGTTGCCATGTTGGTCAAGGCCTTTCTCCCTAGATACATTAAATATTGTGGTCAAAGGAAATATGCCTGGGGTGAGAAAGCAAGGTTTATACAGATTTGAGTTTGTTTAGAAACTTAGTTGATAATTCTGTGTTTGGGCCATGAACGCTTTCATATATAATTCATTAAAACATAGAAGCTTGACATTTGCCACTTGAATTTTGTTTTTTTTTTTAATGGGCATAGCGTCTTCAGAATACCTTTGGTGGTAATACAGAATATGTGCCCAGGGTGTTCTAGAACCATCTTATCATTATGGGAAAGTAGGTGAGTCTTGGGTTGGGGCACTCCCCCCTCCCCTCTTTTCTGGCACAGTCAAAGAAAAGATCAGACGTGTTTAGCATCTCTTCTGAACCCAAACAAACTGCAATTATTCTTTCCTGTGGATTACCAAATCAAGCTAAGTTCAAACCTTTATGAAATTGGCTTATTTTAATAAACCATGGTTCATATTAACCACTATTTATGGTGCACATAACATGCTAAACTGTGGTTAATTGGACACAGAAGGGAAAGCTTCAGATCTGTTTGTGGCTGTGCCACAAGGGAGGAGGGGAGAGCATGCAAGTCTAAGGCTCATCTAGGCTCATTCCTGTAACAATAAATCATAGTTGATCATTACATCTGAACAAAGTCTATTCTTCTATGGGCCATTTCTTAAGAGGATTTTAAAAGATAAATCATTAGAGGCTTTTACATTAATGTATATTAACACACTCCAAATGCTTCTTCCACAGGTTGCTGATGATGGTTATGGTGTCTCATATATAATTGTGGGTGATAATCTTATCAATTTCCATGTATCCAGCAAATTTTCTTGCCCTGAAACAGTAAGTGTCTGAAGTCCAGAGCGTTCTGTACACTCGTTTAATAGGCCTAGTGTTCTGTTAGAGAAACTCATGTTTGGGATATTTTAAAATATTTGTCTGGCAGAAGATTGAGTCTAAAAGTTAAAAAAAAAAAAATAACCCAACAGATTTTTCAAAATATAAGCTACATGTTTTCTAGACTATATCTGTTATGGATACTATGGTTTTCTGTTCCCGATAAATATGCAAATATTTTGCTTGTATTGAGCAGTCATCATTCATAGTCCAAGCAGTATTGTACAATATGCTGTCCTATGTGATGTTATATTATTTTGTTGTATTTCCCCCGAAGCTTCAGAACTGGTCTGTCTTAGGAGACAGAATGTCTCAGGTTAGACGATCCTGGAGTATGTCACAGGCTCAAGTACCATGACAGTTGTTCCATCTCTCCAAACTATTGTCCAGATTGATCTAATCAGTGCTATTACAAATATTTTTCCTTTGTTCATATAACCTCACATTATCCAAAATGTCATTGACCTGTCTCCTTATTTGCACAGTTTCTTGCTCAACCATGTTGTTAGCTTGTCCCAGATATCCTGGTGCAGAATGGATGCTGCTACTAACTGTAATCAGTTACGTTTACTAGAACTTCTGTATAGATTATAATGCTTCATATGCTTAGTTACTTTTAGAGAAGCCTTTTCTCTGATACTTGAATTGATGTTATCTCTTTAAACCTGATGCTAGTTTTTAAAATATGTTGTGTTCTTTAGTATCACAGGAAATTTGGATTCACTGCTGTTGGTCAAGGCACATTCCTTTTCATTAGGCCTTCTTGACTTTATGGAGTTTGTGGGGACTAGAGGTCCTTTAACTTTCCCATCCTTCCCCAAATCAAACTGTGCAACCTAGTCACAGTATGTTGCAAACAAAGAAAAGAATCAGATACAAGAAACATTTTAATCTTATTTGTTCTTGACCACTTAACAATGAGACTTCTGTCTAAGGAGCAACAAAAATTATTCTAAGCTCCTGGGGTATTTTAGAGATAGTGAATGAAAATGGTGTGTGTTAACTGGTACACCGCCTTGTGGATCAAGCTCTGAGCAGACTGATATTATAAAACAAATACAGCAAAGAAGTAATAGCAAACAGTTAATATCTCCCCCTCCTTCTCCTCCCCAAATATGTATCAAGAGAAGTAAATCATTCACTTGAAAACCTGCACATATAAATCCCTCGTTTGTATGGTGTGAATTACTTGATATATTTACCTGTAGACTTTGTATTGTTATCGGCAGGTTCTCATTTATAAGAAAAGAATGATTGCTACTGTGTATTGCATTATATCTCCATAGTCCAATACTACTGTTAAGGTGAAACCAGTTTCTGGCATTTTTTTCCACCAGTTGGAAATTACATATTTATCTATGAAATTGTTTTTTAAAACTCATAGATGGTGGGATCCAGTGGATGTCACTTTGCTGAAAGGATCCATCAGCAGAACAGGGAGGGAGGCAATTTTTGGCAATTCCCCAACTCCCTCCAAGTCTGTTCTGGAGGGTTGGGGGGGCATCTGGAGCAGATTTTTGGAATAAACAGAAGGCTGCTGGGGGCATATCTGCCAACTTTTCCCTTTTTTTAAGGGAAATTCCCTTATTCCGAATAGGATTCCTCACCAGAAAAGGGAAAAGTTGACAGCTATGGCTGGGGGGAGAGGGCAGGAATCACTAAAAATTGCCTCCCTCCCCATTCTAGTGATAGAAACCACCCATAATCAGAGCAGCGCACATTAGATTCTAACCGGAATATAAATATGAATTATCATAGTACTCTCTCTGGTTTGTAGCTATGTTATGTATGTACACACTATGAACTCTATAATAATGAGAGTTCCATGTAACTAAATATGGATTTCTTACTCTGTTTATTGTTTAGAATTCCCATCGTTTCGGAAAGAACATCAAACAAGCATTGTGTGACATCCATAACTTGTTCAGTCTTGGCAAAAATTCAACCAAGTGATTCCCTAACAGCAAGTCAACTAAGCATCCTGTGTTGGCAGTGAGAACTCTTCTGATCAGTGGCTGAAAACAAGGCAGCTATGCAGCAATCCATTCAGAGTTATATAAATAAGTATTATTGGGAGAAGTTCCAACATCCATTACTACAGTTGATCAGAAGAGTTTTCTTCTCCCCAAGATATGACTTTTTATATTCTCTGTGTTATTAGAAGAGCTGCAAACTGGCCACAAGTTAAGATGTCTAGACCTGTCCTAATTTGGTGTACATTTGATCATTTCTTACTTTAAAATCTCTCTACCTGTATTCTATAAATGAAGGGATTAAAATAGTGCATTCCAATCTCATGTCAACAAAAAACCTGACTTGAAAAGTACCTGTAGCAAACCATCAATTAATGTATCTGCTGGGGGTTTTTTTAATCAGTAAGTGACAACTTCGGGCATTCATTTTAAATAAAGGCATTTCATTAAGCTGAACGTAAAATAATATTCTGGCAAATCTAATGTAATGTGCTAAGTGAAAAAAATGTTTTGTTGCTTGGAACTAAGCTTATATTGCCATAGGTCACTGATGAAATATTTGCTCTACCCGCAACTGCGACAATTGAACACACTTAAAAAATATACATGCCCTAGTATTTTTCTGCATTCTCACTTACGTTGTGAATGGGCCTGTTTTACATGTATTCCAGTACATCAAAAAAACAAGGTTCTAAATGCAGGACATTATTACACTGTGGGGTGTTTTGTATTAACTTGTAAATTGTCTGCTAGATATGGAAAGTAGAACTGCTGAACTTGGAAATAGAGTTGCTAATTCACAATAACTTATCTAGGTATATTTGGGTAAAAGTCAGCACATTTCTGTATGGTGTTGCATTTGAATGGTCCAACATGAAATTTCCTTTGGTTTTAACCTAATGAAAGCCCTTTCCTTTGAGACAGGAGTAATTTCTATGCTAGTTTTTTATAAAAAGTTTCAGTAGAACTTTTTTGTTTCAAATGGGAGATCAATATCGGTGAAAGCTGCCACATTTCATAACATTTCCCTATATTTCAGGAAAGTTAGCCATCAGATGCAAAATTTGTGGGACAATTCACAGTGCAAGCTAGTCTCAGCCTAGGTGGCACATTGCCGTTTGCCTTAAGCAACTCTTGCCTTATGTGCAATCATGAAAAATTATAATGGAGAAACCTTCAGTATACTTAGGTCATGGTTAAAATATGTGATCCCAAACTCAATGTCTTAAAAATAGAAGGCATGGCAAATCATGAATAACATTACCAGAGAATTTGTAATGAGAATTACAAGGACAATTGTATGGGGGCTCATGGCTGGCACAAAGTACACTAAAAAGCCTAAAAATATTAACATTACAAAAATATAACAGCAAAGTCCTCTTGGCAATCTTTAAATAAAACTAAGAGTTTAGTGCAGCAATTACATCTGCTTATATGAATTAGGCTATAAAAATGATCATGCAACATGTTCAGAGATTTTAATATTCAATCCTAATGTTCCAGAACTTTTAACATTTAAAACAAATTGAGGGTGTGAGGAGGTCTCTTCCTGAGATGAAGAATATTAATAATATTCTTGGTTGTTCAACATGTCGGCTTGGGTATAAAATGAAGGTCAGATGGCAATGCTCTGTAAATAGATATTAGAGTACAGAGCCCCCCACAGGAATGGGTGGAACATGTTACGTTTGATTAACTACAGTAAATAAACAAAATTTGGGGTGGGAATGAATCCTAAAATGCAGCATGGTGTCTAATCAATGTACAGCAGCAAGTTAAGAGTCAGTGTTTTGGAGCTTTGTTCATATGCTTTATATTGTCCACTGACTAATATATTAATTTTAAGGTAAATAATCTTTTTTATTAAGAGCTTACTTAGGTTTGACTCAGGTTTTAGATATTTCCAATGTAATCATAGTTAATGCATTATCAATGCAATTTTTGCATTCTTTAAGGGAATGTAATTGGCGGAGGACAACCTTTTTTTTATTGCAAGTGTTTGGAGGGTTAAGCTGTCGTGCATTTTTTATTTGACACCAAACAATTTCTAAAAAGACTTGGTTTGTATCCTCTCAGAATGTCAACTGCATGTAAATAATGTTCCATTGGTTGTAAATCTTTAAACGCACAGTAAGCATAGGTTATCCTTAATAAAGAAATTAATATTCTGATGTATGTGATTTTATTTCATAGATGTGGGAACACATTCATTTCTATCATAGTCTTATAAATTCCAAAGAACATTCATTTCAAAAGAATTGTCACGGATTATATATGCTAGAAAAAAGAGTCTACTTAGATGTATTGATCTTACACTGATTTTTAAAAGGGCTTTTGAAAATGAAAAATGCAACAATATGCATGGATAGTAATGAGTAATTAATTATCTTTATATTTATGTATAAACAGAAGCTTTAAGACACTGAACCTATTTCCATTTCTAATTGGAATGTGAAAACTGGCTTTCTATTGCATACTAATTGCATTCAGAAGTGGTACATTCCAGACTTTAAAAAGCCCAGTGAAAAGCACTTCACCCCCTCGGTTCTTTTCCCAATGCATGGATTTAGGTGTATGCTATTTAATCACAAAAGTTGGAATATTTGGAACTGAACTCATTTTCTGTGGAAGTGATTTCTGGCAGCATGATGCTTGTCAATCTGTAAAGAATGCTCATTTTTAATTGTGCATATTCTAATCGTGTATATGTGGGCCCCGTCCCACAAAATCACATGACACTGCACACGCACACAATGGAAGTGCCTATCAACATTGCCCCCCTCAAAAAAATTTACTGTGGGGCTGGCAAAGCCTCCTCCACCCAAGGAGTTGGCTTCTATGGGAGGATGATTAAACTGCACTGTTCTGACAAGGGTTTTTCCTGCCCTAATTACTTGATGCTGCCCTGTGCATGCTGCTGCTGTGCCACAAGAAGCGGGTGTGAGGGAAGAAGTTTAAGAATATGACATGGTGTCTAGTTGTGTATAAATTCCCTCTGATCTAACAGAAAGTCCACTCCTTTTTTTAAAAAAAAGACCAATCTAGTTATAAACTTTGCTTAGCTCTTTTTTACCCTGTGCCACTTTTGTTCGTTAACATTACATATGTTAAAAATGAAGCAGCCTTATACTCAGGGCCAGAATTAGGTTTGATGAGGCCCTAAGCTACTGAAGGTAATGGGGCCCATTACTTACATCATAGGAGCCTACACAACACAAACAACACTGTTGCTGTAAGTTTTATTTGTTTTTTATATTTCTATAGCTTGTTTAGCTTACACGTAAATCCGGCACTGATACTATCTGCGTATCTTCCACGGGGAATGTTCCTTATTCTGGAACTTCCCTCATGCCATTCTGTGCCTTATATTTTCACTGATCCTCAGGCGTTTTTAAGCGAATGTCCCCTTATTAAAAAAAGAGAAAACCAGCAAAGCCCCTAGATTCTCAGCCGCTGCCTCAAGAAAAACAGGCGCCGGATGGGGAAGGGAAGTGGTGTTTTAACAATTGCCCATAAGTTGCCTCGTTTTGCTGATTAAAAGGCGGCTGTGTGATTCTTGCCCTAATATCGAAAGGGGTTTAGATTGGGAAAGAAGAGGCAGGAAGGCTGAATTCTTTTCCCTTCAGCGCCCAGCGTGAATCCACTCCGCTCAGAAATGCGAGCGGGCGGCGTGGCTTTTGCAGGCGCGCGGAGAAGCGCTGAGGAAAAACCGCCCGGAGGGAGATCCGCCCCCCCTTGGCAGGGCTGCTTAGCAGGAAGCGGCTTTTCCCGCGCGCTGGCCCTCGCGGGCGCTTCTGCGCTTAAAACTTCCCAGCCAACGGCTCCTTGGCACCCCTTTGGCGAGCGCTGCTCATAATGCAGTGCTGATGATGGAGGGGAAAAGGCGGGAATCTGCGGAGGGGGAAGGTGAGATGGCGGGGTGGCTGGCCCGCTTCAGCCACCACGGTTTAAAAGAATGTCCGCCGCCTGCGTGAGAGCTGCTTCTTCACCTTGTATGTGGTTGCCATCAAGTTCGTCCCAAGCCTGGGACACTGGTGTTTACAATAAGCAGACATGCCAAGGATGTACAACAAGTCTTTGTGAACTAGTTGTGTACCACACACGGGGGTGTCAGACCTGCAAAGTGTGAAGCACCCCATATTCCACCATCTCTACATGGAAGCCACCCTTGGCCAGTGTTCTCATTCGTGTCAGGGCTAATAATAATAATAATAATAATAATAATAATAATATTTGCCGTCCATCTGACTGGGTTGCCCCAGCCACTCTGGGCAGGCAGGTTTTTCACCCACTCCTGGTGAAAAGGAGACACCATGAAGCTCTGAACATCTTCATGCTGGGCCAATAAAGTGTGCGTGTGTGCATGAGTACAGGGGAAGCTGTGGTCTTTCATTTGTTGTTGGGTAACAACTCCCATCAGCCCCAGACAGCAAAGTTTAAGAGCCAGGGATGAGGTGAATTCTAATTCAATAAGACCTGGAAGGCTCCAGGTTAGCCACCCCTGATATGCACCATACACAATATAGAGGTGCATCCAAAGCAGCAACACAGATCTATATTGCACTGTTGCTTCAGGTGAAGTAGAGGTGTGTAATTGCTTTAGATACCCTTAATCTGTAATGTGTGAGGTAACCACCACAACACATACTTAAAAAAAAACCTCCTTTGTTTCAGGTAGGCAAATGGGAGATCATAGGACAGGGTTATCCAGATGCAAACATACTATTTTGAAGTGGCACAGTTGCAAAAGTTTGATCTGAAATTTTTGGAAGGTCCGTATAATAGTTTACAAAAACAAAAAAAACCAACAACACATTTATGCCCCTCAGCTGTACTTTTTGTTATTTCTTTATAATGTATATTAGCATCTTGCATCTAGTCTGCCAACAATAGGGTCTGTTTCTTATTTGGAACTGTATCTCAAAACTTTATATGTTCGAGTACTGAATGTGGAAATATTAAAAGGTACATTTATTATGAGTATAGTAATAGTAATGGGAAATCATTTCCCAAACTACATATGGTGATGTTTAAAAGACAAGTTCATACTAGTGTAAGAATATGTACTTTCTCATAATACATAGAAGTTTCTGTCACAAACAATGGAAAAGTTTCAGGTATAGCTAAGGCAAATAGATAATTCATGTTCAATTAACAGTGGTCTAATAAAAAACAATTTAAGCACTTCAAATGCATAGAAAAAGTTGCAACTCTATATTGATTGCTGTTGATAGTGTTTATATGTTTGAAGATCAGACATGCACAGCAGTACTACTGAAGAAAATATAATTAAGATCAGTTAAAGCAAATTGGCATTTGAATTTAACCAGTACCCCCCTAGAAGGTGGTTAAAAGTGAAAACACAAGTGAATGATTCTCCATTAAGCCATTGAAAGTTTACATTTCAGTTGGGAATTCTAATCCATGTTAGTTACTATCTGTAAAACCAAGGGTGAGTTTGTAGTGTGGATTTGCAGAGTGCAAGAGTGAGATCTTGTGTATACACCATCCAATATGTAAGTGATCAGTGAGCATATGCTTAGGATTGGAGTCTTATGTTGGATATGATTTGTTGCTTATTTTTGTTTGTTTATTTTGAAGCTGAAACAGCTACCGAGATGAAAATTGGCCCAGGACAAATAGATGTCTCTACAGAGATCAAATACTACCAATCTGAAAGTTTAACTGTACCTATGGAAAGTCATATAACCTTTAGTAGAATTTCAAGAATAGACAATGGACTTGTGAAGACCTTTAATTCCGAAATTCTTAGTCCAAAGAATGATTTAATTAATAAACCAGTTGAAGAAGAATTCTATTCCAGTCAAGACACCTATTTAAGTTCTATGGCTGAAGCTGCACTGAATCGCGGGAAACATACTCTGAATAGAGAAAATGAACATGCAATGTTTGAAGTTAAAATGCAGCCATGTACACAAGAGTTTTGTGATGAAGTCCTTGGAAAATATCAGAAATTACCAGAAGCGACTCTTTCAGAAGTGACAACATGTGCATATTTACCAAAATTGCAACTGGGCTCACAGAATATCCATTTTCCATCTTCCTTAATGACAGAACATAGAGGTTCCATGCTATCTCTTGGCACCAGTACTGCTGATGGAGCAGTCAATACAAATGTAGAAATGATACCAGTAAGACTGCTTTTTAAAAATACCTGAATCATAATATATGTGCTTTGAAGTAATCATTGCATTTTAGTTGCTTTAGATAAAAATTCAGCATCATTTAATGAAAACGTAGGGCAGCTTAGAAATATTGCATTATGATACATGTGGAATATATCATGAATGCATTTTAGTCCTAATTAGGTACATTTCTAGCTCTTCATGTCCTGAGAATGGGAACAATACTGCTGTCCCACTAACAGTGATCCCACCCCAAGGAGCAAGGTCCATCCTAAGAAGGAGAACAAACTGGACAAGACAATATTTTGGGATTTAAAATTGGCCACATACTCTGCATAGGCATTGGGCGTGTATCCCTCTCAGCCTCCTGATGGAGGACTGAGGCATGACAGGATCGATCATGGGATATAGATAAGATTTGTTATAGTACTATTACAGTGTATATAATTTAACATTTTTAAATATTTATTATTATTACAGCACAAATAGTTTTGTATATTAAGTTCGAACAGTATGTTTGCTTTCCTAGGTATTGAGAACAATAACTTCAACTGCAGATTCAAAGAACTGTGTTTCTTGTGACCAAATTAGAGGAATTATTAATAGTTCTACAGTGTCACAAGCCATACCAGAGTGTTCTGGTGGTGAGTGTTTTTGAAATATCCTTTCATGTTTGCATCTTTTGTTTCGTGCAGATGGGTTTCCACTTAATATATTTTCTGGATTGCTTATTATTATTAAAGATAAATCATTTTTACCTTTAGCTCTTTTACTAATTTAACTGAATCAGAAATGGAGGCCTTTTGTTTACCAATTATTACATTAAAGGAAACTGTAACTTTTTGCCCTATATTTGCTGTTTATTGATTACAGTTGGAAACTTCACACTTGGCATCCAAGTTGTTTCAGTTGCAACTTGTTTTCTAAAGCTTCCAGGAATGGAAGGCACTTGCAGTGAATGTAGCGCTGTTTCAGAAATGGAAATGTTCTTTGTTCTTTTAACAGCTATGTGATGGATAGAGATCCATGTTAAACCTATTCTACTATGGAAATACAATTCTGGGGAAACTTGCACCTGTTGGCATACAGTATGTCCCCTTATTTGCATGGAGTCCCTGATTTATCTTTGCCCCCCCCACTCCACCTGCAAAACAGGACACAATTTGCACAGGATACAAACCATATTCAAATATTATGTGTGTGTGCCCTCATTAAAATCCTATTGGCATCCTGACCATCATTTACTGAAAAGTTAACAGCCATTCACTTTAAGCCTTAATTTTTCAGTACATTACAAAGTATAATGGGGTGCCTTCATTTTTTCCTTAGGATGTTTTTTTTTTGTTTCATTTTCAAATACTTCATATTTTCATTTGAATTTATATTCATTTGAAACTTACATTTCAAATGTATTTAAAAATAATTTAGATTGTTTTGTCATATAAAAATTTACTATAAAGAAATTACCCCAGTGAAACTCCTTTGAATGGATTTGAAATACAGTCGTACCTTGAATCCCAAATGCCTTGCAAGTCGAACGTTTTGGCTCCCAAATGCCGGAAACCTGGAAGTGAGTGTTCCAGTTTGCAAACTTTTTTTGGAAAACTAATGTCCAATGTGGCTTCTGTAGCTTACGATTGGCTGCAGGAGCTTCTTGCAGCTAATCTGAAGCCATGCATTGGTTTCCAAACGTTTTGGAAGTCGAACAGACTTCTGAAACACATTCCATTTGACTTCCGAGGTACCACTGTAAGGGGAAATGTGTTTGAATTGTACCTAGGAAGGTTGCCGTTTCTACTTGCTCTTCTTATTCTACACTCAATTGCTTATACTCAACTTCAAATGTTGTTGGTTTTATGAGTTATATTGTAACAGTCATGAGATATAAACAATAATATTCTGATTAGATTGAATATTTAACATTGTCCACATAATTTTCTCTTCAACTCCATTTTGTGTTGTAGAATCATGCAACGGTATCACTGTTTCATCTCAGGATACTGCTGCTGTTTGTGATGAGATTGTAAGTATATACTATGTTTTACTACTTGTTAGGATAATATGAGTTGGATCCACAGTGAGTTGCATAGACAGATGTCCCCCAAATTTTTGTCTGTCCCCCCTCCCCCGCAACATCTGCTTTGATGGTTTTGAATGGGTCAGCATAGCCGGACCCGACTTCTCTAGAAATGGATGAAGCCATTGTATGAATGAAAGTTGGGCAAAGACACTCCTGGGTACAGCTACCTCCTGAACATCCAGTTATTATGGGAAACAGGATGCCAGAGAAAAAGTACCATGGATGCATTTAGGACACAGACACAGAATTACTATCTGTATTGAATCCTTAGCATCCAATAAAATTGATTACTTGATACACCTTCTGTAATTTATTCATACTATTATTAAAATGACTCAAAGCAATGTGGAATGTAATTACCGGTATTTATTTCAGGTTATTTTTTCCCATCCTTTCTTAGTCCTTTAGATGTAAGTTGGGCTTTTAAAGATAGTGGTAATAATGACAATTTTAATTGACTATTCTATGTATCAATTTGATCATAATGTTTCCGATCAATTTAAGCAACTTCAATTATTTTTTTCAACACCAGCTTTTTAACAGTGCAACATACTGTAAGCATATCCTTTAAAATATGAAATTGATTATATTTCAGGCTGAGGTCAGAGAAGCAGTTGTTAGCATTACAGCTAATAATTCAGATGAAGCAGTTCTTCAAAATTCAAATGGTGAAGAAATCAGCCATAACCTAGCAACTTCAGAAAATGCAATGGAGGAACCTACCTGTTCACAGAGAAATTATGCCAGTCCTCAAGTGGTAACTGCTGTGTTTTTATGATATAATAACTTGCACAGGAAAACTTTGCCAACAGTTTTTTGTTGTCTATGTTTTTATTAGAATGAAACTGCAAGGCTCTTAGTAGAGTAGCTTCCTCTTAGTGGTGCCATGTAGGCAGTAAGAAAACAATGACCATTTCCTTGGCTTTGTTCCAAGTTCTTTTTCTCATCAACTGTTTCTGCTATATTACATTTTTAATTATTTAATGCACAATCCTAAGCAAGCTTACTCAGAAGCAAGATCCTCTAAGTTCAGTAATAGTTCAACTGTCTTAGGCATTGGTTACTTAGGTCCTTTCAAATCTGGCTTCCAGGCAAGGTTTGGAATGGAGAACACTTCCCTGGATGACAGGCCAGGGAATACTTCAGTACCATTGGCATTTGTATCCTTCTAAAGCAAATCACTAGGGTAGCACAGTATGTTGTGTTTCTGCTCCATTCTGGGATAATGGATTCAGAATGCACTGCTGGGGGGGGACTTCTATTCTACCCCTTGGTTGTTGGCTTCAACTTCTATCTTGTCTGTATGATTTTTAGCATTAGTTGAAAACTACTGGGATAAGCCATCTGATGGTTTAGACTTCAGTGTAATCAGTATGCTAATGGCATTAGTACGCTGATGACACACAGCTCTACCTCTCTTTTCCTTAACTTAATCCCAGGGAGGTAGTGGCAGTTATGAATGTGAAGGTTATTTTTGGGATTATGAAGGCAAAGAACCTGATGAAGTGCAGGGGTGCCAACTTGAATAAAATATTGGGCAGGTAAGCCCCACCCTGCATAATCCATCACGTGACATGATGCATGCACACCATTTGAATGGCAATACCCCTCAACTTTGGGGGGCCCACCCCTTAAATATTTTATGGGGGACGAAGCCCCCTCGGTCCCTCAGGTTGGCTCCTATTATAAAGTGGAAGTCCTGTTGGCTGAGAAATCTGCTCAGCTGGGTGGTGTGCAGCTGGTTCTGGGTGGGGGGTGCACTCCGCTGAAGCAGGAGTGGATAACTTTGTTCAGCCCATGTGTCACATTCAATAGTGAACAACCATCCAAGGGCCAAATGCCAGTGTTGGGTGGGGAAATGGATGTTAATCTTATCTTTGTACAAACTAGAGGCTTGCCACACAAATGACAGAGGTATATCTCCATCTCCTGACAATTATGATATAAATGTATTTGTTGAATGCCCTCCTGCAGGAAGTATGTATGGATCCTTCACTGTTGATTTTTAAGAAAAATCTTAAGCTTTTTAAATTTCATAGTTTTATTATGTTGTATATTAAGTTTTGAAGCTCATTTTAAGGAGTGTGATATGGGTTTTAATCTGATGATTTTTTTTTGTTGATTATGCAATTCAGATCATCTGCCAGTTGAAGGGTGGTACTCATATACTTTGTATAAACAATACAGACACAAGAGAATTAAAAGCAGTTCATTTGGTCCCCCAGTATCAAGACCAGCCTAAGTATCCTCAGACAGGTATTGAAATTTTGGAAAATATGAACAACATATATAATTAGTGAAAATAACAGAAGAAAATGCATTGTGTTAGGGAAATCTGATTAGCAAAAATGTGGATTTGAGGAATATTTCATCTAAAAATGCGTATTTACACTAAAATGCTGACACATTTTCATGAGAATTCAAAAAATTAATAAATTACAAACTGATGTGGAAATGTTGAGAATCAAACTGAATTCCTGAGGGAATTGAAATTGACAGATTCATGCACCTTTAATCAGGAAACAATAATATTTATCCTGTCTTCACATCAGGGTAGTTTTGCTGAATTCCTCCACTTTTGTAAAATATATGTACTTCAACATATATTATGTTTTTGTTAAACACTATTGTTAATTCCTATATACTGTTGAAAACTGTCTTGAGCATCTTTGATCAGAACAAAAACAAAGAAATCCAAAGGTGCTTGAAATGAACACTTTGAGAGAACAAGTATAATACTGATGAGACTGCATTATAGTATTCTGATGGCACAGCCAGAGAGTGGACAAACACTAAGGACATAAAATGTAAATAATCACCTAAAGGTATGGACATGGGGAACCTGAATCATTGAAAAGATCCAGCCATTGTGAACATTCCCTTCACTAACTTCACCAAGGGATGTGCAGAATATGCTGAATAATTTTGCCACCCAACAATGGAATGCTCAGGTGCCTTGTCTCATTGTTTTATTTATTGCCAATATAGATCCTGTGTGTATAATTTCAGCAAGCTTCATGATAGACATTATCCAGATGACATCTGTAAAACTCAAATATCCATAATCCATAGGGCAATTTTCTGGGGAAAGCACCACGTTTTCTAAGTTATAAAATATAATGCTCTCAACATTGGGAAAATGCAGTATTCCCATAACAGAAACATGCAGTTAGGGGAGATGTCTAGACTGAGCTCAACAGTTTAGGAACAAAATAAGGACTTGGGCTACCATGGAATCAAGTGTAGAAAGGCTCCTAGTAAATTGTGTATGCTTGCAAGGGGGAGTTCTGTCTGCATTTACCCAAACCATCCACATGATGTCACTATTCAATCAACTATAAAGGAATCTGATAATTTTAATAGATCAATATAGTAATGATAATATTTCAATAAGCATTCTTTTCACAATATTGTTATATAGCAATCACTGTCTCTGAATGATGACAAAGGTAAAATCTGAGAAGGAGTTTTTCTTAGGTTTCTTCTCAAAATCTTAATTGTAAAAAATTTAATAATTGTACATATTTAAATTGCACTCAGACAATTTCTCCTCAAACCACCTGCAATTGCAGTAATGCAGTACATTTTAAAAATTTGGGCCTGAGACCAACAGTGCAATCTTATCCATGTCTACTCAGAAGTAAGACCCACTGAATGGTAGTTCAATGTGCATCCAGACCAGAATTTTTTTTCATACAATTACTATTACACCCATACACAAGGACACCTTTAGCTTTTTAGAAGAAGAAGCCAAGCCAAGCCTTTTCATTATTCTCCAAACCACTATTTCAAAATAAACTCACTCTTTGCGGGACCCAATTCTTAGCATAGGGCACATATTTTTTTAGCTGGGGGAAGGGGATTAGATTTGCACAAAATTATATAAATATATAAAATGAAGCCTGATAGTCATGAACATGGAAGTGCATGTGAAAGTGAAATGTGCAAAGATATGTGTTGGGACAGCTAGTTGGAGATGCTTTAGAAACAGCCTCAGAAGCTTGGTCTCCAAACTGCTGCTGTTCCTACTTAGTGAACATAAGCTGCTTTATGCCATCAAGCCACTGGTTCATGTATCTCAATATATTGCAGCAGCAACCCTGCCTTTCAGGCAGTCTCTCCAATTTGTATTTGGAAATATCAGGAGTTGAACATGTATATTTTGCATGCAGAACATGGCTTTACAACTAAACTATCACCATCCTGGGCTTCTGGAGCGTCTTATGTGTTTTTTTTGCCCTCTGTAGGATCCGTTCTTTTTATATTTGTGTGAAATAAATGCAGTTTGGGTTGGAAAGATAAATATATGGAAAATGTCAAACTTCTTTAGCATAGTTAAAAACTTAATTATTTCTAAGTTTTATTTATGCTAAAGAAGTAACTGTTTACATCTCTTAGTTCCTCTGAAATGTAGGTCAGTTATCCAAATATGTATTTGTTTAAATCTATACATTGCACTAACCTAAATGAAATATTTTCTTATTAGATGCAAGTAATTCTGTAACATCTGTACTGGGACAGTTTTTACCCGTTGGAGGTAAACTGAATGTCTGTGCACAAGAGGTAAGTGTTACTTTTGCCCTCAGATAAGAGTTTTTAATTTGACATTCTCAAACTGCATATCATGCGTCTTTCTCTGTCTACCAAGAGATATGCAGATTGTGCATATGTTAGTACCCAACCATTGCCTGCTTAGATGTCTTGTCTCATGTTTCTGCTTTGTTGCTACAGGCAGGCCTTGTTAGAATGGGCCATATTCAACAAACCTGTTGTGCTAGTGGAAGCTGTTGCAAGGATTCCTGATAGCGCAGCAGGAATTCTGCCCCTCTCTTCCCCCTGTGCTCCCCAAATCTCCTCTGGAGGGTTGAGGGGTGTTATGAGGCATGCATCTGAACCCACATGCCTTACCACCACACACATGGCCTCAATGTACAGATCAGGGGATTGGAGCCTTTTGCATGGAAAGGAGTGCATGTGTCCATTAAAAATGGGTGTATAGCTTTAACCCTTATACCTAACTAATCATACCAGGAAGTAGAGAAAGATTGGTCTATTTCACAAAAATGAAGAGACGGAGTTAGGGTTGCCATACATCCAGAATTTCCCAGAGACACCTGGAATACTGTGGGTGAATGGCAAAAAATAACTTTTGTGTCCAGATTTTCACTTTTTGAAATATGGCAACCCTAATATAGATGCTGCTTCAGGCAGCACAGTTATACACAAGCATTTAATACATTCATTAGGTATACACAAACCCTAGATCTAAAGAATAAAAGTCTGTTACTAATCCAAAGCCTGCAGGGTATGTGTAACAATGTGCCACAGACCCACAATAAAAAGAAGACTATATGGGAGAGAGAAAGATACCTGATCTGGAAACAAGCAGATTGCAAAATCTAGGATGGAGATCTGTGTCTCCTGTGATAATTATTAGGAGCAACAAGGTAGCCTTTTTTTCTTGTACTAGTGCTCCAAAATTTGGAGCTGGTCCCAGTCAGCAACATGAAAATAGTGTCAATACTTAAGAGTATAAGCTAAAGGCAAATATCAATCCTAAAATACCATTTTTCCTAAAGTATATTTCACTTTTCCATGACTTGTTCTAACATTTATGAAGGTGATTTATAAATATTTTATCTTGATTATTTAATCTATTTTTATAATATTTTTGTTTTTTAAATGTATAAAAAAAGTTGACAACTAAATGCAAATGGAATATCTGGTTTGTATTTTGAGCAGCTTGATAATGGATCCATATATACATGCCATTCAGATAAAAATCTTCAAGAGCCAACAAAACTGACCTTAGTTGGGTAAGACAGTAATAGATATATATATATTTGTTAATGTCTTTAATAATAAGACATGGTATTTATACAAAACCCTGCAATACTGAAAAGCTCTATACCCTAGTCAGGCTAGCTTTGTCTGTTACCTCCAGATTTCAGATCTAATTGGTAACTGTTAAATATTATTTGTTTTTGTAAAACTACTCACACTCCACTAATGGTGTTACTATTTAAAATATTCAAATCTGTTGATTGTGTGGAGTAGGTGTACTTAATTGGTGTTATCAAAATGATGAGATTTGAACCTAAATTTATAGATAAAATATAACAAGTATATAGTGATTTGTTTGATAAATTTTAATAATTTTAATCAAATTAGTCCACAGTTGAGGATGAAGCAAGGCTATCAACATTCTCCTCTTTTGTTTGTTTTGGCCATTGAACCCTTGGCACAACATATTCAGCATAATCCTGAGGAGGTGGTGATGGGAAATGGTCCTTCTGTTGACTTATATCCAGGTCCTACCTAGGTTGATTTCCTGCTCCTTCAGAAACCTCCCATCCCATCCTACTTTGTTAGGAGGGGCTCCAGCCCACCAGAGCCATTGGGAGCTGCAGTAGGGGAGGAAGGATAAGTTCAGTTTATTTTAAGACCCAATGCATTATGTTTCCCTCTGTATAACAGAAGATTGAATGATGATTTGTTCAAGAGATTCATTACCCTTACAGCAAGTGATGTGGAGGACTTGAGGTAGCAAAACAAGGTTCTGTGAATGGAGTCATAGTTAGGAGTCCCATTTTTCATGCTTTTTCACCAGTAAATGGGTGTAATCTCTAATAATCTTCCCAATACATTCAATATATAAGTTTTAATTATATATCTAATAATGTGCTTCTTTTTTTTAAAAAAATTGCAATGCCTAGGTTACCTTGCAGCTCCTGGGATACAAAGTCAAAAAAGCCATGCAACTGCACTAAATCACAGTGTCTCAAATTGTAAGTAAACGAAATATTGAAGTATCTATTCTTAGTGTAAAAAAACTCCAAATGTAATTAATTTATTCCTGCCATATGTATTAAACTGAAGCCATGGCAGTAAACATGACTTTGATATAGAACAGGATATTAATTTACCACATCTGAAGCTTCATTTTCCTCTTCTTTTTATGCACAGTGCTTAGCCTGATGCATACAAAGTAATGCCTGGAAGATACACTTCTGGAAGCATGTTGAAAAATAAGGCAGCACAAAAAAATAGATACCATGACAAAATAAGTGTATCTCTAGTTGTTCATAGTACTATATAAAGATAATATAGAAAATACTGTAGAGGTTCTGAGCCATTATGTTCCTTGCTTTCTTCTAACATTGTAATAGTAATTTTTTTTTAAAAAAAATTGCTTTTATATACAAAATGCATGTTGAAAATGTATCAGCCTTTTTTATCTGATATTCATTCGTTTTCCTCTGCCACTCTTTAGTAGGTATCTTGAGGTTCATGTAAATGTTTACATGCGGAATGGGAATGGGAAGATTACTTAATTACTTGCATTAAATAAGACATAAACAATGCTGCTTTAGAATAAAAAGGAGACAGAAAATATCTAGAAGGGAAACTAAAGAGAATGGGATCAGCAACCTCCCATTATAAGCACTTGCATGAAATGTTGGTTGCTGGATTGGTTGCAATCTTCAGAACGCCAAAAAATTGGGGACAGAGAAAAACAAAATCATAGAATGCACAGATAACCACATGACTACATGAACCATCCTTGAAAATGATGAACTATAAAATGTATTTCATCTGCTGCCTTTGTTAAACACAGATACTGTGATTGCTTTGCCAATGGTGATTTCTGCAGTAACTGCAACTGCAATAATTGTTATAACAATCCACAACATGAACTAGAGAGGATTAAGGCAATTAAGGTAATGCAAGTATTATTATCTACTTTTTATTATATCTCCTGTGTTAATTACTGTCCTGTTTCCTAACAAGAGACGAAGGAGAAATCTCATCAGCAAGGGCTAAAAAGCTGGCAGTCCTCCTAGAGCAGGGGTTAGCAAAGTTTTTCAGCAGGGGGCCGGTCCACTGTTCCTCAGACCTTTTGGGGGGCTGCACTATATTTTGAAAAAAATGATGAATGAATTCCTATGCCCCACAAATAACCCAGAGATGCATTTTAAATAAAAGTACACATTCTACTCATGTAAAAACACACTGATTCCCAAACCGTCCGCAGGCTGGATTTAGAAGGCGATTGGGCCAGATCCGGCCCCTGGGCCTTAGTTTGCCTACCCATGTCCTAGAGATACATGGAAGGGACCTCTTTACCATAGCCATACTTTTAGATTAGGGCTGGCTGAGCAATGCACAGAGCTGATGTGCCAAAGACTAGAAGATTGATAGAAATGTCCCCACAAGCCTCTGAGTTCATTTAACTATCTAATGTGTACATGATGGGAAAGAGTGTGTGGTTTTGAGATTTGCTTGACATTTTTATTGGAAGGACTGTATCCTAGTAGCTCTAGCAGAATAGCCTCCACAGACGACAACATACAGTGCTGTGAGTACATCTTGTCTCATGTTAACAGGTGGACCATATAAACAAGAACTTCCTTGATTGCTACCACCTGTAAAAATAATTAATATGCCTTCAGAAAAGCATAGTTTAGAAATAAAGTAAGCTATAAAAAGGTAAAAAAATGCTTTTTTCAATTTGAATGTCTTCTATATAAATAAAAAAAAAATTGTTTTAGGCTTGTCTTGACAGAAATCCAGAAGCTTTCCTGCCAAAGATTGGAAAAGGGAAACTAGGAGATATCAAGCCCAGACATAATAAAGGATGTAATTGTAAGCGGTCAGGTTGCCTAAAAAATTACTGTGAATGCTTTGAGGTTTGTTCAATTAAATTTTCTAATTCTGCTTTATAAAAATGTGTAACAGTGGTGGGATTCATCCAGTAATATTGTAGGCACTTAGAAACTTTATCTGAGGGAAAACTCCCATAGAGTGTGCTCCTCATGGAAAACTGCAGGCTCTAGCAGCAGGTTCAAAGTTTAAAAGCAGCTAGAATATTGGGTGGCCACCTGCAAAAAAAGACAGGGCTTTTGTATCTTTACAGCAGGTGAAACTTTTATTCTACATCTACACAATTATTAAAGGTACAACAGCCCTGTCTTTTGCATCTGCACTAGAAGAAAGGTAAATGGATCACACTTCAAAATGACCTTGACAGATTAGAGAACTGGGCCAAAACAAACAAGATGAATTTTAACAGGGAGAAATGTAAAGTATTGCACTTGGGCAAAAAAAATGAGAGGCACAAATACAAGATGGGTGACACCTGGCTTGAGAGCAGTACATGTGAAAAGGATCTAGGAGTCTTGGTTGACCACAAACTTGACATGAGCCAACAGTGTGACACGGCAGCTAAAAAAGCCAATGCAATTCTGGGCTGCATCAATAGGAGTATAGCATCTAGATCAAGGGAAGTAATAGTGCCACTGTATTCTGCTCTGGTCAGACCTCACCTGGAGTACTGTGTCCAGTTCTGGGCACCACAGTTCAGGAAGAACACTGACAAACTGGAATGTGTCCAGAGGAGGGCAACCAAAATGGTCAAAGGCCTGGAAACGATGCCTTATGAGGAACGGTTAAGGGAGCTGGGCATGTTTAGCCTGGAGAAGAGGAGGTTAAGGGGTGATATGATAGCCATGTTCAAATATATAAAAGGATGTCACATAGAGGAGGGAGAAAGGTTGTTTTCTGCTGCTCCAGAGAAGCGGACACGGAGCAATGGATCCAAACTACAAGAAAGAAGATTCCACCTAAACATTAGGAAGAACTTCCTGACAGTAAGAGCTGTTCGACAGTGGAATTTGCTGCCAAGGAGTGTGGTGGAGTCTCCTTCTTTGGAGGTCTTTAAGCAGAGGCTTGACAACCATATGTCAGGAGTGCTCTGATGGTGTTTCCTGCTTGGCAGGGGGTTGGACTCGATGGCCCTTGTGGTCTCTTCCAACTCTATGATTCTGTTATTCTATTCTATGAAATGGAAATATGCTGGCAAAATGAAGAAAGCATTTCTTATTCCGCCATGCAGGTATGATATATTTAACAAAGCAGTATGTGAGGGTTGTACAAGAAACCAAAGATGCTTCTTTGATGGTTGAAGTGATGAGTACCAGTATATCTTATTTATTTTTTAGTTATTTAACAAAATCTGTATCCCTCTTAACTGTAAATACAACTCAGCTGTTTACAAAGAATACAAGATGCACATTCAATTTGTCAATGAAATCAACTTTAGGAGAACCCAGAAAAAGGTCCTTTCTTATGGCATCTGAAGGTAAATGTGATACACATGAGTATTAAAGATAGGAGCAGCAAATTCAAGACAGATATTAAGAGCAGATTCATGGATGAGTCCCATACAAGACTTTTATAGGTCTATCCCAGTGCTTCAAATTGTTTCTGGAAACAACTTTGATACTTGAATTGTGCCTATGGAAATAATTAAGCTTTTTTTTTAAAAAAAATGCTAGCCAGTGTCAGTCAATCTGGGTCCATATTCTAAACTAAATGACATTTCTTAGTATTCTTCAAAGAGAACTCCACATACAACTAGGAGTAGTGAAATATAGTTTATCACACTATAATATTCTTTGTAGCAATTACCAATGATCTTGGAAGCATACTTCCAAGGAATATACACACATAAAAACCATTCTGAAAATGTTTTTTTAAAATAATTAAAAAAACAAAAAACAACACATTGAATTTTCCATAAGACTCACCATTGCCATCTAGTGTCACGTTGCATATTGCACTTAAAATGTTTTATTTGCTGCTGTATGGCTGAGTCCTTGTATTGTAGCAGAGCCAGATCTTATATTATTTAATAGTATTGAGTGATTTATGAATTAGAACATTTTGCATCTTCTAGGCTAAAATCATGTGTTCATCTATCTGCAAGTGTGTTGGTTGCAAAAATTATGAAGAAAGCCCAGATCGAAAAACACTAATGAATATACCAAACTATATGGAAATTAAAAGTTATGAAGGAAATGACTCTGTATCATTTTCTAATTTTGAAATATTATCAAAAAGCAGAAAAGACAGGTAAATATTAAGGATTACCTATGTGATGTCCACCTTTTATCTAAGATATGTATCTTAAAATAGCAAACTTTTTTATATGCCATAGCACTGATTTTAAACATATATACAACAGCCTAGTTGTCTGTCCCTCTCAACCTTTGCTTTCTCCTTTCTAGATGCTCCATCTTACATATGATTATTCTGTCAGAGCTTAGTAACTTGTTTCAGCTACACAGGTTATTGCTGAGGTGAAGGTTGTAGCACTGACTCTTTGGTACCAATATATGTTTGGTGTGTTTGTTTTTGAAGCGGGTGGCGCTGTGGGTTAAACCACAGAGCCTAGGACTTGTCGATCAGAAGGTCGGCGGTTTGAATCCCCGCAACGGGGTGAGCTCCCGTTGCTCGGTCCCTGCTCGTGCCAACCTAGCAGTTCGAAAGCACGTCAAAGTGCAAGTAGATAAATAGGTACCACTCTGGCGGGAAGGTAAACAGCGTTTCCGTGCACTGCTTTGATTTGCCAGAAGCGGCTTAGTCATGCTGGCCACATGACCCGGAAGCTGTACACCGGCTCCCTCGGCCAATAAAGCGAGATGAGTGCCGCAACCCCAGAGTCGGTCACGACTGGACCTAATGGTCAGGGGTCCCTTTACCTTTTAAGCAACATATGCTTTAATTTCAGGCAGTTGAATGTGTGTAGCTGGCAAGTTGGCAGCTTTGCTAAAATTGTGGTAGCAGGCTTGTAGACAAGCCTTCAAAAACTTCAGTGTACAGCAGATTTTTATTTACCAATGACGTGCACAGGCAAGGGAAGCACTGCAGCAGGGCTTTTAAAAAACCTATTGAAATGGACAGAGTAGTTTATTTGGGAATGAAAGTGTCATGCTTGGTATACAGTATAAGGAATATTTTTTTAACAGCTCATTTACTGTTTATGTATGTTGCCTGTCTAAAGGCTGACCTACACATTTGGCAGCAACCTAGGTCTGCTGCTGGCACCACCAGCACTGGCACCCATTGCTATGCTTCATGAGCTCTTGTGAGATTTTGGTGAGGAATCACTGGAAATTAGCGGTGCAGGTGGTGGGGTGGGTGGGGCACATGTCGTGGCACCACCTATGGGGGTTCTGCCTGAGGCAGCTGCTTTATCCTGCTATTGGGATGGGAGAGGCTGGTAGCTTTGTGAATCTAGGTTGTTTCCATAGAGTTGAAAAGTAGCCTGAGTAGGGCATGATTCGCAGTGAAGAAATGGGAGGTGAGGATGAGTGCTTAATCTTTCGCCTACCTTTTGCTTCTGCCCTGCACCTCAACCCTCTGGTTGCTTTTCCTTCCAGAATTCCAACCAGAGAAAAGTGGCTGGAACGAGAAAGTTGTATGCGGAAAATGAAGCACTGTTAAATAGACAATAATTGAACAGATTAAGCCTTTTGTAATGAGGAAATAAAAATTTGGGGAAAACTTCACCTGCTGACATTGAGACATTATTAGTTGTAGGTAGCCTTTTATTTATTTCAGTTTCTCCACACACTTGCAAAAGAAAAAATAAGAATGCATATGGGACAAAGCATACGCAAATTGGTGCCCTTTCCTATGTTTGAAGGCCAAATGCAAAAAAAGTGTACCTGGCACAGAAAATCCTGTTTGAAGACCCTGAAAAGTTCAGCCATGAGTAAATTGGTAACTTATCTTTTTCATTAATTTACTTATTTTAAAAGTATATATTTGTTTTTTTGTTCCAATAGGCAGTCTAGTACATGTATATCATGGGAAGTGGTTGAGGCAACATGTGCCTGTCTTCTTGCTCAAGCTGAAGAGGCAGAAAAAGAAGCTTACTCTATTTGCCTAGCAGAACAAATGATCTTAGAAGAATTTGGAAGATGCTTATCACAGATCCTGCACTCTGAATTTAAATCCAAAGGGCTGAAAGTTGAATAATCTGCTTTGGATACAAATGCACAATGAACTGCAGTAATGCTTGAAATAGCCTTTGATGTTGATAATATTGATAAAAAATAACTTACCATTCCTATTCTCATATCATTGCTATTTTTTATTTCCATATAATGCTAGTTTACACAGTAGTGGCCAGGATGGAGCTGCATTGCTTACCTGGCTCTCCAAGCCAAAGGTCATTGTAAGTAACCAAGAGGGGGAGTAGGGTGGCAGTAGGGAGGTCAACATGTGGCAGGTTAACAGTATAATTAAAAGCATGTAAACTAAATTATTTTGGTTTATAAATTAAAATCTCTCATCTTTCTGCTACTATAGGCTCAAATAGATTAACAAACACAGATTTAGATGTTTTCTAGATAACTGGCTTGTGGAACACACATTATATAATTTCTAAATTACTCTGAATTAAATTTGATTAGATGCAAACTCAATACGTGAAAATAATTCCTAGTTAAAATATTTTTGTTTGAGTCAAGGACACTCACTCAAAACTTCCCTCCAAGTTTAATTATTTCACAGATTTAAATGAAAATTAGCCTGATTAATGGTGCCGTAAAAATGGGAGTGCCTCAGATGTAATTTGGTTTCTATTTATCTTAGTGTTGAATTGTTTTAAAAGATTGTTTTCAATTTACTGTACTTTACTAGTTTTGTAATGATGAAAACTGATAGAAATTTTAGCTAATGCAATCCTTTATTAAGAATTTTTTCTTGTGCTAAAAGAGGAACATGCAGTAGATATGAAAGTAAAACATTGAATTCATGACATTTGAGTCACAATCCGAATGATTTGCACCTCTGCGTAGCAAAACTTGCATTAAAGTTGGTGTTTAGTTAATATATACCCTTTAAAAAGTTTTTAACATTTTTGTTTTCAAGGAACAATTCAGAAACTACTTAATACTAGTACAGCCGCATAAAGGACAATCCTACTGTACTACGCACCACTGGTAATAGTTCATTTCAGTTAGTTTACATGCAGTGCAATCCTATGCCTGTCTGTTCAGGCAAGTAAGGGTGTGTAATACTGCAGCTTTAACCATATGATATTGCTATAGAACACAGCAATTTGTTCACAATAGTTATGAAATCCTTAGCTGAACTCTATTTTAATTGCTTATCCATTGCTTTTCATTTTATATGAGCCTTTTGAAAATTTCTCCCAATACCTGCTTGGATTGAATAGTACATGGCATCACAAAATTTATTTTATAGCCTGTTGAGGTTTAAGGAAACCCAGATAGATGAGGACAGTAATGTCTTATTTTACAAGTGCGGATGAGACAAGATTTCTCACTTTCTAATCATTTCCTTAGGCTTCTGTGCTTCTTACTATTTATATTAATAGTACTTTTTAAGATTGTGCTAATTGAATGAACACCTTCACATCCCAGAAACTATCACAGAGGCAAGTAAGTAATTTAACTGTGAGTTTGCAGTTAATTGGTGTAATCAGTTCTCCAACTGATTGCAAACAACACTTACTGCTAAGGATTGCAATATTGAAGATCAGCATGGAATATAATTATATGTAGTTCTGAACAATTTTTCATGCTTGAATATCTAAACTACTCTAGCCTTGTAAACTATTCAAGTAAATAACATATAACTATCACTCATACTTGTTACTCCATTATAACATATTTCATCACCATCCATGTGCTCTGTGTTGTCAGCATCATTTACATTTTGCATCATACAGTGTAAAAACGGCCACAATTAACCCTGTCCAGCAATTAACCCTGCCCAGTACAAAGTACAAACACGTATTCAACCTACTAAATCCTGCCTCAGTGTCTCATGAGTCAATGGAGGTGATGCTGAATTTATGTAAGATAAGAAACAAAACAATTTTTCTCGAAAGTCATTATCCTCCCTTTGTTTCTCTTAGTTACCAACTTCCTCTTTATAAGTATGTGGCTCAACTTACCTCATTTCCTGATGTCATTATCTTGCCCAGTATTGGCCTGCTGGTGCCTGGTGAATGATGGGGAAATGTTCCAAACCTGTTCCATGGGAGTCAGTCAGTGTTGAACTTTGCTGTGGTGCGATCCAAGCAAGCAAGGTCTCACTGGGGGACCAGGGTGCAGATTCCAACCAGACAGATACTGACAGCTTTTTCCCATGAGCCCATCACACAGAGAATATACTGGGCAAAATCTTGCCCAATATTTTGCTGCAATCTGTGGGTCACAGCGCCACCGGGCAAAGGCACCCCGTGCTTATTGGGCACGGAAACGGGCATCTGAGTGTGACACTTATAACGCTGTTTGGAAGATGTTGGTCTTTGTGACTCTATTGGCCTTACTCTTTTTTTACTGCAGTTTTGCTGTCTGTAAAATGGACATATTTGGTTGCTTAAATTTCATAAAGATGATTGATTGTACAATGCTAGCATATGAGACCTTGATTTTAAGAGACCCCACTGTAATGCAAACAAAACACCATTCTTTTAGGGTGATAAAAAACATGTGGATTAGTCCTGAAAAGCCAAACACTACCCTGAGAGCACATATCAAAATAATGCTTTTCATGAATCTTAATTACGGGATAGCAAAAATCTACATTATATTATCCACTTCAGATACAAATGTGACTCACTATTCAATTACTACAATCAGTACTCATTTAGGAGCAACTCTAACACACTGTCTCTTTGTGAACCATTTTTGTCAGAGTAATTACATTAGTAATAGCTGATTACACAGCAGTCTTATGTTCCTATGAAATTAACGTAATTACAGCAGCTACAAACACATCTGTCTATATTACACTCTAATAAGAAAACTAGTCAGAAGGCGTGCTATGTTTTCAATGTATTTAAAGCTAAAGATCACTGTGGTAAAATTATATTGTTAAGGGAAAGTTTTGGAGAGCTAGGAAGCCCTTGTATCGGATGAAATATGTATTCCACAGAACAAATGGATTTTAAACAAAAAGCTCATCTCTCACTGAATGGGGCCAAGAAAAAGTATTAACTTTTAAAAAAAGTACAAAATACTTCCCATGTACTTTTATTACCAAGATTTTTGATAATGGTATTCTGCAGTATATAAATTACTAGCATATGTAGACTGTCCAGGGGATCCTGTGTGGGTCAAAGACTTTTGAAGGAAGTCCAGAAGTTTTCTGGTTCCCTGTTACCATGAATGAAATGACAATTACATTGTTGAAGTGGGTGGGACGGTCAGGAGATGCCATCGACTGTCAGAAGACAGTGTCAGCAGGAGCTGCAGCACCGCCCATATTTTCTGAGACCCCAAATGCCAGGACACTGAGTGGGGAAGATGATATTCCAGTGGGAATAGTGTGAGATGGATATTCCAAAATCAGACTGGCATTCATAGGCTTTGTATACACCATATGTTTAAAGTATATCATGTTCCCAAAGGATCCTGATAACGGTAGTTTATGAACTGTGGTGTGAATTGTAGTTCTGTGAATTGTAGCTCCTTGGGCTATGTTAGAGGTGGAAAGGAGCCGTACGGTGCAGCTTTGAAGACAGGTGCTGGGAGGGAGAAGCGGTTTCCATTGACTAGTAACCACTTCTGCCTTCTTGAGCAAGGTGTGTGGAGTGTGACTTGCTCCAGGAAAGGAACAATTTGGAGCAAAGTTTAAGCTCCTGGCTGTTCCTTTGAAGACACACCTTAATCAACACTGTCCCTGATGTCACACACTTCATTAGTTTTAGTGTGGGTGGATAAGGTTTCCCCAAAACGTCCTTGTGTGCCATAAGGGGATGTCATGTCAGGTTTGACCCATGGGGTGGAGTTTACCCACCCTTGGCTTAAGGGGCTAATCTCCTGCTCTGCAGGCCATTGAGATTGGAACTGCTTATTATTAACTGATTGCTTACCATAGGTTTACATTTTGGTTTCTTTAGTTCAGACATGGTTGCTTTGTGGGATGGGAGGCTGTTCTGATAGAGGGTCAAAAATTCAGCCCAGGGATTTGATACTTAAGGAGGAAATGAAACCAAAAGATCTAAAAAAGAGGGAGGGAGAAACTTAACATATTATAATAAAGAGAAATTGAAGTAGAGTTCTGCTGCCCTTCTGATTGGCTATGATATTGCAAGTTGGGGTTGAAATATTATATATAAATCAAATGGGCAAATAAACAAGTAACAGTTTGAGCACTTTTGGAGAAAGAAGGAGCTGAAATCGAAAAACAAGCCAAGATGGAAGGGGCTGCAGTGGACCAGAACTCCAGAATTTGAAACAAAAGGGCTGGAAATGGCTTTAACTGCTAAGTTTTAACATCTGTAATATAGATTCTATAAGAAGCTGTTGAGAACAAGGGATTTGGAGTACAGTATCACTGTGGTACTAATGTCACCCAGCACTATTTCTCTGTTACAAATGAGTCAGGTGTGGTTGTGCAAGTCCAGTGCCTGAATGTAGTGGTGGACTAGATGATAGGGATAGGTGAATATGTAGATTTTGTCATTTCATTTTTTTTAAAAAAAATATTTATTGGAATTTTGAACAATAAACTTCACAATCAAAACCAGAAAAAAGAAAAAAGAAAAGAAAAAGCATTATCACAATCAAATAAAAACAGAAAAATACCATACAAAACATAAAAAGTAGAAGAAAAAAGACCTAAAAAAGACATATAAATCCAGTTTCTTACTTATTATTTTCATATCCTTCCTTCCTGACTTCCTCACATCTCCCTTTTCTGTGTTCCCTTTTTACACAATCATATTCAGCAGTGCCTTACCCTTTTTCAAATCTTGTTCTGTATTATACCTTTCAACTATTATGTCTCCAATTTTTCCCCTTATAACATTATTTAAGTTTGACATAATGTTATTCTAAGTCTTTCACCCTTATTTCTCATAAAACGTTTTTACATATTCCTTTCAGCTATGCCACTAATGCCATATTGTCTTTATATCCTGCATCATTTTAACATTCAAACATTTTGCAATATTTTTGCAGGTAGTCTTTAAATTTCTTCCAATCCTCTTCCATTTGCTCTTCTCCCAGGTCTTGGATTCTGCCAGTCATTTCTGCCAATTCCATGTAGTCTATCACTTGCATCTGCCATTCTTCCAGAGTGGGCAAATCTTGTGTCTTCCAGTACTTTGCGATGAGTATTCTTGCTGCTGTTGTTGCGTACATGAAGAAAGTTCTATCCTTCTTTGGCACCATTTGGCCGACAATGCCCAGAAGGAAGGCCTCTGGTTTCTTAAGGAAGGTATATTTAAATACCTTTTTCAATTCATTATAGATCATTTCCCAGAAGGCCTTAACCTTTGGGCACGTCCACCAAAGGTGAAAGAATGTTCCCTCAGTTTCCTTACATTTCCAACATTTATTATCAGGCAAATGATATACTTTTGCAAGCGTGACTGGAGTCATGTACCACCTATATATCATTTTCATAATATTTTCTTTTAAGGCATTACATGTCGTGAATTTCACACCAGTGGTCCATAACCATTCCCAGTCAGCAAACATAATATTATAACCAATGTCTTGCGCCCACTTAATCATAGCTGATTTGACCGTTTCATCCTGAGTGTTCCATTTTAACAGCAGATTATACATTCTTGAAAGTACCTTAGTTTTAGGTTCTAACAATTCTGTTTCTAATTTCGATTTTTCCACCTGGAAGCCTATTTTTTTATCCATATTAAAAACCTCCCTAATTTGATAATAATGTAGCCAAGCTCGCACTTTATCTTTTAGTTTCTCAAAACTCTGCAATCTCCATGTGTCTCCATTTTGTTCTAATATCTCCCAATATTTCGGCCACTTGGCCTCCATATTGAGTCTTTTCAGAGCCTTAGCTTCCATAGGTGACAACCACCTTGGGGTCTTGTTTTCTAATAAATCTTTATATCTTGTCCAGACATTAAATATTGCTTTCCTGACAATATGGTTCTTGAATGCTTTGTGAGCTCTAACCTTGTCGTACCACAAGTATGCATGCCACCCAAACGCATTATTAAACCCTTCCAAATCCAAAATGTCAGTGTTTTCCAGAAGTAGCCAATCTTTCATCCAGCAGAATGCTGCTGATTCATAATATAGCTTCATGTCTGGCAGGGCAAACCCCCCTCTTTCTTTAGCATCAGTCAATATTTTAAATTTTATTCTGGGCTTTTTGCCCTGCCAGACAAACTTGGAAATGTCTCTCTGCCACCTCTTGAAACAGTCTATCCTGTCCACAATCTGCAAAGTTTGAAACAAAAACAACATTTTTGGCAATACATTCATCTTTATAGCAGTGATTTGACCCAACAAGGAGAGCTTCAATTTTGACCAGATTTCTAAATCTTTTTTAACCTCTGACCAACATTTTTCATAATTATCTTTAAATAAATTCAGATTTTTGGCTGTCATATTTATCCCTAGGTATTTCACTTTCTTCACCACATTTAAATCTGTCTCCTTCTGAAACCTTTCTTTTTCCATTATTGTCAAGTTTTTCTCCAAAACCTTAGTTTTTTGCTTATTTAATTTAAATCCTGCCACCTGACCAAATTCCTGAATCAGTTCTAAAACTCTTTTCGTACTAAATTCTGGCTCCTGTAATGTCAAAACCAGGTCATCTGCAAAAGCCTTAAGTTTATATTGTTTAGCTCCGACCTGAATTCCTTTGATCAACTGGTCCTTCCTAATCATGTTCAAGAGCACCTCCAGGACCGAAATAAATAGCAATGGAGAGATAGGGCAACCCTGTCGTGTTCCTTTTTCAATTTTAAACTCTTCTGACACCACATTATTAACTATCAGTTTTGCCTTTTGTTCTGAATAGATTGCATCTATACCATTTTCAAACCCCTGTCCCACTCCCATTCCCTTAAGATTTTTCTTCATAAAATTCCAAGAGATATTATCAAAGGCCTTCTCCGCATCAATAAAAATCAAGACTGCTTTTGTGTTAGTGTTCATTTGCAGTAGCTCCAAAATATCAATAATGTTCCTTGTATTGTCAGACAAGTGTCTACCTGGGAGGAAGCCTGCCTGATCTTTGTGTATCACTTCATTTAACACTCTTTTTAATCTGTTAGCTAAAATATCTGCAAAAATTTTATAATCCACATTTAAAAGGGAAATGGGACGGTAGTTCTTAAGTTGTGTCTTTTCAACTTCAGATTTTGGTATAAGTGTGATGAAAGCTTCTTTCCACGACTCCGGTGCTTTCTTCCCCTCCATAATCTCGTTGCACACCTCCTTTAATGGTTGAATTAAATAGTCTTTCAAAGTCTTATAATACTTGGAGGTTAACCCGTCTGGCCCTGGAGACTTGCCCAGTTGCATGTTCTGAATGGCACCTTCAATCTCCTGTTCCGTTATCTTATGGTTCAATATTGTCTTGTTTTCTTGAGATAGTTTTTGTAATCCATTAGTTCTTAAAAATTGGTCTATATAAATCTCTTTCTGCGGCCCCTGGGTATAAAGTTGTTTGAAATATCTCTGGAAGCATTTTCTAATCTCCACAGGATTCTGGATGTTTCTCCCCTCAATCTCAAGATTGATAACCGTATTCAGCTTCTGTCTTTTTTTCAACTGCCATGCCAGCAGTTTTCCACATTTATTAGCCGATTCAAAAGTTTTTTGCCTCATTTGTTTAATTTTCCATTCGACTTCCTGATTTACCAATTTCAAATATTGTACTTGATATAATTTAATTTCTCTCAGAATCTCCTGTGACTTTGGTTTCGATCTTAGTTTTTTCTCTCCTTCTTTTATTTTTTCCAAAATTCTGTCTTTTTTCTCATTTTGGGTTCTCTTTTTTATTGCATTCTGCTGAATCAGAAACCCCCTCATAACCGCTTTACTTGCGTCCCAGACTATTCTTTTTTCCACTGTGGTTTTTAAATTTACTTCAAAGTAGTCCCGCAGGTTTTTTTGGGCCTTCTTAACAGTCTCTTGATCTCTTAATAAGGTGTCATTCATCTTCCATCTGAAGGAACCAGTTGAGGTTAGTCTCATTTCCATCTTTACAGCATTATGGTCGGAGCAGGTTTTTGGGCAGATTTCCACCTTTCTAGTCTTAGGTGCCAGTCCTCTAGTTATCCATATTGGGTCAATTCTTGTCCATGTCATTTTGGCTTCAGAAAAAAATGTCCCTTCTCTTCCTAGGGGATTTTTTGTTCTCCAGATGTCAATCAGATCCATGTTGTCGTGAATATGTAGATTTTGGTTTTTCTCAGCTACTCATTTTTCCAGTGTGAAGTTCAGTTTTTCACATTTTTTTCTGGTGTTCTTTTTAAGTCCTCATGAAACTTCATCAACATTTCACTGCTAATTTATATACATTTTAAATGTGATTTTCTTTAATATATACATTTTTGCAAAGCAATTTTTGCATGTTATTTTCACTAATATGCGAAAATAACTTTTATGCACACTTTACCTTAGTACGTGCATTTTTGTAAACATTTCTTGGCTTGAGAACATCATTGCAAAATTCAGAAATGCCTGAATTTTGAAGTGTGACTACTTAGGTTCTTATATTGTTTTGGAAACTGTGAATTAGGTAGGTTCACCTTTAAATATGAACTGAATTGAGTCTCTTCCCTCATGGGTGAGAGCCAATTAGCTAAAGCTGAATCCTAATTTGGAGGTATTGTAGGTGGGTGGCTCCCAGGTCCAGGAATTAGCCAGACTGCCTGTTCTTAATGGGGTTGCACTCTGACTAAAGGAACAAAGTGATCCATTATTGCCACTGGAAGCTCAAGTGATCACAGTGGTGAGGAGTTTTTTCTATCAACTTAGGCCTTTTTTGACCCAATGTACATCACATACTTGCTTACGTTGAACCACATGTTGTTGGTTATGGTTGGTTTTGGTTGAGTAAAAGAAGAATTCACTGAATCCCTAGATCCAAACATGGGGCAGAATACTCTCTGGTAAGAGAGAGCCACAACAGAGGTTTTAAAACATGAAACATGCAGCAAAGTAAAGTATGGGAATATGGGCTGTTAGATCTTTTAAATGTCTCATTTTAAGTAGCTTACAGTGCCTCCCCTTTCCACTCCCTTGGCATAGAATGCACCACACAATTTGGCAAATTAAAATTGGCTTACTTACAAACTCATGTGCTTTCCCACACAGCAGCCAGAAAACACAGGTAGAAATCTTGGTTTACAAAATATAGTAACAAGTTTCTGAACATGTGATCTGAGCTTGGAACGATTGAGCTCAGACATCCTATCTGGTCAGGTTCACATTTTGGAAGAGAATGAACAATAGAATTTGACTTTCCTCCTTATTTTCTAAAAACAAAAAAGCCATACAATGAAAAATATTGCTATGCTTCAGAACATATGCAGTTTCTGCCTTAATAAACACATCATCTATTAGTCACAGTGTATGTGTCACATTCACATCTATAAAATGGAAAAATACCTTTCCTCCTCCACAGAATGTGACATTTATTAATGGCTCTGGGTCATTCAGTACTACAGTGATGTGAGTCACATAAATATTGCATATATATGTCAAGAGTTGAATGTTGACTGTATATTGTCTGAGTCAAAATACCTTCTACAGCTAACATTTAGAGCAACTAATGTTGCTATTAGTGGATGTGTACTTGGGTTTACTTAATCTATCAAACAATGTATCATTATTATCATAATGTATCATTATTTTCATAATGAAAATTAATGGCACCTAGTCCTCCATAATAAACAAATGCTCAGCTCACTCCTGGTGAAGTCAAAACAACCCAAATAGATGTACTTTGGATTATTTGTATTATTATTATTATTATTATTATTATTATTATTATTTATAAAGGCAGCTTTATAAAAATGCTGATAATAGTAATGTTGGATTAAACACCTTTGCTAAGGAATGGCACTATAGTGATTAGAAAATCACACTATCATTTGTAGGAGAAATGTATCCCCATTTTTATGTAAAAATCTAGAGACCTGGCAAAATGCATAGACTACTTTAGCCAAAGCATATTTCACAACATTAGGATTTCAGTCTCATCCACATCAATGAGCTCTTAATTACACATTCATTTCCCTTTACAGTTTATGTGGAAGCATATTAGAAGTGTGAAAATAAAAGCAGTAGCAAGTGGTTGTCATCCAATAATGCAAATTCACTGAATAGGAAAGGAGAAAATGAAGATAGGGTGTGAGTTTCAAGTAATTTGAAAGCTTTCAATGATCTTTCAGAAATAATTGTTATATGATTAGTTAATATCATGGTCTTTTTTAAAAAAAAAAGATTGCAAGGAATATAAAATAGCCTCTGTGAGCTAAAAATGTGACATTCTTTTCAGATTTCTGGGTAAAGTGTAAGAAGTGCTTGTGAGGAAAAATGAAACTAATAAGTTCATAAAACTAAGGTATAAAAATAAGGGGAAATGGAACATGATCAATTAAACCTCTAAACTGCAAACCTGTATACATTTAACTTCTGACTAAAGGATGCACTGGGAGTTTAAATTACTGAAAGGGGGAAGTAGGAGAGACCCATTAACATTTGGCGGAAGGTGTCCCATGGTCAAAATGACATGTATCTTTTCCACACAGCAGTAGGTATGTTGGCCTTCAAATGCAAAGTGAATTGAATTCCCCCCCCCCCCATCCTTAATCACTACATCTTTTGGTAGCAAATTCCATAGTTAACTATGTGCTGTACAAATAAATGGTTCCATTTATAGGTCCTGAACCTTCCATTTTCAGCATCATTGGAAGACTGGGTTGTAGTGTTATATGTATCCACTTTTTCTACTCTGCACATTTTGTGGGCCTTGGGATGCTGGGCTGTAGGCTGTAAAGAGAAGAAATAAGGCAACTGGCAACAAACACTTGTGGGAACTTTTTCTTTTGTGTTGCTTTTGTGCGATCTGTTACTACCAGGAATTCTTATTACATGCAAAAGTTTCAAATGTAAGCTGAATAGGTTGAAACAACACTCATTTAAAGAATGGCAAAATAATCACATCTAATAGAGTTTTTCACACAGTGTAAAGATTATTCATAAATACATTAATGGAACAATTTAAAAATTGTTTGCAGTGTTTGGAATTCGAAGGGCATGTAAAATAAAACATTAGTCCAAGTGGTCAATGTCCATATTTTGAGATGGTCATTTTCTTCTGATGTTCAGGAATTTCTGTGGTGCTGAATGTTTGTAACCTATAAAAAAAGGGAGACATGTTCAAAATGTTATATTTCTCATTGTGAATTCTCACCATTCTCACTTCAAAATTGCACTGGCTCCCTGGCATTTCCCTGCATATGCCTCAAAATCCCAATCTGAACATTCACATGTCCCTACTTTTCCTATATCCTGGGGCAGGAGAGGGGACTCCTCTTGCAAAATTAAGAGTTTATTGATACGAGCTACTTTAATTCATTTATTTTACATAAAGACTACCTTTGCAAATTGAAATTCAAATGCCAGCCTCCATGGGGTAAAATGGGAAAAGAGGGAGAGAGGAGGGGAGAGAAAGAGAATGGGAAGAGGGGTAAATTTTTATAAATGTGACAGTCTCAATTTGGCATCCAGATTTTGAAACTTCCAACCCTCACAGCCTTTCATAGTTTGGTAAAGACCCTCTTGTTTAGATAGGTTTTCCGTTTAGATTAACCCATGCTCCTCCTGATTCACTCTCCCAACCTCCTTACAAAGGTCTTTACAGAGACTGTATGCTAGAGAACTAAGTCTGCACTCTTCATTTATTTCCCCAGAACACTGGAAGGCCTGGCTCAGGATGGGTTCAGTCCTTGAGACATAAAGAAGGAATGAATGCCTTTGCAGACAGCTGTTCTCCTGGACTGCTTATCAGCAGAGAGGGTGCCTTTGAACAAAAGTAGCCAAATCCCTACAACTGCCTGAGTGCTAGACTTGATGACCCATGAGATCCTTTCCAAATCTATAATCGTATAATTCTTACAGGCAGACTTCATTCGAAATCCCTTCAAAATTCACATCAAGTGAAAATTACTAATGGTTTTGATTTTGCAAAATACTAAGCACTTTTTTTCCTTTTAAGGACACAATTTTTAAAATAGCCTTAATCCAATGCATGTGAGTAGCGCAGCTGATTTCAAAGAAAAAGTGATTTCATGTACTAAAATGATTCAATCTGCGTAAGAAATGCTTAGCATTGTTGAATTTAGAAGCATGGGTGTACATTTCACATGACAGCTTTAACATGCAATCATGCAGTTTACTATGAAGGTCAGTAACAGGCTATATAGATACTGTGCTCTGAAACATGTTACCCATTCATTTCATGTGAAAGGGCTTGGAAATGAGTTCTTGCCTCTTTATATAACATAAAGCTGAGAAGATGGAGCACATGCAGAAGATACCAGTTTAAAACCCTGGCATATCCAGGTATGTCTGGAGCCTTTTCTGAAACCCTGGAGAGGCACTGCCACTCAGTATAGACAGTACTGAGCTGCATGCCATAGACCAACTCAGTCTAAGGCAGCTTCCTCTGCTCCTCGTGTTCCTAAAGTTAACTCCAGATTTAGAATTCTCTAGTTTATTTTATACTGAAGTAGTTGAACCGTTACACCTCCTACATAAATTATGTGCCATTTCTTTAAAAAACGAACAACAAAAAGTTTGGGTTTGCAAAGAGGATTCATAAAAAGATGCACAAAGGCCACTGATGAATGTAAGTACAAATAAATACTTTTCATAACTGCGTTCAAATCATCCATGTCAAGCTTGTAATACTGTTCTTCACTATCAGACGAAGCATATCTTCTACCATCTGTAAAAGAAAAAAGCAAGCCAAATTACCTTGAGTTCTATATATGGCTGCTTATGATCTTTGAGGTTGAATGCACATGTTCACATCTGAGCAGCCATCTGATAAATAGGTTTTCACACAGGTAATATAGCTTACAAATCTCAATACTTGGGCTTGAATGGATGATGGAAATGACCAAAAAGAGATCGGAAAGTATTTTCCAGCCTTCTCAAATGTTTTAATAACCTTGAATGTAAAAGCCCTTCTACAAATACAAACAGAGCAATTAAAGTCGAATGAGGGAAAGTGAGATGAAAACAGCTGGAATTCTTGCCAATTCATCCACCATAAAAGACTTAAGGAGTCTCAGAAATCCATACAAGCATTGATCTATATAACTGCTCAGCCTGCATTGCTTGTGGGGATCTGAAGATTTTACAACAGTCTGCAATATTAGTATATTCACTGGAGATTTCCTCAATAACTTTTGTACAGAATTCATTTAAGATGGAACTAATTTTGAAGGCTTCAGGTACACACACAATTCTGACTGTAGTTTTTTTGGCTTAGCTTTTATGGTGATCATCCAGCCGCTCTGAACAAAATAAAAAGGGGCAAAAGAAAGCCATAGGATTTCAGACAGCTCTAGGTTTCCTTGATCCTGGACATGGGCATAGCCAGGACTTAACTGGGGGGCAGGCGTTATGTTAGGGGGGCAGAACTGAGTTATCTGTGATGTAATCAGTTAAGTATTTTCATTTATTTACTTTATGGAGGGGGCAGTGCCCTCCTGCAATCCTCTGGCTATTCCCATGATCCTGGACCAGTTTGTGCTGAGTTTCTCTCTTCCACTTCATCCAAAGAGGTGCTGCTCTGTATCATTATAGTAGATACTTGATGCTGAGCTGGATCCAATCAAGGTCTATGCAGCTGACCATTATTTTCCTACCTGCAGTGAAACTTGATACCTCCTGTTTAATTTTTCTGGTATTGATCCTCTTTGCTAACTTGTGATTGACATGACACATTATTATTATTATTATTATTATTACTCCACCGATTGGCAAGGTTTCCCCAGCCACTCTAGGCAGCTTACAGCACATATAAAAACAGTAAAATATCAACATAAAAAACTTCCCGATACATACAGGGCTGTCTTCAGATGTCTTTTCATGCCACAGCCTGTTCTAATACTGCCTCTTCCACCCCTTTATTCTGAGATTTCTCAGATTATTTTTACAAGCCCGCTCACATGCATTGGTGGGTGGTGTTGGGGCCACACCCCGGACCCACAAGTGATCTGCCAAATATTCTTCCTTATTGTGTTCTTGCTGTGGATATCAAAGTGAACCAGCGCCTGCTATTATTACTTTTTCCAGTGGTACTTACTTTGATTCTGCATATTTATTTTTAACCTCCACATTTGTCCTCAATTTGAAAGCCCTTTAACCAAACCCAAATCAGGTCCTTACTAAACAAAAAGGCAAAAACAGCTGATGGGTTTGGGGTAACAGGGTCATTGCTGTGGGTGGGTGGCGGGGAGAGATTCTCCCCATTAATCTTTCGGTGGGGCACCATTACTTTCTCCCCCTTCCCATGCAAGTTAAAGGGAGAATGAGCTGCAATACACTGGACTCTCAAAAATAGGGGAGGGTGAAGACCCATTTTAAGTTTTACTACGGTTTTACTATGGGTAATATATAGTGGAGTGCCTCTGTGAAACAGCTGAAGAAAAGCAACACACAAGCAAATCATGATACTCAGAGAATTCTTAAGAAAGGATAGCTCTGAGAAAAATGGCCGGAGTAAAATGATCACATTACATTTAGCCACATCTTTCTCCCTGAGCCACATTGCTTCTACAGTACTCCACAGAAAGTCCTCAAAGGATAAAGTATGTTATGCACAGATCCTGCAAATACATATTAAGGAGATTGTGGAAATGTAGTTCCTACTTCAGTGTAACATCTTCATCTTGAAAAGCTCATACCTCCTCTATGACATCCTTCTATTAGCAAGTTCAGTTTTCAGATTGTTTGCAACGTCCTTGTTACATAACTTATAGCTAAACAATTTTACAAAATTAGTCTTCAGGTTGTTTGTATGTCTCCATATTAATTCATTACATTTAAGCAAGTGCTAATTTTACATAGCTCTACTGGGAACCAGTTTATTGTTGCTTTTAAAAAAAATCAATCAGGAATCTACTTAGAGCCTTTTAACTGGAATAAATCATTAATTCTGTGGTGGTTGTGGTTGGCAATTTTCCTCCTAAGTATTTCAAACTAATGCCCAACTAAACTTTTTTTTATTTCAGATTTCACCCTGTAACAAACATTTTGAAATTCAATGTAGTATTTAAAAAAGCCATTAAATGGTTTTTTAACTTGAACCAAGCATTTTTATTTTCATTTTTTTGAAAATGAGACACCAAACTTACATCTTCCCTTGAGATACAGCATTGATTGTGGACCCCAGTTTCTTGCTATTGGATTACCCTGAAAAGAGAAAGTAGCCACAATTCACTGGAAACTTGTCATGTACTGCTGCAGAGTTGGGAGGATATTTTAGCTAAAACCTTTACCTTTGGGGTGTGGGATGATTCAACTACGAAAAAGACCATCATGATGACAAAAGCACAAACTAATGCTGTTTTAACTTTCTGCAAGAAAAACAGTATATATTTTTCTTTGATTATTCAGAATAAAACCCACTGTAACAAATATTTAAAAGCATAAAAGAGACATAGTAAGTTGCTTACCATGCTGGCAGGTCTTTTGTCACTCGCTTCTATCACCGAAATGTGATCAAAGGTTTGGTTTGGCATTCTTACTTTTAAATAGCTGATGATGATAAAATACGCAAGTTCAGCTGATCATAGATGTTTTGCCTGGGGTTGTTTTTCTCCCGCCCCTAAAAAAAAGCCTTTGTTTTCCAGGGAAGGGTTTACGCCAAGTTTAATATGTGGAAATTAGATATATAGTAATTTACCTTCCCCCAGAAGCAAAGCAGCAAATTAGTGTCAGAGACTCCTTGACAAAAGGGTAGCTAATGATAGTTGTTCCCGTGAGATCCGGAAACAATCTGTACACACAGGGAACAAAATGCAAGACAAAAGGTGACTAAATGTCAAGCATTTCTACTTGGTACTTCACACATTTTCTCAGGCCTTCATTCATTTTTCTGCAATAATTAATATATGGTCGGAGGAAAGCTACTTTTTTTTGTTAATGGACTTCCTCTTAGTGGACTCTTCTTAGGCTCTCCATTCAGCAGTTGAAGATTATCATTAAATCATCAGTTTAGGAACATTTTGCTGTATTATATGTTTCTCTTATAAGTAAGAGCTATCCTGAGGCACTTTTATAAGTCTTGACTCCTAGGCCCTCAGCTCTTAGGAGCCCAGGATGATCCATGACACTGAAAAGCTGGTGAAACATAATCTAAACACGTTCAACAATATGATCAAACTAACACTGGCATGCATATAAATATTGTTTGGTAGTGGAATGTTATTGTTTATATTCTGTTGGTAGTCTAAGCCTTCTTTGGTTGTGTAATGGTTCTAGGTGTTGCTCGTGCGTAAGTTGTCACCACTCCTGGCTAGGTTACCTGGGTGAACCCTTTCTGTCTGGACAGCCTCTCACCCGTGGCTGTCTCAATCGCTGGCAGAATCCGTCAGTGGGCGTTTCTTGAACTTCTTCCAGCAAAGAAGTTCTTTGATGCCTAGTCTCCTCCTACTCTCCCTGCGCGGAAGTCTTCTGCGCAGGGAGGGTGTGGGCAGCGGAGGACCCGTGCTCTCCCCGCTGGTCTCCGGCGAGGAGTCCTGGAGCCTCCTCGCCGATTCCCCCTTCTGCCCCCCTTCTCCACTGGTGCTATGCTGATTTCCTTCCCCAGCAGATGGGCTGCCTCTCTCCCTACTGGGACCCTCTCCGGCATCCCTCTGGAGCCTTCCCTCTGCCTCTGGCTCCAGCGGCAGTACCCTGACAGGTTGAAACTCCAGATTTCCAAATGCCTTGGTGCCTTTCACGACTGATATTTGTGTATCTCCCTAATGCAGCAACTAAGAGAGTTATTGCTATGGTGGCTCACAACCAGACCTTGAGGCGGGGCAATTCCACTGGCTGCTGGCCTGTTTCCAAGCACAATTGAAACCCTACATGCTTTTGGACCGAGGTAGCTGAAGGACTAGCTTCTTGCTGCGTACTTCCTTTGTCAATGGAAGCCCTTCTCCAGCTGTCTCCATCTGCAGAAGTTAGGTGGATGATGACGGGCAAGAGAGCCTTCTCATCTGCATTGCCCCTTCTGTGCAGTGATGGCAACACCTTGTTTCCTTTGTGCAGAACCACTCTGCCTGTTCAGAGCCTTGGTACCAATCTGAACATGCAGAGTGGTCCTCTGAGTGGTCCAGCACTGTGAACACTGTGAACACTTACTTGGAAAGTCTAAGCCCTCCTTGGGAGAGGACGTCTATGAGAGTCCACATTCAGGTGTGTAGGAGGAGAGGCAATTCTGAAGCAGCAGTGAAGAAGAAAATACATCGCATTCACAAAGAAACCCCTTGAGGGCCACCGCCATTAGAGCATTGTCTGAATTACAGTATTACAGATAACCATGGATGACTGAATTACTCAGTAGCCTTACTTTGTAAAAATGCTCACCATGCACCACAATAAGTAGCATTGATGTTGCAAATCTTATAATGCAATCTGTGCAGTTGCTGTACACGGTTTCTCACATATGTGCCTAGATTTAAAAAGTCAGTTACTGTCTTATTATAATGTCTTTTCTCCGCTTCTAGTTCAGTTTTATTTTATCAAATATCCCCCTTGTCATCAGAATCATGAAAAATGCAGACACACACAGCTAAAGCCAACACACATTCTGATAAGGATCTCCTATGCTGTGATTGTAAAACCTTGTTCTGTCTACCTTTCCAATTGTATTGGTTAATTGTTTAGGGTTCTTCTTGAATTGAAAATAAACCTGCCAATATCATAATGGTATTATACAAATCTATAGTGTGGCCACATTTGGAGTACTGTGTACAGTTCTGGTTGCCTCATCTCAAAAAGGATATTGTAGACTTGGAAAAGGTTCAGAAAAGGACAACCAAAATGATCAAGGAGGTAGAATCATAGAATCATAGAGTTGGAAGAGACCACAAGGGCCATCGAGTCCAACCCCCTGCCAAGCAGGAAACACCATCAGAGCACTCCTGACATATGGTTGTCAAGCCTCTGCTTAAAGACCTCCAAAGAAGGAGACTCCACCACACTCCTTGGCAGCAAATTCCACTGTCGAACAGCTCTTACTGTCAGGAAGTTCTTCCTAATGTTTAGGTAGAATCTTCTTTCTTGTAGTTTGGATCCATTGCTCCGTGTCCGCTTCTCTGGAGCAGCAGAAAACAACCTTTCTCCCTCCTCTATGTGACATCCTTTTATATATTTGAACATGGCTATCATATCACCCCTTAACCTCCTCTTCTCCAGGCTAAACATGCCCAGCTCCCTTAGCCGTTCCTCATAAGGCATCGTTTCCAGGCCTTTGACCATTTTGGTTGCCCTCCTCTGGACACGTTCCAGTTTGTCAGTGTTCTTCTTGAACTGTGGTGCCCAGAACTGGACACAGTACTCCAGGTGAGGTCTGACCAGAGCAGAATACCGTGGCACTATTACTTCCCTTGATCTAGATGCTATACTCCTATTGATGCAGCCCAGAATTGCATTGGCTTTTTTAGCTGCCACCTCACACTGTTGGCTCATGTCAAGTTTGTGGTCAACCAAGACTCCTAGATCCTTTTCACATGTACTGCTCTCAAGCCAGGTGTCACCCATCTTGTATTTGTGCCTCTAATTTTTTTTTGCCCAGGTGCCAGAGGTGGAGTGACTCTTCCTAGGAAATAAAGGTTGCAGCGTTTAGGACTTTTGTTATTACATTATTGTCATTGTGCTGTATCAATAAAGCGTACTTTATCAATGTTGCCCATAAAGGTAAAGATAAAGGGACCCCTGACCATTAGATCCAGTCATGACCGACTCTGGGGTTGCGGCGCTCATCTCGCTTTATTGGCCGAGGGAGCCAGCGTTTGACCGCAGACGGCTTCTGGGTCATGTGGCCAGCATGACTAAGCTGCTTCCAGCAAACCAGAGCAGCGCATGGAAACGCCATTTACCTTCCCGCCAGAGCAGTACCTATTTATCTACTTGCACTTTGATGTGCTTTTGAACTGCTAGGTTGGCAGGAGCAAGGACCAAGTGACGGGAGCTCACCCCGTCATGGGGGTTCGAACCGCCGACCTTCTGATCGGCAGGTCCTAGGCTCTGTGGTTTAACCCACAGTGCCACCCGTGTCCCAATGTGTCCCATTTAAAAAAAAAATTAAATACATTATGTAATAACATTACAGAATGGGAGTTGGCATAAGCCAATGTTGCCCATACTTCCCTGAGGTAGAAGAATACATATGATGAATACATTCAAAATTGGTTTCCTCTGCATTCTTTTCCTACTTTAAAAAATCTGTCAGTGTTATTTGTTGTTGCCTAATAAGCTCATATCAAAACAACCACTGTTCAAGGCATTAATTTGTGAGTCTAAGTCCATCTGTTCCGTTGAAATAATGCTGATGTTATGGTGACATCTTGGTGTTGATGCTGTTTGTCTTTTTTGTTTCTTCCAATAATTACGTAAATTGTAGCCCTAGCTTGTTGGCTTTGTTCTTAACCAAATGGCTTGTTTTATTCTGCATGTTCAATTTCATTTTGAGAGAGTTATTATCCAGAGCTCAGTAATTAAGATGCTAATCACTGGACAAATCAGTAATAATGCATTAAATCATTGAGTGAAAAATGGGCAGAATTTTACAACCAGTCATCCCTCATGCACGCTTATAAAGAGATGTCTGTTCAACAGGTTGTCACCTTACCTTTTAGGCATTGGACAGTTGACGTGTATTCCGACTTGGAATATTTGACTTAAGATTTGTTCACCTAAAACTTTTCTGTTTGAGTCTACTTTTTATTTAGGAAGCAAGATTTAAATCTGGGCAGAGCAATCCTATTGAGGAGCTAGGCAGCACAAAGTGACTAGGGCAGAAAACGGTCAGTTTTGTTGTAGTTTGTTGCTGTTGCACAGCTGAGGGGTCCAAGAATTGGGTCCCTGGAAGATGCTGCAGGGCTCTAGCTCCAGTGGATACAAAGCCCCTGATACCCCAAGCATCCCATTTGGCGACTTTCTACTAGCTAGCGCTAGTGCCAGTGGGAGAGGTGCCAGTGGTAACTTCCTATCCTCCAGGGCGAAGCTCAAGACTTCCATTGTGGCAAAGCCTAGTAGGGAACTATCTGTATGACTCCATGTCATCTAAGACATTCTTCACTACCAACCTTACTGTATGCTTGTGAAACACAGACTACTTATCTAAGACCACACCACTATCAACATCAGGGGGAGTTAGGATCTTACCCTTAGTTGATCAATCAATGAATCAATTTTGTGAGAGCAAATCGTGATCAGTGGCACTGAGAGTTAAGACTTAGCATGCCTGTTTATTCTTTGAAGTTATTTTAGTTGTAATCAGTGCTTTTTTTTCCAGCCAGGACTCACTAGAACTCCGTTCTGGCACCTCTCAGGTGAGAGCCATTGCCATTATAAGAGAAGAAAGAAGGCATTCATGGTGAGTTCTGACACCTCTTTATCTAGAAAAATAGCACTGGTTTGTGAAATGATGGTGGATTTTCTATCTATAGCTTTGCTTAGTTGTAAGTTATTTTACACTTTCTTCTGTGCAGTGGTACCTTGGGTTACAAACGCTTCAGGTTACAAACGCTTCAGGTTACAGACTCTGCTAACCCAGAAGTAGTACCTTGGGTTAAGAACTTTGCTTCAGGATGAGAACAGAAATGGCAAGCCAGTGGCACAGCGGCAGCGGAAGGCCCCATTAGCTAAAGTGGTACCTCAGGTTAAAAACAGTTTCAGGTTAAGGACAGACCTCCAGAATGAATTAAGTACGTAACCAGAGGTACCACTGTATCTTAAATAGGCATCTGTATTTCCTGGTTTGAATATATATGTGTGTGTTTCCTATTTTCTGGTAAGTCACTGTGAACTGCCTGTGGCAAAAAAGCGACTAATAAATATAACAACAACAATAATCTATATGAGATTTGGTAACATGTAGAATTAATCATCGATTAATTCATCAGTGCATAAACCCATTAGAAACCAACAGGATATTTCAGCACCTTGCCCTTGGTTACCATTTAACAGATCTCTCTCTCTAGTACTACTGGTAATAAAAAAGATTTTCAAATGGCTTTTTAAATGTTCAGCTATTAAATTAAAAGAGGGGAAATGATGCAAGTGCGCTGGGAAACAGATGTCTCTGTGTTGTAAACTGGTATATCCATTACGCCAAGACAGAAACAGCTGTGAGATGACTTGCATAAATTGAGTGTGAATTAGCTGGATAAAACCTCTCTCATCCAGCAAGGCGCTTTAACTCTTTCTTGCTTACAATTTTCACCTACATACAATTTTCACCTACATTTTCACCACCTTAATGGACAAGGCTGGGAGGAGAGCTCTGCTGAGTTTATTGAAAAAGTGGAGAAAATGTGAATTAATGAATAAGCAGACTAATGAGGTAGATTCCAATCCATTGTTGTTGTTGTTGTTGTTGTTGTTGTTGTTGTATATATATCCATCTATATTGTTATAGATTTGGGAAGGACCCCCCTAAGCCCTATAAATTAATCAATAATAGGATTTTGATTTGGGGTATGAAGGAAGAAATACAAACTGCAGAGGAATTCCTGGACTAGCCTAATGTAAAATGGACAGATGATATGGAAGATGATATCATCAATCCTGTTGTGAAGTCCCTTCTCTGCTACACCACTGCTGATCAGTTGATAAGAAGGCATTCTTTGTTAATAATAATAATAATAATAATAAATTTGTTATTTATACCCTGCCCATCTGGCTGGTTTTCCTCAACCACACTGGGCGGCTTGCAGCAAAATATAAAAACAATCCATGTTTGTTCATTTCATATTTACCTTCTCGTCTGCAGAAAAATAATACACCCAACTCACATAGGAGGTAAAACCAGTAGCCTGTGTTCATGTGTTCTCCTCAAATATATCTTCTCCAGGGACTGTACAGCACACTCACCTACTTATCACTTTCTCTTGGGTTAAAGTGATGAATTCCTTCTTCCCCCAAACACTCAGAAGTTAGTAATTCTGTTTCTGATCACAGAAGACGGCTCCAATTTAGCTTCAAAAACTGTACATTTATTGCACTTAGATTGTAGTCATTTCATTTTCAGCTCCTTTTCACACTCAACTGTTTGTGGGGAGACCAGAATTTTATTGAGAGATTGCGCTGTCACTGCTGTAAGAAGATGAAACAATTTGTCAAGGCTCCTTTTCAAATATTAATCTTTTGGGGAAATTCGTTGCTGCTTCAACGAAACATTCCACCCTTTTGGGATCGCATAGTTTTCAATGATTAGAATGGGATTTGAACAGTGAACCCCCGGCCATTCAGTCAGTCAATGACCTTCGAAGACCTTCCAACATATAGGGTGTGACTGGAGGGTATGCCTTCCTCCATTTTAAGGCAGTTATGTGTGCATAGCCTTACAGTGTCTTTAAGAATGTGAGAGGAGCCTTGCTGCATCAGACCAAAGGCCTATCCAGGCCTGCATTCTGTTTCTACAGTGGCCAATCAGATGTCTATGGGAAGCTCGCAAGCGACAACATGGTGGCAACAGCCCTCTGCCCCATTCCTCCTGTTCCCTAGCCACTGGTGCTCTGTCTCTGCAGTGGAGGTAGCCCTGGGAAGCCTTATCCACCATTAATTTGTTGTTGTTGTTGTTTAGTCGCTTAGTCGTGTCCAACTCTTCGTGACCCCATGGACCAGAGCACGCCAGGCACTTCTGTCTTCCACTTCCTTCCACAGTTTGGTCAAATTCATGCTGGTAGCTTCGAGAACACTATCCAGTGAATACAATGAACACTATACCATGAATTTCCCCAATCCCTTTATAAAGCCACCTTTCTATTGTTTGCTTCGTTTGCAAGTACAGTTGTGCCTTGGATCTCAAACACCATGGCTCCCAAACAAATCGGCTCCAAACGGTCAAAACCCAAAAGTAAGTGTTCCAGTTTTCAAACGGTTTTGGGAAGTTTCCTGCAGCTAGTCAGAATCCGCACTTTGGTTTTCAAATGTTTCGGAAGTCAAATGGACTTCTGGTATGGATTCTGTTCGACTTCCAAGACTGTATACAAGAAGAAGATAAGGCAGTTTGTTGTGCAAGCTTTGGCCCTGCTCATTTCAACAAGGATGTGTGTTTCAACAAGGCAAATGCACTGGAAAGTGTGGAGAAACCCTTGCTTGATGCATCATTTAACTTCCCTACAAACAAATCAGAACGAGTGCTCATTTAATAGCCAATGTTGCTGAATCTCCCCACAAGCAAATCAGGGTCTGGAAGCACCCATGGTTGTCCCCCGCCCCCCGGCCCATCTATAGCCCCTTGTTGCATTGAACACTATTTAAGGGAGTCTCCAACTCCCAGTAATAGTTTAAAGGACCAAGGTGGGAGCAACCAAGCCACAGTGGAGCACCAAATATGACATTGCACGTTCGTGACTCTTTTAAGATGAAAATATATCTTGCCATTTCCCCCTGTATACCCATTTGTAAAGTACTTTATAAACTACAGCATCTAAAATATGCCCTTTGTATTTACATCTGAAGTAGGGCTAGCTCGCACAGATCTAGCTGACCCAGAGTAGTTTGCTTCCTGCAAGACAGCCTGACTCTTTTAAAAGACTATTTGCAAATGTCTCCAGCATTTTCAGCGCAGTCTCATTTCTAAAGTGTGGTACTTTAGTCCTCAGTGACTGTCAAATTATCCTGCAATGATAAGTGGAAACACTGTGGTAAATCTAGATAAATGCAAGTTATTTCCTTCAACAGACTTTCCTTTTTTTGATCTGGCATAACATCACTACTTTAGTTGTTTAGTCGTGTCCGACTCTTTGTGACCCCATGGACCAGAGCACGCCAGGCACTCCTGTCTTCCACTGCCTCCCGCAGTTTGGTCAAACTCATGCTGGTAGCTTCGAGAACACTATCCAACCATCTCATCCTCTGTTGTCCCCTTCTCCTTGTGCCCTCCATCTTTCCCAACATCAGGGTCTTTTCCAGGGAGTCTTCTCTTCTCATGAGGTGGCCAAAGTACTGGAGCCTCAGCTTCACGATCTGTCCTTCCTGTGAGCACTCGGGGCTGATTTCCTTCAGAATGGAGAGGTTTGATCTTCTTGCAGTCCATGGGACTCTCAAGAGTCTCCTCCCGCACCATAATTCAAAAGCATCAATTCTTTGGCGAAAAGCCTTCTTTATGGTCCAGCTCTCACTCCATACATCACTACTGGGAAAACCATAGCTTTAACTATATGGACCTTTGTTGGTAAGGTGATGTCTCTGCTTTTTAAGATGCTGTCTAGGTTTGTCATTGCTTTTCTCTCAAGAAGCAGGCGTCTTTTAATTTCGTGGCTGCTGTCACCATCTGCTGTGATCATGGAGACACTATCTAATAGGCAGACCTAATATATGCATTTTTATACACACTTTTCCTTAGTATGTGCATTTCTGCACCTTGTCAAGCTAGAGAACAGCATTGCAAGATTTGGAGAAGTGCAAATTTCAAAAGAGGGTTGTGTTTCAGTTTGCATAATGTTTCAGATACTGAGAGTTGGGCAAGTTTGCCTTTGCATCATATCTCTCCCCCTTTCTTAAATGAGCTGCACCTACAGGCAGGATTCAGTGCAGCCTCTTTGCTTTTCCCCCCAACAGGATGAGCTTAGCTTTTCCCTGCCTTCAACAGACATCTTTGCCTCCGCTTCATAGTCATCAGTGCTGGCCTTTCCTGTGTGCTTCAGGTGGGCTACCTGCCTTTTAAAAAAATGGCTTGAAGGGCTGTGTAAACCTTTATGCAATTACACGTTCATTTAGTGCCTTAGAATCATAAAATCATAGAGTTGGGACCCCAAGGGTCTTCTAATTCAACCTTCCTGAATCTCAACATGCAGTTCCCCCATCCAGTTTGAAACCATACTGGACCCTGCTTAGCTTTGCAAATGTGCTAGCGGTTTTATTGCTGTACCACTTGTGTTGCTGTATTCTTATTTTAATCGGTTTGTCTCCAGTCACAAAAATGTTTTGTACGGGGTATAGAAAAGAAGGAAAAGGGCTAGTGCACAGTGGCAGGGCTCTGCGTGCAAATGGCCCTTGGTTAAGTCCCCAACATCTCCAGTTAGAGCTAGCAAAGGCTGCTGACTGAGACCCTGGAGAACCACAGCCAGTCAATGGTACTGAGCAAGGTGGACCAGGGGTCTGACACAGTAGAAGGCAGCTTCCTACCTCAGCCAATCAGCACCAGGCACAGCCAGTTCTATTTCCTGACTGCAGAAGCAGGCTTCCTTGAGCTCTGCCTTGGAGAGGAATAGTAGCTGTGTTTGATCTCCATAAAGCGAGTGCATTTCCAGAGAACAAGCACTCATATTTTTAGGCATGTATATACCCACCCAACTTATTTGTCCATTCCCATTAAAAAATGCAGGCAATACAACCTGAGACTTGAGGCTTGCCATTCAATTTTTCTTAAGCACTGGATTTCGAAGGAACTGATTGCAACTCCTCCGTGTAGTATATTCTTCTACTTCCAGTTTGTTCCATTTTAATTCCATTTCTCCTTGCTCTTAGGAAATGGGATAAAGAAGAATTACTCTCCCTGTCAATATGCTGTAATTTATTTTGTAATGCATTAATCCTAGCTCCTAGTATCTTGTAATACATTTTCTGATATGTCTGGGAGTACATTTGTGCATAAGTGCTTTGTTATCTCTAACAAACAGACAACAAAAGGAAGATGCAAGTCCCCCCCTTCCTATCCGTCTATTAAAATTGAAAACTGAATTACGTGCATACCGTATTATTACTTTCTTTGAAAAATTAAAAGCCAAGTTCACCAGATGCTCCAAATCCCCTTCCCTTCTTCTGAAGCTGACAGTTGCGATGTGCCCTTTCCTTTAATAGGCCTGTGGGACAATGTTATCATTCATCTGTTTAATGACTTTTCATCAGAGGTGGATACACCAGAACTGCAGAGTATTGTTTCTCATTGGATTGATGTACATTCAAATTGGCATCAGGATAACTACCACTGCTTCTTGGAGCATTATCTTCAAAGCTGCTTTGGTGTGATCAGATCATGTGCCCTTCTGAAGATGTTACCCTCATCTTGAAGGTGACATGTGGCCTGGCCAGTGAATGAAGAAACAAAGAGAAGGTACCTTCTCAGAGGTACACAGGAGTATGTTTGTTAAGACTCAGCTGTGTGTTAGGAATCCAACTACTCTCCCTCAGAGCCAGTGTGATGGCACTGCTAGAGTAGTGGACCAGGACGTGGGAGGCTAGTTTCAAATTCCCACTCAGCCACGAAGTTCACTGGGTGACCTTAGACCAGTCACTCACTCTCAGCCTTACCTACCTTGCAGGCTTGTTGAGGGGGATTAATGAGGAGGGAGGGAACAATGTATGCCTCCTTGTGTTCCTTGTAGAAAAAAGGTGGGGTATAAATGTAATAAATAATAAATAAATAAAAGTAGAAATGCATATATATTATCCATTTAAAATGTAATATAAAATTATCAACATCATAATTTTATTATTTGTATGCCACCCACCTGGCTGGGTTGCCCCAGCCACTCTAGGCAGCTCCCAACATTATAAATGTAGTTACGTCTTTAAAACCTTGAATTCTCCATTCAAAACCAACATGTCACCCATAATAACTGCTGTTGGTTTTGCTGCTTGCTTTGTTCTCAGGTTGGATTTTGTCTGGTTTTCAGCTTGAACTTTTAAGTTTTCAGCTTGAACTTTTGGTTTTAAGTTTGTACTGTGTCAATTCTGTGTAAGACAGAATACAAATTCACAGAGTTGGATCCAGTGCTGCCATCACACACATGCAGAAGAATTCTTCTTGTGCAGCAGAACTTTCCTCTTTTTTCCTCTCTGCTGCAGCCCACCATGCAACCTCAAAATCTCTAGAGGATTGAGGGACCCTGTTGAGCAGATTTTGGGTGCTTGCAGGAGAGGTGAAGAAGGGCACGTCCCTTGGCGCAAGTGGAACCCTCCATTTGCACTGTACAGTGGTACCTCAGGTTACAGACGCTTCAGGTTACAGACTCCGCTAACCCAGAAATAGTACCTCGGGTTAAGAACTTTGCTTCAGGATGAGAACAGAAATCGTGTGGCGGCAGCACGGCAGCAGCAGGAGGCCCCATTAGCTAAAGTGGTCTTCAGGTTAAGAACAGTTTCAGGTTAAGAATGGACCTCCAGAACGAATTAAGTTCTTGACCCAAGGTACCACTGTATTGCACACAAACCATAAATGATAGTAGTAAATAATAACTCATTCAACAGAGTAATGTGACAAACTCTATAGTAATGGACAAGCTATTAAATGCTGTACAGTCTCAGCCAGACCTTGAGGTTGGCTGTGGGGAGGCTCTTCTGCCAGTGCCGCCATTGACCAAGATTGTAGTCATATGGCCATACTGACTGCAATATTTAACAGAGGGGTTAGCGATTGTTATTTTTAAATTGTATTTTGTTTTCTGTGCTGACTGATCATTGTATTTTAAATTGCTCTGACTCACCCCGATCGCCAGTCATGAGGGATGGGGTATAAAACCTATAAAATCAAATAAAAGTAAATAAAAGTAAGGACAGTAGAACACTGATGGATCAGACTAAAGGCCTTCTGAGTCCAGCAGGCCACTTTCCTCTTGCTTTTATCCAGTCGCTGTTTACCATTCTGCTCCCAACCATATTTGCATGGTTAGAGCAGTCATCTAGATGCGCACAATCCTGGCATGGTGATGCCTGTTCCTCCAGGAGCCTGGTTATCCCTTTACTGTACTTCCATCCCTTCTGCCCCAGCATTGTAACTATGAGTGCAACTTTGAAAACATTTCTAGTACAAGACTACCCTCTGCTGCCACTAAGTGAGAAAGCATCCGTGGGAAAGTGTCATGCAGTTAAGCTAAACTAAACTTGCAGGAGTCCAAGTTAATGCTATTGTTGTTTATTTTGTCTGCTTCTTTCCCCCGCAGTTGCTTCCTCTAAGTCCAGTGGAAACAGACCTGGCTGGGGGTGGTTTCCGTGTCACTGCACATGTTTTCCTAAACCCATTTTATGGGATATGCTCTTTCCTTTTATGCTGTGGTTCCCTGGTTGAATTTATTGATTTGTGCCTTTACTGGCACAGCCTCCTGTCCTCTGTTAAATATCCAGGTCTCTCTCTCTCTCTCTCTCTCTCTCTCTCTCTCTCTGGCATCCTTCCTAAAGGGAAGGTGTTCAATGACTTTCATCCACCTCATCAACGGTGGTGGCTGATGCCTTTTGGGACTGGTAAGAAGGAAGGCGGGGGGGGGCAGTGGTATATGGAGCCAAAGCCAATAATGGGTGGAGCCAGAGACAGACAGGGCCAACTAATTCTAGCTTTGCCCCCATTTTCTTCTCACTTCTGAGTCCTGCAAGGGAGGAGGAAGCTGGCAGCCCAGGCCACTCCCTGGGCTGGTTGCAAGTAAGAAGGCAGGCAGGTGGGAGCTGCCTGAGGGCAAACTGATGTCAGTGGGGCAGTGCCCTATTCACCCAAATGGACCATCCTCCACTGCTTACAAAGAAGGGGCTTGGAAAGGGAACCCACAGATACAGGTTGTCTTTCAGTGGGGGATTTCAATCATTCCGTTGCAAACTTGCCTTTTCCGCATGATCCTGTGTGGAGCATCCTAAAATACCTTAATCACTTATCTTTTTCTAGCTCGTCCCATTGACTTGGATCCTTAGGGAATCCATTGACTTGTTAACTAGGGAAAGGAAGTCCCCCGTTCCCTCCTGAAATGATAAGCCATAATATCACTAGGATGTTTTTCAGAAAGGTTCTTAAGGTGTCTTGTCACATTTTAGGCCCTTACTATTGCTAAGGATCACTGCTGATGGTGACAGCAATCACAAAATTAAAAGACGCCTGCTTCTTGGGAGAAAAGCAATGGCAAACCTAGACAGCATCTTAAAAAGCAGAGAATCAGCTTGCCAACAAAGGTCTGTATAGTTAAAGCTATGGTTTTCCCAGTAGTGATGTATGGAAGTGAGAGCCGGACCATAAAGAAGGCTGATCGCCGAAGAATTGATGCTTTTGAATTATGGTGCTGGAGGAGACTCTTGAGAGTCCCATGGACTGCAAGAAGATCAAACCTATCCATTCTTAAATGCTCACTGGAAGGACAGATCGTGAAGCTGAGACTCCAATACTTTGGCCACCTCATGAAAAGAGAAGACTCCCTGGAAAAGACCCTGATGTTGGGAAAGATGGAGGGCAGAAGGAGAAGGGGATGACAGAGGACGAGATGGTTGGATAATGTTCTCGAAGCTACCAACGTGAGTTTGACCAAACTGCAGGAGGCAGTGGAAGACAGGAGTGCCTGGGGTGCTCTGGTCCATGGGGTCACAAAGAGTCAGACACGACTAAAGGACTAAACAACAACAGCATTGCTAAGGAGGTGGTGGTGTGGAAGCATATTGCACTCCCAGTTCAATTCCTAGCCTGAAGGGGCTGGAATAAAATCTATTTATTTCCCACCTGTCTCTTTGATGCATACTCCTACAGATGAAGTTGGTTGTATCTCATGCCAGCCCCTAACTCTTCTAACCGCAGAGCTATATTGTCCTCCAGTTCAGTGAAGCACATCATCTGCCACCGGGGTAGACAATGCAGTCCCCTCCAGGTGTTGTTAGACTCTGGTTCCCATCAGCCCCAACCAGCATGGGCAATGGTCAAGGATGGTGGGAAGTGTAGTCTAAAAACTTCTGAATCACACCATGTGGGGACCCCTCAGACTACAATCATAGTCATATTTACAAATGCATTTGGATTTGGATTTGAGCTTCCCACTGTGGCTGAGCTCCACGTGAATCCAATGACCACTCAATAATTGCCAAAGAACTTGTTGAATTTGTTCTATCTTCGGGGAAAATTCGAGCAGCTTGCATATGTGAAGGAGCTTAACTCGTGTGTGAATTTTATGACAAGTGAGGAAAACCCGTGTTCATTCGACGTTTGCAAAGCCAACAGCAGGGTCCAAGAATAGAGTGAATGGCTGTACACCAAAACTTCTGTATGCTTGCCTAACAGCACAAACTAGCACGTGTTTACTTATGACCGGAAGAAGTCCTGTTTATTTATTGGGATTCTGTCCATAGGATAACAGCCTAGGATTCTAAAGTGCATCTTTGCCTCAGAATCAGGGAAAGCTCACACAATATACAGTGAAAATGACTCAAATTGCTATCTTTAGGCTTCAACTCTGTGTTAATGCTCATAACTGTAGCTCAGGGAGGGGGAACTTGTGGCCTTCCCCACCACTGCATTATCCCAACAGCCCTTTTCAAAAGCCACTTCAGTGTGTCTAATTGAGATGAGTGAAGTGGAAGTACTTGATCCTTTCCCCCCCAGCTGTTTCAGTTTTCCACAACTCCCCACCCCCACCACTGGAATTCTCCCACTCCTGCAAGGTTTTAAATGTGTCCCCTCCCCACTGCTTTCTATTATGGAGAGGTCCCTCTGTTCATATGACTTTGGGCTATGCACTGATATGTGACAGACTTTCTACCCCTTGTATTTCATGGTTTGGGGGACTCACTATTTACAAATGACGTGTGAGTGTGGGGGCGGTGTGCTGGTATAGGTGCGTGGTAGATACATACAGCAATGGAAAATAACAGTTCACGCACCCAATGAGCGGTGAGCTACTAAATGAAAACTCATGAAGGTGTTTTTTCCCTTGCTGCTGCTGTTGTTGCTGCTACAACAGACTAACACACCTGCTGCCCCCGTGCAGTGTTATATTAAGCCACGTTGCCAATTATCAGCCTTAGCTAACGGAAGGAGGAAGAAACCTGCTGTAATTAAATTAACCATAAAAATAGATGTTGCTGCACACAACACATTAAGCACAATCAGTTCTATTTTTATAGAAAAAAGGTGATGGAACTCACCATGAACCCTTGTTCTCTTAGAATGGCAATGGCGCCCACTTGAATGGTGCTGAAACTGAGTTCCAGTGAGTTCCAGCTGGAAAAAAACCTTGAGCACAACATGTAACTTAACCCTTGGTGCAGTATCTTCTTGTACCTTTGCAAAGGATGCACAGGAGTTACAACAGAGCAGCTTGTAGGCATCTATCTGTTGTTATGAATGATGGCTTTATGAGTGGGAACAATTTCCATCCACTGGACTACTTTATGAGGGTCTTGGGAAGAGATCTAGAGAGGACTTGCATTGTTTGAAATAATGGTTTTTGCTGCTTTTGCTGTGTACATCCCCCCACTTTACAATAAAAGAGATTTCTTTTGGGTCACACTGAGTGAGTTCGCCTAACGCCACCATCAGCCTTTGAAAGGAAAGAGATCTCTAACCAGGACTGAAGCCCCCTTGATTATAACCTTATGCAGAAGCGTCAAAGTATTCTAGAACAAGTGAAACAAGCAACAGCTGCTATTTTTTTATTATGTCATTTATCGAAAGTAATTTTTTATCAATGATTTTTGTTTTTACAATGTAACATCACCAAAGAAAGAAAAGACAAAAAGAAGTTGACAATGAGGAAGAACATACAAGGTGACTACAATGCCATATTTTGTTCAAAGTTCTGATTAGATGTTGGGAATTTATAACACAGAGTATAAATACGTTCTCTTTCAAGACTGATTTGTTTCTTCTGAAGAAAGTGTTGCAGGTATGTCATCAAGAACCCCAGCTTCTGAAAAATAAATAAAAATTAAAAGTGTATGCTTGTGAAAGACAGGAAACAGTAAGTGCTTGGAGACAAATCTATAAAACTACAGTTCACTTCCAAAGCAATTATGATACAAGGCAAGGCACTTGAACTCACTTAACGTCTCCGAAAAGAAATAAAAACAATACGCCATTCCTTTCTTATGGTTTCATTCTACTGTTTGTAATTATGTATGGATGTAATTTTGATATAGGCATGTGTTGGGGTTCAAATCAGTGATGGGAAACCTATGTTCTAACATAGAGGCAGCTAACCTTTGGTTTTCAAAGTGTTGCTTCCATCATATTGACCTAGGTGGCTGGAACTGAGCGGAGTTGTAGTCTAACAACACCTGGAGGACCACAGCTTCCCTTGCTTAAATACGTGGCAAATTCTAAATATGCTTCTCTTCTTGCACTGTTGCATGAGGCTGGTCATCCTTGAACATTTTCACCTGTCAATGAATGTGCTTTTCTTCCCTTATCGAGAAAGCATTGTGTGGCTTTGACTCAAAGGTCCCTTCATTGACAGAAGCACTACCATCCGATTTGCAATTACAGTGCCTGCCTTTCATCTTGCTGTTATTATTCTCTCCTTGTACGAATAATTTTCTACCTATATGGCTCCCTTTGTAGGGGGAAAAAATCACACTGCCTAAAAGCTGAAAGAAATTCTGGAAAGATGCAAAACCCCATTTATTTCACCTGCAATTTTCCTGTAATAATTAAGAAGCCATTCAGCATTGAGAAAGTGTGTGTAAGAAACAACAGCTTTATTTGTTCCAGAGTTAGAACGCTCCAAAAAGAAGGCCTTGTTCCACGTCCAACCAAACCAGGAAGATCCATGGGATGGAGCAACGCCCCCATGAGGAAAGGTTACAACATTTGGGCCTTTTCTGGTTTAGAGAAACAGCTAGAAAGGGGGCACATGACCGAGATGTATAAGATTAGGCATGATGTGGAGAAATAAGGCAGGGAGAAGTTTTTCTCCCTCATAATACTAGAACTCAGGGCCATGTAATGAAGCTGAAAGTTGGAAGAGGTAGGATAGACAGAAGAAACTACAGTGGTACCTCAGTTCTTGAACGTCTCCGTTGATGAAAGTTTCAGAACCTGCACGTCAAAAACACGGAGTGGATGCTTCCGTTTCCTAATGCGCCTCGGAGGTCAAACGGCTTCCACTGCGTGTTTTTCAGTTTTCTCAACTGAATCTGCAGACAGCCCTTTGTGCCTTGGTTTCCAAATGTTTCGGAACTCGAACGGTCTTCCGGAATGGATTACATTTGAGAACTGAGGTACCACTGTACCTCTTCACACAGTGCATAGTTGAGCTGCAAAATTTTCTCTCACCAGGTGAAGTGAGAGAAACTTGGATGGCTTTAAAGAGGAATAGACAATTCATGGAGGATAAAGCTGTCAGTGGGCTATTGGCTATGTCCTACCTCCACTGTCAGAAGCAGCACACCTCTGAATACGAATTGCTCTGAATCAGAAGAGGGAGACTCAGGTCCTGCTAGCAGGCTTCCCATAGGCATCTGGGAAGAGGATGAGCCTTTGGCCTGATCATGCAGGGCTCTACTCATGTTCTCACCTCTGCCAGTGGCAGCACATGGAAGAAGAAGTGAGTGGACAGTTTCAAATGTCCATGCAAAGCCATGTGGGTAATAACCAGCAGTAGCCAGATCTGCCTTTTCCAGGAAAGGATGCATTTGGTACACCAACCAAACTTAAGCAAAGGCATTCCCGGCCGTAATGACTGCCTGAACGTCCAAAAGCCAGCCAGGTGTGTCTCTTCCAGGTTACTCCGTCCCCCTCTCCTAGTGTTCTGTTTACACCCAGTTCCTCATTGGTCAGTTTTGGGAGCTTTTTTCCCCTTTGGTTTTGCCCCTAAATATTTTCTTTACGTTTTTCTGCAAATATTTTCTGCAAATTCTTGGGGTGGGGTGGGGCCTTTGGAGCAGATCTGGGGTGCACACAAGGAAAGGGGGGAATCCTGTTGCTTGAGTGGAATGCTGCTCATGGAATATGGGTTACAATCCTCTGTAAGGATTATGTTAATTTTCATATTACAAAACGGTTTGAAGTGAAAACAGGTTTACTAACCTTTAAGGTGTAAGTATGTCAAAAAATCAATTACCATACGCAAAACATTGTCATCAGTCAGTGGTCTTCCCAAAATACCTAGAAAATATTAGTTAGGTATTACTAAATTTGCTGTTCATTTAAAATAATTAAGGTGGGGAAGGGGATACATATTGGCAGTAATATAATATACATTAGGATATAAAGGGTTTGTTTTTTCTCTCAGGCTGATGAGACAATGTTGGTTATAGGTCTACTTATGTTAACCAGCTTCTGTAATCAGCGGCACTCAGTTTCCAGTGGAAAGAAGCTTTTCCTCTAGTTTAAAGTATCTTTTAAAAGCAATATTTCATTTTCAAATGCACTAAGAATAAAAAGGGGTGATGCAATCCATACACCAGTTGATTGACTGGCCCTGCCGAAACCTCTAGACTCCTGAAATCCTGCCCAGACCCCCCCTGTAAAAGTTTGGAATAAAGGCTCTCTTTAGAATCTAGAAATGTGCCAAGAATGTTTGGTGGGCAGCTGTTCAGATATCACTGGGATATAAACTCCTCAGTAAGTATGAGAAGGGGGTCATTTCATTACCTGCTTTTGTATTTCCTTCAAGCTGTATGTCACGTTTACCAGCTAGACCAGGCTGGGCATTAAAAACTTTGTCAATTGCACCTGTTAACAAACGAGAGAGGTTTCATTCATTCTGTAATGCTTACTAGAGTAGCCTGAGATTCATAGACGTCACCACACCAGGTAAAAAGATTTCAGCTTTGAACAAGAACGTGAAAGACATTTCATGATGGGATGGTGAACAGCAAATGAATGGAAAGAAGCATTTCACTTAAACAGACACACCAGCTGTAAACCAATGCATCACTGGCAAACAACTGCACCACCACAGTGTCATAGATGATGATGTGGTGGTGGTGCAGCTACTGGTATAACACGTCCCAATGACTTTATGTGTCCCTTCAGCCAAATGTGGAACTGAGCCATTAGCAAGGAATTCGAAAGGCATCTCCTGAACCATCTCTGATTCAAAGCCCTCGTTTGTCCTTTCCTGAAAAGCCGTGACTAAAAGAGTTGAGCATATCTGGGTGCAGTCTTGGGCTCATTGTGTCCAATTTAGAAAATGTAGTTGTACTGTAAAGACTTAATTGAACAAAAAAACACCCTGGTGGTTATCACCAATTGAAGCTTTGTTACTCAAACTGCTTGGCAAAAAGGGGAGGTGGCCTACATACAGAGATTTACTGAGGGACCAAGAAGGAAAGTGGAAATTAAAAGACTATGAGGAAATTAAAGAACATTTCAAAGTTGGTTACATTACAGACAATCACGTGAGATGTATAAGGAAGATAGCAAGAAAGGGTTTAGTTATACAACTTCTAGATTTCAAAAGGAAGTTATAGAAGAAGAAGTGAAGCTGTTGAAGAAAGCATATAGTATTTTGCTAGAATGGGAGACAAAAGATTAGGAGGTTAAATCAGTTATGATTAAATGGGCACAGGATATAGGACATAACATACAATTTGAGGGCTGGGAAAATTTGTGGAAAGTAAATTTGAAATTTACAGATTGTTCTCTTTTGAAAGAAAATTATATGAAAATGATGTACAGATGGTATATTACACCAGTACAAATAGCAAAAATGTACAAAACCGGATCAAACATATGTTGGAAATGTAAAGAAAAAGGTACTTTTTACCATATGTGGTGGGAATGTAGAGAGGTTAATTGGGGGGGGGGGGAATGATAAATAATTAATTGGAAAAAATGTTTAAAATTACATTTGTAAAAAAGCCAGACACATTTTTGTTGGGGATTGTAGGACAAGACCTGCCAAGAAAAACAAAGAACTTATTTATGTACGCTACAACAGCGGCAAGAGCCTTGTTAGCACAAGGATGGAAGAATGAAGAAACCCCAATGAAGGAACAGTGGCAAGAAAAACGGATGAACTATGCGGAATTGGCTAAATTGAAATATAAATTATGTGATAAGGACAACTTTGACTTCAAAGAAGAGTGGGAACTTTTTACAAATTACTTAAAACAACAACAAAAGGAATTGGACTCCTTGGCAGGTTTTGAATAAACATCCACAAATTTAGTAGATGAACATATGATAGATTAAGTAACGATACGTACATTCTTTAACATGCAGAGAATAACATAGGTATACAAATCAGAGAGAGGAGCTGAGGGAAGTCTCTGGAGGGGAAGGGAGGGAGGGAGGGAGGGAGGGAGGGAGGGATAGGGAGGGGAATAAGGAAAATATGGGGGAACAATGTAATTGATTATTTGTTTTGAAATTTGTTTGTGGAAATTGTTCAATAAATTTTATAAAAAGAAAACAAAAGAAAATGTAGTTGTACTGTTGCTTCCTTTGATTTTAAGTAGCGAGTTGTCAGTTAGTTTGCTTTGACAGTAAACTGCAGTTAGTTTACACGAATAACCTCCAAAAGCCATCTTACGTTCCCCAGGTGGCTCTTCTGTCCCCTTTGCACGGGACATTTTCTTGAGGATCTGAGCAACACGACCTGAAACAGATTATGGCTATTACCCAACCTTAGAAAAAACGGAACTTTGATCAGTAGATCTCTTTTCTATGGAATGGAGATTTGGCTGTCTGCACAGCCTCTTCAGTCACTGTTTATCTGAAGCCAACACAAACAAATAAAACATTCTTAGTAGAGGTATTTAGGCACGGTTTTTAAAACTCTTGTATTATGCTTTACCCCTTGTAAGTAAAGACACCCCTCTTGTGTCATTGAAAGTAATTTCTACAACATACGGACGGATAGCTATAATCTAACATATTGGGCAATTGTGAAAAGGTGTATTGAACACACCCAATAAGCAGCAAAGGCGTGAAGCTTGCATTCTGAAAATGTCACTTAGTTAAATACAGCTCCGTTATGAGTGAAGCAGCTGGAGGTTACTAACAGGTGTGTACAAAGAGAAACTTCGGCTGTATTCAGTTAAGCTTTACTTAGAGTCGACCCACTGAATTTAATGAGCACAGCTAGGTTAGGTCTATTAATTTCAGTTGATCTGTTCCAGGGATGTCCAACAGGTCGATCGTGATCTACTGGTAGTGTTAGGAGTCATTCTGCAAATAAACAGAAAGGATGACTGTAACTTTAAGAACCTTTTCTGTGAGTTCTGGGAGTGGTTTTCTAGGCTGATTAGGTACAGCTGGTGATGACTACAAAAGGAGGAGAAGTTGCAGTTTGAATTTGCCTGCAGAGAGAGAACACTTGCATGCTTTTTGTTTGTTGTTTTGTATAGCTGTAATAAAACCTTTGTTTGAGTGTTCTTTCATGGTTCTGTCGTCTGCCACCAGAAGAACCCCCCCCCCCAACAGTAATAGAGCCTTGCATGATGAGTGCCAGCATTTGTGGCATGGTCATTTGGGGCATGCCAATTTCCGCAGCATTGCAAAAATGCCAGAATTAAGTAAGGGAATTAAAATGAAAAAAATGTTCAGTTTTTCTGGACTGCAATACCTGCAAGTAGTCTAAAAGTAAGTGGGGATCTTATCCTGAATTAGCAAGAAGCCATTTGCTTTATTACATCCAGACCTTTGTGAGCCATTTGCAGAATCTGAAGGAGGAGCAATGTTTTTTCTGGTTCTTGTGGGTGATTATAGCCGGTATACTTGTTAAAACACAAAAGTGAAACTGGTCAACTGATTAAAAATTGGGTCAACTATATAGAAAGGCAGTTTCCCTACAAAGTTACCCAATTGCAGAGTGACCGTGGAGGCGAGTTCATGTCTGAAGCCCTCCATATATGGTTGAAAAAAATGTGGTATTAGTCACCATAAATAGTGTCCTTTTTCACCCGAAGAAAATTCAGCTGCAGGACGCAAGATAAGGTCTTTACAAACAATGCTAGATTCTATGTTATGTAATTCTGGCTTATCCAGGAAGTTTTGGGGGGAAGCAATTCTCTGTGCTAATTACATACAGAACAGATTGTTTCATTTTACCATAAACAATACCCCTCATTTTTTTGCTTTATGGAAAAAAACCTTTTTTGGACCATGTTAAAACTTTTGGTTGTTGGGCTTGGGTTCACATCCCAAAAGGACAGAGAAGGAAAGGAGTTCCCAAGGCAAAGAGACTTAGATTTGTTGGTTATCAAAGCTGGTCAAAAGTGTATCGTTTTGCACTAGGGCTTGGCAGAGTTGTAATATCAAGACATGCAGAGTTTTATGAGTAAGATGGTTGGGCTCGTTTACATGGAAATTCAGAAGTTGTTTTATTTTCAGATGATACAGATAAATTTGTGAAATCTGAGGAAGAAAAGCCACAAATTAAAAAAAGTTCTGAAAGTGATAGTGATGAGGAATCAGGGGATGAGGGTCCCAGTACACAATCTCCTAAAGCTGAACCAATTTCTCCTGAGCAAGATGAATTAGAAGGGGAAGATAGTTCAGAGGGGGAAAGTGTTCAAGTTTGAAGATCACAAAGAAGCAATAAGGGGGTACCTCCAGAAAGGTTTACTATACAAGAAGTTAAAACTGTTGATGTGAAGAAAGAACCTCGTGATTATAAGGAGGTTTTAAAGTTACCACACCAGGAAATAGTAATGTGGGGAAATGCAATGAGGGCAGAAATGAAATCTTTGGCAGAACATAATGTGTTTACTATTGAGCCATTGCCAGAAGGAAAAAAGACAGTGTACTGTAGATGGGTGTATAAAATAAAACACTTGGCAGATGGTAGTGTTAAGTACAAAGCTAGGCTGGTAGCACGAGGCTTTACGCAAAGAAAAGGTGAAAGTTTGATGAAACCTTTTCTCCTACTGCAAGGAGTGAAAGTGTATGTTTATTGCTAGCTATTGCAGCACAACATGGATTTAAGGTAAATCATTTTGATATTGAAACAGTTTATCTTAACGTAAATCTGCACAAAGAAATTTGGCTTTAAAAGAAGCTTAGCTGATAATTGCTTGTACACTAAAGGAAAGGGTGATAAACAAAAATCACTACAAACAAGAGCCTCCCCAAACTTGAAGCATGGGAAGTCTCAACAAAAAAAAAATAATTTAGGCAAAAAATATATAATTTAGGCAGAATATTTGGACTATTTGATATGTATTTGTGTAATCTGGAACATTCAATGTGATTCGATTGGATTGTTAAAATGGGAAACTTAATAAAAAGGTTTTTTTAAAAAAAAAATCACTACAAACCAGCACTTTAAAACTTCATGATGCGAGGAAAGAGAGATGTCATTTGGAAGAAGGCTGCCTGGATTCTCAGGAATGAGTGAGCAAACTGAATCAATACTGGAGGAAAAAGCAACCATGGGAACACCCTTTCTCTTGCATTTATCCAAGTAAAAGACTTTTGAACCTTACTGTGAATTTTGTCCCCCCGACACCTAACCACTTCAATCGCTTTACCCTCTTCTCTACCAAAATTACCTGTTCATGGATAACAAAATTATTTCCCTAAGCTGAAGTATAGTATCTACATAAAGCACTTATCATGGGCACAATCTAGGTAAAGTCCTATTCGAGTACACTCAGTGGGATTTAGGAACATAGGGAGCCGCTTAATATTGAGTCTGTCTGATTATTAGCCCCTCTTGCTCAGTATAGTCTACAATAGCTAGCTGCAACTTATCAGGAGATCAGGCAGGGCTCTCTCCCAGTCCTAGCTGGCGACATCAGCATGCAGAACCTTCAGCATGCAAAGCAGATGCCCTTTCATTAACTTTGCTGGACTGGGCCTCAGTTGTTTGTAGACAGTCCAAAATACATCATCTTCTCAACAACAGTAAGCAAAGGAAAGTAAAAAGATGTGGACTCCAAAGCAGAAAAGATACAGTTTTCCAGCATAGTATTAGTTTGGCATATTTATTCCAGGAAAGTTGATAACCACATTCAGAGATACTAGTATGTATATTTAATATTATCTGTAAATGGCATGGCTTCGGAACTGAAAGATGAGCTTTCAGATAAAATTGGTTTACTCTCATGATTCAAGCGCAGTGATAAGAGTCATAATTCCTGCAAAGCACTCCACTGTAAATAGGTTACAATAAACACCAGAGAGAGCACTAACTGAGTGATTTAGTGCTGTCACCCGCCACAAGCTGTGAATGAGAGTTAGTATGGGATATTGCATGTATGCTCATGTATAGTATGTGATGAGCTTTAGAAACCTCGGGATGTTACTTTTCTGTTATTCCAGATTGTCTTCAAGTAATATAAAACATTTGGACTTACTTGGACCAAGCAGATAACCAGCACTATTCACAGTCCATCCCCTTTTCTCTTTAGCCTTGCAGAAAGAAAAATTGTGAGATTATTATTTTTTCACTTATTACTGCCACACAATTTTTCTTTTAAAATACAGAAATACCAGCCAAGGAAATCACACATTGATCATGTTTCATAATATATATTTAAACCTGTTTTCTTGAATGTAAGTGTAATCTACCATATATAACTATATAATATTTATAGTGTTGTTTGAATAGTATAATTGAATTTAAAGGATAAATTACTATATAGCTAAAATAAAATAAAAAATAAGTAAAGTAAATGATTTGTTACAGGGTTTCATCCCTCATACTTTGTACTCTCAGGTTACTCTGGAGTTGGCTTCATCAATTTCAAAAGAATTTCCTTCCAGAAAAGTAAACTTGGGACTGCAACCAGCTTGACATTAATGTCTCAGTAAGAAGCAACTCACATTCTCCTTGCTGTTAAACTGTTTCAAAAGATTTACACCACTTTCTCTGGGATTCCTGTGCTCTTCAACAAATCACTTGCTTCTCTCCAGCTGGAAAAGATCAACTCTTGGAAAATACAATTGTTATTCCCCCACTTTCCTTCCTGCCCCAGAAATGGGGAGGGAAATTTGTTCCACCACTGTAGGAAAACCACTGCAGAGGGATGACATTTTAGAACTGGCAACTGTGGAGAGGTGACCAAGAAATGCAGAGGGGCTTTGCTACATTCCCAAAGCACACTTTCATGCCAGACAACAGAATTCCATCAATCCATCATACCTGAAAGGACTGCACTATATAATTGTGATGGAAACTCCAAAAAATCACTACACACCACCATCACTCAAAAACTTCAGGATGACACTGGGGAGAAAACAGGGATGCCCTCCTTTGTAAGAAGGCTGTTTGGGTACTCCGGAATAAATGAGTGGCTATACTGTATCAATACTGGAGGAAAAAACGACCGTGTGAACACACTTTCTCTTGCATTGATCCAAGAGCAGGCTTCTGAAATTTACCGTGAAATTTGTCCCCCACCCACCCTTCACCACTTACACATGATTATTGTAGACGGAGAGTAGTGTAGAAAGCAGAAAGCGACAATACTCACGGATAACACCAGCCCGAAAGTCTCTGAGACGGCAGCGCAGAAGATCAAGGAGGCAAACAGGAGACAGGTACACCTCTGCATCTGAAAGGAGACCAAAACGCACTGAACCCCTCTGCCTGCCCGCCCCTGTCAGCTGGGGGGTTTCAGACACCCGCTTCCCTTCTTACCCATAATCCCAGGAGGAAGAAAGTAAAGGGGAACGAGCGATGTTCTATCTACAGATTTTATATAAACACGCGCGCACACGGCGGGTAGGAGAACTCAAAGACGCGCGTCAAAAGTTGTAGCCAAAGATGGGGAAGGCGCATGAGGTCACGAACGCAGCGCGACAGTACCTTGCCGTGCAAAGTGGTGTCCGATGTGTGTCGAGGTGGATCCTGGCGAGCGGTAGGACGGTGGTCCCCAAGGGCTGCTGGCTGATCTCCTGTGGGAATCTTCCTCACTCAATCCCTGCGTAGATCCCGCAAGCGGGGAGCAGGAGGAGGAGGAGCTTGCGGAAGAAGCGCTGGGGAGGCGGGGTGGTGGTCCGAGTGGTACCTAAGCCAGTCCGATCCGCGCTATTTATGAGC